>NC_134725.1:13282939-14532939 GCF_049634645.1 Pelodiscus sinensis
TCCTCCCCCCTCTCCCCCCGCCAATACATCCATACCCTCTCCCAGACCCTGCAGCTCAGTCTCCTGCCCTGGGTCACAACTGCCTCCTTCACCCAAACTCCCTCCCAGATCCCATAGCCCCTTCTGCACTCCAATCCCTTACTCCAAGCTCCCTTCTGCACCCAACCTCCACCACAGTCCCTGAACTTCTTCCATTCACATCATGGAAGAGTGCAGCTCTTAACCACTTTCCAAATGCTTGGAGCCGTTCTCCATCAAAAACTAATGCCCACCCCTGCTTTAGACTGTAGTCAAGTCACCTCTTCACCTTTTCTTTGTTAAGCTAACTAGATGGAGCTCCTGGAGTCTATCACTCCAAGCCGAGTGGGTTGTATGGCATTACCAGCAAGAACTGTCTTCTGGTTCCAGCCCGTACGTGACTGACTTTAAAACACTGCAACAATAGCACTTTAACATCAGAGCCATGCTATTGGATCCTACTTCATTTTGGTCTGCTGATGGGGGGTGGGGAGGAACAAAAGGTGCAGCTGCCGTACGGTCCAGCACTTTAAGATGTGGAGCAGCCAGGAGCCACAGGCTCCCAGCTGCTGCCACCACAACCCAGAAGCTCCTGGCTATTGCAGTAATGGTGGCCATGAAAATCTGGCTGGAGGAGTCTGGCCTCCAGCCCTGCCCTTTGTCCCTGAGGCCAGGCCCAGAGCCACCACCCTCCTTTCCAAGGATCCCCACGTACTGGTAAGTACTGGCAACTACTTTCACCCCAGACTATAAGATATGTTGTCTAAGCCTCTGTTCATTCTCCTGGCTCTTTTCTGAACACTCTCCAGTTTATCACCATCTTTCTTGAATTGAGGGCACCAAAACTGTACACAGTATTCCAGCAGTAGCCTCACCAGTGTCATGTATAGCGGTGAAATAGCCTCTCTGCTTTTACCTGAGATTTGTCAATCTATGGATCCCAAGATAACATTAGCTCTTTTGTCCACAGCATCAGCCTGGATGCTCATGTTCAGCTGATTAGACACTATGAATCCCACAGCTTTTTCATTGTCACTGGTTCCTTTGCTGATGCTTTTTTCTGTGAAGCAGAAATCCATCTGAAGTACTTGTACAATGTTCATCACCACAGTATCTGAGGACCTTCCAATCTTTATTGCGTTTATCCTCACAACAGCCCTATGAAGTAAGGCTAGGCAACAATCCCCATTTTATAGATGGGAAATTGAGGCACAGAAAGATTAATTCCCAACCTTCAGGGGTACTTAAGTGTCTAGCTCCCATCAAAAGTGACTTGACCAAGGTTACAGAGGAAGAGTGCAGCAAAGCAAGGAGTTGAAGGTGTCTCTCCTAGCATTCAGAGGGGTAACCGAGATAATCTGTGAGAGTATGTCTACACTACAGCACTAATTCAAACTAACTTAATTCGAATTAGTTAATTTGAACTAAGCTAATTCGAATTAGTGCATCTAGACCTAAAAACTAATTCGAATTAGCATTTTGCTAATTCGAACTAGCATGTCCACGTTGAGTGAACCCTGAACTGAAGTTAAGGCTGGCCGGAACAGGTGCCGGCAGGGCATCAGGTTAGAACATAGAGTGTGGAGCTGCTGCCGAGGGCTAGCTGAGGGCTGTGCTTAAAGGGACCCGACTCTCATCACGGACAGACAGTTCTCAGGATTCCCCGCTTGCTTGTCTAACTCGATGAGGGACAGCAAAGCAGTCCTGGCTTGGAGTGCCCTGAGTGCCCGCACTCGGCACATCACAGCACTCGGCCATCAGCCCGGCTGCACTTGCTGCAGGTTGCCATCTGGGGGAGTCAATGGGGAGGCTATCAGGATCCAGGAGACCCTGCAGGAGAGCTTCCACCCCGAGGAACCCACAGAGCCACCCCAGTCCTCCCCATCGGGGGCTCATACCCCATTCCTCCCTCACCTCCTTCCACTTCCCCCTCCCTAGCCCCCCCTCCTGATGTAAAAAATAAAGGACACGTATGTTCAAAAATAGAAACTCTCTTTATTTAACAAAACTGGGGGGGGGGGGGAATTAACCTCTGGGGCGACTGGGAAAAGGAGGTGGGAGAGGGGAAGAGAGAGGGTGGGAGAGGGGAGGGGGAAACCTAGGAGGAGGGAGCTGGAAGGGGGAAGCCAGGGGAAGAAGGAGGAGGGGAAGTATAAAACTATGGTACGCCATATCTTCAGTACTGAGTACAGATGTGGTCTCCTCACCTCAAAAGAGATGTTTTGGCCTTGGAAAGGGTTCAGAAAAGGGCAACTACAATGATTAGGAGTTTGGAACAGGTCCCATTTGAAGAGAGGTTAAAGAGACTGGGACTTTTCAGCTTAGAAAAGAGGTGACTGATGGGGGATATGATAGAGATCTATAAAATCATGAATGGTGTGGAGAGGGTGCATAAAGAAAAGTTCTTCATTATTTCCCATAATATAAGGACTAGAGGACACCAAATGAAATTAATGGGTAGCAGGTTTAAAACTAATAAGCGAAAGTTCTTCTTCACACAGCACATAGTCAACCTATGGAACTCCTTGCCACAGGAGGCTGTGAAGGCTAGAACTATAAAAGAGTTTAAAGAGAAGCTAGATAAATTAATGGAGGTTTGGTCCATAAAAGGCTATTAGCCAGGGCATAGAAATGGTGTCCCTGGCCTCTGTTTGTGGAAAGCTGGAGATGGATGGCACGAGACAAATCGCTTGGTCATTGTCTTCGGTCCATCCCTTCCGGGATACCCGGTATTGGCCGCTGTCGGGAGACAGGCTACTGGGCTAGATGGACCTTTGGTCTGACCCAGTACGGCCATTCTAAGCTCAGGGCTCAGGGTCGGGGGTCTCACTGGACCAACTTTATTTTCATGCAAACCTGCTCCTGGGTTCGCATGTGGCCTTTGGGGGCCAGGCTGGCAGCTATCCTGTCCTAGACGACCGCATTCCTGTGCCTAGTGCGGAGTTTGCGGACGTTGGAGGCTTCCCCCCAAACCTGGATGATGTCCACGATCTCTGCACTAGACCAGGTGGGCGCCCACCTCTTGCAGCCCCGGGCAGGCTCCTGGGAGCCACCAGCCTGGTCCTGGGAAGAGGCAGAGGGCTGGGTGGCAGCGGGTGGCTGGTTCATGCCGTGCCAGGTGCAGGGTCTGCTGGCTGGGTGCTGGCAGACTTGCAACTGGCACGGGCACTATAGCCAGACCATGCCAGGAGGGGGGCAGAAAAGTTTCCCTGGTTTGGCCCAGAGTGGCCACCAGGGCAAGCTGGGAAGGGCTAGCCTCCCACTAGTTCGAATTAAGTGGCTACACAGCCTTTAATTCGAACTACTTAATTCGAACTAGGCGTTAGTCCTCGTAGAATGAGGTTTACCTAGTTTGAACTAAGCGCTCCGTTAGTTCGAATTAAGTTCGAACTAGCGGAGAGCTAGTGTAGCGCCTATCAAAGTTAATTCGAACTAACGTCTGTTAGTTGGAATTAACTTTGTAGTGTAGACATACCCTAATAGAAACAACTTAAAAAACAATTAATAGTCTGTTAATACTGTAAAGACTAACAAAACATGTAGATGGTATCATGAGCTAATGTGGTTAGCACACTGAACATCGGACCATCTTTCACCTTTGCTCAGAGATGGCAGAGAGAACTCTCCTAGCGAAAGCTGAGGGCCACTCAGCCCCTCTTTAGGACATCATGCTGTGGTTCCAGCATTCAAGATGCAAAGGCATTTTCCCAAGACTTAGGGCAATCAGCTGGTAAAGTGTTACTGAGTCACTCTACTGACTGAAATGGCCCTGTCAGTTTCAACAGGCTGTGGTGTTCTTCACCTAAAATGCTGTCTGCTATAAATGTCTGCTGTTGAACAGATGCTGCTGGAAAGAAAACTGCCTGATGGATGAAATGATTTTTATATGTCTCTTACTCTCCTAATACTTCACAGCAGAATTGGCACTTAATTACCAATGTCTGCAACACACTTGATTCTAGTGAGGAAAAGGACCCCCAGAGATATAATGTGTTCATCATTATGATTATTTATTACTCTAGTGGCACAGCTGTGCATAGTACTTTATACAGATGTAATAAGAGAAGCTCCCCACCCCGAGTAGGCCAGATTTTTTTCAGGCTAACCCACAATGAGTAGTGCTTGACTTAATGAAACATCCCATTGAAATCAAGGGTCCAGATCTTTAAAGGCATGGCTGTGCTAGGAAGCATAAGCACTAACTAGTGGGTGCTCAGCATCTTGAGCCAAATCAGCAGTTCAGTGGCAGGCTGTAGGTGCAGAAGGGGTGGGGCACGAGCAGGAAGAAGTGGAGTGTGGCTGGGACACTTGGAGAGAGGGTGAGGTAGGGCAGGAAGAGGTGGAGAGAGAGCAGACCCTTGGGGGAAGGGGCAGAGTTGGAGGCAGGATCTTTGGTGGGGAGAGTGAAGCACCCACCAAGAAAAAAGAAAGATGGTGCCTGTGTTAAGAAACAGTGACTGCATGGGCCACAAACCATTTTGAGATTGGGGCTGAATTCATTGTTCCAGTAACAAAACTGCCAGGCTGCATTAATCACCAACCTCCCCACCCGAGAAAAAAATACATGGGAACCCACGCAGGAAGCTTAGAGTGGTTGAGCAGAAGCACTTGTGCTGAGTTTTGGATAAAGCATGGGTGTAGGTGAGGGAAGGGAGAACACACTGCCACTGAGACCAGAAGGAATGTTTCAAGAGAGGCAGAGGCAAAAGGCAAGAAAGCCAGGCAGTAGCTGGCAATCACAGTGAGACAGTCGGAAAAGTGAGTGTGTGTGAGAGAGAGAGAGAATTTTTGGATCTGTCTAGCTAAAAAGGCTTGGGGCTGTAAACTAAGAAAATGCTCTTTTTTGCAGGTAGGGGGATCCACCTCCACTCAAGAGGTGCAGAACTTTGTAGAGTCTTTGTAAATAAACAAGACTGTATGAAAGGAAATACTAGACTTCTTCAATTTCTATTTCCAGCTGGAACATTGCTGGGTCCTGAACTTTGATTAGATGCTCAACGGGCAACAGATTTAGGTGCTTAACTACCAATGAGAGCAGGCACCTATGCACCTTTTGAGGATTTGTGCCCAGGGATCTTACAAGGTAAGATTCTACTTGGTGAGAGGAACAGTGGCCAAAACCAGGCACTGTGTTTGGAACAAAATTGTTAGATGTAATGTTTTTTCATGCAAATTATATTTTAGGCCAGGTACGGGAGCCAGAGTAAGCACACAAGAGAGAAGGTTAATGGTAACAGGCTACCAGGAGTTTGTTTTCAGGAGCAGGATGCTAGATTGCTTCCTGGTTATTGTAGTGGGATTGATGTAATGATAGGAATAATGCTATTAATAATTACAATAATTAGGCTGCTAATTATTATTATTAATAATGTGATTTTCTAGATTGCTAGGCTAAGAAAAATGGGAGCAATTTACCTTTAAGACATTTCTGAGCTGCATCTTCGATGAAAGGGTTTGTGCAGTTATACAACTTCACCAATGAGCTTCCCTAACAAACAGCTTTATGCAGCCTCAGACTAGTTGCTGTCCTCTGACAGGTTTTGTGGAGAAGAAGGGGACTTGAGGCATGTAACTATGAGAAGAATTGAACAGCTGTCCATGGCAAAGCTGGGGGAAGGTGGTGGACACTTCTCTGTTTAAAAAGGATTCAGACAAAATCAGTGTCATTTCAGTGCATTCAAACACACCAAACACCCTTGAGAGTAGCCCTGAGTCAAACTTTTGTGGAGATCAAATGAAGGCCTGAATTGTTCTTGATGGCTTTGAAGGTGCCATTAGTACAGACCATGGATCAGCTAAGATGCTTAAACTCTGCAGGCTGAGGCCAGAGGTCGTCATAAAGAAGTTAGGAGAACGAATTGGCTTGGATGAAGGTAGCAGGTGCAGGTAGGGAAAGACTCTCTGAGCATACGATGGATTCCTTAGCTCTCTGATCTCAAAGATGTCTTCCTATAAGTTTAGAATCATGTATATTTTACCTGGCTGGAGAGCAAGTCCATTAAGTGACTCACTCTCTGCCAAAACCGAAAGGCAGACCACTGATGCCGATGGAAGGAGACTGCCATTTGACCCAAAGGATCAATTCCATTAAGTCACAGTAGTCTGCTGTCTTTCTGAGCTTCCAGAGAGTAGGATGAGGGCCTGTATCCTCCATTTTAACAGAGAACCTGACCCAAAGAATAAAGAGCTGTCCATGTGGAATGGATGTAAGCAACATGCACTGCGCTGCACAGCATTAGATGCAAGGGGTGTGAGTGTCAAACTTTTCACTAGACATTCGCAGAAAGAATCTGTTTCCCTGCAGAGGGGGCAACCAAGGATTTCTGAAGTAAAAATGAGTGGGCTGAATGGTGATGTACAGGATTCAGATTGGCACATTTGTGCTGAGGGGTGGGGAGGATAACAAGACTCCTTTTGTTACCTGGCTTTGCTAGAACCTTTTGTTGTTCTCCTCAGAAATCAATGCTCCCAGGGAAATGCCATTATGAATAAGGGCTAAAAATTAGGAACTTCAGTTCTTAACCTACGGTACGTCCACATTGCCCCACAGTTCAGACTATGGGGGTGTGAACAACTGCATGCATTTTAACTCCTCTGTGGATGCTAGCGATCCTGAACTAAAGCTGCCAAATTCACAACAGTGTAGTCCTGTTTAAAGAGGACTCTGTTAACACAAACTAGGAACTTTTTTATCTTACATCCACACAAAGAATTAGCAGTACATCACTGTGGTGGTCACTGCTATTCACACCCTGTAGTCTGAACTGTGGGGCAGTGTAGACAAGCCCTTTAACTCACCTGAACAGTGACAGCCAGCCATATACTTTTATTTTTTTGCAAATGAGAAGATAGTTTCTTGTCTGAAAGGCCATCTGATCCAGGTAGGACACTGGGGTTATGTCTAACTACTAGGCTTTTCTGGGATACCGCCATGTCCAGGGAATGAGTCTGCTCTTCTGCTTTTTTTTGCGGAAGAGCAGACAGGCTCTTTTGGAAGCCCTGTCTTCCTCCTTCCACTAGGAAGAAGGGCTTTTTTGAAAGAGGAGGCTTTTCCGAAATTTGGCCCAGCGTAGATTGGCCAAATTTCAGAAAAGCCTCTTCCAACAAAACTATTGGAAAAAGGTATGCAAATTGTGTAGCACAATTTCCGATAAAACATTGTAGTCTGGACATTAGAATTCAGGGCTGTTCTCAGTTCTGCCAGTTATCTTGAACAAGTAACTTCTTTCCTTACTCTCCCACCCTCTGGGTACATCTACACTACAGGGTTTATCTCAAAATTAGCCAGGCAAACTGAACTACATCAATTGCATATCTTATTTCAAATAGCTTATTTCAAAATAGGGAGTGTCTACACAGCACTTATTTTGAAACAGAGCACTCTTCCTCTGACTTCCCTTACTCCTTGTATAATGAGGGTTACAGGAGTTGGAGTAAGAAATCTTCCAGCTTAACAGTATTTTGACACTGTTTTGAAATAACTGCCTGCTGTGTAGATGTGGACTAAGTTATTTTGAAATAGTTTTGCAGGGTAGACGCACCCTTATAAGTCTGCTTTATCCTTTTAGAGTGGGAGTGGTACTGACTGTCGCTTTGTGTTTGTACAGAACTGAACACAATGGAACCCTGATCTTAGTTGAAACTGCTTGGTGCTACTGCAATAATGATAAATAATAACAACATACATACATAAATACATAGTACATATCAATTGGCATTAGAAGGAGCAAAGCACTCTTAACCACAGCATTTGAATAAAAGATCTAATACTTCATAGTATTCTTACTCATTAGTCAGTTGCATTAACATCAATGAGGTGGCTTACAGAAGTAAACACAGGATCTTATTCTGTAGTTTTCATTTAAAAATATGTCCAAAGTTATAATTAATGTAACAGTACTTATCTTGCTGCATCATTTTTCTTCAGCCACTAGAGGGCAGTAACATTATACAGATTTTTACCAGTCAATAGACTGTTGATACCTGAACATAATCTTCCCTAATACACTATGAAGTTATGACTATAGCAAGGAATTGAAAGTTCTTTTGAGTCCAAGAATCACCACACTCTATCTGACTAAGAGATATGGATGCTAAAATGCCACCCTAAATGTCTGTCTAAGTTTACAACTACTTTTACCTATGTGAAAAATCTGAATGTGTTTAATGGACCTGTTATTCTTGCTTTCCTTGCCCTCAATAAATCACTTGAAGGTGAACAGTAACATTGAAAGGAAGAAGCATCAAGGGCTCTTTTAATGAATCTGTAGTGAAGTTATATAGCCTGTATATTATGTTACTAGACAATAGCTTTAATAAAGGCAAAACTGCTTGTGCATTCAAAAAAGAAGCTAAAATATAACTCAAAAGTTTTAAATGGAACAGCAAGAAATGAAAAAGGGTCAGCTTCAAACTTCACATTGATTCCCATTGTTTCTGTACAATTGGATAAGTTATTACATGGATGTGATGCTGTCCCTAATTTATATTCATGATTCCCAGGAGCTACATATAATGGAATCCTTGAAGCTTGATAGAGCGGGATAATTCTCCCCCCACCGCACCCCCAAAAAAACAGTTTTCAGCCAGCAAATACCATTTTGCTGAAATGGAAATACTCCATGGGAACACATCAATTTTAACAGGATTTGAAATTATTTGAAAACAAAATGGAGAATTTGCTTTTGGCTTTCTTGTTTTGTGTTTCTAATGACATGTTATGGTACTATGTTGTTATATTATGACAATTCAACAGGGAAATAAACCAAAAGGAGCAAGGTGAAATGAAAGTTTCAATGAGAACATGATATTTCTGAATGGAAATATTTCAGAATTTCCATTTCGCATAATATTTTGAGATTTCAATCTCTGGCCTCTATGTGGGTGGAACACAAATTTTTAAATTTCTGAATTTCCCATGGAATGGAATTCCATTTTCTGACTAGCTCTACACAAGGCCCTGGAGATATTACAGTCTTAATTTTTCAAATGGGGTAAGTGAGGGAAGGTCACCTACCCGACATGGCAATGAGCTGGTGGCAGAGCCAGGAATGAAACTCAAAAGTTCTGAGTCTAACCACTAGGTAATATTCCTTTTCACTATAACTTTGCAGAAAGACTTTTAGGACAGAGCACCATTAACACAGTACATATTCTTAAACGGAGCCAAAGATAAATGGATGAAAATGTGAATTTTCCAAGCTGAATTTAGATTTAAGCTACTAAATTCATAAGCCAGAATGCAGAACTTTCCAAACTATTAATGACAGAATTGCCCCATCTCCTGGGTCTTAAAGCCATGGGCTTGACCTTCTAGTAGTTCAACACAATCCCCTGCTGGTGGCAGTATTCTGATTTCAAACCCTGCTGCTTACCAGACTTGAAAGATTAACTTATCGTTTCAGTCCGAACGATGAAAGGAGCCCATTTTTCATGTGTCTGAGTAACCCTCCTTTTCTTTTTTAAGTAAGATTCCAACTGTTTACAGCAACTACCAAGACCCATACATCAAGAGAACAGTTGATAAATGAGCTGGATAGAGAAGGGACTGAGAATATGGTCAATATAAAATTAAAGATCCAGGCAGGTACCATCTATGCAATTCTTTTACCATCAGTGGTGTAACTGAGGGTACAATTTATCCCAGAGCCTTATATAATATAACTGGCACCCATTAATTGTTGGTGAAGTAAGCCTGCCTTCAGAAAAGCTATTTTCTGTTTCATTCCTACCACAGACACAGAAAAGCACGATTTTCAGCTGTTGTAAATCAGCATTGCTATTGAGCTAATTTACATCAGCTGATGATCTTCCCTGTAAGTCTTAATGGTCTCCTACTCAATCCCCCACAGGTTTCAGTACCGCAGACAATCACATCACCTCAGGATCAGCTAGCCACAGGAGACCGATCGGTTCTGCAGGGAGAAAAAACTCCTGACAACACACGTTCCTGGCTTCATAATGTGACATGCTGGGAAATGCCTTGGGAAAGATAAATGACTTAGATTTTGAGGCTGTTCCTCTTTAAATAACTAAAACCAGTTTATGGAGAGTAAAAATGTGGCACTGTGGTTAGAGGAAAATTCCTCAAAGATGATCATTTCTGCATAAAAGATAAGAGGCAGTTTCACTCTGTAAAAGATACTTTCAGAGCTTGACTCTTTTATTCCCCTGTATTCAAGGCTCTAATCAGCAGTAGAAGTCCCCCCCTCTCCCTTTTTATTGCCCCTTATTTATATTGCAACCTATAATAAATTAATTTTGATGCCCGCATAAAAGTAAACCTGCTTCCAAAACAAACCACCCAATAGGGGCCTGAGAGCAGCATATGTAGGCTACACATTGCAGATTTTTTGCTACAAAATGATTTTACCAGCAGGCAAAATCCAGTACTTGATACAAGGGGGGGAAAACCCACACATGACAAAGAAAAGTGTTAAAGATATAAAACTCAAAGTTCCCTTAGCTTAACAGAGAAAAGGTTAAGGAGTGACTTGATTACATCATTTTTAACGGTGAGGTTAATTAACTACTAGAACAATTTACCAAGGGTCATGGTGTATTCTCCATCACTGGCAATTTTAAAATCAGGATCAGAAGTGGATTTTTTAAAAATATATGCTACAAGGGAATTGCTCTGGCCTGTCTTATACAGGAGCTTAGACTAGATGATCACAAGGTCCTTTGGAATCCATGCATTTAAAACTACCCCATAAAATCCCAAATACCTTGGCTCTCTCCCTCTGCCTCTTAGACTCTATCTGCATCAGTTTTAAGTCAGAAGCTGGAGTTTCTCAAAGGCTCAGAGTTGCCAGCTTGATGGGTAAAGAAGGGTGGTCTTGAACAGAGAAGTAACCTGCCAAGTGTATGCTGTATAAAGGGAAGATTCCAGCCATTCTTTGGAGAATTACTGCTTTGAGGACTGTCTCTGCAGCTCTTAATTGGGTAAAGCTTTGACTGGGATTGAGCCCATAATGAAATGTTTGTTAAGTCCCTTTACTCCTATGCAGAAGAAAGTTTACCAGCATCTTTAGGCTCATCCCAAGGGTGGCTTTATGGTGCAGTGTTTCTAGCCACAACAACAGTAATGCTGCACTGGCTCACATGTCAACCTGTGGAACTTCTTGCCAGAGGATGTTGTGATGGCCAAGATTATAACAGAGCTCAAAAAGAGCTAGATATGGAGGCTAGGTCCATCAATGGCTATTAGCCAGGATGGGCAGGGCTGGTGTCCCTAACCTCTGACACAAGCTGGGAATGAACAACGGGGGATGGAACACTTGGTGATTTCCTGTTTCGTTCATTCCCTCCATGTCACCTGGCATTGGCCACTTTTGGAAGACAGGTTATTGGGCTAGATGGACGTTTGGTCTGACCCAGTGAGGCTGTTCTTATGGCTTTGTTCATCTCTCAGTTGCACCAATCCAGCCCCACACTTGTCCATCTCTTGGTTACACCCATTCTACCTCATGAGCATATGCAGAGGCAGAATTTCAGTGGCAGTTGTGTGGGCCTGATAGTCTAATTCCATTTTCATTGGAGCTGATGGCAAAAGTCCCACTGATGTCAATGAAAGCCTCCTGGTGCTGTATGGCTAGAATTGGGCACAGAGCATTTATGGGAAGTGGCTTAGGCTATTCTTAGTAGCTGTCAGAGAAACAAGTGTTGATAGGAGGAGGGATGGATTCCTGATTTTTCAAAACAATTTCAGGTTCCAGAACCAGATCCTATTGAACTCAATGCAAAATGCTCATTGACTGCCATAGGACGATGGAGCAGCCCTCTGTGTCTGAGGGTGAACAGGCACAAAGAGAGCAAATATCTTAGAAATGGACATCCCTACAAGCAAACCATGAAGGAGTCAGCAATCAGCTTTATTCTATGGTGCTGGGAGTCAGGCGTTCTGTTCCTGTTTCAGTCACTGAATCTGGGACAATTTGAATGCACTACTTACCCTTGGCCTTAGTTTCCCTGACTGTAAAATAGAGATGATACTTAACCACTTTTGCACAGTGCCTTGAGCTCTTGCAATGGAAAGTGCATGCTAGAGAAGCGCAAAGTAGCATTATTTACATTATGATTATTATTTATTTATCCAGCTGGGCTTTGCAAAGCTGCACACACCATTTGCACTTCTATGTTGCCATTCACCCGAGGATTCTGAAGCACATTCTTTGCCCTTGGTGTCCAACCAGTTCTGAAGCAGTAGCCACTGTAATGGCTACTGCTATAGAAAACTAGCCACATTCAACCAGCCAAATAGCCGCATTGTAAGCTAGTGGCAAGCTTGTTGGATACCACAGTTTTATGCACCAATGAAGCTTCAGAATTGCCCGGTGCAGTAAGCTAGTTGCTAAACTCTATCTACAGAGGAGTAAACTGAGGCAAGGAGGGGTTTTCATGCCTTGCAACATGTTAGGGGCTGAGTCAAGAATAATGCTTGGCAAGAGTGTGCAGTCCCCTACTTTGACCAATCTACCACCCCAGCTTTTGAGTCCAGCGCCAATGCTGACATGTCAAGAATACAAGGAAACTACTTCTTGAGTCTGACTCTGTCATACCAAGGGACCTTTATATGGGTCTGGTAACATAAAGGTGCCTAAAAGTGGGTAGAAACAGCCCCCTGGGAATACCTTCTGTATAGGGAGCCACTCTAGCCAGTGCTGAACTGGTAAAAGGGCTCATGCTGGCCCTACTCTAAGCTCCTGATGTAGTGTTCAGATCCAGGGAATATTGGAGCCTGGCCAGAAAGCATTGATTTCTCTGCTCTGTGTGGGGACATGGAGACAGAATATACACTAGAGCAGCCTGAGGTTGCTTTAATTTACACTGGGGCCAGGCAGAATCCCAGAATAAGGGCAGCCCAGAGGTGATTAAGGCCACTTGTGGCCCATCCCCTTCCACCATCCTGCCCCAAGTGCAGGAACAGAGGAGCTGAGAACTGGGCCTGTTGTGTTTTCCTTGGCAAGTTGCACACCTTCTCTGAATGGAAGGATTCCAGTGCCTCGGACTTCACTGCAGCTCTATAGGAGGACCTGGAGAAGCGAGTACTCTCCCCTGTGATGCTGGGGGAACCTATGATCTACATTGTTACTGTAGAGTCTTCATCACTGAAGGGTTTGTTTATCCAAAGACTCATCCCTATAGCCTTTACTGAAAGATAAAACCAAACTGTAAGCTCACTTCAGGGCAGACAAATGTAATGGATATATTTCAATTGGTACAACCCCCCCTTATGTGAATGCAACTGTCCTGATGAAAAGATGCTTATACAGGTACAGCTTATTCTCATGTGAACAGGGACACTTTTACACTGCTATATCTACATCTGCACTGAGGACTTGCTACTTTAACTAGTTTGGTTAAAAAAATCATCCCCCCTAACCAAGATAGGTAAAGTGGTACAAACTTGTATTTGCCAATCCTTACAGTGGATTTAATATTTCAGGGCATCCCAACCTTGACAGTGTTTCTTTAAAATTCTTTGGTTTAGAAATGGGGGATAAGAGAATGGTGTTGAGTGACTGATGTCTTAGCAGGCAGCAGGAACATAACTCATTAATATATTTCAGGAGAGATGTACTGTTTCCCTTTCAGACTCCAGGCGGCTCATAACTAAACCACACACACAACCGCCCTTCCTCCCAGTAACATGTCTCTCTAGTAGTCCTAAGTGGCTTTCCAAATGTGTTTATCTGAAATTCTTTACATTTTTACCCCACATACCCTGCATGGAAACCAACTGGGCTCTCAGATGTGATGCCCGGAAATCAGTGCCTAATGTGCATCTGGTTGCTAGCATGTCCCAGTTATCTAGAGGAGATGATCCTGTTGAAGGAAGAAGAGTACAAGAATCAGCCGTGTGCCCGTAGCAACCATGCTGGTGATAAACTTCTACCATGATTACATACATTCCTTTTCTATGTCTCCAATTCTCACTGGCTAATCCTTTATGGAAGAAGAGTTAAAAGAAAAAAACATTGCACTGTGTTCCATTCAGCCTGTTGCCATGATCAGCTGATAACACAATTGCAACAAAGTGTGACAGATTTTTGAAACTTAAAACATCCCTTGAAAAGTTCATGTGAATAAAAAAGACTAAATGACTTAGTCATTTTTAATAGACTTTCTCCCCTTTGATTTATTCAGCAGATTTGATTCTCAGTCACAAAAGCAGTGTCCATCTGCAAGCCACAAAATGGCTTTGGCCATTGAATAAAATCATGTCTATTACCAGCTGGCACCTGCTTTGTCCTGGCATGTAGGTGCCATGTTTTCCTGAGTTTGTTTGTGGTCACAAAAGAGAGCAGTAACAGTACAAAATGCCCAGCTTGCTGTGCAGCCGCACCATGGAAGCTCAGTATCTTTTTAGTCTCCTTTGCATTCCCACACCGATAGACCTTTAATCGAACAGTACTGAAAAGACTGAGGGTAAAATGTGAGCCAATAATGATAACACCAAATTTTCCTGCAGCTGTTAGGGCTGATTTCAATGGGTAAAAAAATCCGGCATTAGAAACTAGGCTTTTTAATGTTTGATATCTATTTATTTATCCATCTAGTAACGTGCCAAAATCTTAAAGCAGTACCTCAACATGCCTTTTAGAGCCTGATCCTTTATATACACATAGATCCTGTGTTATAGATACACACGCACTAACTCTCTCTAGTATACATAATCATAGAAATGTGACATTATGTGTATGGTTTTTTTTTCCTTTTCCAGCCTTCCAGCCTTCTAGGGTTGACCTTGTCTCACTTTGTGATTTAGGTTTTGGAGAAGGAATGGGCAAGGATTTGCTTTGACATTTAAAGGCAATCCAGGTAATTAATAGCACTGGCAGCGTCCATCTCTCCCTCCATATATCTGCACAACAGTATCTATTTTTGACGTAGCTGACACGCCATTTCCTTTGGCAGCCCAAGGGCGGCTCATCTTTAAATTAAACTCGTCTCCGACTCTCCAATCTGTGAGCTGTACAGAGGCAGACACTGGTGGGGTATATCATCTGGAGACTGTGCAGGCGTATGTGAGCAGGGTGATGTATTATCCAAAGAGCCCTGCATTACTGCTAGCTGGAACCAAAACAAGCTCTAAAGTATTAACGAATGACATGGGAAGTCTCTTAGGTATCTAATCACCTTTAATGTGCAGATTTAGAAGACAACTTTAAAGGAAGAAAAAGAGATTAGCAGGTCAGGTCACAGCAAACACACAAAATTACAATTGCTACTTTTTAAATTTAAACCCAGATCAATATTTGACAGTCAATAGACCACTAAAATTAGAGATGAGACCAAGCTATTGGGTTCTGATCTTGGAGTAAATTTGTTATGAAGTTTGGAGTGTTTTGAAACCAGGGCTTCGGTTCTGATGTGGGCCAACTGCAAAGTCTAAATAGATCCTCCAAGTTTTTCAGGAATTTGGATCCAGGGCTGGTTCTGGCCAATTATACAAGTATGGGGGTCAAATGGTAAATTTAGATTCAAAACAATCTAACTTGGCCATTTATATGGCTCCCATTCATATAGTATGTGATACCCTCATAATCATTGATGTATTTTGCACCATGACATGGCTGTGAGATGGGCAAATTGGGAAAAGAGGCACAAACAGATTAAGTGACTTGTCCAAAGTCATACAGGAAGTCTGTGGTAGAGCAGGGACTTGAATTGCAGTTTCCTAAGTCCTAAGCTAATGTCCTAACCACTGGGTCATTCTTCCTCACAAGCCACTTTTTGGCTGGTTTATACCTAAAATTTGGGTTCTCAAGACTTTGAAAAATTCACATCCTCAAACAATGTAGTTAAGCCACCCAAAGACAGTGTAGACACCAATAAGTCAAGGGAATAATTATTCCATTGGTCTAGCTACTGCCTCATAGAGAGGTGGATTAACTACAGCAACACCTGTCGTGATGACTGTATTGAATTACTACATTGAAGCACTAGCATGGTCCACCTGTAATGGCTTGAGGATAGACATTGCCTAAATGCAGCAGCTCTGTGCAAATGTAACATCCATCAACCAATGTTTGCATGTAGGTGTGGCCCTAGACAAAGACTTCCTCATAGTCTTGAGGTTGAATCTAGCTTGGGCACATACCTCTGTTAAATGTGCCTATGAGCTGGGTGAATCCTTGTTATGGGTTGAGTAAAGCCCTCCTTCCAACTGCTGTGTAAGTCCTCCTTTATATTTTGTGGAAGAGACTGTTAAGGAGCCACGCCTATAGCAAGCACAAGTAGAGCCTGCCCAGAAACTAGCACATGTGGATAGAAGGGTCAATTGGATATTGTGACCAGGTGCACATGTGAACAAACACACGGAAATTGAGGGTATATCTATCCTATCTAAAATGAAGAGGAGAGGTAGATATGCTGGAAGGCAGGGATAGGGACCAGAGTGTCCTCGACAAATTGGAGGTTTGGACCAAAAGAAATCTGATGAGGTTCAACAAGGACAAATGCAGAGTCCTGCACTTGACATGGAAGAATTCCAAGCATTGTTACAGGCTGGGGACCGACTGATTAACCAGCAGCTCAGCAGAAAAACACTTGGGGATTACAGTGGATGAAAAGCTAGATATGACTCAGTGTGCCTTTGTAGCCAAGAAGGCTAGTGGCATAATAGGGTTGCATTAGGAGGAGCATTGCCAGTAGATCAGGGGAAGTGATTATTCTCTTTTATTAGGCACTGGTAAGGCCACCTCTGGAGTATTGCATCCAATTCTGCCCACCCTTCCCCCTTGGCAGAAAAAATGTGGATGCATTGGAGAAAGTCCAGCAGGGGCAACCAAAAGGATTAGGGGGCAGGAGCACTTAACTTCTAAGGAGAGGCTAAGGAATTTGGGCTTATTTATTCTACAGAAGAGAAGAGTGAGGGGGGATTTGATAGCAGCCTTCAACTATCTGAAGGGAGGTTCCAAAGAGGATGGAGAAAGGCTGTTCTCAGTAGTGACAGATGGCAGAACAAGGAGCAATGGTCTCAAGTTACAGTGGGGGAGGTCTAGGTTGGATATTAGGAAAAACTATTTCCCTAGGAGGGTGGTGAAGCACTGGGATAGGTTACCTAGGCAAGTGGTGGAATCTCCATCCCTAGAGGATTTTCAGTCCTGGCTTGACAAAGCCCTTGCTGGGATGATTTAGTTGGGGTTGGTCTTGCTTTGGGCAGGAGGTTGGACTCGATGACCTCCTGAGGTCTCTTCCAGCCCTGGGATTCTATGATTCTGATACACACTTGTGGTGCTGTAGCTATGGTATGGTAGCATTGTGGAGCACACCACTGTTACAGTGATGGAAGGCATTTTTCCATTATTGCAGTAAATCCATCTCTCCAAGAAGTGCCAGGCGAGTTGCCACATTAATTTTTCCATTGACTTAGTCGTGTGTACATGTGGATGTCAGGTTGACCCAACTACATTGCACAAAATATAGTTTCCACAGCCTGGAGCAACGTAGCTAGGCACATAGCTACTAAGTCCATGAAAAAAATTGGGATGCCTCATTGAGAGAGGCAGCAGAGTAAGACGCAGAATGCCAGACACTCCTCTGAGCACTCTGAGTCCCACACTCAGGCTGTACTGCTGTCCACAGAGATACGGCCGTCTTTTCGGTACAGCGTACCAGCTAAAATTAACTGGCTGTTATGGTATACTATACTGTACCAAACCAGCCCACTTGTTCCACTGCCTTACAGTTTGTTCAGCTAAACTACAACAATAGAAGATTAGGGTTGGAGGAGACCTCATATGGTCATCTAGTTCTACCCTTTGCTTAAAGCAGAACCCCCCCCCCCAACTAAACCATCCCAGCTAGGGTTTTGTCAAGTCTCTCATTAAAAACCTCTAGGGATGGAGATTCCACCTCCTCCCTTGGTAACCCATCCCAGTGCTTCACCACCCTCCTAGTGAAATAGTTTTTCCCAATATCCAACCTAGACCTCCCCCACTGTAACTTGAGACCATTGCTCCTTGTTTTGTCACCACTGAGAGTAACTTAGCTCTATCTTCTTTGGGTCTCTCTCCTTTCAAGTAGTAAAGATTCTTCTCTTCTGCAGACTAGCGATGTAAAATGCTGTTTAATTGGTTAACCAATTAAAGGGAGTTGGGTGCAGGGGAGAGGGTGCTGTGGGACTAGAGCAACCCCTTGCTCATGGTTGGCAGGCAGCTGCTCCTGCCCCACTGGTTAACTGGAACCAGTAAGCCTCACCTGTTAAAGGTGAGACTTACTAGTTAACTGGTTTACCATTAACATCCCTACTGTAGACTAAATAAGTGACATTTCCTCAGCCTCTCCTCATTATAAGTAACGTGCCCCAGCTTCACAAAGTCATTTTCATTACCCTATGCTGGACTCTCTCCAATTTGTCTACATTTTTTCTGTAGTGGGGGAGGGTCCAAGAACTGGACACAATAGGTCAGATGTGGCCTCACCAGTGCCAAATAGAGGGGAATAATCACTTCCCTCGATCTGCTGGCAATGTTCCCATTTATGCCCCCCAATATGCCATTAGTCTTCTTGGCATCAAGTACATACTGTTGACTCATATCCAACTTCTACTATAATCCCCAGGTCCTTTTCTGCAGAACTGTAGCTTAACCAGTCAGTCCTCAGCTTGTAACAGTGCTTGGGATTCTTCCGTCCCAAGTGCAGGACTCTGCAATTGTCCTTGCTGAACCTCATTAGATTTCTTTTTACTCATAGTTTAGTGTCATCCATAGTCTTGCTGAGAGTGCAATCCATCCCTTCATCCAGATCATTAATAAAGATGTTGAACAAACCTGGTTCAGGACTATCTCCTGCAGCAGTCTATTTGATACTGGGTGCCAACTAGACATTGAGTCACCGATCATTATCCACTGAGTCCAATGATCTATCCAGCTTTCTTTACACCTTATAATCCATTCATCCCATCCATACATCTTGAATTTGCTTTCAAGTATATTGCGGGAGACCATATCAAAAGCTTTGCTAAAATCATGGTATATTATGTCCACCACTTTTCCGATATCCATAGAGCCAGTTATCTCATCATAGAAGGCAAATTGGTTGGTTGGGCATGACTTGCCCTTGGTGAATCCATGTTGGATATTCTGAAAACCTTCCTTTCCTCTGAGTGTTTCAAAATGGATTCCTTGATGACCTGCTCCTTGATTTTTCCAGAAACTGAAGTGAGGCTGACCAATCTGTAGTTAATCAGATTTCTTCCCTTTTTTAAAGACAAGCATTACTTTTGCTTTTTTCCGATTATCCAAACCTCCCCCAATAACCATCAGTTTTCAAATATAATGGCTAATGGCTCTGCATCGGGCCAACTCTTTAAGCACCCTCAGATACATTAAATCCAGCCCCATGGACATGTGCATATTGAGTTTCCCAAAATAATCCTTACTGCTCACCTCCACCCCATACTGTGCTGCCCAGTGCAGCAGTCTGGAAGTTGACCTTGTCTGTGAAGACTGAGGCAAAGAAAGCATTGAATACTCAGCTTTTTCCACGTCATTTGTTACTAGGTTTCCTTCCCCATTCTATATAGGTCCCACTCTTTCCCTGACCACCTTCTTGTTGCTAATATAGCTGGGAAACCCTTCTTGTTGTCCACCACACCCCTTGCTAGCTGCAATTCTGAGTGTGCTTTGGCCTTCATGATTACACTTCTGCATACTTGAGCAATATCTTTATACTTCTTCCTAGTCACGTGTCCAAGTTTTCATTTAAAATCATAGAATAGGATTTTCTGATATGTATTTCTGATGTGCAGAAAGAATAGCGAATTCGGCAGGCAACTGGCTTGACTTAACAGAGCTTAAAGCTTCAATGAGCTTAAACATAAGAAGGAAGCCTAGAAGAAGTGTCAGCAGTGTGCCCTTGTTATCAAGAAGGCTAATGGCATATTGAGCTGTATTAATTGGACCATTGCCAGCAGATTGAGGGAAGAGAAATACATATTTCTGCTCAAAGTAGGATGAACCCCAACTAAATCATCCCAGCCAGGGCTTTGTCAAACCTACCCTTAAAAATTTCTAAAGATGGAATTCCACCACCTCCCTAGGTAACCCATTCTAGTGCTTCACCATCCTCCTAGGGAAATGCTTTTTCCTAATATCCAACCTCCCCCACTGCAACTTAAGGCCATTGCTCCTTGTTCTGCCATCTGTCTCTACTGAGAACAGCTTCTCTCCATCCTCTTTAGAACCTCCTTTCAGAGAGTTGAAGGCTGCTATCAAATCCCCCCTCACTCTTCTCTTCTGTAGAATAAATAAGCCCCAAATCCCTCAGCCTCTCCTCATAAGTTAAGTGCTCCTGCCCCCTAATCACTTTTGTTGCCCTCTGCTGGACTTTCTTCAATTTGTCCACATCTTTTCTGTAATTGGGGGTCCACACCTAGATGTAATACACCACATGTGGCCTCACCAATGCCAAATAGAGGGGAATAATCACTTCCCTCAATCTGCTGGCAATGGTCCAATTAATACAGCTCAATATGCCATTAGCCTTCTTGATAACAAGGGCACACTGCTGACACTTCTTCTAGGCTTCCTTCTTATGTTTAAGCTCATTGAAGCTTTAAGCTCTGTTAAGTCAAGCCAGTTGCCTGCCGAATTCGCTATTCTTTCTGCACATCAGAAATACATGCATCTTCAATAAGGCTTCTTAAAAATTCAGCTAGCTCTCCTGGACTCCTTTCCCCCTTATATAAGCCTCCCAGGTGATCCTGACTATCAGTTCCCTGAGGCAGGCAAACTCTGCTTTTCTGAAGTCCAAAGTCTGTATCAGAGATGAAAGTGGGCTGGTGCCAGCAAGTGAGGCACAATGGTAAGTACCAGCCAGTAGCACCGCTCTTCACATGGGCCAACTTTTTGCTCCCCCTATTGAGAGCCCTGCTGGTAAGGCCTGGCACTGCTGCCACAGGAGTACTTTAATATTGTCCATAGGCACAAGAGGAAGTAAAGTGCTGCCACATCCTAGTGGCAGGGCCACTGATAATGTAAAAGGGGGCAAAAGGGGAAGGTTTAAAAGGGCTTCCAGCTGCCCTAACAGTGACTAGGGTCCTTCAAATCATTGCCCGGAGCTCCTGGCTTCCATCACTGCACCTCAGGGCTCCCAGTCACCAGCCATGAAGGACTGTCTGGAGGGGGATGTCCACCACGCCAACCCTTCCACCTGAGGCCCTACTTCTTCTGGATGCCCAGAGCTGACCTCCTTGCTAAGAACACCAGGCCCAGTGCAGACTGCATCAGTAAGTCCCAGTGTCTACTTTCATCCCCGTCTGTGTTCTGCTGCTCTCTTTCTTCCTTTTGTCGGGATTCTGAACTCAATCATTCCATGCTCACTGTTGCCCAGATTGCCACCTACTTCTACTTCCCCTATCAATTCTTCCCTGTTTTTGAGCAGCCAGAGATGCATGGCCCATGGTTGGATCCTCCAGCAGTGGCTACAGGAAATTGGTCCCAACACTAACAAAAATTTCCTGAATTGTCTGTGCACTGCTATATTGTTCTCCCAGCCCATGTCAGGGAGACTAAAGTCCCCCATGAGAACCAGAGCCTGTGATCCAAAAGCTTCTGCCAGTTATCTGAAGAATACTTTGTCTACCTCATCCTCCTGGCCTGGTGGTCTATACCAGACACCCACTACAAAATCATCTTGTACCTCCAATCTTAACACAAAGACTGTCAACAGTCTTTTTTCTAGTTTCACACTAGAATCATACTGCTCTCTTATACACTATGCAACTCCTCCACCTTTTCTTTTCCACCTGTCCTCCCTGAGTAGTTTATACATTTCCATGACAGTGCTCCAGCCCTGTGAGTTATCCCTTGTGCAGTGTAATTAGACCAACCTAAGCCCTGGTGTAGACATTGCTTGATTGACAGAGGAATTTTTCCATTGACTTAGTGACCACCTCTCAGAGCAGTGGATTTACTACAGGGACAAAAGAACCCCTTCCATTGCTGTATCATCTATGCTTCATTGGAACAGCTGTAGGTTTCTGGTATAGACATACTCTTAAGTAAAACTTAAGACCTTTGTGATTTGCCCCGTGGAACAGGGAGAAGAGATACAACAGTAATATGGACACTGAGCCATGAGGAGGAAACCACATGATGAAGAAGAAAGGAAAAAAATCTTGCTCATTGCAAAAGAATGTGTGCCGATACATGCCCAGTAATATAAATATATCTTTGGGTGACAATTACATCATAAACCATTTGAGCTCCATTCTAATCCTGTTTGTTATGATGTCACCCAACAGATGTATTTATAACTTTGCAATTCACAATTTCCCACGAGAGTGAAGCGTGAGTGGTTTACAATTTCACCAGCATTTTGAGCTTGAACATGAGGCTTGTTGGCAGCATTCCTCAGTTTATGTATTGCCTGTAATGTGACTGCTCACATTAAGTCATGCCAGTAGGCTTAGGCCTTAGAACTCACGACAGCAAGAAAGGAGAGTCCATGTTTGTATCTTGCTTCACCCTTTTCTTTCCTACGAGCTGTAGCACTTCCCTATAGACACTCACTACACTGACAGGTGGAGTCCTCCTGTTGTCATAGGTAATCCACCTCCAGCAACCTACTGTGGTCTACACTGAGGACTTTGGTTGGTTTAACTACACTACTGAATTGTGTGGATTTTTCGTATTCTTGAACAATGCAGCTGGGTTGACCTAATGTTTTAGTAGTGACTCTAGGCCCTTGTTTTTAAATAATCTAATGATTATTAGAGTGGCTCATGAGCCCAATGGTGACTGAGGTCTCATTAGGCTAGCCACTGTAGGTACAGATAATGAGAGAGAGTCTCTGTCCTGATGAAGTTGTCTAAATAGGCAAGACCAGCAAATGGTAGGTGAAAGGGAGGATTATGATCCCCATTTTAACAATGGAGAACTAAGGCCCCAGGACTCAAGTATTTAGGAACCAAACTCCCATAAAAATAAATGGGAATTGGATACCTTGGTATCTTTAAAGATCTAAATCGGTGATGTGTCCATGGTACATTGGAAGCATGTGACAGAACTGGGCATATAAAGTAGGGAGGCAGGCCAAGGCCCTTTCAACAATGCCATGCTTCCTCTCAGCCCTGGTTGCCATTCCCTGGCCCTTCCTTTTAACAGCCCGGGTAGCTGACATCCAGCTTTTGAAAGCTTGCTGGCCTGGTTGCTGCCCTTGCTAACGCTCAGCTGGAGACTGAGCTACTTACAACCTTCACTTTGGATTATACAGACCCAAACTGTAACAGGAGCTGATTACATCCGTGAAGGCACAGAGGTACACACCTACATGACAGGCTACTTAAAGCTACACTACTGAAGGAATCGGGGTGAGCTTGCAGTGAAATTGAGCAGGCAGCTTAGTAGGGGTGCTCCAGGGTGACCACCAAGACCTGACCGTGAGTGGCACTGCATGAAAGCTGTGACATGGGGGAAGTGGCAGGATGCAGAAACACCGAACCAGACTGCCAAACTTCTCTGCATAGCCCACACACTTCTCTGAACCATACACCAGGATGGAGCAATCAGAGCACTGGCTGGATTTCTGTGGCAGCCAATAGCCTGCCTGTCATTCTCCTTGTTGCCACACCAAAATGATGGAAGCCTGGAGTGTAGCTTCTAAATGTGGCAGGAACAAATGCACTTTTTGCTTATAGGGCTGATACTCTAAGTTCAGCCTGAGGATGGGGCAGGGGAAGGGGGAAGGCATCTCTGGAAGGAGCTGTCTCCTTTGGAGAGATCCACAGCATGGACAAGCTGGTAAACCAGTCAGCTACCACTTTGAATTAGACCAGTGCTGGGCAGAAAGTTTCACCCTCCCATTTTGTTAATGTACAACTGATATATTCCATCCCATGAGCACAGCACGAGGGGTTTAAATGTGTCACTAACTGTTTGGAAGATTGTCAGATTCTTTTCAAAGTAATACATCCAGAGTAATTGGCATGGCACACTTACATTCCTGGCATTTGCCCTTTCCTGCCAAATAAAATAGCAGATTTTGTTACCGCAAAACTGCGTTCTAGCACAATGAACTCCTAGGCATTGCTTTACCCCAGTGGCCTAATGTCTGGGGTGGCCAACCCATTAAATGAGGAGAGCTGAAACGGCAGCAGAAAAAAAGGATGCTGACCCTTTAAAAGAAAAGACAAGGCTTTTTGGCCACATCAGGCTCCCGTCGGCTGCTGCCATTCTGCCGCATCAGACAGCTCCTGTGCCCTGGTGAGCATACGGAGCCAGGGGTCTGGGACCATTTCTAGGGGCACAGGGGAAGCTTTGCAAGTCATGGCAGAGGCTTCACAAGCCTCACTTTAAGGGGAGAAGAGCCACATGCGGCTCGCGACCTGCAATTTGGCCACCCCTGGTCTAGAGAATGGCCTTGGGATGCAAGAAACCTGGAGTCAATTCCTGACTTGGCTGCTAGATGACCTTGTGCTAGTCATCACCCTGATCTGTGCCTTGATTTCCCCATCTGTATAATCAGTCTGACTGCCTTTGTAGAGTATTTTATGAGTTATGGATGAAAGGTGCTGTATGAGAGGTATTACTTGCTCTATGCCATTTATCACTCCATCTGTCCTTCTATCATCTAGTCTTCAATCTCTTCCAGGCAATATCTGTCTTATTGTATATGTGTACAGTGCCTAGTACACTGGGCCTTGAGCCCAAATAAAAGCCTAAAGGTGAAAATACAAAAATGACAAAGAAGAAAAATCATCTACTTAATTGGGGGTCAGGTAACAGAAACCTGTGAGACCTGAAAGGAATAGTGAAGATATTTAGCTAAATCAGAGGTTCTCAACAAAGGGGTCATGACTTTATGGGAGGTTAGCAACAATTGTCAGGGAATCATAAGCATCCTCCCTTTCTCATATTGCTAAATGGAAAGGGAACTCTGGCTAGATGGGAGGGGGGCTTCAAGAGAAAAAATGGGGTACTGCTAGCAAAACATATGAGAACCCCTAAGCTAAGTAACTGCAGTATGCAAGCTGGCTCTGTCTCTCTTCCTTTCTCTGTCAGCATCTTCCTTCATAATCACTCATTCTCTCTATAAACAGATTGCCTAGTAATGGTTTTCATTTTCTTTGAAGTGCCCCATTCATTCTCCTGCCCGCCACATTCATGTGTTCAAGATCCATTGACAGGGAGACAAACATCTAATGTGCTTGAAATATGCTTGGGAGAAAAGGAAGGAGGAGAGGGAAGAGAATAACCTACCTTAAAATTCTTTATTAAATGATGCTTTGATTCCTCTTTTACAGCTGTGCCTGAGCAGTGGTGAATAATTAGTAACATTTTTTGTTGTCCAGACATTGGCCCCAATTCAGCAAAGTGTTTCCACACATGTCTATTCCCAATCAGCAAATCACTTGAATACATGCTTAACTGTAAGCAAGTGCTTGGGTCAAATGGAAGTCAATGGATTTTAACTGTGTGCATAAAGTTAAACAGTGGTTTGTTGAAAGAGATGCTGAGCCAAATTTTCAGAAACCTTCAGAATCATAGAAATAATGGGACCTAGAGAGGTCATCTAGTCCAGCCACCTGTGCTGAGCCAGGATCAAGTACATCTACACCATGCCTTCTCGCAGGTGTTTGTGTAACCTATTCTTTAAAATGATGGTGAGTCTAGAATCTCCATTGGTATCTTATTCTACTACTTAACTATCTTTACAGTTAGAAAGTTTTTCCTAATATCTAATTTCAATGTCCCTTGTTGCAGGTCAAAACAATATTTCGTCCTACAATCACTGGATGGGCAGAGCAACTGATCCCCACTCTCTTTGTAATACTCTTGACTTACTTGAAGACTGTTATAAATTTTCCCCTTAATCTTTTCTCAAGACTAACCATACTCAGGTCTTTTAACCTTTTCTCATAAGTCAGATTTTTCAAAACCTGTGATCATTTTTGTTGCTGTCCTCTGGACTTTATCCAATTTGTCCACATTTTTTTAAAGTGTGTCACCCCACATTCATATGACAACCCAAATTTGACGTAGATCAGGCTTTGCATACAACATATCAGAGCAAGTTTAGCCTTTTTTTTCCTGCAACTGCATCATATTATTAATTCATATTAGGTTTGTAACCCTAAAAATACTCATCTGCAGTACAACCAGTACAGTAGTGAGTTATTCCCCACGTTGTAGCTGAGGGTATGTCTACACTACCCCACTAGTTCAAACTAGCGGGGTAATGTAGGCTTACCGCAATTGCAAATGAAGCCCGGGAAATTCAAATCCCGGGCTTCATTTGCAATTGTGGTATGCCTACATTACCCCGCTAGTTCGAACTAGCGGGGTAGTGTAGACATACCCTGAGTGTTCAATATTTCCTTCCCAAGTGTAGTATAGACGTTTGCACTGAGTTTTACTTAATTTTAACCTAATTGCAGAACAATCCTATAATTTATCAAGTTAATTTTTAACTCTTAATCTTGCCCTCCACAGTACCTGCAACACTTCTAGTATGGTGCCACTGAAATATAATTCACTTGTAAAATCAAGTTTATACAAAGTCTTTGGAAAAGAAAAGTCCATGTAAACTAAACAATACATATGCTTTAGTAACTCCCTCCTTTTTTTCATAGGTGCATTTTGAGCTGGAATTTTGTTACCATTTTCAAAGGAAGACCTTTCTTGGAAAAAGGCCACGAATAATGGCAATCACTTAATGATGTTTCTCTCTTGCACTTTCCTACAACCTCGTCTTCTACACACAGATTTTTTGCGGGTGAAACTATTTTAGTCAGGTTGAAGTCATTATAGCAATACAACCCGTAGGGCATCTCTACATTCCGAGATAAGGTCAAATCTAACATGGTCAGTTTCTGGACACCTGATTTTGAGAAGTCAAAGGTCCATGTCCTCACTAAGGGCAAATATCAAATGTTGTCCAAAGTAGTACATCCCCATTATGGAGCCTGCCATCAACTCAGAAAGCAATATGCTGTAGGCAGTGTGGTAGTCTGGGCTATACTTCTGGTATCCCCTGGCTTCAAGATTCTGTTGCTGTTGGTTAGAAAGGCTCATGTCGGTTGTGTCCCATAAGGCACTCCTCTAGCCCCTCCTCTCTTGTGCAAGATAAAGGGGATGCAGTGTGCTTGTGCTTTTTGTGCTCTAGTTGCTCATGCAGATGCCAGAGCACTGTGAGCATGGAGCCTGGTGTGCTGGAAAGCATCATCATGCTCATGGGTATTGTGGTGCACCTCAAGGCGCATGTTGCTCCACAAAGAAAAGGATGAGGACAATGTTCCATACAGCATGAAGGTGCAGCTCAGGCAAAGCCTGGTGCTCACAATAGCACAGCTGCCAGTCAGCCTCTTGGACACAGTACAACACCGATTCTGGTGCCATGAGATAAAGTCAGAAGTGGGACCACATTGTGATATAGAGATGGGGCGATCAGCAGTGGCTGCAGAACTTCCACATGTGCATAGACATGTTCCTGGAACACTTTGAATGGCTTTCCCTTGGCCTGCGGTGCCAGGATACCCATATGAGACTCTCTGATCATGCAGCAGTGCATGGCAATTGCCCATGGAAGCTTGTCACACCAGACAGCTGCCACTCAGTCAGGAATCAGTTTAGGGTGGAAAAACCTACAGTGGGGTCTGTTGTCATACAAGTGGCCAAGGCAATCAGTATCATTCTGCTGCAAAGGGTTGTGACTCTAGGAATGTGGACACCAGAATGGATGACTTTGCCACAATGGGCTTCCCTATTGCACATCCCAGTGTTGGTCCCCAAACACTGTGCCTCAGAGTACATCAGCTATAAGGGGTACTTCTCCATGGTGTTGCAGATGCTTGGGAATAACAAAGGGCTGTATCACTGACATCAACATGGAATGGTCAGGAAAGGCGCATGAGCCCCGTCTTCAGGAACTCCTGCCTTTTCAGAAAGAAGAACCATGGAACTTTTTCCCCAACCAGAACATCAGAGTTGGAGAGGTGGACATGCCCACTGTGATCCTGGGTGACTCAGCCTACCCCTTGCTCCCATGGCTCAGGAAGCCCTACCCTGGCAGCCTGAGCACCCTGAATACCATCTCCTGAACAAAGTTAGCTATGCTGGCAGAAGCACATTGACACTGGGGCCTGATCCACACTAAAAACAACCCACCCATTGGCACAGGTATTTTCTACACTGGAGCATTACAGTGGCTCAGCTGCAGCCATACAACTGTACTGCTGTAGTGTTTCATGTGTAGAAAAGCCCTGGGGGGTTTGTCAGCAGAGTTATGTTTGCTCAGGGGCGTGGCTTTTTCACACCACTGAGGTTATGTCTAGACTACGGGTTTTTTCCGGGATGTTTTTTCAGCAGGCATTTGAATATGGGCCACTGCAGAAATGAAAGCAATTATTACTCTCCTATTTATACTATTAAAGAGAACTGGAGGTTCATGTCAAAATTAACGGAGAATCTACTCTGGACAGGCTAAAGCCCTGTGCATGTGTGAATTTGTGCATGGTATCCTGGAAAAACTCTGCTGCATCCAGAGAACGTGTCTGCTCTTCCACTTTTTTTTTTTTTTTTTTTTTTTGGCAGAAGAGCAGATGTGCTCTTTTGGAAGCCCTGTCTTTCTCATTCCACGAGGAAGAAGGGCTCTTCCAAAAGAGGAGGCTTTTCTGAAATTTGGCATAGTGTAGACAAGACAAATTTCAGAAAAGCCTCTTCTGACAAAACTATCGGAAAAAGGTATGCAAATTGTTCTCCACAATTTGCGTACCTTTTTCCGATAAAACATTGCACTCTAGACATAGCCTGAGTGGTATATCTATTCAGCATTAGGATGCACAATGTAATTATCAACCAGCGGCAGATATAGGGCAGGGCGAGCGGGGTGGCTGCCCCTGGCCCCACACTGCAATAGGCCCCACACCAAGCCACTGAACAGGGCCCAAACGGCCACTTGAGCTGCATGTTCCACACAGCGACCTGGCTGAGCAGCGCAGAACTCAGCTGAGCGCCACGGCGGGAGGCAAAGGGGGGCGGGGTGGTGATGTACATGGCCAGGGGCAGGAGGCGAAGGGCATGATGGAGGCTCCAGGTCCCGCCCCCTGGCTGTGTACATCGCTGCCCCGCCCCCCTTCGCCTCCCGCCATGGTGCTCAGCTGAGTTCTGCGCTGCTCAGCTGGGATGCCGCGCAGGGCCCAAATGGCTGTTTGGGCTCTGCGAGTGAGAGGCAGGAGGAGGAGGACTAAGGAGAAGAGAAAGAGAGAGTGAGGCAGGAGGGGGAGGAGAAGAGAAAGAGAGAGAGTGAGACAGGAGGGGGAGGAGACTTAAATACAAATGAAAATTGTTAATTCTTATTGCAGAATTTTGTTTAAGAATGGCTTACAATTTAATTAAAATAAAAATTATCCAACTAAATTAAGTTTCTATCAAATTTACCCAATTCACATTTAATATGAAAATAGCCTTAAATTTGCGCATTTGATGCCTTTTTTTCTATATTTTTTCCAAGGGGAGGCCTGGCAAAATTGTGCTGCCCTGGGCCCCACAAAAGTCTCATCCACCACTGGATGTACCCTAAGTGGTTTGTCTAACTCAGAGAGGGTGCCAGTGGAAAAAAGGAAAATTGAACCCAGAACACCACAGTTCTAGGGTAAGACCCAAAGCAATGGCTCTAAAGGGTTAGTTTGGTTTAACTCAAGCCAATTCTGTTTTCAACTGCAGTAAGATAAATCTAGTTTAAAATGAAATCATAGGTTTCACACAGGAGTTTACACTACATTGGTTTAAAAGCATATCTTTAGTTCGATTGGTGAAACTTTCCCAGGTTGGGTGTAATTGAACATTCAAGCTTCAAAAAATGCAATGAAAGACTAACAAATATCTATCTATCTATCTATCTATCTATCTATCTATCTATCTATCTATCTATCTATCTATCTATCTATCATCATGAGCTTTCATGGGCAAAACCCACTTCTCCAGAAGGCTTTAAGAAGGCTTCAATTCTTCTCCTTTAATTGTTTTCAACCTTTTGGGGAGGGGGGGGGGCACCTCCATATTTTCCAGTATAGATTGTGTTGATGTAATCAACATATGAGACTCCTGAAAATCATCTTTGGGGTTCATTTCTTGTAACAGAGTCCTTGAACTTCAGCTGGGAATTTGATTTTGTTTCAGTTGCGAGTTGTCTGAGAGGCGGGTTTTTTTTGTTATTTTTGGGGAGGGAGTGAGATGGGGAGAGGATTGTGATTAAAATATTGTACAATGGTGAGCTGATGGGCATCTAGTGTGGAGCTTGAAATCTGTGGAAGCTTTACCAGATTTTGCATTTTTTTATTTGTTACTAGGACATATGTGGCTTTGATTTAAGATTTATATTATACCTGGCTACAGCAGGTATTTGAATATGAGCCACTGCAGAAATGAAAGCAATTATTACTCTCCTATTTATACTGTTAAAGAGAACTGGAGGTTCATGTCAAAATTAACGGAGAACCTACTCTAGACAGGCTAAAGCCCTGTGCATGTGAGAATTTGTGCACAGAGGCAGAGGATTTGACTTGGAGGGATGAAGGGAATGTGGCCTTAGAATGAGGAAAGGGGTGGGGTACATGTCTGAACCAGACTTGGGAGAGGGCCAGAAGCAGGAAAAAAGGGAGGGGCAAGCCAGCCCCATAGCATTACACCAATGTGTTTTACATTGTAATATCAAACACTGCCAGCTCTGTATTTTCTGTTAAAGCAGGTAATAAAAGAGCTATTTAAAGGGAATTCCTCTCATTCATATCTCTATATATATGAAAACAAAGCAAAACATATGGTGTGCAGATAATACTGCTCTGTCTCCCATATACACACAAACACTATTGCCCTATTCATCTCAATGATTGAACAAGAAAGAACAACACTGATGTTAACAAAGGGAGGGTTTATTAATGTGATCCGAAATGGATTCTCAATTGGAGATGTTTTGGGGCAGGATGTAGGGTCACTGGATTAGGCAAAATCTCTCCCTCTCCCTCTCTCTCTCTCTCACACACACACATATATTCATTGAAGATACTAGAGTGGACAACCCCCTAGGCACTGATGATCTTGCTGATGATACCTGTGGCTGTGAGATGACAAGCCACATTCATGACCAAGTAGCTAAACCCTGGTCCCCTATCAGGGGCTGTAGATGTTCAGTTGTTGGCTTGGAGTGGGGCTGCCTGTCAGGATGGCAGTGTCTAACTAGTGGCAGGGAGCAGCTGTCATAGAGGCTATGGCTCCCCTGAAAAGTCAGTCCAGGCCTTTGTAAGGGGAATGGGGAGAAAATGTGGTGACACTCATTTATAAAAGGGCCAGATGGAGGGTATCAAAATGAGGATGCATGGAGCCAGTGGTGACACTGTTAGACATAAGCTAAGATATTGCTTAGAGCCCCAGTGAGCTCAAAAGCACCCCTTTAATATTTGGGGGGTCCAAAATACCATTCATCTTTTTGAATGGGGGCTTTTAAACAAGTGCATTAGCACATGCTATGTTGGCCTATTTCAGTGGTTCTCAATCTGTTTACCATTGAGGGCCATATCCAAAACAAACCTGGATGGCCCTGAGGGTGTCACATGGGCCAAAGCTCTGCACTGATTGTGCTGCGAGTGGCCAGTAAAGCTAATGCGATTAGTGAACTGTGGGAATGCGTGAGGGACAAGGGTGAGCAAAATTATTCCTGCTCATAGTCTCCCATTGGGTTAACATTGTCACTGCATGCTTCCCAGTTGGCATCTGCTCATTGTGGTGAGACAGCTGGATACAGTTTGAAGGATCTCCAGTCCCAAATATGTGCCACACAAAGGCAGCTCCTTTGTCTACATGCAAATGAACTTTTCAAGCAGATGATCCATGAAGATGGTGTTATAAACATGGACAAGAAAAATGGCCAGACAGCCACAAATCCCCTTGCCTCACTGAGAATTCCTGGGAATGCTGGTAAAGTCTTTGACCGCCTACTATATCTTTTGCTTGAGTTTGCTTGAGTTTCTCCCTGGATTTTGGCCCCAGTAAAACATTTCCTAATAAGGTAGGTCAGGAACTAAAAGATCATCTCAAACCCTCTAGTCCAGGGCCCAGAGCGGGCTACCAGGGAAAACAAATAGGACAATTTTACCAGTGGCTGCAGGATGTGGCCCTATTAATAGGCATGAAAAGCTTTTATTCTTTTTCTTTTTGAAAGTAGAACTTGCTTTCCAAAATCTGGGCAACCCGCAATGGCTTGAAGTCACTGGGAAGTTTGGTTTTGTTCCTGCTTGTTTATTTCTTGGCATTTGTGCTTCAGTCTGGCAAGTGAACTCAGGGGAAAATGCAGCTGCAGGCTAAGGTGAAATGGCAGCGGAAGGACCTATGAACGGGCAATGTTGGGTATTTGAGCTGAGACTGGGCTTTTCTCTGAGTGGGAAATTCTGGAGCCGGTTGTGGTGTCAGTTGTGTTGTTCCCTGTCCGTTCCATAGAACTGGGATGAAAAAGGGTTAGAAGTGCTCAGCTGGGACTGGGAGTCAGTCAGCTTTGCTTTTTGGGGAGCAGATGAAAAAAACCGAGACGCCTCTGGGCATAAAGCCTCATTTCCTAATAATCCATAGGGCTGTGTATTGCTGGGCATTTTGCAAGAAGCCAGTTTCTGTCAGATTTGCGATTTGTTCTCCCAGTCAGTATCATGGCGGTGCCAGGGGCACATAGGGGTGACCTCGGGCCCGTCTGTAAAACTGGGGAGAGCAAATATATTTTGAGGTGGAGAGAAAGGACAAACTCCCCTTCTTGGGAAGCTGAAATTGATGATTTGACAGATCCTCAGGAGTCTAAAACTTAAATTAATGTAACACCAAAGTGTGAGGGGTGGGGAGGAAAAGCAGTCCTCCCATTATTCCGATGATCTCCTATTAGTACTCACTGAACATATCAGTCATCTTTTGTCCTGGTTTCTTCTCCTTCACCCACCCCGAAATGCGTGGGTTCTTGTGTCCTCATTGCTTGTGTTTTCCGGCGCGACTCAGGAAACAAAGAAACGAGTTAAAGATGGCTATAAACAAACCAACAAGCCAACGAAAACAAAATACTTTCGTAATGATCGTTCTTGTTGTGATTATGCAAAAATGTGCAGGGTTGCCTCACGCGGCCGGATTGAATTGAAAAGTAAATTTGTTGTTTTAAGATAATTTAGTGCAGATTTAAGAGTTTAAATGTATGTCAATTGTTGCCTTTCCCCTCAGTTAAAGATTACCCCTGGCATTTAAAAAAAAAAATCTGATCCTAAGAGCAGCTGCTGGCCGCAAATGTATACAGTTCTTTGTCTTGCAAGGTAAAGGTATAAAGTTTTATTTTACAACTCGCTTTCCTTGCAACAGCGGGACAGAGAATTTGAAAAATAGCCCCCTTTCCGTCCCCCCAGGTACTGGAAAGTCTGCTGGGTAGAAGTTAGTTCATTTAAACCGTATTCTTACACTGTTTGCCCATTACAAGGGGGGAATCTCCCAAACAAAACAGGGGTTTCTATCGTTTCTTCCTCCTTCTGCTCCTCTGAATCACATAACAATTTCGGAGTCAGTTGGCCTTTTCACTGCACAAAACAAAGAACAGAAGGGACTTCGCTGAGAGCACCTCAGAAAAGCTGAGGGTGGAGGAAGAGATCACAAGCCTGACGGATTTGATTGTTGTGTTTATTTTAGATCTGTGCAATTTTCAATGCTCCTGAACGGGAAATCAGACAGTTTAGCAACATCACGGAGATCGGCTTTGTTCATAACAAGGTTCAAGCTCCACTCCGAGGTTATAGCTTGTTTATTGATAGCAGAACAGAACAAAGAATAAAATCGCTTTATTTTTTTTTTCTGCATAATTCATAACACAGTAAATTTGACTAAACGACGGAGGTTTTAATGCCAAGAACCATGATTTGTGTATATGGGGGAGTTGTAATGTTGGAGGAGGGTCTGCCCCTGTATATAAATGTTGCGCGCGCGCATACACACAGGCACACACACGCGCGCGCGCGCGCTACGGTCCTAAGCATATTTGTTGGTAGATGGAGAATAATAAACCAGGAAGTTAAGGCTTTATTGGGGCTACAGAGCAATAGACTATAGACTGGGAAAGGAGGGGGAGAGTAAGAAGAAAATATTTGCTATTATGGGAAACATAAGCATGTCTTCAGTATTGTGATCACTTCCGAACACAAATGCTAAATGGGTTTATCTTTGCGAGGAAAGTAAAGATTAGGTCAGATTAACAAACGCTATGCGTTTGTGTGTCCAGCGCCGATTACGGAATCTTTCCATTTTTAGACGCCTGCCAAACGCATTCGACTGCGATAATTTCATTAGTAAATGCAATTCACTGTCAGTTTCGGCATCTTCTCAGGCCGAGCAAAACTCTTGTCCTTTGACAAGAAAACAATCCTCAGATCAAAATGTTCCCAGCTCTTTCCTCCGTTGTGTGGATCGAAAAGCGAAGATCTCTCTAGCCCTCCATCTCCCAAGGAAACAGTGGGAGAAGAAAAGGTAGATTGTTTCAAAACAGAGTTGATTTCACTTTATACAAACTTAATCCACATCCCATAATCGATAAAGTATTTTCCATGAGTGAAAGGATCCAGATGTTTGTTTTTATTTTGTTTTAATTTCTGATTCCCCCACCCTTCCCCAGTACAAATCCTTCCCAGGAGATCTTGTAAATTACAGGATGAAAACAACCGAACAATAACAAGTTGCAATAATGTTGAACGCGCACGTTTTGTCTGCGTCCATCGTGTTTGTTTATTGTTTCCCATTCCACGAAGAGCGTTTTCTCTATTTCACACAAAATAATTGCAAAATCACCTTAAATGTCCCTTCGATTTTGGTAGCGTTCAAAGAGGAAAATTGATGGAGCATTTTACTAAAATGAGAGTTCTTTTAAACTTGGACTAATGCATTGGAGCCACTTGTATGTTGGGAAATTACAATCAGAGAGATTCGAGAAAGCGAGATGTTAGAGGGGTATAATTATTAAAAACACTTTCTTATAGAAAAAGAGTGGAATTAGAAAACAACAAAAAAGCAAGAAATGATCCAGATAGAGGGGAACTGACGAGGCGATACTAGGACATTACCTACGGGCTATAGGTACTCCTTGTATGTGCTTGCAGCAGGATACTGTGAAGTTGTTTTGGGGGTACCAGGAAAAAGACAGAAGAAAAATAAATCAATCGCTCTAAAATCCTCACCAAGACAACCTGGACATTAAGGCTGGAGAGACTGAATGTATTTGACTCACCTTCGAGGGATCAAACCAAATGGATGGGGTATCAATTTTTTGAGCTATAAAGAAAAAAGTGGAGTCAGAAAGAACTAGAAGTATCTGTTTTTCTTTTCTTTCGGGGATCGTTATCTAAAAGTTAACCAAAAAACTGTTCTAGCTCGGAAAAGGAACCCTACACACATTAGTTAAATTAGTTTCCTTTAGTGAAAGAAAGAAAGAAAGAAAGAAAGAAAGAAAGAAAGAAAGAAAGAAAGAAAGAAAGAAAGAAAGAAAGAAAGAAAGAAAGAAAGAAAGAAAGAAAGAAAGAAAGAATAGCTATGCATATATGTATTGATATGTGGTTGTAAGTTTATGTATATAGTTTTATCGTTGTATAAATATATGTCACTACCTATTCTATAGTATGTAACATCAGACAGAAAGACAGAGATAGATAGATACCACACTGATACTCAGTAGAACTTTATATTTTGATATCCTTAGTTCCATTTGTAGCCACAATTAACAACTGAACAAAGAAAAAGAAGTTTGTTTCCTTTTGCTCCTTTGAGACAGCGAATATAAATTGTATTTTTAAATACGGGGTAGCACTAGAATACAGGGTAGCGCTAGAGCTAGGGAGGTGCGATGGGAGCAGAGAAAAGTCCATTTGTTGTTCTTGGGAAAGGTACTTTAGCGGAACTTTAAAGCGTCCAACATGAGGAAAAGATCAAGCCTCATAGCCTAGCAGCTTCCAGCCCGTCCTGAGAGAACATTAAGGGTGGCTTGCCATGTCTGTTAGCCCTCAATTATAACTCCATTCATACCGCGAGTTCTGAGTGCCTATGGTTAGCCGCGTGCGTGAGGGACAGGAGAAATCTTGCAGCCGCAGCTGCGGGTCCCTTGCAAAGTGGACTTTCTGGCCAAGACGGGCGCCTGCCCTCGTTCAGTACTGGGCCCATTTGTGAATTTCTCCTGGTCTCGGCTTCCCCACCCCGCACTCGAGGCTCGGCCAACGTATCCACTGGGAGGGCTTCAGTAGCCTACAACTTCGGTTTCTTTTCGCCCCACAGCAGGGCCGGGGGAGTGAGAGCGGGAGTCTGGCGAGCCGAGATGTGGATTCAAACTTGAAGCTAGACTGCTAGCGGGTTACTGAGAGCAAAGGCTGCCACAAAGACCAGGGCCTGGGGCAGGTAAACGGGCATATTTTCAATAGGCTTCGTAGGATCCTAACGAAGGCGGAGCGGTGTCCGGTTAAGTTCTGGGATACAAGGGACCAGGCCCGGGGACCCGAGGGGCACACACAATGTGTCTGTGGGAGGGAGACAGAAGGAACGAGAGAGAGAAAGGAAAAATAAGATAAGACCAGTAAGTATAAGAAAAAGGAGCAAGATTGTGTGAGTGTGTGAGAGAGAAAGAAAGTAAGGCCGAGAGTGATAGTCTGCGCTTTTATGATTTATGGTCTTCTCTCTGGCAGGCCGGTGGAGCGAGGCACGCTTTCGGTAGTACTGTAGGAAACGGCTTATGTTCCTTTATGGCCTTCCTTTCGCGGGAGAAGTCTATTACTGCAGGCGCGAGGAGAGTTTTGAAAAGCGGTGGTAAATATTTTCTCTTCTGGCAAGTTATTTATTGGCATTAAAAAAAAAGGCAAACGTGTATCTAGATATAATGTAAAGCTACATGTGGTGACCATCTAGCCCAAGACAATAACGTGGCCTTTCTGGGTTGAAGAACTGCTAATGTCATTAAAGTTCTTACCAGCGCGCCAGCGCGCGTTCAAAAGCCTTTTATCCTGCGCATATAGTTGGTGGTTTATAAAGTACAGACTTCCTTTTTCTTTTCTACAAGTGCATCAAGAGCAGAGGATTCCATGGTGCTGAAGCGGGGAGGAATCTGTTTCCAACTATATTCTGCTTGAGAATATCCCTGGTCAAAATAGACCCTTCACACTCCCCTATCCTCCACTATTTTTATATATTTCAGAGCTCTATAGATTCCTTTCCTCCCCCCGCACCTCCTCCCCCGGGCGTACATTCAAAGAGACAAAGAATTCTCCCCCTTTGCTTTACATAAGGAACTGTGCAGTCCACTAATTGTCCATTAGTGCTAAGAAGTGGCTAAAACAGTATTAGGAGATAACCCAAGCAACCTGTCTTCTTTATTTTAATTTGACTTACTGAGTCAGGAGCACTTTGATGAAGACCTAACTAGACATGTCCATGCAATCTGTGTACTAAACTTTTGGACTGTTGATTTTGAGGGTCAATTATCTAAGCTAAGTTCAAAGTGTCACCTGCTTTAATCCTATTTCTGTCATACTCTGTGGGAATTCGTATAGCACACAGTCCAGTTTTGAGAGCGTCTATTCCCTTCCTTTCCTCTCCCCCTTTAATATACCAAAAATTACATTTCTGGATTCTAGCAACTCTTAGGAAGACTTACTGAGTTAAATTATTAATAGGTTCCGGGTATGCTCGTTTAGCATGTCATTTGTAATATATATGGGTGAATTCTATCTGAAAAACATGATTAGGCGCAGGATGTTCAAATGTAGAATGCAAGAATTTGAAAACTGTGTTCTCTACCGTTGGAAGCTGATGATGCTAAAATTTCCACTTTGCTGCTTATGCAATTTATGGTGATATATGAGGGAACTCCCCATTTAGGAATATAAAATATGCACGTAGAGATTATTTTTAATTACTTTTTCTCTTTCATTAGCGGTTGTGTTTGCGTTCTATTTGGAGAGTGAGACCCGCGAATGGTGATCTTCTCCTCTTAATTAAGTTGTTTCTGCTGCTTTTCCTTGTCTTGCTTGTGCTCTGTGTTCCAATCAAGGAAGATGAAGGGGTGTAGATGTGATGGCACACAGCAGACACTAAGGGCTAGGGCTAATCTGATCGCATCCCCCAATACCGTATTTAGCCATTTTTGATCGTCAGGAGACAGATTTCTGAAACCATGCTTTTTGCTGTTCTGCTAACTCCACAGATGGTGGGATAATATTAATCAAATACACGATCAATTATTTTCCTTCCCCCTCATTATGGGTGGGTTGGTGCTCTGAGATGGTACAGAGAATTCTCTTTTTCGGGTGCTTAGCTGGTAAATCTTGTTCACATACTCAGGGTCATATTGATCTTCTAATTTCGGATTGAGTTCTCCTTATCAGGTGTTTACAGTTTCTAGTTTTTATTCCTTGCTACCCACTCCCTCTTTCCCCAGTGAAGTGTGTGTGTGTGTGTGTGTGTGTGTGTGTACACTCAGAGGGTTTTTGGGCATCTAGTAAAAAGTGCATAAGCAATTCCTAATTTTCACTCACTTTTCAAATTCTCTCTTTGGTTCATAACTGTTTTCAGCTTAGTGAAATTGACCCTTTTAATACATCAATTAGATACAACACTCATTTGGATTTTAGTCTCTTTGCACTTAAATGTAATGGAGTCATGATTCTTTGTAAATTTTAGTTCTGTGTTCAGTGCCTTTTTATCGGTTATGCTGGGTATGTCTACACAGCAGTGTTATTTTGGAATAAAAAGTGTGTCTATACAGCACGCCTTCATTTCAAAAGAATGGCAAACTGGAGGACTTCTTACTCTGACTCTTGTAACCCTCATTCCACAAAGAGTAAGGGAAGTCAACTTCCTGCTGTGTAGACAGTGCCAAAATCTGAGTTAAGCTATTTCGACTTCAGCTATGCAATTGATATAGCTGAAGTTGTGTAGCTTAATTTGACTTTTGCTTTGCTGTGTAGATGTGCCTGCTGAGGCCTAAAATAGAATTCCTTCAAACTGTATGCAACACTTTTTGAGTTGAGACATTAGCCTCTCTAATTTGTAGAGCATATTTTACAAGTGGTAGCATGAGATCTCACAATGAAGCTCTGAGGATGTTGCTAAATGTAAAATGGTGCTGTAAAGGACTTGCTGGTCCTCGAATTGCAGGCTCTGTTGGGACCCAAATGTCCAAACGCTTGACCACCAAGGGTATCAAAGCCTGGTTGATCAGGATGGTAAGCAGGCAGGAAGGGAGAGGGGGACTCAGGCCTGCCCCCGCCCTCTCTCTGAGTCCCAATCCAGGGCCCTAAGGTCAAGGGGTAGACTTCCAACCCTGGACCTGACTGATGGGGTGTTGCCCTTAACGTGCCAGTCCACAGGCTTATCTCCCTAGCCCTACACTGGGTCGCTTTCTCTCCCTTCACTCTCACTGGATTCTCCGTACTTCTCCAGTTTCCCCCACAGCATCCTCAGAATACCATACCCATTCCTCCACAGACCCTTCACCTTTGTCTCCTCCTTCCTCTGGGTCCCTTTTGGCTCCTTTCAGCTCCCTGTCTTTACCCTCTGTTTCCTCTGTCTTCTTCCCATCTCCACTCAGTGTCCTGGTATTTATATCCGGGGCACCTGCCCTCGCCCAATCCCCTGAGTCTCCACCCAGCTCGCTCCGCCCCCTAGCAGTTGGGGAAGCGTCAGGCTACCTGGCCACCCCAGAGCGGCTGGCTGCTGATGTGCCGGTGCCTCTGCTAGTGCCGGACTCCGTCTTCCGGCATTCTGCAGCCTCCTCTGACAGGGCCGGGTTTGGAGAGTTCTACAGCCCCAATCCCACCACGAAACTCAGCGGTATCTTTCTCCCGCCATTTGGCCACACTTCTCTGCCCGGAGGGGAGGGGACATGAGTGCAGGGCCGGCCTGTCCTGTCACAAGTGCAGATTGGAAAAAGTAATCGCATCTTTCCATTAAAAAATGATGAAGTCTAAACTATTTGTTTCCACTCAAGAGATCTTGGAGTCATCATGGATAGTTCTCTAAAACTATCTGTTCAATGTGCAGCAACAATCAAAAAAGCTAACAGACTATTAGGATCTATTAGGAAAGGGATAGATAATGAGCGAAGATCGCATAATGCAGAATCCCTGATCTACCTATATCTTGAATTCTGGGTGCAGTCTCCTTCCCAGGAAGATATAGCAGAATTGGAAAAAAATGCAGAGAATGGCAATGGAAATGATTAGAGGCATGGAAAGGGTTCCAGCTGTGGGGAGATTAAATAGACTGGGGCTGTTCAAATGAGAAAATAGAGGGTGCCAGCTCATGCCACGGCCCCACCTGAACATGGACAAATGCATAGCTGGAAACCAGTTTGACTCACCTGTCTGACCCAGTATGGCCATTTTTAGGTGCATAAAGAATAGTCAGCCTCTTCCCTAGTGTGATTTGATGGTCTCCAGTTGATGGCATGTAGTATCCCATCTTGTGCTTTATTGGTCAGAACATCAATCCATAAACATTCAAGATCCTTTGCTTCTGAGCTATCAGTGACAAGGACACTGAGCAATGGCATTTTTGACCATGTGCTACCTGCTCTCCCTTTTGCTCAGCTGATCCTTCTTAAACAGGTTATCTAAAAAGCAAATAATCAGTGATTTTAGCATTCCAAGCAGAAAATTCTTGCAAGGTTTCAATAATATCAAGAAGGTTGAATTTATGTTCCTAAATAAACAATTCTAATTGCTTTTGTTTTATCCCCAGGTTCCAAGCACTGGTGTATAGGCAATTCTCTTCACATCCCTGCAAATGGTCCAAGATAAAGGTGTCATAGAATCGGTTTTGGAACAATTTGATAAATTAAAGATTAATAAGTCATCAAAACAAAATAATAGAATCATAGACTTGAAGGGTACATCTACACAGCAGGGCTAAACTCGAAATAAGATATGCAACTTGAGCTATGCTAATCACCTAGCTTATGTTGAAATAGTTTATTTTGAATTTAGGCATGTCTACACAACACTTATTTTGAAATAGAGCACTCTTCCACTGACTTCCTTTGAACCTCATCAAATGAGGGTTAAAGGTTCCAGTGCTTTACCACCTTCTTAGTGAAATAGTTTTTCCTAATATCCAATCTAGACCTCCCTCACTGTAACTTGAGACCATTGCTCCTTGTTCTGCCATCCGTCACTACAGTGAACAGCCTCTCTCCATCCTCTTTGGAACCTCCCTTTAGATAGTTGAAGGCTGCTATCAAATCCTCCCTCACTCTTCTCTTCTGTAGACTAAATAAGCCAAATTTCTCAACCTCTCCTCATAAGTCATGTGCTCCAGACCCCTAATTATTTTTGCTGCCCTCCTCTGGGCTTTCTCAAATGCGTCCACATCCTCTCTGAAACAGAGGGCCCAGAACTGGACGCAATACTCCAGATGTGGATTCACCGGTGCTGAATAAAGGGCAATAATCACTTTTCTAACTCTGCTGGCAATGCTCCGACTAATGCACCCTAATATGCCATTAGCCTTCTTGGCTTCAAGGACACGCTGTTGACTCATATCCAGCTTCTCATGCACTGTAATTTCCCTGTTCCTTCCTGCTGAACTGCTACTTAACCAGGCTATGTCTACACTTCAGAGAAAAGTTGGAAAAAGATATGCAAATTGTGAACCACAATTTGCATATCTTTTCCCACTTTTTTCCAAAAAAGGCTTTTCTGAAATTTGGCCCCTTCTACATGGGGCTTAATTTTGGAAAAAACTTCTCTTTTTGATTATCTTTTATTCCTCTCACTGAGAAGAATACAGGAATGCCAAAAGAACACATCCGCTTTTTTGGAAACTATTCTGAAAAAGTGGACCTGTTCCCTGGACGTGGCAGAGCTTTTTCAGGATACCTCCAGTATCCCAGAAAAGCTCTGGAGTCTAGACATAGTCCCAGAGAGTCCCCAGCCTGTAATAATGCCTGAGATTCTTCCATCCCTTGTCCTTGTTGAAGATTTCTCATCAGATTTCTTTTGGCCCAATCCTCCAATCTATCAAGGTCACTCTGGACCCTATCCCTGCCCTCCAGCATATCTACCTCTCTGGCTAGCTTAGTGTCATCTGTGAACTTGTGGCGGATGCAGTCCATTCCCTAGCCAGGTGAATAGAAATTTGGCTAGAATTCATCAGGTTGAATGGGTATTGACCAATGGCTCGATCTCTAGTTGCTGGTCAGTATCAAGCGGAATTCCCCAAGGGTCGGTTCTGGGACCAGTTTTATTCAACATCTTTATTAATGTACAGTCCATTTATCTAATCCATACTTCCTCAACTTGCTGTCAAGAATACTGTGGGAGACAGTATCAAATGCTTTGCTAAAGTTATGGTATAGCATGTTCATCATGTGGTTCTCAACATCATGATTTAGTTTTAAACGAGTGCTCATTTGACCCCTGTTTTCACCCTTCTTTTTTTTGTTGTTAGTTTGATGCCCTGATGACTAGTTACATTCTGAGGAGATTGGTTCCTTTTCTTTGAGGGTGACAACATCTGAATTACAGAGGCCCTCTCCTCATAGAAAATGGCTCATTATTCCACAATACAAATCCATCTACATAGCCAGCGGTTCACTTCCAAAAGTTTTCAACCTTCTGTGTTCCTTCATTTCTGGGATAGGAAGGATCTCCAGAAAGATGACTTGGACATTCTTCTCCATTACTGCCATTAGCCTTCCCTGACATCATCTGTAATCTGTGAGCTATCCTGTGAAGCAACATTATTAGTACCAATATGCCCCACTATCACTAGAGTATTACCTGAAAGCTTCAGAACCCTATCTAATCTTAGAGAGAAGTGTCATTTGCAGCTCTGGGAAGGCAGCGCACCAGCCTTGTCATCTGCTGTTTGTTGCAGAACACCCTTTCTATTCTTCTTACTACAGAATCTCCTTGGACAGTTGGAGATCTCTTTGTGACTATGGATGATTTTCTATGCAAGTTGAGTTGATGAGTCCTCTATAGGCATGTCCCATAACCTTATCTTCCATTCAACCACCTACAATGTCACTGATATTTTCTGAAGTTTCTATACTGAGGACATGATAATAATTGGATACATCTACTTATGTAGTGTTCCTTCTTGTCCTCTTCTCACTGATGGTCACAACCTGCCTGTCCTCTTCTGCCTCCAACATGCAGAAAGCTATCTGGTCCTCTTGCCTCTAGTGTTCATGAACTGATGTGCCTTTTCTCTGGTTTCCACTTGTGCACCTGCAGCTCAAAATAAGCTACACAATTTGACATACGCACATTGTGTAGCTTATTTCAAGTCAATTTCAAAATAGTTTATTTTGAAATTTGGCACTGTCTACACAGCACTTATTTCTAAATAAATCTCTATTCCGAAATGTCCCTTATTCCTTGTGGCATTTGTTTTATAGCAAGCCCATTATATTTTGAAATAACCAGAACACTCAAAAGACATAGAATAGATACTTCTGGTATCCTGAAATAGCACTGCAGCATAGACGTAGCCTCTCTGTTTTTTAGGTGCCAATTCCTTTGCTTCTTGAATCTGGGATGAAGGTGCTTCTTGTACCTTGTCCAAAATCTCCTGATCTCTCTGTTGCTCTGTAGTATCTGTCTTTGTCCTTCAGACCTGATTGCTTTTAAATTCCAGTACAAAAACCAGCATGTATTTCATACAGAGGGAAATCTCCGGGTTCAGGCAGGAAAGAAAATGTGGCCCATCCAGTGCAGGTCACTGGCCACTACAGTAATGCATATAGAACTCTACCCACAAAGGAAGTCCCTCCCATTCCCTACCCAAACCTCCCTGTTTGCCAGTGTTATTCATGGTCATTGATGAAGAGTTCTCCATGCAACTGACTTATGATATTCTAAAAGCCTTGCTGCTCAGCTCCATCTCCTTGCATAACATGGAACAATTAACCACTCAGATGGCAAATACTGCAGCTAATCAAAGGCCCACAACCACACGACCCTTATTGGGACCAGCACAATATCTTGTCACAATTGGCCTGTTCAGGGGCCCACACAGAGAACAAACAGCAGAAGATGCACCAAACACACCACTCATCAAATCCCTCACCCTCTAAGATCAAAATCCATGGCTACACTCTCCAAAACACCCCTGTTGGGTGCTCCTGTTATTTGACTGTCTCTGTTAATGAGATATGTAGCAGCATTAATTTCCACACAGTGTCCATGCATTGAATGAGGTGTTGGTCATCTAACATCAAAGACTAGTTTAGCCATAGATTGCCAATTTGAGATGGGTCAAGTCACATCATCTTCTTTGTACCTCAGCCTCCCATCTACAAGATGGAGATCCTACATCATACAACTGTTCTAAAAATAAACCCAGCAGTGAGAGTTGTGCCACTGGGATCAGGATCAGTCCCCTCTCCCCTCTTACAGTAAAGTCTGCTTGTTAAAATATTAAGTGTCAGGATAGAATACATTAAAGTGAGTCTCAACAAGTGCAAACTGAGGCTATCTCTATTAGTATCAGATGAACTGAAGAACTGGCCCTAACTTTGGCAACATAATATATTTGCTATGCTAAATTTGTAGGGAGTGGAGGGAAATAAATTGAGTTTAGAAGCATAAAATGGCTTTGTACCTCCAAAAAGATTTTCTATTTTTTTTTAAAGGAAAACATCAGTGCTAATTGGAAAGTAGGAAGGAAAACAATGTCCTCCCCCACCTCCCCACCTCAAGTGCTACTAAGACTGTTTTTGGACAGTAGTTCTGCAGTATCATGTTTTAAAAGAACAGGACAGGCCTCCATTTACTACCTGCCCTAAACCTGAGGTATTTTAGAAGGAAAATGCCTGTCATACTTTAATGAGTAGGTTCATTAAGTGAAGGTAAAAAGAGAAGGATAGAAGAAATTCAAGCATCCAAATGTATGGGTTGCTAAGGAAGTATAAGGTAGATCTCAGAAAACAGGAATGGAAATAGGAACAGTGGCTCAGTGGAAACACAGTTGCTGCTTATACTCCAGTGATGACCTCTGAAGAAGTCTTACAAGCTGGCAAAATTACTGCAGTGTAGGCTGCAAGCCAGTTCTCTTATTCTCCTCAGTGAGAGTTGGATCAGACTGTTTTCTCAGAGACACAATGTTTTTATTACAAAGGTGAATGTGTCTACACGCCTTCAGAGGAAACAAGAAGCAGGAGCCAGCAGGAAATTCAGACCTTTGCTAACATCAGTGTGGGATCCAAGTGAAACAAGTGAGAACCAAAGCATTGAGCATCATCTTGTTCTAGGCTGGGGATTGAGTGACTGGGGGATTTCAGAATGCCAATGGCTGGACATAATTTACAAATCTAATTACATAATATGAATCCTCACAAACACGTTTTCTTGTCCCTAGATAAGGCAACTAAAACTCTGGTCAATGGCGTTTGCCCTCAAACCACAGTGAATGGGGAAGGAAGACGACAGTCTGTGTTTTACAGTGCTGCAGGTTCTATGTAGCATTTTTGAGTACGCTACACTAGCACTTTAAAAATGTCTGCTTAAGATAGTGCTTTGAAGTTGAAGCTCAGGATCTCAGGCCTAGCGGGAGTGGGGAATGCTTTACAGGGCAAGCTGCAACTTCAAAGTGCTGTCTACACAGCTGTTCTTAGAGCTCAGTCACAAGCTTCACTATCCCAAGTGAGTCAACTTGGGCTGAGAGGCTCGCTTCTGTGGGCTGTGTGGCCACTCTTCGCCTCAGTTCTCCATCTATAAAGTTGAAGGCAGTATCATTTCCTTACCTCACAGGGGTGTTGTGAGGAGAAATTTACTAAAGACAGTAAGGACACATCTACACTGGAGGCCTAAAATCGAATTAAGACATGCAACTTGAGCTACGTCATTGCATAGCTTAAGTCAAAATAGCTTAATTCGGCTTTTGGAGCCATCTACGTTAAGGATGTTAAATACCGGATAGCTTACTAATTGAGTAGTCGATGGAATTTCCATCAGCTACTCAACTAGTCGATAGGCACTTCCACATTCCTCCTTTGAAATGTCCTTGTACATTTCAAAGGAGGAATGCGAAACTCCGTGTGCAGCCCAGGGCCAGCAGGAAGTAACGCTGACTCCGGGCTCCATGAGGGCGCTTCTGCTTTGAAATGCACAAAGCACAATGCAACAGCGTTTCAAAGCAGCAGTGCTCATGGAGCCCTTACCAGACTCCATGCGGCACTGCTGCTTTGAAGTACTCCCTCTCCCCCTCACCCTTTGCTGCCTCTCTGTAATATAGTCTGCATGTGGGGGGGGGGAGCAACTAGTTGACTAGTCCTTAATATCCTTAGTCCTGAGTGCCTTCTGCTCCCAAAAATTGCAATGGCTGCTGGTGCCAACAGCCTCTCAGGCAAAACTAGGTCCAGAGACCAAAACAAAGCAAAACCAAACAAATCCCCATGGTGGTAAAGGTCTTCTCTGTGGAAAGAGTCTGGACATGCTTACCTGATGAAGCATTGGTATTGAACTTATGGCTGGATTTTGGTTCTAGAACATGGCCAAAATTGCATGGTCCACAGCGGGCACGGGGGTGCAGGTTGGTCACCACTGCCCCACAGGGAATTTCAGTTCCTGCTGCCCTTGAAAAGGCACAATTTACCCCCACTCCCAAATATGCGGTAACTACTCTGGCCAGCAAGTATGGGGAGTGTAGCCAAGGCTCTGTTCAGTCCCACCATTCTGCACCCCCTTCATGGCCCATGTACTCAAAGGGGAGGGGCAATATTTAGAACATGCAGACTATATTACAAACTAGACCGGGTTCTAAGATCTGAATAGACTGAGGGGATGGGAGCCTATTTGGATGAGAAAAATTAGGACATAGTCTAAAGCCATCATCTCCAATCAACCTTATTCAAGACTGAAACCCATGGAATTGCTGACAAAACAGGCAGCTACAACACAATGTGATGAAAGCAAAGATGGCAGGAGAAAGTGGACCTTTGTGTGAACCAGAAGAAGAATATAAGTGCTCCATGTGCCACACATTAAACATGCAGACGTCTTGCAACATTTATGTGGACTGCAGATTTGCAAGCTAATATTTGGGCTTTTCCCCTTTAGTATCTGGCAAAAAAAGCTTAGAAAGGAAACCTGCAATATATAATCTCCAAGAGCATAAAGCCAAAACCATCACACTCAAACCTCAAGCCACAGGGCTAGACCAACAGATTTGCAACTGTAATATACTTGTGAATAAACTAATAGAAATAGATTCCACTCCCCCACTGACCTCCTTTCATCTGCACCAGCCTCCGCTTCAGAAAGCAGCTTCACGTGGTAATGGACAGGCATGTAGGCTGCAGCATCAGTTGGACTCTGTTCTTGGCTCTGACAATGACTTGTTGTGCGATCCTGGTCAATCATTTCCATTTCTGGGTCTTGCTTATCTTGTCCAAGCTGTCTCTAACTGAATGTATGTACAGTATCTGATATAAGGGGATTCTGATCTTAGCTAGGTCCAGCAAGTGCTATGTAGTATACCCAATAAACAGCAGCTATTCCTACTTCTGCTCTGATGTCTACATTGCCGGGTCAATGAGAGACGAGCCCCAGCACAATCCCCATGCACCCCAGCATTTTACTCAGGAGGCATATAAGCGACTCCAAGACCAGAAAAAAGTGGGTTAGTGCTTTAGCATAGCCCTTGGTGGATGGATCAACAGTGAAGTTCATGCTTCACTACAGATTTCCAATGTGACCAAGGCCCAGATTTCCAAGGTTTTTAGAAACTAAATATGCAGATTATATCCTACTAGAATATTCAAAAGCATCTAGGGTGTCTATTCCTCTTGATTTTAATACTTTAAAAAATCCCACTTAGGCACCTGGCTGCATCATTAAATACCTTTGAAAATCTGTCTTTTCATCTCTTTATGCCGCAATTTCTCATCTGTAAAATGGGCATCATAGCCAAGCCTTACCTGTGGGAGATGTTTTAAGGATAATTACACTGCAGCTCGTGAAGTGATGGGCACCACATAAATACATTAGATAGATAGGTGGTAAGTAAGACAATGCCTCATGTGGGTTAACAATACATCAGTGGGTAGCCAAGACATGCACTGTGATGGGCAAGTTATCTACCCCAGGGAAACACATGTAGTTACCATGTGCATGCCTTTCTCCCCCCAACCAAATTAATTCTTCCCTTGGGAAGAGTATCCTTGTGGTAAGAACATAAGTTCTGTATGTTGCTTTCAGTAAAGCATGTCTATACTAATGTAGAGATCTAGCTGAGTGAAAATAAGCCAGCATAAGCCCACTTGCTATTTTGAGGAATTACATACAGAAGTATGTAGATGAGAATACATATCCTTGTATGGAAAATTTCATCAGGACTTTCACTCACACCATATATCTCAGTATCTAACCTCTCTGAAGAAAGGAATTCAGACTTTGTCTTTACCATAAATACAGAGAAGTTGAATGGGTCACATCTCCGGTGCTGCATGGTCCTCACTAGATTTTTTATGTAGGTACCTAAGGATGGAGTTAAGTGCCTAATATGAGGCACTGATGTGCAAAGGATACTGCTCTTACTTCTGTTGAGTAGCATTTTATTTTGCAAACAGACTTACAGTTTACAGTAGAGTCATTCAAGGACTCAGGGGCTTATTGACACAAGTATATACAGTATATCAAGCCCTAAATGTCGGCCATACTGCTAAGAGCCTTTCTTAAGTAGGCTTCCCACTGACTCCAACAGGAATATTGTCTGAGTAAGAAGTAAAGGCTTCAGCCCTGCATATACCTGGGGCTCTGTCATGACCATGAGGGTTAGCCAGCAGCCTGTCTCCCTCTGGGTATGTCTGCACTACTACCCTAGTTCGAACTAGGGTGGTAATGTAGGCAACTGGAGTTGCAAATGAAGCCCAGGATTTGAATTTCCTGGGCTTCATTTGCATATAGCCGGGCGCCGCCATTTTTAAATGTCCGCTAATGCAGACTAAGTGCTGCGCAGCTACACGCGGCACGGACTAGGTAGTTCGGACTAGGCTTCCTATTCCGAACTACCGTTACTCCTCGTAACCGTTACTCCTCGTAACGGTAGTTCGGAATAGGAAGCCTCGTCCGAACTACCTAGTCCGTGCCGCGTGTAGCCGCGCGGCACGGAGTCCGCACTAGCGGACATTTAAAAATGGCGCTGGCCGGCTTATGCAAATGAAGCCCAGGAAATTCAAATCCCGGGCTTCATTTGCAACTCCGGTTGCCTACATTACCACCCTAGTTCGAACTAGGGTGGTAGTGTAGACATACCCTCTGTAACTGGTGAGAAACTGCCCTGAGACAAAGGAGGGAAAAAAACCAAAATTTCCTTTGTCCCAGTTTGAAATTCCTACCTACATTTCTATTGGCTAACGGCTACCTGGTTAGGTAAGGGATATAGTTAACCCCTTAGTCCCCAACCTGCTGGCTAACCCTCATGGTCATGTCAGGCTCAGTTCTATTCCCAGTGAATCTAGGGCCTCATCTCCATTCACTACCACAAAAGCAAGATCAGGTCCTTACACCCTACCAGGAATTAGAACAGAAATGCCTGTGAATGGTATCCAGTGCTTTCTTGTATCTAGGTCTGGGAAGCTGCACTCTCTGTGCAATGCTGCCTTTCATCAGCTTGCCTATACTGTGACCTCTCTCACTGGTATGTCTACACTGCAACATTATTTTGAAATAACTAGTGCTATTCCGAAATAACTTTGTCCACGTCTACACAGCAGGCAGTTATTTGGAAATAGTGTCAAAACACTGTCAAGATGGAGGTCTTTTTACTCTGGTTCCTGTAGCCCTGATTGTATGACGAGCTAGGGAAGTCGGAGGAAGGGTGCTCTATTTCGAAATAAGTGCTGTGTAGACACTCCCAATTGCGAAGTAAACTATTTCGAAATAAGATACACAGTTGACATAGCTCAATTTGTGTAACTTATTTTGAGTTAAGTCCTGCAGTGTAGATGCACTCTTAGACACAAGGTGCTCCCTCTCCATGACTCAGCCCTCTGGCCAAGTTACTATGCAGTCCCAACAGACGAGCAATCTGGATACCACCTCAGATAGGCCTTCCACTCCACATCTCCACATCCTGTGCCACCTTCCCAGTGGCTGGTAGGGAAAGCGAGGCCTTTCCAGTTCTCCAGGTTTGATCCCAGGGATGCTCTGACTTGCAGTCCAGGTCTGCTCAGACTTATACCTACTGCTGCTCCCTGGGCTCCTTCCTACTCCACATCTCTGTCTGCTGTTTGCTAGGTTCCCCTCTTCTCCATGGCTACTTCACCTTCTCAGCCTCTTGCTAGACCTTAGAGCTTATTCTTCTCCTTGTCCCCAGTCAACTCCCTTTCCATTTAACTAGTCTACGTCTACACGGTGGGTGTTTTGTGGAAGAAGAAATGCAACTGGAGTGCTCATTTGCATATCTCACACTCTCATTTGCATATCTTCTTCCTATCCTTTTTGTGGAAGAGGTTTTTGCGATAAAAAGCCATGTGTAGATGGGACCATTTGTAGGTAAAAAAAACCCTTTTGCACAAGAGCCTGTAAACCTCATTTTTTACAGAAGATGATCTGCAAATGAGAGTGCAAGATATGCAAATGAGTGCTCCATTTGCATTTCCTCTTCCTCAAAACACCCAAGCTATGTCTACACTGACAGCTTCTTATGCAAGAACAGCTGTTCTTGTGCAAAAACTTGCCTGCTGTGTACACTGCACGTGCGTTCTTGTGCATTTAAATTTACAGTATAGCATTGTAAAACAGGACTTCTTCCAGAAGAGTTATTCCTCTTCCCATGAGGAATAAGCCCTCTTGTGAGAGAACTCTTCCACAAGAGGGCAGTGTAGACAGGCAACATGAATTTCTTGCACAAGAAGCCCCTATGGTTAAAATGGCCATCAGAGCTTTCCTGAACAAGAGAGCATCCACACTGCCATGGATGCTCTTGAGCAAAAGCACATCTCTTGTGCAAAAGCGCATGGCAGTGTAGATGCACTCTTGTGGAAGATTTTTTGCACAAGAACTCTTCCGCAAAACAGTTCTTGCCTAAGAAGCTGCCAGTGTAGACGTAGCAGTGTAGATGCTTTCCCTGATGTCCCCTTATATTGTCAGCTACATGGATTTCAGAGCTGCCTCAGCTTTTCCCCAACAGGGCTCCAGTCTCAGTTAACCCTGGTCTCCTGATCTCAGGCAATGCCAGGCCCCAAGCTTCCCATCACACTCTTTCTTTCTTTCTTTCTTTCTTTCTTTCTTTCTTTCTTTCTTTCTTTCTTTCTTTCTTTCTTTCTTTCTTTCTTTCTTTCTTTCTTTCTTTCTTTCTTTCTTTCTTTCTTTCTTTCTTTTCTTAATTATTAAATGCAAAAACCTATATCTATTGTTTCATCATGATCAATGCTTAGCCAAACACTGTGAAGTCATGAATATGATTATGGACTGGTAATATGAAAGATGAAGAAGGATACAGAATGTGTATGTGTGCACATGAGAGAGAGAGATATCCAATTAATAGACATCCATCTCTAATAATGAGCCATTTAGGAAGAAATGAAAAATGGCCAAAGCCTGGTAAAGTCAATTAAGTCACTTTCAAATAAGAGGTTACCCAGCAAGGCCAAAAGTTAACATGTAAAAGCTTATTGCCAGTGCAATAAAAATAAAATGGGGCTTGAATATTTGAAGACATTTGGTTGCTATTATAGACAAGTGAAGCTAATAGTGTGGGTACATTCACTGACCAACCGTGGGAGCTGAGCATTTGAGAAGGACACATAATGAGAAAAGACTGCAAGGTTCTCTGGCTAAATAATTCCAAAAGAGCCATTATAAAACCACTGATACAAGAAGTGTGGTTGGGACAAAGACCATTTATAATGGGAGCTTATCAAATAGATCCATAACCGGAAGCTAGCAGCATGAACACAACCAGAAGATATTTGCTTTTATAGAGCACACATGGCAAAGCTTTATGGTGCAAAGCCTTCTAATGATGTTTAAAGTGTACAATCTTGCCACTGTATCAAACTCTTTAGAAAATTAACTGAGTGCTTTCACATTCTTTAAATCCAGAACTGGGGGGAAAGTAACTACACCTTGCAAGGGAGAAAGAAAGAAAGAAAGAAAGAAAGAAAGAAAGAAAGAAAGAAAGAAAGAAAGAAAGAAAGAAAGAAAGAAAGAAAGAAAGAAAGAAAGAAAGAAAGAAAGAAAGAAAGAAAGAAAGAAAGAAAGAAAGAATTAAAATAAGCAGCCACTTAGGGAAGAGCAGTTAAAAACATAATTGCAAAATAAATGGACATGGTCAGTATTAAGACAATGGACCTGATTCCCAACTATGTTAGTCCAATTTAATGCTGGTATAATTAATTTCAATGGAATTAGGGGGTGGGTTAAAATGGATGTAATGCAGTAGTTAATTGATCCATGTTTTTCTTTGCCTTTTGGAAGAGCTTGATTCATTATTCCCTTACAAAAGGGGTAAAGAATGTTATTAGATTTGAGTGGTCTAGATGCTACAATCTTCAGGATAGATAAACATATGTGCTAAAAATAGTGGGTCAGATCCTCCACTGAGGAACATCGCTGTAGGTAAGTGTGTCAATAGATCTATCTTGATTTACTTCAACTGAGGAGCTGATCCAATAAATGTAAGTGTTTGTCTGGGTTTGTTTCCATTCTATGACCTCTAGTTTATGAAGGGACTTGGAATGCCAAATATGTAGATGTGCTATAGCCCTGTTGGTCAAAGGATCTTTGAGAGACTAGATGTTACTTTATCCACTTTGTCTCTGTAAATGTGTATGAGTTTGGTTTGTAGCTAAACACCACCCTGATTCTTCTAACTGCTGAGAAATGATGTGCTGCTTCTTTGTACTCATTTCTGTTTTAAATATGGAAATGGCTTTCCCAAAAACGGGAAGTGGAAACACCTATTAGATCATCTGGTTCGTTTCCTAGCCAATACAAGAGCTTTGTCCCTATTCTACTTTTACCAGTGCCTTTTCTAATCCATGTTTCAGTGCCCCCTAGCAATAGAGCTTCTCAGCACTTTTCTAAGGAGGTTATTCCTCATCCTAATAGAACTCACTGCCAGGAAAAGTTTCCTGCTATTCATCTTTGATGTTATTTTGCTTAAATTATGCCATTTATATCATTCCCTACTAATCCTCTTTATCTGCCTAATAGTCCCTCATGCTCAGAGCAACTCCGCTGTGAAATAAGGTAGTGCTACTTTACCCATGGTACAAGAGAGACACAGAGAAGCTATGATGCTTGGTCAAGAAGCCTGTAGGAAGCTGGGACTTAATCAGATCCATCTTCTCCTAAGCCAGGTCTACACTACATGAGCTTCTTCCACCAACCTAGCTATCCCTGGTTGGGGTGGTTTCATTATGTTGGGAGAGTACATTGTGCTATTGTGAGGTCCCCAGTGTAGACACAAAGGTGCCTAAAACTGAATGCAAGGGTAGGAGCATTATCTTCCTCCACACATTGTACCTCTTTGTGTTCAGTTCATAGGTGTGTTGCCCTTTGCCTGCAGAAATAAACACAAGTCTAATTTGCTGTGTTTGCCTTTCCATTCTGTGTACCTGATCATCAACTCTGCAGGGCTTTGGATGAAGCCCCATTTGAAAAATCTGTTTGTTGAGTTATTACCCCACAGCTGTATTAGACTTTGTTTCCCTAAATCTAGTCTAATGTATTATTTGCATTCAATATTTCTCCTCTTTCTATGTCCCTTTTATTTCCGGTCTTCTCATTTGCGCATACCTCCTCCCTGCTAGGAAGCATCTGCCAGCTTTACTAATGAGTTGCATACAACTTTCACTAGATCATTAATGAATATATTAGATAAGACTAACCAAAGGGCCTTGCAGAACCCCACCAAGTGCTTCCTGCAAATATACTTGATTTAAAATCTTTCTGTTTTCAATCCACAGAATAGTGGTGGTACTAAGATCACAGCCTCTTCTGAGTGCACACCCATTATTAATTAATTTATCAGGATCAGTATTAGTATGAGGTCTTAAACATGAAAATGCCTTAAATAAACGTGTGCATAGGGATGGGTATATATACACCCATCCCTATGCACACGTTTATTTAAGGCATTTTCATGTTTAAGACCTCATACTAATACTGATCCTGATAAATTAATTAATAATGGGTGTGCACTCAGAAGAGGCTGTGATCTTAGTATATATATATATATATATATATATATATATATATATATATATATATATATATATACCCATCCCTATGCACACATATATATATAGGTGTCTCACTGTGTGTTCAACTCGAGGTTTTATTCATAGGTAGACATGAATGACTGTATATAAAGCGTGTGTGTGTGTGTGTGTGTGTGTGTGTGTGTGTGTGTGTAAGAGAGAGAGAGAGAGAGAGAGAGAGAGAGAGAGAGAGATGAATGTCTAGGACAGGTCTCTGCAAAAGAAAAACAAAGGCTTCTCAGTTTGAGTAACTTTCAGAGCAGGGCATTTTTGAATTTCTCCCAGCACACAAACCCAGCAGCGCTGCTTACAGACTCCACTGTTAAACCCAGGCGAAAACAAACAGGCTTTCTCTGGGGGCAAAAAGACGAAGAAAGTTCCTATTGAAAAAGAAGTATCTGGCTATGTTGGTTTTATTGGCCTGGTGGAACCCTATAGATTAACAACCAGCAGCAGCAACCCACCCCTGAGCGCGGACTTTAGCAATCCAGTAGAAGGTGTGACTTCAAATTTGGTGGTAGGGATAAAGAGAAAGGAAGCCGGAATGTAGGCATTTGTGTGATGTGATTGTTACCAGAAATACCTCGACATCTCCCTGCTGTCCTGGAACTGCTGCCAGTAGTCCCGTGAAGCTCAGGGCTAAGGTGCTGACCGCGGACTAGAGACACACTGTGATACCTTATCAGCAAAACTCATTGGGTCCCCTAGTAGTTACAACCGGAAACGGGGCCAGTGGCCAAATGAAACTGCTGTCAGGGGAAGTGCAGTACTTATCATCCATGATCCCTCTGCCCTGGGGACGACTCCCTGCCCAGCAACACTGTCTCTAAGGTAATGTTCGCCCGCTTGGACCTTGAGCCTTTCCAAAGAAGAGGCGGGGGGGGGGGGGGGGTACCTGACTTTTTGGCGATGACTGAGGCGTTTTCGGCAGGGGCAGGAGAGCCGGAGATGGAGAGAGAGAAAGAATCCCAACTGCAAGGAAAGAGGAAAACTTGGCGTGTACACCCCTAGCCAGAGCTCCCCGCTTGCAGTGTGGTTTGTGCAGATAGCTGCGTGCGAATGTTGTCTCTCTCTGTGTGTGTGTGTGTGTGTGTGTGTGTGTGTGTGTAGCTGTTTCTATAGGCCTGGTGGGGAACACATCTAAATACTTTTGTGAACATGTATGTGTTTGTGTGTCGGATGTGTTTATGCGTGCTCTGTGTTTAGCTGTCCGCGTGCTTAACATGTGCCGGACAAGAGGTGACCCGAGATATTTGCTTCCCGAATGTATTGTCTTTTTATTGTATTACCCCGAAAGCAATACACGTCTCCGAAGCTGTGATACCACAGGGTAGGGAGAAAACAAAACACATTTATCCTGGCTTATTTTATGTAAATGATTCCGTTTCCAAAGGAGGAGGGGGAAGCAGGTAATCTGCAGCAGGTGTTCTGATTTAGGGCTACTGCTTGAAAGACGAATATCACCAATTGTGCACTTTTTTCACCCTGGATGCCAACTGCTCCCTCCTCCTCCCCTCCCCGGATCTTGTGAATTCTTTGGAGTCTGAAGAAATTCGCTAAGACAATTCATTTTCCACTTCATAGGCAATAAGTGCGATAGGTCAGCCGGTGCAAGAATAATAACAAACAATAAAGGGCACGGAATAAAAAAGATGCTGTTTTATTAAGTGAATTTACGAACATACCTGCCTGTCTGCAATGGTGGACGGGGGTGACTGGGACTAAGGGGCTGCCTTCCATGACTGGAGTGGGAGAGAGTGTGGGGGAAATGGAAATCCTCAATGGGAATCCCAGACGGCTGGGGATACGAGTGCGCGTGCTGTCTCCCCCACAGAACGCTGCTCGGGATTTCAGTCGGCGTGGGCAGACAGTTGCCTTCCAAGCCACAACACCACTTACGTGACACCCGCGCTCTGCTGTTCCACGTTTCAGGGCTGTGGGACTGGAGCGCGTGCGGCCTCGCACTGCCCCAGAGCTAGGACTGAGGGGCAGGTGGGTGGATCTGAGGAACAACGATCCAGGCTGCTGCCTCGAGGAAGCGGCCCTTTGATAATGTCTAGAGGGGGGGGAAATGTCAGGGCCAATACGTGCACATAAGGCAGAAGTCTCTCCGGGGAATAGCATATGGCCAGGCAGTGATAAAACATTTTCAGGGAGGTTTGGACTAGATCCACGAAGTTCTGTGTTGGCTTCTGTGGATGTCTAATACATATGACAACATGCCTAAGTGTATTATCTGAAAAGTATGAAAGCTATTATTCATATAACTACCGGCCCGGGCCCTGCGATTCCCAGTATGTCAATCAATCAATCAAGTCATCAGGGAGGAACTATGCCTGAGTGAAGATTGCAGAGCTGGGCCATACTTTGCACAGGTATATATATATATACATATAAACATATGGGCTCAATTGAATATGCAATGTATGCAACAGATGGATGTATGCTTACAGATTAACGCTAAATAATAAAAACAATGTTCACAGATGGTGCTCATTGCAAGACAAAAAATACTACAAGCCTTCAATTGAAAAAGGTATTGCATTGAATAGGCTTGTGAGTAGAGAAAGGGTAGGGTACTTCTGTGTACACCCAGGAGTGCAGAAACTGCATTGGGAGAAAATGAACATGCTTGTACATTGCGTTGATGTTCACATGTATTTATTTTGTGTTCGAATGTAATGCTATATTAATGCACTGATATTTTTCTAAAGGCATTGGACACTATATTCGAAAGCGCCTTCGGGGCAAGTCCAATTTTCTTTCAATGAAGACTTCAGCTTTTGGGTCACTTTATAAAATTGTACCCAAGAACTGACAACTCAAGAACCTAATCCTGACAATACAGGCGATTCATTCTGAAGTATCGCTGTGACCACGTTCGTGATGTCACTGATGGTGTATACTCGTGTGCATCAGTATTTTCAGGATTGGACCCGCCTTTTGTTAATTTGTTCTTTTCTTATGTTTTTCAAAACCCAAACATTTTTTTAAATAAATTTGCTGTACGATCAATATATTTCTGAAACCCTTGCCGGTCTCCGATATCCTCCTCCTCATCTTCCTCACCGCCACAAGCCGGGCATCAACTTGGAACACCTGGAGAATATAGAAAAATATGTTGAACATTCGATGCTAGGTTTAATGAACGAAACCTACAATCGTTTTGCTTTGCTTGGAAATTTGGGTCAAAAATTGTGTGTACGAAACCGTTGTAACAAATTTGCGCCCTGCTGATTTTGAAGCAGCAGAAAGGAAACCAGGAGCAATAGTTTTCAGCCTAATTTGGAGAAAAAGCCCTGGGAAAACTCTTCAGACACTCATACCCGCAAGGGATCTGAACGGGGAAAAGCACATTCATGACTTTTCTTCAAGGCAAGCAAGTGCATTGCAGGAGCTTACAGGCACAGATGATGTATGTGTTTTAGATTATGGAAGGGAAAAGAAAAGAAAAAGTGAAGTGTTTTCCTTCTGTTGAAGTAGAGGGGAATGATTTTCTTGCGATAGATCCATAGGTAGAAGTGTGTTTTTGCTCTTGTGTTTCAGTAACAATTCATCATTAGAAAAGTACTGAAATAAAGAAGGGAATAAAATGACAATTTAAAAAAATGTTGTGTGTGTCCAGTGGTCTAGCTTGTTCATTGGTGCTCTAACTCAACAGCCAACTATGATAATCAGAATAGGCAGGGAGGTATCTCCTTTATGCTTCTTCGGAAATAAAGGACTCGGGTTTATTTCTGAAGTAACCTATCGGGCATACACCCAAACACTTAAGAAAACACTAAAATCAAATCCAGACCTGAATGTACTAAGGAAATCTATAATCTCGACTTGCTAAGTGAAGAAATCATTCGTCAAAGTTACTTCGAACACGAATTTGTAAAGTGTTCCTTGGAACTTTTCTTCCTTTCTCAGTGATAGCCGTGGAAATAGTCTCCTTCCTCCCCCCCAACACACACACACTTGTCAGATAAATCTCAGTGTTTCTATCCTTCTAAAGGATTCCAGGTTTGGCGCGAGGGAGAAGTGAATGTAATTTCAAAAGACGATTTATACAGCCCAAACAATGGAAACCATAACACGAGATGACTTTAGAAAGTTGTCGGGAGGGATTTAGGGACCACAAACACATTTTTTCGTAACCATACAATATGGAAACTCTTAAAGAGCTGTATCTGCAGACATCTTGCAATGACTGGTCTTCCTTGTCATCTGGAGGAGAAAGGGTAAAATATATTAACTGAAGACACAATCTAAAATTACTTATACATTTTAAACATGCTGGCAGAGGTAACTGCCTGAAAGATTTCCTTCTTCTGGGGTAAATTAGTTCAAGTCGTTTCACAAAGCGCTCTCTCTCTCTCTCTCTCTCTCTCTTTCTCTCGTGTCTGTCTCCTTTTCTCTCTTTCACGTTTTATAAACATTTTAATTTGAAATACAAGAAAATCCTTCACACAAATGCCAACATTCAGATTCTTTCAAGAAGAATACACCGGATTTATCATATGACATATATATAGACCCAATCCTGTAAGCAATGTGGTCTAATGAGAAAAAAGTATTCACCTGAATAACTTTACTTACATGTGCAAGAAATGTTCCCAAGACACAGACCCTATTTCCGCATGTGAAGATTGTGGATATGTACACATACATGTATATGCACATTATCTACCATCATATGTATGCCATGTGGTTACATGTTATACATGTGTGTGTCCAAAATACACTTACGAGAAAATGTGGTTTTTCTCTGCAAATGAATATTCTATCCAAGACAACTTTGCCCAGACCAACAATTGAAAAATACATGCTTCTTTGAAAACTGCCTCTATAAACAACTAACTGCATTCTAAATTTGTACTTCAAATAATGAATCTAAATTCTCAAATATTTTCCTTCATTAATGTTTAAGGGCTTTTTTTATTGGAATTTCTAGTAGAGAACAGTTTAAAAGCAGGAATTGCTTATTTTCTGCCTCTTTTAACTTTGTAGCAAAGTTCCTCAGAATCTCTTGGAAAATATCTTTGAGGGAAAGTGATTGAACGGAAAGCCCTTGTTTTGTGCCCACAGCTGTACAATGTACTGGCATTTGTGAAGGGCACGGTAATGCAGCGTATAAGGACATTTTTCTGTCTTTATTAAATCATATATGTTTGAATAACGCCTACATAGAGAGAGATGTAGGCTAAGGCAAGGACAGAAAGTGGTATCTAGCATATTGTACCAAACATTGTGGGTTGTATCAACTGGTTCTGCACTAGGGACGAGGGGAAGAGGCGAGTAAGGCGTTGTGAGATTAAAAAAAGATGGTCCACTCTAGATTTCCTCACTTAGGGGCTGATCCCGAGCCCATTGAAATCAGTGACAAAAGGCCCCATTGACTTCAGAGGCGCCAGTCGCATGAGTGCCCCCATGATTTCCATGGGGGCTATTCCTGTGCATAAAAAGAGCCCGATCCAAACCCCATAAAAGTGCATGGGAGTCACTACTTACTTCGGTGGGCTTCGGATCTGGCCCTAACTCAAGCGTGCCAGAATCGGGCTTTTGCTTTGTCAGCTTTATTCCCACCCTGCACCTCCATTTAACCCCTTTCAATTGCCAGCGTGTACATAAAAAATCCCCCCGGTGGGTCTTCAGGCTGCTTTGCATTGAACAAGAGGATTAAAGAAAACCTCTTTCAACTCTTTCAAGCTGAAATGATGTTGGTGCGATGAAATGCCCTTCTGTGTTTAACATTTCCAATGATCATTTGTTTCATTTGCTACATTAGCCCTTTACGAGAGCGCCTTTCGCCCGGGCATGTTGATCAGACTCACTTACGTAATATTTTCTTTGGGATAGATTCACTCAGCCTACTACATATCAATGATTTCCCTACAACTTCGCTGCACACCAGCTGCCTTGTTATCTGACCTTGCCCGAAAGCCAGTGATGGGAGAAAATGTTTGTTTTTTCTAGGGAAGGGGGGGGGGGGGGGGGAACCACCCCACAGCCGCATATTGCGTTGAAAACGCTAAGAAATCTCCACGGAAGTGTTGCTAGGAAGCGGCGCCTGTAAGCGTCCCTGACAGTGGTTTAAGGGGGCTGTAATAGAGTTCAGAGGGTATTTGTTGTGACTGAAGGATCAGGCCCAGATGTAGACCAGGTGATTTTCCTTTTTTGAGAGATCACCGCAACACATGGAACCAGCTTTTATAGCAGAAGGCGAACCGCGTACAAAGTGCCTCCCTCCCCTAAAAGGAGAATAAAAGTTCCACAACCCTTCTTCATCCAAGCGGCCCCCCCGATTCACCTTTCGGGGTAGAGATTTGCCCCTATTAGCGATCAGGCTGGCAAAACACTGCCCCTCAAAGAGCCAACAGAATTAGTTTCCTCCCGGAGTGAGCTCAAAAGTGCGCCCAATCCTTCCTTCCAAGCGCAAATATCCGGTGGGCGCACTTAACTGTGCGCTCCGCTTTTCTCAGTTCCAACCAGTTTGCGCGCTCCTACCTCCGACACTAGGCGCTGGCAGAATGGAGAGAATGCGCCTTTACAATTCCCCTGATGAGTATATATGTATATACACCCCGGCCTCTGCTTTCTCCCTGTGCATCCAGTTCTCACAGATTCCAGCTACCGCCATGCCCAAAGGGAAGGTATATCTGGGGAGGGCGTAGGGAGAGCCCTTTTCATTTGACATAACTTTATGGTGAGTTTTATCGGGATCTTACATCGTAAACACGCTGCCAGAGCTGGCTTGTATGTGCCGACATTTGAGGGATTTCTTTCCTGTAGTTCTCGTGTAGGGAGGGAGTTCCATCAGCACCAGCAGCCTCAGGCGTATACAATCTCCGAGTGCAGCTATTTCTTAATCCCTCCCCTCTCCTTCGCCCAGCAAATACTTTCCCGAGCAAAAGTCCTGTCGGCATATGGGTGCGTTCAGTCACCAGATATTTCCGAAAGAGTTGAGTCTATAATAGCGACCTACCTGCTAACGAGGGCAGGAGAGAGAAACCTTGTACGTTGTGGACAGGATCCCAAAACACGCGCGTGAGAAGGTTCGGGAAATGGAGGAGAACCCTGCCTGGTTCTGTCTCGCCCTGTCTAGACTCTGGTGTTCCGTGTAGACCTACAACGGATCCTTGATTTCATGGAGCCCCGCTCACTGGTTGCTTGATAAAACGTGCAGGGAGGGGATTTGTGTAGAAAGCCGGATTTGTGTAGAAAGCCGGATTTGTGTAGAAAGCAAGTACACACACACTACTGAGTCAAACGTAGACCCAGGTCTGTGAGGCCTCACCAGCGTTCACAGCAGAGTTTATACCTACACCACATCAGCTCTGGGCACGCGAGTATTCCCACGTTCTTTTCACACCCGTATCGCCCTGTTTGCGAGCAAGACTGGGGATTGTACAGTGCCTGGCGTAAAGGGGCTCTGTCCTGCATTTTGGCTCTACCCTACAGCAACCCAAATAATAACGAAATATATCACATGCATAATTTACAACGTCCCCCACCCATCCTATGTTTAATGTGCTTTCAACTAAGCGCAATGTTGTAAAAGTTGCAACCACCTGTTAATCTAGCTCCTCCTGTAGCCATTATTCTATTGCCTGAAATTGATCGCTGGGTCACATCTTGTTCTACTACACAGGTGCAAATACAACATATTCTGGATTTACACCGCTGTTCCGGCCCGGGAAATTGAATTAGGTTTATGTAGCCCTAAGCAGTCATACTAGAACTTGACGTTCTTCAGTGCCTACCTTGAAGAACATTCAGTGCCAGGGCTGGTCTGTAAATTAGGAGAACTTTAGTCTTATCATAGAAAATATGTGAGCCCAAGTGTGTGTGGCTCATAGAAACAGAAAAAAACTTTACAGCCGCCTCGTGGGGTTATAGGGTCGAGCTCTCCTGTCTCCCGCATAAAAGCCTCTCCTTTCCACCCCTATGCAATAAAATGCGTGTGACAGACAAACTCATAATTTCACCACAATTTCTCTTCTGCGGGACTCTTGTGTCTTTCAGTTTGGCTGTTTACATATTTTTTACCCTTCCTGCTACACAACAAGAGCAACTAAGTAAAATGTCCGCTTGGCTAGACATTCGGTAGACGAGGGTTTCCAAGCCTACGGGAACAATCATATTATTTTTCAGTTAATCCAGTCTGGATCATAGCACAAAATTTCGATCCCGAAGGGTATGGGTGACATTAATTGATTTAGGATATATCTTTATGGGGGTAAATGTGCCTTTGTACGTGTTATAAAGTGTGTGTGCGTCCCTATGCATGGCGGAGCACGTATATCAAGGTGAAAATGAATATTCCCATGAGCCATGCTGTGGGTTAATAGAATACATTGATTTATAAACTGCGCCAGTTGAAGGGCGCAGTAGTGCAGCGTTTGATTTAATCGGGACGATCTCCTATAGGATCGGAGGCTAGAGACCCTCGTCAATAAACTATTTTGCAATCTATTTGCATCCCCATTATAAACCTTTGCCTTCATTTCTGAAGATTGTTTTCATAGAATCATAGGGCTGGAGGGGACCTCGAAAGTCATCAAATCCCATCCCCTATCCTACCGGCAGGACCAAACCCCTCTCTTTAATGCAGTTTTACATAGACTTGCGGCGCGAACCGACCATAGAAAATAAATTCAGTATTAAGAATTTCGACTTTGCCCATCCCTTTCATCTGGGACAAAAAGTCGTTGGTGAGTTACAAGTTCCAGAGTTCATCTTGTGTGCGGTTGTGTCTCAAGCATTGTTACGTGAATACACCAACACGTACACACTGACACACATATGCAGTCAAACATGCTGAAAAGTATTGTCTTTAATTCAGTGAGCTGCCGTTATTATTGTCTGTACTCTTTCAAACGTGTCATATACATCTATATATCACACGTGCCAACGCTAAAGTTTTACTAGCGGCAGGTCACTTGATCACAAACACAGTAATTTGAAAGTGTCTATCCATATATAACTGTGTATGTGTGCCTTTGATCTTACTGCAGAAATAAAGTCCTTAATGTATGGTTGTCGTGTGGTTGGTTAGTTAGTTAGTTAGTTAGTTCGTTAGTTAGAGAGAGAGATTTTGAGTGTGGTTGGTTGGTTGTCGGTATTTTGGGGAGAGGTGTCTACTGTCTTTTGTACTTTGAGAACAAAAACACACACTTGTTCTAGTAATACGGGAAGTGTGTGTCAGTTTTCTCTGAGTAGCTATGGCGTTTAAAAGGAGAGGACTTTATTAAACGTATATATTTAAACCTTGTTTATAACTAACAGTTGCGTTAGAAAAAGGCGTCCGTACATCCCATGCCAGTTTCTTTCCAGAGTCCCACTAGATCTTTGCTAGTTTAATTTCCCCAATAGTTTCTCAGAACGCGATTGTAAATAAAGCTTCGTTGCGAGCTGCGAGGAATGAGGAGACGTGTTTATTTTTCAGTCATTGTTGGCTCCTCTCCATTCAATTATTTTACGGCTGCAGTTTTAAGCCCATTATTTATTCTGATTCTCTGCAAGCTCTCGTGCTCTGGGATTTCTCTGTATCCCGGTTCTCAGCGCAGTGAAATTACAGGGCATAATGGAAATGTGTAAATTATAGGGTTATTAAAATGTAGGCAGCGCAGCCCTATAGCCTAAGCAGATGTAGGGTAGCTTTAAGTCAGCCCTCCTGACAAACAGCAGAGCACAAAAGCAGTGGAATCGTTAGGGGATGTCCTCTCAGGCAGGGAGGAAACTAAATCTTCGGGTGGGAGACACGTATTGCCCTTTAATAAGGATACTCCGTGCAGTGCAGGAGATATTCTACCTGCCGAGGGAAGTTAAGGCTGCTTGAGGCTAATAAAGCCATGGAAAAGGCAGCTTCAATCAGAGTTCTTTCCTATTACACACATAATGATCATAAAACAGCCAAGTACTTTACCGTGGGGCATTGTGGCTACAAAGGAATCGAAGGCGAGGCGGGCTAGTTTGTCATTCTACCCAGTATTAAAGATACCGTTCGTGATTTTTAAAAAAAAAAAAGGCCTTGTCAGAGTGTATAGTATCTAACACCTAACTCCCTCTCCTTCCTCAGAGTCACCCTGAGTTTGACGGGGAGCAAATGAAAGAACGTTTTCTCTTTCCCCTTTCCCCCCAAACTGGCATTGCGATGGATCCAGGGGAACTGGTTCATTTTGGCTAATTCTCACTTTATCGTTTGGCTTTCGCCAGTATTCATCACAAACGCTTTTATAGTCCTCTGATGAAAAGTAAAGAGTTATTGATGGAGAAGGAATTTTCTACCCGCAACAGAAAATTATTGAAAGCAGCGCGATTTTTAGCCACAAAAAGCATGTGTGTGTGAGAGAGAGAGAGAGAGAGAGAGAGAGAGTAAATTTTTCCAGCAATGTTAAGGGACATACAGATAGGAAAGGGAATCCTCAGTATATTTTCAGGGGTGGGAAATTAATGTGACAAAAATCATTCTCCAAGAAGCAAATTTTCATGGAAACTCAGCACAGTGTGCTTTAGAAGATGCCTTCTTCCCTGTATCTATCGTATTGTTCTTTCAATCCAGCCAAGTCCATTGGCTGCACAAAGGAGAATAGAGGCCATAAGAAATGCGGAAAGATCCCAGACGGAACCTGTCCTAGATGTTTGTTCTGGGCTAGTTGTTTCTCCTCCCTCCCCCCGGGGAGCAGGGGAATCCTGTCTTCTTTCTGATGTGCACCCAACAGAAGGTTTCAATATTCCAAATGGCCCCACCACATTGATTGACTTTACTGCAAAATAGCAGCGGCCGTGCCAAATCTCTTATTGCTGCAGGTTTTTCAATCACCCGTCTTCTTCCCAGCTTGAACTGGTTACTCTTTGTATAGCAAACAATGCGGTGTGATCTTCGTACAGAACTACCCTGGACCTCGTCCCGCACGAGCTCCCTCGTCCTCCCAAATCTGCCCTTTGATAGGACACAGCTGCCACCAGTGACGGACTTTGCTACTGCTGAGCACAGTACAAAGGCAATTTTAACTATTCCATCCTGGCTGGCCGGCCCCATACATAAGAACCCATGAAGGACATTTGGTCAGGGATTTCCAACATGACTGAATCTAGCTGAATATCAATAGGTTTTGGGCTCCAACAGATGGGAAATTCCATCCTTGGAGCCTGAGCCAGGCAAAGTCCAGGGAAAGACTTTGGTTGCCGTTAGTGTAGCCTCACTATAAATCTCAGGAAATCCACAGCTGCGGGTCTGACTGTAGCCAAGACTTCAGCCACTGAAACTCTCTGACCATCTGTCAAGAGAACATGGTCTGAATTCAGCCCAGCCAGGTGCCCTTATCTAACATCTGATCTGGCAATTGCCACCCTCATCTTACTAACTTGGATACAACCCTCTGAAAATAGAGTGGAAAGAACTAAAGTAGCACCAAGAAACTCTCTAGCCAGATTAGTTATGCTAATTTCCCTTGTTTTTGTGTGACCCAAAGTAAACATCTATGTAACACAGATTCTTATTATTAGGAACAAGAAGGTTTACCCAGAGTCCTTCAGAGCAGAGGCTGGGAGCTTGGGAAGTCAGGAGTCAAGGCAGGAGGTTAGGGAGGTGTGTGTTGGGAGGACTCAGGGCAGAAGGTGGGATGGCCAAGTGCTGCTGCCCAGCTGCCAGCGTTGCTCCCTTAGACGAGTCCAGGGGAGCTGGATCTGCACTGTCTGGCCAGTGACTACTGCTCTAAGCTAGTTTGGGGCAGTCAGGGCCATACTGCTTGGTTGCCTGATGCTCTGGGACTATCAGGACATGCTTGGTTGCTGCCCCTCTGTGGTCAGTCTGGAGTATAACTGTCCCTACTAACAGATTTCTCCCTTTCTGTTTGATGAGAAACAATCACATTTCACACACATCTGATTGTCCTGGAACAACCAAACCATGATCTTGCTTTAAGGCATGATAAAAGGAAGTTGCACACCAATTTGGTGGTCCTAGCTCATACCATTTAGGGGGAGTTCTTGAGTAAACAGACTCACAGAAGGACAGACACACAGACAGATGCACAAACTCTCTCAAATATATAGGAGATGTAGGAGATGAAAGGCCAGATCCTGACTATGACCCAGAAAGAGCAGTAGGTACCTTACTCCCTGACTGGCTCCCATTGAAATCAATGGGACTACTCAGCAGTAGGATGAGTAAGGGTGGAAGAATCTGGTCGAAGGATAGATAGTACATTAAAAACCTACAGTACTTACTTCAGTAAAGCTCTAAGGACTATGTTTTTGGGGTCAGGGAGCATCTTTTTATACAACACCTAGTGGGGTGGAATCCTGGTCCATGACTGGGGATCTTAGCTACCAGTACAATACAAATTTGTGGCCTCTATTTCCTTTTCTACCAATCAGTGAGGACAGGCAAGTTACTTTGCTCATCTCTGTGCCCTTTTTGTAAAATGGAAACCATGATATGTACTTCCTTTGTAAAGTTCTTGGTGGTGAACTAATGAAAAGCACCATCTCAGAGCTAGGTATTATTATGCAAAGTTTCCAAACTATGGGCCACTGATTCCACAGAGAGATTACTTTAATGGCACCTTCACATCCATTCACATCACAGGCCTCTGGTAACGTCCCTCTAGCAACTACAGCAGTGGCTTGCATGGAAACACATTAGGAAAGTATTCAATGCATTCTTAGTTCACTATATCATGCAATTTAGCAAGAGAAATCAGTGAAGAAAGCCAACTAGGTGACTAACAAGTTCTTCATGAATCACCAGTAGTCCAAAGAACACAGTTTGAGAACCATCATTATACGGTCATGGCATACTAGTCTTTCTAGGAGCTTTATATGTCCACACCTTCTCTCAAGGAGCAAGATGTTGCATTGGCTCTGCAGAATTGAATAATGAGAGTTATCACAGATCCCTATTGGTTCCCTAGTGGCTGAACATGTAAACTGTTACCATAAAAATAAGTGTTATTAGTTTTCTGTAGATTTCTGGAAAAAATTGAAGCAAACAATAATATGCTGTCAAAATGAGCATAACTGAAACATTTTAAACACTCACATGGTCATTCTTTGAAAGTATGATACCTAGAGGACATGCCTCCTGTGTAATTTGTGCATCAAAATGGCAGACATCTGAGCGCCTCTCAGTGAACCAATTTAAATTCTGTGAATTGTATTCTTTGGTTTCTCTATATCACTGATTCTCCAATGGTATGTCTACACTTGCACACTCAAAAGAGAGGGATGCAAATGCAGCTGAGCGAAATTGCAAATGAAGTGGAGATTTGAATTTCCAGCACTTCATTTGCATATTTGTGTTACGGTACTATTTCGAAATAACAAACGCTGTGTAGATGCGGTTATTTTGAAAGAAAACCCTTCTTTTGAAATAACCCTTATTCCTTCTATGGTGAGGTTTACCAGTTATTTCAGAAAAAGTAACCGCGTCTACATAGCGTTTGTTATTTCGAAATAGCGCTATTTTGAAATAGTGCCATAATGTGAATATGCAAATGAGGCATGGGAAATTCAAATCCGTGCTTCATTTGCAATTTTGCTCAGCTGCATTTGCATCACTCCCTTGAAAGAAGGTACACGTGTAGACATACCCCTACTGTGGTTCAAGAATCACTCACTGTTGCTTTTCAGAAAGGAGCCTGTCACATGGTGGTGTCTCCTTGTACACTACGTTTCTGGCTACTCCATTATATTAAAACACACATTAAAATTAAGCCTTTTTCTAATGTTAGTATTCCATGTAAGCAATTCCAGTAGTAGCCACAGGGGTGATATGTGCTCACAAATGGAAAGGGATGATTCAGAAAACCAGGAATGGAAGGGGGGATGATGTCCATATGATCATGAATGGGAAAGGAGGTAGGGAATGGGGAATGGAAGGGGAGATGGAGCATAGATAATGGGAAATGGGCAAGAGAGATTATCCCTGAGGCAATCTCTGTGTTGTATTATAGAAAATCTTAATAACCTCTTATTTAAAAGAATGCAAAGCTTGATGAGTGCTTTGATTTTAATGAACAGTTTGCTATTTAAAAGGCATGTGGAACGGTGAGTTTGTGAAAGATCAGCACTGGTTCTTGATTTACAATTTCCATCTCCTTCTAAATGGAGATAGGCGCAGAAAAGGGCTGCTTTTGGAATAAAAATAGGCCTGTTTAATGTTTACCCCTTTCTCTAGATCATTTATAAATAAGTTGAATAGGATGGGTCCCAGGACAGACCTTTGGGAAACCACACTAGTTACCTCTCCCCACTCTGAAAACTACCATTTGTTTCCTGTCTTTTAACCAGTTTTTAATCAATCCATAAAAGGACCTTCCCTCTTATCCCATGGACACTTACTTTATTTAAGAGCCTTTGGTGAGGAACCTTGTTAAAGGCTTTCTGGAAATCTAAGTATACTACATCCACTGGATCTCTCTTGGCCACATGTTTGTTGACCCCCTTCAAGAACTCTAGTAGATTAGTAAGGCATGATTTGCCTTTACAGAAACCATGTTGACTTTCCCCCAACAAATTATGTTCATCTATGTGTCTGACAATTTTATTCTTTACTATAGTTTAATTTTTATTATATATACCTATTATCAGGGCTTGCCAAGTGGCGGCGAGCCCTGCTCACCAGCCACGTGGTTCGGCACGCTGCGCATGCGCAGACTGTACTGCGCATGCACTTACTGCGCTGCATGGCTGTGCCGGCTTGTAATCTACTCATCATGGGCAAGTAGATTACACTAATTGTTGAGCCCTGCCTATTATTATATAATATGTATATACATATTATAACTATAGTTTCAATTTTTTTTCTTTACTATAGTTTTATTCTATACTATAGTTTACTACACCAGGAGTTTGGCTCAAACTCAGGTGCATTAGATTAATTTTCTAAACAATGAGTCCACACCACCAAGCCTGTTCTTCCAACTTTAAGGGCCTTTAGTTTGATTTTAGTAGTCCTGCTTTTTACAAGGATTAATGATAAATCTGACCTTGCATGGTCAACTTTAGAGTAGTGCACATGCAGTGTTGTGAAAGTTGATGTTCTTGGTCTCTGGCAGATGTCCCACAGTGCCACACGGTGACTGCTCTGGCCAGGACTTTCAACTCTGCCACTCTTCTTGTACACAAGACAAGTCCCAGGAAAATCTGAATTTCATTTCCTGTGTGGCGAGCAGACCTCAGAGCAGGCAGCACACCTGACCATGAATGGCCAGTGTCAAATATGAGCTCCAGCATGGAGCGTGAAGGAGGTCCTGGACCTGATTGCTGTGTGGGAAGGGGAATCAGTTCAGGCAGAACAATGAAGCAGCAAAAGAAGCGCTGAGATTTAGGCCAAGATTCCACAGGGTATAGTGGAGAAAAGGTGACCAACAGTACTAGGTGAAAATAAAGTGAGGCGGGAATAACAGAAGAAAAGGAGGCAAAACAGATGGTCAGAGTCAGCGCTGCAAACATGCCACTTCTATGGGCAGCTGCATGGGATTTCAGGAGGGACCTGACCAGTTTCCCTACCCGGTCCATGTATTCCTGCAAAGACACTCCTCAGAACAAGGAGGAGAATAGTCTGCAGGTGAGTGGAGCATCTGATCTCAGGGAGAGCCAGGACCCTTTTATAACTTTAGAGTCAATCTCCTTCTCCTAGGATGTATCGCAGCAGCGCCCTGATGGCAGGGAGGGCACTTCTGGTGAGTTCACATTTTTAATCATGTGACATGTGGGGAAAGGCAATTGGGTGTGACCTATGGCAGCCACTCTGCCTACAGCAGGGTTCCCCGGGACAGGCTATTCACATGTCTGGAGACAGAGCAGGAATCCTCCCTGCACAGCTCCATAAAGCTCAGAGGTTCTTTTATCCTTCTCACCAGGTCTCCAGGGAGGCCGGCGTCATTACAGCCTCCACAGTAGGACCCCTTTCCACGCCAAGTCCGCAGTAAGTGGTCTGGTGTCGCAGAAGCACACCACATTGCAGCCTAAGGTCCAGGTTTCTGGCCACAGTCATTCAGCATCCGCTCCCATGGCAACTTGGATGAAGCAGGGGAAGCTCTGTAACTGATACCAGAGCAGTACACTTTCATTCACTCATGCCCAGCAAAGCATGGTTTGAGCCCCTGCACTGCTGCCATACCTGGATCCCCTCCCCTTCTACCCACAGGCTCCTTGGTGTCCACATGAGCCCCTGCCTTTCCTCTGCACCCAGACCTCCTCCTGCCCACAGGCTCCTATGGGAAGGGAAATTTTCATTTTCCTAGCAAAGGAGGGGGAGGTGTTGAACACATGGTTACCATGTGAGCCCCTGTCTCACCACCACGGCCCCCCTTTGCAAATGCAGAGGCCTGCCTAGCTGCAGGAGCTGCTAGCTGCAGGCACTGTGTTACATATGCTTTCAAAGCAGAAGCAAAAGAGTGAGCTCCAACCTGTCCCCTATCATGCCTGCCACCAAACCACGTCCAGCTGCTCCCTTAAGATCTCTGTGATGTACCTGCTGCATAGTGGGTGCTTAACCGCATAACTTTGGCCTTGTTTGTACCACATGCCTGTTGTCTTGAACAGATTTATTTTATGCGAAGAGATTAGGATCTACATTCCACCATGTTTCTTCTGTAAAGTTTGCCTGTCAAGGGGCTGATTCACCACTGTGGCACCTCCAACTGGTAGCCCTGGGAATTAGCTTGTCAACTCACTGGACACCATCCTCTAGCCTGTGTCTCCCCATGTTCTCACTTCCCTCTCCAGTCCAAACCCATGTCATTCTAGGACCACGCTGTCCTCTTCAGGATACCGCCCTCCATCAGGGCCCACTCCAGTGTCTCTGAGCCCCCTTCCAGGGGTAGGTGTTTATCCAACTTTGCACTTCAGGGTCCTCCCCTCTCCAGGGGCACCAAGTTCTCCTCCCAGGGAACACCCAGTTCCCTTGTACCCACCTTGCCTCAGTGACCCCCTGCCAGAATCCATGTAGTCGCTGCATCAGAGACAAACTGCAGTCTGTAATGACCACTCTACACTGGCAAGGGGGTGTGGATCTGCTGCCTTTGCCTACCCTGGCTGCCTCCTTGCAGCCCTGCTAGACTCAGGCCTTGCATCAGACCCTGCAGCCTGAGAGCTTACTTGACCAGAGCTTCCCAGCTCTGCCTTCCTTTCCTAGGCAGGTCCCACCTGCTCTCTGTTCAGAGCAGCAGTAAGTCCTCCTCTTCCTCCAGGAACCCCTCTTTATATAGCCTCCAGCTGGGTCCTTAATAGTGACAACTACCTCAGCTGGGGCTTTGCACTCAGCCCTCACTTTTGGGTTTTTGCCCTTAAAGGGCCATTGCAGGTCAAGCACCCTGTCACACTTCTCTTCACTTTTTTTTTAAGGTGGGTGCAATGGCAAGCCTGCTGCCCACTCCCTTGGCTCCTCCAGCTGTTTGGCTAGCACAAATAAGAAGGCAAAGACATAACCAGTATGAAATGTTCCATGAGGAAATGCAATCCACCTATTTGGAGAGGGCACAATTAAATGAGTAGAGGAGACTGCTGCTGCAGCAGATGCAAGCAGAGCATGAAAACAGGGAATGTGAAGTGAAGACATTGGAGAATGTCTTGAGCATCATGGCAAAGTTGATGACCCAACTCATGGACTCACAGGAGAGTCAGATGCATTGAAACCCCCTCTGGCCCATGCTGACCCACATTCCTTCCTCACCAAGTTCCACTGCTTCCTCTCCCAGGCACTCTAGAATGTTGGGGAGGGGGGAGGCGGGAAGGGAATCATAGGCATCCTCACACTCAAACCACAGGGATATGTCCCAGAACAAAAGGCTGCCATTCTCACACCCGTGCAACTGCTAAACAGGGGGATTGTGATATGCCACTTTCCCTTCTACTCTCTCCCCACTCCCCACCACAAAGCTTCCACTCTGAACTCCTTTTCTGTCTTTGCTTCTTTGTATTCCTTAAATAAAAACACTTGATTTATTAACAACAGTATTGCTTGTGTTGCATGGGGGAGGGAATCACAAGGTTTACAGGTTTACAGGTGGAATTGTTTACAGGTTTACAGGTGGAGTAGGTCTAACCTACTCAATACATTGTGAAACCTTCCCTTTAAACATTTATCACCATTCTGCATTTGCTCCACCTGTAGTTGAATTGCTCCTTACTGTGGTCCAGGCAACCTGTGTATGACTTCACGAGCCACAGGAGCAAGGATAGGATGGGTCTCCAAGAATCATTATTGGCATGTCAATGCCTCCAGTGTTAATTTTCCAGTCTGGGAAGAAAGTTTCACCTTGCAGCTTCCTGAAGAGACTGGAGTTCCTAAAGGTCCATGCATCATGCGCCTTTTACAACCATCCCATGTTTAGGTCAGTGAAATAAATGGCCCTTGTGATCCATCAATACCTGCAACAACACCAAGAAGTACCCATTGCAGTTTATGTATTCTTTGTCAAGGTGGTTGGGCGCCAAAATAGTAGTATGATAGTATGTTCCATCTATCTCCCCAGCACAGTTAAGGAATTGCCGCAAAGTCCTTCAATATATCCTGCATGTTTCCCAGAGTCATCATCCTCTGTAACAGAAGTGTACTGATTGCCTTGGCTACTTGGGTCACAAGAGCTCTCAACGTGAACATTTCCCTACTCTGAATTGATTCCCAGTTGACTAGTAGCTGTCCAGTATTGCAAGCTTCCACAAAGCTATTGCCACACACTTCTCAGCTGTCAGAGCAGATCTTTTGCCAGTATTGTTGCACTTCAGGGTGGGAGAAAGTGACGTGCAAACTTCCATGAAAGTGGCCATACCATGTAAAAGTTTTGCAACCATTGCTGATCGTCCCATACCTGCATAACTATGCAGTCCCACCCATCTGTGCTTGTCTCATGGCATCAGAACCAGAATTCCACTGGTATCAAGAGGACTGAGTGCCACCAGCATCTCCCAATTACTCAGCTCAAGTGCTTCACTCTTCAGTTCATGGCCTCTTCATATGCTTCCTCACTCTGGTGGGCCCTGGATAGGATCTGGACATACTGGAGTATAAGGTGTGAGATACTCGTTATGATTGCCATAGTACTTTGCTGCTGAATGGGGTTCATATTTGCCTTGCTTGGTGTCTTCATGAACAACCAGGGGAAAGGGTGCAAAAAGATTGTTGCTTTCAAGCAGTGGGGCATGAAGATGAGTGCACTGATAACATGCATCCAGACCCACTCACTGTACTGTTTGGTCCCATTGGGCACTGGTAGCCTAACTCAGAATGCAAAGGGGTGGAAAGAACAGTGGGATAGTTACCCACAGTGCATCACTGTCAAAGTCAACAGTAGCCACCTTGCTGGGGATGTACTACACTGAACCCTTGCATACAGTTGGGATGTGCTCCTCCAACTTTATAAAATCAGGTGCTTAGAAACCAATCTTAATTCAATCTTATCTCATAGTGTAGACAAGATCTGAGTGCAGATAATATTTCTCAAGTAATATGGCAATGCCATCCAGCAGAGGTTGTAAAAGTCTGGTTGTGCATATTGGTGCTGACATCTGCATTATTCCAAGTGCAACTGCACAATACATGGGAGATTGGTCTTCACTCATCTCAGGTTCCACTTGCAAAGACAAATGGATAATTCCACGACAGTCATGCAGACTTTATAGTTGCTGTTATACTCCATAAGAAGACTTCTTATGCTACAAATGCTTCTAGGATTTGCTGACTTCTTGTTCACTTTTTTGCCAAGCTTATCCATCCAGGTCATGGCACAGGAAGTCACATGTTTTTTCATCCCCTTTCCTGTTGCAGTTGGCACACCTTCAAAAGATGCAGGGTGCATCTACACTGCACCCTTAGCTTGAAATAAGCTATGCAATTTGAGCTATGAAAATTGCATAGCTATTTTTAGTGTATTTGGAAATACTTTATTTGATAATTTGGTGCTGTCAACACAGCACCAAATTTTGAAATAAAACATTATTCCAAAATGTCCCTTAATTGTTGTGGAACGTGGTTTACAGGGATGTCGCAATAGCTCACCCATTATTTCAAAAGACATTTCAAAATAACAGGCCTTCTGTCAAGATGTGGAATAGCTTTTTTTGGGATACCACAAGTGTCCAGAAATAGTGACACAGTGTAGATGTATCCTAAGTTGCATTTTGATGATCTGCCAACAGAGGCCACTTTTGTCACAACTGTAGATGTTTATAGGTTGAAAGTCTTTTAAAGTCTTTGTTGTTGCAACAATTTATTTTCTCCATTCAGTGGAAACGGTTGTGTCTACATTGTTTTCTTTTTCAAATAATGCTTCTGTCCTGGTTGAAGCAGGCATCTAAGGCAGAGTAATATGTTTTCTTCATGATAAAGTCAAGACCTTCTAGTTCATGCACCAGCTGGACAACTGAGGGAGGGGCAAGGTGAGTGTGTACATATACTGCATGTCACTTCAGGCCAATAACTGCTTTGTCCATCTTAACAATTAATTTCCCAGAAAAAAATCCATTTCCTTTTTCTTCCTATCGGGGTTCTGGTTTTCCTTCCAGTTACTCATGATTAGATCTCTGTTTCATGTAGAAAGACAATATAAACAGATGGACTTTATAATGCAGTACTGTACTTCTTCAGGGTGAATTAAGGCAGGATTCCCAAATTGGTAGGCTCCAAGGACAGTAGTCAGGGGGCAGGCACAGATAATTTGAGACAGAGTAACAAGTGGCAGTGTAGCATACAGCTAACCTTTGAAGGCTGGAGAATCTGCAAGGCATGGTTTTGGCTCCCTCAGTTGGGAAGAAGATCCAGGATTCAAGGATGGGAGGAATATAAGGGTTCATGGCACAGGGAGGGGAGAGAGATAGAGAAAGATAGAAGAGTTGTAAAGGAGAACCAAAGCTGTCTTTTAAATGTAATAACTCACCTACTTTGTCTCTGAGGCAATATAATTTGGATCCATCTTTATATTCCCACTGACCGGTTTGGGGAATTAACTCTTTTTTCCCCATTTATAGTGGCATTATCAACATCTTTACATTTGATAGGATGGCAGGTATGTGAATACAAAATACAGAGCACCAAGGAGACCTTTCCTAAGTGCACAAATGAAACAAATCACTCTTTTTCTAGAGTAGAAGTGACAGCAAGTGAAACAATCCTCAAATTTGGCAAAGAAGTGGCAATTATATTGCTATGATACTCTCTTGCTAATTAGCTAGCTAATCACAAGGCATACCTATCAATCTAGTGACCATTACCATAACATCTAAAGCATTTACAATGCAATTACTAGTGATGCAAGGTATCCAGACATGGAAATCATCATTGTATTATCAACAGGGGGAACCCTTAAGCTATAGCCCAGTACTGTACTATGTGTTGCATTGTGAGCCACATTGTAAAATATTAGCCTATGAAAAAATCAACATTATATAAAACTATTGGTTATATTTTACCAGTGTTGACAAGAAAGAAAGAAAGAAAGAAAGAAAGAAAGAAAGAAAGAAAGAAAGAAAGAAAGAAAGAAAGAAAGAAAGAAAGAAAGAAAGAAAGAAAGAAAGAAAGAAAGAAAGAAAGAAAGAAAGAAAGAAAGAAAGAAAGAAAAAGTTTCATACTGGTGCAAAGTGTAACTTACTGTCCCAGGCTGAGGTAACAACATATAATAAGGCTCATCTTACACCAATCACCCAACATTTAAAAAAAAGCCCACTTTAAAACAAAGCTATTCCAGCATTCCCACTATACTAGCAATTGGGGGGAAGTAGACTTGCAAGTCTTTCACCCTCTGAGATGCCTGATGAGTACTGTAAAGCAGAGTCTAAGACCAGCTATTCTCAGTACACACACACACGATCCTTGTCCTGCAGCTTCACAGGAAATTGAGACATGAAATCAAGGCAAAAATAAAAGTCACCATGTACACTGATCTGACCAGGTCAGTAAGAGCTGGGTGGCTGAAATGAGAGACATAGGACTAAAGAGTTGTAGGTGCATTTCCATAGTGCATTTGAATATGCAAAGCTCAATCTGGCTCTTGGAGGAATACCTTATGTGGACTCCTCTACAGACTGTGCCTCCAAATTCATAACAAGTACCTCATGATTGCATTGAGGTGCAAAATGAGGAGATCTGTCTTTATGGGAGGAAATATAGAGAATTTAACTTAGAGTCTTTCTCTAGAATTCTATATGGTGTTCAAACAAAAAGCTATACAGATGGTGCAGTGAAGACAGTCATGCACTAGGGACTGCACAGAGACCATGCCACTATTTTAACAATAGGATATGGAACAGAATTTCCAAAAGAACTAAGGAAGTTAGGTGCCCAAATCCCAATGAAATTGAACTGAGCACTGAACTCCTGTAGGTTCATTTGAAGCCCCCAGTCTCACCAGCCAATATCCTGCCCCAGAGAACTGCATATTGAGATTGAATTACCAACATTCCTTGAGAGACAAGGTGGGTGAGGTAACAACTTTTATTAGACCTGCAGGTCCCTTATTATTAACTGACTGTATAACTCACTGATGGGGAGCAAAGCGGAACTATGATGGGTGGGATATAACCATCTACCCAGGACCTCTCCGATTATATTTCTACTTTGCTACTTATTTGTGTCTTTGGGAACAAGAGGGGAGGGAACAAACGGTTTGAAGGCATTCTTCCGTATTGCTAATATCAGCAGCACTATACTATCTTGGGCGCTCACTGAAGCTAATAGCAAAAATAAAGCAAATGACCCTCCCCCAAAAAAATCCCAAACAAAATCTGAACTTCTCAAAGGAAGCGGGACTGGGCGCAGACGTTTGCAGAAATAACAGAAAGTATTGAGAGTTAAAGGGGGAAGAGAACGAATTATTTTGATGGGGCACAGATCTTTCAAGAATGATCATATCCCCCTCCTTATTTGGGGGCCCTCCCATGGGGTCATTGATAGGCAGACTGAGTCAATCCCAACACATCTGACCATTGGTTTTAAACGAGATCAGCCCCATTCCGGCTCCAGGCGATACAAGATCAGGAATCGGTCTATATTTGTTCCTATTTAAATCAGCAGGAGCTTTGCCACAGATTTTACAGGACAGGATACATGCCGCAGAAGCAAATGGCAGGCTTGCCAATGGTTTCCAAGGAGGAGCAGGATCGGGCCCCCTCTCTTGCAGCTGCACTAAATTAGAGTCGCACAAAAATTAGAGTCTCACTAAATTACAGCCATCCAACTGTAGCGCTTATTATTTGATCGTCACCGAGGTACTTACAACTGCTGAAGAGCCAGTTGCTATTAAGAGGGGAGGCTGTCCCCTCTCCATGTGTAAACTGGGTTTGTTTCCCTTCACCCGGGGCAGGTTAAAAGCAAGTGCAGAGTTAAGTAAAAGCTCTTATTACAGAAATAAAAATTGCCCCGGTCAGCCTGGGCTTGGGAGTGAGGGGGAGGGGGACGCATTTAAATCGAGGTTGAATCTGGAACTTTGACAAGACAGAGAACGTTCTACTTCAGCGATTCGCTTCTGCCCCAGTATTCTCCGGAGCCAGACTCGTTCCGCTAACCGGACGCTACGCCCGGCCCCGAACTGGGGTCAAACTTCACCGCCCGGGGGCAACCCCGACCAGTCTGTGAAAGAGTAAAAAGAGGTCTTGCTAACTCGGCTAATTGGCTTCCTCGCTCACTCCTGTTCAGTCCGGTCCTGGGAGTGTTTCCCCACATCGCTGAACAAGGACGAGTTTGCGCGAGTGCTTAATTTTGGTCTTCTGGGCTGGTCTGCATTGGAGACCCTGATCCTATAGGAATCGATGGCACAATCCCAAGGAGTTCAGGCCGGCCAGAATGTTCACCCCTCTCCCCCACCCCACCTCCAAAAGGCTCTTGATCTCGTGCAGCCCTTACTCTGGAAAATCGATTTGAAATCGATGATCCCAAAAGGGAGTGAGTGTTGCCTGATTAATGGCTGCAAGAATGAGAGACTTTCTCGTCCCCCACCCCCTTTCTTTTTCTGGGGGAGCAGGAAAGTAAAACAATCGGAACATGCTGCTGTGTGAGCTTTACGCTGCGATGTCTTTCCGAATTCCCTGTCCTCGTTCCCGTCTAAACAGCAGCTCGCCCAGGGAGGTGCGCAAGTAAAGGCAAACCGAGCGTGGAACTGGCGGAGCTGTTTTTTTCTATCATTGTACAATTAAGCAAATTTTACGCGGGCACGCAGAGAGAAACCACACACAGCTCGCTCATTTCCCAGGACTCATGAGTTTTATGGGATAATTTGAAACAGAAATACTTTTTTAAAAATTTAAATGCACGTGGAGACATTAGAATAGTTCATAAAGAAGCAACAACTGGAGCGGGTTCTGCCTGGGAGAAAGGAGCAAATCCGGCTCCAGTGAAATCAAGGGACGATTTCCACTGACTTCAGCGGAGTCAGGTTTTCCTCACCGCTTTGCCGCAAGGCCGCTCGGAGTCCATAGATGTTTCAAAGGGGGCTTTGTAATTCACTTTTGTGGGAGCCGAATGGGGCACGTGATAGACAACTGACCTCTGCAGTAAAATAATGTTCAGGCAGAGAATTGCTTGTACTGAGGGAAAAGGGAATTATACTTATTCGCTCACCTCCCCACACAACTATTCTGGAGCTTTACAAAACACACCAGACACAAAGCCCGAATCCTCCGGCTCGGCCCTACCACACAGAACGCTCCCCGAACAGCCCCCATCCCAGCCATAAAGGACGCACTCAGGAGTGTAACACTAAACCAAACAGGCCGTTAATTCAGAATTCATTAATAAGCTTATTACCAGCCTGTAAGCGCACAGGGCAGCGGGAAATGGGTCGAGTTTGGCCGGAGCAGCCCCGCCTGAATGGGAACCTCAAAGAAGCATTTACTCAGGAGTAGGGGTCAAAGTAACCTTTACACCGGACTCTTTGAATCTGTTTGATTCATGCGCACCCAGCAGCGGTAGGTCACACCGTCCATTAATCCCCCATCCCCTGGGTACAAATAAAAGGGGTCTCGGCAAGTATTTTAGCAAAAAACTTTCCAAGATCCCTTTGGGGTTTGCACACGGAGTTGGACACGATCACGGAGTTTGAGAGAATGTGAACACGCGTGAATCCAACGGCAGATTGCTCTTCAGTCACACCATGGAGGAGAAAAGAAAGGCTGGGCCATCGGTGCAAAGCCCGGGACCCGGGGAGGAGGAGGGTCACCCAGCCACGAAAGCAGGTCTCAGCTCTAGGGTCTGTCCAACAAGGACTTGTAATTGTGCGCAGAGCTGCTCCGATGGTGGGGCGTGTTTCGCGAGGTGTGCGTGGTGTGTCGGCGTGCGCAACGTGCTTGTGTAAATGTCTTTGTCAGGGTGGATGTGGATGTTGACGGGATGCGCTTGTTGCGGGCACATGTCCCTGCCGGGGCATGTTTGTTTGTGTTCCTGTGTGTTCCATGCCAAGCCAGCACAACCGGAGAAAGTCAATGCGCTGCAATCTAGACTGTCAAAAATAAAACAATAGTCAGAGAATCCCTACTGAGCCCAGCGAAGGAAAAGTTTCCTGTATAAGTAAAATACCTAACACACCGCTACCCGCTTTGGGAATAATCCTTTGATAACGTCTTCCTTCAGGGCTGTGGCTGCTCTTGCCTATGCCACACCGCTCTTTCTTTTCTATACGGTTAAAGGAAAGAAAGTCACTCAACCGAACGATGGCATTTTAATCTGGAACAAAGCCTCTGTCGCTGCCCTGTGTACCAGCCAGGAACGGTGTGTAGTGGATTAGTTTTAATTCGTATTCCATCGTTTACTGACGATTGCTGCTATCTGGATCAGTGACGAGAGCTGGCCCTTTTGTGTAGACTAACACACCCCACAGATAAGTTTGGGTTCCTGTGACAATAGGAAACATTTGATTGTGGAGCAGAGATCGAGAAAAGAAAGTTCCCCAGAGTTTTAATTATAGTGCCATTGAAGTCAATGGCGACACTTCTCATGACTTATGAATCTATCAGATAGTTCTCGCTCTCCCCTCTCAAAACTTAAAAAAACAACAAATATTAGAAACATATAGGTGGTATCATGAGTTTTCTAGGGCACAACCCTCTTTCTTATGATACCATCTACACGTTTTATTAGTCTCTGAGGCTACTAATTGTTGTTTTTTAAGTTTTTCCAGTTACAGACTAACTCTGCTACCCCTCCAAAGCTTTTAACTATCTAGAGTTAGTACAGTTATACAGTATTTACACACGCTTCAAAAAAGACTTTCAGATTGGTTCTGAGCCTGGAACGTAACCTGGTTTTGGCTTGCATTTTCCCTCTTCTTCAAGCCCCCGTGTGCACCCCTAGCTTCAATAATCTCTTCGTTTCTACTAGCGAAGCTATTTTTCCATGGCCATGCTGCATATGGGATATCATTAATGAGAGGTTTTAGGGTCAGGAGTCAGTAAAATGGTGGGAATAGAAGCCATAAAGAAAACGATCTGGTCTCTTTTCCGAAAATAAAAATGGTCCGGCAGTGGGTGAACAGAAAGAACACAGCGAAATTAGTTTGGAACATTATCCCTCAAATATCTGGCTTATAAGCTAAACCATCTACTCCTTTTTACTACTATTATTATTATTTCTTCTTGTTATTATTATTTTAGTGCCCCAAAAGGCCATAAACGAATTTAAAAGACTGTGAGAGTATATAATTTAATGTGGTTGGCACCATTAAATAGTATGGGAGGGCAAAAGTGTCAGTACAAGACACTCCAGAGCAAAGGGGGAAAACTGCAGCATGTCACGCTTCCAGTCTGAGAGAAACAGCAGTGCATAAGGCACAAGGGAGCAGGGGGTGGGGGTGGGGGCGCTGGGGAGGAGGCAGAGGTTTAGTTCCTTTGCGGCTGAGAATAGTGTCTAAGGAAAATCAGCGCTTCGGAGACCGTACTGGCAAATGACCAATTAGGGGATCTTTGTGAGATTCAGAAAAGCCTAGATAAGTATGTTTTATCAGCCTATAAAAACACCACTTTCACTTATCTGGAGCTACCTTCGCCACACAGCTGCAAAATATAAGGAGGAGGCGGGGGCAACCCTGTACGTGCACAGAGGAGGAGTTATGGAGTGGAACTGACATCCAGGGCTTAGAAATAAATGTTCTATTAGCAGGGAGATGCAGTTTCCCCCAGATCAACATTTCAGCATTTTAGCCACCTAAAAGCTCGCCGTGTTGGTACCATGTGTATAATAAGGACTCCACCAAAGGTGCGGTTCTGTCAGTATGGAGCTGTGACCTGCTTTTTTTGCCTTCCCTCTGGGGAAATTTTGATGGCCCCGTCTGAAGTCTATATACCAGACTGGGAATCAGTCAGATGAAACAGGAGATGAATTCTTTTGGCAACGTAAATGTATGAGATGTACATGTGCATAAACATGATTACTTGTAATTTATGCATGGCATGTACAGACATTTTTATACACACGTGTATGAATACACACAAAAACATATATATGTGTGTGCGCTCGCATTTTTGTATATACATATAGATATGTATCTGTAATTTCTCTCCTAGTGTGTGTGTGTGTGTGTGTGTGTGTGTGTGTGTGTACGCGCGCGTACATAAGTATATGCAGGTGCATAATAGCTATATGTGTACTATAAACACATTACATTAATATCTGTGTTTATGCATATGTTACACACACATAAACATCTGGAAAGGGACAGACATGCTCTCTGGCTCTCTCTCTGCATATACACACATCTCCATTTTCTGGCAGTGATAAATATTAATGGACGATTGTATATCCAATTGTGTCCGAATATGGCACTATATGATACCTGTGTCTGTATATATGTGAATCTGCACATATGTACCTAGATGTTTATATACATATACGTGTATACTATAAACATGTTTATGCATGCACCTACTCACACGTACAAATGTCTATCTACATATAAACTTATATATGAGGCTAGATACATATACAGCTGCACACATTTGTATATATGTGCGTATATGCGAATATGTACCCAACTACCCATCTCTCACCAATGCTACCATTTCCTATGATTGTTCAAGGGAAAAAAAGGTACTTTTGCTGCTTACTCTGACTGGCTCCAGTATGGCATGCGAGCAGTTGGAAAGCCATCGTGGAGGTTTTCTAAGCTGGCCATATAACTATACCGGCAAATGTAACTCCAAGCAAGGAGAAGGGAGAACTATTGGACTAGAGAACTCCAGTCCTGGCAAAATACCAAGGCTAGGAAAAAGCTTGTTGGGCAGTCAAATGTAACGCTTTCCTTAAAAAAAAAAAGTATTTGCCCACGAGCTAGGTTTGAGGTATAAGCAAACGTGCATAACACGTGCATGTGTGCACATTTACTGTCAATGCAACATGTTGCCTTTTTACTTGGGACTCCTGGAATGTGACTCTCCAGGACTCATGACACTTTACAGGTTTTCAGTACAGTAGCTACAGAGCAAAGACAGTACACGAGAGACATTTTAAAGGTAACTTGGCATGTCCTGATTCGAACTCCACACACACATTCTCTCCCCCTCCCGCGAATCTAGAAGTTGCTGCTGAAGCGCATCTCTGGTGCCGGATGTAGCACCGGAGTGGGATATAGAAAGAGGGGGATGGAAAACTAAGATCAAGGTAGGTGACTCATGCAAAATTCTGCTTTCTCTCCACCTGGAAATAAATCAGGCTTTTGAAACTTGCAGGCAGACTGGTTTTTAAATTCCCGCTTAGCACACTGCCATCCCGCATTCATGGGAAGAATGATCAGCGCACTCTCTCTATCCCAAAGAATCTATATCCAGAGATTAAAATGAATTAAACAGCTCAGAGGGAAGCTCTGGGGCTCTTGTTAAGCCTTGCAGTGAGCTCTTGGTTTATGCAGGCAAGGTTGTACCCACTGGGTGGTAGTGGGCCCCGGACCTTTCTGTGTTCTTACTACTAAACGAGATGTCCGCTTATTTCAGAACCTGAGGTCTAGGGAATCAATCCCCCCCGCCCCCGCCCCCGCCCCCGCCCCCCGCATCCTTCAGGCAGAAAGGATTCAAGTCGCAAATGTGTACAACAAAATCTGCGTTTCTTCTCTGCGAGTAGAACGTGTCTTTTGCTTTAAGGAGATTGACATTCCGTCATCGCTGGGGGGAAGAGGTAGCACCTATGTAGGTAGCATCGGGGACTGCCTGTCAGCCCCGCAGTGTTGTAATGCAGCCCATTCGCCACCCCTGCCTGTCGGATTTGTCTGGTACCTTTTGCACAGTTTTGCTGGAAAGACTTATAAATTCTTTTCCAAATATAGCGCGAGAGAGACCTTCTTCCCTTTCGACCCTCCCTGTGCGTGCCCTGCCCAAATATAAACCGCGAACTCTGAAGTCAGACAAGGCAAGAAGGAGTTAGAAAACTAAAAGTATCGACAATAAAAACACACACCACGCAACTCCTGACCGAAAAAGAGTTAAATATCGCTGCACGCCTGTCACATTTATGACCTCTGATTGTTGTCTCCTATACCCCCTATCTCCAGCTCACACTCACTCACACACGGACTCTTTATTCCTAGCATTGCAATCAGGGAAAGACACCCCTAGCTGTGAACAGTTAGGTAGAATAATTTCGACTCAGGTTCACGTAGTGTGTGAAATATGATTTTAAATGTAAGATGAACAAGAGCGTTACCAAACGTCTTCGAGGAAAAGAGCAAGAAAAGTCAACCCAGTCCACTGAAGGCAAATGAATTTGTAATTAGGCAAGGAAAGTTTACATTTACCATTAAATCTAAGATTAAATTTACTCATTAAATTCAGGCTCTCACTATAATGAGCTTTTATTCTGGCGAAAAAAACCCTTTCAGGTGGTTTGTACTGGAGCCTTCTACAGCTGCGGAATAGGCTAACGCAACTTTCCGGAGGCAAGAAATAATTTGCAGTGTTATGGAAAAATCTAGCTTTGAAGGTGTAAAATATGAAAAGAATGGTTCTATAGCTTTTCTATGTGTAAAGCGGTAGCAAGATATAAACCAGAAATAAACTGAGGGGCATTTGGGACATAGTATATTTTTATTAAGTTACTTTATTTTTATTTATGGTTTTCATTCGTATTCTTTTAACTTCGGAGAGGTTTTCTTTATATCTTAGATCCCATAAATATCAGTTTAAGGATACTTAATTTATCTCTGATTGTATTTAAATCATGATTTATTCTGACTATTGAACTTAAATACAGAAAAAGTTACACAGAAAAGTATTAAAGAAAAGTAGACCATCTCAAATAAATTACTGGATAGTCTTAGTTCGAATAAATGTATTCAGAGAGAGTAGAGACCCCGTTTTATCACTAACTACATTTTTTCCATAATCAATATTAGATATGATGTAGAATACAACTACACTAGTTTATTTATTTTAATTGCATCCACAAGAACATTACTATCTCTTTTAAAAATAAGACTTGATCGATTTCAAAAGAAAATATATCTGAATAAAATCAGAACCACGAACTTCTTCAAGTTATGTGAAAAGGAAAACAACCTTCGGCCCACAAAAAAATATCTATTGTCTATACAGAAGAAACCGATGTAGTCTCCTACATATTATTTTCCTTTCATTATATTGACATTCCTTAATTTGCATTAAGACAGCCAGCAAAACTCGAGCATGTTTTATACTTGCAATGTAATTAACAACGCGCAGAGCTCCAAAGTGACATCTAAAATTGCACTTATTCTCTTGGCTTTTCAAACTGCAACCTACCCCAATCTTTTCACCGTGAAAAGGGGAGGGGAACGGCTTGAGAAAAGCCTAGAGCTGCAATAAGTTCTTTCTTGTGTAGCTGTCTCACATTTTTAAAATTTATTTTTCATTATAAAATTCTTGCACTGTATTATTTCCCCACCAGCTTTTATTGGAAGATCAAGGCAAGGGCTTTTATAAAAAAAGAACTCTTCAGGTTAAACGTCCGAAAAGTTTGCAATTTGTTCGGCGCATTTTTTTAAAAGAGAAATATTTGATTGCCCCCACTAGCTGGGGGATGGGGTAGGAATTGATTCTAGATTTCTCTTTTATGTTGGGTCTGGTTTCTAGTGATTAAATTTCTCTCTTATGTGTACTGGACCTATGGACAATTGATTAATAACATGCCACTTGGCGCCAACACAGAGGCTCCAATGAGGTCCGAGGCCTTTAATCCGCAAGATGCTCAAGAGAACAGAGAGAAACAGAGCAGGACAAAACCAAAGCAACCTACCTCAGCCTGCTGCTCTCCGGATTTTTTTCCCCATCTATTCAGTATTTCCTGCTAAACTCGTAAACTTTATTTGATTTACAGCTATTTCATGAACTTGCTTAAACTAACATGTGTTCCGTCTTGTCCAACTGAACCATAAAAGCAATCTTGGATCCAAACAAGAATATTGTAATGTGCTATTAATGACAAAAAGTAAGCATTGTCTTGAAAACTAGCTCTCTCGGCCACTGGGAGTATGAATGTATGGATTCTATAGGCAGTCAGAAGAGGTTTGAGTACTCCAAGGTAACGACTGTATTCTTGACTGTACCTAACAAAGACTTGTGTGCAGAGGTTGTATTCACTTTTCAGGCTGATAATTATTAATTAGGAACAGTTTATTACGCATTTCGCCAAAGATACGCGTATATAAATATACAAAAATACACTCACACCCGTACACACACAAAACCAGGCACCCACACAGGTATAGAATGAGATGAACATAAGGGTGAGATCCTTATTCAAAAAATCAGTTACCTCGTGATCAAACTATCTTGGGAGAGATTATAATTGATTTTTCTTACACAACCCTAAATTGAGTCCTTATGTGGAATAAGTGTCTATGCCCACTGATGCCCACAGAAGAAGCAAAACCTCTGGGAGTCAGGGGAAATGTGGCTGCTTAAATGGTTTTGCTCCCATGTAAGAGTATTTTTCAAAAGGAACTCTAGTCTCAAACATCTCTCTCTGCCAGGAAATCTCAGCACGCTTTGGACAAGAAACAGGCGCATTTTTTTCCAAATGAGATTTCTGTTTGTTTTATAATTAGAATCTTTTTAAAGTAATCTGTTAAAATTTGGAGGGGAAAACTGTCGTTCCACGGGGAAATAAGAGACAAAAAGAAACACCGATGTACAGGGGCCAAATGAAAAATTGATGCGCCCTTTCAGCAAAAGGATAGAGGATTTACAAAGATAAATTATTCTGCTCATCTGTGGAGGTAAGTCTCTGTGTGTCTCTGTCTCTGGTTCTCTCTCTCTCTCTCTCTCAATCTCTAAAATGCTACAGGACTATTCCTTGTTTTTCAAAGCGGGGGGGGGGAGAGAGAAAGAGAGAGAGAGAGAAATAAAGAGAGAGAGAGAGAAATAAAGAGAGAGAGAGAGAGAAGAAGAAGAAGAAGAAGAAGAAGAAGAAGAAGAAGAAGAAGAAGAAGAAGAAGAAGAAGAAATCTGTTCTAAGTCTGATCACACACATACTATCTTGAATATTGACTAGAGAAAGATATGTTGCCTAAATGCCATTTAAACTTCATACTTTGGACAGGCGAATCACATGTAATGTAATATATGGGTTCCTCGCATCTAAGATATTATGTGTATGTGTATATGCATATGTTTGAGTTTGTGCTATTTGAGAAAGAAAGAAAGAAAGAAAGAAAGAAAGAAAGAAAGAAAGAAAGAAAGAAAGAAAGAAAGAAAGAAAGAAAGAAAGAAAGAAAGAAAGAAAGAAAGAAAGAAAGAAAGAAAGAAAGAAAGAAAGAAAGAAAGAAAGAAACCTGTTTTCCCCAGATGACAAAGTTGTTTGAATGACCTTCACGTGTTCTTCCATCCCCTCCTCTGCGCCCCCCCCCCCAAGTACTTGTCTTTCAGAAATAGCTGTACCGCAAATGGTATTTAGAGCCGTTCCTGACTTGTGTTATGGAAAAGAGGGAAAGAAAAATTGCAGGTGTCACTAGTGCAGCATTTTTCAGTGAATAATTCTGACCATTTTAATTCGGTTCCCTCCCAACTCCAAGGCTCTTACACTAGAGATCACTTTCAGCAAAAGGCAGAGGGTATTGAAAAGTTTACCCCCCAATGCCCCTTTAACTTTCTTTCCAGGGCCGGAGTGACGGCCTTATCTTATTGTATTTTCTTCTTCAGACCAAGATAAAGTACTGATTGACACTGTGTTTGGCAATAGAAGATTAGTGTTGCTATTCTGGCATCAATAACGGACTTTTACCCAGCTGTAGAGTTAGTAATTGATTCAGGAGGGGGTTTTTTTTGGGGGGGAGAGGGGATTGTAATGGGGAAAGGTGGATTCAAGCAGATAAACCCAAGAAAGCATTACCTTAAATGACTCAGTTATTAAAGGGCCTGATTTAAACGCATAGATGTTAGAAACATATCCCAGGCTCACCCTACTGTCTAACACTGAAGCCCCTAGGAGCTGTGTACACATAGGAATACTCTGCACAGGTAACACTCCTTGAGTTATGTACAGGAGAGCAAACTTAACTTTGATTTTTCTGGCTTTAAACCAGCTCTTCAATATCATTTGAACCCTGGTTTGTGTGCGCGTGTGCATTTAATTTCCGAGGGGTTGATTTCCTTAAAACGGGTGTGGGGAATCTATTACTGAGATGTGTCTAGTCTCAGAGGCCCATTCCTGCTTAATCTGTAGCTGCAAAAACGAGAGGCCCTGTGTCACCTTAGAGATTAACAGATATATTTGTGCAGAAGCTTTCGTGGGTAAAACCTACTTCCCTAGATGCCTCTTGGAGGAGGCACAGAACCCTTGGCTGTTTCTGAGATGAACCCTGATACAGTGTTCTGGAGCTACATCCTCTCGGAACCAACAAAGGTTTTATGCTTATTCCATTCGGTGCCTGACCGTCCATCTGAGAGTTAGGGACAAAATTTAACATCGGTGGGCTCTGTCTCGCCAACAGGTATTTTAGCGACCCGAACTCAGCAGATTGTGGATAGGAGAAAGCTAATGTCTCATTCCGTCTTCCAGTGGCCTCTTATGTCCATGTAGTTATAGGGAGTCTTCTAAAATGGGCAGGACAGAGGACAACGTTTTTACACAACCCCACTCCTAAAACCTACCATTCGTGGCAGTTTGTTGAGACCAGATTATTCTGGTCTGTGGACCAGTCTGTCATATCAGTGCATACTGAAGGGATTCTTAAAGTGCAAGTTATTGACACAACCGCCACAACACTGTATATCTAGGGGCGATTAAAAAAACCCATGCTGCAAAAAAACCATGGCCCGCCATACCACGCACTGACGGAGTTATGGATGTTCTGAAGATGAGTTACTTTACTTGTACAATAGACTCTCTAAACTTCAGTGTGTTTGCTCTTTTGCTTATTTTTTTTCATTTAGTAACTATGCTAAAGCTTCAGTTCGCACGAGAAATAAAAGGATGGCAGTACAATGTTTGTCTTTTTTTAAAGTAGCAAGAGGAAGGAAGAAGACAAAAGCACCCTTGGAACTGAAAAACTTCTAAACCAACATACTGTCCACCTGTAATTTAAAAATTACCCGCCCGGGCTATCACAACCCCAGAAGTTTCATTCTGCAATAATCGAGTTATATACTAGTGAAAAACGGGATTTTGTAATGGAAAGACTGAAAAACCCCAGTCTGCCTCTAATGGCTGCTTTTAACTGTAAAATTATGAAAGACAGCCAGAGTGGGCACTATTTGCCACAGGCATAACTCTGATAATCCTCAAATTAATACTTTAAGTCAGTGTATTAATCCCTAACAACCTAGGAAAGAGTGAAGTTCTTTAAATACTTAAGAAACTTTAAAAAACCCATATTTCCCCCAGTATATAAACAGGCGGGCATAGAAAGAAAGAAAGAAAGAAAGAAAGAAAGAAAGAAAGAAAGAAAGAAAGAAAGAAAGAAAGAAAGAAAGAAAGAAAGAAAGAAAGAAAGAAAGAAAGAAAGAAAGAAAGAAAGAAAGAAAGAAAGAAAGAAAGAAAGCTTACTGCTCTGATGTTTTGGAGAGAACAATTGTTCCAGGGAAGTTTGGAAAGAGAAAATGGAAAACTATCAAAGGAGGTATTTATTTCTCGATGCATTCTCTGCACCATCTTATTTTGTGAATATCATCATGGTTCTACTAAAATGCTCAAATATCACTCTAAAATGTGCGTGTGAAATCCTTTACCGAAAAGAGGGCCCTGAATAGTCACGAGAAAGTTATTGATATCTCGAGCCACTGCAAGACATCCGTTTTGCGATCTCCCTCTCCTTGCCTGAGTAAACATTTGGCTAAACAAATAACTGGTGCGATTGACACAATATAAAGCTGTCAGGACGCGCTGCAAGGCTTTTGCCTCTGTTTCTAGCTAAACGGGATACCATTTGCAATGTCTGCGGGGCACTGTAGGCACGGCAGGTTTTCGAAAGGTCCCCCAGTTAAAAGCCTCTTTGTAGGCCTGCCCCTGTAATCTTTACTCAGGCAACAATCCCACTGAAGTCAATGGGTGTTATTGCTGGCAGAGAGAAGACAAGGATCGAACCCCTGCAAATAAAGTGAGAGAATGTCACAGTATATACATACGTAAATGCAAACACCGCTATATATACCCACACGCAAAGGGTGCGCTTACCTATAGATCTAAATGTATGCACATACATTAGGTATGACCAATAGAAAAAACACATATATAAGCAGGTATATATGCGTATAAAGATGTATGCATGTACTTAGGTATGTATGCATGTTTCGTTGCTTCGTTTTAAAGCATATTTGGCATTGTTTGCAAACTTTAAAGAAAAAGAGTCAAAAATCCTCCCACCTGCTTCAGTAGAAAGATTCCTTGCGCGAATGAAAAGGGAGAAAGTAAACTTGCCTATTCTCAAAACTAGAAGTTGATTTGATTATTTTGGTATTGGGAAGAAAAGTATTTAAAAAGTAATTGCAGCTACTCACCTCCTTCCTCTCTTGCTAACAAGAATTTGTGCATTTCGATACATGGGCCTGGAGTGGGGTGGGAGTAACAGAAACAGCGCAGTGTGTGAATGGGCATTTGTTTTCATTTTAAATAACACAGCGTCAAGACCCTTCAAGATGAGGAGCACAATTAAAGATTAGAACTGAAACTGCAAATAACCACAAGTGAATGCCAGCCTCATGCAGCCTAGAGGGAAGCAGGACCAATTGTAAAGCAAAACGTTTCCGAGGTGATTGCTGGTAAATAGTCCTAGATTGGCTCTTCATAAAAAAGGGACTAACTGCACGCGTGGAAAACGAGCATGTTTGTTTTTTATTTCGGGGTGTTCTGAGTAGGTTTTGCTGGCGACTAAAAGCGGCCATGGTCAGGCTGCGTAGATCTGTGGGGGTGTCCCCCCACGAGTTGGGGCTGCATTGCTGTTGCATGGCTTTGTGACCGGCCCACACTCCATTAAGGAGAGCTCTGCTCTTGTTTGTTTGGAATGCTGCGGGAGGACTTGGAACGCTGCAGAGTCCGCACCCGCCGTCTCGTTAGCTCGGGGAGTACGGGGAGCACTAACTCCACCGGGGTTCTCTGGATGGAAAGCGAGGGTGCGGGGGTGGGGTGGAGGAAAGGCGGGGAACAAACTCGACCACTAGAAAAAGCCCGGTCACTTGCATGAAATAGGGGGAACTGTAAGGCACAGAATCAGTGAAACAATAGCTGGGACGCTCACGGGGTCTCTGCTATATTCACTTACCTCGAAGTCCATAGATCCTGCAGCAACTTCTTCCTTTGTATCTAGGGGTTTCCTGAGAGTTGCATGGTGTCCAATTTATTCACTCTCTCTCCCTCTGTCCCACTCTCTCCCTCTCTCTTTCGCTCTCTGTTGGAGGACATGGTATTTTAGCATCTTTTGGGAAAGCTTTGTGCCCCACGGGTGGGGTGAAATGCAACATAAACTGCACCAGTTTAACAGATTTGTTTTACAGGCTCTGGCTATTAATTTGCAGCGACTTGGTTAGAATTTAAGAGAAGTTTTTTCGGGTCAGTTTCTTTTTGGCAAGAAACCACCTCGATTTCCACTATTAATGATGAATGAATTATTGTTACCAATAATTATGTCAGACCATAGTCTCCCGAAGCATACTCGGTTCTGTGCAAATTACCAGGTTGTTCTTTCTACATACAGCCCCTGTGCTCCCGCCCTCAGAGGCGCCTCAACATTAATTTGACAAGTTTTCCTGTTAATACTACTTGCATATATATATATTATATATATAATATATATATTAAAGAAAGCTGCATCGGTCAGTACCATTGGATTAGATGAGTTGATCGTGGTGAGCCAACGGCTTTTTGATAGTCATTTTCCTTTTCCATTCCGAGACAGCATCGGACTCTGATTTTCCAATCCTCCCCCTTTAAACGTATTAAGCGCGTTTGTTTGGTTATATTACTCCCCGCATCCCCCTCAGGCTGGCTGCATTTTGCATTGCACTGAGTGGTTTCTTTGCAGAGGGGGAAACCTAGCTGATAGGGCTTTAAAGGAAAAGAAGAATACAAATTAACCTTCCATTACTGCTGCAGTCAACCATGACAGAATGGGCCAGTTGCGTGTATGATGACGTCTCTGAGTCCTATAGGTGCAAGGGTTGGTGAGATAGAAGCTATCGCCTTGAACTCTCTTTATTTTATTGGAGTATGGCTGGTAATAAACAGTAATATTTAATTTGTCTGAGACCACAAATCGGCTTCTAGCTGGAAGGCTCCTTCGTCTTGCTATATACAGTCGTATAGCGTCCGGACTTGAGGTCCTTTTCTTAGATTGTTATTTTTTTTCCAACCCGCAGAAGGAAATAAACTCGAATTATTTGCGTCGTTTTCAACTTTCCTTCAAAGTCCTTGAAAAAGCTGAGAGGTGAGTGTTTCCATTGCAATACTAGAGCCGAGAGGCAGATGCGTTGCCTAATGTTTGACTGTAATGTCCCTCGTTGTGGGTTGCCCCTTAGAATAGATCATTTCTCCCTTTGAGTTTCTTTTCATTCATGCTATTTTTCTGTGGACTGGAAAACAGTCATTCTATGGATGCAACTTTCTATCTTCATTTTTTAAATCTCAGATTTTACTAGCAGTATCCCATTTCTGATCCTCACTGTTCTGAGAACCTGCGCAATTCTGGGGTTTTAGAAACAAGCTAATAGTTACAAAATAGACAGGAGACCTGACCCAATGCCTCCAAGTTACTTACCTGGAAACTTTCATTCAGAAGGCACTTGGGAACTGCAGAAAGGCAGAAATGTCATTCTCTTTACTTAACAACAACATGGATTTGAGCTAATGAATTTTACAAGATAAATATCAGGCATGTTCATGCTAAGGCCAAAGAAGAAGTTTGATTTATTATGGCATTTACAATATTCGTGGAAAAAAACACTTCTTTTGCATTGCTCGGCATAGAATTTTCCTTTTAAAATAATAAGAAAATAATACGTTATAATGCCAATCTTTAATTGGTTTGGTTATAACTGTAACTATGCACAGTTTAAAAAGAAGTTAGTACTTTGCTGATTTTTTCCAGTTGAAATTAAACTGAAGGACCCATGAAGAGTTTTAAGCAGATGCCAAACTCTGCACACACACCCGCCCACACACGCGCGCAAGAACACACACACAAACATTTTGCACAACGTTTTTTCTTATCTTTACTTCACTTCAAACTTTCATAGGAATCCAGAATTAGCACTTCAGGGGCTTGTTGATAGAAGTCTAGCTCTATTTTTAAGCTTCCATGAGAAAGAAAGAAAGAAAGAAAGAAAGAAAGAAAGAAAGAAAGAAAGAAAGAAAGAAAGAAAGAAAGAAAGAAAGAAAGAAAGAAAGAAAGAAAGAAAGAAAGAAAGAAAGAAAGAAAGAAAGAAAGAAAGAAAGAAAGAAAAGGTGGGCAGAGCAGATCTGAATGATGCCATTTATTCCAACTCTTATAAAAAATACAGCCCCCCAACCTGGTTCTCTTCAGGCTGCAGAATGCGACAGGGGTGGCTGTTTACCCTGCGCTGACCTATTCAACTTTACCCTCAAAATAATACATTAAAACAAGAGAGCGAGAGAGAAGGAAGATGCAGATGAAAACACATCCCGCTTCCCAACTGACGGCTTGATTATTTTAATACAGCCGAGCCTCTGAGCTTTTGTATATATTTGCATCTAGCCGTGGAAAGGTTGGAAAATTCCTGCTTGCTTGGCAAAGGTGGTGGGTGGGGTAGGGAGGAATCTATGTTCTAAAGAGAGCTTTGATCTTTCTGCAGATACAATACGAACTGCGAGGCACCCCCTTCCCTTTGTGTTCACCCCCTTTGGATTTAAGGGGGTTGAGTAACGAGGTGCCTCGCTTCATTCTTTGCTCGGGGCAGCCCTTTTATCCAGTCTGGCGTGGGACAAGGAGACCCCTTTTCGTATGTCAAAGGCCCCCAAGAGAACTAGAAAATATTTTTCGTGAGCTAGTTTAAAATATGTACCTATCTATTCTGCGGTGTTCGGGGGCGGGCGTCCGGGGGCGGGAGGTGGGATGGTTTGCATTAGGTTTCTTTGGGGGATTCTCGAGCTTTGAATTTGGTCTCCGGTTGGGAAGAGATGGATGGAAGAGGGAGGGAGTGGGGAAGCAGGCGCGCGGAGGGGGGATGTTACTAGTGAGTTTCATGGGTGTCTTTCTGCCTTGTTCTTGTTTGCCTGTCAGAAAAATAAGCTGGGGAGGCGGGGGGAGGTCTGAGAGAGCGAGAGACTCTTGAAGCACGATCAGAGCTGGTTGGACAGACGATCTCAGCCCTTCGCGAGCAGAGCTAAGCCTACCCGACGGCACCGCCCTCAGCTCGGCATCTATTTCCTATGTGCGACTCGCTCTGCTCTCCAGAGAGAGGGGAACTAGCCAAGATCACAAACCTGCTTGGGGAGGCTCCGTTTGCTGCACAGCGACCGCCCTCTCTCAACTTTGCCTTGTCCTCCCCCCCCTTTCCACGTCCTTAGGAGGGGGTGGGGTGGGCAGGGGAGACCCCGCATCCTCCCGATCAGGCCGAGAAGGACGGGTTAAGCTCGGTCTCAGGAACCTTTCTGGTGCGGCTGATAACCTGGAAGTGGTTGGCGAGAGAGGGCCAGAGGCCGTGTGGCATTGGAGAGCATTTTTTCCCCCTCCAGGCTGTGTTTTTTTTTTTAATAATGCGGGTCGGAACATAAATAAATCCAAGGACATGCAAACCAGAAGCCTGCCGCCCCTGTAATTTCCATTGCAAAGGGGGGAAATAAAGGAGATGCTTTGATTGCATGGAGTTCAACAAGCAAGGTAACGGTTCTTCCACTGCCCTGTATGTCCGTCACTGTCTCTCTCTCTCTCTCTGTGTGTGTGTGTGTGTATGTGTGTGTGGAGGGGGAGGGGAGGCAACCAGAGCGAATACATGAGGGAAGGAAAGGAAGAGTTGATTGCTAACCCTCGCTAGCAGCGCGAGATGCATTTTTCATAGAGCGATCGAGGCCTGGTTCTGTCAAGCCCCATTTCCTCTCTGGAGCTCTTAGCTGGGGAGGAGGGAGGAGACGGGACTGATCTCAAATTGGACTGAGTCGCTGTAGCTATTCGTCCCCCACCGTTCCCCCGCCGCTTAATTATGTTTAAAACTGCCGACGTGTGGAGCTAGCCTGCACGAAATTCGTCTCTGCAGCGGCTGCTGCAGCCATCTCTGAGCTCTTTGTTTTGATGAACGTGCCTTATATCTAACTTCGCCGGTTGAGGGTAAATAATAGATACACGCGCGCGAGAGAAACCGATTAAAAATGCATAAGGGAGGGTGTCTAGAGCTCGTTTAGAAGCAGAGTAAAAACATCGCCCGAAAAAGGAGCCTTAAATGGTCCCTGTCTCTGGTGTGGCTAGAACAACCTAATTGCCATTAGCGTTCATGGTTTTTGAATGGGCCAGCGAGACACCAAATCCAGCAGTCATGGCTCATCCTTCCTACCCACCACACGCTTTTCTCACACACCTTCGCTGCAAGGAGACCTGTTTTCCCCCCCTCCTTCCTCCCACTTCGCCCTTCAGCCACTTATTACAAACCATCTGCCTTTCGTGTTATGGGAAAAGAGTATTTGAAAGGGGGGAGGGAAGAAGGGAGGAAGCGAGATCGTTTTATAAGATGATCTTTGGAAGAAGAAATGGCATGTGTTCCCCATTTACTTTTTAAAAATGCATCCTTTCGCCCACAAGTGCCAATGCAAACACACCACATTGTGCTTCTCTGCTTAAAGGAGATTGTAAATATACATTAATATTTAAAGAGAGTACTTTAACTACTGTTGGCGAAGCAAAGACCTCATTGAGACGCAATTATTGTATTATGTTTAAAGCACCAGTGCTCTGAATCCTTTTTTTTAAAAAAGAAAACAAGCAATTGAGTTGCTTTTATCCCTCATTTTTGCCTAAAGGATAATTTTAAAATATCTTTGAAATTCAGTTTTTACTGTTAGTATCCGATTGAATTAAATATAGATCCCCAGATTTTGCATTTCTGCTATAATATTGTAGAGAGATCAATTTAGAGACAAGTATAACAGACACATTTAATACATGAAATTATACAATAGCTTGATTTTATTTATGTATTCTTCGTTTCCACTCTAATGGCACTATTTCATATGCTATAATTGCTATGAAAGGCAACTTCACACGTTACTTGCACTTAGATGGGAAAGTCACTTTCATGTGAGAATGCTGATTGCTTCGTGTTTTCCCTTTGCAAGGGAACTTCAATTTTCTTTACAAATGTGGTTGTATAATTTGCTTCACGTGTCTAGGAGGTAGCCCTTTGAAGGAACTTGGTTCTCTCAAGGAATCATATTAAAGCAATATCAGCTGTAAATATCTCCCTAAATGTGGCGCTATTACTAGTTCACCAGTCAGGCTTGTATATTTTCTTTACAAAGTGAAATTTGTGATGAGCTATTAATTCCATCTTTTAGTGCTCCCCCCCCCCAATCCCGTTTCTTATCTTTATTGGTCTTTTCAGATGTAGTTTGCCAACACCTTACTGTGAGGGTAGCTAACCTATTGGTAGCGCGCGCGCGCGCGTGTGTATGAGAGAAGTATGATGATGATGATACATAAAAAATCTCTCTGTGTGTATGTTCATGGTGTTTGATAAAAAATTTAATTTCCTCTGTGGGCTGGAATAACAAGTGGAGCCGTCTATAATTTGCCCTCTCCAGATAAAAGATCCAATATTTTCCTCTCCAAGCAGACGAAGAAGAGTTGCTGCCAGAGGGCGTGTTGGGGAAGAAGGTTGTCTATATCTGTAGCTCTCTCTATACATTTGCTGAAATGCCAGCTTTGACTTATGTCTCTCTTATCTCCTCTCTCTGCTGTGTGCCTGCAGTGGGAGATTCAGCGAAGGAAGCTTGTAATATGGCGGATGCTGAAGAAGGGTTTGGGCTCGCTCATACGCCAGCTGATGCAGAGTCTAAAGAGCTCCAAGCGGAAACCAAACAAGATAGCCAGCTAGGGGCCAGCAGCAAATCGCCTTCCTCGCCGCAGGCAGCCTTTACCCAGCAGGTAAGCAGCGGAGGAGAAGCTTGAAGAGAAACATTCGCGGCTCGCCTTCTCTTGTAGCTGTTAGTGTTGGTCGGTTTGTTTCTGAGATTTGTCCGGTTTTACTGTGCTGTAGCGGTGGCTAATGTCAGAATATACCCGCTGCAACAACAATTAGGTATGCTAATAACACGCACATACTCATCTCTGCACAAACGGGCACAAAACTCACGCAAATGTACACACAGTGACAAACACACTCTCAACACACATATCCACGCCGCACACAATAATACCATTTGCACAGCCACTGACCCGGGCATACATGCAACACATACACACAAAGCACTCACCTACCCCCCCCCCCCCACACACACACACGTGCGTATCTTCTGCTTGCCGCCCCTAGCTCCTCCGTGGCTCTCTTCCTTAAGTTGAAGGGTTTGTTGGAAAACTGTAGCAGGAAAGGGGGTCTCCCGGTGCGCGTTCCTTTTGAGACGCGCCGGCGGGCCGATGCTGTGAAGTTCTGAGGTTTGAACCGAACCAGTTCGGAAGGAAGTAGGCCAGGATGCCGGCGGTAGAGTTAGCGGGCTGTTCTGGCCTTTTAAACTATCGCCTACAACCAAAGCCTTGGCTCTTGTGGACTAGAACAAACCATTGCTCGCCTGGAAACAGGGACACACAGCGCAGCCCGTTCTATGCAGGGCAAAATGTTTTGAAGGCTGAAATTAAAGAGAGTCTCTCTCTTCTTCCCTTAAATGAAAACAGAGCGCAAAACGGTTGGCAGGGTAGCTTCGCGAAAGAGAACCTTGAGCACAGTTTAATATAGCTCGGTGATTCCTCCCAGGTAAATCTGCACACGGAAAATTAGTAGGGTGTGAGATGAAACACAGAGGGGAGAGAGAATCTCCAGTGTATATGTCTATCCTTATTCAGAGAGAGATCGTGTATGTGTCTGAGTGTAAATCATATAGGAAGAAGTGAATTAAAAAAAAACCGGAACGCCCTGAGAGATATACTTTCTTTTGTCGTACATTGCATAGATTTTAATTCTGTAAAGGGAAAATAGATGTCTAGGCCCGATCCTTTTTTCCTGGTGTAGTTTTTTGGGATGCTCCAAGACTGCAGACTCGGGGTCCTCTATTGCCAGTACTGTATTGTAGCATTTCCATTCCTCGCTCTGTACGTATAGAGCTACATGCTGGGCTGGTGCTAAGGACTGTCTGTGCTGGAGCTATGGCCCATTTATACTAGTATAGGAGCTGAGCAATTGGAATGTGCAAGGGGCTGCTGCTGGCTTTGCAGATGGTATTTTATTCTCTTTGTTGTTTGTTTGTTTGGATCGCCTCTGCCCACGATCATTTTCCTTCTAATAAACTCGCGTATTGTCTTGCCCTAATAGAACAATCTGTTTTGATTCTCTCGGCCCCGTGCCTATCTCTATAGACAGGGAGCAAAAGGCTACAAACTTCTCCGAACTCGGGTGCTGTGCAGAAATCCGGCTCCCCGCCGCATTGCTTCGCAACAGCTTTGAGTCCCCGCCACCCCCTCCAGAGATTTCCCTTCCATGAATCACTCCTTTGCGCTGTTCTGGGAGTTACAGTCTTTTAATGTCACGTCAGTTAGGACTGTATAGAAAGCAGAAGCGCTCGATGTTGACATGCCAAAGTTCAACCTCTCTTCTGGGTCTACTCTCCTGTTCTACCATCTCTCTTTGAAAGCTTGCAGCTCGCCCGCTCCTTTGTTCACTCATTAACTTATTTATTTGCAGGGTATGGAGGGGATAAAAGTATTTTTACACGAACGAGAACTGTGGCTAAAATTTCACGAAGTGGGGACAGAAATGATTATAACAAAAGCTGGGAGGTAAGGTTATAAAAGATCGCATGCTTCTATTTTTAAAAAGAAATATATATTATATTGTATTATGTTATATACACGGGTTCTTATTATGTACATACATATATACAAATATGTTTATGTAGAAGTATATACTTTCGTGTGTATACAGAGTATGAAAAAAACTTGTTATGACCATCCTTCATAGAGACATAATACACACAAATGTTTACATATATTTGTCTATTTGTGTGTGTTATGTCTGACACATTCGTGTCACGTGAGATTCAAAAACTCATTTTAAATCACTATAAAATCTGAATAATAATGTGTTATCAAGACCTTTTCACAAAATAGAATTAAAATAAATAGAAAGATATAAAAATATGATGATTGCCTATTTAAAGCTACAGACATTTTGATGACATTTTGGATGAGTAGCTGAAGGATTCTGGGTAGATTAGCGACAAAGTTTGCTTGGAATATTTTCAGAGAGAGGCCTCCAATATAGTATGTGCTACAAAGATTTGTTTCTTCTGGCTTCTTATTTAACCAGGATAGGGTTATTCTTAATCCATTTCATTGGAGGAATTCCAAACTCAGTCTAGTTGTAACTGTTTGGCCAAACCGTACATTGTGTCAGGCAAAACAACTCGGTGGGCGTTTTAATTTTTTTAAAAATACAAGGAGTACTTAAATATTTTGTATTTAAGTATTTTTCTCCATTTCCTGACATTTATTTTGTGTTTAGCTCTAGGCAAATACATACAGACAGACACATTTCCTAGTCATTCTGTTAGAACCTATATATATGATCATGAGCTATTTATTGTATCTGTACTGTGACATAAGGTTTGGAAATCTCCGTATACAGTGTGTGTGTGTGTGTGTCTGTGAGAGAGAGAGAGATAGAGAGAGAGAGAGAGAGAGAGAGAGAGAGAGAGATCACGTCCATGATCATGGCCTGGTGAATCTAATCACTTAAAAAAAACAACTTCTGTTATGTGCATTTGGTGTAATTTAACATTTCTCTTGATATTAATGCGTTGTGGGCACCACAAAGCCCCCTTTGCTGAAGGAGCACTGAAACCAAAGTTAAACAGAAGAGGAACTGATGATCAATTGAGATTCAGTATTTCCTAGCGCCATGCAAATTCCCATCATTTAGCTCGGGGAAATCGAAATGTATTGTTGTCTTCATGATATTACATTTAACAATGTAATCCTAGAGAGGGGTTCGTTAGATATGGGAAAAACGTCACCAGATGCGAAAATAGAAATAACTCAAAACTATTCCTATATTGCAGACAATCCAGAGTCAAATCTGCATTCTGTTTTGTTATATAGTACGGCCTCCCCAACTGTACTTCAGAGAGACAAAGTTTTGCAGTGGATAACAAACAGATCCGCATTACGGGTCGGTTTCCCGTTGAACATATGCCACAAATAAAGTGACATGGTATAAACAATGAGACTGAGCTTTTTAGAACCAGTAGGAAGTACGGTTTGCATAGAACAAAGTTGACTAAATGAATTGTTCTATTGAGCAGAGGGAAAGAGGGATATAGAATATAGACCCCCATGTTGTGGAATGGCAAGCCCGTTGACTTGTTTCAAAATGCCAGGAATAAGTTGCTTTGCAAATGATCAGAGTATACAGAGCAGTGAAGAAAAAAAAAGACCATCTTTATAAAATTCAAACAAATGTTCCAAGTATAGACGTGGATAAACGTCTCATTTGGATGGCAATGAAAAACATTTACAATGTTGAGCGTATAGAGAAACAATTGCATACTTCTCCCCAGAATAAATAAAGTGGTTTTAGCTATTTATGTAACACATAATTAATACACTACTAAAATAAAATGTTTGCGTCTTACTTGTTAGTTACATGTTTAGGGATCTGGGGATTCATTGTTCAGGTCTTCTTCTCTTTTCCTGCAAATGTTAAATGTCAGTTTTTGCTCTTTTTGATTATTTTAATACGGTCTGCATATGCTTCCCCCTTTTTTATATCACTCAACAACCTGAATTTCATATTGCAAAGATATGAAAGCAAATATAGTTTCAGAAATAAGTAAGTTTTTAAACTATAGGATACAGTTTCATATGCCTATTTCTAAACGCTGAGAAAGCTCAAATCAATATAACATTGCTTGTTATTTGCTTGTAGTAAAGGAAAATATTTCTAAAACTCACTTTTTAAGGGTGTTTGCATGTTTCAAAATATTGTCAAGTGTATTTATGTATATATGCATGTGTATGTATCCTATATGTATATATCACAGTCCCTACTTGCCCACACAGAGATGATAAATGTACAAGCATGTGTTTTATTAAAAGGCCAATATTTCTGCAAAAGCAATGACTCATTTACATAAGTATAATTTACTCTTTGTAGGGATATAAATATAACTATTCCTGAAACACACTATCCACCTCTCTGTGGTAAAATAATGAAGAATTGAACTACTGAATTGATCACAAACACAAAGAAGAGATTTAAAACATCCCTCATAACAATAATTAATTAACTATTTTGCTTGGGATAGGAACTATAATAGCGGTGCAATACCCAGCAGAAAGAAAAAAAAAGTCCCTGTTGCATCATAAAGGGGAAGTTAAGTTTTGTGAGTCTTATTTTTGGAGGATACGGAATGGCATCTAGTTTAATATTATATAATAGTCCTATCGTATAATTTCATCACAAGTACCTGGGTTTGTGATTCTCTTGTTATGTTCTCTTCTCTATATTTATATTTATATTTGTTTGTTTGTATAGGCGTATGTTCCCCAGTTACAAAGTGAAGGTCACTGGACTCAATCCAAAAACTAAGTACATACTGCTCATGGATATTGTACCAGCTGATGACCACAGATACAAATTCGCAGATAATAAATGGTATGCGTGCATGGGCGGACGGGAGAGGAGCAGAGATCTTTGTGTCTGGCTTGCCCGGTTAGCAACGCCTAGTTCAAATGGCCTGAGAAATACCGTTTAACTATCAGCTGGAGTTATGAATAAACTGCAAAAGACGAAATGCTGGATGGGGGCGGGGAAAATGTTGCAGGGGTTCACCAGACTGTCCCGAGATAGTTTCAGCCTGCCAGCCAACTCCTTACGGGGTGGGGGTGGGGGGACGACAAAAGAGAAAATCTATTGTAATTAGCGAACAATCACTTTAATCCTGCTGGACCATGAGATTATTGGTGATTGTGGGGCCAACAACTTAATTGAGTTTAAGAGAGAAAATCGTCCTGAAGGTGAATGTTAAGAATTGCCACATGGTCTTTTCTTTCGTCGTCGCCTGACGCACGCTAATTAGAAAGAGGAGGCGACGTGGTTACATGGGAAGGGGGAGGAGATGAGGAGGGAGAATCCAACGGAAAATGTGTCAAAAATCTCAATTAACTTCCAGCACGTTGTGTCTTCGGGTCTCCTTTCCCTAAAAATAGGGTGCGACCATCCAAGGCGCATTTCCTTTGACATACCCCAGAGGCGATCGCTAGACACATTTCCAGTGGTTCTGTCCCGCGCTGCCCGTCCTGTGATTCTGGACGCGCTTAGCTGGGGCGGTGTGTAGGTCTGACGCGGGTCCGGAGGGCTAAGCTGGCTTTGTGTACATTTGGTTTAGGTCAGTGACAGGGAAGGCAGAGCCTGCCATGCCAGGCAGGCTGTACGTCCACCCAGACTCACCCGCTACTGGGGCACACTGGATGAGGCAGCTAGTTTCTTTTCAAAAACTCAAGCTCACCAACAACCACCTTGACCCATTTGGACATGTAAGTACCTCCGCGGGGAGACGCACTCCTCTGTCTGTTACCCATTCAGCTCCCCGGCGGGCTGCAAGTCGCCAAAACCCTTTGCAGGGCACAGAGCCTACATCTCCGTTCACCACTGAACGCCGCGGGTTGAATGTGAGGGAAACCCAGGGGGCTAGGCAAAGCCCCGGGACAGAATGCTTGCAGCAAAAGGCTGCCGGCTCAGGGCGCGTAGGGGAGGAGGTCGGGTTGTTGTCCAACACAGTGTCTGAACGAACCGGGGAGCTAATAGGCAGGCTGGTAGTTTTGGCACTGGTTTACTCTTTTTGTGGCATCGCTGTTTGTAACTCGAAATAAAAAGTCAGGACCGGGAGAGGGGGAACCTGAAGCGGGAAAGAGATTCAATACTAATAACATTGGTATTAATTTCATTAAATGGCTTTGGGTGCTTGCTGAGGGTTGACGAAGTCCTAGGACGGTTGTCAACAGTGGTATATAATTGAGCTGTTACTCTGTACGCTGCATTTTGAGACATTCCTATAAGACACATGGTGTGTGTGTGGGGGGGGGGGGGTGGTGGTGACGCTTGGTGAAATATAAAACATGATCGCATGTCTCTGTGCAACGTGGTAAATTGCTGGGTCTGATCAGATATAGTCCCAACATCTTGGCAGCTGTGCTAGGACACTGCAAAGCACAGACTTCGGGCCTATTTAAAGAAACAGTAGAGAGTAATTCACAGGAAAAGGAAAACCTTAAGAAATCCGATTGGGGCCAGAAGCAAAACTTTTGAGGCTGTGGTGTAAGGGAACAATGCAAGGGGGCGGAGAGGGCAATGGAATTAATTATCCTTTAACATAAACAGCATGGTACTTTTAGTATAAATGTATGAAGCAAAAATACTGATGTCAGCATTCTCACCCCCTTTTTTTTCACGCACCACCCATCCTATGTCAGAGCAGGTGGCTGGAGTTGATAACCTGTGGCGGTCCCACTCTTAGGACTCTCTCGCTCATTAGGAAAATAATACAAAATCCGCTCTGCGCCCTTTGTTTCATTTGCGCGCATTGTGGCCGGCGCGTGTGTCTGGCACTGCGCTGCCTAGTCTGTATTGCACGACTTGGTACGTTTGCAAGGAATGTAGGGGAAGTCGAGGTCATTTCCAAAGTTATACTGTTGGGAAGGTCTGTTTTGGTCAGCAGGCCATTGGGAAATCTGAATTCATGTTCCGTCTCAGCGTTCTTTCAAGCTGAGTATTTAGCTGTATGGTCTGTGAGTTGCTTAGGCAAACCCTTCTCAGGACTTGGACCGTGGCTCCATTCTTAAAACAGGTTAAACGCTCTAGGTTCCAGTGAATAACTATCTAATTATCTGTTTTTTAACCTCACGTGGCGCCGGCGCCTTAGAGCTTCAAAATCTGTTTGCTGTCTCCGTGAATTTGTCTCATAGGGGCAGCCGCGTTAAGTTTCCATGAGCAAAAACAACCAGGAGTCCCGTGGCACTTTAAAGATGACCAGATTTATTTGGGCAGAAACTTTCGTGGGCAAAGTCCCACTATGTCGGATGTATCTGACAAAGTGGTTTTTAGCCACAAGAAGCTTACGACCAAATAAATCTGCTAATCTCTAAGGTCCAACGGGACTCCTCGTTGTCTCTGTGAATTTAGTTAAAGGCAAAAAGCAACCAGACACAATTATTTAAGGGAATACGACAAATATATTTTGTGGTCCCCAATTCAAAATGCAACAAGGCTAAAAGCCCACTAACTCGTCATAAACATAAATGATCTCTGCAAGGCCCAGATAAGTAAATACATGCAGGAAAGAAAGAAAGAAAGAAAGAAAGAAAGAAAGAAAGAAAGAAAGAAAGAAAGAAAGAAAGAAAGAAAGAAAGAAAGAAAGAAAGAAAGAAAGAAAGAAAGAAAGAAAGAAAGAAAGAAAGAAAGAAAAGAAAGAAAGAAAGAAAGAAAGATCGCCCACGTGTGTGAATTGCCCAGCCATGAACAGTCTTTTTTCAAACGCCTGCCTTTGAACAAAAACATGTAGAACTAAACAACAGGGTATGAATCAAGATCCCCAGTGTCCCTTTCCAAGGGCGTATTTTCCAGTCTCTTTTCAACACTGCGATTGTTTTGAACAACGCATCTTGTGCCATTAAATCCATACACACACGGCCTCCACTGATGGAATGAATCCTCCACGTGGACCGCTATGGCAAATGGCAAGCAAAATGAAGGGGAGGAGGGGAGGGAGGATTATTAACTAAGGAACTGTTGGGCAGATGTGAGATCCCAACCTAATCGAACCCCCCTTCCTCTTAATGATCGTGTGTTTATCTCTCCTCCCTCTGCTCCCCCAAATAGAGCATACACTCTCCACGAGGTTCTCCAATAGACCAGGGTGGAGAAACGTCCATTCCAGAAACTGAGATTCTCTGTCAAACTCCAGTAGAGGGGGAATAATCCGTAGCTAGAAGATCTTGTACTGTATTTGGAGGGTTAGACTCCAACAGCAACCCCTGCCCCCCTTGAAGTTCTCCCACCCCGAGGATCTACGCTTTAAAGACAGAGTTTTCGGGAAAGAAGGGAGTGGTGGGCTGATAGCAAGTGCCCTTAGAAGAGAGAGGCCGCAGCCATATTACCCCCTACAGAGAACAGGCGGCGCTATGAAACAGTCTCTTTAAACAAACCTAAGGCCGTGCTAAACAATAGGCCCTTCAGAGAAGAGGTTGCATCAGTGGTCTCTCAATTAGAGTCGCTGTAATGAAATTAAAAATCATTAGATCGTTCACCGTTGATGTCCACGACTTACCGGGATGTCAAAGCAATTTGGCTAAATCCCCAGGATGACAGGGTCTTGCAAGCAAAGATGACTTGCAGGGGCCGGGACTGTCTGTCGCCAAGTACTGCAGCAGTCATTATCATTACAGAATACAACCCAAGGAAGGGTAAAAAGGGTGTGTGTGGGGGGGGGGGGGGGAGCCAGAGAGAAACAATCTTTTCTCCCAAGATTAATCCCAGTTGAGTGCCACGCTTTGGAAAGGGACATAATCTGGTTTTATGGTGGGACCTAGACAAGCCCATGTAAAGATGGGTGGCTTGTTTAAGAAAATAATTTAAGTCTCTTTGGATACTGTCAGCCCGGTCAGAAACATGTTTAGCTCTTGGAGAAAGAACTCCGGGTCAACGCTTAACCTACAATGGGGGCCATCAGCGACCAGCATTGTCCTGTATCCAAATAAGTAGCGAGGCTTGCTTATTGATTTTATATGTGGAAACAGCTGGGAAATGGTGATTCTCTCCCCAGTGATTGTTCTTGGGAAAAGTTCGATGCTCTTTCAAAAAAGAATTTCCTGAATGTTCTTAAAAAAGTTGTGTCTAAACTATCGTTTTCAAAAAGCTTCACTTGCATCTACACTGCCACCGCGTTCTTTCGAAATTAAATCAAAAGAACATGGCAGGGTTTATTTTTTTTGACAGTGGTAAACCACATTTTATGAGGAAGAACGCCTTTTTTTTTTTCAAAAGAGCTCTTTCGAAAAAAGAGGTTCTTGACCTCAAACAGGACTTTTTTGAAAGAGAGCGTCCAGATTGCCTGGGCGCTCTCTTTTGAAAAGTGGATCACTTTTTTTTTTGAAAAAGTTGCGCCTGTCTAGACGATCTCTTTCAAAAGAAGCTTTTTCAAAACATTTCCACCTGCTCTAATTTTTAGCTTTCAAAAAATGGACAAGTGTGAAAAGGACACAATAGGAGAGTCAAAGAAGTGGGGATTTCAGGGGAGAGTCCAGCTATATCTTAAGGCTGTAATGTATATACACAAACACACATTTCGACCAGTGCTAAATAGTCTTCTCCAGATTCGACAGAGAGAGACAGCTTCATCCTGTAAGAGGGCACTAAAGGGAAATCGAGTTCAGTTATCACGCCGCACGGGTCTTCATTTCAGGCCTTTCTCACAAGTTGAGCAATGAATAACTTATGATCCCCAGGAATTCTATTATGTAATTTCTGATGGGTCGGATTTCCTTTCGTACGCATCCCCACCCACAATAAATGTGACTAGCAGGGCAATAACTATAATGCGTAGGCAGTCAAAATAAAACAGGAGCCTAACCCTTCCACTGAGCTACAGAACCACTGAGCCAAATGCTTCAGTTTGGGGTTACACTGCAGCCAGGAGAACTGCTGGCCCATGGCTTTTATTAAATGTGAATATGTATGTTAGACTCAGGCACACGCAAGTCCCTCAAGTTCTGTAAAGTTATATTATTGCAAGATCGTGTTTAGCGAGGAACCTGATTTATGGCCAGGCGGTTTGTAGATTCCTTGCTGAGATGAATTTTATATTCCTGTTGGAAAATATTCCCACTGCTCATGTCTGCTTCCCGTGGCCAGGGGCTGGCTTTCAGTATAGCAGAAGGTCTGCCTTGTTCGTGGAAAAAAAAAAAAAAGCTCAGCTATTTCTGCTCCTCGGGAGACCCATAAAGATGCGAAATCCACACATTTTTAGAGGGACGCAAAGTCTATAGATGCTAAATGCAGTTCGCCTGGGGTTTCCTTTAGGGCCCCCCTATCCGTCCCCCCTCCAAAGCCCTTGCAAACCTTAGCCTGAGGAAAGAGGGAAGGATCTTGGATCCTCGATGCTTGACACCCCCCTCCCCCCGTGTGTTTCTTTCTTTTCAAGATCATACTGAACTCCATGCACAAATACCAACCCCGGCTCCATATCGTGAAAGCGGACGAGAACAACGGATTCGGCTCCAAAAACACAGCCTTCTGCACCCATGTCTTTCCGGAGACGGCTTTCATCGCAGTGACTTCCTACCAGAACCACAAGGTAACTGGGATGGGTGAGCCATGGCACGTGCAAGAGTGAGGTCTGGGGCAGGAGGGGGAGGGGGGAAAGCTTTGTTTGCACTTAAAAGTTTAAAGCGCAGCAGCCTTAGCCAATTTGCCACTAACAGGCACAGTATTTCCCTCTGCCCCGCTCCCACAACCACACAAATCCACTTTCGCCCCAGAATCACACACAGACCCCTTCTTTCTTTCCACACCAGAAACTAAGCCTGTTTGCACAGGCGTGTTTTTCCTGGCATTTCAGAAATACTGTGTAAAGATGGAATTTCACGCAAGCCAAGTGGGGCTGGGAGAAAGAGTTAGTTGAACTGGATGGTTTACTCAGAGGTGAAGCGAACAACCCAGGACGGTTGTTTTATCTCCCCTCCACGCCCCCTGTAATCCGATGTAGGAGCAGAGCGCCCCAGCGGTATCTCTTTCAGTTGTCTCTTTTATAAGCCAGGCTGGCTGCATTGGGTCCTTCTATGTTAAGACTGGTTCCTTACTGGCAATCTCTTCAAGCAGGCAAGGTACTTGCAGCTCAATAGCTCGTTTCAGGGCTTTCGGGGTATAACCAGTCGCTATCAGGGAAGCAATGGCGAGGCGTTGGCCACGGAATGCCTCGTTTTGCGTTTCTGCACGAGAAACCGCAGTGAGAGAGATGTGAGAGTGAATCACGCATAATGCACGTATATCGGCGCACAGGCGCGGAGACGTGCGCGCACACTCCTGTATAACGACACATTGACGTCCACACGCACCTATTGGTGCTTTTGAAACCCCATGGAACTGTGAGCTAAGGGCTATATTCCTCCTGTTGGCTCGCGTGTAGCTTTGGGGCGTGGGATTACTCCCTGACCTCTTGGGCTGAGGCAGACCCAGCAGTGCTTTTTACCTTTAAATCCTGGAGAATTTATTCCTGACACAAGAAAGTTTCCCAAGGACTGCAGTGGCAAGTCGTAGGTATTCCCTGCTGGTGAAGTGGTCCTAGCAATATGATGGGGGTGAAGAAGACTTTAAAAAAAAAAAAAAAAAAAAAAGGAAAGGAGTTTTAGAAGGTGAAACACCGATCCAAGAGTAAATGTATTTTTTGGGAGGGGGGCTGAACATAATAAATAGCAGACACATGAGACCACTTATAAATGGGCTAATGGGAATGTGTAGATCTTTTAACTGGAGCCAGATCATTCTTAATTATTCATGCAAATATAAACCTGTGGCAAGAGAACAGCATTAGATTAGAGGCAAACAGATTACTTTCAAAGCAAGGAGGTCATGCTAAGGTAAAATTTAATTTTAAATTCCTCAGTAAACTGTTTATAAGTCAGGGCGAGGGGGCTTTTAATTACACTGCTGGATGTATAGAATGGTTTCTTTGTGTTTAAAAAGTTAAATCATGTGGTTAATTTCAAACCAAGAACATGTCACTTTAATACTCAGGATAAATTATGGATCTTTTCCTGGAGAGGTGGCTACGAAACGCCTGAACCACTTCAACCACGTTTCACTTTCTCAATATCTTCAGTATCTCCATCAACCAACTAGATACAAAAGCAGACATGGGGTGATGAAGAAAAAAGCATCTTACTAACACTAAGGAGAAAAAGAAAATGGCGCCAAGCCCTTAAAAATAGGAGATGTTAGCACTAAAAGAACAATCGCTGTTAGCAAACTACAGTCCAACTCAGTCTTGGCCAATTTATGGCTTAAATTATAACCCCGCTGTGGATGCTATAAAATCTGATTTAAGTTCTGGTTACAGGTTCACCTATATTATATATATAAAATAGAATTTATGGTAATAAAAAGGACAGAATAAACCACTTTAAAATATATTTCCTATAGGAAATCAAACTCAGTTTTTGAGGTACTAAAATTTACCTGCTCACTGCCGGAGGAGTGTCTTATGAAAGTCCAAAATGTGTAAACTTCCATAGGGTGAGAGGGTTTGTAAATCTTCTGTATCTGGTTGATAAGACATAACACCTGTGTATTTGCCTGTCTGGAAATACACCTGTGTGTGTCTCGTATCAGCAAACCCATGAATTCATCAGAACCATTCAGGAACCACCCAATATCTTTTAGTCCAGGATACAGAACCAATTGAAAAATTATGTAACTATGTAATGATCTACACTAAATGGCATCTCCCTCCAGGGAGGGGAATAAAATTTGCTGACTGCCTAATTTCAGTAGGAGCCAGTTTTCCAAGACCCAGCACTAGCTAATATTTTAGTGCTTTGTGTGTGATGAGTGGAATAGCTTAAAATAATTCATATTACTCTAGAAAGAAAATGAAAAGCTGTGTGAAAATGTAGGTAAATTTAATTAACAGTAGGGACTGATTTTTCCTATGGATGACATGTGGATTGTGCAAAATATATTTTCATAGTACAATAGTAAGCATATTTGTAGGCAACATAAGTATTCAGAGTCCCATACATTTGCCTAGTTTGTATATACATACAAGACACACAATTATACATATCAATCTACTTCTATACACACACATTTCCAGAATTATATTGCAAATGAATTCCAGTATTTGTTGTAAAGGGCTTTAAGTGAGCCTTAATTCTTTGTGCTGAACATCTATATGCATATCAGAGTCAGTGTGCTTATATATGCTGTTGAAAGACCCCAATGATTTCAGATCTGTGGATTTATTTCACTAGCACCACTGCAATCTCCCTGTTGGAGTTGTGTTTATTTCCCCTGATATTTTAGGCAGCCTGAAAGCATATTTAAACAAACTGGGTCTCTCCTCATCAAGTGAGGGTGAAACCACGAAGAAAGTTTTTGTAAGGTTTTCACTGCAGTTGTCAGCAACTCAGAGGAGACGCTCCCCCAAACACCTACCCCCCAGAAATATTTACCCCCTTAAAATAGGTCACATGCTTATTTCATTTCCTTGCCATTTTCACAATGGATGCATGCAATCAGGTTGATTCCAAAATATTAAACTTCCCCTGCAGTTAAGGGCTATTTTGCTGCAGCTTAAATCATTGTGTTACTTGCCCATATTTATTAGGTACTAGTTTTCTGGTTAGGACCAGGAAATGAACCCTAATAGACAGAAATAATTAAAGTTCTGCCCTCATGAGGTTTCTTTCCAAAGCAAGAATTCTCAACAATTATTCTCATTAATTTTTACAACCTACTGCCCTCCTAGCTGGACCCAGGCTTTATATTGACTTTCCCCCCTCAGGATATCCGGTTTTATGCTTATTTTTGTAAGTTATTTAACATACTTTGTAGCCCAGATCCTTTAAAGTACAGCACTAGGAAAGAACAGCTCTACTTGTTCATACACAGGTATGCTACAGTGCATAGAGATGTGCAGAGGACAATGCTTAAGTATACATTAGAATAGCATGTCTTCACACATGTCATGTGTCACTGGATGTTTTAAATGTGGGTTGTAAGGCTATATCTATATTACGTACAAAACTTCTATTAAAAGAATACTGCAAACATAATGGAGTCAAGAGGTTAGGAAATGCCATTATGAAGATTGCTTGAGCAATCATAATTTGGCTTTCCATGCATGTATGCATTATTGGACAGTCTCTAATTGCATGATCATACTAGTTTTTCATTGGGCCACGACCTCTTTCAGTGAACAGGATGGATGGTGCTCAATTATGAGCAGCTATTCCATATTTTATTTCATATTAATTGTTTATTATATGTCCCTTGGCCTTAGTTATGGCATACCATTCACATCTAGCTTTGAAGACAGGTCTCCAGCTCTGGAGATATTTAAGAGTAGGTTAGATAGACATCTGTCAGGAATGGTCTAGATGGTACTGGGTCCTGCCATGAGGGCAGGGGACTGGATTCAATGACCTCTTGAGGTTCCTTCCTGTTCTAGTGTTCTATGATTCTATGATTACTGGTTTTCTCAAGGAGTCTATGGCATTCAGTATCTGAGTGCTTTGCAAACGTTTATCTCTCTTCGAAACACCCTTGCACGGTGAAGAGTTTGTTTTATCTCCAGTGTTCAGATCAGGAGTGGAGGTAGGGAGATGCTCACCGATTTTTGGCTGCCCAATTTGAGATGCCTAGCACCTGGTTTTATACAGCACTTTAGATGCTTGAAGTGTAGCAATTCTGCACTCCTACCCCAGGTCTCAAGTTAGGCCCCAGAAAGCAAGGAACACACAATCAGTGACCACCTGTGAAAAAGATTGTTTAATTGACTCACCCAGCATCACACAGGGTCTCTGTGATAGAGGCAGGGACAGAATTCATTCCGCCAGAGCAGCATTCACTCACCTTAACCCAAGATCATCCTTTCTCTTCTTGTAATCCCCTGCCTTTTTTACTACCTATATTTCAACTTCAGCTACAATTGAAGCAGAGGTCCTACAGACAACAATCTCCTTTCTTTCACAACCCTAATTCATCCCTAGAGCAGAATACATTCTGACATTCTGTGAATTGGATCCTTGAGCAAAAATAGCACATGACCTCATAGTTTGCCAGCAAGCTTCACCTCCAAAATCTCTGCCACTTAAACTAATTGAGTAGCTGACAGCCATAAACAACTTGTGGTAGCACTCAGGAGGTGCGCTGCCTCCCTGTGCCCCCACCAAAATTTTAATTGCTAAATGGGGTGCCTCCTCATGCACCCTCCCTGTACCTGTGAGTGGCCCTTCTGCACCCCTTTCTACTCTGGCACCAGTCACCTATGCTGATAGCAATAGTAGGTTATCATCCTCCATGGAGACTAGCACTTGAAGGTGATGAGAGACACATTTTACCAGCAGGTTTCAGAGATATTTGCTGACAGCAGAGGACCATGAAACTTAGATCTTGAGTTTCATTTTGGGCCTTGGAAGCTCTGCCATTCTAAGCTACATTCTCATCTGTCACACTCCCTTCAACTTGTCCCAGTCCATCTCTACACCACCTCTGGTTCCTTATCCCAGTCTTCAGTCTCTACTAAGCAGGTTCTAGTCTCCTTGTCCAACCAATCCTATTCTCATACCAGGTTCATTGCGTGACTAATCCCAGTCATCTTTCCCAGCAAGTTCCTGTCTCCAACAACTTGCCCCCCGATGCTTTGCACAATCAGTTCCAGTTCTTCTGCCCTGGTTCCTCATCCTATGTGTCTCTCTCCCAATCCTAGCATCATAGAACTGGAAGAAATCTCAAGAGGTCAAGTTTAGTCCCTCCTACTCGTGGCAGACATAGTCTCCCACCTAGTCCCTGATCCTAGTCTCCCACCCTGGATTTTTCATCCAATCTCTTTCCAGGTCTTTCTAGTCACTCCCATCCCAGGCTGTGTGTCCCAGTCTCTTTGCCTAGTATCAGTTGCTTTTTCAAAGATCAATGTCTTCTCCCTCTGCAATGCCTGTCCCACTCAACTAGCTCTTAGACTTCTTTTCCCACCATTCCCAGTCCCTATCTCATTTTCCTCACCAGCTCCCCATTCCAGTCTCCTTTTCCAGCCATTCTGTCTCTCTCCCCCTACCTCCAATGGATGCCACCAGATCCCTTATCCCAGTATACTACTTTCCCTCCCCTAGACCCAAGGTTTTCTCCCTCTGTATCTGAATCAGTGGTCCTCTCCACTCTGCCTGGATGGGTACCAGCAGGAGTGTCACAGAGAGCACAGGGATGATAGGCCTCTTATCCTTAGCTCCTGTGTCCAGCCCACCCTGGCCTCAAGTCATTTCAGAGAAAGTCCAGAGAGCCCCTGTAACTCTGGGCTATAGAATACTTAGCGTTCAATTGCATGAAACTTAGTCAGTGAGTATGGAAACTTCAGATTTTAGCTGTTAAATTCAAAAAAGTCTCTAACAAACATATGCAAACTGCATTTTTTTCCCAAATTCTTAAAGCTTGACCAAATTTGGGCCAATTTTCAGAGGGACAGAAAAAGGTGCCTCTTAGTCACAAAGGAGAGACCCTACTCTAAAATATAGGGAGGCTGGAACTGTTCAGAGAAAAGATTTCCATATTTTTTAAACATGGGCCAAACATATTATCTGCTAGTCTTGTTCTCAGAAATGGCTGTAATGTATTGGCTGAAACGATTTAAAAATACCTTCAGGCACAGGAAGGCATAAGATGTGGAAAAATATCAGACTTGCTGGTTAAAGTTTGGTAAAGTTAAAAGCAACTGAAAATAGGGATTGATAGTGAAAAATGTTTATAGGCAGCACTAGGAACACAACACATAATGGATCTAAAACTGTACATCTATAAAATATGAATATATAAACATGGATATATGTATTTTCACTATTTCTCTCAGATGCTTAAAGCAAACAAAAGGAAGTTTTTCTCCATTTTGAGCACAGTCACCTCTGGAACTCCTTGCCAGAGGATGTGGTAAAGGCTAGGTCTCTAACAGGATTCAAAAAAGAGCTAGATAGATTCATGGAGGTTAGGTCCATCAATGGCTATTAGCCAGGATGGGTAGGAACGGTGTCCCTAGCCTCTGTTTGTCTGGAATCGAGTGACAGGGGAGGGATCACGTGAGGATTACCTGTTGTGTTCCCTCCCTCTGGGGGACTTGGTATTGTCGGCAGACAGGACACTGGGCTAGATGGACCTTTGGTCTGACCCAGTATGGCCATTCTTATGTTATATGAATGAAATATTATCATTATGGATACAGTTTTCAGGTGATCCTTTATGCACAAGCTCCCTCCACAACTTCTGTTGTGAAGTACTTTGTGCCCACTTTATCATAATAGTAAATTATTATTTACTTAAGCAGACTGGAACTCCCTCTTTCTTCCAGGCAGAAATGTCTTAGTAACTTTCCTCTTCTCAGAATATATGGCTAGATGTCTAAGCTATCAATATATTTTGATTACAGATTTGTTTTGTCACATAGCTGAAAATCACTTAAAAAGTTAAGTGAATCAAACAGATTGTCATTTCTCTTTGATATCTGAAATGACTGACAAAATAGTGCTATATTTATGTATTGTATTAGTCCTCAATTTAATGGGAAATCACATGGGTCTGTGATACCTGGCCTCATCAAGGCCTTAATCAGTGAAAAAGGGGCAAATTAATTCAATGGTTTTAAAAAGCTAGAAATAGCAAAAACATAGTAATAATTATGGAGTGAATTCATGATCCTGCTGAAATGAAATGGGAGTGTAGCCACTGACTTTAATACAGTCTGGTTTTCATCCCTGGATTCTTGCAAAGATTGTGACCTTCCAAAGACCTACAAATGTGCTTAACTTTATACATATGAGAAGTCTCACAGAACTCAAATATAATGACACTTCACACATGTAAAATTAAACAAGCATAGAATAAAGACCTGTGTACTTATCCAGCGTCAACAGGGACACTGGAGGCAGCATGGTCGAGGTGTCAAAATACTGAGGACCAGGAGAACTAGATTCTGTTCTTCTATCAGCTGCTATCAGACTGTGTGACCTTGAGCAAAAAGTATGTTTCCTCAGTTTTATAATGGACATACTTCCCATCTTTGTAAAGTGCTACATGAAAGACAGAGTAGGTAACTCTTAGCACAATCCAGCAAGTGCTACATGGGCCAGTTAGTGCAGAACACGGGGGTACACTTTAGAATTCACATTCCTCATCGTGCAGAAAAGCCCTAAGATGAAAAGTACTGCAGATATTTGTTGACTGAAAGAAAGGGGAAATTTTCTATTCACTTCAGTTATATCTGATCAGATGTATAAAATAATAAAGAATAATGGGTCCATACTCTTTGAGTTCTTGAGATGCCACTACATTATAAATTACTTTAAATCTAAATGCAAACTAATTGTCATATGAGAAAGGGCTAGCTCTGTTAAACCCCCACTCCTGTAAGTGTCTTTAATAACACAATTTTATCACAATGGTTGCAGAATAAATCCTAAGGTAGAGGGGTTGTTGACTGAGGACTTCTTGTCAGATCAGGGACTTCTAATTCTAGGAAGCTCGATTAGTAACGGCTAATGCTTTGGAGTAGTAATGAAATACTCACGATAAACCACTTCTGGTTCCTTCCTTCAGATCACCCAGTTAAAGATTGAAAACAATCCCTTTGCTAAAGGATTTAGAGGTAGTGACGATATGGAGCTACACAGAATGTCAAGAATGCAAAGGTAAAATCTTTATACATGCAGTATGAAAATATTTATTGCCATTGAAGCAATTTGCCTCATACACAGTACTTTAGTTGCTATCAAATTCAGTCCTCAATCCCACAAACATTTATGTGTATGCTTAACGTGATGAAAAACCCATCAAGAATGAATACAGAAAAGGAGAAAAAGATGACTTTATCATGGTTTATAAATACCTGTATGGGGAGAAGATTTCTAATGTCAGAGTTATTTAATCTAGCAGGCAAAACAGAACTGGAGCTAATAGCTAAAAGTTGAAGCCAAACAAATTCAGACTGGAAATAAGGTGCAAACTTTACATAAAAAGATAATTAACCACTGGAACAAATGAAATAGGGACCTGATGGATTGTGATGGAGATAATGTCTGGCTAAATGAGCTGCTTTAGCTCAACCACAAGCAATTGGACTTGATGCAGGAATCACTAGCTCTTTGGCCTGTGTTATTCAGAAGGTCAAACTATATGATCACAATGGTCCCTTGTATCCTTAAAATTGAAGAATCTATGAACCTCATTCATTTCATTGTGCTCAGAACTCTTATGTAAAGTTACTCACATGTGCAAGTGCTGGCAGGGTTAAGGCTTTTAATGGGTATGGAAATCATACAGCTGGCAACCAATAATGTCTCTGATACTTCAAAGACTTATGCATGTGATTGATCTTACTCCACTGGACAAACTTCCTCATAGGTGCAAGGGTTTGTAGGCTCATGTGCAACAGAGTCAAAAATAAAAAAGCTTCCTTATTCTCTTCTGAATCCAACTTTGTGATAAACAGACATTGTGTCCTGTGATTCCTTATCATATAACCTTTCTAACAGCTGCACAAATCCTAGCAGGTGGCATAAATATATTTTAGTTTAGTAAAAAATGCTTTTCCTTCCTTACTCCCACCTCCTTTAAAAACTGACAAGTTTTTGCTGTTCAGTTACCCTATAATCTTGGTGAATGTATAGTCATGAAATTTTACATTCATTAATATTTTTCCTGGGGGTAAAACACAAAAAAAGACTATTAGAAAAACTTTAAGACAGATAGAAATCATGGCACATAGCCATGCTGAGCTGGTGTTAAAGTGAGTCAATAGTTTTATGCAAACCACCTGTGGTTGTGGTGGTTTTAGTGAAAAGAAACTCTTGGAAATGCTAGCATTGGGAACTGGAGTAGTTGAAAGGGTTAAGATACGCAGTGCCAATTCTGCAAAATATTTTCTGATAGTTTGCTTCCCAAACAACTTGGGATAAGATTATTATTTTGACATGAAGAATTATTCGTGACCATTTCCTAAAGGATGCTTTAAGAAAGAGGAGTGACCTGACTTTTTTTGGTTTGTGTTGTGTGTATAAAACAGTTTTTAAAATGAATGGGCCAGATGCATAGCTGGGATAAATAGATACCGCTTCATTGACTTCAGTGGAGCTGCATCCATTTCTGCCAGCTGAGAGTATATATAGCCCAGTGGTGGGCAATAGCCAGCCTGTGGGCTACCTGCAGTTTATGAGGGTTAGCCCTGGTGGGTCGCTGGTGCTTTGGCCACTTGAAGCTCCTGTTTACTGTGGACCATTGTTCCTGGCCAATGGGAGCTGTGGGAAGGGGTGTGGACCGGGACAACTCTTCCCTCAGCTCCAATTGGCCATGAACAGTGTGTGCAGCCAATAAGGGCTTCAACTGGCCATACCTATAGAGATGCAGATAAATAAAGCATCGGTGGACCACCAGGGGCTAAACCTTGTGAGCCATGTCAGCTTATTGGCTTATTGCCCACTCCTGATACAGTCTGATCTTTAGTGTTGCTACTTATTATAAAAAGGCTCTGAAAATATGTAAAAATAGACCACTAGAAATCAGTGACCTAAGATCCTCTAGGTTAAGGATCATCTCACTGAGTAATGTAGCCATGGTACAATTCCTTTCTCACACTGAAGGAAAGGCAGTGTTATCTTCTTCTAGTTAGAGCTCAGTTCTGTTTTGTTTTAAATATTTGTCTGTGGTTATTGCAGAAGGGCATTTAATGTACAGTAGTTCCAGTAGAACCAAAACACAATTTGCAAAACCATGATAAGAACAAAAGGGGACTATCACCTGCTTCTGGATTCCTGAGTCTCTGGCAGGGCCTGTGCTGGCACTGGTCACCATAGTGCAGAAGGCTGAGATCATAAGATACCATACCCCAGCTGAGGATCTACCTTAGCACAAAACTTCCTTCCCCATAAATGTCCGCTAGTACTGTGGTGGGAGGACAGAAGATACAGTGACACTACATAAGGGGACTTCTCAGCTCCCCAGCATCTTTGAACTACCAGAGTGGAAGAAAAAGGGCCAAAAGGCAGGAGATAATCCAGTCCATTGGGTTTAACACTTTCTGAAGTTGGTCTGAGTTTTGACATTCAGTTCAGTGGGAGCAGGACAGGCCAAACACCATCACTATGAACATGTATCTCTTTTCCTTGTGGGCACCCTTAGAAAAGAGCAAGTAAAAAGCAGTTTTGTGTCTTGAACTGCCCTGTCTCTACCAGGGTGACTCCTTCACATGAGAGGAGACATTCTGGCAGTGCCACCGTTATGTGTGATCTGTGCAGCCAATATTATCCTCTCCATAGTAAACAATGTAGGACAGGAATCTGAAAATCACTGCAGTCTTCAGGGACCTGGAGACTTACAGGGTGTCCTGGATACCAGGAGAGGAATGGGGGCTGATGGAGATGCAGCATGGCAGAATGTATGTGTGTAGGGCAGGGGTGTCCAAACTTTTTTCAAAGAGGGCCAGATTTGAAGAAGTGAACATGTGTGAGGGCCGTCCCCGCACTCTCAGCCCCAAGGCGGAGGGCCCGCGGGGTCGGAGGCGGGCGGAGAGTGCAGGGCACGCCGGCCTCACGGCGGCCCGGGGGCAGGGCGAACCCGCAGCCGAGCGGGGGAGCGGGGCTGCGGACGTGCCCTACAGGGCAGGCTCTAGGACCGCGGAGGCCATGGGCGGTGGCGGCGGCGGCGCGGCCGGAAGCGGCGCGCTATGCGCGCCAGTTCAAAAGAGCGCCAGGGAGCCAGGAGAGGGGGAGGAAGCGGGGGCCATATTAAACCGGAACACGGGCCACATTTGGCCCGCGGGCCGGACTTTGGACATGCCTGGTGTAGAAGGATGCTACATTCCAAAGCCAGCAGTGGGCCTTGGTCCATGGAAATATGCAGCAGGATCTTTGTAGATCTTAGGCTCTTTGTAGAAGCTCCTCCCTCTGATTCTGGACCCTCCAAAGTATTCCCCACCACACACCATGGGAAAAGCTCAGCTTACCACACTTTCTCATTCGTTTATGCTCCACAGCTGTCTGTATTCTGTTGAGCTTCCATCTACAGAGAGGACGGGGGTGCGGGTGGGGGGGGGGGAGAGCGCCTACAGCAGAATCATATGCTACTTGGAGTAGCATTAATATCCAAGGGCGTTTGGTGCAGTTTCACCATTTGGGGAAAGGAATACACTTTTATTCCGGTACTCTCCCCTGGTACTTCCTCCTCTTTCCTGGACATGCACATTTTTCCAGCCAGTCTATCAGCCACATGGATGTTTGAGATGGTAGGGGGCTTTTAGCTGTGTAGAGCACATATGTATGAGTTTGTGAGAACAAGCTGCTTTCCTCTCTGCATGGCACCTCCATTGGTTTGGTCTCCTCTACCTACACAGTAGAAGTCAGCACATAGGCCTGTCCAAGTAAAAGACTTCAGTCAACTGGGTGAGCAAACCAACACCTTTCAGCAGCTAGTAACTCATCTGCAAAGTATAGACTAGGTCTGTAATGAGATCCAAATTCACAGGCCTTGGATAGGGATATGTCTTCCCCTCCCCTTCTCAATAGGACTATGCATGGTCATGTCAATTGCATATATATACTTTAGGAGTAAATACTTTGTGAGCTTTAGTTTGTGAGATCAAATCTGTTACTTTTATAATAAGAACGTACGTGTGTGTGTGTGTGTGTGTGTGTGTGTGTGTGTGTGTGCGCACACACAAATATGTTTTGTGTATTGGGTTACTGCTGAAATTCAAAACCTGTTCAAATGAAAATATGTCATTTTAATGCATGTCCATTTTGGGCAAGATATTTCTTTCACATTCATGCCTCCCACCTCCCACAGAGGGGGATCCTGGGTGCACATTTTGCCCTAGATCTCCCTGTCAACACCAATGAGATTTCAGCTTGGAGATCAAGTGCAGAATGTTCTGCAGACCCACAGCAGATGAAATTAAAGCCAAAGCTTGTACTGCACATTCCAGAGTAGAAGTTTGCCCGTAAACATCTCCATGCATGAGCTAGTGGAGGTGTATTAATAAACAATATCTACTGGGGGATTTTGGAAGGGGAGGGCATTGCACAAAGAGTTCAGATTTTTGTGTCTGCAGCTGGTAGAATACAGGGTGGGAAGAGAGTTTGAGAGTTCAGGGCTGAAGCAGAGTAAAACATTCTTTTAAGGCCCCTCATTTTGAGTCTTTGATGAGCACCACCAGCTCCTGTTGACTTCAAGTGGAGTGACAGGTGGTCAGTGTTTCTGAAAAGAAGTTCTAATTACCATTCAAACCAATTATATTGCTTTTCGTTTTTCATTGGGGAAGCTCTTATTTGGAGAAAGGATGATATGAAAGTAAAGCTTTCAATGAGTTAAATGGGTATCACTAGCCTTTATAATGTGTTGCAAAGATCTAGAATAGGGTATATAACAAAAAAAACCCACACACAACAGAAAAGGCTTCGCATTAAATAGGTTTTCTCCAATAGAGATAAAAGGGACATATTTTGCTTTTATTAGTATAAATTCAGAGTAACTGCCTTGGCTTCAAAATCTAATACCTGTATAGATGTTGGTATAACCAAAAGCAGAATCTGGTCCAACATCTATCATTGCTGTGTTTAGATTTTACCTTCACAGAACAGTTTACAGAACTAAATGGGGAGATGTCCCTTGGTTTGTGAGGAATGAGGATCAATATGGTTCACAAGGTAGTGCCATGATTCCAAACTGGCACAGCGGAGACATGCATGTCAGTGTATATGCTGATGGGATTTTGGGGTGCATCTGTGGAGTCACCAAGAAGTGTCTTCTCAGGATGGCATGCTAAGACCAAATCTGCTCGCTAGGTCCATCATGCCTACCATTGTAACTCCATATTTTAATTTCTCATGTTCTGTCTCAAAGAAGACTCAGCAGATCCATGTGTTACCTTAAACACCTCCTAAGAGAACCCCCCCCCCTCCCGCCACACATTAGAGGTTAGCAATACCACTGGTCTCATCAAATCAGTTCTCAAGCCAGGAGGTGGGGGGAGGTGAACGGGGGAAGAGCAAACAGGATATTGGAGTGTGCAGCTGTGGTTATGGAATAGTGCAGCCCTATGGTGTCTCCTGAACTTTTAGCTCATTCTGTTGTATGAACCACAGCCAATGGGATCTGCGAGGCTCCGTGCCTATGGATGCTTAGATAAACAAAGCATCTTGCGGCCTGCCAGCAGCTTACCTAGGGAGGCCCACAACCCAGCTTTGAAAACCCCTGGGGTTACGTCTACTCTGCCCAGTCTTGAGCACGAACATATGCCAATGAGGCGCGGCAATGAATATTGCCATGCCTCATTTGCATCCTTAATGAGCCACCATTTTTGTGCAAGGGTCTTTTGCTCAAGAAGGAGCAGTCTAAACTGCTCCTTCTTGTGCAAAACCCCCCTCTTGCGCAAGAGCTGTTCTGCTGCTTATTTTCAGGGGCTACATCTACACTGCAGGATTCTTGAGCAAGAACAGTTTTGCACAAGAATTCTTGCACAAAAGAATTCTTGCGCAAGAGTGGGTCCACACAGCCATGTGCTTTTGCACAAGAGATGTGCTTTTGCGCAAGAGCATCCATGGAAGTGTGGACGCTCTCGTGCGCAAGAAAGCTCTGATGGCCATTTTAGAGGGTTTGTTTATTCATCGTGGGGAGAGGAATAACTCTTGTGCAAGAAGCCCTCTGTTCTGATACTTTACTGTAAATTTTCTTGTGCAAGAACACACGTGCAGTCTAGATATTCTTCACGTTTTTGCGCAAGAACAGCCGTTCTTGCACAGAAAGCCTGCAGTGTAGATGTAGCCAAGCAGAACAGCTCTTACACAAAAGCCCTGTGCACAAAAATGGCAGCTTATTAAGTATGAAAATGAGGTGTGGCAATATTCATTGCCACGCCTCATTTGCATATGTTCTTGTGCAAGACTGGGCAGTGTTGATGTAGCCTACTGCAGTAGGAGATCCGGGAGTCCTCTGGTGAGGGAATGTAGTGTGTAATAGCTTCTTTTCCTCTGGCTTCTTCCAGAATGTAGATTAATTAGATTCGGGATCCCAGGACACTCTCCTAAGAATGTTCTAGGATATTTGGGTTTTAGTTACATATTATTGTAATGCATGCAAATATATTAAAATGAATGAAAATTTACTCTCTGCAGGCTTTTGTTGGAGATGGTATATTAATGAAGTTTTCTCTTCCTCTTTTTGTATCAGTTGTGTCTAATCTCCATTCCTCTCCTGATCCCTGTTCCTAGCAGTAAACAAAAAAATGGCCTAAAATCAAACACCTTTGTGCCACATCTGCACTTAGATCCATCCCCAGTTTTGACTCTGTTGTGGTAGAGGGGGCATCATAAACACAAGCCCTCTGCCTAAGGTAGCTGATTAGGTCAGAGTTCAAGATCTTAAAGAGCTAACAGAATAAAGGGTAATTTCAGTGTCTTGGCAACTTTCCTTTTCAATCAAATCATTCCCAAGGCTGGTAAATCAGTGGATGTTAACCATTGGGTTTGTGATTCCAGTATATGAATGCACACACAAGTCAGTGGATAACATTTTTGGCTATACAGAAGACCAGTCTAAGGTGTATGCATCATTTCAATCTGCAAAATAGGGGGTAAGTCAGATTTGATTGGTAACTAGATAAAAACAGAACAACGCTTCCATCTATATAACCTATCAAAATAATACAAAAATTGAATTCTGCCAAGCTTATTAATACTAAATAAACCCAATATGGGCATGTGAGCTTCACCAGCACTTTGCATTTTAAAATAGTGGTGGAGGAGTGGACTTATTGCTGATGATGGTTAGGGGTGGAGACGTGCCTCTCTCCACTCTAGCATTCTCAGCTGATTGCTTGTTCTGGTCACCTCTGTACTCGTGCCTCAGCCGTCTGGCCAAGTCACCTTTTAATTCCACCCCTTCTGGGGTAACAAAGTCCCCAGACAACAATGTCTTTACAAAAATTGTTTAACTCCCACTCTGGGCCACACACAGCTCTTTCAAAGGAACAGGGGAACCCAGGTCCTCTCACAACACTGTTTCCAGTCCAGGACTTTATAACCAGCAACCAAGGACCACTGGATCAAACTCATTGCTGCTGCTTCTCTGGCTTTCTTTCTAGCAGATCCTGTCAACAGGCCTTTCCTCACAACTTCTCTAAGTTCACCCCTGGGCCAGGGCTCACAAGGTTCCCAGCTAGAATCCCCCTCCAAAACTCCAAACCAAAAGTGCAAAGTTAACCCAACTTCTGCCCTCCTCACGTTTGACTCTTCATCCCTCCCACATTTCCCTTATGCAGCTGAACGCTTCCCAAGAAGTTTAAATTCTGCCCTTTTATCATAGCTTCTCAGCACCACAGTTTGTTCCAGGCCCACAGGCTGGTCTGTGCCCCTCCTGTCACCTCCACTTAGGAAAGGACCTCAGGGCTAATTCTCCCCCGGGCTTCTTCCTTTATTTTCTTCTCTTCTCTTCCCTTCCCCCCATTATTTCACTTATTAGTCCTACAGCATTAGTGAAAAGTTCTTTCCTGCAGCTCTCATGTAACCCATACTTCCCTTCTTTATAGTCAACTCTCAGCTTCTTCATCTTTAAATAAGCCCGGCCCTCCCAACAGGTGCAGCCAGGTAGCATAACTGGCCTCAGTCTCAAATGGACCCTTTTACTGCCTGAGCATCCTTTGCTGCATAGGCCTTGAAATTGGAAGTGTGTCTGTTGCTCAACTGGTAGAGCTTGGGGCTAGCATGGTAAAATTCCTTGTGATGTCAATGACACCATGACCTCAGGATTGGTTCCTTTGAGCATGCAACGGATTTCACTAGAAAGGAGCAAATGATTCATCATAGATCATTTATTCCTCCTTCTCTGTCTCCCTTAAATGTTTCCTCCTTTCCATTCATGAGCAGAACCACTGGTAATTTTCTTTGACTCTCTAAGATCCCTGTGGGTTGTGGCTGAGTAGTTTGTGGTGAGGGTTTGTATGAAAAACAAGCTGATTTGACAGTTCACATTGGACATGTGGCAAGTTCCCTACTTTGCACCCAATGAACTTGGCCACCATGTAGGGGAGCTGCTTTCTAGCACTTCTAGCCTGTCCATACAGAGACATTCCACATCCCCACCCATACAGGCTGCTTTTGGTGCTGTTGCTTGGCCGGCAAATGATTCTGCAGGAATCTCCCATCCCTTGATCTCCCTCCGCTGGTGGTCAGGGACATGGTGAAGGACCCTCTTCACCCTACCTCCCCTCTTTTCTCTCTCCTTTCCCCTGTCAAGAGGGCTGATTCTGAAACAGGTGTAAAAGGTTTTAGCCATGCATTTTCCATTGGATTCAACAGTCACCAAGAGGCCTTGTGGTTTTAGCAGTGGATTCAGGGCCCATCTCCACTGAAAAGTTAAATCTGCACAGCTACATCTCTCCAGGGCATGAAAAATCCACATCCTTGAAAGATGGAGTTATACTGGCCTGACCTGGGATGTAGATGGTGCTAGGTTGAGGGACTAATTTTCACCTTTCAGGGAGATGGATTCCCCACACCGAGGGGAAAACTCCTCCCATCAGTGTAGGCAGTGTCTACACTGAAGTGCTGCACAGCAAAAGTTGTGCTGCTGTAGCAGTTTAAGTATCGACATCATAGCCTGAGACTCAGCAGAACCAGCATCTGCTACAAGCTTTCAGTTTGATCTTGAGCAAGTAATTTTACCGCTCTGGGCCTCCGTTTCCCATCAGTAAAATGGTAATAAAACAAAAATAAGACAGTTTTCTGGCCAGGACCTCTGACAGGGAGGGGGAGAAAGAGGACAGTTGCTCTGGCCTTGGAAATTTTAAAGGGCTCTGAGCCACCACCACTGCTACAGTGGTTGGCACCCCAGATCCCTTTAAATCGCCTCCGGAGCCCTGCGCAGTGTGCTCCGTGAGGGCTGGCTGCGGGAACGTAGCCCTTAGTCCTAACCCTTCTGCCATGCACCTTCAAGGTGGCCCCAAGCCAAGCCCCCACCTCCCCACATTGCCCAGGACCCAGTGAAGTCTGTTGAGAGCCCTGCTTCTGGCTACCTCTTCCTTGTTTAGACTGTAAGCTCTTTGGGGCAGGGACTGCCTCTCATTGTGTGTATGCACGTTGCCTAGGACAATGGGGTTCTGCTCTCAATTGGGGCCCCTCAGTTCTACTTTAAAACAGTAATAAAATACAGCAAGTGAACCTTTGCCATTAGTCCTTTAGAATGCTCTAAAGAGCTTCCCTCCTTGTAAATTCTTTCCTAAAACAGCCCTTTTATATACAATGTTTAATGTGAAAAAACCATAGTGCATTAACATTGTAATATAAAATAGAGCCCAGACATTCCAGCTGTGTGACAACAGTATCTCCTTGCTGCTCATAAGGCCGAATACACTTGCCAGTAGTATGCAGCTGTTCACAGTCTCCTGTCCCCCTTTATGCAGTTATTTGGAAAAGCAAAAGTCCTACTCCCGGTGATCTTTCTATGCCAGCAATAAGTAAACCCTTTCGTTCCATTAAACCTTTGGCCTACGATTACAGTTGGCTATTTTTGGAACAGTCACTTTGCGGCACTGAAGAATGTCTAATGCATTTTTAAAGACCAAGGGGGCAATCTCAGATGATAAATGTTCATTGTACATATCAAGTGTGCTCTGCAAACATTAATAAATGTTTCAAGATGACTGCTGCATTAGATGTTGCCAGAGAAATCTCTTTGAGAGAACTTAGACACTAGAGGGAAGACCAAGCTGTCCCTTTGTTGATGTCTCTCTGGATTGACAGATGGGTAGATAAATAGTTAGGCAAGTTGAAAGGACTTTTTAAAGAGAGCTGGTCATAAAACAGGGTTCTTTCCAGGGAAAATTTTGACTTTCTGGCAAAATAACAAATTCATATAAATTTGAGCTGAAAATGGAAACATTTCTGATCTGACAAATGCCACTGAGGGCTCCCCATGAGACCTGTAGTTTGAGTTCTTTCTCCAGACCAGCTTCCTTGGTCAGACTACGTCTCCCAAAGGTATCGTCTAGGCAAGGAGAGCTGATGCACCATGGAAATGTCATGACCATTGTGCATCTTCAGGAAATTCAGTCTGATTGCGGAACCCAACCCAAGGAGGAGAATGGGAGCATGAGATACCCAAACTGCAGGTGGCATTTCTGAGTAGAAATATTCCGGTTTTCAGACATTTGGTATTTTTTAACAAAACAAAAGCAAATGACACTTTCTGCTGAAAACAGATACTTTTTGCAACAAAATTCATTTAGTCAACCCCCCGATTTCCCATGGAAAAACAGATGCCATACAATTTTTTTGAGTATCCCTGGTTTTCCATTACTATTGTATACTGTGTACAGATGTGGTCTCCTCACCTCAAAAAAGATATTTGGCCTTGGAAAGGGTTCAGAAAAGGGCAACTAAAATAATTAGGGGTTTGGAATGGGTCCCATATGAAGAGAGGCTAAAGTGACTGGGACTTTCCAGTTCAGAAAAGAGGAGACGGAGGGGGGATATGATAGAGGTCTATAAAATCATGAGTGATGTGGAGAGGGTGAATAAAGAAAAGTTATTTATTAGTTCCCATAATAGAAGAACTAGAGGACACCAAATGAAATTAATGGGTAGCAGGTTTAAAACAAATAAAATAAAGTTCTTCACACAGCGTGTAGTCAACCTGTGGAACTCCTTGCCAGAGGAGGCTGTGAAGGCTAGGACTATAACAGAGTTTTAAAAAAAGATACATAATTTCATGGAGGTTAGGTCCATAAAAGGCTATTACCCAGGGGATAGAAATGGTGTCCCTGCCTCTGTTTGTCAGAGGCTGGAGATGGATAGCATGAGACAAATCGCTTGATCACTGTCTTCGGTCCACTCCCTCTGGGGCACCTGGTGTTGGCCACTGTCGGAAGACAGGCTACTGGGCTAGATGGACCTTTGGTCTGACCCAGTATGGCCGTTTTTATGTTCTTACGTATGTACTTCTTGAATGTGGTGGTCTATATTGTCTGAGTGTTTGTGTAACTTCGGTGTGACTGTGAGTCATGCATGTGACTAGAGAGTGGATGATCATCCATTTCCACAGAGACTTCTACTTGCTGATTATAATGTGCTGGGGATAAAGGCAATGAAAGGTCATCTTTATGTTCGCCAAAGCAGCCACATAGAGGGCTAGGAAACCAGGTGTCTTTGTCCTCCCACTTCAAGCCTAGGGGAGCCCTTCCCTCCATTTGACCATGCACAATGGAGGCTCTCCGAGGACATTAGGGCAGAGGGAAAATGAGCTTAGGATCGCACTCCATGCAATATTCTCTTCTGGATTCAAGGGGAAATACAAGGGGCAATGAAAGCCTCCTTTAGCCTGTCTCCTGTGAGAGGGGTAGTATTTTGATGTAACATTGGGAGCCATGCTGCCTGTGGGTTGAGCACACTCCTCATTGATAATCCATGTAACTCCTCAGCTCACCTCCCCTTGTGACGGGTCTCTCAAATGCTGCAGGCCCAGTCAGGGGCTGTGTGCTTAGACTCTGGAGAAGCCATAGCTTGTTATATAAATAAAACACAGTTCTGATTTACACTTTGGCCATGTCCACAGTACAAGTTTTTTGTGCAAAAACCTGTGGTGCATCCACACCTCAACCATGGTTTTGCGCAAGAAAATCTACAGTCAATCAACACAACAGAGGGGTTTTTGCGGGGTAAGTATACCTCCTTCTGAGAGGAATAACTCCTTTTTGAGCTACAGCTCTTGTGCAAAAAGGCATGTGTGGATGCTCTGCAGGGGTTTCTTGTGCTCTGTTGGCCATTCTGTGAACGATCTTTGTCCATGCAGTGTGGACGTTCTTTTGCGCAAAAGTGCATCTCAAAAGCGATGTGCTTTGAGGTGTGGACGCGCTTTTGTGCAGGAAGTTTTTGCAAAAAGCTTCTTGCACAAAAACCCTGCCATGTAGATGTAGCCTTTATGTTCCTGGTCTCACTCTGGTTTTTGGAATATAGAGGGTGCAGCTTACACCCCAAGGAAAACATTCTTGGCTGCTGGCTGTGTTAACAAGAACAATAAAAGCAGGGACCCTGAACTCCCTGATGTTTGAGGACCATGGTCCTTTGCTCTTTCCACAATGCAAAACCTTTCCCTGACATGGAATAAAACCTGCACAAGTTAATGCCTGTGGGAGTGGAAGGTGCATCTCTGAACCCCTAGCAATATATAACTGCTGTTGGCTTCCCTGCAAGGGAAAGGGGCTGCAAAATCAGGCTGGTGCATTCATACCACTTCCCGTCCAGTGTTCTTTTCCTGTCCAGCCTGGGTCTCAGGCAGGTGAGAGGTTCCTTTGGGCTTCTAGCCCTTCCCAGCAGCAATACTGGGATTCTACTATCCCCTCTTGTGAGCTTACTCCGGGGAAGGGACCTCATCTTTGCAATGCTCTCTGCCTGGCAGACAACCAAAGCCCAAAATTTGGCTGGCTCCAGAACACAAGGCAAGACTCATTTATTTGGCTTTCAGCTCTTGGTTGACTTTTTTCTCCCCATGACAGCATGGCTGCTGGTGTTTCTGGAAGGGAACACTGCCTACTGAAGGGAACTTTATACACATGGCTTTAAGTTTTATAAATAAGCTCCTAGTTGCCACGGCGATGGCAAGGGGCCTGATCCTGCACAGGGCTCTGTCCTGCAACCAGGGGTCTCTTTGGATCAGGCCTAGACTTCAGCTCGCAGTCCTTAGTTGCGTGAGTAATCTCTGTGCACACATTGGAGGTGGATGCAGCAGAGGATTTGGAGAGTGAAGGCCTGTGTTCTGTTCTGACCTCTGCTACGTACCTGACGGGTGAACTTGAGCCATTTGCTGCACTTCTCAGAGCCTTAGTTTCCCCTTCCATTCTCGGCCTGCCCTATTTACAGTGTGAATTCCCTGGGGCAGGGACTGTGGCACTAAAGCCTCCCACGCCCTCACAGACAAAACAGTGAGGCCCTGATCTTGGTTGAGGCCTCTGGCGGCTGCTGTCACACAAGTAACACAATGGGTGCAGCTGAACTCACTGGAGCCTCTCCATTTCCTGAAGGGTGATAATCATGCCAACCCAGGTTTTTAAAGTGCTTTGTGATCCATAGATGAAACTGCCCTGCAGTCTTGCCTGCTGGAAGGTTTTCAGCTAGCAGGGTAGCTACAATGTTGCTTCACACCAGGTTGGTTGCAGGGAGCAAGTACAAGTTTATACTGATGCAGCAGGTCTACACTGGGGTTTGCATCGGTTCAGCTACACTATTGCTGTGCCCCCAGTATGGGGCAGGCCTAAGTGCTCAGCTAGATTATTTATATCTGACTATTTATCTATGGTAGTGTAAGTGGTCTAAGTGCCACTACATGCCACCAGGGGCGGATGAGAGTTTTGCGGGGCCAAGGGCCCGGGGCCTACTGAAGCGTGAGGCCCAGGGCAGCACAATTTCGCACATGCACTGACAGGCAGTAGCGCGTGCACAGGGTGCCCCGCTTGCCCTGCTCTATATCCGCCACTGCGTGCCACTAGGAGTGTGGGTTACAGTGCCACCACTGAATAGTGGCTGCTTTCTGGACACACTGCTCTGAGACCGTTATCTGAGGACAGACTAATTGATGGAGGTTGTTGGGAAGGAATAGAAACAGCAATAAGCAAGTGCTATATAATTTATATCCAAGTCAGTTTGATTCACTGTAAACAGTGTGGCAGAAGTAGGTCTGATTATTATTATACATATATAATAGTAGTCACAGGGTAGAGATACACGTTTAAAGAGACCTAGAGGGAATAAAAATAAGCTATGCCAGGAGTGTTGTACTGACAAAGCATGAGCAAGGCGTAGATTCTCAGGGAATTGTTCTATTGGTGGTTGGAGCAAATGGATGACACTAACATGCTGCATTTTTTTACCTGTGTTTTTCAGTAAAGAGTACCCGGTGGTTCCTAGGAGCACGGTGAGACAAAAAGTGTCTTCTAATCACAGCCCTTTCAGTGGTGAGACCAGGGTTCTCTCGGCCTCCTCCAACCTAGCATCCCAGTATCAGTGTGAGAATGGGGTGTCTAGCACCTCCCAGGACCTGTTACCACCTGCCAATACGTTCCCGATCTCCCAGGAGCATGGCCAGATCTACCACTGCACCAAGAGAAAAGGTCAGGCCCTGGCAACTTCCCCCTTATCTCGCTCATTGGTTCCCCATGCAAACATGCATGTTAAACCCATTTTGCATTCCTCACAAATACCTGATTTCCCAGCCATGGCTTAAAATTAGGCTCGAAATTGTCCTGTATCATTGTCACCGGTGTTACAAGCTTTGGGCCACATTCTCACACATTGTAAATCACTGCAGAAGCAGTGCTGAATTGCACTGGCTAGAAGTTGCCTCACGGCTGTTAGTCAGAGCAGCCCTAATGAAACACAGAGGTGGCAACACAGCTGTATACAAGTCAAATCCACATCTAGAAAGATAGCCAGTGGCTGAGATAAAGATGACTTATCAGTCTTTTATAGCCTCTGAGAAGGTCTAAAGCTCAGTCTAAACAGGCACTTACCTAATGTATTATGGGTTACAGGTGGTGTTTGATAGACACACTCTTACATTTGGGTCCAAAACATCCCAATGCAGACAGTCCATTTTAAATTTTTGCCCAGTGAATAGGGAACTGGACTGGGAATTAGGAGACCTAAGTTCTATGCCACTAACAGCTGTGTGACTTTAGCCCAGTCCTGCCAAAGCTTTACTGGGAACCCTGGATTCAGACTAAGGAGCAATTCCAGGCATGAGTGACCCTGCTAATATCAATGGGACTGCTTTTGGGAATAACTGCTCACCAGCAGGAGTAAGGAGTATGTGGTCAGTGGGGAAATGCTTGCAAGTTTGGGCTATATAGGGGGAGGAGGGAAATAGAGGCTTCCCCAGCATTGATTTTCAGGCATAAAGCTGCTATTGGTCACTTTTATTAGCATTATGGTAACATCGAGAGGGTCCAACTGAGATCACCATACCCTTCTCAGTATTGTACTTACATGCAGTAAGACATGGTGACTGGCCAGAGGATCTTATAAGCTAAATAGAGGCAAAATGACAAACAGCAAATCAGTGAAAAAGTCAGGAACAGAACCCAGGACTTCTATAGCATGAGTCAACACCCTGTGCAAGTAAACCAGCCCCATTCAGAGACAGATTCTGATCCGGTAGCTCACTTAGTGATGAGAAATCTGCCACCCTTCCCTTCTCCCCTGTTAGTTTGAGCCCTGCCTCCAGTGCATCTGAGCTTTGCTCCCTTGCACAACTAGCTTAACCTTTGCCAGACCCTCTTCCCCCAGCCTCTTTTTTTTAAAACAAGAAAGCCCGGAGGACAACAAACACGCCGGGCAATCTTTGACTGCTCTGTGTCCTGGCCACAGAAAGCAATTCATCATCTGCCTCCACATTGTAAAGTGATAAGGAATCAACAGAGGTTTCCTTCCAGTTTTGGGATTCCCGCTAAGTGGTGGCTCCATGGGTGGTTTCCCTCAATCCCCCAATTATCTCACTTCCTCTTATTGTCACAGAAGGGAAGATATCTCCTCGGTAATAAGTGCACCAGCCCCTTTTGGCGTGCATGGTCCTGTGAAAGTGCAGGGGGGCTGGCAAAGAGAGCCCGCGTCTGGGCCACCGCTGTCTCCTTGCTATCTCTCCAATGGCATGAGTGGCACAAGCAGTTAAGGGCCTTTTATCAAAGCCGCCAAATGCTTTAATCAAAGAGCGGCAGTGTCCTGTCAGATATCACTGACTTCTTCCGTGAGCCTACGACTGTCCCTCTCAGGAGCCTGAATCTCTGCCTTTCTTTCTGTGCTTCCCCTCATGCATCTAATAAATCGAAAACAGCCATCATGGCATAAAGGGAAGAAACAAGAAGTTAATGGGAACCAGAGAGCGCTAACATAGCTGCCAAGCGGCTCTTTGCAAAGTGAGATTAATTAAAAAGAAAAGTAACAAAGAATGAGCAGACTGGTTGGGATAAATCAGAACCTGACCTGAGCTTTCACCTGAATCTCAGGCTGCATTTGTCACGTGTCACTTTCCTCTAATACTGAAAGAAGGAACTTTATTAGAATGAGGAAAACAGTCTGCCCCTAACATGCGCTCTCTCTCTTCACTTCCCAGTAGAGCCGCCAACTTTCCTGGTTCCAGCTCCTACCTGGCTTCCTGCTACAGTTTTAAAGACATAGTGCACATCACCTCACATCTTTTCTTCTCTCCCCCACTTTCTTTTCTTTGTAAAAAACTTTTAATGAGCTTGAATACTTAACAAAATTATAACCTTCAGAGATTCACTAATAACCCAGCTCTAGTCAACTTCTAGCCTTGAGGAAGATTTTCTCCAATTGATTTACTTGGTTCAGCAAATCCCCAGAGACATTAACTCCTTTATATTCATCTCAACAGGAATATCTCCTTTCAGCAAGGCTGTGCTGTGGGTACCAATTTGCTCCCTGTCCAGCTGGGTTCAGAACTAGCTGAAGATGCTGCTTGCCTCTTTCCCTGCTAAATACTTTGATCAGCTTCTACCATGAAGGCTGTTAAGAGTATAACTGCAACAGCTAGTCATGTCCAGTTTTTCCTTATCCATTTTCATCAGAAGTGGATCTCTCTAGGGTTGGTTAACTTTTGGTCTGTATGCCAAAGACTTAAGGAGAAATTCTGAGGCATTGCACATCTCTCAGCTACTTGCTAGGACAAAGACTTGCATCTCTGGTGAGTAGCATTGTTCTAATCTGTTGAGCAAAGCTGTGCTTACCCTGCTGACTGATATGGGAGTTACTCTGTAGGTGAGCAGTTGGGCTAATATGGGATTCCATTGATGTGGAATTCTCTTAACAATCTGTACTGCTCAGAGACCACACTGAATCTTTCTACTCATGGGTGACAAGAGCTGAAAGTATTAGGGTGAAATATTTTATCCCCAAAGCCTGTACTTGAGAGCTAACAAACTCTGAGAGAGACAGTTTCTTTGGGGATGGTAAAAAGAGAGAAGAAAAAAAAACTTTTAATTTTCCTCTAGCTCATTGACTTATGCATCTATTAGGAAATAAAATTTCTACAATATAGAAAAATAATCAGTGGTTCCCATTCATGTATGTCCCTTTTTGTCACACAGGTCTCTGTATAATTTTGTGTATACAAGTGATTCTTTGATTTCTGGTAATCCCATGACTCTACTTTGTTGTTCAGCACCTACCTATTCTAGGCCTCCACATCAGCATTTGGACCATCTCCTAGAATTTCGAGAAGTCCTTAGGTAACCTTCATTATTCAACATCCTGCAAAGACCAAAAGACTAGAGTACACGTGCTACAAATAATCAGACTTTCAGCTTTGAAAAGTTCTCATCTTTTTCTCTAGGAGTCACATGTTAGATGAGGATGCCCTGACAAGTAATTGGTTTTACTGGTCATCCGTATGAAACTGGATACAGTTTGTAGTTGTTTATCTAGGCTAGTATTACAGTACTACATTTCAGTGGCGAATCTGGCAGGCTACTTAAGAGGGCACCCACCTAAGCTCCTCTATTATATTAAACGTCTGCAATCTTCAGTATGATACAAGTCAGAACTAAGTGTTTTTCTGGGGCTCTATTTTGAATAAATCCTAATTTGAAAAAATTTAGGGGCAGTTTCAGGAGATAGCTCTAGGTTTTTATTGTTTTTAATGGCTTGACTTGCTTGCAGTTATTCTAAGCTTCATATAGAAAAATGAAATATTTTGTGGCCCTCTTGCATGCACATACAATGGACATTCTCTATAATTGGGCATACTTGATCTCAGCATCTGAAAGTCATCTAGAATAATATGCTACAGGCTTCCAGTCACCATGGTGTAACTGAGACTTTTGTTGTTTGTGTCTTCTGAAACTGCCGTAGTCTTGAAAACCTCATAAAATGGCAATATTAGAGATGAGATCAACAGAGTCTTTAGTTACTTCAGTGCATTCCTGTGTTCTGTTCATACAGAGTGTTTAAAGTAGTTCATAAAGAGAATGGTTTTTAGATGACAGGTTAGTTACACAATATTTAGCTCCAAATTGTTGTGCCAGCGAACTTGGAGATAATCCAATCCATGGCAGGAAAAATATGACTCTCTCTCCTTACTGCTTCACTAAGCCTCATTAGGTCTGCACAGATATGGAAATAACCATTTTTCTTATAATAGGCACTATTAGGGGACATGCCTCTGTCAATTCAGTATTGCATTCTTATACCATTCTGTCCCATCCTACACATTTCTTTCTTCCCTTTGGAAAGCAGCAGGATTGGTGCCTTCTCTGCATGCTGGACAAGTTAGCTATAGCCCGGTCTTTCAATAGAATTTGCAGAAGTTCTCCTTTAAGGCCTCTCTCTTTTTTCCCCTCCATATATCATCCTTTGCCTCGGTGGTGCTGTTCAGTTAAAGCAATTACTTATGGTTATCCTGTTAATACCAAAAATACCAAATACATATTCCCTGCCATTGTTGCATTGGTTTTGACTTGACCATGTGAATTTATCTGTTTCTATAGGATATTGAATCCTACACCCTGGCATGCTTCACCTATGGGCTCTCTCCTCCATATTTTCCATACAAATTGCAGCCATCTTTGCCCCTGAATCTATTTTATGTTTAACAGCAGTACTGCAGATCTTTAAATTGTTGTACCAATAGAGCTATGCTGGTTTATAGGAGCATAGCAGTTGGTCCTAAGTCCATTTATGAGTCCTGGTTTTGAACCCACTTCCCACGATACAACCTTGCTTCCCTCAGATTAATTTTTCTCTTTGCTTCTTTTCATTGGCCTTATAACTTTTGGCTTGTTATTGAAACCCAGGGAGAGTAAACTAGACTGGGTGGAATAATAATAACAAAAAGCATTCAAGCCTTCACCATAAATTCAAATTGAACCCACCTGCATTTTTTGAGCCTGCTGAATGTGGACAAAGTTTTTCTTGTAAACAAAGCAGGACTCAATTCTTCATTGTCTTGAATCTAGAGGATCAGATCCTCATTGACTTGAAGGGAACAACCCTGCTCTACATCAGCTGAGGAGCTGACCCACAACATACAAAACCATCCATATAGTTTACATTTTTGTACCTCGTTCTGCATGGAACCAGCGACAGAAATGTGCAAATTCCATTTGAAAAGCTGTGCTTGTGGTATTTACGACCCAGCTGGAAGTCATAAATACCAAAAATCTTGAGTTCAATTATATTCAAGTCCTTTCAAGAAAAGGAGCACCAAATTCCTTGTGAGGAAGCCAGTTCTCCTGAAGTTTCCAGCTAATTTAGCAGTCTCCGTTTTGCTTGGATACACTTAGGAGAATCTTTGCCCAAATGTTGTCTGCTTCTCCACACACTGCAGAACCTTTGATCCTTTGAGATTTGCCCATAATAATAGATTGATTTTATGAGATGATCAGCAGGCCCAATTCCTCGTGATGGCAGCCAGAAGTCAGGGTGTTTGGCTCCATGCAAGACTGGGCCTAACAAGAATTAATATATTAGAAAGCTATGAAGGTATTAACATCAAGGAAAAATCACACAAGACCAGTTCCTCAGATGATGTAAATCTGCCCACTTAAGATTCTATGCTCTGTTCCCTTTAAGTTAGGCTGAGGGGGAGATGTCTGGACAAGGGTTATGGCCCTTGGATTCTCGGTTCTGGCCCCAGAACAGTTTAGAGTTGTTAGGGGGTTGCTCTAAACTGCACTAGATAATGATGAGTCCATTTGACAGCTATAGGGCAGGGGACACAGGAATCCGATCTGTACGCTCTGTGCCTGTGCAGGGCTCCATGTGGGGACTTCCAGTGGGGAGCTCTAGGAAGAGAGGAAAGGGAGCAGAGCAGAGAATCTGGCCACATGGAACTTGGCATCAATTGCACAACTACACAGTGACATCTATTTTCAAGATGAGCCTGGCATTGAAGAACTTTTTCAGAGAATGAGCATGGGTGGGACTGGAAAGATGCTCCAAAGGCATTATCTGGGAACAGTGAGGATAAACTGCAGAATTATTTTTCGGGGCTAGTATCAGGGTTTAGGAGAAACTGAAGCAGAGAGCCTGTTCCTCAGCCAATATCAAGCAGCATAGTTCCAGAAAGGTCACAGGCGCTTTGCCAGTTTATATCAGCTGAGGGTCTGACCTATCGTGTCCTCATTTTACAAAATGAAAGTCAGGTTTATTTTTCCTCTGCACCTGACAGCAGATCTGGAAAAGGGCCTATAACTTGGAGAGGTTTGCCTGGTTATGCTGTGGTGGGGACAAGAATGTCCTGACTAAATGGAAAAATCAACAACGTAGGTTATAACTCAAGCAAATTCTCAGTACAATGGAAAAACACAGAGTTCATCTATTTTTTTCAAAGGAAAATAAACAGTAAAACCCAGGGCTAGTGTTTCCCAGTGCCAGCAGAGCATGGCTGAGGCTGTCTTACAGCTCAATGTTGAAAAATTTATTAGCAGAACAATGCTTCATTTTACAACGCAGTGTTCTCATTATTCAGTTGCAGTCAGAATTTTGAAATATTCAGGAGCATTCACATAGGATCTTACTCTAAATCCTTCTCCTGAGATAGGCCCAGATTCAGGAAAGCATAAAAGCATGTGCTTAGCTTTAAGCATGTGCATAAATCTCATTGGCTTCAAAAGAATTTTTAAATGTATGTACCTTTGCTGAATTGGAGCTTTCATGTCCATGCTTCCCTGACATGGGATGAGCTCTGTCATAGTATTAATGAGATCCATCAGATCAATGATAATGAGAATAATGCACTCTTATATTCAAGTAATAATTGTTTAGCAGCTGAAAGCATATAATATATCCACTGATTATCAGTGTAAACAATTTATATCTGTGTCTATAACTAAAGACTCAGATTTCTGATGTTTGCTTAAAATGTGGATGTGTTGAAGATAGAATTGCAATCCTTTAGAAATGAATTTGGCCACAAATATATGAATTTGGATATATGGGAAATTGTTTACAAAATTAAGGAGCCCAATCTTCAAAGCAGTGAGCTATGGGAAATCCTGCAAAAGCTTGTTTCACTGGTTGCATCAACAAAATCTTATATATGCATATTTTCCTCATGTCCCCGTTTTCCTCTGTTGTCTGGGTATTGCACAGGAACACATTTGCCACTATAAAATGGCCAGGTACTCCCATGATGCACTGTGGTGGTCCAGCAAGAGGGGATCATGGGAGGTATAGTCTGAGAAGCAGCATGTGCAAAGGCTAGATTTTGCAGGCACCCAGGTACATGGGCATTTTTTCAGGTACAATATGTTCAGACTTATATTTGCAAGAGAGTACACATGTGCAAAGGTAATGGTTGTACAGTACATGTATTTTGAGGGTAATACGTGTGTTCACATATTTTGGTGTGTACTATCACATTCATTCTTCACTACAGCTGGTCTGACAGTGCTCATTCCTGTCCCTTCCCTCCCCACATGCCCATGACAATTTTGACTTCCTGTCAAAAAAAAATCCAACATTTTTAGCCCCCAAAAAGAACATTTTGATTTGAACAAATGTGACTTTGGTACCTCATAGGAGTTTCAGTTTGCAAGCCACATGCCTTGATTCTCCTCTATAGAATGGGATATCAGGGCAGATTACATCTCTCATGATGCACCAGGCTCTCCCCCTCCTGGTGGACCACTGCCAGGGATCAAGGGAATCTCTGGCCTCTCTCTGTCATGGAAAATGAAGTCTTGTTACATAACCCAGGTTAGGAAGGATAATAGGGACCCAAGGAATATAAAATACAACTCCTCTGAGGCACTGTGATGATAATTCCAAATAGATTTTTTTCCAATTTTGAACCAAAAACTGAAAACCTTTCTATTCTGAAGAGTTTCATTTTTCAATGAGAAGTTAATTTTAGTGTGTGAAAAGCAGATACTTTTCACAGAAAAACCTTTGAGAGAGAACGGGGTTTTCAATACACCATTTAGATAGAAAGTTTTTGATCAGTTCATCTTTGCATCTTTCTTTGAAGACTCGGCTTCAGGAGTCCATGTTTCTAGATATTTTCTAGACGTGATTTAAAGTATGGCGGGTTTGCCAACATTTGGAGTCAAGAATGGCTGTTTATCCAAAAGAGATGCTACAGCCACAATTACTAAATGAGGTTCTACAACCTGGATTCTGCTGGAAATCAGGTTAGATCATAGACTAGATCCTCACCAAGGTCCCATATGTCGTTAAAAATACAGGTGAAATCTTCTCTTGTAGAAAGCAATGGGAGTTTTGCACCTGCTTTCAGTGGAGCCAGGATTTCAACTGATGACTAAATACATATTTATTTAGTATTGCTCCTGAGATTTGCATCTCAGCTATTTCTCTTATTCCTCTTACTGCCATGAACTCGACCACTGATGCTGCAGAATCCAAAGACAGCCCTGGAAAAAACTCTTTATAATTTAGTGGTAGAAGCTGCTTATGTGTTCATCACAATTGATTAAGGGGTGTAAGCCCTGAAATTAGATCTCTCCAATCAAGCCTCACTAATGTGACCCCCAGGGTGGGTTTATGGTGAGCTCTATATTTATAGCTGAAGTATATCATTATATATTATTTGAATTACAATCAAACTTAGGGGCCCCAGCTATGATCAGAAGCTTATTGTACTAGGCATTATCCATACACATAACAAGAGACACTCTCTGGATTAAAGCATTTGAATCTAAACAGAGAAGACAGAGAAAAGGAAGGGAGAAACAGAGGCACAGATGTGCCATAGTTTACCAAAGGTCACACAAAGGCTCAGTGACAGAGCAAAGATAATTTAATCCACATCTTCCAGTGCCAGGCTCATGAACTACCCACTGTCTCTCACCACATGCCTACACATAAACTTAGACTCTAACCATGAAATTTTTAAATTGCTGCTGCCCATTTCTCATGTTTATTTCCATAGGATTTCCCTGAGACTAAGGGGTTAAGGTGAACTGTAAGCACTTCATGAGGAAAACCTAGCATAGCAAATAATTTAATTACATTTTGCTAAATTCTGTTCTGGCTGGTCCCTTTTTATGCAGTAGACTGTTTTCCTTTCTAAAATACAAAGTAGTGATCTTGGATGCTTGGAGACATGAAGCCAAATACTATTCGTGGTTTCACCAATATAAATCTGGGTCAGATCCATGGAATGGTTCAGGCTTTCCAGCAGGGCATCCAACATCAGAATTTGACCCAGCTCGCAGCAGCCTTGGGCAAGTCACTTAATTGTGCCTCAATTTGTCTTCTGAAAAATGGGGATATTGATGACACTGACGCACCTTTGCAAAGCACTTTAAGATCCTAGTTTGAGAGGCCTAACACAGGGAAACATGTTCTTATTTATAACTAAGCTTTTTATTTCTTAGCAGATGAGGAATGTTCCACCACTGAGCATCCATACAAGAAACCCTACATGGAAACCTCCCCAGCAGATGAGGATCCCTTCTACAGATCCAGTTACTCCCAGCCACAAGGACTGAATACCTCATACAGGACTGAATCTGCCCAGCGCCAGGCTTGTATGTATGCCAGCTCTGCTCCCTCTACGGACCCCGTGCCCAGCCTGGAAGACATCAGCTGTAACACGTGGCCTACTGTGCCATCTTACAGCAGTTGCACAGTGGCTGCCATGCAGCCTATGGACAGACTACCTTACCAGCATTTCTCTGCCCATTTCACCTCGGGTCCTCTTATGCCCCGTCTTGCTGGTGTAGCCAATCACACATCACCACAAATAGGGGACACACATAGCATGTTCCAGCACCAAACATCTGTCTCTCACCAGCCCATCGTCCGGCAGTGTGGACCTCAGGCGGGCATCCAATCTCCTCCCAGCATACAGCCAGCAGAATTCCTTTATTCCCATGGGGTGCCCAGAACCCTTTCACCTCACCAGTACCACTCAGTCCATGGAGTGGGCCTGGTGCCAGAGTGGAGCGAGAACAGCTAACGAGGCAATAAGAAAAATGCAAGAAATCTAGCCATGAAAAATTGAAAACAAACAAACAAGATTTTGCAAGACTCCATTAATCGAATGTTCACAGTTAGCACTCGAGAGATGGACACTGATCAGCTATGAGAAATCACAGATTAAATAGTAGCCATCCTTATTGTGACCTTTTTCTATTATTTTGTTCCAAAAGAAAATCAGCAAAAACAGCGCACTTCCCCCCATTCTCTTCCCCAGACACACTTGCACAAATTTTGTGTTATTGCTGCATAAAATTTGTGCCATCCCCCCTTCCATTCTTCTGGTTTTCAAGTGAACACACAATTCCTGCTGCCTTTCTTAACACAATCTGAGTGGTTGGATGAAAACAACTAGGATGTTACTTTTTTGGGGGAAAGGGGAGTATGTTGACATTGTTATATAATAAATAATAATAATATATATATATTCTTGCAATTATCTCATAAAGACACCCTCCCTTTTTACAGAGGCCTAAAGAAAGTGGATTTCAGTGTGTATTATCTTTTTTTTAAACTAAAACAAATGACACTCCCACAAATCAGAAAAATAGGTATCTACCTCTGCCACGTGTTGTTTCATGATTGCAATTACTCACTGCATTGTGCTGTGTTCCAATATAAATGCGAAATGCCTGAAATTTGTCTCTAAAAGAAGCTGTCAAGTAAAATAATTTCCTTGCCAAGCTGGGCTCTGTATTTCTCTCTTTTTTCTTCCCTTCATATTTCTCTTTCTTCCTCTTCAACTGACTGGCTCTTATAAACCTTATGTCCTGGACTACCTTAAAAGCCACGTTGGTGTTCAGGAGTATTCTTAAAGGCAACAAGGAAACAAGGCTTTGGGTCAACCAGGGAGTTGCAGACAGCAACAGCAGTAAAAACCCTGTGTTCTTAAGAATTGTGAAAATATGGCTATGTCTACACTGCTGGCTTTACCAGCAGAGAATATGCTAATGAAGCATTCATTAGCAACTTCTCGTGCTTCATTTGCATATTTTCTGCCCAAGACTTTTTGCGCAAGAGGTTTTTCCGCAAAAACAAGCAGTGTAGACAGATCCGTTTTGCGCAACCCCCTCCCTTTTGCACAAGCTCCTTATGCTTCAAAAAAGGAGGTATATAGATCTTGTGCAAAAGGGGATTTTTGCACAAAACGGATCCATCTACACTGCTTGTTTTTGCGCAAAAAACTCTTGCGCAAACAGCATTGGCATTAGCATACTCTCTGCCAGCAAAAGCTGGCAGTGTAGGCATAGCTTATGTGTAGAATCAGTTCTTTCCTTTCAGTCTTTATTCTTCTTTCTCTATCAAAGAAAAGAAAAAACTGTAGTTCACATATGTTAAATGAGACACTGAACAGAGCATATTGAAAAAGTGTAGCAAATAATGAGGTAGTGGGAAAGCAGAATATGTATATAAATAAAAACTTCTATTGCAGGGTTCTTCAGATGTAATATTTTTACTGGTACTATTTATTTATAAACACGAGTTCTTATAAGTAATAACAGGTAATAAAACCAGCAAAGGAGCTGGTTGAGAGTCATTTTATTTTATTGATACTTGAATTCAAATATGGTTCCTTTTCTTTTTTCAAACTGTGCTACATATATAAATTAAAAGTGACCCTAATTAAGAGAACAGGGTATTGATGGATACGAAGGAAAATGAGGATGTGGGTGAATGGTGTGTGACTATGGATCTGTATGTGGGAGAATCTACAGAAATGCAACCACAACTATGTTGCTAAGGGTGGGGGGGGGGGGGGGGGGAAATCCCTAACTATTCATATCACAGTCTTGTGTGCCGGTTGATGTCTAATAAATACCATGTGCTATGAAGTACAAGGTACCCAGACATCCATCTTCTGTTCTTTCTAGCAAACATCCATATGTTACATTATTATTTGTTAGTATTATTCTATAGTAGGCTCCAGTAGAGTTTGAGACCCCATTTTGCTGTACATACAGATAGTGAAAGACACTCCCTGCTCCAAAAGGCCCACAATCTAAACAGGGAAAAGATGGGACAAAGGAAATATTATCATCCCTATTTTACAGCTGGGAAACTGAGGCACAGAGAAAATTAATTGTAGTGGGTCATAGCAGGAGTCTGAGGTTTAGACAGGAATTTTACCCAGAGCTTTCAAGTTCCATTTCTGTGGCTTAAGCACAAAACCAAGCTTCCTTCCAGTATAAAAGGAGTTTTAATAACAGGTGATATTTGGTTTAATATTCTTTTGTTTTGCTTATCCTTCTTTATGTTCTTCCATCTACCATTCATTATCCAACCTAGAATCTATCCTTAGCACCTTCCGGAGGCTAGATTCCACCAGCTGAACTCTGCAAATGTAGTCAGCAGAATAAGGCACAATGAGGTTGATTAGGCTGCAGCATGGTTTCAGTAGAGGAGTAGCAGAAATACCATCTCTTGGACAATTTAAAGCAAGATGTGAACTAGTATTAGAAAATATATTGTAAGGAGCAAACTGGCATTGACTCCCACACTGGGGATGGAATGAGGTGACCTAAAAGTTCTTCTCTAACTCTATTTTATATGGGCCTCATTCTGTTCCTATTAACAGCATTGGAAAAGTTCCCTTTAACTCCAATGGAAGAAGGCCACTGATCTTGTGACTCCCTGTGAACCCACCTTTCATTTCCATTGTACTTTCTGATGTTGTTATCCTGCCATTAAAGATGTCATCAGCTTATCACCAAATGGAAATGTACCTGTAATTAAATGACCATTAAGTAACCATAGTAAAGGACTTATAAGAAATTTGTGCTGTGCATGTTAATAGCATTAGGGGAAATAAATCCATATTGGTCAATTATTTCTCAAGCTTCTAAAAAGCTTTTGACTCAATTAATTTAATTCCTTGTTTTGTTCATCCTTATTTTCTTAACAGAAAAAACAAACAAACCCTGAAGTCCATTTCTGGATTGTGTGAAATTGAGTTAGGGTTGGTAACTCTACTTTATATATTATTTACTTGAATTATGGTAGCTCCCAGAGTCCACAATTAAAATCAGGGCCTGTTTGTGCTAGGTGCTGTACAAACACAGGGAGAGAGAAACAGCTTCTGTCTCAAGGAACTTGCAATCTAAATGGACAAGACACCCAAAGGGTGGGACAGGAAAAAAGAAGTTTGTTTGACTTGCCTAAGGGCACATAACTAACTGGCAGTCCCAAGAAGGTGTCTCAGATCTACTGACTCTCAACCCACTTTCCTGTCCTTAAGGATAGACCATATCCATGTCTAACTCCTATGCTCCCTATGGAATTCAGATCCCCGAGTTAGGGGCCCAAGCACTATTCCTAAGAAAAGATTCCCAGAAACCGCAAGCTGAGCAGCGAGTTACTTAAGCTACACAGGAGCAAAATGCAGAGAAAAGGGGCAAGTGTCCAGATCCCCAAAGCTACCTAGGTCCCCAGCTTTCACTGGTCTATCCCTCAGGTAACTGACCGATATGCCAGAAGAAAGTGCCCACCTCTGCTCTCAACCCCTCATCCTGGAGTCAAGCGCCTAAGCCAGCTCAGCCTTTTCTTGCAAAAATGTCACCCAGTGCCCCCTCCCTTTATAAACAACCCCGTGGTTTGAAAGGCTATCAGGAAGGTGGAAAATCTGCTTGCAAATCCCTGCTCTGCCTGATTTGGATCAGGGGCTTGAACCCACATCTCCTACGTGGCACAAATGTGCCCAAATCTGTGGGATATTGGCTATTCTGGGGTGTTTATCTGTGTGCGTGTGTGGAGTTTCTCCTGTTGGAACGTTCCTACTTTGTGTTAACTATTCAGCAGGCCGAGAATGTGAGATTGCTTGGAGGGGGAGAAGAAAAGGGGCTGGTATACAGGCAGGAAGGGTGTGCTCTGGGAATACGTACTGGCTCAGGCCTTGCAGGTGAGATAAGATAGGGAATGTCTCACTTGAGAATCCCATCAGAGTTCAGGCATGAGCTCAGGTGCCAAACAGCATAGTGGCTGAGGAGTGGATCAGGACTTTGGCAGTTTGGTGCATGACTCCCTGCAAAAACTTAGGCACCTGTGGCTCAATGGTGGTTTGTGCATGCTAGTGGCACCTAAATGTTGGATTAACATATCTAAAGAAGCAATTAGGTGTTTAAGTTCCTTTGCAAACCTGGTGACTGTGAAATATTAAGGGAGATTAGAGAGGCTATAAAAACATAAAACCCTCAATAGTGGTGATTTCAGCTCTCCCCATGTTGACTGGGGACATGTCACCTCAGGACGGGATGCAGAGTTAAAGTGTCTTAACACCTTAAATGACTGCTTCTTGGAGCAGCTGGTTCTAGAAACCAGCAGAGGAGAGGCAATTCTTGATTTAGAGCACAGGATTTAGTCCAAGAAGTGAATATAGCTGGCCTGCTTGGAAATAGTGACCATTATATAATTAAATGAAACATTCTTGTGGCAGGAAAAACATCACAGCAGCCCATCACTGGCATTTAATTTCAGAAAGGGGAAGCTACACAAAAATGAGGTGGTTAGTGAAACAGAATTTGAAAGTACAGTGCAAAAAGTAAAATCCCTGCAAGCTGCATAGAAGCTTTTCAAAGACACTATAATAGAAACTCAAATGTATACCCCAAATTAAAAAACATATTAGATAACCAAAAAAAAAGGTTCTGTGGCTTAACAACCAAATAAAAGAAGAAGTGAGAAATCTTTTAAAAAGTGTAAGTTAAATCCTACTGAGGAAAATAGAAAGGAGCATAAACTCTGGCAAATGAAGTGTAAAAATATCATTAAGAAAGCCAGAAGAGAATTTGACAAACAGCTAGCCAAAACCTCAAAAAGTAATAGCAATTTTTTTAAGCACATCAGAAGCAGGAAGCCTATTAAATAATCATGGGAGCCATTGAACGATCAAGATGCTAATGGAGTACTCAAGGACGTTAAGGTCATTGCGAAGAAACTGAATTAATTCTTTGCATTGATCTCCATGGCTGAGAATGTAAGGGAGATACCCAAACCTGAGCCATTCTTTTTAGGTGACAGATCTGAGGAATAGATTGAGGTGTCAGTAGTGGAGGTTTTGGAACAAATTGATAAATTAAATAATCATAGGTCACCAAGATCAAATGGTATTCTCTCCAGAGTTCTGAAAGAATTCAAATGTGAAATTGCAAAACTACTAACTGGTTTGTAATCTACCCTATCTCAGCGTCTGTACCAAATGAATGGAGGATAGCTAATATGTCACCGATTTTAAAAAGTACTCTAGATGACTGTGATGGAGAAATTGAATAAAAAAAAGTTATTTACTGCTTTCTATAACAGAAGTACTAGGGGTCACCAAATTAAATTAAGCAGAATTAAAACAAATAAAAGGACAAATTTCTTCCTCACACAATGCACAAACAACCGTACACAGCCAAAGTTCCTGCCCACAGTTCCCCTGGAGGATATTGTGAAGTCTAAGACTATACTAGGGTTCTAAGAACTAGATAAATGAATGGAGGAGAGGGCCATCAATGGCTATTAGCCAGGATAGACAGGGATGGTGTTCCGACCTTTGTTTGTCAGAAATTGGGAATGCGCAACAGAGGGTGGATCACTTGATGATTGCCTGGTTTGTTCATTCCCTCTCTCGCACCATGGCATTGGCCACTGTCAGAACACAGGATACTGGACTAAATGGACCTTTGATCTGACTCAGTAAGGCTGTTCTTACGTTCTTCTATACTTTTTACACTTTTCACATTCCCTGGGCTGAGACTAAGGCCATGTCGACACTAGCACCATATGTTGGCAAACTCAAGGATGTGAAAAAACCTCTTCTGGAGAGGCTCTCCCACCAACCTACTTCTGTTGTTCATGGAGCTGGTTTCATGAGGTTGGCGGAAGAACTCTTTTCAGTTGGCGTAAAGTGACTACACAGGCTCTCTTACAGCAGTGCAGTTGTATTGGTACAGCCATGCTGCTGCAAGCTGGTAAGTGTGGACATGGCCTAATACTGATTGATAGATAGATAGCTTCTCTTATGTGTGTTACAATATATTATTATTGATTCCCCTAAAGCTCCCCTGATTATATTCTTGAGGGGCTTGAAAGACAGCAAGGACATTTTATATTAAATACTAGGAATATATAGAGAGGAACTATTTAGGCTGTTGAAAAAAGTAGTCAAAGAAGGTGTGGAAATCATCTTCTTCAAGGATTAATTGCAAGAGGGGGTGCTTGGCAATGCAATCCATCCTGCTTTGGAGCAGGGGATGGACTAGATGCCTCAGCAGATAGAAACATTTAGTCTGGAATGGCTATCATTTGCTAAATGGAGGTTACTGGCTCTGAGACGTCTATATTACAGAGGAAGATCGAAGCTGCTGCTGTTGATCTTCCAGGGTTTGAATTAGCGGTCTAGTTAAGACAGCTCATTCAAAGTGAGAGGGCTCTCCAGTCTATGCCAGTAACACTGCTTTCACGAGGAGTAAGGGAAGTTGAAGAAAGAGTGTAATTCAGCTTTGTCTCGCAGTGTAGACATACTCTTAGGCTTTGTCTACACTGCAGGGTGTTTGCACAAGAAGCTTTCTGCGGAAGAGTTCTTCCACAAAAACTTTTTGTACAAAAGCACATCCATACCTCAAAAATGCATTGTAAAAGCGATGCGCTTTTGCGCAAGAGAGCGTTGGACACTCTTGCGCAAGAAAGTTCTGATTGCCATTCACAGAATAGCCATCAGAGCACCTGTGCTTTTTCTGATAGGCTCTTTTTGTGCAAGAAACCCTTGTTGAGTGTCCCACATGCCTTTTTGCGCAAGAACTCTTGCACAAAAAGGAGCTATATATATATAGTATCATGAGCTTTCGTGGGTAAAACCCACTTCCTAAGATAAGCTGGAAGCTGGACTGGAAATAACAGGAACCAGAATTTATAACAGAAAAAGAAGGGAAGAAAAAAAGGTACCTGTCAATAGTAGTGCAAGTGCTAATGAGGTTAATTGAGCAGGCTGGAATGTCCTATACTTAGCTTTTGATGTCAATTATGTGTTAAAGGCAGGGGAGGCTGGCTTTATAATGCAACATCCAGTTAATATCTTTGTTCAAGTCCAGGGATGAAATGTCAAATTTGCAAATGGAGGTCAGTTTCACACCCTCTCTCTGTAGTTGGTTGGTGAAATTCCTTCGTAGAAGAATGGCTACTTTTAAATCCATTCATGAGTGCCCAAGCAGACTAAAATGTTCCCTACAGGTTTCTCTGTGCTATCATTTCTGATTAATTGTATCCATTTATCCTTTTCCTAGAGACTATCCGGTTTGGCCAATATACATGGCAGAGGTGCCTTCCTGGCATTTGATGGCATAAATCGCATTATAGGATGTGCATTTGTATGAGCTTCTGATGTGGTGGTTTACGTGGTTAGGTCCTGTGATGGTGTCTCTTGTATAGATGTGTGGACAGAGTTGGCACTGGGGTTTATTGCAGGGGTAGGTTCCTGAGTGAGTGTGTCTGAGGTGTGATGTGTGGCTGCTGGAAAGTATTTGCTTCAGGTTAGGGGGTTGTCTGTAGGTGAGGCTTGGCCTTTCTCCCAAGGACTGTGAGAGTGAGGGATCGTTTTCCAAGATAGGTTGTAGATTGTCAATGATGAGCTGGAGGGGTTTAAACTGGGGACTGTACGTGATGACCAGTAATGTTCTATTATGTTCATTGTTGGACATGTCTTGAAGAAGCAGAGACCTGGGTTCTTGTCTGGCTCTGTCAATCTATTTCTTTACTTCCCCAGGTGAGTATTTAAGCCTTAAGAATGTCTGATAAAGATGTTGTAGGTGTTTGTCTTTGTCTACGGGATTGGAGCAAATCCGGTTGTATTTTAGGGCCTGGCTGTAAACAATTGATTGTGTGATTTGTCCTTGATGGAAGCTAGAGGCTTGTAGGAAAGAACAGCAGTCAGTAGGTTTCTGTCAGTAACTACAATCAGTAATTGTACTGTAGTGTCAAGGAAATGGATCTCTTGTGTGGACTGATGGCATTTTGCAGTGAGCTATCTTCACAAGTGAGCAGCTGTAAAATAAACCAGGTATATTACCACTGGATAGAAACCAATGTTTTCTATATTAGTTGTTATTAATAAATGTGTTCTGCTCTACCGCGTAACTAGAAAAAAATTATTTTTAAACATAGCGAGGGAGAATATCCAACCTGTGGTTATGAGCTCTCTATTTTTTCAGCTGCCTTCCTGGGCTAAAATATTCTCTGTGTATCACATAATTTCTGCCTGAAGGGGCTGAGGAAGTACAGACTGGGCAAACACAGGACTCTTTGTTTGCTTGCACCAGCCTCCTTTCAATTTTCAAACACAAGTGACTTTATTTCATTCCGTCAATAAACACAAAGGCAAGACTCCTTGCACTTGTCCTCGATTAAATGCTAAATATTGAAAGTCTGTCTTACAGTGTTGCCAACTCTCACTATTTCATCGCAAGTCTGAGGATATTTGGCATTTTACTTCAAGACCCAGGTCCTGGAAGCCTGTGATTAGGTGGGGATCTTAGCTGCTACTTCTCTTTTTCTCCTTCATGACTATGGAGTAAAGCCTGAAAATGCAACCTGAGTACACTCTGGAGGCTGAAAAGCCAGAAGTCAAATAAAAAGAACCCCTACAAATGATTGTTAAAAACATCCTATGATTTTTAATGCAATCTCACAGGGGTTTTTGGAGGGAGGGGAAAGGTGAAGGGTGTCTGACTAATGAGTTTTAAATGTTTGGGTTTGGCAATACTGATTCCATATACAGATTAGCTTGGGCCATGTCATTTGTTTTTGGACTTTCCCAAAGTTCAGGAACATTGGTCTATTTTATAGACTGATAGACCAATCATCACATTGAAATCTGAATTAGGTCCATATCTGAATTTTGATAAACTTTGGGATTGTTTGGATTTGTGCTGTAATCAAACCTTTATAAAGTTGGCTCAGTGAATTGTCATGCTTTTTGGACTGTATACTCAAAGATTGGATGTCCCAGTAAATACATCAATGTCCTAACATTGCTTCATGACAACATGAAAGCAACTGTTCTGAGGAGAACTGGCTCCCAGAGTGAACCTCTCAAAGTACAAACAGAAGTCAAAAAGGGCTGCATCATCGCCCCAACTATGTTCATGGTCTTTATTGACATAATTGTTTACCTAATTGCTGGGAAACTCCCAGCTGGTTTTGGAATCATCTATAGAATGAATCGAAAGCTGTTTAGGTTTAGCAGGCTGAAAGCTAAGTGTAAGATTTCCACCACATCTAATGTGGAATTTTGGTATGCTGATGACAATGCAGTTTTTGCCCATTCTGTGAGAGATCTTCAAACTATCCTGAATGTTTTTGCTGATGCTTATGCACATCTTGGTCTCACCCTCAACATCAACAAGACCAAAGTGCTCCATCAGCCCTCTCCAAATGAGGTACCATATGACTCATCTATTAAAATCAACAGAGACACACTAGCGAATGTCAATAATTTTCTCTTCCTTGGAAGTTATCTTTCAACCAATGCAGATATTCATAGAACCATATAATCACAGAATACTAGAACTGGAAGGGACCTCGAGAGGTCATCAAATCTAGCCCCTTTCCCTCACAGCAGGACCAAGCACTGTCTAAATCAGTGGTCCCCAACCTTTTGGGGCAGCCATACACTCGGAGCGGGGGCTGCGCATGTGCCGTGTACTCAGGGGCGGCACTGTGCATGCTCCACGTGCCCGTGGCAGGGGCCGCACATGCACCAGGTACCTGGGGCCCAGGGCGCAAGAATGGCTCAGGACAGCCCTGGTCACTAGGTGGCGCACATAAATGCCCCAGTGGGCGCCACGGCACCCCTGAGCACCACGTTGGGGACCACTGGTTTAGATCATCCCTGATAGATGTGTATCCAACCTGCTCTTAAATATCTCTAGGGATGGAGATTCTACTATCTCCCTAGGCAATTTAATCCAGTGTTTAACTACCCTGACTGTTGGGAAATCTTTCCTAATGTCCAACCTAAACCTCACTTACTGCAATTTAGGACCATTGCTTCTTGTCCTATCATCAGAGGCCAAGGAGAACAATTTTTCTCCCTCCTCCTTGTGACACCCTTTTAGATACTTGAAAATCGCTATCATGTCCCCTTTCAGTCTTTTTTTTCTAAACTAAACAAACCCAGTTCTTTCAGTCTTCCCTCATAGCTCATGTTTTCTAGATGTTTAATAATTTCTGCTGCTCTTCTCTGGACCTTCTTGAAATTTTTCTTGGACTGTGGTTCCCAGAACTGGACACAATATTCCAACTGACCCCTAATCAGCATAGAGTAGAGCAGAATGATTTCTCGTGTCTTGCTTACAATACTCCTGGTAATACATCCCAGAACCATGTTTGCTTTTTTGCAATAGCAACACACTGTTGACTCCTATTTAGCTTGTGACCCACTATGACTTCTAGATCCCTTTCTGCAGTACTCATTCCTAGACAGTTGCTTCACATTCTGTATGTGTGAAACGGATTGTTCCTTCTTAAGTGAAGTACTTTGCATTTGTGCTTGTTAAATTTCATCCTGTTTACCTCAGACCATTTCTCTAGTTTGTCCAGATCATTTTGAATTTTGACCCTATCCTCCAAATCACTTGCAATTCACCTCCACCCCCTTCAGCTTGTTATCCTCTGCAAACTTAATAATTGTATTCTCTATGTCATCATCTAAATAGTTGGTGAAAGTATTGAACAGAACTGGTCTCAAAACAGACCCCTGTGGAACCCCACTAGTTATGACCTTCCAGCATGATTGTGAACCATTAATAATGACTCTCTGAGAATAGTTATCCAGCCAGTTATGCACCCACCTCATAGTAGCCCCAGCTAGGTTCTATTTCCCTAGTTTATTGATAAGAAGGCCAAATGCAACCATGTCAAATGCCTTACTAAAGTCTGGATATACCACGTCCACAGCTTTTCCCGTATCCATAACACTTTTATCCTATCAAAGAAAGCTATCATATTGGTCTGACAAGATGTGTTCTTTACAATTCCAGGTTGGCTGTATCACCTTATTGTCTACCAGATTAATTCCTTAATTACTTGCTCCATTATCTTCCCTGATGCAGAAGTTAAACTGACTGGTCTGCAGTTTCATGTGTTTTTCTTATGTTCCTTTTTATAGATGGACACTATATTTGCCCCTTTAGAGTCTTATGGAATCTTTCCTGACTCCCATGATTTTTCAAAGATGATAGCTAAAGGTTCAGATACCTCCTCTATCCGCTCATGCAAGATATTCTGGTTGATCCAAGATGGTCTAAGCCATACTTTCTATCTTTCCTATGCAGTGAACTGCTTTGCTTTTGGGCTCTTAATAATATCCCTTTAATAAACTTTCAACTCTCTTCAGTTGTTTTTCCTCTTAGTCTTGTTTCCCATGGGACCTCACCTACCAGCTCTTTGAGTTTACTAAAATCTACCTTCCTAAAACCCATTGCCTCTATTTTTCTGTTCTCCCTTCTACCATTCCTTATAATCATGAACTCTGTGATTTCATGATCACTTTCACCCAAGCTGCCTTCCACTTTCAAGTTTCAACCAGTTCCTCCCTATTTGTTAAAATCAAATCTAGAACAGCTTCCCTCAGTAGCTTTCTCAACCTTATGAAATAAAATTTTTTCTCCTATTTTATCCAAGATTTTACTGGATAAAATGAGTCCTGCTGTGTTAGTTTCCCAACAGATGTCTGGATAGTTGAAGTCCCCCATCACCACCAAGTCCTGCACTTTGGATGATTTTGTTAGTTGTTTAAAAAAAGCCTCATTCACCTCTTCTGCGTGGGCAGGTGGTCTGCAGTAGACTCCTAGCATGATATCACCCTTGTTTTTTACTCCTTTTAACTTAACCCTCTCAACAAGTCTGTCTCCAATGTCCATCTCCACCTCAGTCCAAGTATATTCATTTTTAATACATAACACAACATCTTCTCTCTTTTTTCCCCTGCCTATCCTTCCTGAGCAAGCTGTACCTTTCTATACCAATATTCCAATCATGTATTATCCCACCAAATCTCTGTGATACCAATTATGTCATAGTTGTGTTTATTTATTAGCACTTCAAATTCTTCCTACTTATTCCCCATACTTCTTGCATTTGCACACAGGCATCTAATATTCTGATTTGGTTTTGCCCCCCAGTTCTGCTTTGTCCCTCCTTTAGCTCTGCTATTGTAGCCCATGCTTCTTCCCATTTCTGAGCCATCTCCCAAGTCTCCATGTTTTTCATCTACCTGTGGGCTTTGGTGACCTGCCCCTGTCAAACCTAGTTTAAAGCCCTCCTCACTAGGTTAGCCAGTCTGTATCCAAATACTCTCTTCCCCTTCCTCGATATTGGTGTAGAAATCCAACATCATCTGTGCTGTGCCAGTTCAGGCTTTGCTCTTTTATGGCACTGGGTTTTTGAAGATCATGATATTCAAAAAGACACCATTTGTCTATCAAACCATCATTCTCCCAATTGTATAGGTCTGAAATTTGGATAACCTACAGACATCACTTGAAAGTCCTTGAGGTATCACCAACCCTGCCTCCTCAAGATCTTTAAGATCAAATGGGAAGAGGTGCATTGACATCAGTGTTCTGGAAGAGGCAAAGACCACCAGTATTGAGGCAATGATCATCCATCCGCAACTTCGCTGGACTGGTCACATTGTTTGGATGCCAGACTATCATGTCTCAAAACCGGTCCTATTTTTTCAGTTGAAAGAAGGATACCATAACATAGGAGGACAATGGAAACATTATAAGGACTTGCTAAAGGATAACGTAAAGAAGTGCAACATGCATGTTGACACTTGGGAGACACTCACCCAGGATCACTCAAAATGGAGACAAGTCCTATGCGCTGGCTCCCTGCATTTTGAATTTGCTCACCAAGCTGAGGAGGAGAAGAGGTGCAAGAAGCAGGGGAGACTGGCTTCTACTCACAGTCAACAGCCTTCTGCTATACCTAGAAACATCTGTTCTCACTATAATAGAACTTGTGCTTCAAGGATTGGCCTTATCAGCCACCTGAGGGTCCACAACTGCCATGGAAGATGATCATACTTGGCAACAAGTGATCACCCCTCATCAAAGCTGGCTTCAGAGCTCAATCTGAATATCCCTAAAATTCGAGGGGGGCCTTGGACCCTGTGTTCTGGTTTGAAGCAATTTCTGCGTTTATATCAGCAAAGCACGGAACAACATAGCTAATTTAAACTTCAATGAGACTACACAGGTACTTAAAGTTAGGCCCAGTCTGAAGCAGCTTGCAGAAATGGAGCCCTTATTATTCCAGATCATAAGACAATAATAGTTAACATTTCCCACATGCAGCCTTCATTTTCCAAGGTGCTCATTAATTTGGGGTCTCAGTTTGTGTGGTGCCCAACTTCAGACACGTAATGTCTGGTTTCTCTGGCTGCTATCTGATACTCTCAATAAGTAAAGTTGGAATCAGACTTAAAGCTATTTAGCTACAACATCCCTTGGGGAAGATATGCAGATAACAGATGGAGAAACTCATGCAGAGGACTGGAATGATTTATCCAGAACCACGGAGTGGTTCAATAGAAGAACCAGGATTCAAACTCAAGACATGCTCAGCCCTAGTGCACACTGCTTCTCATGCAAAGCATTCACCTACATCTAGACTGCATTCCTCTTTCAACAGAGGAATGTAAACAAAGGACTTCAAAATTGCAAGTGAAGTGCTGATTTACAAATTCCACGCTTCATTTGCTTAATGGATTCCGATCACTTTTTCACAAAGGATTTAAAAAAAACCACACCACGGTCTAGACGCGGTTCTTTAAAAAAAACCACCCTTTTTTGAAAGAACCCTAATGCCTGATAAAATGAGGCTTACAGTTCTTTAGAAAAAGGTGTGTTTTTTTTTAAAGAACCACATCTAGACCATGGTTTTTTTTTTTTTGAAAAATCCTTTGTCGAAAAAGTAATTGGAATCCATTATGCAAATGAAGCGTGACATTTGTAAATCAATGCTTCATTTGCAATTTAGAAGTGCTTCATTTACATTCTTCTGTCGAAAGAGGAATGTAGTCTAGACATAGCCTTAGAGTTGAGGGAAACCCATTGTTTTTGGTTCATTGAGGTTAATCTAAATATGTTCTTCAGTTCCAAGCTCCCTCTTTTCACACCCACTGAGAACAACTTCAAGTTTCAGATTTGAGTAGCCCCAAATAACTCAGTCAAAAATGTCTGAATTTCTTTTGGCCTTGAAAAGGAGATTGCGAATAAAATTGGCCCAAAACTAAAGTAAAGTTCCCTTGAAAAGCTCATGAATGCCAGTAACCCCCGAAAAACGAATTGTGCATGGAATTCATAAGGAAATTAGAAATGAGGAGAATACCATGTGACCTGGGATTTTATTGTGAACATATCACCAAGTTCTGCTCTCTCTGATGATAGTTAGACAGCAAAACTCTTTATGTTCCTGCTTTTGTGTTTAGGTACATTTATTCCAGTAATATGTATTTCTTATTCTAGCAACAAAAGCTCCGGATATAAAGTGGCACTTCCCATACACTGAAGTGATAGTTTCAGTTTCAACTAGCTCTCTTCCAGTTAGATACTGATTAGCTGTGTCAGGGTTTCATCTGGCTCAGCACTGACTAGTTTTTTTTTTTAATTTTTAGAACTCATGTGAGACAAATATGAACTGTAAATGCTTTTACATGCTGGTGTATGGTGCATTTCCTTATCAGTAGTGAATGAGGCAGGGGAGTAGACTGTGCATATTAGGGGCAATGATAGCACACTTTCAGTGGTCGTACAAGGCACAAAGCTAAGATGATTTTCTGACCATCTCAGAGCTGAAATAATCCCCTTGAAATGCATTGTCCCTGAGGTCTGGGAATGAATATAAAAAAGGGGAATAGCCAAGTGCTGTACATTTCCTGACAGTCAGATACATGGGGATAAATCCTGAATCCTTAAGCAGTCAACACTTCCATTGATTTCCATAGGGAATTTTGCCTGAGTGAGAACTTCAAGATTCGATCCATAGGTTGTATGGCTACAAAGTTGTAAGAATTGTGAAAGCAGTCGTGCAGTATTGCTTATCTTAAGCATTCAAAGATCATGAGTCACTCCACCACCCAACCCAAATGTACAAAACAGACTTTAAAATGTGACATTAAAAAAAGACGTGGTGGTTTTTTTGTGTGCGTGGGTAAGTAGGGGAGGGTGATTTATATATGTATGTATATATATATGCATGTATTTCCTTTCGTGCTTTTTAACATTTAGAGGCCACTAGCTTCATGTTTTCAGGCCTTACTTCTGCAAACACAATGGCTAAACATGTGCTTAAAAATGTGAAAGCTGAGATTCTCATGTAAACACTTGCCTCCTGGAGCTGAGGATTTACAGAAAATGTCATATATTGCAAAACTTGCAACAAAATTTAAGAGCTGGCAAACGTCTTTCATTCTGCAGGAACTATGGGTGGGACTTTCCAAAGGACACAACACTGGCTTACCTCTGCTCCCACTCAGTAAACTGCCAGGGAGCTCAAGGAGAGCAACGTGAGGTCAATGCTGTGTGCTTCTTCTAACTCCCTCCTGCATATACATATCTCCCGAACTGCATTGCAATTAATGTTGTTAAAATGGTCTTAACATCATACATCTCTGCAGACCTATCTGGCTCAATGCCAAATTAAATAAGATGAGTTTCAGGCAGTGTAGGTCAGCACAGAATTGGGTTCTGTGAGTCTGAAATAATCCCACACAAGCTGGAAATGCAGGACCAGCCCCTTAAAAGCATTTAGACACCTAGCTCCACTGGGATCAATGAGAGCTAGGTCTTTAAACTCCTTTGAGGAACTGAGCCTCCATGTTTAATATTTTGTTCTAACTCCCTGTCCTTAATGTTTACATTACTCTCAAGATGTCATTCCCATTAGAGATGGATCACAAAAGCTGTATGAAACTTACTAGATTTTCCTGCTCAATATGTCTTGTCAATATGCAGTGACAGATAAAATCCTGAATAGTAGGGAAATAGAGAGCCCCCAAATTCACCTTGGTTTGGTGCACTTAGACTCCACATCACAATGTAGGAGCAGCAAGGCCAAACCCAATATATGCTGCAACTCCATCTGCAAGGTCACAACAACATCCACCCAAGTCTGGAGGCCAGGACCTCTCCTGAGATGGGGGCCCTGGGCAAGTGTACTTGAGTGTGGGTTGGTTCATCCAGGCCCGTCAATACTTTTTCTCCTATATTACAACAGTTGGCTCAGATTATTTGCATCAGAGTAGAGATTACAGCCTGGTCTTTCTATGGCTCACCATCTCACACACCGCTGAAGCATTAGCTCATTGCTACAGAGCTACTATTGCAGAGATGGTACCATTGCATATGCTGTCCTTTGCTCACTATGGTGATCAAAATGTTATTCCTTTGTAAATATTAGAGGGACAGAAATGCACACTGCATTAGATAGATTTCTCCATATACACACCCATGAATACTCTCTAACATACATATAAATATAAGCTCTGCATGAGTGAGAATCAGGTACATGATGCTGACAAGGAAACTGGCTTTTATGAATGGGGTTTGTATGGTGCCCGCATAACATTCTCTCAGGGGTGTCTAATGTGTGAAAAACCAGGGGAAGTTTGACCTCAGCTTAAGCCCTAACAAATTACTTTTAGCCTTCCTGAAGGCAGAATAATGTCTGTATTCTGAATGGAATGGGGCTGTTCTAAATAGGAAAGGGAAGGGAGAGGAACCTGCAGCAGCATACAGGGAAGCCTTAATGCAATTTGACTGGGACCATTGCCTTTCTCTACTCATCACTGCACGTGGCTGGCACACAATTCCAGCTGCTATTACTACCTCTACCCTGGTCTCTAATGCTCATTATATTTCCTCTTTTATTCTTTGTCTCTCTTCTCTTGCCTACTTAGTCTATGAGGGTATGTTCCACGAGGCGTACAGCTAGTTCGGATTAGAAGCCTAATCCGAACTAGCTACTCCGTGCCGCGTGTAGCCGTGCGGCACGGGGTTCGAACTAGCCGGCATTTAAAAATGGCGCCGGCCGGCTTCATGCAAATGAAGCCCGGGAAATTCAAATCCCGGGCTTCATTTGCAAATGCGGATGACTACATTACTCCCGCTAGTTCGAACTAGCGGGGTAGTGTAGACATACCCTGATTCCACCACTGACAGCATAGATTCATTGTGGCTCCACAGGGACAAGCCAAGCTACTTGTGAAATCTCAGTTTCTGTACCTGGAAAGATGTACACTTTGTAGGATGCACAGTACCTAGCACTGAACCTCATGAGGGATCATTAGGCATTGTTTCAAAAGCAACCACAGCAATCATCACTGTTGGCTAGATTTATTTGATTCTATAATCATTATCATTTCATGAAGTCCCAGATATTCAGCTAGGCCTCATCCTGGCTCCCTTTTCACAAGTATGCCACCTTCAAAAATTGTGCCTGCATGCTAATTAGAGCTGTGCAAATAACTGATTTATCAGGTCTCTGAGGCTATGTCTATACTAAAGGGTTTCTGAACAAAAAAGGCCATTTTTGCACAAAAACCCATGGAGCATCCACACCTCAAGCTCATTTTTGTGCAAGTGTATTTATAGTAAATCAAAAGAACAGAGGGTTTTTTGCAGTGTAGGTATTCCTTTTTGTACGAGAAATAACTTCTTTTTGTGCAAGAGTTCTTGCACAAAAAGGTGTATATGGACGGGCAACAGGGGGGTTTTGTGCAAAAAGAGCCAATCAAAAAAAGCACAGGTGTTCTGGTGGCTATTCTGTGAATGGCAATCAGAGCTTTCTTTCAAGAGAGCATCCATGCAGTCTGGATGCTTTCCTGCGCAAAAGCACATCACTTTTCTGATGTGCTTTTGCAATAGCGCTTTTGCACAAAACCTTTTTGTGGAAGATCTCTGCTGCAAAAAGCTTCTTGCGCAAGAAGCCTGCAGTGTAGACATAGCCTGACAGTCCCAAAAAAGAGGAAAGATATCTATGTCATGGTCAGCCGATATCCATATCTTTTGGATCAACCTGAAATGATTTTTCTTAATTTTTAAATTTACTTATTTGGCAAACTAATTCTTTTTTAAAAAAGTGTTTTGGGTCAAACAAAATGTTTTGCTTCACTTTTGAGTGGTTTAGTTTAAAAAAAGAACAATTTTCTAAATAAAGGTAATTTCCAATAGAAAAAACAAAACTCTTCATTTAAAAAATATCAGAGTGAAACATTTAGTGGGTTTTATAAAGAAAGAAGTGAAATGGACATTAAGTCATGAAACATTTGTCACCAAAACCACATTTTTTGTTGAAAAAAAGGTTCATCCCAAAATTTTCTCCCAGCTTCAAGTATAGCTCTGCTGGAAGATGGAAATATTAGTCACTGGATACTTTTGAGGAAAAAAAAACCTCTCTGTATGGGGTGTCTGCCCTGCAACGGGTTAAAACTCAGCCTGGAAGAAGACTGAAGCGGTGGAGCTGTGGAGCCAGCAGCTGTGGCAGGAATTAGACAGTTAGGGCACAACTGAGGGGAGTATAAATAAACGCTCCTAGAAGGACAGAACAGACTTACTCTTGCTATGCAGTAGGAGGGACCTGGCTGCTGGGGAAGCCAGAGGCTTCCTGATTTAGGGCAGGTCTGGGGAAGCTCTGGCCAGGCAAGCTCCCAGGCTGCAGGGTCTGAAGCTACTAGAGCTGCAGAGAGCATCCAGGGTAGGCAAAGGGCAGCAGGCTTGACACCAACCAGAAGGGGGAGCTCCAGAACCAAAGAGGGTATGTCTACACAGCAGCATTACTTCAGAATAACTGATGTTATTCCGAAATAACAAAGAGCATGTCTACACCACAAGCCTTTACTTCAAAATAATGTTGAGCTGGAGGACTTTTCACTCCGACTCCTGTAACCCTCGTATGACGAGGAGTAAGGGAAGTTGAAGGAACAGTGTTCTTCCTTCAACTTCCTGCTGTGTAGACAGCGCCAAAAGCCAAAATAAGCTATTTCGACTTCAGCTAGACAACTGATGTAGCTGGAGTTGCGTAGCTTAATTCTATGCAGCCCTGCTGTGTAGACGTACCCTGAATGACCAGTAGGAGGTGCCTGTGGCAGTGAGTGCTACACCCTTCCATTGGCAATCAAAGGATGATTACAGCAATTCCTCACGAGAGCATTTAATAATTGGAAAGCATTGGATTATTTGAATGGTTTTTAAATTAGAGGTAGCAAGGAGAAGAGACAATATCATGTGATCCAATGTCATGAGATATTGATGCCTCCCCTACAGAATATATGATTTTTAAAAAAGGTTTGCTGAGATCTGGTTATTTACAAACCTGCTAATGGAGGGTACAAAAAGCAGGACAGGTTCTGAAATTGCACTCATAAACAGGTAAAATCACTGTTAACAACATCCCTATTCCCCCCCCCCCACACACACACACACAATTGTGAGAGCTATGGAGAGTCTCTCTATTAGTAATAAATAGTTAATTATTATTATTCTGGTAACACCTAGGAGCTCCAATCATGAGCCAAGATTCAGTTGAGCTAGGTTCTGTACAAATATATACATCTTCCTTCTATTCCACTAATATACCCTGACCTGAACCTGCTAGGCCAGCATCTGGAATGACTGGATGAAACCCTGTCTGCCCTCAAATCAACAGGAGTTTTGCCTTTGACTCCAGTCTAGACCACAGTTTTACTTTCAAAATGGTGTTTTTTCGAAAAAGCACCATGATGCGATTATGCAAATGAAGCATGGGATATTTAAATCCCCACTTCCTTAGCACTTTTGAAGTGCCTCATTTACATCCCTCTGCAGACAGAGGGATGTAGTCTAGACACAGCGTCAGTTAAGAGCACAGAAGCAGTAAGCAATAAATCAGGGCAAAAACAGAGTCCAAATTAGATATTTTCTGCTAAGTCACAGGTGAGCACTGAACAAGGAACAAACCAAAGCCCTTAACTCCTTGAAAAATGTAATGTTTTTAGATTCCACTGGTTCTGTGTAGAGTATGCCTTGGCAAAATACGGCCTTCAGGCTGTAACCAGCCCACCAAGCCACCAGATCCAGCCTGCAGACACTGCGGGGAGCCCTAGGCGGGCTCCCTGCTTGCCTCGCCCTACCTGCATGCCTGTGGGGTGTTTTTTCTTTAAAAACTATGAGTCCGGAGGGGCGGGGGGAACTTTAGGAACTGCTCCCACTCCCAGCACAATCCCATTGGCCGGTTTCTGGCCAGAAACTGGAGCTGCCTGTTTCAATAACAGGCAGCCATGAAACACAAGGGGCTCCAGAGCACATGACTGCAGTCTGCGTGGTGGCGAGACAGCAGTGTTCCCTCCAAGCTGTGCGGCAGCATAGCTTCACAGGTGATTAATCAGCTTCACCCAGTCCAAAACTCAGAGCTCCATGCCTGAGCTGACTGACCGGATGGGGCTGATTAATCACCTGTGGACTGTGCAGCAGCTCAGCTTAGGGGGAACACTGACTAACAGGGAGGCTGATTCAGGAACCGGCTGCTGGATGGTAAGTCTCCTGGTCAGACCCTGCCTCTGCCATCACAGTCCCTCCCTTCCCAACCCTCTGTCCCCCACTTCTGCCCCTATTTCCCATACCCAAATCCTCTGCTCTCCTCCTGCACCCATATCCCTCCCAGATCCAGCATTCCAATCCTGCTCCAGATGACAGTCCCCTCCTGCCCTAGCTCACAGTCCAAATATCTATACCCCTCTTATACATCAGTTCCCTACCCTAGTTCACAATTGATTCCCTGCACTCCAGTCTAGTGCCCCAAGTCATAATTGCCTTCTTCACCCAAACTCCCTCCCTTACTGCAAGCTCCCTTCTGAACTCAACCTCCACCCCAGACCCCACGCCTCTTCTATTAATTTCATGGAAGAGTGCAGCCCTCAACCACTTTCCAAATTCTTGGAGTGCTCCCCCCATCAAAAATTATTGCCTACCCCAGGCTAGCCCAAGCCCTGGGCTGTGCAACCACAGCTACTTTTGTTGTGGTATTGAAGCAGAGCTTGTGCTTGCCTGCCTCCCCGGAGTAGAAGACCACTTCCAGCAGTCCTGTTGACATACTGTTAGGCACTGGAATAACTGTGACGACTAGTCCAATGGGTCAAGTTACCCAAGCCTGTGTTTGCAGGGGCAGGGCCAAAAACACATGCATTTTAGGAGGCTACATCATTAGAGGAGGCATATGTATGTACACAGGCTGGGGAAAGTGTTCCCTGGACCCAATGCCATCTCAAATGTGCCCTCATGGGGCAGGAAAAGGCATCATTTATCAATGCATTAAATGCAATTTGAAAATGAATTACTGCAAATGCTGAAGGGAGGAGCAAAGGAATGCAGCAGCAGTAGTTAACAAACAAATTAGCCACGCCTTCAGAATTACCCGGTGGAACTCAGTGCCACAAGTTATCACTGAGGCCAATTGTTTGCAGGCTACAAAGCCTGGATTAAAACATAAACAAAATGCCAAGAACCTTGGAAAAGATATAGGTCCTCACATTTTGGGACAAAGTCAGAGGAAACTTTTCCTGTGGGAAAGATATTCCATAAATACCTACTGTAATGTTCTGTGCATCTTCCTTTGAAGCACTAAAGACTCCATTGGAGACAGTAAATAGATTACCGATCTGATGCATGAATACAATCTCCATGTGCCTGAATATGAACTCACGATTGCCTGTACATTCAGTAGATTTTGCACTGTTTCTTGAGGACCCTCAACAACATGAATGAAAAGTGTTTGTGGAGTTTGCAGCCCTTTCTTCACTCCATCCTGTCTATCGAAGCAGAATGGAAAAATCATCACTACCTGTCTCCATTTCTTGAAATGAAGGAGATGAGGGGAAATGGAGGAAAGCCCCTTACATTGCTATAATTTCTAAAACATAAAAGCTTTTCTTTGAGAGCAAATCTATTTTTTTCCTTGTGGCATTAAGGCTGAAGAAATTCCTCAGAAAATAATTTGTCAAGACCCCGACTGATCAAAGACACATATAAAAGGACCCTTTTTTTAAAGGGACTCCCCCCTCCCTCCCCGCCCCCCGAGCTCAGAATGAATTGGCAATTCATTTACTGACTGTCAGATAAAGTAGCTCACTCCTTACCACGTCTTCAGCTGGAGCTGCAGCCAGAAGGAAGCAATTCCCGGCCCACTGTGCATACATGTTTTGGGGTATGTTAGTGATTAGGGTATTCCTGCCTGGGGGACGCAGAAAAATATGACTCAGATTCACAAAAGCGCCATAAATCTCCCTCCTTTTATTCAAAATGTGTGTTTTATAGCCATTTCCTGGCCAATTGCTGCCTCAAATAAATATGTAACATATCTATGTGTTTAGCTTCTAGGGCCAGAATTGGGCTCTGTCTCATGGGCTGAAGTGCATTCATGTTTGCTAAGGCAAGGAGGGACTTAGAACAAGGTTCTCTGCTGTTATTTGTGTTTCCACCAAAAAAATAAAAAATTGGGAATGTGTGCTAATTGGCTCAGCTTTAGTATAATAGCACCTGCTAATAACCTCTCTTCTCTCATGGTGAAACTGGCCTCTGTGCAGAGAACCAGCACAAAGCCCCAGCATCACATAAATCTCTATTTTGAAGGCTGATGTAGAAAAAAGATAATTACAGAATAATATGATAAAAATGAGGGCTGGAAAGGGCTTAAAGAGGTTATCTAGTCCAACCCCATGCTCTGAGGCAGGACTGAGAATACCTAGATTATTCCTAACGATAATGTACAGGTTTTGTGTTGGCCCTCAGTGTAAAGGCAAATTCAAAAATGTCAATGGTTGCATTATACTATCACACCCAAGTACAGAGGCTTGTCCAATACTTAGATGTATGAGCCCTTTTGGTCTAGAAATGATGCTGAAGATCTAAGCAGAACAAGGTTTGTGGTAGTTCCTGTAGAACTTCTGGTTCTGGATGAGAGAAGTATTCAGTATTTCTGTTTTCCATCAAAACAAGTCATTCCAGATGCTCATGGAGATTATGGCAATAGAAAAAAAAGGTTAAACATCCTTTTCTTATCCTCAAGGTAAGGGTTCATGTCCTGGGTGAAGACAAAGAACAGTAGTTCTCCTTTTATCTGAACAAAGGAGTAACAGGAGTGTTTTATGTCTATATGTATGCTAGTATTTAGTAAGCTATCACTGGACAGTGCTCAAGAATATGTAGTATAATTATGGGATTTTGTAGGCCCCATCTACCTTGCCCCTGTGCTTTGCAAATGCCTTCCTCTGTGTAACTCAGCACATGGAAGTAAAAATACAGATGCTTATCTCCAGTCTACACCTGTACTCCTTTACCAGCACACACTCACTAATACCAGTCGTAGCTGGATTTTCTAACCATGTAAAGAGATATGCCAGATGTTGCCTTCCCATGAATATACTGTTAAGAGCAAAGATGCAGAAATGCCTACAGAATGGGAATCAGAACTCGTTAGAACTGAGGTGGAGGAGATTTTCATTCAAACCCTCCCTCCCCACCCCAAAAAAACTCTGAAATAGTTACGAAAATATTGACAAAAAATTTTAAACCATTTTTCAAGAAGCTCTGCATCCATATTGGAACCAAGGATGGATTCCATTGAGATGGAAAAATAGAGTGCATGAACAGCTTATAAAAGAAATGGCAACATTACAAGACTTTTCTAGTACAAAGTTTGAGTCTTCCAGCTGCTAAAAATGGGCAATCCCCCTAAGAACAGCAACAAAACAAAAGTTGGAGACCCAATGATATGTCATCGTTATCTCTTCTTCTGACTATTACTGAAGCAAGGAGCTACAAGTACTTTGGGTTTGATTCAAATTCTTGAAGTCAAAGGCAAAATTCCTATTAATTTTAATTGGTGTCAGAGGTAAATATTATGTGGGAAAAGGCTGGTGAAAGTATGTTTAATTGAAGTCTTACTCCAATTACCTGCCAGTGATTTTAATAGGCTTTGGATCATAACTTTATACAGAGCTATTTCACTGGCCACCACAATATTTTAAGTACAGATGCTCTTTGAAAATAATACATGCATGGTTACTAGAGACTGTCCCCAAAAGTTTGTTTGATATTTGTCCAGGATTAGAGCTCTCTTCACCCAGACAACATAATAGGGCAAAAGCTGGTGGAAGATGGCAATTATAGATGAATCAGATTAACAAAATCATCATCCATTGATCAGATCAACAAAATTGTCATTCATGTATAAAGGTTTATTTCACCTTAAGGCACATAGAGGGAGAATGTCCTCTGTGTCAATCAAAAAATGTTTTTATTCTTCTCTATTTTGTCTCTGCAGCCTCTTGCTTCCCCTCTCATTCAGTTTGCTGCCCTAGATCCAATCACCTTCTCTATAAAGTCACTCCCTTCACTTTGATTTTAGAAGCAAAATGTGCATCCAGATAGCCAAGCAAGCCTGTGGTCTTCACTGTAATTAGAGCTGGGAGGAGAGGGGTGAAGACATTTTTTTTGGCCCAATTTGATGGTGTGCTGACACTTGAAAAGGACTGCAGAGAGGGTTGGCCTAGAGTTGGGGCTCCCAAGAGATTTGGCAAAGAATAGGATTCTGTTTTGCTGGGCATTTTGAAATTTGGGATCTTAATTCTGAATTGGAAGAAGACCAAATTAAAAAACATCAAAATTCCACAAAATGGAAAGTGCAGGTCGCTGCTCAGGTCCACGTGATCTTTATTCTCCTCTCTCCTGCTCACCTGAGTACTACAAATAGTCCCATTCGCCCCAGAACAATGTTTCAGGACTAGGCCAACAGAATGTTAAAAAGTGAAGGAACATGACTTTTGTGCACTCTGTTCAAGCCCAACATGCTTCTCATTTTCAGAGTGCTGAGCTCCACTGGCTACAGATTAGTGATGTTCAGAAACCAGAATTGGACCCTTAAAAGATATTAAGTCTCAGATGGGGGTAGGTCCATCTCCCCTTAATGTGATAATATAATATAATATAATATAATATAATATAATATAATATAATATAATATAATATAATATAATATAATATAATATAATATAATCTTTCTATGTGAGAAATGAAATGTCTGTGTAAGAAATTTTCCACCAGATTTGGTAGGCAGCTTCCTCTTACCCTAACTTAAAGCAAGGTCAGAGTTTGATTGGGTTGAGAACATGGGAAGTGGTGGGAATGGGACTCCCCCCTCCCTCCCCGTTCATGGAAAGGGAGGGGCAGAGAGAAGAGGGATGCAATCCTCACACTCACCACTGGGGGCAGCAAGCAGGGACAGGATACTACAAAGTGAGCACTGGGGACATTCACAGCAGCATGAGACTGACCAGCTGAGGCCAGGCCACTTTCTACATGTAAAGTTCCTCTCCCCCCCTCTCAGGTTTCCCCCCTGAAGCTACAGGGCCTGGGCATTACCTCCCCAACCTGTTGGCACCCTATGGGGTCCTGCACACTTCTCCCCCACCCCCGCTCTGTGGCTCCTATGGGACCTAGTAATTTCCCTCCACCTCCACTTCATCCAGAGCGTGAGAAATCCCTCCTGCCCTCCACCCCTGCATGGCTCTGCATGGGGCCTGGAGACTCCCTTCCTCCCCTCCTCCCCACACAGCTAATCACAGGGCCAGGTTGGGCCCTCCTTTGTGAAAATTACAATAATTTCCATAACACATCTGCATTTTCCTTTTATTTCCCAAGAAAACATTTCTTGAATCACACATCCAAGCAATGCCAGGTTAATAAAATAAAAAATAAAATAAAATAAAATATAAACAGACCAGAAGACGGCTTCCTGCAGCTCTTATTGGACAGGAACAGCTATCCGTGGCAAATAAATATAGCAGTAGGATACCGCCAGAGCTAACCTTGGCAGATCAGGACTGGCCCACAGGCTGGTATTTGCCCATCCCTGAGCTAGGCAAATGTTGGTGGGACTGGAAGCAGGGAAGACCTGGAACGTTTCCCACTCCTATTAGTAAAAGAAAATCAAAGACATTCCAGGACTGGTTTTGTCACTTCCTAATGCATTTAGGCTGTGACTATCAAAGTTATCTATGGGAATTAAGAAGTATCCCCAGCAGAGGCATAGCAAGGGTGTGATGCGCCATGGGGTAAAGGCAAAATTTGCTCCCCTCCCCCCGCAGCCATTGTGCTGTGTGGCCCCAAATCTGGCACACGTCTGAGCCCGACTCTGGGGTGGGGGCGGAGCTTGTATGATGTCTTCCCCTGCCCACTCCATTTTGGGGCCCGGCTCCCGCAAGCACTAACCTGCCGGCTGAGATAGAAGAGAGTCAGGCTGGGGGCCCAGAGGTGGGGAGGAGGCTCCAGCCAGGGGCGTCAGGCGGAGGAGGAGCAGGTGAGCTGAGGGATGATGGGGAAAGGAGGGGGACTAAATTGGTGCCCCCTAGCATGGCACCTGGGGGCAACTGCCCCTCTCTGCCTCCCCTCACTACGCTACTGCTCCCCAGTCCCGACTCTTCAAAAACCATAATTCAGAAATCCCTAAAATTTTGAAATTAGCTTAAAAATCAAGAGGTTTAAAATAATAATAAGTAATATATTTTAAATTCTATTTATTTGCCTTCTTGGTTTTGAGCCATTAAGAGACAATCAAATCATATTTCCAGGCATGTCGCTGCACCCATAAGGGCTAGATATATTTTTTATTTAAACAAAATATGAGCTCCTTATGACTCCAAGACCTGAGGCTTTAAAAACACCATTTCATTGTGAGATTCCCACTGAAATCATGAATGCAGACAACATTGTATGAGGTGACTGACTCCCACTGGAGGCATATGCCATACCCAGAAGCAGAACACTCAGCTAGTATGACTTGTCATAGCTCCACTGAAATCACTGACAGCAGAGGGTCTACCCCCTAAGCTCCATTTTGAGGGCTTAAGTGGGACTTAAATGGGCTTTGGGCAGACTCTCTTAAGCATATCATGACAATTGTGCCATAGCATGGCTAGTTAGTGATGGTTCAGTGGTGTAAACACAAGGGACTGAGGGAGAGATGAAGGGCCAAATGATTATGGAACAAGACTAGAACTTGGGAAACCCTGGTTTAGTTCCCAGCTCTACTACCAACCTCCGATATAATCTTACACAAGTTACTTAGACTCTCTGAGCCTCAGTCTTCAACTGTAAAATGGAAATAAATAGCTGTGTTGTGTGGATACACTAAAAAAATTGGAAGGTTCTCAGACAATGATGAATACTTTGGGTAGGACTTATTGAAATGAAATAATTTTTCCAATGATCCCAAATTAGGATTTGAACACAGATGAGAAGCTAGTGGCAATTAACACTTCAAATCCAATTCCAGTAAAACAAAGGACATGGTGTGGGTGACTGACCACAAGATATCCTCTAGGTCCTCTTATTTTTACATTATTTTCATTCCACTCTTTTTTCCAACATACCACTAATTGTGAAGAAGAGAGACAAGGGTCACAGTGGATTTTCCATAGAAAGGAAGGACTGAAGGATAGCTGGTTCAACTGTTGGATTTGAAACACTAACAAATCTGAATTTGAAATTTCAAATTCAAAGGAGGGGGGAGAATATGTTTGACTTTTTTGCGATTTTTTTGCGACTTTTTTAATCTCATTTTCTGGCCAATGATTCAGCCGGGAAAATTAAAGGAAAGATAAAAAACAAAACAAGCAAACAAGACATGGAAACAATCATTTTGTCTGCCACCTCTACAAGAAGAAAAAAAGTTTTAGCCAGTGGTCTGTTACACCTTTGGTTCAATATCTAATGCAGAGTCTTACTGGGATAATTTATGACTGTCATACAGAAAAAGGTGTGTGTGTGCGCGCGTGCGCGTGTGCATGTTTCACTAATTCAGAAACTGAGGAAGCAATTTATCTGAAACTGGCGATTCTATTTTGAATTTGTGTCCAAGTTATATATATTTTGAACAATCTTCTAGTTTATTACACCGAAAACTGGTTTTTCAACTGCCTCATGGCTCCATTCTCCTTAGTGGGCTGTGATCCACAGTTGGACTTAATCTCCCATCCAGCAACATGGCTCTGGGATCCCCATGGTGTACTGTCTACCCTCATCAAGAGTGGAGATTGTGGTAAACCAGAAATGAGAAACAGTCCGACAAGGAAAACCAGCTTAAAAAAGAAAATAGGATTATGAAACATCCAAACTACAATTCCCAACAGGCACTGTGGTAGCATTTCTGAATGTAATTATTTTTAGCTGAAATATTTTGGTTTGGCTGAAATTATTCATTTTTTGATTTTTCAACAAAAATCCAAACTATTCCATGGAGAGAAAACATTTTCTGACCAGCTCAAGTTTTGTGGGATGTTACCAGCTAATTATTGCTTCATCTCCAATGCCTTAAGAATGACTTAATGACTGGGTAGTTGATGCTGCTGAAAGGTTTTGAATTCTTGTTATTCTGCTCTACTGGCGAGATATGTGCAGAAGCAAAGTATATACAAAAGAGAGGCTAAGTCTCCACTCTATTGAAACCAATAAACTGGCTGAAAATATGGAGGATGAAAAAGTGGTTGTGAGAATAGAAATCTAGAAAAATAAGCCAAATTAACTAATAGTAATAAAGAGAAGAATTAAGGGGGGTAATGCCTGTCAAGCTGCAGACGATATTTCAAATGACATTACAAGCTTCAGAAAAATAGCTACAGAAGATAAAGGAAAACAGTAGACAACACTGGTGAATTGGATCTGTGAATGAAGGAAATGTTAAACAATTATTTCACTTTTATTATTATGAAAATGTAGATCAAACTGGTCAGAATTTTTTTTCTTGTCATAGAAAAAGGAAACAAAAGTTTTAATAAAACACATGCATAAATAAATGGAAATTGATTTTTTTTTCATTCAAAAACTCCTAAAAGCTAAGAAATGATCACATGGGAATGGGGAGTTGAGGGGTTGATTTACTGAATATCAGTTTTTTATTTTCATTTTATTTTCCTTTTGAGGACAACAGACATTTTCTGTAAAAATTATAATGTAATCAAAACTCATATTTCTTTTGGAGAAAATAAATTTCAGTGTGAAACTTTTGACCAATGGTAAAGGCTGATAATAATGGACAGCCACTCAAGAAAGGGTACATCTATTTTCTGGTACTTGATGATCAGGCAGGAGGAATTATGAGTGCTAAGAAAAAAATGAAAAGATTTATTGAAAAAGAAAGTCAGATATTGAGGAAAAAAATACATAATGACATCCAACTAGGCATTATGATCACATTCTGTAGCAAGTTCTCTGAGGTCAGTTCAGTTTTCTGTGGACAGGCAGGCTGCAAACAAGACATCACAGAAAGTCAAGTCAAAGACTTGGAGCATGGCAAGCAATTACTGATTGGTTAAAAATCTGCATTGCAAGGAAAGTCTCCCAAATAATTGTGGTAGAATTTAGTGAGGAACATCTGGAAAAGACTGATTAAGAGGCAGCTTATGTGTTTGTGTGACTTATAAGGAGCAGGCCTTGCTTTACTAGGAGTTCTTTAGAGCAGTCTCTCTCAACCTTTTTTGATAAAGTACTTTTAAAAAAAAAATTATAAGTACCCCCCAGTACCTACAGTTTTCAGTCACACAAAGTTTTTTTCTACCATTGCAACACATTTGTTTAAACAATTTAATCGTAGCTGGACAGGCAATGACATTTTTGGGTGTTAAAAAGTACAAAAATAATAAAGTGCTGTTAAACTTAAAACAAAACTTCAGTTTTCTCCAAATTTCAGTTGTGTTGACGTACCCCCCAGACTTCTCTTGAGTACCCCAAAAGGTACTTGTACCACCGGTTGAGAAACACTACTTTAGAGGTAGTGCTGCCATGGTGTCTGAGGGAAAAGCTCATGAATGTTCTATTGTTACTAGATTGTAGGAAATCACTTGATAAGGTTCTACAACAAGGATTATCAGCTTAGTGAGAGAGAAACAGAATGCAGGGTCAAACAGACTGTGGGACAGAAAACTGTCTGAAGAAACTGTGAACATCTATCTGGGATCTTACATAGTGTCCATCACTTTTGTATCTAAGCACCTCCCAGGATTTAAAAAACAACAAACATCAGTCACTCTTTCTCTTCCTGTCCAGCAGGTTGGAGTAAATGACCGGGGTTAGATTGTTGGTGACAAGAGATAAGAAGAGGTAGTTTTTCTAGCTGGCTGAAAGCATCTACTGGGATATCCCTCAAGGTCTAGCTTCAGACTTGTCAGGTTTTCACACAAGTAAACAACTTGGGCAGAAAAATCGCTGGTAGGCTATCTAAAGGTACCAAATAGATAGTTGGTGGTTTAAGATGCAGCAAACAATGAGTAATAGCCTGATTCAGAAGTACGTAACTTATGACTGGGCTTTTCAAAGAGAATTGAGGGAATTAGGCACCCAATGCCCACTGAAATTCAGTGCAATTTGGGTGCCCAAGGGACCAATTTCCAAAGGTATTTAGGCACCTAACAATGCAGATAGGTGCCTAGTTGGAGTCGCTTAGTACGCACAGTGGCTAATACTCCTGAAAAGTCTGAAATATCCAATTCTGTATGTTTTACTTATGGAAAGGATCAAGTAGAGCTGTCAGAATTTTGTTTTTCATTTTGTGGTTTTTATGACATTCTGATTTCTAAACTTTCCAAATATCAAAAACAAATGGGGGATCAATAGATGAATTATTTGCTCTTTGTCTCATGGCCATTTAATACCAACTAAAGAACTGGTTGCAATGTTTTGCCTTTCAAAATTTTGAAATATCAGATTTTTCAGAAGAATAGATATGAGACAGACGGGATGTATGGGAAGGGAGTGTTTGGAGATTAGATAGATAGATAGATAGATAGATAGATAGATAGATAGATAGATAGATAGATAGATCACTCTTACTCCTATTCTTGCGCAAAGCAAGAGTTACCACAATGCTCTTTTGTGTTCTACATTTCTTCAAAGTCCCATGTGTAGTTAAATAATAAGATATTTGTCATTCCTGGTCAGCAATCGCTCTTCTCAGGACAAGAAAAAGTACATACATCTGACATCCATATGATAAGGCATCAGAATAGCTTTCAAGGTTTCATTGAGGAGCCAGCATATTGGGACAAAGGGAGCAGAAAGAAAAGAAAGGGATAAAGTCTTTTCATAAATCACAAAAATCTTTTGATGCCTTCAGCTCTGTCTATGACTGCAGTGAAGGGGGAAAAAAGATAAGGAAGAAAAGAAAGAAAGTATGATATTGCGGCTGCCTCAACCAAATGATAGGCGGGAAATCAAAAGAAGGAATATAGTTACCATGCGAGCCGCAGGTCAGACCACATCTAAAATAATGACTGCATTCACTCGTGGTCATAAGGATATTATTGCCTGAAGGAGAGAGGCAACTAGGATGATTCCAGGCTTTAAGGAGAGCTTAAGGAGAGCTGAACAAAAAAATTTTTTGGGGGGGGGGATAGAGAGAGAAAGAGAGAGAGAGAGAGAGAGAGAGAGAGAGAGAGAGAGAGAGTGTGTGTGTGTGTGTGTGTGTGTGTGTGTGTGTGTGTGAGAGAGAGAGAGAGAGAGAGAGAGAGAGAGATTCAAATGCCTGGGAGACACAAACTAACCATAAAGGGAATTCCAGCTGAAGCAATTCCCTGACAAGGCAGTAAAACTATGGAATAAGCTGCCAAGAAGGCCATTGAAGCAAACAATATAAATACTTTTAAGGAAGAGTGAGACTTTTTTATTTAGAAAGAACGATGGAGGCACAGTAGTGGGGGTTGTTTGAAAGAGACAGGAAGAGGGGGGATGGGATAAGATGAACTGGATGGGGCGGGGATTGAAAGAGACAGGAAATGGGGATAGGATAGAGTGAGTTGGATGGGGACATGTGCTGGGATCTGAAGTTCTGTTAAAGAACTGCCTTTCACAGCTGGATTCTGTGACCTCAGTTCCAGCTGGATCGGTGACAAGTGGAACGGACTCTGGTGGCATTGTCCTGTTCATCCAGTTCCATGTGGAAGACTGTGTGCATCAAGCCTATAACACATGACATGGGCTAAGCTACTGCTTCAGGGTGGCTCTAGACTGGAACATCAGAGAATGCTATGGACTGGGGTTGAGAGGGACTCGCAGACCTGTTTTGGTGAAGCTTGCACAGCATCTGCACACACTATATACCTGGCTCCAGCCCAATGGGCATGAACCCTGCACTCTCACAAACATTATCATCACCAGCAAATTGACAAAGAATTTGCACCAACCCATCATACTGTGATGCAGATATGGGGAGGTTCCACACTTGTGCACTAACTGATGTTCTTTGAGCTGAGTGTCCCTGTGGGGGCGCCACTCTAGGGCTACATCTGTACTGCAGCCTTCTTCTGCAAAAGCTTATGCAAATGAAGCACAGAGTAGAATATCACTGCATTTCATTTGCATAATTAATTAGCAGCCATTTTTGCACAGGAGGCTTTTGAAATTTTGAAATAAAGCTCTATTCTGAAACATCCCTTACTCCTCGTAGAATGAGGTTTACAGGGACATTGGAATAGCAAGCCTGAAATAATTGGATTGCTGTGAAGTTGAGGGATAGCCATTTCGGCATGCTCCAGTATCCTGAAATAGAATTACAGTGTAGGTGTACCCTTAGGAAGGTAACTGAGAAACCACACTGCTTAAGTTGTGAATGATAGTCAAGGATTGTCGGAAAGGGTGCTGAGGCAGGAAGGTTGTGTCTGCTGGAGCACCAATGGGAAAATCTCATCCATTTATGGAGAATTTTGCATGTGGACTGTGCTCCGCTATCACCACTTTGAATCAGGGATATCATTAATAAAATCATTAAAGTTCCAATAGCTTTTGTGGTCATATTTGCTGAGGAGGGTGCTATAATTGGCTACTTTAAGTTGTAGGGTGGAGGAAGCATAAACTTTGCTGCCGAAGACATCCAGCTGTTTACTATCATGGTCTGAAGGTGTAGAGTGGAACTGTTGCTGTTTGCTCTTCTGATGAGTGGTTTCCACCTCTAGGGATTTGGGGTGCGATACGTAAACATAACATTTCCTAACCGTTCTTTTGCAAGTAGGTGTTATAGTGGCAGGGGATTGCCAGATGATTTTGGCAGGATCCATTACAGCAGTATTAATAGGGAGAGCAATCTTCAAGGATGTTGCTAATTGCAAAATATCTCTGATCTCATGTTGATTTTCTGTGATATTGAGTGATACTGAGCTGTGCAGTTACCTTCCTGAAAAGGTCCTGAAAGTGGGTGAAGTCATCTGCTGCTGTTGGAGGGGGAGGCATGATGACTTCATCCCCTTTGTGGGTGGGGAGTTATGAGGAGATTTACTGTGTGTGGCAACATGCTGCTGTCTGGTGGAAGTATGCTTCTAGTGGGGCCTCCATAGGCTCAAGTCTAGCTACTGTCCGGGGTAAGGCATAGGCCGTTCCATTCATGGGTGACCATACCATAGTGGAAAATCCCTGGCATACAGAGATCTTGATCAAATGGTGCTGAGGGAATTGGTAGGAAGGGAGTGCTGAGGTAAAAAAAAACCTGCCTCTATATCCTCCTCATCCTCACTTGAGAAAGGCAACAGAAATAAGCGATGATATCTTGAATTGAGCATTGGCAATACAAGAAGGTCCCAGTGATGGGTGACCTGCAGTGCAGGTGTGGATGGTGTCATAGTTGGTGTACCAGAGTTGACAACAGTGCTGTTGGTTTGTCCAGTGCCAACAAAGATTGAGAAACCAGCAGCATGCTAGGAGTGTTATTTGGTGGTTCCATAATGGTGGTCGGGGCTAGGACTGGCAGTGGAGCAGATGGCACAGCACTATCAGTGTGGGTCAGTGCCATTGTGAGGTAGGCAGGCAACTTTTGCCTCATTACCATAGTGGTGTGCACCGACAGCGTTTGGGGTGCGAGAGGTGCTGGAGACCCTGGCACGTTGTATGTGCTTAGGGGCAGTGCTGCTGTTGCCGTCAGCACTGAAGTGGCTAGGGGAGACCTCTGAGGCAAAGAGGCTGCATTCTCTTTTGAAATCTTCCTCTCTTTTGTCAGCTGAGGCATAGAGAAGGCCATGCAACATTTGGGACCCGGGTCTGAGGCAGGATGAAAGGTGTTTTCCATAAGGATAAGTTTTAGTTTTGGGTCACAATCCTTTCATGATCTTTCTTTCAGCATGCTGCAGTGGACTCATTTTGGGGGATCATGAGCTTTGTCCAAACAGGGGACACATTGTGAGTAACCATCTGAGATGGGAATGGCATCCTTACATGTTGTGCAGCATTTAAAACCTGATGAGCCAGGCAAGCTAACTATGAGGTAAAAAAAAGGGAGATTTTTAATTTTTTTTTGGCAGGGGGAGCAAATGGTGAAATTGAAAAGTTATCTAAATAATGAATACTGTAATAACTACTTATCTAACTAAGGTCATGAAGAAGACAAATATTTCCCTGAGGAACACTGTGGATCTGCGCCTTAAGTCAGGGACGGTAGAGAAGGAACTGAGGAAAGGAGCATGATGTCAAGGCACTGCAGCTATGCAAGTATATGTAGCCCACAAGGATACTGGTCTAATGACAATTGATTGATGACATAGGGGTGCACCAACACCTACAGGGGAACTCTCACAGGGACATCTTTTGAAGAAGTTCTGCTTACATTGGTCATGGGAGCACTCAGAAACCTACTGGCAGCCCTCTGATACCACAGACAATATCCCAGCTCTGGCGTGAGACTACCAACGGGTTGCTCTGCCATCAAATATGGAATTACAGAGTTGTATGATACTGAGCATGGAAATAAATATAGGAACTTCTACATTCTTATGTACACTACAAAGAGCAAGAGATACACCTGCCTGCAAAGGGAAGATGAAGTTCTGGAGATTGCTTCTTGGCTTCTACACCATTCGTCAAAAAATACATACACACTCAGAGCCTAACATAATGGCTATTGAAGTCATGTGTATCCTTCCACAGAGTTCAATGGGCATTTGATCAAGCTCCTAATCTGGAAAAGTTCTTTTCTATATAAACTGAATAAGCTTGGCTCAGGATGATAGCAGGCCCTGTTCGGGCACAGCATCTCCCTAATTCACAGGGTGATGCAAAGAAAAAATCCATGAATGCTTATAAGGTAGTGCAGCCAGTAGATAGAACAGCAGTGTACAGCTTGCCAGCTCTGTAACAATGTGTGTGTGTGTGTAGAAGCTAGGTTATCTCTCATGGGCGACTGTGTTCTGATTGTCTCTGGAAGCAGGATATTGAATCACAGATGCATGATTTGAACTGAAAAAGCAGCTTCTACATTTTTAACTCATATTGCTGTGCTTACCAAGCATTTACATCTTTGTTACGTTTTTCCTGCCTGCATTCCATGGACAATGTTTTGTTAGCCAATCAGTATGCCCAGTGCTGCCTTGTGACTTCACCTTCCTCGGGAGACTATAAGCCAAAGAAGTGGTTGCTCCCATAAATCATCACAAAGACCCAGGCTCTTCTTCCACTCCCTGCAGTGAAGGGGCACAGGGCAGCTCCAGAGTATGGTGACACGTTCTCTCCTTCAAGGGCCACTATGGCTTTGGATTACCAACTTCTCCCTCAGCTTCCTGGGAAGTTTTGGATCCTCTGGTTTCCCACCCCACCTTGCTCACTCTCACTCCTGCCATAACATTTTCAAAAGTGCCTTTGGCTTTTCCTAAGCAACTACTCTGCAAACTGCAAGGATACACCTACACTACGTGTTTTCTCTGCAAAAACATACGCAAATGAGGGACTCATTTGCATGACTCATTATCTCATTTGCATATTTTCTGCAGATCTGTTTTTGTGCAAAAACAAGCAGTGTGGATGTTTTCTTTTAGCACAAAACCCCCTTTTCCCTCAAGATCCTTATGCCCCCCAAAAGGAAGTATACCAATCTTGCGGAAAAAACGGGTTTTGCACCAACGCAAAAATGGATCGGCTGAAAATATGAATATGAGATTGTGACTCATGCAAATGAATCCCTCATTTGCATATTTTTTGCCGAGAAAACTCGTAGTGTAGACGTAGGCCAAGTGCTCAGGGTAATTTGCCAGCCATCGTCCTCTGGGGCTGTTTGGTGTAAAATCATAGGCTATATGCGGCTATGAACTCAATTTCACTCGCTTTCTCTCCCCCACCCCCAACACACAAATACATTCTCATAAAGATATCTCTTCATTTTCTTTCTCTCTCTCCAGCATCTTTCCCCCACTGCAGTATATGGGCAATGGCTTATTAGCTTTTGCTGTTTTCACCCTACTCCCCTGACAGCTCCCTGACTTTTTCTCACTGCTTATTAATTGACAAAGTGGAGAGTTAGACTGTACAAAGTCTCAAAGTCTCTGAATTAGCTGGCTGATGACCCTCCTTTCCTCCTACTATTAATGTGTGATCTCACACCCTTTGGTTGCCTGTGACAAGCATCATTGCCTCCAGGATGTGCCTCGTCTTCTACCAGTGAATACTCCCAAAAGCCTCCTGTTTTGTTCAGGATGAATAACTGCATCACTTGGTTGTTCCAGTTTCCCGTTTCTATTTAATCCCAAATCAGGATCCTAATCTGAAATTACTGGAATGGTAGAAAGGATTTAATCTCCTGTACAATTGGTTGCAGCAGCTCATCTGTAGAGACACTGGCAAACAGAAAGGGCTTCCATTTTTCTTTATTTTTCAGTTGAAGTCAAAAAAATTCTGTAAATCCAACTTTGGATGGCTCTACTATTATTTTGGAAAGGGGTGAAAACAGCAAAACTAAGTCTGTGCAGGACCTTGAAATGGACTCAAACGGAACTGAAATCCCTGCCTGGAGTGAGTTTTGGCCTGACTTTCCCATTTCTTGTCCAAAAAGGACTTTAAAAGATCACATTAGCCAAAGCACTGCTCTGCATACATATGCTGCAGCCCAGACTCAGGAGAGAAAAAACAGGCCCAGCAAGAAGAAGAGAAGGATTTAAAAATGTGTTTTCAAAGCCTTCTGTTCATTCAAAGAGCTGGAAAAAAAACCCTATTTAAACACACACAGAAAATGTTTCCATGGAGCAGCAGGAAGGACCTGCTTGGATGCTGTTCAACCTCACAGCTTACTAGGCATACAGTGGCAAGGAAGCACTGGCTGTAGGCTAGGAACTCTACCAAAATAATCTCATCAGTTGGCAAGCTTTGTAAATTTAAGAGGGCAGGGAGAGTGAAAGTGCACTGAATGAAACTCTTTAAGCGAGGCCAAATGGATGCTGTTTTTATGTTTTAGGTTATTTTTAAATGAAAAGCTCATTTTCTTGTTATTTCAGGGTCTGACTGCAAACCACTCATGTGCAGCTAGAGGCAGAAGAACTCCCTCTAACGACTGTCACTGTCAGGCATGCCCATCTGATAGCTGTTCAGAATTGTCACTGTCCTTGTAGGGCTCAGTTCTGTCTTTGCACACCCATGCCGGAATAAGACCCTCTCTGAGGCTCGTGTGCAGCTTTGCTAGCCCTTGGATTCAAGCATACAAAGCAAACATTTTTAATACCTACTCTTTCACCACCCACAGGGGTGGGACGAGTGGGTACAACTTAGCTTCTGCCTCTTACCCACCAAAACACCTGATCAGCTTCAGATCCTTGGCAACTTATTACAGCTTTGGAGCCAGGGGAGTCAGTTGTGCTACCTTGATTGCAACCTTACGCTAATGGCTGCAGGGCTGGGGCAGACTGTTGAGTGTGTGAGTGACTCTTGCTAGCTTAAGGGGCGGGGGCAAGACCCTTGGCTTTGAGCCCCCTCTGCCCAGGATGGATTGTACTGACTGTTTCTGGTTCCTGTGCTAACAAGTCTGTTCTACGCTGTGTTCTGAGACCCAATAAACCTTCTGGCTGAGAGTCACATCTGGCTGCGGATGGGGGTGCAGGCCCCGGTGACTCCCCACACCTCAGTGACACTAGTGTAAAAGGAGGAGGTAGACTCTGGGAAGGCAACATAGCGGGGTAGAAGATGAAAATACAGCAGAGCTGCCATTATCAACAGCTTCCATGCCAGCCACGTTTTTCCAGCCGCTCCCAGGGGCCTATGGAGATACCGGGACGATCACTGGTAGCTCGATTCTGCTAGCCTTGCTAAGGAGGCGCTAACTCTAAATAAGTGGGGGTAACATGGAGCTAACACTGAAATCTATGAGGCTAGTCAGGCAGTAAAGGGGCCCCCCAACATGAGTGAGCAGTGAAAAGTTAAATTCTGATACTGGGTGACTGGACGAGGTTTGAGCAGGAGCATGCACAGGCTGGATCAGCAGCCATCTGTCAGAACAGACAACAGGGAGCATCCCCGAAAAGATAGCGACCGTGAGCAGATTGGTGTGGCTGCTTCCTTAGAAGAATGTCCACCTCACTTCTCCTGGTTAGATTAGGGCTTGTGGACTGGCTGGGCCCTTGAGACCATGGTGTCCAACACGCTAACCATTAGCCACATGTGGCTATATGGCCAGTTAAGTATGGCTAGTTGGCTTCAACAATGTGGCTATTTGGTTGGCTGAGTGTGGCTAGTTCACTATAGCAGAGCTTCAGAACTGGTTGGATGTCACAGTCTTAGCACTAGCATGTACAGTAAAACTCCAGTCACCTGGCATCCAATGGTCCGGCACTGCTGATGGTCCGGCACCATCTGGAACCCGGAAGAGCTCCAGGCAGCTGGACAATTGGAGCTGCTCTGTTCCCAGCTTCCCCGATTCAGCCACTGCTGAAACTGACCAGCAGCTGACTCAGGGAAGCTTGGGGCAGAGCAGCTGGGGTGCTGCTGGGTTGGTCCTGCAGCGCCAAGGAGTGCATCCCCCCACTCCACCCCAGACCTCTCATAGCCCCCCTTTCCAATAGTCCAGCATATCTGATAATCCGGCATCCCCTGGGTCCTAAAGGTGCCAGATTATCAGAAGTTTACTGTAATTATCTCAAACGGGCCATCAGGCTCAGAGCACTCATCACACCATGACTGACTTTCTTTTCCACTGTGACTCTTATGTCTTCAACATGCTGACCTTGGTATAAATGAAAACCAGATATAACACGGGCAGGTACAAAATGCAGCAGGTCCCTTTTCACACCAGCTCATGCACTGGATCCAGTGGGGGAGAAAGAGTAGTTGTGCCTCCAAAAGGAAAGTGCCCTCTCTGTTTGCTTCTGTCCCACAAAAAAAAAAAAAAAAAAAAAAAAAAGAATACATCCAGGTACAGCTGGAAATGTGGTACCCTTCCATACCTGACTGATAAAGCTACTGCAGTAATTCCAAATTGTCTTAGAATCTCCCTCACTTCCCGGCTAAGAGCTGAGCCCCAGGTGCTGCATTTGCAACAGCCAATTATTCGAAAGGGCCAGATTTTTGCTTTCAGTTTTAGTCATGTTTATGCAGAAAACTACACTGGTGCCATAGAATCATACCCCAATTACAATCATGGGCATGAGATGAAAGTATGACCTGTTATCATAACTTAAACTAGCTCCCTCAAGGAGTTGGATGATTGTGATACTCAACACTGCAGGTAAGAGAAAGAATGGTGTTTGATCCATAAATGGAAAGGGTGTCAGAGCAGTAAAGATTCACCACCATAACATGTAATTGTATGTAATTACATGGAATTGAATTCACACAATGCAGTGTATTATAAAATCTTTGAGGTTCATCTTTAACAACAGAAGCTACCTATGAGCCATGTAAGAGTAAAAAAACTTCCTGCACATTGAATACTTCTGTAGTTGTAAGAGAAGATACAAGGAAATATTTTCATCTTCAACTCTGATAAGGAGTGAAAATGTGCAACTCATTTCATTTGGTGGCTTAGAGCCATGAGCCCAATGGACAGCCACTGAGTTTGCCAATGTATAAGAAGTTGCAATCCTGATAAATGAGTGTATTGCTTTGGGAAAGCCAGAGCTGAATTCACTCTGGAATGAAGCAGCAGCAGGAAAAAAAGAGAGGGGACGTAAGAAAAGAAAAAAGAAAAAGACAATTTTTTGCAAAAGTCCAACCATTTTTTCTTGTGTGGTGGCAGCAAGAATTCCTAAAAATATCTCATATTAGGGAAAAAACAGCATAGGGTTTATCTTGTCTCCTGCTTTACAAATTGATACTGGATATGCTGAAAATGAAACAAGACATCTTTGTACGCATGCAAAGCTGCTACTGGTAGAAGTTCTTTTTATAAGTCCATAAGGATTCACGGCACTACACAAGGTTCAGCAATAGCTTCACACATACCAGTTCTGCAGCTGCATTTTAAAGGCATGTCCTGGGAAAGTTTAAAAAGCTTAAAAATTGGCATCCAATGAGGTTGGTTGGCATCATCATTATCCATAGAGCACGATTTCCAAAAGGCATGGAAATGAGAGCCTCATTTCATTTTTATGAACCAAATTACAGATCATTTGTAAAAAGATTGATTTGTGAGGCATATTTTAAGAGGTTTAGTGGGCAATGCATATGTTTATGAGCACTGAAAGGGAAAGTTGATGGCAGAAAAACACAAGGCAATAAAATAATATCTTGGATGGACAATGCAGTGTCTTGGATTGCTCAAAAGGAAGATTTATCCACAAGGAGATTAATAGAGGATTGTACGGATTGAGCTGCCATGACTGCAAACTTCCAGAAATGGACATGCCATAGAAGAAGAAACATAACAGAGACATTTCTGATCTCCTAGGCTAGGGTGATCACAAACCTTAGGATAAAGTATGCAACTGTTGGGAGAATAAAGCATTGTTGGTGGAGGGAATCCAGCTACAGAGTGATGAGTGAACTTCTAGAGATCAGTTGAATTCAGAGCCTGACTCTTTATGGGAGTCCTCTCTAGCAGTGAGAGACAGCTCACATGTAAGTGTAGGAGAATCTTCAGAGAATCCTTGGATGGGGCTTTTGCAAGATAATTTGGTTATAATTTAACAAAGTGCCAAAGAGGAATTTTGGTTTTAACATCCCAGGCAGCTACCTTTTTCTTTTCCTCCCTCTCCTTCCATCCATCATATTCTAAATCACCCATCACTGAAGTATATAGGCACTAATCTTAGGGCTTGATTCTCCATAGCCATGTCTCTCATACCGTCATTTATGCCTCTGTGGGTTGTACAAATCACAAGGTGCAGTGCCTACTGCCAGTCCTGTTCACCTTTCCCAAGAAAATATCTTAAGCTACTTGCAGCTTCCCCAGCTAGTGCTTAGGAAATTCCGGACCTCTAAATTTCCTAGCGGGGGTGATTTGTGCCACACTGAGGAAACAGTGAGAGCTCTGTTCTGCCCATTATGTTATAACTAACATTAACTTAATCAAAGGTGTCTTCAGTAAGGCAGTTCTAAGGAATTGGTCTCTTTCCTCTTGTTTTCTCTTTCAATAAGATAAAATTAAAGGTCACTGAAATATGTTTATAGGTCTTTTTAAATGCCTCAGTGTGAGTAACAAATCCATCAAAGCCCATCCAGGATGGGGATAGCTGTCAGCTCTGTTTAAATGGATACCTGTAGTGTGCAGTAAATCTTTCCCCTCATACAGCTTTATCCTGTCATCATAGCCTAGCAGTTTCAGGCAGACATTAGTGAACTGCTAAACGAGTTTCCTCCAGAGGATTATTCTTCAATCTGGTATGCGGCAGAGGGGTTGCAGTGCTCCTTGTGAAGAACTCAGTGGAGAGTTTCCACAGACTGCTGGATAGATCACTATGCCAGCTACTGATCACCTATGGGAAACGATGCTTTGGCTCTAGCCCAGTTTACACCAGCTGAGGGTCTGCCTGCAGCCTTTGTGGTTCTTTGGTACCTTGCTCAAAATGAAAGCTCTTTTCTTACCATGCTAGCCCACAAGTAAGTAGGTAAAATGGATACCATCTTTCTCCTTCTCTGCTCAGCGCAGAAACCCAACTTCTGCAGCTGTGCTCCCCGTTTGCTGAAATGCTGTGGTGCAGCAATGGGAAATGGTGCCTCAGCTTCAGGTCAGTTCAGGTATGCTTCGTAGATGCAGTGAGACTTTCTGGAAAGGACACTGGACTGAGAATGAGGAACCCTGAGAATGAGGAAGCTTGTCCACGGACTTCTTGTTTAACCTTGGGCAAGTTACTTCCTTTCTGTGTGCCTCTGTTTCTCCTCCTGCCCTTCATCTTGTCTATTGAGACTGAACTCTGTAGAGCAGAGAGTGTTTCTTACTAAGTGTTTGCACAGCACCTCGTACACTGGATTTTGATCTTGGTTGGGAACTTGTAGTACACCATGGTACAAATAATAGCTAAAAAAGAGGAGACGTTGATTTAAGCCCTGGATTCAACAAGGTAGTAGGTAAAATGTGCCTTAGGTTGTCCTCTTTGGACTGCTTAGCCCACACTCTAGCTCCATTTACCTGGGTTCCTTGTGTTTGGTGTCTTCCTGACTTAGAAGAAAAAAATGCTCTCCCCAGCATTATCATGCATGGCAGATTGCAATCTTAACATGTTCACTCCTGTTTTGGCAGTGAGTGAAATGCTAGCATTTAAATAACCATCATGGACCTTCTGAACGAACCTGTGGCTGAGACAGGCAACTGGTGAGAGTTACAGGTTCTCTGCAAACTGAGGCAGATCTCACGGCTTCAGCCGTGGGGGTGCGTCTACACTGCATCGTTATTTCGAGATAACTAGCATTATTTTGAATTAACAATGCAAGGATGTACACTACCACTCTGTTATTTCGAAATAATTTTGAAATAAGAGACGGCTTATTCCAAGGAATAACACCTATTCTGAAACAGCTATTTTGAAATGAGGCATATGTAGATGCTCCACTGCTGCTATTTCGAAATAGCCCCTCACCGGGACCATTCTAAGTTATTCCTCCCCAGTGCTCCTGGGGCTCTAAATAGAGATAGCATGGCTACATTAAGGAAGCCTGCCTCCGACTAATTTTAAGGCTTCCCTGCAGTGTAGACGCGCTATTTCGAAATAAGCTATATCAGAATAACTATTCCGCAATAGCTTATTTTGAAATAAGCGTGCAGTGTAGATATACCTCTGGTACATAATAACTTTCCTTTTTTCAGAATAATGCTACCAAACCCATTAATTTGAAATAAGGGGCTGGTTATTTTGAAATAGCAGCTCCTGCTTTCCATAAGGAATAATACTTATTTCAAAATAGTTATTTCAGGAGTTATTATTTCAAACTGAGTTATTTTGAAATAATTTCCCAGCATAGACATGCCCTTAGTGACATCTGGGTCATATTTTCAAAGTGTGCAACTGTAACACCTGGAAAGTTCAGATTCTGGAGCACAAGCTATTGAGACTCCTAATTTCCACCAGGCTTGCCAATGAAGGCAGAGGGAAAGGGGCAATTGCCCCAGAGCCTGGTGAGTCAAAGAAGCCTGGAACTCCCATATGCCACTGCTGCTAAATCACTGCCGGACCACCACACATTACAGGCAGTGCTAAAGGCTCCAAGGGCACCACGCTCTGAGTGGTATTCAGGGCTGCCAAAGGGCTGGCATGATGCGCTCCAGGCGGTGCTTAAGGCTGGCTGCCCTGATTCCAAACCTTCCATCCAAGGCCTCCCCACTTCTGGAAGCTTAGAGCCTACCTTGTTGAAGGGCCCACAGAGACCAAAATCAATGGGCTTTATGAACCTATGTTTAAAGCTCAGAAAATGCCACTGGACCACCACGTCACATGCCACTGCATTTTCAGGCCTTCTGCATGACCAGTTTTTTGGCTAGTTAATTTCACTTTTAATCTAAGATAGTGATCTCCAACCTTTAAGCACAAGATGGCTTTTGAATTTAAGTGCAATCTAGGATCTACATCAAACCCAAATATCCTTGCCCTACCTCCTTCCCTGCGGTTCTGCACCTGCACCACCCCTTCTCACTCTGTGGAAAAGGAGGACATGGAAAGGGGGAGGGGGACACCCTGACTTCAGTGCCCCCCTCCTCCACTTCTTCTACCCTATACAGAAAGCAGGTGGTTCCTGGGAGCAGCTCAGCAGTAGGGAGAGAGGCAGCTGAAGACAGCCTCCCAGCCAAACCAGTCAGGATCACCTGTCAGAGGCTCCGGGATCTACCAGTTGCTCCCAATCTACTGGTTGGTGACCACTGATCTAAGACATTCAGAGACATCTGTAAAAGAGAATTGCAGCATCGAGCATTGGCTGTTGCCTTCATACATCAGGCAAAGCAAATGAAAGCACTCATTTCAGAACAAGTAAGCCAGTGATGGGCAATCCAGGCCAGGGAGGGGGCCACGTGACTGGCCCTCCATCTCAATAGTTTGCAAGATTGTCATAACGAAGATAGTTTCCTGGGATAGGGTAGGTTCGCCAACTGCACTTGTGTACCTAGAATTTTTGGGGCGTGCCCACTGAAACCTAGCGGCACTTTGTTTGGATGTACAGAAGCACACGGCTCTCACAGTGTTGTGTGCAATCAGTACACACCTCACTTCGCATTCCCTTGCTTTATGTGCAGGTCACTTTAGCAATACCTGTAGGAAAAAACTATGTGAATAGAAATCAGCTGAGTCTCATAACTCTGCCTGCAATGATAAACAAGATGTCTCATGTGCCTCACATAGAATCCTGATGGGCCACATGGGGCCAGCGGGGTACAGGTTGCCCACCACTGATGTTAGCCAACATCATTAGAAAGCTGAGATGAACAAGGGTCCATACCAGAATATTTAAGTTAAGATTTTAAACAATGAGTAGTGATTTCCAATGACTCAGTTCTTGAGTGCCCAACATGAGACATTTCAAAAGCTCCTGATTTTCAGAAAGTGTCTTCGCTAATCTAATCTGTTTAATGGGGATAAAGCATCAGGAGAAAGAGGGAATAATAGAATACTCATAGGAAAATGATCTTTAAGGCATGATCCACACATCTTTCGTAATTGCTTTCCCATACTGAGCTCCATGAGTCTCAGATGAGCTGCAGAGAGGCCATGGTGTCACTACTCCAGCAGTGGAATACTCTTCTCAACCTCCCACTAAACTTCTCAACAGAGTCATACAGCCTCGACTTTCTCCACCGTATCGAACAATTCTACCCTAGAGAAGGGGCACTATGCAAAAATTAGTGCAGCTTTTTCAACCCACATTATCTTCTTGTCAGATTTGCTCATTGATAAAAGGACACAAGGAATGGAATACAAGCCCCACTGAAGTCAATGGCAAAACATGAATTGACTTGAATGGGAGCAAAATGTGACCCAATGTGCACCTTTACAGCATGGTCCTTCTCCCCCATACAGTTGATCCACTTCTTAACACTGCTCCTTTCCCTGGCACCTCCAGCTCCTGAAAGTTTCTCTATCCAGGCTCCTGCAGTGGGTTTTGGAGAGGAAGAAAAGATATTTGATTGCTTAATCCTTTCAGCTAAGTAAAATCATCTGCACTGGCAAATTCTCCGGGAGATGTGCATTTCCCCACTTGTCAGGCCAGGATATTAAATTAAGCAATTTTCATCAGATAACACATCTTCTGGTTCATGTAAAATGTCCAGCAAATCGCTGAGCTCATAAGTCAGCCTGATTGAAAGTGAGCTGTTAATCCATTTCACTTTGTTGAGATGCAGTAGAATGGCAGCACAGCTCTCTTCGGAGTATATTCCCACTGCAGCCATGCTTGCAATATTCCTAAACCTTGCCTCCCCACCCTCCCTCCTATTTTCTCTTTCTATCTATACATAAGGTCATGTTTTCATTCAGAGAACACTATAGTTTGCTATGATCCTACAACCGTAGCTAATGCTTTGGGTGTCACACATCAACCCATGGGATGGTTTCCAGGATATCTGCAATCTGGGAAATTCTAAGTGTTGTGGACAAGCATTTATTTATGCTTCAATTCTCCTCCTCACCTCCCTTATTCATGCCAGTTGACTTGAGAAAACTATAACACCTACCCTCCAGTTTATTTCCAGTACATGATTGTTAGGGCTTGTTACTTGACTGCTAAGGGCTTACTCTAGCTTTCAGCTCAAGCCCTGTCCTGGATATGATCCAGAATTTCACCACTCTAGTCAGCTCACCAGATACATTATGTCTCAGTCAGGTGGACCCCTGGGTTCTTGGAATTCTGTACCACATTTTCAGAGAGTGCAATGTACACTACTCAACATAGCCTGCCAACTCTGCCCAAGACTGTCTCTTTTGGCATGGCTAGCAACCAGGGGACTAGCAAGGAGCTCAGGACAGCACAGGAACTGCAGTTGTGAAAATCCCTCTGGGGGAGGGTAGCATGGGTATGGCTTTAAAATCATGTGATTTAAAAAACTGGTGGGTTTTTTAAATTGTACTATGGTGTTAGGAGCCTTTATGGTCCATGTTTTCTAGTTTTTCTCCACAAATATGAGGACCAGAAACACACTTTTAAATTAAAGCTGAATTTTTCATGTGATGACATGACTCCGGAAGTTGGGGCTTGAATAATAAAATCACCCAATATTGGGAGAACTGGCAACACTATGAACCAATAGCCTATATTCTTAGAACTATCCTCTAGTAACATGTATTGGCCATGCAATATGAATCTGAATGTGACTAGCCTTTATTAATTTTCCTTTATCAAGGAGGAGAATATACAAGTCTCCAGAGGATCATGCTAGAAATTATATATATTTCCAATGAGATTAAAGAGCTAGAAATGAAGGATGTGCCTTTACTACACATTAAGATTGAAGCGCCTTCCACGCCACTGGATCAACATTCTTCTAAGTCTGTAGATCTTGTGGTCTCATGTTCATCAACTCTGTCTACTTAACTATACTCAAGGGTTTGCATAAGTCACAAAGGGCCAGATTTTTGTTTTCTCTGTTCATTTCAATGAACATTTTAAAGCAGATCTCTCCAGATTTAGTATCAGGCACTTCTTAAGGCACACGCTAGAGAATAATTACAGATTAAATCTACTGACTATTACATCTTGAGAAGTGGTCACTCTAGACAGTGCAGCTTTTAAACTCAGACTTGTGGGCTGGATTCTTCACTCAGTTACAGTGATGTACATCAGGAATTGACGTCAAAAGAATGACCCTCGTGTCAAACCAGTCTGAGAGGAGAATTAACATAATATTTCTCCTCAGTTCTGGATATTTTAAAGTTACCATTTTGTGCTACATAGAGAAACCCACTGGCCTAATCAGTTTCTATCTCCTCTTCCTTGAATCTCATGCTACCTTCTGTCACTTTAGGTTCAAGATCCTGGCCCTTAAAGCCCATCACAATTTTGTTCACCTACATCTCTTCTCTCACTTGCACCAACCATCGTTCCTTCTCTTTTCTGTTGCATTCCATGCTGCAGGGATCTCCTTAAATCAAAGCACTGAGAATTGACAAGAAAGGGCATAACCTAGTCATATATCCACTTAACACACAAAACTCCCACACTTCAGCCACAGAATGCACTAGGTTCAATAAAAAAAACTTGGGATGGGCTCTCTTGTAACACTGTTCCAAAGTCTTGGTTAAAATGCCCCTGTACATTACATTCTCCATGCTAATCTCTCCTATCTTTCTGTCCCATTTGTCTTCTGCCTCCATTGTCAGCCCTGTGCCATACATCACTGACTGCAACTAGAGCAGCTTCCTCGAGTACATCTAAAACTTACTAGAGATTGTCACCAAGCAAGAGCCAATCTCTGACCATCCCTCAATTTCAGGATGGTCAAAATCAAATTCTTGCCTAATAATTACACTTCACAAATGCTTGCTATCTCTAGTAAGGGTTTCGCCTCAGATCTAAAAATCCCAAACTATAGAATGTTCAAAATCTAGATTCAAAGTTTGTGACTTGGATTCTGAATGGAGTGAGTACAAATGGAATGAGAACTGGTCATCCACCTTCTTTAAACTCCTTTTAATTCCAGCCATTGGAGCCACTGCAGCTGGGGCAGCTCTCCGCTGGTGCTGCAATGTCTTCATAAATAATTTTAGCACCCTGGAATGAGTTTCACTCATACTAGTTAGAATAGCTGGGCTGGGAGGCTTACTCCCAACTGCAGTCTAGACAAACTCTGAGGCTATGTCTACACTACGAGTTTTTTTGGCAGAAAATATGCTAATGAGGGACTCGTTAGCATGAGTCACGATCTCATTAGCATATTTTCTGCCATTTCTTTTTATGCAAGGGGTTTTTGCGCAAGAAGAAGCAATGTGGATTGGGGGGGGGTTGCACAAAAACCTCATTTTGCACAAGATCCTTATGCCTATCCGGCAAAAAGAAACAGCAGAAAATATGCTAATGAGTCCCTCATTAGCATATTTTCTGCCAAAAAACTTGTAGTGTAGACAAAGCCTAACAGTTTTGCTTGAACTAGATTTATCATGTTGCTTCTTATACACTCTGAAAAGAATATTATAATGAAAGACGACTTCTCAGCATAATTTCACCATCCTGACATAATTTAACTATTTTCTTTTCAGAACGGTATACATTTACTAGTTAGTTTACTTTAGACTTGATGTTGGTCAGGAGCAGCCCTAGGCGAGCTGCCGGCAACTGGCACCCTAGGCGAAATGTGCAATCGATGCGTGATCGGTGCCCCCACCTCCAAATCCCTCAATGGCCATTTATCTTGGTGCCCTAGGCGACAGTCTAGATGGCCTGTACTGATGGGCTGCCACTGATGATGGTCCATGCCACTTACTGTGGGTTGCATGAGTAACCTATGTGCCAGTCCAGTCCTCTTTATACCATACTAGAAGAGTTAGCCAACTCAATTAATTTTTGTTTTTGGAACATACAATGAAAATGTTCATGCTTCATTGAATCATTGCTCTGGGGTGGGGCTGAGGATGAGAGGTTCAGTTTTCAGGCTGCCCTAGAGAGGACAACTCCAGCTTTCTCACTACAGCAGCTTGGCATCTCCAATGGGCACAGCCTGGGGAAGGATATATGTCCCCCACCTGGGGCAGGTCCAGGTTCGTCTGCCCTGGCGCTCACCAGCCAGACTGAGGAATACAGCAAATTATGCACGTCCTCTCGCTCCTTGACAAAGAGGAATAGCCAGCAATGTTCCCATATGAACGGCCCCCACTGCCCTCTCTAAACGGTATGTAGGGGGTGGGAGGCTCAGGGCTGGCACACTCCTGGATGGGGGGAGGATGCCCCCAGTCAGCTCCTTTCACCTGCCTGGTGATTCTGTCTCTTTTCTGTTTGGTTTTATGAGCAGCAATCCCATTCTAAGCATATTTTCCCTTACCTTGGTTTAAATTATGATCAGGAGAAGCTACAGTCCGAATTTGGAGGTCCTAGCTCTTACTGTTTAGGAGGAGTTCTTCAACAAACAGACAGGCAGACAGACACATTCTCTCAAATATATAGTAGATTTTGTGGCTGTAATCAAAGTACGTGCCTTAGAGCCTATAATAAAGAAAAAGTCCAAATAACCAGTTGGACTCATTTTATTACCAAGACTTTAAACACCAGGGCTATGTCTACACTCATGGCTTCTTGCGTGAGTAATATGCAAATGAGGCTAAGCATGCAATATCTCCAAGCCGCATTTGCATACCTAATGAGCCACCATTTTTTTCAGAGGAAGCTCTTGTGCAAGGAGCATCTACCCTGCCCCTTCTTGCGCAATGCCGTTCTTCCTGAAAAGTAATAGGTGTAACAGCATTGCGCAAGAGGGTTTTTCTTGTGCAAGAAGGGGCAGTGTAGATGCTCCTTCTTGCGCAAGAGCCTCCTCTGAAAAAAAATGGTAGCTCATTAGGTATGCAAATGAGATGTGGCAATATTCCACGCTTAGCCTCATTTGCATATTACTCACGCAAGAAGCCACAAGTGTAGACATAGCCCAGATGTTTACGTTTCTATTATTTCTCTACCTCCTAAATCAGAATTATTTCCACAAAGGGACTTTTACTGCATGATGATGTATTTACTGGAATAAAAAAAGAAGTTGGCATTATCTTGTGGACCATCTAACATCCACATTTTTTTTTTGGCAGGGACAGTGTGTGAAATGTCATTAGCAAAATGTGGTCATTTAATTGTACTCTGTGAAGTATCATTTCTGTGAATTACAGGTTCTCTCCACTCCTGAATCAGTGAAGGAATCAGGGAAAATGAGTAAGAAAATGGTGAGCTGGAAAATAAATCCGTCACATGAAACTTACCAGGTAGGCTGCCTTTTCTGGCCACAGCTGGTGCATGGACTGTTCCCACAGCATGGGGAAGAATTTAACCCAATGAAAATAAATCAGAGCTGCCACTACTAAACTGATCTTCTGGTGGTAGCACAGAGGTAAGTAGGAAGAGTTGACCAGAACTGAGATTTCTCCATCAGAATGAATTGCTAGAATGTACAGTTTCAGCAAACTTGACATTTTCTGTGGGGTAAAAGGTTTATATATGTATGTATGTATTTATTTAAATAACTAGAAGACTTACCTGGCATTGCACAGGTTCTTCAGGGCAAAGGACTGGCAGTTTTGGGGGTACTGGAGTGAGGGCAGGAGGCTGGGGATCTGTAGGGGTGCTGCAGGAGCCAGGGTTGAGGGTGAGAAGGAGCTTAGGGCAGGGGATAGAAGTGCAGGAGTCAAAGCAGAGTATTGGGAGGGGTTCAGGGAAGCAGGTCAGGTACAGGAGCCAGGCAGGGTGTTGGGAGGAGCGGTTCAGGGAGAGGAATGGGATCTCATCCTGCCTGCCAGCTTCTCCCTAGGGCCAATCTGAAAGCAGGGGGGGGGGGGGGAGGCGGGAGGAAGGGACTTGCTTGCTGCCCCCCTGTGGTCATAAGTGAGTATAACCATCCCTGCCATCAGACTCTCCCTTTCTGCCTGACAAAACAATCTAATTCCAGGAATATCCTATTATCCTGGCACAACTAAACCCTGACCTTGCTTTCAGTTATGATAAGACAAAACTGCACGCCAAATTTGGTGGTCCTTAGCTCTAACTATCTAGGAGGAATTCTTGAACAAACAGACTTACAGATGGACAGACAGGCATCAGGTAGGAGTCGTATGACCCTGGATACATTATGTGAGATATAGTCTGGCCAGAAGCCTTTCCTGCTGGAAAGAATGGGGACATCTGACTCCCAAATATAGCTTCCATAAGGCAATATGTTGGTATGAACAGAGAATAAGAATGAGAAAATTTCATTGCCTCAATATAAAGCAATGACATATCCACATCTTGAATACAGCATGTGGATGTGGTTGCCTCATCTCAAAAAAAGATATCTTTGCATTGGAAAAAGTTCAGAAAATGGTAACAGAAATGATTAGGGGTTTGGAATGGCTGCCATATGAGGAGAGATTAATAGGACTGGGACTCTTAAGCTGTGAAAAGAGATGACCAAGGGGGATATGATTAAGGTCTATAAAATCATTATTAGTGTGGAAAAATTGAATAAATTCAAGAATAAGGGGTCACCAAAAGAAATTAATGAGTAGCAGGTTGAAAGCAAACAAAAGGAAGTACTTCTTCACATAACACATAGTCAAGCTGTGGAACTCCTTTCCAAAGGTTGTTGTGAAGTCCAAGACTATAGCAGGTTAAAAAAAAACCTAGATAAATTCATGGAGGATAGGTCCATTAACGGCTATTAGCAGGAATTTTGTCCCTAGCCTCTGTTTGTCAGAAGGCGGGAATGGGCAACAGAGGATAAATCTCTTGGAGATTACATGGTCTGTTCATTCCCTCTGGGTCACTTGGCATTGGCCACTGTCAGAAGACAGGATATTGGGGTAGATGGATTTTATCATCTCTGTAGACACTCTTATGTGACAATGCAGTTTAATGTTATTCTGACTCCAAAAGAAGTGTTTTGGGTCCAGAATTCCATTAAAAAGGGGCAAATTTTCAGTGCTAGGAATAGCCACATGTTTTGTTTTGCTTTGATCAAGAAAACTTTGACATTTCCAAATTGAATTTTTTTTGGCATTTCCATTCTGAAAGAAAAAATTGAATGCCAATGGTTTGTTACAATGTGTAACAAAAACAAGTGGCGAAATGATGGTATTTCCCAAAGAGGGGAAATTCCAAGTTTAATTCTGCTCTGATGAAAATATTGGCCTAATTTACCATTTAAAAACCCTTTCCCAATAAGAACAGAAAATAATCAATGATTATAATAATTTCTAGAATATAATTTTCTGGAATGGAGAAAATTCTTAATCTTGTGAATGGGTGAGAGCAGAAAATACAATGTGGCTAACATTTCTTCACATAAGTTCTGGCTCAGAAAGGATGATTTTATTGCTTGCAAGTGTTTTCTGAACAGACAATTGGATTAAACCATTTTATGCACCATCCCAATGGTAAACAGCATTCAATACTATCACTCTGACTATTTCCCACAAAATATGACTTATGATAATAGATTTATGACCTATAAATAAGATTGTAGTTAGTAGCTGAATGTTTCAAATGAGGTATGAGAAAATTTGGCTAATTCTCTTTTTCATTTTTCTTTTGGCTTCAATTTATAATCCACACAGCCTGCTGTTAGAGAGCTAAGCAATGACTTTTTTTTATATATTAAGCCATTTTGTAGGGAGCAAAAACACAATATTCAGAGTAGGAGGAAACTACCAGAATACAGCTGGGTTTTAATAAACATGTTTGCTAACTCTGTCTCTCTCTGTATATATATACACACAGAGAGAGGGGAGGGGGGGTTGATGGTTTCTACCGATATAATACAGGATATAGCCTTAAATCATAAGCCACACAAACTGGAGAATGAAAACATCCTTTGCTGATTTTGATAAAGCATGTCTGCAGTCAGTTAACATATATCATAGTACTATTCTCTCTCTGAATATTTCTATAGCTTTTGTAGCGGGTTCACTCACTTTTCACATTGCTTCTCACTTTTTTGCCAGGATGACTCCCTCAGGGTGACTTGTGGGGAAGTCACCCGCCTCTCTGATGCTGACGTGTCCCCTTTGGGTGAGGTATTCTCTTCAGGTCACTGCCCTCCAGCAGTGACCTCTCTGTTGTTTGTTCACACCCCCTTCCAGAAGTCACTGTTCTTCAGGTACTTCCAGGGTCCTCCCTACTCCCGGGGACACCTAGCTCTTCCTGGAAGCACTCAGCTACTTCCTGGAACAGCCAGTTCCTTGGTCTACCCAGTTCCCTCCTGTACCTCTGCCTTTGTGCCTTCCGGCCCAAGGCTTCCCTGGCTCAAGCACCCCCAGCCCACTGCAGCTGCCTCCGTGCAAGCCACAGCTGCCTTCCTGCAGCCCAGCCTTTTAGGGCTGCCGCCATGAAAGCCCCTGCCCTTCATGACTGCCTCCATACAGCACTGGGCCTCAGGCCGGGTAGTCTAGGTTTGCTGGGCCCAAAGCCTGCTGCCCTGTGGCAGCAGACAGGCAGAACCCTCTCCTCTTCCCAGGAGCTGCTCTTATAAGCTCCAGCTGGGCCCTCCTTAATTGCCCTCAGCTGGGCTTCCCCCTGACTCCAGGTCTCTGAACCTCTTAAAGGGCCAGTGCAGGGCAACACTTGCCACACTTTATTTTATTCTATTCTATTCACTTCACAGGAATGCCCTTTGCTTTCATGCCTCTTATTCGCCTTCTGGTCACAGTCACATGAAAGGCATGATATGAAAACCATTTTATAGAATACAGGCAAAGGCTATTTGGTTATGGACCAGCCAAGGAAGATGGTGGTCAAGGAGGGTCTTATGTACATGGTATGTCATTCTGAAGAATTTTTGACACTCATTCATCACCTAATATTAGTCAGTACACTTTGCAACAGAATGGCCTAGGGTATCATTGCTGAAGGATCACCAAACAAGCCTGCAATCTCACATCCTTGTTGAATAAGCTCTCTAGATCATTCTGTTACAAAATTCATGTCAATAAAGAGGCCTTTTACCCTGATTTCTTAGTGGCAAGCATCAAAGGAAATATGAAGCCCTTGAGCATCTCATAACATCAGTGGCATATAAGCAGTTCTGTGGACTTATTCCTCTTTGAAATGGCATGTTGCATTTGCCTTTAAATTCCTTCCAGCTGTGAAGCAGGAGAAACACTGATAAGATTTTCCCCAGTGTGGAACTGAAACATTTACCAGAGGTAACTGAATGTACCAGTTTCCCACTCCTTCAGTTTCCAAGCATATGGAATATATTGTGGTCAGAGGGAAATATATTTTAAGAATCTCTCCTGCATCTTTTCAGGGACATTCCAGTGTGGATTACTGCAGGTGTCCAGAAAGGTTGGAGAGTCTCTCTCCCCCTACTTTTATTTAAGGGAGTAAGCAACATTCCACCTCAGAACGGCTATTACAGATGGGGTTGGTGGGGAAGAGAGGGTTGTTTGATTGGAAATAAGAACCAATGAACAACTTCACCCAGAAGCTGAACAGCGAATTTTCAGAGGCTCCAAAAGTTCTCCTAATACTTGGTTTCAGATGGGTCTAGAAATGGAATTTCCAATACAATATAAGCAAGAGACTGTTCCTATAGTATTTCCAGCATGGGAGAAGCAAAGAAATATGTGAAGTCGTCTAAGAATGTTCTGTCCTAATGAGGTGTTCAGATTCTAGAAGGCACTAAGGACACTCCATAAGGTACTATACATCCTCAGCTTCTGAAGGATGAATCCCCACAGTCTTTAGTAATTCCAAAGAAGTAAATGGGATTACTCTGGAGATATGCTGCTATAGGTGACTGTCTAAACTGGCTCTTTATTTTCACTCCATGCTCATGCTTTGATCTCAGTGAGATTTGTCTATAAAAGATCATATACATTCTTCTGGATTTGTCCCACTTGCTAAAGTGGGAATTGAAGAAGCTCGGTTAGCATCTTGCGGGATACTCCCAGCTGCTAGAAGATATGGCACATATCCAGCAGAGACTTACAAACCTGTTCTCTGACCAGTGGGTTCCTATTAGCTTCAGATAAGAACCCAGCTCAGGCTAAAATGCAAGCCTTCTAGTGCACTTTCAGAGCTTAACTGCAGGGCTGATGGGATCTCATAGGGTGCGTCTAGACTACAGGGTTTTTTTTGGAAAAAAGTGGCCTTTTTTCAAAAAAGCTTCCCCTGCGTCTAGGCGGCCGCTGTGTTCTTTCAAAAGTAAACTGAAAGAACACGGCAATTTTTTCGACCACGGGAAACCTCGTTTTACGAGGAATAACACCTTTTTTCGAAAGTGCTCTTTTGAAAAAAGGGGTTATGTAATGCAAACTGTGCTTTTTCAAAAGAGAGCATCCAGACTGCCGGGGTGCTCTCTTTCAAAAAAGCAGCTCGCTTTTTCAATAGTACTGGTTATAGTCTAGACGCTCTTTTTCAAAAGAGGCTTGCAGTCTAGACGTCACCATAGAGTCAGATAAAAGTCTACTCAGGGAGCCAGGATTGAGAATGATCATCAGCATAGAAAACCAGTTGACCTAATAGTCTCCCAGGAAAAGTAATTGCATATTGAAAAATAAGTAGGGAGTGGAGGGAAGGAAATTGGGAAAGACAGGTTATTTCCCTAGGAAGATGCAGGCTCAACTGAAAGTTTAAGGAAGATATTTCCAAAATGTTTTACCATGTGCAGGCATATCTTTAGTGATGTCTTTACCGCAGCAGAGAGCAGGGTTTGATTTATTGCCGCAAGAGGTTCCAGCACATTTGGGGTGTTTTAGGTTTCAGATCAGTTACTGTGGAAAATAAGTCCTGCTAGCACTGCACCTAACATTAGCAGACTTTTTTCTTTGCCTAGGCACCTTGCTCCCGACTTGAAGCATCCTATAGTATTCCTGTTCTGAACAGACATGTGTAAAATTCAGTGGCATCATTTTCCAGAGAATTTGCAATCTACCTTTCTAGAATTCAGTCATGAGACTTGCTGCATTGCAGCACAGTGGTGTAAGAGGATGTAAGGCACTTCGGGCTCGTCTACACTGGCCCCTTTTCCGGAAGGGGCATGTAAATTTCACCAGTCGTCGTAGGGAAATCCGCGGGGGATATTTAAATATCCCCTGCGGCATTTAAATAAAAATGTCCGCCGCTTTTTTCCGGCTTTTAAAAAAGCCGGAAAAGAGCGTCTACACTGGCCCCGATCCTCCGGAAAAAGTGCCCTTTTCCGGAGGGTCTTATTCAAAGTAGGAATAAGACCCTCCGGAAAAGGGCACTTTTTCCGGAGGATCGGGGCCAGTGTAGACGCTCTTTTCCGGCTTTTTTAAAAGCCGGAAAAAAGCGGCGGACATTTTTATTTAAATGCCGCGGGGGATATTTAAATCCCCCGCGGATTTCCCTACGACGACTGGTGAAATTTACATGCCCCTTCCGGAAAAGGGGCCAGTGTAGATGTAGCCTTCCTGTGTATAGAGAACAGCTGCCATTAGGTTGCTAGTGCCTCTGCTCCCCGGTGAGCATGGACGAGGCAGATTTCTGGCCTCTCCCCCTCAACTCACTAGCCAGTATAGATGAGCCAGAGATGGAAGGAAGCTTCACTTGAGAAAGTGCTGGTGCAGAATATGTTGTATTGGAAACTGCTAACATGGCAAAATATCACTAAGACTATGGGATTCCTCAGTCTAACTTGCAGTCTAGAGGACACTGCAGAGATCTGTGTTATCTGGATCTTCAGGAGTCAGTCTGCAAAAAGCCAGCCTAAAGTAAGGTGTGTCGAGTTTCATCTCTGCCATAGGAGGCAGCCTGCTTTGTCTCTTTCTGTTTCTGGGTTCTTGTGTAGTAGGGTTCTGACATCTAAGAAATAAACTAGTGTTACATTGCAAACTTTTAGCAAGAATATTTTGGGTTTTTCCCCCTAACATCTCTGTACACTGTGAAGATAGCACATAGAAAACCTCCTGCCTGGAACAAGGGGACTAAATTGGGATTTGGAGTCCAGTTTCACCCCACACTGCTTCTGGCGAAAAATTACTATGCACTGGTGTTTGCAAAGTTCCAATCTGGCCCCTAGAAATTCCCAGCTCCTTGGAGTGCTGCTCATGCTGATCACATCATGCCTTTTATGTCTGAGAATAGAAAGCAGGCATAACCCTCTGAGGTGTCAAAGGCTGCAGCCACCTCTCCAGAAACAAAACTAAAAAATGTGCAGAATGGAGCAGAACAGAACCACTGGCGAGCTAATGAAATTTCTATGCCCTTCTAGAGCTCAGTACAACTCATTCCAATCTTCAGGGCAGTTTCTCCAGCCTGTGATACTAGCCCCTGTGAGAAATAGGGCACGGAACTAGATGGACCATTGGTCCGATTCAATGTGACAATTGCTAAAGGAGCCAAACTGGATGCAAAGCACTGGAAAAGTGAATTACTGTATAGCCCTCCCCACCTCTCATATTCTTCTGCCTAACAGTATCTTGTTCATGAGTCAATCTGCCTGCATGAGTTAGCCGAGTGCCAGTGCACTGTGCTGCTAACTATCTTCGTGCCTCCCTACCGTATCTGAAAGTTAGGGGAATTGCTAGACATGTCTGGCCCCAGGAGACATGGAGGGATACAATAAAGTGCAACTTGAAGATTTTGCCACCTTGTCAGTGAGCCATGTTTAATGGGTCAGGCTGAAGTGAGTGTACTGAAATCAATAAAGTTCACCTGGTGTTCGTACCGATCACGGATTTCTGCCAATCCCCTTTAATCCTGTTTTCTTTTTTCTCATTGCACCAGAAATCTTAAAATTAAATCCTGTGCAGAGTGAGATTCTCAGTACAGTCTTGTGGTGCAGAGTTCACTTACAAGGACTACCCTCATTTGAGATAGGAGAAGAATGTATTATTCATTGCTTTTAGAGGTATCTAGGATGTAGAGATAAACCAAGAGTCCGGGTTTGATTGTGTCACCCTTCTGTTGAATGCTCTTTGGGACAAGATGTATGTCCAATACCCAGTGCAAGACAGCTTCAAAACTGCCAGGGGCTTCTGGATCAAAATGTGAAGAAAATGAAGAAGAAATAAAACCTACAAAAGGAAAACACTGCCTTTTTTTTTTTTTTGGAAATGGCCTCCCTTTGCATGCAGACATAGGAATTTATGAGTCAAACTGCCATTGCCTCAAACAGCCAGGTGACCAAGCCCACAAGCCAGGAGCTGCTCCTCAATCCAGTCCCCCCCACTCACAGGATGTCTCCCAGGCATCTGACAAACCCGAGAAAAGCACTTCAAGTGAGTTCTGTCACTTCCCTATACACACATGGGGGTAGGCAATGGGCTGCAAGGGTCTGTGTGCTCCTCGCTCTGCCTACTTGGCTTGGGGAGGGAGGGGTCACACAACAGCCTGTGCTCATGTGGAGCACACGGAGTGCCAGTCCGGAGCAGTCTGCCCCATGACACATTCACACAGGAACCCCTCAGTCCTTCTCACAAGGTTCCTGGAGCGACCTGCCTTCTTTTGGCCTCCATGGTGGGACACCTTCCCATGACAAGCCACCACACAGGAGGCTGGAGTCATGGAAACACAGTAGCATTCGCTCCTGCTCAAGTGCAGTGATGCAGTGGAGACTGATCCCCTGCATGGGAAGCTGCTGGGGTGAGGAAGAGGCAGGGAACCTCATTAGCACTCTCTCCAGCAAGCAGCCTCAGCTGTTCACACATACCTCCCCCAATCCCCTCCCACTCCAGCAGGCAGGGATAGAAGCTCTCTCTCTGTTGGATGCCACCAGTACTGGACCCAGCATGTGTGGACACAGAAGGAAGCCAACCTGCCCCATCCCCTGCTCCTGCCTGCAGGCTCCTGGCCTGGCTGGCACCTTCCTATGCCTGCCTGTCCTCAGGCTGTGGGTGCTGTGATGCTCCCAGGGGATGTCCATGCCCCTGCAGGAAAGTGCCTGCTGTCTAGGCAACAGATGGCCTTGCTCAAAGCACATTGCCATCGTTGGAACTGAGACCTTCGGTGTTTGCTCAGAGATTAGGGCTCAGCTTCATACACAGTGTCTCCTGTGATGACTGCCCTTGTCACTTTCCTTCACAGCTGAGGCCAGCTGCAAATGTGACAATTCCACCACCTCCCACGTCTGGGAGCTTGATGAGGGGTGCCAGGAGTGGGCTGCTTACCGGGAGAAGTGCTGGGCTGACTGGAAGCAGTGGAAGTCCACCTGGGACCAGCTGGCACACCAGCACGAAGCCATGTGTTCCTCCCTTACCCCGGTGAAAGAGTGCATGACCTCATACATGGAGGGGGCCACCAGCTACCTCTTTCACCCCACCCCATCTTGCCTCCCCTCTTAGGCTCCCTAGAGGTCACCAGAGCCCCAGAATAGGAGGATGAAGGCCCTCAAGGACAACCAAAGTCACCCGAGTTGACTGAGGCAGGTGCTACTACAAGCCCTATCCCTGAACCCACTTTCCCACTCCTCCCACCCATTCTAGGTTCTTTCCCCCATCCCTCCTCTGTTTTATATTCCCCAAATAAACAGACTTAGGTGTTTTTTAAAGGCTTTTTCATTTCTTCTGCTGGGGGAGAAAGGGAGGTTAGAGGAAGGGAGGAGGAAAAGCACAGAGGGGGAATGTAGGGGCACAGGGGAAAATCTCACAGCTGGCCTTGGCTGAAACTCTCTGCCAAGGCCTCCCTGATTAGTACAGCCCTTTGGTGTGCTCACTGAATGGCACTGCTGGCCAGCTACTCGTATACTCTGGCCATCCGTTCAGCCTCTGCCTCCCACCCTGGCAGAAAAGTCTCCCCCTTGTTCTCACAGAGGTTATGGAGCACACGGAAGGCTGCCACCATGAAGGGGATGTTGTGCTCACTGAGGTCCAGATGGGTGAAGAGGCTCCAGAACTTCCCCTTGTAAGTGGTCGAATGTACATTCAATGACCCTGCAGCACCTGCTCAGCCTGACGTTGAAGTGCTCCTTGGTGGGGTCCAGGCTGCCCGTGTAGAGCTACATAAGCCAGGGGAGCAAGGGGTAAGCTAAATTGCCCAGGATGCAGATGGGCACGTCCACCTCCCTACACTGATGCAAACAGGGAAAAAGTGCCAGCGTGCATCTTCTGGAAGAGGCATGAGTTTCAGTAAATGTGGGCATCATGTGCCTTCCCCGACAACTTGACATTGATGTTGGTGAAGTGTCACTGGGGGTCCATGAGGGCCTGCTGCACCATGGAGAAATACCCCTTCCTCTTGGTGTAGTTCAAGGCATGTTAGTCGGGGGCCAGGATGGGGATGTTTATGGCCAGTCCACATTTAGGGAAGCCCATTGCAGCAAAGCCATCAACGATGGTGTCCGGGTTCCCCAGAGTGACAACCCTCCATAGCAGCACACAGTGTATGGCCTTGGATAGCTGCAGAAGCACAGACCCATCTGTGGATTTCCCCACATTGAACTGGTTCTTGATGGTGCAGTAGCTGTCCAGTGTGGCAAGCTTTCACAGAGCGATGGCAACGCGCTTCTGCAGTGGGACGGCAGGCTGCATGCAGGTGTCATGTGGCCCGAAGGCAGGGGCGAGCCACTCTCACACTCCAGGAAGGTGGCTTTCTGCATGCGGAAGTTCTGGAGCAACTGCTAGTCGTCCCATCACTGGAGGGCAATGTAGTCCCACCAGTCTGAACAGATCTCCCTCAACAGTGTCAAGAAGCTTGAGGGGCATGTGTAGCAGCAGGAGTGCCAGGGTCTGGATGAAGAGGTCCTCTGGTTTGAGCTAGTCATTTTCTTGCTGGAGCAGCAGGTGGGTAGCCTGGACTAGGGATGTAAGCGACTAGTCAACTATCCAATAAGCAAATACTTATCGGCTAGTCGAGTAGCGACTTGCTTAGTTGCTTCACAGAGAGGCAGCAGTGTGGGGAGCAGGAGCCGGTGCTGGGGGGAACTGGCTTTAAGTTGGTTCCCCCCAGCACCATCTCCGCGGGGGGAAGGGGAGGCAGAGGCACAGCAGGGAAATGGCGCGAGTGGTGACTGCGCCAGTCCCTGCTCATGCCAGTTCCCACTGCAGGTGCTTCTGCTTTTGAAATGTGCATGAGCCCTCCAGGACTCTCATACACTTCAAAAGCAGAAGCGCCCCCTCCTTGCTGCCTTTAGAAGGAGGCAAGAACTGGTGCTGGGGGGAGCAGAGAGGGCTGTTCACCACGAACGGGGGATGAGGAACTCAGCACAAGCAGAGTGGCTCCTGGAGTTACCCCCATTGTGGCTCTGCAGAGAGCACTTATCGACTAATTGTATAGGTGATACAAATTGTATCGACTATACCATTAGCCAGATAATTGCATTTTAACATCCTTAGTCTGGATGAGTTGCACCATGAGGCGCAGCACGGAGCCTGCGAGCTTGGCACTGCTTTGCAGCAGCTTTGGCTCCATGTTGCCAGTGCTCTGGCGTCCACAAGGGCAACCAGAGCATATTGTGTTCATTTTATGCCCCACGAGGGCTAGGCAGTGGAGGAGGGGCATGTGAAACACAGCTATAAAGAGATGCTCCTGAAAGCACATGTTGCAACTTGACTGACCAAGCAGCCACAGGAATTATCTGCCCTCCTGGTGCCTCCCAGAGTGCTTCTGGGGGCTTTAAATCCGAGGCAGGCTCCGGACAGTGTTGATATGCTATTTTGAAACAATTCTGAGGAATTTCGACATTCCCCCATAGTGGGGATACACTATTTCAATTTTGTTATTTTGGGAGTTATTATTTTGAATTTAGCTATTTTCAAATTATTTCCTAATGTAGACATGCCCCTCAGAACACCCCCCTCCCCACACACACACACTCCTGGACCTCTAACATTGCCCTGAAGGGGCTCCACCCCACATTCCTGGTGGTACCCATACTGCTTTACTGCAGTGTCCCAGTCTCCCTCTGTGCTGACATGCTAACGATTGCTCCCTACCCTGATGCAGTACCAGCTGGCTTGGAGGATGCTCTGCAGCTGAGGAGGCAAAGCAGCCACTTGGCCCAGCACTGGCAAAGGGACAGGAATACCATCCTTCTCCTAAAAAGAATGACAGGACACTGCAACATGACTTGAGCTCTCAATATAGGGCAAGTCACTGACCCTCTCTGTACCTTAGTTTCCCCTCCCACCATTTGTCTTTTCTATTGTGATAATAAAATCCCAAGAGCAGGAATGATCACTTATTATTTGTTTGTACAGTGCCTGGTGCAAAGGGGCCTGGATCTTGGACGAGGCTTCCCGGCATACAAATAAATACAAATAAATGCATAATGCAAATAAATAAATAAATAAAACCAAGGAACAAAAAGCAAATATGCTCCGTGTTACTCAATCCCAGATTTGGAGAAACTATGTTGTTTCTTTTTTTCAAAGGGTAGAACTTTCCTACCCTAGTGAACTAGCATCACATTATCATGGAAAAGGTTGCCAATATCAGAGGTAATGAGGCAATTTCATTGGGGTAACCCAATGAAATTAAGAGGCAGCAGGTTTAAAAAAATAAGGAAGTATTTCTTCACACAATGCACAGATAACCTGTGGAACTCTCTGCCAGGGGATGTCATGAAGACCAAAAGTATATAAATGGGTCCAGACAAGAATTAGATAAATTCATGGAATGTAGGTCCATCAATGGCTATTAGCCAAGATGGACGGGGTCTCATGTTCTGGGTGTCCTGAAGCCTTTGAGTGCCAGAAACTAGGACTGGACAACAGGAGGTGGATCACATCATAATTGTGCTGTTCTTTTAATTCCTTCCAAAGCATCTGGCACCAGACCATTGTCAGAAGGCAGGATATTGAGATAGATGGACCATTAATTAGTCTGAGCCAAGATGGCTGCTGTTATGTTCTAAAGTGAGCAGGGGAACTTAAGTGGTTCAAATGGCAAATATGAAATAATTCTGAACTGCACACGCAATCAGAAGGCAGCTGTGGGATAAAAGTGACAGCTCACACTTTTTAAGGTTTTCCAAGCCATATCCACACCCCCACTATTATATATATTTGGAAGGATTCAATTTTTAATCATTAAATACTGATAAACATTGATTTCACTGTACACACAGACAAAAATATGTCCACGAATAATAATCAAAATTTACAAATCATCAAGGTAAGAAAAATGCTGTTTGAGAAATTATTAGCACTTGATTTAAGAATATTTACTGTGAATATTTTGACATATGGTGTTAACAATTCGTGTTCTGACAGTATTAATGCTTAAATGTTTTAAAGAAAAATGATTGATGACTAAATATTATTCTCTAACTCAGTTATTGACTGACAGTCTACCATTTCTTGCAATGTGACATCTAAAACCCGCCCAGGGGAAATGCTTAAAAACAAACATCAGTGTCTACTGAAATTATAAGAGATAAAAACTGAATTCTACCAAGTCTATACATATATGAATCAATTATATAAATAGTGTTCCAATCTTAAGATACTCCATATATGGTTACATCAATACACCCATATTGACTTTGATAGCACTTGCTCTATAGTCTTGGGCTTATTTAGCACAAGAGAGCATGTTAATAAAACACAGGTCAAATCCTCCTGCATCCTATTGTGCTGTCTCTTTCAGGTGGGTTGGGAAGTTCCTACATGAATTCGCTTCACAATAAGGATTTTTAACTCTTCCAGGAAGTGGGATAGGATAAGGTTTGTACTGCAAGATTCATGATGGGCAGCTAGTTTGAGGTGAGAGCTACCATGAAAACCAGCCCACCGAAAGGGAGTCTTTATACTTCCCTGGCCACCCTCTCTATCATTCTCTATATAGAGGTCCAGACCCACATTTCATTTTGAGAATGATTTACATTCCTATGATTGTGGGAGGATCCCCAAATTCTTGCTTCTGCACGGGATGACTTATAAAGAGTTGAACTGATTTTTTTTAAAGTCAAAGCAAATGCACCTTTGAATTGAGATCAAACCTGGCACATTTCACCCCCCAGAAAAAATTACATGCAGAACTGAGTAAAAAAGAACTTCAAATCTAAGACAAAGAATAGTCATTCAAATTCCAAACAGCTTATTGAGATATTTGGGCCCCTCATTATTATTATAGTGACTAGTTTTTGTTGTCATGAACACTCAAGAAACAGAAGTCCTTGGTATCATACCTGTATGCAAATGCAATCAATAACAACCAAGAAATGCTACATTATCACCCACAGATCTCAGAGCACTTTACAAAGGAGGAAAGTATTCTCTCGGTTTTATAGATAGAGAAGCTGAGCAGGAGTGGCCCTAGACTGATTGCGTGGTTTGCCTAGGCAACAGTTGCCGGCAACTGTTGCCTAGGCAAACCACGCAATCAGCGCCCCCGCCTCCAATCCCCTCAACGATATTACACCATCACTGGCACCCCGTTTAACTTGGCGCCCTACGCGACCGCCTAGTTCGCCTATATGGATGGGCCGCCCCTGAAGCTGAGAAACATAGTGGTAAAATGACTAGCTTAAAGCCACCCATCAACAAAGTGGCAGAGCTGGGAATGGTACCCAACTGAAGCATCAGTGCTCTGTGGCAGGGTGAACTGATATAAATTACAATTTAAATCACCTCCAAACCCACCTGATTTAAACCAAGCTACCCAAAAAAGCTAAGAGTGACAGTCTTAGAGTACACTTAATTTTGGAGTAAGCCTCATTGAACTCATTGGCACTTTAGTTTTTTTGAGAAAAAAAAAGTACAGAATGGGGTTTTCTTGAAAAAAAGCTAAGTTATGCTGAAGAAAAATAGGGACTAGACTTATGGCATCATCATTATGGTCTGTGGCCCTGATGCCCCAAAATAAGGGGCATGCATTATGTAATATAAAACAAGAAAATGACAGTTGCACTTGGCAACTTTGGATTTCTCTTACTGAGCTTTCTGTGTTGTATACTTAAGTGACGGATTCTAAATGTAGTTAACTAATTAAACAAGTCATAAGGATTAGCTAAGCTAAACTTTTTTTCCTTAGCAACATCTAACAGCAAACAGCTTGGGAATTTACTTGTCAAATCACACTTATATGAAAAGGCATAGAGAGTGTCTTGAAGAATGGTACATTGCAAAGTGAATTATTTAAGTTACTAACCAGTTGATCCACATTGTTCTTCAGACATATCCACATCTTCATTTACAATATTTTGTCTCAATAAGCAGTTTTACTTATGATGTTTCACTTTTTCAGCTAGGCTCTGCATCTTCTTCTTGCACTGCTTTTTTACCCAGATAACAAATTTCTTCAGAATATCCCCAGATAGGGCCTCACTAATGCCCAGAAGCCATGACAATTTTTCTTTGGTAAAAGCGTGGAGGAATAAAGAAAGCTATGTGTGCTGAATAATGTCTTCCCTTTTTCTTTCTAGTTCACTCCACTTATCCTTTCTATTCTACTCCCATCCTCTCTTATATTATTATCTATCTGCCTTTAGACAATGTCTTAACTAACTTCTCTGCCATGCTTGGCCAAGGTCCACCACCAAATAAATGCAGAATAGAAACAATCCTATCCAGCATGGAGCTTTCTTTTCACACTATTTTTTAGTCTGATAAGAAATAGAAATTGGAAGTTCAGAACTTTCAGGAAGCAAGAGTTGCTGGTTAGATTGGACAGACTAGAGCCCTTAATTCGTTTTTATGAGACTGTAAGTGTATGTGTAGTATGTTCGTGATGAGACTTAATTGTAACTTATTCTTAAATGATACAGTTAATATTTTATTGATGATTTTTAAAATATCAAAATGATTAATTTAAATAAAAAACCTGATTTTTTAATTTTTTTAAAAATAATTAATTTTTAGCCACCCTAAGTCACTGGGGGTATGCCTACACTACAAAGTTAATTGGAACTAACAGCCGTTAGTTCGAATTAACTTTCATAGGCGCTACACATACAAACCGCTAGTTCGAACTTAATTCAAACTAGCGGAGCGCTTAATTCGAACTAGGTAAACATCATTCTACGAGGACTAATGCCTAGTTCGAATTAACTAGTTCGAATTAAGGGCTGTGTAGCCACTTAATTCGAACTAGTGGGAGGCTAGCCCTTCCCAGCTTGCCCTGGTGGCCACTCTGGGCCAAACCAGGGAAACTCTTCTGCCCCACCTTCCAGCCCCGGAGCCCTTAAAGGGGCACGGTCTGGCTACGGTGCCCGCGCCAGGTGCAAGCCTGCCAGCACCTAGCCAGCAGACCCTGCACCTGGCACGGCATGAGCCAGCCATCCGCTGCCACCCAGCTCTCTGCCTCTTCCCGGGACCAGGCTGGCGGCTCCCAGGAGCCTGCCTGGGACCACAAGAGGCGGGCGCCCGCCTGGTCAAGTGCGGAGATCGTGGACCTCATCAAGGTTTGGGGGGAGCCTCCAACGTCTACGACCTCCACACTAGGCACAGGAAAGTGGCTGTCTAGGGCAGGATAGCTGCCAACCTGGCCACCAAAGGCCACATGCGAACCCAGGAGCAGGTTTGCATGAAAATCAAGGTGGTTCAGAGAGACCCCCGACACTGAGCCCTGAGCTTAGAATATAAGAACATAAGAATGGCCGTACTGGGTCAGACCAAAGGTTCATCTAGCCCAGTAGCCTGTCTGATGACAGCGGCCAACACCAGCTAACCTGGAGGAGATGAACCGAAGACAATGACCAAGCCATTTGTCTTGTGTCATCCATCTCCAGCCTTCCACAAACAGAGGCCAGGGACACTGTTCCTACTCCCTGGCTAATGGCACTCCATGGACCCAACCTCCATGACTTTATCTAACTTCTCTTTAAACTCTGTTATAGTTCTAGCCTTCACAACCTCATGTGGCAAGGAGATCCACAGATTGACTATTTGCTTTGTGAAGAAGAACTTTCGCTTATTAGTTTGAATCCTGCTACCCATTCATTTCATTTGGTGTCCTCTCGCCCTTCTATTATGGGAACTAATGAAGAACTTTTCTTTATGCACCCTCTCCACACCACTCATGATTTTATAGACCTCTATCATATCCCCCCTCAGTCACCTCTTTTCTAAGCTGAAAAGTCCCAGTCTTTTTAGCCTCTCTTCATATGGGATCTGTTCCAAACCCCTAATCATTTTAGTCACCCTTTTCTGAACCCTTTCCAAGGCCAAAATATCTCTTTTGAGGTGAGGAGACCACATCTGTACTCAGTACTAAAGATATGGCGTACCATAGTTTTATACTTCCCCTCCTCCTTCTTTCCCTGGCTTCCCCTTCCAGCTCCCTCCTCCCAGGTTTCCTCCTCCCCTCTTCCACCCTCTCTCTTCTCCTCTCCCACCTCCTTTTCCCAGTCTCCCCAGAGGTTAATTCCCCCCCCAGTTTTGTTAAATAAAGAGAGTTTCTATTTTTGACCACACGTGTCCTTTATGTTTTACATCAGGAAGGGGGGCTAGGGAGGGGTAAGTGGAAGTAGGTGAGGGAGGAATGGGGTACTAGCCTCCAATGGGGAGGACTGGGGTGGCTCTGAGGGCTCCTCGGGGTGGAAGCTCTCCTGCAGGGTCTCCTGGATCCTGACAGCCCCCCGATTGACCTCCACACCCCGCATGGCAGCCTGCGGCAAGTGTAGCCGGGCTGATGGCCGAGTGCTGTGATGTGCTGAGTGTGAGCACTCAGGGCACTCCAAGACAGGACTGCTTTGCTGTCCCTCATCGAGGTGGACAAGCAAGCGGGGAAACCCTGAGAACTGTCTGTCCGGGATGGGGGTCGGGTCCCTTTAAACACAGCCCTCGGCTAGCCTGAGGCAGCAGTTCCACGCTCTAAGTCCTAACCTGATGCCCTGCCGTCACCTGTTCCGTCCAGCCTTAACTTCGGTTCAGGGTCCACTCAATGTGGACATGCTAGTTCAAATTAGCAAAACGCTAATTCGAATTAGTTTTTAGGTCTAGATGCACTAGTTCGAATTAGCGGTGTAGTGTAGACATACCCTGCCTTACTGTATCCCTCAAAAAGAGTGTATGAAGTGGGGTTTTTTGTGTTTGTTATTTTTCAGTTTTAAAAGTTTTAGTCATTCAGTTGGGAGTAGAAACAATATCATATGATGACCTTGTCAACCAATCCCAGACCATGAATAATGATTAGCAAACATCCCATAACACAATCCATAGGCTGCAATTTCTTCACCCATGTCAGCTGACAAATACTTCAATAAAAATAAGAGTGGAACAACTTCTTGGCATGAAAAAAGGATTAAATTCATTGAATTAATAATCTATTACAAACTGATGAACTCCAGATAGCTCACGAGAAAAATAATTCTTGAGAGATTTCAATTGCACTCTGGCAAATTCAAAAAAATTCCCATCCGCAGTAGTTTTATATGCTGGAATTTTATTGAGGGTTTTGGTTATGGCTTTTTAAAAATAAAATTCTGACGGTTTGTGAGGTTTTTTAATGGTCCCAAGTCAAAAAGCTGGATCCAGACTTCACTATAGTTTTGATCCAAGGTTTGAGTATGAACTCAATTCTACCCTAGCTTTTCTATTTTATGATTAATAATAATTATTTTTATTATTATTATTATTTAAAAAGTGCCAAAGATTTAGTAGAACAAATCTCATTGACTTTCAATGTGACTTGTGCTCCTAAAGTCTTAGGCATTTCTGAAAAGTCCCTCCCTCTTCTCCTTCCCCCCCCCCCCTCCGCCCCGCATTGTTCATTATTACTATCAATAGTTTGGGTGCTGAACTAAACTTAGGGTTTGATTTTTAGTTGCCCTGCTCCTTGCATTGGCATTTACACCAGTGAAAAGTGGATAGCAGTCACCACTGTTCTGATTTGATGGCACAAGGTACAGGACAGGGAGAATCAGGCCCTTTGACTGAAAACCTCCTGAAATTACCCATCACGAGGCTGAAACAAACCCACGTCTCCACTACATGCTGCTCTGAATAAGCACCCCTCACACACTTTCACTCATTTAGGAGTAGTAAGATGCTGGCTTCCTGCAACACTATACTTCATATTCCAAAGTGAGCTGTATTTTAACCTGAAGCTGGACAATCTCTCTGGCTTCTGCAGCCTCCCCACCCCCACAACTAATTACACGTTCCTCTTCTTTTCAGATGGAGCAGCCGTAACTCTCTTGCTCATTGCCAGCGATCTCTTTTTATGGAGGTTTCATGAAGATTTCATTACACTTGTGGGATTAGCCATGCAGCCGCTGTTATTCATGCCTTGTTGCACAGTGCGGAAGGCAAGCCAGAGAGTTGTCAGCAGATGCTGGCGTTCCCACAGGGACTGTGGCACCTTGTGTGTTTTGACAGGGGACAGGCTGTTCTCCTGCTAATAGCCTGTTGGACATCATGTTCGCGGCGTCTGCAGTAGGAGAGAGTGGGAGTTTACAGAATCCAGGCACAGCTAAAGGTTAGGGATTTAACAATGGCACCTCAATTCAGTGTGACAAGTAGTGGGATCAATATTCCAATCCATTACTGCTCCTTAGGGGTTAGAGGTCAGCTTGCTTTGTCTAGTCTATCCCAGTAGGGCAGCACACCACCAAAGCATAGAGGGGGGCAGTACAGAAAGTAAAATGTATAGAGGCTTAAGTGCACATGCATACCGTCTGATCAACATCTGGAATGGATAACACCGACTCTCTAGCCTGCATAGCCCCAGTGGCAATGGGCATTAGGTGGTAGCTTTCTCCTCTCTAGACAGAGTTGAGTCCCACACCAGATCTGGAGTAATATCTAATGAAGACTTTGCAGTGAAGAGGGAGGTAACACAAATGTTAGTTTCCTGGCAGCAACATTTCTTAGGGTGTCTGGCAAAGCGCTCTTTGTTCTCCTTCGACTTTGCACTCCATGAGACTGAGAGCAAATAAAGCCTCAGTCCAACACCAACTTATGGGCATGCTTATCATTGCATATTGAAATCAATGGGGTTACTCAGAGGCATACAGTTAACCAAATACAAACATTATTATGGGACTTAGGGGTCTGTTTATACAGATCCAAACATAAGGGGGCCTTATTTTATGTGAGGCCTTGGCTGGCACTTACCACAATATAAACACAATAAACTAACAAATGAGGATGGCATTGGGCACCCAAATCTCAGTGGGATTAATGTGCCTAATTCCTTTTAGATCCTCTGAAAATAAGTAAGCCACTGAACTGTACTTACCACTCCTGAGATATCCCAGACACTTGGTTATACAGGAGAAATTAAGGGAGACATTTTCAGCTTGTCTATGCAATCTTAATTCAACTCACTTGTTCTTATGCATTTTGGTAATCATAAATTAAATTATCACATGTTATTTTCTCCACATTCAGTGCACAGGACAAATAGCACCTAAGGAAGTGACAATGAGTAAGTAATAAAATCATAGAATATGAGAATTGGAAGGGACCTCGAGAGATCAAGTCCAGTCCCTGCCTTCACAGCAGGACCAAGCTCCATCTAGAATCATCCCTGACAGATGCCCTGTTTTTAAATATTTCCAGTGATGGAGATCACACAATTGCCCTTAAGTAATTTATTCCAGTGTTTAACCACCCTGATGGGTAGGAATTTTTTCCTAATGTCCAACCTAAATCTCCCTTGCTGCAATATGAGATCACTGCTTCTTGTCTTATCATCAGAGATTAAGAAAAACAATTTTCTCCCTCTTCCTTGTAACACCCTTTTAGGTACATGAAAACCGCTATCATGTCTCCCCTCAGTCTTGTTTTTTCTAAACGAAACGAGCCCAATTTTTTCAGTCTTTCCTCACAGGTCATATTTTCTAGACCTTTAATTATCTTTGTTGCTCTTCTCTAGACCTTCTCAAATTTCTCCTCTTATTTCTTGAAATGTGGTGCCCAGAACTAGACACAGTATTCCAACTGAGGCCTAATCAGTGTTTGCTTTTTTTTGCAACAGTGTCACATTGTTGATTCATATTTAGCTTGTGGTCCACTATGACCCTTACATGCAGTGCTCTTTCCTAGACAGTCTTTTCCCATTCTGTATGGCTACATCTAGACTGGCATGATTTTCCGGAAATGCTTTTAACGGAAAAGTTTTCCGTTAAAAGCATTTTCGGAAAAGAGCGTCTAGATTGGCACGGACGCTTTTCCGCAAAAGTACTTTTTGTGGAAAAGCGTCCGTGCCAATCTAGACGTGCTTTTACACAAAAAATCCCCAATCGCCATTTTCGCAATCGGGGCTTTTTTGCGCAAAACAAATCTGAGCTGTCTACACTGGCCCTTTTGTGCAAAAGCTTTGTACAAAAGGGACTTTTGCCCGAACGGGAGCAGGATAGTATTTCCGCAAAAAGCACTGATTTCAGACAATAAGAAGTCAGTGTTCTTGCAGAAATTCAAGCGGCCAGTGTAGACAGCTGGCAAGTTTTTCCAGAAAAGTGGCTGATTTTCCGGAAAAACTGGCCAGTCTAGACACAGCCTAGGTGTGAAACAAATTATTCCTTCTTAAGACAAAGTTGGCAAGGCAATTACTGACAGGGAGAGCACATTAGAATTAAGGATGGTGAGATAATGGCAGATAAAGAAGCCAGTTAGAATTAAGGATGGCGAGGCAATGGCAGATTCATAGGAAGGATTACACCCATAAACTGAGTAGGGATAATTGGAGTGAGTCAGGCTGTCATGTGGGGCCACACTTGTGGTTTCTACAGGACAGCCCATACAACCCAGACCAGTGGGAACTGGGAAGTAACCCTGACACAAAAAATGGAATGTCCTATTGATGAATGGGAATACTTACGACCTGGTCATGAATCATCTATTAGGGAAACTGATGGTTCAAAACTAAAGGACACTAAACTGTGTAAAAATATGCTTCATGCCACTGAAATGGGCCCATGATTAACAATAGGTCAAGAATATGACAAGTGAATCATGGTCATTTAAAATATTATTTTCATACATTTATTAAGACTCATTCTGCTATTTGGATAATGCAGCAAAACTCCCACACTTTCAAAGGGAGCAAGATACGTGTCTTTGTTTTCTAGTCGACTTAAAGAAGGGGTCTCAAACTCACAGTCTGCGGGCCATTTGTGGCCCTGGCAGTTCCACAATCCAGCCCATGTGCGGCTGCTAGCCTGAGTCCCTACGGAGCTTGATGTGTGTGTCCATATCCTTACCCCAAGTCCAGCCCCTCTTCTGCCACTGCTCCACCTCTTTCTGTCCCTACTCCCCCACATTACACCCCTTGTGGCAAGCCAGCTCCCCTGAGGGATGCAGCCTTGGGGATTACAGAGGGCCTGGCAGGGAGCAGCAGCAGGAGTCAGTCCACCCCACACTCACTGCAGCAGTGGGAGTTGTGGGGAAATGGACCAATGCAGCAGCCTGTTCTACTCTACCATCTTCTCCCAGGCCACCCCATTTTCTCCACTTCTCCAATGAAAACTGCTTTAGCCCTGCTGCCTGCTAGTGGTGGTGGCAGGGACTTCTGTGGGGATGGTTAAATTGCCTTAGGGCAGCTGGTGGGGCCAGGGGATGTCTGAAGTATGCCCCAATTCACTCAAATGCCCCGCCCCAGGATCTTGACTGAGATCCTTCTTCATTCAATTTCTCTTTGACAGATTTAGCTTCAAACTCTCACAGTCACTTTCCTTATACTCCAGGGCTGTGTCTAGATTGGCATGATTTTCCGGAAATGCTTTAACGGAACAGTTTTCCGTTAAAAGCATTTTCGGAACAGAGCATCTAGATTGGCACGGACGCTTTTCCGCAAAAGCACTTTTTGCGGAAAAGTGTCCGTGCCAATCTAGACGTGCTTTTCCGCAAAAAAGCCCTGATCACCATGTTCGTGATCGGGGCTTTTTTGCAGCAAACAAATCTGAGCTGTCTACACTGGCCCTTTTGCGGAAAAGCTTTGCACAAAAGGGACTTTTGCCTGAACAGGAGCAGAATAGTATTTCCGCAAGAAGCACTGATTTCAGACAGTAGGAAGTCAGTGCTTTGCGGAAATTCAAGCGGCCAGTGTAGACAGCTGGCAAGTTTTTCCGGAAAAGTGGCTGATTTTCCAGAAAAACTGGCCAGTCTAGACACAACCCAGGAGAGTTAATTATGCCCCCACAACTGCCCCAGACTTCTTATCATTGCAAACCCCTGACTACAGGAGCAAGTAAATGATCTTTCATCTTTTATAGTCTCTAGATAGGCTCAGTCTAGACTCCATATTATGCCCCCAGACCCCACTCAGCCCATACCTTAAATCAACACTTGCAGTTCCCAGCAGCTGCCAGCTGAGCTGTGATGCCAGCCCCTTGCAGGACTCCGAGCTAACAGCCACTGGGGCTCTCTGGTCCAGGGTTCTCTGGACCAGCAAAACCTATGCTCCTGCCAGTCTAGACATACCCTAAGTCTCCCACGTCCTAGATTACAGCTCTCACCTCCAGACCATTTTTCCTCTCTAATCTGGCCCATAATAAAGTGGCAGATATGGAATAGCAAAGGTAGATTATGACATTGAAGGGTTTGTAGAGTTCTAGAGGATGCTGAAATCACGTAGAACAACAGGAAATAATTACTGATGTTACAGCTGAAACTGACAGCTCTTGGGTTCATGTCTGATTTAATTTTTAATGAAAACAAAATTAGAACTGAGGCTATGATGGATGGTTCAGAACAGCATATTAGAAGCAATTCCATTCTCCCTGTGCTACCAGGATATGTTCTCTTGCAAGTTACTTTGGTTTGTATTAATTTGTTTCTGGCAGGGTTCACAATATGCTGGAGTGAACTGGTTGGAAAAAAATGCAATTAAACAATTTTCATTGGCATTGGCTCATTCACCACAATCACAACATTCCGCAGGATTGTGTGGATTTCAAGAAAATTCCAAAGAACCAGGCAAGTTTCCAACAGAATCCACAGAATCAAGCCTAGCTCACCAGACTGACTAATGGGGAATTATGTGTCATGGAGCTCTGGCTCCCAGGTTCACAGCTCCTCTGCAGCCAGGGCTCCCAGGAACATCTCTGCTCCAGATCAGAACTCCCTCAGAAAAATGGAATGGCCCATCGCCATCCAACTCCAGTGAGAGGCACTGCTTATAGAGGAAAGGCATGATCCCTGCTCAAAGAAATCACCATCCAAAGCCTTATCTCAGTTCCTGACTTTGCCCAGGCCAACTCTAGCATCCCCACAAGGAGTCCCAAAGAAGTTCTTTGCTGGTGCAGAGGTCTGCCTAAGCAGAGCTGATGGCGGGTGCAAGGCCTAAAGTGCCCAGTCTTGCAAAGACTTGCACACAGGACCAAGGAGGAAGCAAATGCTTATGCTGACAGCCCTGTTCCTCACTGAGAACACCCACAATCAGATATGAATCCTGGTAGCAAGAGCTGGGGGAATGTTTCTCAAACAGACTGAACTCAGAGTTATTGACTCAGGGTTGGTCCTGCACCACTGATATCAATGAGAGCCTTGACTGATTTCAACAGTCACATTGAATTGGCAAGTTCATCTTCCCCTATGCCTTCCAGAGCTTCACAAACAAGGCTACGTATAAACAGACAGCAATTACATGAACTGCAGCCCACACTTGTACTGATGTTGAAATGAGGCCTGGCTTTCAGAAGGGCATAGCAAAGCAGCAGCTCCTGTTACCCATAGCTGGAATTGTGGGAACGCTGTGCTTCTGAAAAAGAGACCCATGATACTTTTTATTCAGGCTTCACATGACAAAGTGATCATTACGGAAACTGGTTGGATCAATACAGAAGAGTGTTTCTTTTGCTCTCTGTGGAGTGAGCAGGAGATAAGAAATCAATGGGCAACATATTAGTCTCTGCAGGTTATCGGGTGGAAGTCGTCTACGTGATTAGCCCTTAATGTGAAGTCTGACATGGGTTTAGAATGCTTGATGCAAATGGAGCACCTCAATTGGCTGCAAACAACGACATATCTTTCTCAAGAAGATTGGTGGGATCCAGTGGGAACTACACATCCGTTTTGCAATTGCCAGAGGAGCCTCACCAATGACATAGGCCTTTAGAGCTGGTTGGGAGATATGGAAACAAATGAAAGAGGTGGAACCCAGTGTTCCCTCTAATCTTTTCCATCCACGTGCAGAGTAAACTTTTTTATGTGCAGTGAGGCATGTGCGAGTGTGCACCATCAGTAGAAACAAAACACCTAGCTGTGGGCACTCTGCTAATCAGTGGGGTGGCATCTGAATCTCTCCTGAGTGGTGGCACAAGCTGGTGAAAAGGTGTGTACCTGTGGCCAAGGGAAGGGGATTCTGGGCTGCAAAGACTGACTGACCTGATAGTACCTAGCACCAGCGTGTGCTCAGGCTATGGACAGAGAGGATATGCCCTTTTCTTGACAGCATGCTGGCCCCCAGGAGAGCCACGCCCTATGACTCTGTGCATGGAAATGCAGAGATCCACAGAGCAGAATTGCATCAAAGACCTACAGCAACCTCGCTTTCTCTGAGTACAAAGTGCTAGGTTCACGTGGCGGGATCAGATTCTTATAGGCCCTTGGCATTTTACTCAGGTGAAAATCTTTAGCTGGGACAGATGAACCATAGGATGAAGCCTGAGGGGCTGGTTATGGCACCAGGTATAATACCTGGTTATTTGCAGGTATTATAAAGACAAGAGTAACAGCAGAATGACTGCAGCCACTTCATAGGGCAATAAAGCAGGGGCTGGCCATGAGATGCTTTGCTTATCTAAGTGTCTATAGGCATGGAGCCTTGCAGCTCCCCTTGGCTGCGGTTCACCATTTTCAGCCACGGGGAGCTGCCGGAAGAGGCATAAGCACCTGCATGTCCCCCCATCACCATAGTATCTATCCCCCAAGGCCACAGAAGGGAGAGAAGAGCTCTCCTGTGCAGTCCCCAGCAGCGAAAGGGTCTACTGAAAAGCTATTTTGTAACAGCAGCCTGGGGTTTCTCCTCCTGCCCTCGCCTCTCATATTGTCAGCAGAGCACCTGGCTAATACATGGAATTGCCAGTGAATTGCGGAGGGAGGTAAATGCCTTGTGTGTGCTCTCAGACTCATGCTTTTTGAAGAGATGGGGTTGGTAAGGCTACAGCGGCTAGACAATACTGAAATTCAGGGTGCATGCACAGTGGGTGAAGCTGCTGCTTGGGGAGGCTGTGGCCTGCTCATACTCACACCCCTGCTCCTCCAGACCCCGCCTCCTCCCACTGTCTCCTTTATTTCTTCCCTTCCTGCTCACCCCTTCCAACCAAATCCCTGAATCCAAATGTAACAAATGACATTTGAAAAAAAACAACCCACCCGCTCTTCTACAATTTCTTTCTAAAGAAAATGGAGCATGGCTTCCACTGTATGCCATATTGTGAAGACTACACATGCAGAAGGTACCTAATTAAAAGCATTCAGTTTGCAAATAAAAACTGTGTCAATCACCGGTTTTTTGATATATTCTCAAGTTTGTCAGAGATTTATTTGCAAAATATTTGTAGTAAGAGCAAGTCAGCTGTCCAATATCATGCAGCTCTTCTCTGTTTTACATTTTCTTAAACAGTATTTCTAAGCTGATTTTACATTCTAAATGTACTCTTGAGCCTTCATAAAGTAATCATTCTAGATTACTGCATATTTAGAGCACAGAAATAAAAGCATTTTAAAACTAATTAGTCAGAGCAGTTTAGTGTGTTCATAACAAAGCTCGTTGCTTTTAGAAAAAAGGCACACTAATATATTTTGTGTGATCTCCATAACAATAGACAGGTTTACAGGTTTATGAAATTTCATCATATGTTTGTGTTAAAAATATGTTTCCAAAGATTTTGTGCATAACGAAGATTTTATATCTAACTAGGTGCTGGTGGAGGATTCTCTTAAAACTAGTTAATGAAATAGTCAGAAGTAAAGAAAGGGAAAGTAATTTCTCCAGCTATCTAGAAGGAAAAGGATGTTGTCCTTTTAAGGGCTCTCTTCAACAGGGAGGTGAAAGGAGAAATTACAGCAGGGATGGACAAAGAAGATAAGAAGACTTTGGAAGCAAGTTTTTGTACTATAGTAATTAAAATTAAAATGTGTATTTTAGAGAAAGGTGATCTTTTGAAGAATTTATTTTAAAACGATATGTCAGAAGAGCCACGCTTTTAAGGCTAAAGTTGAATACCCATGTTGGGCATCTAAAAATCTATGGAAGGATTTTTTAAAGATGTGATTTTATAATCTTGAACCATAAACTAATAAAATATTTAAAGCAAATTAAAATTCAGATCCTGTAGAGATATATTACAGTAACGTGCAACTGTTTTTGTCAGTAAATCCAGAAACTAACAGTATATTCCTCCAGATTGGCATGTGCCTGTTAAATGGCTTCATTAACACTTAATGGCTTTCACAAGTTCAGTGTTATGCTAATAGGTTTGGCAAGTTGAAAGGCTTTTAACTTTCAAGTTGCCAGATCCCATCTGGAGACATCTCAGCAGTCTGCTGTGGGAGCCTGCAGGAATGGTCAAAATAAGGATAGGAAGAGGAGAGAGGTTGAAGACTAAGAGGCAGGAAAGGCATTGACTCCCCTTGCTTCTTATACCTACTGCCAGTGCTGTAGTATTAGGCCCATCTGCAGCAGCCTTGAACTGTGTATTAGCAAGTTATGGTAGGTTGATCTGTATTCAGGAGTGAGAACTGATACCTTGCAATTTGAGAGTGAATGGAAAAAGCAAACGAGTGGAGTAAGATCTTAGCTACACTCCAAAATTAAGCGGCTGAAAGTGATTCAGTGCATTATGGTGGATGCAGCTATGTCAGTAGCAGAGTGTTTACACTGGTATGGAAATGTTTAGGCTAACCTAGGTCAAGACTCCTTTATACTTGCATAATTGCATTTACAGTAGAATTTGTTTCAGTACAAGTCTTCTAACACTCTCCCACAAATCACACCTTTGACAGTTACATTAGAATAGAACCTGTGTGTAGACCATGCCCTGCATCTATAGAATAAGCTGCATGATATGATGTTACAGGAAGCCAACATGGCCAAATGAGCAGAGCAGTGGACTGACTCTGGAGTCTGGTTTTACAGCATCTCTGGATTTCTGGGTGACGGTAGGCAAGTGGCTTTCCCCAGCTTGTGCCCCAGTTTCTCCACATTTAAATGGGGATCATGAGCTCCTTTGTAAAGTGCTTTGAGAACTATAGATAAGTAATGCTATAGGAGGTTTTATTGTTTGAGAAAAATGTTAGCTGATGTGCATGAAGGAGGGAGAGTTGGTTGTCTGGGCCTGATTCTACACTCCCTTGCATCTTGCACTGAGTGTAAAACCTGTTTGAAATGCCACATTCTGACTGGTGGAGTTTTCAGGCTGTTTGCACTATGCCAGTGACCTCAGGATACATGGCAGCATTGCAGAATCAGGCCCCAATGTTCAACTCGCTCGGCTGCTACAGCTTTACTGTTGTGTGAGGTGTTGCATTACTATATTTCAAAACCCCATTGAAGAACAGATCTTCAGTAGGGCTGTGTCTAGACTGCATCCCTTTTCCATAAAAGGGATGCAAATTAGACATATCGCAATTGCAAATGAAGCTTTGCCGGAAAAAAGCGCCAGTCTAGACGCTGATCTTTTGGAAAATAAAGCTTTTTTCGAAAGATCCCTTATCCCTCATTTTAAGATCAGCGTCTAGACTGGCGCTTTTTTCCGGCAAAGCTCCGAGCCGGAAAAAAGCGGCAGCCATGTTTATGCTAATGAAGCGGGGGAGATTTAAATCCCCGCTTCATTTGCAATTGCGATATGTCTAATTTGCGTCCCTTTTACGGAAAGGGATGCAGTCTAGACACAGCCTAGGTGTAAATCAGCACCGCCCTATTGATTTCCAGGGAATGACACTGAGTTACACCAGATGAAAATCTGCCCTTTCAGTATTAAAAACAAATAAAGCAAACACACGCTTTTCTTTCCCTCCCTCCTGCGCAGTCCCCCGTAGCGAAAGGGTCTGGTGAAAGGCTACTTTGTAATAACAGCCTGCGGTTTCTCCCCCCGCTCCCACCCCGGATGCTGTCAGCAGAGCACCTGGTTAATACTCAGAGATGCCAGTGAATTGCTGAGGAAAGTAGTGCCTTGTTTGTCAGCAAGGCTGACAAGGAAAGGGAGGACCAGTGCAACCGAAAGATATTGATCTTGCTAAATGAAGGAACCTGAAAGTGGCAGAAGGAAAGTGTGAGGCCAGACGGGACCTCAGACAACATCCCTTCCTCCCTGCTGCTTGTCGCTCTGAGCCAGGAGAGACCAGGTCCTCAGAGAAACTGAAGTGTCACTTGATGTTATCAATAAATTGTCAGCCTGAATTTCTGCGGATTGCCAAGGGTCACTTGCCACCATGCAAGAGGCTCTGGTGTATTAGGTAACAGCTTCCCTGGAGGAGGGCAAAGGGGAGCCAACAAGATGGTCTGACATGTTCAGTGAGAGCCGCATCAGGGAAGTATTGCCATCTGAGTGGAAAAGTTTTTGTCTCTGCACTGAAGTCGTTCCAAAGGGACTCAGCAAGATCTGAGACTGACAACATCAAATGCACAAAGCTCTGTCTTTTTTTTGGCCTCTCGTAAAGTGTTTTCTGCTGCCCCAAGCAGCAGAGTACCAGCACCACAGAGTAGCAGCCACTAGAAATTGTGACACAACAGGTCCTTGGACAGTGGGTTGCACTCCACCCCAGCACACGTGTACTGAGCACAGAATGTTCTGCTAGAGAAAGTAACTCCTTGCAGAAGCTCACAAATGGGCACGTCTACACAGGGGGGCAAAAGTCGAATTAAGCTACCCAACTTCATCTATGTCAACTGCGTAGCTTAAGTCGAAATAGCTGAATTCGACCTTTGATCCATGCAAGGCTACAGCCACGACAAACTGACAATAATCGACATAGGCAGATGCCATCAGCATGTTCTTTTGAAGGCTGCCTGCATTGGAACACATTAAGAAATTAAGTTTGAACCAGCAAATCCATCCATCACAGCCTCAATCTGAACAACTCTAGTCTTCAGAGATCTGAAAGAAGGACCTGGATCTTAATGTTGTTCCCCCAAAACAAAACAGAGACTCCACAGATACAGCATCATAGAGGTGCTGGCTTTATAGCTGCTTTTTATACTGCATCCTCTCTTCTGATTATGATAGGAACATTCCTTTCCAAACTGAAGGGCATGTACTGTGGCCCGGTGGATAGAACATGGAATGGGAATCAAGGGTACTGAGGTCTGCAACTGACCTGGTGCATAATTTCAAGCTAGTCATTTTCCGGGCTGCTCTTTGTCCACTACGATTGTTACAGGTTTGGGGCAAGGACTGTCCAGTGTTCTGTGCTTGTAAAGTGTATAACATGATGGGCCACAGGTCTTTGCAGAGACCTGTTGGAGCTGCTGTAATACAAATTAGAACTGATGGGATATGTGCTTTTTATTACAAAAATTCAAAGTTTCAGAACTGACAAAAGTGCTCTTTTTCAATGAAAAACTCTTCCAGAGAAGGCGGGAGAGCAAAAAGAGGAATTTTAAACAATTTCCCTTTTGTGAAAAGCCCCCCCCCCACCACCACCACCATAGAGAAATCAGGATCAAACTTTCTAACCAGCTCTAATAGCAACCCAAGGTGATTTTAGGCTAAGCAAGAGGATATGTTCCAGTGTTTAGCTATCCTTTACGGCAAGGGTGAGCAAAAGGGCACTAAGCGGGTTGATCCAGACTGCAGAGGTCCGGCTGTTCCCCTGCCCCCAGGCCAATCAGGGCCTCGGGATGTGGGAATGCAAGGTGCTTAGCATCAGACCTGGTGGTTCACTAAAGTGCCATGTGCCAGAGAGCAGGGAATGAAAGACTTTGCACTCCTCCCATTGCCCCGACCCCAGGCCAATCAGGGCCTGGGGGGAGGAGAAGCATGCAAAGTCTTCTCCGACTCTGCAAGGGGCTCAGAATTTAAAAGTCATTTAGGTGACTCTACATGCCACACTCCCATGCAGGGCTGGTGCAGACTTCATGTGCTCACCTCACCCCAGGCCCTTATTGACTTGAAGCTGAGAGTGGGGAGGGGAGAGGGAGAGGAGCGTATGAAGTCTCCTCCCACCACCAGGGGCACAGCTGCTTAGAGGGAACCGCCAGATGTTCTGAACAGCCAATGGTTCTTTTTAGGAGTGGGTGGGTATAAAATCTTCATGCTTTCTCCCACCCACAGTCAGGGTCTGTGGTTGAGGAAGCACTGAAGTGTCCTGGCCCCGCCCCTTCCGCCTGAGGCCACGCCTCTTCCAGGGTGGCTTGGGGCCACTTCCAAAATGTCTTAAGTGGCCCCGGTCAAAATTATTGTCCACCTCTGCTTTACAGTGAGAAAGTTCACATAGTAGGTGTTTAACATTAGGAAAAACACTTGCCTTGCTTTCTAGAAAGGCTTAGAATGAAGTGTGGAATGGATGGGGGAAAGGTACTTCAACTGATTTCAAGCTGATCCTAACAGTTTTGATTCTCCAATATTATTTAACGGGGGAGAGGGTCAGAAGTTGCTTTGGACAAACTTTCTGTCTGTAAATGCAGATTCATCACACCCACAGTCTTTTGTGGGAAAGGGATCATTTTAATGAAGTTACGTAATCAAAAAATGGACATTTTTTTACACAAAAATTCTTGTTAGAAACAACTTTTTATTTTGAAACAGTGAAAATGAATTTTAAAAATGGTCAAAGTTGATTTGAAATGTTTCAATCGACCCAAATAGGGAAGGGGGAAAAAGGGTGTCAGCAAAAATTTTAGACAAGGCTTTGTTTTCATTTTGGATGAGAAAATATTTGATCTCTAAAAGTGCTTCCCAACCAACTTTATTTAGAAGAAAGTGGCATCCTTTCAAATAAGGTTAGAATTTTCCATATATATAAGTACATTTTCCTCACAATAGATTGAATTTAAATTCTATAGACTGCTAAAAAAAGTCTTCTCCGCATGGATGAAGTCAATTGTTCAGCTTTGCTTGCAATTTTAGGCAAAGTAACCAACAGGTCATCAGATATCACTGCCAACAAAAAGGATTCAACAATATTGTTAGACTTTCCCCCCACCCAAATATCACATTAAAAAAAATCAGGATTTTTAAGCCAAAGAGTCATTGAGAACTACTTTTTATTTGCTTTCTGATTTGAACCTTCAAGATCCAGGGTTGAGATATTCTCTGCAACTCCAAAGGCAACACATTTCCTTTTCAATAAAAGAAAGATGAAGCTTTCAAATAAACTGACTCCAGGACCTGAGGCTTTCTGAGAAATACTAAATACCACAAGATCCAATATATAATTGACCAGATATAGTATCACTAACTCAAGCAACAGAAATGAATGATGTTTTCAAAAGTTTGGTGCATTGGTCTTCTGAGATCTTAGAGGTAAATTGCTTATTTACCAGTTTTTGCCTACAGTGATGAGGTGGGTTTAGAAAATTACTTTTGAATAAGTGAATAGTAGAGAATCTCCATTAACAAATATAAATATCCAGCTATAGATGCTAGAACTAGGTGTGCTACTGTAACCCATGGGTTGAAGCAATTTCTATTATATAGAGGCTTTACTGTTTGCTTCAATGGGTGTTAGTGCCCTTGCTATAAAAATTGGTCCAGCATTTCTGATCTCAAGAAATGAGAGTTAGCAATTCTGGGGTGGGGATCACTGTTTTATCTTGTTTCGTACTAATGTTTACTGGAATAAGAGTGTTAGTTCTGTTTGCCCCTAAGCCCACATGAGGGTAAAACACGCCCCTGAGAATGCTCATTTTAAGCAAACATGCCTGAGATGGCAAAAGCTCCTTCTGGCCCTGTGACTGATTCAGAAGGTCTAGTCTTAACTTTTTGTCTGTTTTGTTGTTTTTATCTAAACACACACTTCTCACTCAGTGTAATGCAGATGAATCAATTCTGTCCAAACACAGGGGCTGTGTCTACATTGGCACCCCTTTCCGGAAAAGGGATGCTAATGTAGACTTCAGAATTGCAAATTCCGCGAGGGATTTAAATATCCCCCGCGGCATTTGCATTTACATGGCTGCCGCTTTTTTCCGGCTTGGGGATAAGCTGGAGAAAAGCGCCAGTCTAGACGTGATTCTCCAGAAAATAAGCCCTTTTCAAGTAGGAATAAGAGATCCTCCGGAAAAGGGCTTATTTTCCACAGAATCACGTCTAGACTGGGTGCCAATGTAGACACAGCCAGGGTGTGAGAAGTGTCCAATCCTTCACAATCCATACGAACAAAATTTGCACTGCAATTCCTCAAAGGGTTGGAAGCCGACTGCATAGATGGAAAGTCAGAATACACATCATACTGCAACTGCTCCAGTTCTCTTGGAAAGCATTTGGAGTTTGGGGATGGATCTCCTGTGGGAGTAGAATTAAGCCAATCATCCCGGTATCCGACTTATTCCCTCATGTGCTAAAACTGTATTTAGGGCTCATCCATCAGCGCATTACTCCACTTTTACATCAATGTGAATGCATTAAGAGTTACAACACCATTAGCTGTGCAGTTGCAAATGGGGTCCTTTATTCCCATGTCCTCAGGCTTTTAAATATAGAAGTAGCAAATTTTCTTGCAATCAGAGTTTGCCTCAAGTTCTCCAGATTCCTCTTAGAAGGACTCTTAGCTTGAGCCTGGGTGAATATTTTACTTTACTGCCTGGGTAGGCCCAACTTGGGAAGCCATCTCTTCATTTCATGCGGGCTGCTCATGAAACCCTGATGGGCCGTATGTGGCCCTTGGACTGCAGGATACCTACCACTGTGTTACAGTGTCAGCCTATCTAGAATTTCCACTTTGCCAGTTCATCAAGATTCTGCACTTTTCAGTTTTAGAATCTTCTAGTATCCAAAACCTGACTGCTTCCTTTCATCTGTATGCAGATGAACAATTAAATGCAGGTGTATATAATTAATTTTGTATCAGTGTAGGGTTTTTTGGCCTCTCAAAGCACTACTATCACACACTAGCCTTGTTTTATTTGAAAGTGCTACAGAAAAGGAAAAAATTTACAAAATTCAAATGTCTTAATTTTGAAATGTCAGATGGCCAAAAGTAAAAATATTTCAATAACCCTATAAATATTTAGCTTCTAACACCTGAAATTTCATTCACCAGCATCCTCTATGAACTATGGTGTCACTAAGAGGCTGAAATAGTAGCACTGGCAAGAACCAAACTCAAAAGAGGATTCTCTCAGGAAAGATGATGTAAAGCCTGCGTTCTTGTAGATGTTCTGCAGCACTCACGGATTATCGTTCACTCTTATCCAGGGAAGGTTCACAGTCATATTGCCTCTTGAAGTACAACTTTAAGAAGAGGTGAAATGTGAATAGTCTCATTTAAAGAATTTATGCCAAGGTCCACTCATACAGAGTTCTAACAATTCAAGTGTCATGAAAAAAATAGTTGTTTAATTCAGCATATCAAGGGCAGCCCATACTGCTGCAATTCCCTGATTCTCTAAGGTCTCTTCACTTCCTGTTATATCAGCAATAGGCAACCTAGGCTAATGAGTGGGCTGCATGAATGGCCCTCCTTCATCTCAATGGGCTGCAAAACTGCTGTCACAAAAATGGTTTCTGGGAATCAGAGGTGAAAGTAAGTGCACCCAAGTGCACAGCTGTGGGAAATGCCAGCAGAGGTCTATTTAAAGAGCTGGAGGGATCCACGTTGCAATAGGATAGTACCAGTAAGAAATCTTAAATTACTATAATCCTTGCCAGGAATAGGGTGCTTTTGCTAACTGCTTATATCTCTAGAATTCGTGGGGTGTGCCGATTGAACCATAATAGCATTTTGATTGGATGCAGAGGGACCTCACAACTCTCACAATGTTTTGTGCAATCAGCACACACCTCACTTCATATGCCCTTGCTTTACATGTGTGTCACTTTAGTATACCAGTATTTAAAAAAACCACACCCACACATACCCACACACACACACACACACACACACCCACACACCCACACACACACACCCACACACACACACACACACACACCAGTAGAATCTGGCAACTCGGTGCATGAGCAATAGGGTTGCCAGGTGTCCAGTATTGACCTCGAGAGTCCAGTAGTCCAGTATTTTCACCTCATGTCTGGTAAAAAAAATTCAGAAAATACCAGATACCTAAAATGTTCGGTATTTTCTGATTTTTTCCCGGTGAGGATGTGAAAATTCCAGGTGCTTACCTGGTTCCGAAGGGGAGCTGTCTGGCCCGGAGCAGGAAGACAAGATGGCGGACGGCTGCCAGCAGCCTGTTAGGGCCAAAAAGTCTCAAGAGCATTTATTAAAGGGGCCATGCTGTTGGTTTTTTTTTTCCTTTTTGCTTAATAACTCTTGGGATCCTTTTTTTGCTCAACAACTTTGGTCTCCCCCGTTTTTTTCTCAACAGAATTTTTTCCCCGCTGTTTTTTTTGGTGTGTGTTTGTGTGTGTGTTCAGTATTTTTGGTTAAACCATATGGCAACCCTAATGAGCAATGATCTCTTGCAGACTGCACAAAGAACCGTGATGGGTTGCATGTGGCCCTTGGACTGCAGATTACCCATCACTGTGTTACAATCTCAGCCTATCTAGAATTTCTACTTTGCCAGTTCTTCAAGATCCTGCACTTTGCAGTTTTAGAATCTTCTAGTACCCAAAACCTTACTGCTTCCTTTCATCAGAGAGCAAGGTACCTAGAGGATGATCCAGAGGATCAAGTCCTCTTTTCTATTAACGGTGAGTTTTCTCCCTTAACTAGGGCAGAAAAGTCCCTCATACAGTTATGCATCCGTTTTAAAGCTTTTTAAATGAGACAGAGAAATAACTAAAACCTAAATCACTATACCTTAGCATAGAACTTTTATGCCACAAATATAACCATAAGCCTTGGCAAAAGTCACATTCCCCTAAAATCAATAAAAAATGTGCTGCAGTGCCATCCAGTGACATTGAGAGGTACGGGTTAGAAACAAGTCACCCCTTCTTCTTTTTTTTTTTGCCTCATGTTTACTCCTATGGAATAGAGTGGGTCAGGAAATGTGACGAATTTTGTTTGATTAGAAGATGCTGTTTCCCATACACTTTTGGTCATGATGAAAGGATTAGTTATGCCAAGTTTCCCATTTGGAAAAAAAGTTCACACTTTTCATTTAGAAATACAAGTTAATTAAAGATACAAAAAATGTCAACAAAATTAAAAGTTCATTTTTGAAGTTATTGAAACAAGATGTTTCAAATGATCAAATTAAAAAATAAATAAAAATAAAAAAGCTAGATCTTCAGTTGGAAAGAGTTCAAGATTGACTTTTTGGTTCCAATTTGGATCAGAAGATTTTAAAAAAATCTTAAACATTCTAATGGAACAGGAAAGCCATTTTCCCACCAGCTCTTATCCATGGAAATTAACTCCAAAGTGTTTGATTTAAAGATGCAAGGTTAAATGATAGCCATAAAGATGACAGATATTTGAAGAAGAGAAGGGAATTGTTTTACATTGACCAGTGAGGTAGACTGCTATTATTGCTCAATTTATGGGACCTTAGAGAGGCCAATAATATCTGCACTGCAGAAGGCACTAATTCCCAGGCCCTCTTCTGTGGGAAGAGGTACAAAATCTTTAGGGTGCATCTGAAGAAGATGGTATTGAGTGACTGTATGCCAGAGTGATGAAATGAAAGATCAAGACCTGTGCTGGGTTTTTTATTTGTTTGTTTTTAGTACAAATATATTTTCACCCCTTAAAAAAAATCTCTGAATTTTAGAGGAATGATTAGCAGGGAAGGAGAAGAACAGAATGACAGCACCAGTGATTCACCCCCTACCTGTCATGGGTAGATGGCTATGGGAATTGCTCCTTTCCATTAAGTCCAATAGTTAGTCAACCTGGAGAGAGGCTGAAAGTATAAGATAACTAGTAATCTTTAGGATAAACATTTCACATTTTCTGGATTCCAGTTGAACATTTAGCATCCTCTCTTTTTGGAGAGAAGTCAGGCTCAAGTTTGAAGTCAGAAGAGGAAAGATTTTTTCCTATACCTGACCATTCAGAGAATAACAAATTCTAAGCTAAAAAAGACACTCAAGAGTGATAAAACAGCAGAGTCCAGTGGCGCCTTAAAGACTAACAAATTTATTAGGGCATAAGCTTTCATGGGCTGCAGCTTACTTCATCAGATGCATACAGAGACTGGAGTTTTACATCAGTGCTAATTAGGCTAATTCAATCAGGGTAGATGTGGCCCATTTCCAACAGTGATAAGAAGATGACAATACCTAAAGCGGAAAACTGTTTTTTGTAATGAGCTAACCATTCCCAGTTCCTATTCAGATCCATTCTGAAGGTGTCAAATTTGTATATGAATTCCAGCTCAGCAGTTTCACGCTTCAGTCTCTTTTCAAAGATTTTTTAGCTCAGGTATGGTAACTTTCAGGTCTGTAACTATGTGTCCAGAGAGACTGAAGTACTCTCCTGCTGGTTTTTGTATGTTAGTGTTTTTGATGACTGATTTGTGTCCATTTATTCTTTTGTGTAGCGATGTCCAGTCTGTCTAATGTACATGGCAGAGCCACATTGCTGGCACATACACATTCACAGATGTGCAAGTAAACAAGCTCTTGATGGTATGGCTGATGTAATTAGGTTCTGTGATGGTGTCACTAACCCAGGAACTAATCCCTGAAACAAACCCCAATGCCAACTCTGTCCACATATCTACCCTGATTGAATTAGCTCATTAGTGCTAATGTAACATCCCATTTTTGTATGTTTGTATAAATTCCTGTCAATTGAAGCTTTCACTTCACGCATCTGACAAAGTGAGCTGCACCCCACAAAAGCTTGTGCCCTAATAAATTTGTTAGTCTTCAAGGTGCCACAGGACTCCTTGCTGTTTTTGCTCAAAAAGCCTAGCATCAAAAGGAGGACAAATTAACATGATGGCAATGGGCAATAATGGGATAGCAGAGCAGACCTGGCAGAGCAGACCAGAAAATAGATTTTCTGTCCAGAGGGAAAAAAAATCAGGGTTTTCTTTTGCAGAGGGGGGAGAAGGCGGATTTTCAACAACTCCCAATTTTTTTTAAATTTTCATTAAAGGGAATAAAGAAGAGAAAACATTTTGATGATTTCAAAATATTTTGTTTTGACGTTGACCCTTATCTATTTATATATTAAAAAAACCTTTTCCTGTGGGACAACAGAGTGACATCATCATGTCACTCTGTGTCCTGCAGCCCCCCCATAACCTCAGCCACCCGGTCTCCTCCCTCCCTGCTGCTAATCCCATTAGCTCAGAACACAGCCTGCACCACTCCGGCCCTTCTCTGCCAGCCAGAGGGGGCTGAGACAACATGGCCTGCAGTGCTTCAGCCCTTATCCGCTGGCTGGAGGTAGGGTTGCCAGGTGTCTGCTTTTTGTCCGGACAGTTGGGTTTTTCAGTTTTCGGTGCCTCTGACCAGTAAAAAAAAACACTGCCATGTTCAGTATTTTTTTTTAAAGTATCTGGCAACCCTAGCCAGAGGTGGGTTGAAAGGCCCAAGCTGCTTGCGGGGAAGGGTGTTTGCGGGGGGAGAGGGGGGTCATTGAGAGGCCCAGGCTGGCTGTGGGGCAGGTGTGCAGGGGGACCCCATAGGCCTCAACTGGTTGCATGGGGGCTGAGAGGAGGCACAGAAGCCCAGGTTCCCCTTCCAGGTGGCTAGGGGTGGAGGCTAGAGGCTGGGGCTACTGGAGGGAAGGCTGAGCCTGCCTACTCGCAGGCTACATCTAGAGTGCAAGCCTCTTTCGAAAAAGAGCATCTAGACTACAACCAATACTTTAGAAAAAGCAAGCTGCTTTTTCGAAAGAGATCACCCAGGCAGTCTGGAGGCTCTCTTTCAAAAAAGCACAGTTTGTATTACGTAGCACCTTTTTTTGAAAGAGCACTTTGGAAAAAAGGCATTCTTCTTCGTAAAACGAGGTTTTCCACGGTCGAAAAAAGTGCTGCATTCTTTCAATTTACTTTCAAAAGAACACAGCAGCAGTCTAGATGCAGGCAAAGATTTTTCGAAAAAATGCCACTTTTTTTTAAAGATCCCTGTAGTCTAGACACCCTCAAAGACAGAGGTTTGGCAAGTTGAGCAAGCAGGGGGCACAGCCCCCTACTTACATTAAATATAAATATTTCAGAGACAAAAATTCATCAACAGTTTTCATTTCAATAACGAAGTGGGACATTTTAACATTTAAAAAAATGTTTCTCCAATTTTGTTACCGAAGTTTATAGATAATTTTATTAAGAAAACTTTCATTGAAATAGTTTTTCTATCTGAAAATGCTGTTTCAACTGAAGTTTTCTGACCAGCTCTACTAGCTATGCTCAGACATGGTCTTGTTTCATACTATCTGGATTTTGGCCCGGCAAGTAGAATGGTGTGAAGAAAGGGGGATAGTCTGTTCAAAACCATAGCCTATAATGTAATGCCATGCCTAAGCATGCAGTACTGTCAAAGCCATCTTCCTAAGCTTAATATCTCCCTGGCAAGTTCACTCTGCCTGAGCTGTTGGCTACTTAGACAGAAACTGCAAATTCTGATTTGAGTAGGAGCTTTAGAAATGAGGATATTAGCCTATTACTGCTGTTTGTGAAGCCTGTGTGTATTTGTATTCACAGTGGAACTAGCACCCAATATTCTTATCATAAATATTCAGTACAGAGCCCCTGATTGTTCTAGCTGTGCCACAAGTGTCAGTGTCAGATTCAGAAGTCCAGTTAGGGTGCTGATTAACTCAAGTCTAGCTATGTTTCTGGAAATCATGCAACAACACACCTAAATACCAAACTTCTTGTGCTGCAAATTCAGCTATAACCAATGAACCATTTTTTGTCTTCTTGTTCCAGTGTTTTCATTTTACCATCACATGCAACCTCTTTCCTTTATGTAAAGACACCAACTAATGCCTTGCAGCATGTGCTATAGTAAGCATCCTGGGGCTATCTGTGAACAGCTGGTTTAAACCCAGATTGGCCTTTTTCTCAGAATGAGAGTGTTCTAACACAGCACCCTTACCTCGAAGTAACTTATTTCAAAATTTGGCGCTATCTACACAGTGCCTAATTTCAAAATTAAGCATTATTCTGACAAGTCCCTTAACCCTTGTGGAATGAGGGTTACAGGAATGCCGAAATAGTGAATCCATTATTTCTAAAGATATTGCGAAACAATGGGCGCGTTTAAAGATTGGAATTGCTATTCTGGGATACTTCTGATATCCCAAAATTACCCCCGCTGTCTAGATGTAGGCTTGAGGCCAGAACAATTAACAAGTTGGGGGAGGGAGGAGAAAGAACAGAGCAGTGGGTGAAGCCCTGGACTTTTCACTGAAGGGGATTAGGTAGTGTACAGTTGTGGTGCACTAGTTCCCTACCTGCTGGTGATAGTGATAGTCACCAATGGTTATCAGTTCTCTGAAGATGCTAAGAAATGGTGTCCTGTCCTGTCCAAAATGTTTAAAGAAGAACTTGAAGTTTGTTTTGCTTTTTCATTAGCTCTGATATTCAGTTACGAAAGGTCTGATGTTGCAGTGTTTTTACATTGGCTTCCCTTGGCTGGGCTGTCACTTTCAATATCCACTTTGATAGCATAGCCCATAGATTGCATTTAGCACCTAATAAAAAATGGAAAGCAGTTTTCTTCTTTTCTAATTTGCATCCTGATTCAAAATTTGGCATGAGCAAAGTCCTCCATAGTCTGTGAAATTACAGCCACTTATGCCAGTTTTTAAGCAGAGCCATACACTTCTATGCCAAATGCAACATTTGGCAAACAAATGCCAGCTATTTTCTGTGTGTCAGACAAGCAGAGAGTGTACAGTGCATGAACTACATGATTTATGGCATGTTGAGAGAAAAGATCTATTCACCCAAAGTCTATGGCACAATTGAAGTTTGTTTCTCCCTCCTTAGTGTCTTGGGTGGGAGGGAGACAGAATTTATCATATACGCTATGCCTCGGTGTTGCAAATATGATTGATGATGCAATACTTAGCCCATTCTTACATAGCTTTTTGCAAGTCATTAGCCTGGGAATCAAGCACCCTGCCTGAAGCTTGTTGGTTATCTACTGGCTCACGTTACCTACTTATCTTCAGGAACTTAAGGAGAATCCTCAAACTATTTATATTTTTCCTGTGCTCATTCCTAGTCCCTAAAAAAAGCTGGTTGCAAACTTCCTGAGTCTGAACTCCAGCCTGGAGTTGCACCAAGCTATTTACAGACACTGCGTTCAGAGACGAGAGGCTGGGTTTGAATTGGAATAGGGGGGCAGTTTGGCCGTGCTTCAGCTCTGCACACAAGAGCTTGCAAAGGGGGGAAAAGACCCAGCACTTTACCAGCAAAAAGCCTCAGTGGCAATAAAATTAATTTCCTCCACTAATATATACAAGACTTTCTCCAGGAGAATTATGACTCAAGTTGATCAAAGTCTGTAAGTGGTACTTATGCTATCAGTTTCACCCCCTTAATGCCCTCCTGTCAAAACAAAATCTCTCCAAAAGGCTTTGAGGAAAATCACATGAGCATAATGGCTTTCAAAAAAAACCCAGCTCTAAGTACTTGAAAACATATACAGAGAGGACTATTATATAGGTTGGTGTAATAGCACTTATATTTGAATGTAAACATTCTTATATTAGCAAGTGACTTCTTACCCACAAAACACAGCCGTGCAGGTCAGGCTGCACATGGGAATGGAGAGGAGGAGCAAGGCAGTAGTGGGAATGCTGTACTATGTAGAGTGGCAGCTTCAGGCACAATTGGTGAACAGGGAAGAAGAGGAATTGGGCTCATTGGAGAATAATTTTTAATTAGAGCACCACATTAATCCCACTTCCAATTCCACTGATTTATGACAGGAAGGAATTTGACCCATCAAACTGGTTCTGCTTTATCTATTGTAAAAATGTTTGTTTGAACATGTTCAGTGAATTTAGGATGGGCCCGACAGCCCTGGGAACTGAAGTTATCTGTTTATCCCCAGAACAGAGGCAGATCAGCCCTGACAGAATGACAGCTGAGCCTCCCTGGCCCATGTAGAGCTTGTCTTGGATCCTTGAACTGGCAACAAAGGCACTGGACAAGCATTTCCAGAATCTCCATTGGTTTTGAGTGCTCAATTTTGAGAACCCTGGATCTGATTTCAAAGGTGGCAGGTTAGAGTGCCTAGGCCCATACAGTGATCCTTGCTGTGCCCTTGTGCAGTACCATGTTGGGGTGGAGGAACAAGTAGGACTGCTGCTGTTTCCACACCTGTGCAGTTGGGAGTGGCCAGGCAGGCTTTGGATGTGGGTTGAGGGGTGGGGGTAGTGTTTGGTATTTTTGGTTAAACCATCTGGCAACCCTATGCACTCTGGATGGTGTTGAGGATTGCAGGGAGCACAGCATGGTCCTGGCATCACTGGTTGCCCCAGCTGTGCCCCTTCTACCCAAGGCCCCACACCTTCTGGGAGCATGGAGCTGGTTCCTCTTTCCCAGGGTCCTAATGAGTGTGTCAGCTCCCCCCTGCCTCCCCCCGATGCTTGTGGTAAAGTCTCATACTGGCTATTATGCACATGGAGAAGTCTTTCCATACTAGCATTGCCTCGTATTAATACCCTTCTCTTATGATTTTGTAACTTCATAGTGGAGCTGATCCACAGTTTTGTGGAAACCTTTTCTGACGGGAAAAAAGGGTTAAAAAACTGGTTTGTTTTTTAACTTTTTTTTTTTAACAAAATTATCAAGAGTGTTGCAGGCTTTCATTAAAATAAAATCTAAACTGAAAATGTGATTGTTGCAAGAGGCACCTTTTTTGATTAGGGTGGCTCAAAATTTTCCCCCAAAGAACCTGAAAAATTCTGAAGTGTTGATTTCATTAAGTATTTTCAGGGAAAAAATATAATTTCCTGACCAACTTTACCTTACATTGGACCTGACTTATGTCCTCTTAAAGTCACTGGAAAGACTTCAGTGGTCTTTGCATCAGGTTCATGTAGATTTACAACACTTCATATGGGGATTTCCCCTACCACTCTCCCCTCCTTCTCCTCCTCTCCCCACCGTTACTTACTGTCCTGCTCTCACATTTGAGGAAATTCCTTTACTTGTGATAACCATGTCTCTAGCTCATATTTTCTCTCTCCTGTTGACAGTTTTAAACCAATAGATTTATGAACACTGGAGGAACAGAAATATATAAGACATACCTACTATTTTTCTTATCTGGAACTGCCTGGGATTGTTTCTCTTGTAAATGAAGAGACTTCCTTTGCTGAAGGCATCTGGAAAGGCCAAGCTGATCTGTTTAATAAGAACAAGTAGTCCCGTGGCAACTTAGAGACTAACAAATATAGCTTTTGTGAGCAAAACACATTTCTTCAGATGGGGTGAGCTTGGGTTTTGCCCATGAAAGCTCATCCTACTAGATTAATATATTTTTGTTAATCTCTAAGAAGGTGCCACAGGATCACTCGTTTTTAAAATTGCAGACTAACATGGCCACCGCTCTGAGACAGTTTAATAAGGAGTGTAATAGCTCAGTATCTATCTCAGATTTTGCTTAAATAAAAATTTCATTGCAAATCAGTTATCACTTCTGGGGCCAATGAAATGCAACCCACCTCTGGAGTGGAATGTATCAGCTTGATAGACACAGCACAGAAATGCTGCCCGGAGCTTTGGCAGGAAGTGAAGAATTCGCTATCCAATTGAAATCACTGGGGGAATTTAAGCAGACAAAAATATAATAACTGGCTGATACATCAAGGCTGATTTAGCAGCAGTGGTAAGGACTGCTGTGTAATATCAAGTCAAGAAAACTCCATTTAAAAAAAATGGGCTAAGCCATCAGTTCCAGCCCCACCCAGAGAGAAGAGTGCCACCTGCTGGCTCATTAATACCATTTCCCACACAGCACCTTGGCCTTTCCTTGATGGCATCCAGTCCAAGTGCTGACCAGACCTGATTCTTCTTTATAGAAGCAGGTCTTATCACAGCCTGGGATTATTTGATTACAGAGTAGGAAAGAGCAGGGAAGTGCAAGTTAGTCTGTATAAAATCGGAGCAAATGTAGACCCATGTCCTCACAATGGGGCTCCATTTCCATCGCAGGTCTGATTCTCCACCTTGGCTCTGGCTCTTGGGCACTGCTGTCACTAGGCCAAAGGTGATGATAGCTCCTCCCCCAACAGAGCCTTGTCACCTTGCCCTAGGCATGGTGAGGGATGCGGTGGGGGCTGGCCAGCGAGCAGCTTGGCCCTGCCAATTTAAAAGAGCACGGTGGGCCCTCAGGAACCCTAAAATAGTGACTAACTGGGAGCGGCCTTTTAAGAGGCAGGGAGGAAGGATGGCTCAGTGGTTAGTGAGCTAGTGGGAGACTCAGCTTCAGTCCTTGCACTGGCACAGGCATAAGTGCCTAACCCACATGGTTATCCATGAAAATCCTACCTGTACCCATAGACTTCTAAATACCTTTTTGGGGGAGGGGGAAAACTCCTGTGTCTAAGTGCCCAGTGTATAAGAGGGGGGAAATAGCCCTGCTTCACAAAAGCGTGGTGAGTACAGCTACACCAGAGGCTGTAAAGTGCACAGACACTACACTAGGGAGGGGCCATACAATAATGGGGCTAGGGAGCAGGGCTGCGGCAGCTCACTGGGCTGCCTAAATTGGTTTCTTGCCAGCTACCAACCTTGCAGTAGCTCGTGCTAAGATAAACCTAATAGTAACAAGTGGCTATATCTCTGGTCTCTTGTTACCAATAAGGTTCCATCAAGTTCTGGCTGAAGCCAAGAAGCAGAGAAATGTAGGAGCATTAGGATAAACAGCCTGGTTTTAAGTTGGCTCAGGGCCTTCTTCCTCATCCAGAAAATGGACAGGACTGCTGGTCCATGGAGGGCACCATCCCTAGGGCCAGTTCAAAGGACTGGGATTTCTGGGGACTATTCTGAGCCGAAACTGTGTGCAAGCACAAAGGAAAACCTGTGGATGGGTGTTAATGGACTACTCCTGCTAAACCCCATATTAGGGCTGGGGAGTTTTAGGTAGGGATGTAAAATCCTGTTTAATTGGCTATCTGGTTAAAGGTGATTTTAACTGGTTATCCCAGGGGTTTTCAAACTTTGTGATACTGTGATCCCCCTCTAAGTTGCTTGCGACCCCCTGGGGGGGTCGAGACCCACAGTTTGAGAAACACGGGGTTAACCGATTAAAGAGTAGATGGGCAGGGGGACTCTCCACGGCTGGGCTGGAACAGCTCCGCCACTGCAGGAGTAGCCGCCTCCCTACCATTAAGGGTGATGCTTACCAGTTAACCAGTTCATTTATCACATCCCTGGTTCTTAGGTGGCCTACTCTCCTGGATTGGCCCAGCATCTCCCAAATAAATTTCCCAGTGACTATAGAAAGTAATCCTAGAGATTTTAACAGGGTATTTTAAGAAAATGATATTGTGTCATGTTGGGGAAAAAATCTCCCAGAATAGCTTCAGTCAGGTAAACTGATTAGTATGCAAACAGGCTCTTTGTTTTCTCTGCAGTGCTTTCCTTTAATAATAAAATAGGCTTGAATAAGAAGTGCTATATGAACAGCTTATAATTGGAGCATTTATATGGCTCTCCATTTCTAAAGGGAAAGAAAGCAAGCAGCATGGGCAGCCTGTCTCTGCTAGGAGCACAGTGAAGATGGAACTGGGCAGCCTTGAAAGAACCAGTCAGAAGGGAGTGAAATGTAGATTTCTATGCACAAAAGACATTGGCTAGGGAGCCAAAAACTCGAGAGAGGATTTGTCCCAGGAACCACTGAGGAAAAATACAGGTGTAGTTGCCCTGAACTGTGATTATACTCAGCATGTGACAGAATCTAGCCCTTGTTTCCAATAGGGCTCCATCCAGTTCGGGCTAAAATCAGGTGGTAGATTAATATGGCAGCATTTCTTGGCCTCATTTTTTAATATGAAATAGTTTTGATATCTCCCCACCAAATATTTCATATCATGTTGGTTAGATTTTTTTTTATTTAAATCTCAGCTGGCTTGAGCATCACAAATAGCCCTGGTTTATACTAAGGAGTTATTTAAAAATAACTATTTTTGGAATAACAAGGGGAGCATTCACACTATCCAGCCTGTTATTTCAAAATAAGGGGCTGGTAATTTTGAAATAATATCTCCTGCTTTCTATGAGGAATAATGGTTATTTCAAAAGAGCAGTAGATGCTCCACTGCTGCTATTTCAAAATAACTACTTCCCACAATCATTCAAAGTAATTACTCCCCCATGCTTCCTGGGGCTCTAAGTTGAGGTAGTGTGTCAACATTAAGGGAGCCTACCTCAGACTAATTTCAAGGCTTCCCTGTAGTGTGGACACACTATTTCAAAATAATTATTTTGGGAGTCATAATTTCAAAATAATTTCTTAGTGTAGACAACCCTTAATGTCTCCCTACAATAGTGTGGTATAGTGACTAATGTACTGAACTAGTATTAAGGAGACTTGGGTTCTATCCTAACTCTGCTACTGGGTGACCTCTGCACCTCAGTTTGCCCATCTGTAAAATGGGGATGATACTAACGTCCTTTGTAAAGCATGTTGAGATCTACAAATAAAAAAGTGCTATATACAACCAAGATGTAGTTAGCCTTATTTCAAACTGCTGTACATCCTTTAATCTGAGGATGTCAAACTGCTTCATGAACAGAACTCATCTTCTACAATCTCACTCTGAAACAGATATTATGCCCATTTCACGAAAGGAGAAATTGCGGCCAAGTGACCATGACTTACCCAACCCACAGGAAGCAGAAAGTGGACTACAAGCTAGGAATCTTGGCTCTCCTTTGCATGCTGTAGCCACTACACAGCAGTCTACACATCATCATCAGACACTACACATCATCACATAGTTAGTTGTTCAACAGAACAATCCTGGCAGCTTAGAAGTATTTATACTTCCCTGCTTAAACATCCCCATTCCTAAATTATACATGGCTGGAGGCATGGCTGACTGCATAAACATGCTAACGACGGCACAGAGCATGCTTACTTTAAGACCGAGAGTCTGTGTACTGTAAGTTCCGCCATCACTGTTTAACAGCCTGCGGATGGTTTCTTCACATCCTTTCACTAACTCTCTCTAATCAGAGAGATGAGGGCAGTGAAAGGAGGTCCTCTCTATGGAAATTAATTATGTCTGTGTACGCAGTCTGACTGCTGGCATGAAAATCATTAAAATTAGGCCCCCAGTCTTGCTCCTTAACCCTAACTCTCTGCTTCTAACACTGGCAGTTCATCCTCACTGGAACTCTAGGACTCTTGTCCAATTGCTCTCAGACTACTGTACCCCTTTCAGGAGTCTGATTTGCCCTGTGTATCCTCAAGTTTCACCTCACTTAAAAATTACTTCCATACAAAATCAGACATGAAATTGCAAAGTGCCACCGCACACTATTACTGAGAAGTGGCCGACTTTCACTTTTACCAGATGACTATAAAATAAATCTGTTGCAGTATAAATATTGTACTTAGAGTACATAGTAATTTTTATGTAACCTGTTATAAAACTAGGCAAATATCTAGATGAACTGATGTACCCGCTGGAAGACCTCTGCATACCAGCAGAGGTATGCATAACCCCCTGACAAAGCCCTTAGATCTTAACCCTTGCATTGATTTTGTCTTCCTGATCGCTGAGCATGATTGGTGCTAAATTTAAATTATAGAGTTAATTACAGTGTTACAGATTACTTTAATAATCTAATCATAATCCTTTGCACATGCACAGCTTTTTGTGCGAAAATCTTAAAGTGCCAATCATTAGTTATACCTCACAATACTCTCATGAGTGGTAGGTAGTTACTGGAGGTGTAGAACAAATTGTGGCAAGTTAATTTAGGCTTCATCATTTATTATATACCTTTCACAGTTAACATTGGACCCATTCTGGTTCCTAGTCAATGCACGGTGTGCTTTTAACTTTAATGGCAGCAGGATCAGGCCTACCAAATACACAGTAAAGGTTGGTCATAAGTGCAACAATCAAAGTGCAAATGCAGAGAAAATGCTTACAATTCAATGGGTTCTTAGCTCAGTTCTGTAGCTACAAAAATGACCATAATACATTGCTCACTTAGAACTCTATGTAACACGTATGTGCTCTCACGGGCATTTAAACACAGGACTAATGCCTGACTCGTTTGATGCAATCCTGTTCTGGGAAGCCTCTGGAAGCCTAACACAAAGCAAACAGCAGCTTTAGTCCAGTTACATGGTGGTGTTACAGAGACAGCTACGGTATGTCTAGACTGCACCCCTCTGCCGGCAGAGGGATGCAGATTAGGCTGGGTGAAATTGCTAATGAAGCGGTGATTTAAATATCCCACACTTCATTAGCATAAAAATAGCCACTACTTTTTTCTGGCACAGAGCTTTGTCGGAGAAAAGCAGCAATCTAGAGGCTGATCTATCGCTAAAGAAAGCTTTTTCCAATATATCCAATATATTTAAATCCCCACTTCATTAGCAATTTTGCCCAGCCTAATCTGCATCCCCCTGCCGGCAGAGGGGTGCAGTCTAGACATGTTCCTAATGGAAAGTGTTACCAATTGGGGATTTTCATACCATTTACTAAGGTCCTATCCCTGTACACACCCTGGCTGAGCAGCATGTCCATATGGGCATCCTGTAAACAGTAGTTAAGATGCAGGGGTTCTGCCCCAGGCAAGGAGCAGCAGGAGCTCACCCTGTGGCAGCTAGTGTAGCCTCAGGGCACCAGTCAGCCTAGCAGCTGTTGCCCACTCTCTCTATCCAGTCAATGGATATGCAGAGACATGGGGACCCAGCTCAGAGTTACCCCAGCTCTAAGGTACAAAATACCCCCCAGCATGCCAGTTTGATAGTTTGATGGGCTCGGGATAACCCTGGACCAGTTGGCAGTGTTTACTGCCAGAGTGTGCAGGACAGCTACCTCCAAGAAAGGACGATACTAGAAAAAACTCAGACAAATGGCAATGCTACCTTAGCCCCAGCCCTCTTCACTGCCAGAGCCACTACCCAGCCAGAGAGCCCCCGCAGAGCTGTGCTAAGGATGAGGATCCTATGAGCAGTCTGCCTGCAGTTCCACTATTCTTCAGATAGTGTGTGACATTCCCCCTTCCCCGCAATTAATTACACTGCACTGAAGTGCTGCTGTGACTGCAGAGGGCCTGCTTTGCCTCCTGGTGCAGGACTGTTTGGGAGCTCTTCCTCGCTGTTGCAAATGCTAACATACCTTGTTGTCCAAACAAAATCCACAACCACAGTCTTCCCTTCTTCCGATCATCTTAACAGCTTCTGCAGACTACTTGGTGTTCCTCCCCAGCAACCAGGTAGGCATGAGTGCATTTTGTGTTTTGGATTCAGATACTAGTTAGGACTGTAGAGAACCCAACAGTTCAGGGATCAAGTCATGGGCCATGGTGTTTTTTAATCTCTGGGTCACACTGTTTCAGCTCCAAATCTATTAGAGAATGAAAGTTGTTACTTCACTAAGGCTCTTGACAGCCTTGGTGATTTTTTTCATAGAATCATAGAATACTAGGACTAGAAGGGACCTCGAGAGGTCATGGCAGGACCAAATACTGTCTAGATCATCCCTGATAGACATTTATCTAACCTACTCTTAAATGTCTCCAGAGATGGGGATTCCACAACCTCCCTGGGCAATTTATTCCAGTGTTTAACCACCCTGACAGTTAGGAACTTTTTCCTAATGTCCAACCTAAACCTCCCTTGTGGTCTGTTTCCAAATGGACTGATATCCTTAACCTAAAATCTGCCACCACTGTCAACACCAAATGCCCCCTTTGCTGGCAAGTGGAGAAGCTAAGGGATGATTGTTCTGTGAAACTAAACTTTTGCTGAAAAGTGTCCGTGCCAATTTAGACGCAGTTTTGTGCAAGAAAGCCACGATCACCATTTTCACCATCGGGGCTTTTTTGCGCAAAACAATGCCGCGTTGTCTACACTGGCCCTCTTGAGCTAAAACATTTGCACAATAGGGCATTTGCCCGAACGTGAGCAGCATAGCATTTCTGCAAGAACACTGACAATCTTACATGAGATCGTCAGTGTTCTTGCGGAAATTCAAGCAGCCAGTGTAGACAGCTGGCAAGTTTTTCCGCAAAAGCAACTGCTTTTGCGGAAAAACTTGGCAGTCTAGATGCAGCCTATCAGTTTCCCCAATTCTCTTCTGTGTGGCTTTAAAAAGCCAGCCTCCAAAATTGTAAATGGAGAGCTTTTCACCAGCACTCACTGTCTTTCAGTCACAAAAACTAAGCCATTTTCCTGAAGTACCAAATGCATTTGCAAAGTTGAGCTTCAGATTTTGTGACAATGCCATTCCTCCACAGCTGTTGGAGCTAGTGGGAGAATGGTGATGTCATGAACAATGAACCAGACTTCATCAAACCCCCACAAAATGTGGCCTGGACTTTTCAAAAGATCATAGTGGAGGTAAGTGCCCCCAAATGCAACTGAATTTATTGGAATTTGAACATTAAGGTCTTTGAAAATGACAGATTTGATCCATTCTTTGGTTCAAAGTGTTGGTCGGTCATTGCTTTTATCTAATGAAATTTTCAGGTCCCTGGAAATGAGCACTCAAGGGTTAATAACTTTATCTACAGAGACTGTTCTTCCCCTACTCCATGACAGTCCCATCTTAGTTAACTATCTCTCTTTTTCCTTTAAACTCTTTTACAAGGCTCAGCAAGGGAATTCCAGCCCTCTCCCAACCCAATCAGCATCCTCTCATCCATTAGGGCTAATTGACAGCAGGTTCAAGGCTCTTTGTACTGACATAACTTCAAACACTGAGGCTGCCCAAACCACAACTCCCCTTGTTAAGCACAGAGCATGGCTGCTAGAATGCCACAAAAAAGAGCAATACAAAGGCTGGGGCAGCCCCATCTCATTTACATATAACATCCATTTCAGTGAGAAGTAGAAGCAAATGGGCATGTATTGGCATAGAAAGGCAGTGCAGAGACTGAGATCCATATAGCTGTCTGATTGCAGGGTATTGTATATAGCACATCTGTGGAGCTGGGATGCAGTCTGTTGGCTTGGAGATTCTCTCTCTGTTACAGTATTTCCTTTAACCCAACCCCCACCCTGCCTGAGGTTTTAGATACACCCTTTTATCAGAGTACTGGTGACCTCTCACCCTGTATCAGACCAGCTAAGGCTGGATCATGTCTTGGCTAATCACTTTTGCTGGAGATTGGAGACATAATGGTCTCTCTCTGAAGTGGGCAACTGGGAGTTCACTGTCTTGTCCTCGCCTGTTTCCTCTTTCTTCCATGTATCCCACATCTTTCTCCCTCATGTTTCCCTTCTCCACCTTCTAGTTTCTTCATCTCCTTTCTATATATATATTTATTCAGCTAGCTCCTTCTGTCTACCCAGCCAGCCCCCTTAAATTCCTCTGTATCTCTTCCTTTTCCCCTCTTCACTTAGCTGCCTAGAGGAGTCAGTTAGAGGTTGGTTGGAATTTGTATCACATGCCCGTTTTGTGGGTGGTCCTCCACCTGGACAAAGAAAGGCAGGGAGTTGTATTTTTGAATCTCCTGCTTGGGTACTCTTTAGTGATAACATTCTCAGGAAGGTCTCTTACTGCAAGAGATCAAGCAGGACTAAGAATGCAAGGGCTAGATAGTTATTGAGAAGAAGAGCCAGGAGAATAGCAAGGGCCGTCTTGTGTGATTGTGGGGACTTTATCTGCCCCCATCCCCCCATGGAACTTTTCCATTTTTGTCATGCTCCTTTTACAATTTTTGATGAAAGCTGTTGTGATTTGGATTATTAAAATTGTTAGAAAAGTGTTACTTGTTTCCTGCCAACTACAGGGTGGTGGAAACTTTCTTTGGATTTTAATGAAAATTCAAGTTAAAAAAAAGTTTTAACATTCAAAATACCTCTTTGTTTTTCAAGCAGCTTTGAGTGAAGTTCTACAAACCTGATAACTTGTCAGTGAAACTATGCCATTTTCACAGGGAAAAACAATTTTGATCCCAAATGGACCTATTTTACTGAAGAGGCTGTGTCTAGACTGGAAAGTTTTCCGCAAAAGCAATTGCTTTTGCGGAAAAACTTGTCAGCTGTCTACACTGGCTGCTTGAATTTCTGCAAGAACACTGACTTCCTACTGTCTGAAATCAGTGCTTCTTGCGGAAACACTATGCTGCTCCCGTTCGGGAAAAAGTCCTTTTGCGCAAAGCTTTTGCGCAAAAGGGCAAGTGTAGACAGCTTGGATTTGTTTTGCACAAAAAAGCCCCGATCACAAAAATGGCGATCGGGGCTTTTTTGCACAAAAGTGTATCTAGTTTGGCACGGACGCTTTTCTGCAAAAAGTGCTTTTCTGGAAAAGTGTCCATGCCAATCTAGACGCTCTTTTCCGCAAATGCTTTTAACGGAAAACTTTTCTGTTAAAAGCATTTCCGGAAAATCATGCCAGTCTAGATGTAGCCAAGAGAGTTTTACTGCAAAATAGGACCAATTGCAAGAGTTCAACAAAATACAAAAGAGCCCATATTTTAAGCATATCACAGTGTTTGTAAATATTTCACCCTCGTATTCTCAAGGAAATTCCTAATCCAAAATTGCACAAAAATCAACATAATTTGTAAAAAGCACCAACCTAGAAAGTTTTAATACTGATATTATAAGAGTTGGCTGATGTTTTTGGTCAAAAATTCTTTTCAATCATGAAACTGAATATTTTGGCTGGAAAGTTGCTTTCCAAATTATCCATTTTTTTCAAAAATCTAAGAATCAAAAATAGAAACTTTTAATGAAAGTGAAAAAGTTTTCCAGCTTCTGAGTTTGCTTTTTTGTTTTTAACAAAGCAAAACAAAACAAAACAAAAACAAAAAAACAGAAGCAGAAAGAGTCCAGAAAATGACCATAATTAAAGGAATCCTCTTGTCATTTTCATGTAAGGGCTGGACAACATTGAGAAAAGATTGACAAGGAAGAAATCAATGTTTCTTCTTTGGAAAAGCATTTCAGATTAGGAACTGCTCTGTTCAAGATCTGTATAGGGTCTGATTCTGCTCCAGCCTCACTGCAGCATTAGATTAGGCTCTTGGATGAGAGGGTTGTGTGGATGGGACAAGTATAGTGGTGCTTTAAACCCAGACTAATTAGCACAGATAGAGGTGTGGATTAGAACGGGGAGGTACACACTCATACAGGCTGAGTAGCCCACCCACTTTGCAAGTTAAATCACTCAGGTTCAAGGAGTCCTCCAGTGTCTCACACAATTCACATGTGCCCAGAAGGATAGGAATCCTACTACACACAAGTGCTGCACCACTAAGAACACAATGGGAATTTCTACATTGCAATAAAAACACCCTTGACTGTCTTGTGGCAGCTGATGGAAGCTTGGGCTTCAGGGCTGTAAAACTGCAGTGTAGATGCTTGGACTAAAACCTGGGCCCTGGGCTTCACATACACAGCATCAACCAAGAGCTACTCCAGCAGTCAGAGTTACATCTGAGCACTGCAGGTACAAGGCAGGGAAGCATCAACCCTGAGAGCCTTGAATACTAGTCCAACCTGGCTCCAAAGAACTGAAGTGTCATAACAATGACGGGCTAATGGGAAACTGGAATCAGCATTCAGATTATGGTGCCATGTCCTTGAAATCTGATGTTACAAGGCAGTGTCACCCATATTCCCATTCAATATCTCTGTCCTGCATACTGCAGTGCCAAATGCTGCACTATGCAGAATACTGAGGCCTGTGGCATATCCGTCAAATCTGCACCACATTTACTTTTTCCCCTCTGCAAAACACTAGTTTTGCTTTGCTTTTTTAAAGATAGTTAACAAAAATATATAATATATCTGATATGATAGCATTATAAAGAAATCACAACCCCAAAGATTTATAGCAGTTATAAAACTTGTGTTAAGTGAAATACTGGTGACTATAATACTGATTGCTTTCCAATATGTTTTCCAAAATATGGTGACCCTTACACATACCTCCTCTCCTGGTGAGATGGGAGAAGAGACTTTCCAAGGGCAACCGCTGCTGACCATTCTGGGAAAAAAGCAGTAGTTGAAATTCCAAGGGGGAAGCGAGGTTCCTGTTCTCCAGCCTCTCCATGAGTCTGAGGGTATGTCTACACCATACAACTAGACCTAACTTACATCTGTGTACAGTAATTACTTTGCTTGTGTGCATCTTCATGTTGCTCTTCGTTTCCGCAACACACATCTTCGCCAGGATTGCTTGTCTAGATTGTCAGCACAGTGCATTGTAGGAGGGCTTCTGAAATTCAGTAACAGTCAACATAAATAACACACTGTCTATGCTGACACTTTGTCAACTTCATTGAATTGATGTTGATTCTATACCTCTCACAAAGGCTGAGTAAGTCGTCATAGCACAGTAGTAACATCGACGGGAGTTCTGCAGAGTAGACCAGGTCTGAGGGAAGTACAATGATTCTGTTAATACATAAGCAGTTACTGTGCCTTTTGGGAATGCATGATTACCTATAAAAAGGGGAGGTTTTTTTTTTCAGAAATCTGTAAAACAGAGTGAGGGGTCCAATTTTCAATGAAAACATGATAAGATAAAGATACAAAATAACTCACTTCTTAACACTTGCTATATTTTTCATCCATATATCTCAAAGAATTTTACAAAGATCTATATTATCTCCAATTTTTATATGGGGAAACTGAGGCACAGAACAATGACGGATAGTGTGGCGTTTTCATAGGAACTGTAGGAACCAGTCTGTATTGGTTCAGGGGTAGTGGGAGACTCATATTAGCAAGGAATGCTGTAACAATGCTTGCTTGAGCATTCTGGCTACCAATAAAGATGTCACAACACCCCTCCCCACGCTAGCCCAAAGTAAATTTCTCTCCTCAGACATAAACAGGGATAACTTTCACTGAAAAGAAGTCTGCCTTCCCTCACAACCCACAAACAAGATCTCACCTGCTGATTTGAATGGGAGTTGCATCTATGTGTCAGCAGATTTTGGTAACTGAAGTAGGTTTAGGAGCATTCTTCAGGACTGACAATCCCCAGTGATGACATCCCATAAAGCCCAGATTGGTGATTTTTGGTAAGGCCACTAAGAAATTTTTTTCAGAGATTTCCCCTAAACAAACAAGTCTCCTTTGAAATAAGCAGGATATGTTTTAGGTGTCATCCTTTTCCTCTAGGTCAGAAAATAGGGTTCTAGTTTAGAGCAAGTTAAAGTTTACACAACAATTTGTTAAAATATTGAATTTCAACTTAAAAAATTGTCAAAATTTCAAACTGCTTTGAGCAACTCTAGCTCAGCTGACATTTCCAAATGGCAAATGATTGTTTTGTCATAGTCCAGTAGCAAGACCCAATGACCCAAAGAAGTTTTTTAAAAACCCTAGATTTATTTTAAAGATAAGCAACTTCTTTTATAATATGACCACCTTCCTCTAAACAATACCTACTCTGGCAACTAACTCACAGCTGGAAACCAGGGGAGTTTTGTAGAAGACTTCTCTACCCAGAAATCTTTGTGTCCAAGAGACATCACACCTCTGTTTCCCCAGGTGACTGACAACCTATTCTACCAATCAGCTCTTTTCTTTACTCCTACCTGTACAAGAGCTTCATAGAATCACTAAAACTGAAAGGGACCTCGAGAGGTCATCAACTCCAGTCCCCTGCCCTCACGACAGGACCAAGCACCGTCTAGATCATCCTTGACAGGTGTCTGTCTAACCTGATCTTGAATATCTCCAGTGCAGGAGATTTCACAACCTCCCCAGACAATTATTCTAGTGTTTAACCAACCTGACAGTTAGGAAGTTTTTCCTAATGTCCAGTCTAAACCTAACTTGCCACATTTTAAGCCCATTGCTTCTTGTCCTATCCTCAGAGGTCAATGAGAACAATTTTTCTCCCTCCTCCTTGTGATCCTTTTAGATACTTGACAACTGCTATCATGTCCCCGCTCGCTCTTCTCTTTTCTAAATTAAAAAAGCCCAGTCAGTCTTCCCTCATAGCTCATGTTTTCTGGATCTTTAATCATTTTTGCTCCTCTTCTCTGGACCCTCTTCAGTTTCTCTACATCTTTCTTTAACCAGTAAATAACCAGTACATTCCCATTGGCTTTATCACCCCATCCCATTTCTCTTCTGCCTTTCTCCAAATTTAATTATAACTCCCAAGCATATTGGCACCAACTCCAGGAGTGCTTTGAAGCTCAAATGGAAAAAATTTAGTCAGTGCTCAACACCCATCAGCCACACCTTTCTGCAGTTGGTGGGCAGGAGGGGCATGAGGAGAGCAGAGAGCTATGAGCAGGAGCTGAGGTGTGGAGGAAGGGGCAAAATACCCAAGGGGGGAAATGAAAAATGCCTATGCACCAGCCGCCAAATGAGTGTTGCTATAGAATAAGTGTTCCACTCCTTCACACAGCCCCACAAAGAGGGGTGGATAGAAGGAAGAAGGTCGAGGACACACTATCAAATAAATAAGCGTAAGTTATAGTGCAAGAGCCTCTGAATTGTGTGTCTTTAAAGACCACTGATGAGGCAAGAGAAGTGGTCTTTAGCACTTTGGCTATTGGTAACTGAACCCTGGGGCTGTCCCCAGTTATACCTGGATTCCAATCTGGCAGCTGAGCCCCGATCCAGCTGCATTTCAGTTGAACTCAACGCAGCACTTAGAGTTCAAGTCCTCCCCTTCTTTCCCAACTGTAGGAAGTGGCAGAGGAGGCTCTGTGGGATACGGCAGTAGCATGCTCTTACGGCAGGAATCTGCTGCAGGTTTACAGCTGTAAGGAAAGCTGCTACCCAGCCCAGGACAGACTCTTTGGAAAAAGGTGAAAGATTAAGATGTCCCCACACTAGAGTGAGGCTAAAAGGAATTTGAGGTAGGAGCAAGTGCCAGGCAAGGTAAAAGGTCCTGCTCTAGTGATGTTAAATGTCGGTTAATTGAATAGTCGAGTAACCTCATGAATTCTTATCAGTTAGTCAACTAGTCTATAGTCACCAGGGGTGGGGCCGGCAGCCAGTGTGCTCTGTATCAGAGGCAGCAGCGTGGAATGCAAGTAGACCCTGTCTGGGAGAGGGGCTGAGCTCCCGGATCCGGCAAAAGCCAGAACTGAGCTGGGCTGCCCACCTGCCTGGCTCCTAGTACACTTTAAATGCAGAGCTGCAACGGGGGTAGGTCCCAGACCCATCGCAAGCCAGGACTGAGCTGGGCTGCTGGCCAGCCTGCTAAAAAATTTAGTGGTAAAGGGGGGGAGGGAAATGCATGTAGCCTATAGCATTAACGTATACGCTTTTGCTTACCGGTTAATCGCCTATACTATTATATCCCCATCCTGCTCAGGGTGGGAGAGAGGAGTGGTTCAGGAGCATGAAAACAACCTCCTCTTGGCAAGGATGTTTAAAAGGAGGACCTCTCTAGCCAATGCAAATCTAAGCACTGAGTCGTACCTGAAAGGGTTAATCCCCCAGGCAGTGCACTAAGTGGTCAGCTGCCCAATAAATTTTACTCCAGAAAGACAAACCACAATCATCATTAGTCACGGCTCATTGGCCTGTTAAGGCTCTTCAGTGAAGTTTATCTCTTTGCTTCTGACCACTGGGCAGCCATATTTCATGCTCCGAAAACAGATGACCCCAGAGGTCACTGAAATGAAAGCCCTATTCAACAGGTCTGCGAAGGACTTGGCACAGAAAAAAAAAAAAGGCTAGGGTCAAAACAACACTGAGATATGGCCAGACCTTCAGCCGCTGCCCTGCCAGAGCAGACACACAACACACGCTCAAGTGACCAAGACATGTTAATCCATTTCAGGATCAGTCGGGGTCAAGCTGGGGCTGGGAAGAACAGTGGCATAATTAGATCAGAGTGACCTCCATAAAGCAGTAATGGGCTTCCACATTTGCATCTTTGCTTCCCATAGTGCTTCACACCAGTTTGTTCATCAGCTGTCTAAAAATAGACACAGCAAAACTGGTTGTGTTGCACTGTCAGGGCCGAAGAAGCATCCTTGCTTTGTGGCAGGCGTGTAGATCTAGCCATGTGAGGCACTTTCCCACAGCTTACCTGGGTGGGAAATGGAGGAGAGCACCAGCCTGACTGGCGTAGTTCAGGGACGGGTAACGAGGAAAGGTGGGTGGGCCACACGAGTGGACCTCCTTCACTCCAGTGGGCTGCAGCAGCCTGAGGCCCTCTGGGGCTCTACCTGCAGCTCTGTGTCCCCCGTCTAACCTCCCCCACTCACCTCTTGTGGACTGGAACACTGGAGCCCTGCAATTACCTGCCCTGTCCCTCCCTCCCAGCAGTTTCAGAGTACGCAAATCACCTGATTTGCACTCCACCTCCACTCTTCCCTGGCTCCCAGAGCTAAAATGCTGCAAACAGCTGATTCATGGTGTTCCAGGTCTGGGAGGAGGGGGAACAGAGCACAGATCAAGCAATTTACAGCTTCTCTGAAAGTGCTGGGAAGGAGGAAGAGCAGGAAGTTGGAGGTCTCCAGGCTGCAGGTGGAGCCCCAGTGGGCCGCATGCAGCCCATGGGCCACTGGTTGTCCACCACTGATCTAGCCGGTCAAAAAAAAAAAAAAAAAAAAAAAGAAGAGGTCTCTCTACAAAAATTTTCCATTGAAAATTCAGGATTTTTGTATTTAAAAAAAATCAACATATCTTTCAGTTTTAACCCAAAAGTTTGGAGGTTGCCAAACCTCCAAACATTCAATTGCAAAAACCCAGGCAGAGGGAGGTGGGAGGAGAATGGATTTTTGACATAAATTTCAAACTGAGAAGAAAGTCTTCCTTTAAAAATGTTCACAAGAAAAGATTGCTGGCCACCCTTACAGAATTTAGGAGCACATGTGGTAAGAGGCGGGGGGATGCACAGTGGGAAACAGTGATCCAGACTGGGTTAAAGCTAACCTGCTATGCTTAGACCTTCTTACTGCCAGGCCAAAATTCTTCACGTGTCTAGTTGTTGTGGGTGCCTCATTTTTAAAGTATCCAGTCTGATTCCTCTTAAAGTGGCCTGGTTTTCACAAAGTGCAGAGCACCTTCCCTCTGAGGCCTGAGGTGTTGCAAGTCAGGCTCTGAAAATCATTACACGTTTTCAGAAGTTAGGCCCTATCTATAAATACAGGAAGAGTGTCAGAGGCTGAGTTAGTGGAACAGAAGTTGGTACTAATATTTATGTAGCACTTTTCCTCTACAGATCTCAAAGAGTTTTCCAAATCAAGTCTGTTATCTCCACTCTACAGAAGGGACAAACAAGGGGCAAAGTCTTGCCCAAAGTTACACAGCAGCTCAGGAGCAGAGCCAGGTTAGTAGTGGAGCAACCCAGCCCCTGCAGCCAGTGAGAAGGAGACCCAGAGGAACAGAAAACGGGAGCTGCTGCTGCCGCCATGCAAGGAGATTGCTGGAACGTTAAGAGAAAGTTGAGCGCACCAGCAGGCTCCATTGTGAAGACAGATGAAGGAGCAACCCCACCTCGTAATCCCAGAAGCTGATATGAGTAGCAGGCACAGTTCACCACTGTTGATTTAAGACGTGAAGGGCAGCAGAGATGCATACTAAGGGTACATCTACAGTACAGAAGTTTTTTGGAACAACGGCCATTTTTCTGAAAAAACTTCAATTATGTCCACCCTGCAATCACATTCTTTGGAAAGAAAATTGAAAGAACAGAGGAGTTTTTCCAGCATTGGTAATCCTCTTTCTACGAGGAAGAAGCCTTTTTCTGAAAGAGCTCTTTCGGAAAAAGGTGTGTGTGGATGGGGAAGAGGGAGTTCTTTCGAAAGAAGAGGAAAGAGGAAAAAGCACAGGTGCCCTGCTGGCCACTCCATCCATAGTAATCAGCTTAAATACGAGACAGTGTCCACACTGAATGGACACTATCTTTCAAAAAAGCAGATCACGTTTTTGATGCACTTTGGCAGTGTGGATGCTCTCTTTCAGAAGAAGTCTTTTTGGAAGATCTCTTCCAGAAAAGCTTCTTCTAAAAGAAGCCTGAAGTCTAGACATAGCCCAAGCCTGGTGACTTTTCCTGAGACAGTATCAGGCTGGTGGTGTTGGACCTTCATTGAGGTTACACCTATGCAGAAGGCTTCTTCACATACTCCTCTCCCTTGCCCTCGAGAAACAAAGTCCGAAGGAAGCTCGTTGACACATCTCAGGGCGGGAAATGGCAGCATCTACAATTTTCCATGAGCACATGAATCACAAGGAACTTTCTATTCAGCCATCTAGTCATGACCCCGTCACGTTCATCATTCCTGCACACTAGAGCACTCTAGACAGCTGCCTAACAAAAGCACCCGAATATCTCAAGAATATGTTCTTGAACATATTGTCAGCAAGAACAGAAGAAAGCAGGTCCTTGAACTCCCCCCTAAAGTCCTTTTATTCTGGGATTTCCAGCCTATTTTTCCAACTTCCAGCCCTGTCCAAACCCATTTGTGAATGGAAGGCTCTTTATGCTACATCATCAGCAGATTTGAACATGGGACCTCAGTGTAGGAGCTGCTACAGCCTAAGTCATAAAGCCAGCTGGCTTTCAGCTTAGGCTGTAGAGATTCCTTGTTCTTATCTCTCACTTTAAGTGGTCTAAGTGCTACAACATGGGACAGTGAAGCACACGGGCTATGTCTACACTGGTGGGTTCTTGCACAAGAATGGCCATTCTTGTGCAAGAACCCTCAGAGCATCCACACTGCCTGCCTGCTCTTGCGCAAGAAGATTTACAGTATTGCATTGGAAGACAGGGCTTCTTGCTCAAGAGCTACGCTCTTTTCTTACAAGTGCAAGCCCTCTTGAACAAGAGCTCTTGCTCAAAAGGGCAGTGTGGACATGCGGCAGAGGTTTCTTGCACAAGAGAACGTCCACACTGCCATGGATGCTCTTGCGCAAAAGCACATGGCAGTGTGGGCATGTTCTTGCACAAGAGTTCTTGCAGAAGAACCCGCTAGTGTAGTAGGTGTGTGGGTTACACTTCCAGGCCTTATACATCTTGGCTACGTCTAGACTGGCATGATTTTCCGGAAATGCTTTTAAAGGAAAAGTTTTCTGTTAAAAGCATTTTCAGAAAAGAGCATCTAGATTGGCACGGAAGCTTTTCCGCAAAAGCACTTTTTGTGGAAAAGCATCCGTGGCCAATCTAGACGCGCTTTTGCGCAAAAAAGCCCTGATCGCAATTTTTGCGATCAGGGCTTTTTTGTGCAAAACAAATCTGAGCTGTCTACACTGGCCCTTTTGCGCAAAAGTTTTGCGCAAAAGGGACTTTTGCCCGAATGGGAGCAGCATAGCATTTCCGCAAAAAGCACTGATTTCTTACAGTAGGAAGTCAGTGCTCTTGCGGAAATTCAAGCGGCTGGTATAGACAGCTGGCAAGTTTTTCTGGAAAAGCGGCAGATTTTCTGGAAAAACTGGGCAGTCTAGACACAGCCCTTGTGCCTGTATGTTAGAGGTCTGGAGAGCCTATGATTTCAGTTGGAGCAACAGAAGTGGTGCCAGCAGGTGCCGTGCACTCCCGGTAGTTTTTAGGGCTGCCTGCAGAAGCATCCGGCAGCACTCTCCAGACAGAGCTAGGGGGTGGCAGGCATGCTGCGATTGAGCAGCACTGAGAGCTGACTGCCTCTGGCCCCACTCCTTCTGGGACTGTGGAGTACCCCTCCCACAACTTGCTCATGGGCTGGAGAAGTTGATGGCTCTCCTGGCAAATTACAGTTCAGCATTTAAACCACTTTGGACAAATTCATGGCTTTTCATTGCCCCAGTAACAGGCAAGACTTTTTTTTTTTTAATGTCCACTGTGTCACCAGGAGTGGTCTTGTGACCATCAAAAATTAAAAAATGAAACTCGTCACCTGGACTGAGAAATACACTGTAGGAAATCCCTCTACCAGCAGATCAACTCCCCATGGTGGCTCCTGCCAGATTTCTCTCTCTGGATAAGTCTACACTGGCACCTTACAGTGCTGTAACTTTCTGGCTCAGAAGTGTGAATACACACACACAAGTAGAGTACATCTAGACTGGCAAGATTTTGCGCAAAAGCTTGACAGCTATCTACACTGACCGCTTGAATTTGTGCAAGAGCGCTGACTGTGTAATGTACAAAATCAGTGCTTCTTGCACAAATACTTTCACGCTCCCACTCAGGAAAAAGCCCTCTTGTGCCAGAATGCTTGCACAAAAGGGCCAGTGTAGACAAGGAAGAACTGTTTTGCGCAAAAAAGCCCCCATGGCTAAAATGGCCATTGGGGCTTTCTTGCGCAAAATCACGTCTGGACTGGCCACGTATGCTTTTGTGCAAAAACAAATCTTTTGCGTAAAGGCACTTTCCAATCTAGACGCGTGTTTGTGGAAATACTTTTAATGGAAAAACGTTTCCGTTAAAAGTATTTCCACAAAATCATGCCAGTCTAGACGCAGCCATGCTATAAAGTGCCAGTGTGAGCCAGACTCCCAGACCTGTTAGCTTTCTCCCCTGATGGAGGTGATTTACCTAGAATGCTCAGTAGGAGAACTCTCTCCCTGGCTACGTCTACACTGGCATGATTTTCCGAAAATGATTTAACAGAAACGTTTTCCATTAAAAGCATTTTCAGAAAAATCGCGTCTAGATTGGCAGGATGCTTTTCCGCAAAAGCACTTTTTGTGGAAAAGCGTCCGTGGCCAATCTAGACGCGGTTTTCCGCAAAAAAAACCCCGATCACCATTTTCACGATCGGGGCTTTTTTGTGGAAAACACTACTATGCTGTCTACACTGAGCCTTTCGTGCAAAAGTCTTTCGGAAAAAGACTTTTACCCGAACGGGAGCAGCATAGTTTTTCCGGAAAAGCACTGATGATTTTACATGAGATCGTCAGTGCTTTTCTGGAAATTCAAGCAGCCAGTGTAGACAGCTTGCCAGTCTAGACACAGCCCCTGTACTTATGCCATGGCCATCCTTTCAATTTAAAGCACTGCTGATTCTGTACTTTAAACTTTAAAGTATCAACAAAGACCAGGGCTAACCAGACATCAGTTCTCCTTCCCCATCTACCTCCACCTGAGCTGGCTTTAGCCCTCTCTTCTGCTTAATACCTATGGCACATGCAGCAAGGCAAGGCTGAATGCACCCATTAACCCCCTCTGGCCCAGTGTGGCATTGCCACATTCTATCTCAGTCATGTTACATTACATCTAGAAAACAGCTTAGGGCAGATTCTCAGCTGGTGTCAATTGCCATAGTTCTACTGAAGTCAAGGATCCACACTCGTTTACAGCAGCTGACTATCTTTTGGAACACATGCATAGACTTGGTACACAAGGTAAAAAAATCACTTAAGCACAAAAATCCCATTTGGGATTTGTAGGGAGCGTTTGTTTAATTTGGCTGGCAGCTGGTGAATTTACTGAGGATCACTGATATTTCCAATCTGGAGGCAGTTTCATACCTGAGAATATCAGTTTCATGGTACTGCAGGTCAAATGTGGGGCTGAAGCCACTTTGTCATCAGTGCCTCTTTACACCAGCCTCCTTAAAAGCAGTTCTCCCAATTTAGCTGATATGTGCTCTCAGACACCATAAATCAGGAGCTACTAAGGAGGCTTTTACAAGGAGGGAATCTGATGAGTAGGAAGTAACCAGAGGACTCCAAGCTGCAGTTTGCCCAAGTGCCCTTTTAAAATGCCTGTACATTCATGTATTTATTGCAAGGTATGTTCCAGACCACTTTAATACAAAGCAATGAAGCTACTCTGACTTGAGCCATCACAACCTCATCCCACCCAAATTACAGCTGTGTTAGAATACTAATAACTGCTTAACTACATGCAAACAGGTGCGGTATATTATATCCCTGAACAGCTGCCATAGTCATGTGATATCTCAGCTGGTGGAGTGGGGGTGGAGTTCTTCTGATGAGGCAGAGAGATGGTGATAGACAGAAGCAATGCCATTCTCTTCCTCCTGCTATTGACACTCAAGCTGACTCACTGTAGGCTTTCAGAAGAAGATTCAAATGGCTTTCTGAGCTGGGTCTGGGTATTTCAGTTCCTAACCCACAATTAGTTTGCAAATGGATGAACTCCAGTCGTTTGTGGCACTAGCCATTCTAAAGTAGCTGTGAGAATTAGGCCAATGTGTATGAATTCAGATACACAAATGTCCCACTTACACACAAACGAATTCCCCACCTTCCAAAAGGGCACGTCTAGTCTACATTGTTTTTTTTTTAAAAAAAAACCTGCCCTTTTTTTGAAAAAATTTCACTTGTGTCCACACAATAATTGCGTTCTTTTGAAATTAAATCGAAAAAATGCGGTGCTCCTGCCGAAATTGGTAAACCTCAAATTACAAAGAAGAACGTCTTTTTCAAGAGAACTTTTTTTAAAAAAAGCATGTGTGGATGCGGGGGAGGAAGTCCTTTCGAAAAAAGGGGCCTCCAGGAAAAACCCAGTGGACAATCCGTCTATACTAATCACAACTCTATAGTTCCTATCTCCAGCCCATGTCTTAAAGCCGCAGGAACCCGGGACAAGCGTTGTGGCAGGAAGCCAGCCTCACAGGACACTGACCCTGTGGCAGGACCCTGACTGTGCAGTTCTCCCTGCCACACCAGCAGCCATATCCGAGCCACAAGGCCCCCAAGGACCCACTGGCCCTTCCAGGGAGCCATCCCAGGACCCACCCAGGGGCACTAAATACTGGCCCCATCCTGGTCAGGGGTTGAGATCCAGACATTGTTGGAGCTGTGGTCTGAGGAGGAGTGTCCTTGCAGGCCCTCCAGTCATGCCGCAGCAATGCAGACGTTTATGGCCACATGGCCAAGGCTCTGGCCAAGAAAGGCCACCACCCCCGCACCCTGGACCAGGTGAGGAGCAAGGTGAAGGAGTTGTGGCAGGGTTATGCCAGGACCCATGAGCTCAGCTCCAGCTCTGGGGCAGCATCACGCTACTTCCCCTATTATGAGGAGCTGCATAGAATCCTGGGGGGGGGATCCCTGTCTCCATGGGTGCTCGTGGGGTTGGGAATGGAGACACCTGTTCAGAACCAGCCAGCGCTCCAGGAAGAGGATGACCCTGATGACCAGCAGTTGCAGGAAGAGGAGGGGGACACCGGGAGTGGTGTGACCCTCCACCTGGAGCCGGTCCCCCAGACCCAGGAGGCCTCCTAGGCATCTTCAGACACCAGGCAGGGAGCATTAGGTGAGTGCTGTGAGGTTGCCACACACACAGGGTGTGAGAGGTGAGAGCTGGACAGTGTGCAGCTGGCCATGCATGTGCAAGCACGTGCAGCGGCAGTGTGCGACACGTGGTGCCAGGAGCCAATCTCCAAACACACACGGGCTGCTGCTTACAGCCTGGGGAGGGCTATGCTCCCACTGCCAGGCACTCCCCGAAGCAGGCTGGGCACAAGGGCACACGTATGACCCCACACAGGCTGACGAGTGTCGCATATAGCACATAGCCACGTGTGCACGTGCGAGGCACCACCCGCTCTTGCAGACAGTGCTGCCACGTGCAAGTGTGTGTGTGGAGGGGCCGAGGGAGGGCCAGGCTGCTCTAGGCCCCTCTCCCATACCTGGACACTTCCCCATGGTGGGGGAGGGAGATAGGCAGGATTGTCCCCTGTGCATCTCAGGGCCCCTGTGAGGCTGGGGCTACTGGCCAGGCCACGTTGGAACATCAGCATCCCCGGTTCCAAGGACAGTTATTCATAAGGAGGGCATGTCTTCCAAGACAGTGTGTGCATGCATGAATGCCCACCTCTCCCTTTTGTCCTCCACACTCAGACCATCTGTCCCTGAGCCACACCAGCCCACCTGCCCACCCGGATCCATGGAAACCACAGGGAGTGGCTCGTGTACCAGGACCTCATGTGCCAGCACAACAGGGTGCTACAAGAAGTGAAGGAAAACCATCACTGAGAGGATACATGCGGAGGTTGTGTGACACCTGCACCTGTTGGGTGAGCTAGTCCAGCAGCACAGTGCATTGTGAGTCACAATCAGAGAGATTGTGGCCTTCCCAAGTCCTGTCCCCATTGCCCCTCCTCCTGCCCCCCTCCTTTCTCCCCTTCTGCCCAGTCCCCCCTTTCGTCCCTTCCCCCTCTGCCATCCCAGACCCAGCTGCAGCCCTCCTGCCCAGCTCCCTTCAGTTCCAGGCCCCACACAACCCTGAGTCCATCAAAGTCCCTGGACCTGAGGCAGCAGGAGCTTGCGCTACAGACAACACCCTCTCCCATTCACCACTCCTGGTTCTGAGCCCCCCTGTCCTCTACAGGATCTGAACCCCCCTCCACCCCAGTTAATTACAAGTGAACACAACCTGTTGTCTTTATTGAATGTCCAGGAAATGGGGGCAGGAATGGGTTGTGGTGGGAAAGGTATTGGGGGCCAAGCCCCCATTGAAGAGTCCCTGGAGAGAGTCACTGATCTCTTACAGAGAATCTCTCCCTCAGGGCCTTCCAGATGCTCACTCTGGCCGGGTGAGCCTGGCAGATGACAGCTGTCTGGGGCTGTTCAAACTGCCTCCTCTCACCACCAGCCGGTGTCACCCACCCTGGGAGGGAGGCCTCCCCTGTGCTCTCCACAAGGTTGTAGAGCACGCAACATGCAGACACCCCCTCAGGGATGTTGCGTTCCCCCACATTGAGGTGAGCAAGCAAGCACCTAAACTGCCCCTTGTATGGCGAGTCTGGGTTCCTTCGATCCTGCAGCCCTGTAACAGCAAGAACAGACTCCACCAGCCAGTAGAACAGAGAGGGTTTATTGCTTCTCCTGGATACAGCACAGCACAGATGTGACATGTCTATAGGAGTCTGGGCCAGGATGCCTCAGCCCCCTTGAGATGGGGTCCCTGGGCCCCTACATTCCAGCCCCCTTCTTAGGGGTCTGTTTCCTTCATGGTTCCAGCCCAAGACTACCTCGCTCCCAGACCCTGCCCCCAAACCAGGTGTTCGTCTCCACCTCCCTTCCTTTGTCTCTCCCCTGGGGAAAGAGCCTTGTTATCTGGTTAGGCTGGTCCTAGGTGTCTGGGCTAATACACATGTGGGTGAGTCAGTGGGAATCACACATCACAGCGCAGAGGGACACCGGGTTACAGAGCAGACAACACTCCCACTCAGGAGTGGCCCTAGACGATCTGCCGGCAACTGGCGCCCGAGGCGAAACATGCGATTGGTGCCCCCGCTTCCAAAACCCTCAACGGCCGTTTATCTTAGCGCCCTAGGCGACTGCCTAGTTTGCCTGTATTGATGGGTCACCACAGCCCCCACTACGTTATACCTCTTGAGATGCCTGAAGGCACAGTCCACCTGCATCCGAGCCCGGTTCAGGTGTGCGTTAAATTGTTCCTTGCTCGGGTCCAAGTGACCAGGGCAGGGCTTCACGAGCCATTGCATCAGTGGGTAGGCCATGTAGCCCATGATGCAAATCGGCATCTGCACATCCCCAACTGCAGAGTTCTGCTGCGGGAAGAATGTTCCAGCCTGCAGTAGAAGTTCCTAAATATGCCGGCATCATGTGCCCGGCCCAACCACCCAACACAAATGTCTGTAAACTGTCCCTGGTGGTCGACCAAGCCCTGCAGTGCCACGGAGAAGTAGCCCTTCCTGTTGATAGCTGGGCCGCTTGATGGTGCACGGATTGGGATATGTGTCCCATCGATTGACCCTCCACAGCTCAGGAATCCAAGGACAACGAAGCCAACCACGATGGTGTCCAGGTCTCTGAGGTGAATGATTCTGTGCTGCAGCTCTGAGTTGATGGCCCTCACCACCTGCAGAAGGAGACATATAGAAACACACAAAACAGGGAATTAGAGGGGGTGCCTGAGCCCTTGGGAGGTGCCTGCCTGCCTTTCCTCCTCCCCAGATCCCAGGAGCCACTCCCCCCTGAGGCTGCCCTGGACACCAGGGCTGGGTGGGTGAGGCTAGTAGGCTCTCCCTCCCTCTGGGACCGGCCCTTCCCCTACTCCCACTCCACCCCCATTTCCCCTGCCCTTTCCTGATGGTCCCCCTTTTCCACCCCCTTCCCCCTCCACAGGGACTGTCCCCTGAGAGTGCCTTACCTCCATCAAGACAGCCCCCATGGTGGACTTCCCCATGCCAAACTGGTGTCTCACCGTGCGGTAGCTTTTGGGGTTGCGAGCTTCCACACAGCAATCGTGATCCTCTTCTCCAGGGGGATAGCAGGCCGTAAGTGGGTGTCCTGTCATTGGAGGGCAGGGGTGAGCCAGACACATAGCTCCAGGAATGTGGTCTTCCACATGTGGAAGCTTTGGAGCCACTGCTGGTAATCCCACCGCTTCAGGACAAGGCAATCCCACCAGTCAGAACTGGTGTCCAGCCTCCAAAATCACCTCTCCGACTGGAAGGTTGGGGGCAAGGGCACTGGTCCTGCATCCAGGTCGAGGGTCTCAAGGCAGAAGTCTGATTTCAGATGGGGCAGGACCGTCATGACGGTTTGATGAAAGTGCTGCACAAGCTGCAGCATGATAGTGTGGGGCCATCGCTTGCCCTGGCAAAAAACCGAAATAACCCAGAAAAACAAACACAAAACCAAAATGCTGTGGTGTCCAAGAAAGCTGGGTAACCAAAGCACACACTGCAAAAGCTTTGCTGTCCCTCACTGAGGTGGGCAAGCAAGCAGCAGTAGCAGAGAAGCAGCTGTCCAGAGGGTCCCTGTAAGCATGCGTCTCTGGGAGCCTCATGCAGCAGCACCCAGAATTTACCTCATGAACTACCAGAAGGGGTTCCGGGTACCCATTTTGCAAAAGAGCATCCCAGCAGTCTGGACGCTCTGTTTTGAAAAAGCAGACCACTTTTTCGACCTGCTTTTGAGGTGTGGATGTTCTCTTTCAAAAGAAGCTTTTTCGGAAGAACTCTTTCGAAAAAGCTTCTTTTGAAAGAAGCTTGCAGTCTAGACGTAGCCAAAATGGACACTGGGAAGCTCTGTGACTGTGTAGAATGCCTAAGTTCCAGGATGGTTTCACTTCTTGTGGAACGCATATTCCACTCCATAGATCCCCGTTATGCTAAAGAACCGCAACTAGAGCTGACAGGAACATGTTTCATTTTACCACAGACAGTTTCAAGAAAAATGGGAGTGGGGGAAATGTAAAATACCACAGAGTTGCCTCATTCTTCTATCTCTGCTGAGCTCCCTGACTGGATCTCATAGCTCATGATATACCATGATATCCCCTTCTAGAGGACTTCAAGAGAGTCCTAGATTATAATGCATTATGGGAGCTATACTCTGCCTGGGGAGTCTGCTATAGAGGAGAATGAAAACATTCTGCTGTTTTTTCCAGGTTTAACTGGAAAGGGAAAAAGGCCTGTAAAAACCAGGGCCAACAGAACCACCAAATTAAAACACTTAAAAAACAGCAAATAGTCCTGCAGCCCTTTTAGAGACAAACAAAAAATGTAGATGGTATCATCGCGCTTTTGTGGGCACAGCCCATTTCTTCCCTGTTAGACAAATTCCACAGTGGAGCTTTCTTATGGACTTCCGTGGGCCTTGGATCAGCTCGTTAATGATGGTAAAAGCTATGGGGTCCTGGTCGCTGAACCCTTCTCTCTAGCCACATCATGAGTATATTGTGGGCAGCATTAACATAGCTGCCTATCGCAGGGTGTGTCTAGACTGCATCCCTTTTCCTTAAAAAAAGGAATAAGGGATCTTTCAGAAAAGGCTTTATTTTCCGAAAGATCCCCATCTAGACTGGCACTTTTCTCTGGCAAAGCCCCGAGCTGGAAAAAAGCGGCAGCCATGTTTATGCAAATGAAGCGGCGGGGGGGAGGGGATTTAAATCTCCATTTCATTTGCAATTGTGATGTGTCTAATTTGCATCCCTTTTACGGAAAAGGGATGCAGTCTAGACACAGCCACCCTGTGCTCCAAATGTGCCGGAAGCTTGGCCTACGGCAAAAAGAAAGGCACCTCCCAGCTAAGGCATCCAAAGGTGGTTGAGGGAGTTTTGTGATACAGTTATCAGCAGCAGGACTGAGATCCCTTCTGTCGCTGTTTCTCTCTCTTCCTCTCATTGATTAGCACCAATGGGGCTCATGCTATCGAGCTAAAAATAGCCATGTAATGTCCCTCTCCAAGGAAGGTCATAATGTAAACAAGGTGGCTATATTTTAATGGGAGAGGGAGATTAGCAGAACAGACATACACAGCAAGATTAAGTAAATTGACCAAGGTCCTTATAGAAATTTGTTGCAGAGCATGGACTTAAACTGGCATTTCCCAAAGCCTGAGAATGTTTACCTCTAAACCAAACTTCCTTTCCTCAAGGTTGCTGGTACATGAGGATAACAAGGTGTGAACTGAAGGGATCTTGATAAAGAGGCTGAGATTGAAAACCAGGGAAGAATATGAAGGATGCCTGTGGAGGCTATTGGTGGCACTATTTTTATTCAGTTCAGTTTGTTTACAGGCTTCACTGAAACATCTGACCACCTGTGAGAACCTGGGTCAAGACGATATCGGAGAAGAGAGGGGAAGAAGAGACTATGTCACTTTGTTTTATTTTGTAACAATTAAAACCTTTAGATAAAAGAAAAACACAAGTTAGAGACTGGTTATTTCCCCAGCTGCACACAAGTTAGTGATTACCAGTGCCACGGAAGTGACCTTCCCTCCTGAATTGCTCTCTACATATGTGCATATGGAACGCAGAAGACGCCATCCCTCCTGTCAGACCCTCACCCCAGACCAATCCAATTACCTTATTTGGGTATAACTAGCTTAATTGCATACCAGTTTTTCCATCTCACTCTTCCCTCATCTCCTGCCAGCCAGGCTATTTCCCTTAGTACCCGCTGTTTTACCTGGAATCCTAAAGTCAGGAAGGCAGCCAGGACAGTATACAATAGCCCAGCTGTAGGAATAGAGAGACTCAGGACAGGCATGGCTGAGGAGGAAAATTTACAATCACAGGCCTGGTCTTGGGCCTCCTTCTTATTATATTTTACACAGAGCAAGCTAGATTGGGTTACAGCTGAGTTTCCATCTGCTTTACCAGCACTGTTTCCAGACCTAAAGACCGCAGGGTTAGTCATGGAGATGGTTGCTGTAGCTGCTGACAAACCAAGCCTCATAAAAAGTGTGGAGGATATATCATGTACTCAGAATGGGATTTAGCTGTCCAGCTCAGTCTAGAATTAAAGAAGCTCAAATAGCATTTCCCCAGACCCTAGGAAATGTAATAAGAAATCTGATGAATCTCTGTTACCCTGAATCATTCAGGCATTCTTTTTGTGTCAGCCTGCTACACATTGGCCCTGTGCCTTGTGTCATCATTTGTGTTGCTGTAAGGTGAGTCTTATTCCCTCTAACTCTGGTTTGATAATACTTTTTTCCCATACAGCAACTAGATGAATTGGTGCCTCCTGGGATCAGCCCTTCAGATGTAGCCCAGATAAAGGAGGGTGTTTTCTCTTTTCTCTTTCCTTTCCTTTCCACTATTAAAATCTGGAATTCCCAGCTGAAAGGACCTGTTTTGAAGACCCAATGGGATCAGGATGTTTGGACCTCCTCTGTATAAATAAGTATCCAAATATCTAGGTGCTCACTCAAAACAAACTCAAACTACAAATACTTCTGAAATGTATCCATTAACATAAGGAAATGAGATATAGTCCAAAGCTAACCTCCCATGTCTCAAAAGCCCCAAATATTGGTTTATTCAAGATTCATATCCAAATTTTACAAATGGGTCCCAGGCTTATAATGCAACGAACTGAAACTTCAGATCTAAGTTTGGATGTATTGTGAATGTGAATTCTGTAGCTTGGTATTATTTATAATAAAGACACATTATTTCAGGTTTGTTCTGTCTTGGAATTGTCCGTGAAATATTCAGGACTCAGCTAAACCTGTGAAACAGGGGTATCTTACCTGATTGTAACATTTCCTCAGTTGTTTGGATTGTTTGGACAGACAGAATAAACAAGAGATGAAAGAGGCTGCTCCAGATAAAAAGTCATGCTGCACCCCAGAAAAACCTTCTCCAATCACAGACAATATTTTACTGTATTGTATGCAGCACACTGGAATAAAATGTTTTTAAAGGAGTTTTATTGAGCCCCCTGGTGGAGCCAACACAATGCTTCAAGAAAATAAACTGCGTAGTCATTTAATTCAAATAAAACCACAACTAGTAAGCAGTGAGATGCAAGAGGGGACCTGCTGGCCCCTCACTTCTGGAGCCTTACGTTCTAATGTTACGTGTAAAGATTTCTTGAGTCATACATGAAATAGAGTTAGGGAGGCTGTCAAGTTAGCCTCTACTGGATAATTATCTCTGTCAGAAATCCACTGCAGAATGTAGCTGTTTTCCATAACTGGCAGTCTCTGTTCAGAAAAGACCCTAGAGTGGAATAACACTAAAACAACTGGCCTGTAAATGTCTTGTTTTCTCAGGGATTTTTTTTAAATAAAAACCCCAAAACGGCAACAAAATGTTTTTAAAAACATTTGAAAAATGGGTGGATTTTTTTGGTTTTCAGAAGAAATATTTTTACCAAAAAAAATAGGGGTTTGTTGTTGTTGAAAAAACAGACAATTTCAACAAAAGTGACTATTTAATTTTGGTTGAAAAGTTCATTGGAAAAATATTGTGATAAAAATGTATAACTTGAGGTTCTGGTACCTTGGCACAGATGCATGGAGAACCCAAGATTAGAATGTAAAAGAATGCTGTAGGTTCTGATAAAGATGTTTATGGTAAAGACCATACCTAAGGGAAACAGCAGGGAGGGACTTAAATAGGAGGGGTGTAGTAGAAAGAGGTCTGAATTTTTAAGATTTCAAATTTTCTGCCATGTGAACTGAAAAGTCTTGAAAACTGTCATAAGCTGATGATAATAATAATAATTTTAAAAAGTAGATCAGGTCAATCAGAACATTTCATGTTGAAAATTTAAAACCATTTTATTTTAATGTTGACTTAAAAATAAAGCCTACCACTAGCTTGCTTAATGAAAAGACGCTTTGCTCCAAAACCTGGATTTTTTTTCATTTGCAAAATGTCAGAACAGGATGTTTTCATAATTTCAACATTTTAAACAAATATTTGAAACAGAAAATCATCAAGGCTGGCCCTTTTCCTGAAAATAGCTAAAGTATGAACAAACTGTCATTTTCCAACCAACCAACCAACCAACCAACCAACCAACCAACCAACCAACCAAAAAAAAAAAGTTTCATCTAAAAGTTCCTGACCACCTCTTAGGTTCAGGTCAAGACTGCAGTGAGAGGTGGGAGGAACTTGTACAATGCCTGACCGAAATTAATGGTCTCAAATACTTGCTTCCAAGAACATCACATTCATCTCCCAGAAACTAAGTTTACTGAAGAGCTAACGAACTTCCCTAGGAGGAGTTCTCCATTAAAGCTGTAACCCTCATAATCTGGCCTTTTCCTTTCCTGACGCTTGAATGTGACATGTGGCTTTTGAAAGAAGCGACTGGACTTCTCTACTGGGTAGGATGGAAGCAAATGATTGATGTGCAAAAGTATGGTGTCACAGGCTGGTTGGCTTTTTAAGGCAAGCCAGAATCAGACCTGGCAGCTATCTCTCAGCTCAATGTGATATGGAAGCTTTATTATAATGACTGACCCTGCTGAGGAGATCTGACATTACTGAATAAACACAGCAGAGAACTCGATCAGAGGAGGATCAGAGAGAGGTATTTGCTATGCTCTGGGTAGGGAAGGCAAACTGAAGACAGCCATAAGGATGGAATTAATCTCTGTGGTAAGCCCAGGAAAAGGGGCAAGGCACAGAAATGCAGTCCTTGGAGTGTCTGTTTCAGCGGGGGGGAGCGAAGTAGCTGGGAGATCTGAGAGGCCTGGGAACCAGAGAAGCACAGGTTGTGGGGATGCAGCACATAGGGCTTGGAGTTAGGAAGTGGTCAAGGGAAACCACAGCTTAGCTGCTGGAGCAGTCCTAATGACTCAATATAGGGGCTCTGGCCAGAATGCAGAGCAGAAGGCGGGCCTGGGTTCCCCTCCCAGCTCTGGAGAAAGGGCACACAAGCCTAATGTAAGAACTGCTGAGCTTGGGATGGCAGGAGAATGAGTCTAGAGTAGCCCAAGAGGGGGCAGAAAGATCTTATGGCTTGGGACTTTTTTTTTTTTAACTTTTAGTTATACTTTTTTCACCCCCAAAGGGTTCCAGAATAGACAGGGCATAGCAAGAGAGCTCTCACTTCCACCATCACAAGATCTAAGAGGTCACCATGCAAGTGTATTGGAGCAAACAAACCTGCCTTTCCTCCCAGCAATGCCCTGGCCAGACACCAGGAGGTGTTATAGCAGCAAGTGCATCTGTTTAAAGCTGGAACTGCTAAGAGCTCTATATCTCAGGTTTGCAGCATTGGCCTCGCTAGATTTGCAGCTTCAGCTCAGTCCTTAATATATCATAACTCATAGACTTTAAGGTCAGAGGGGATCATTATGATCATCTAGTCTGACCCCCTGCACAGTGCAGGCCACAGAATCTCACCCACCCCTCCTAAAATAATCCTCTCACCTATGTCTCAGATATTGAAGCCTTCAAATACTTTGAAAGCCCCAAGATGCAGAGAATCCTCCAGCTGTGATCTGTGCCCCATGCTACAGAGGAAGGCGAAAAACCTCCAGGGTCTCTGCCAATCTACCCTGGAGGAAAATTCCTTCCCGACCCCAAATATGGCGATCAGCTAAACCCTGAGCATGTGGGCAAGACTCATCAGCCAGACACCCAGAAAGAAAGAAACACCTGTTTCTTATGTAGCACTTCCCACCAGTAGATCTCAGAGCTCTTCACAGTTGGATATGTATTTAGGAATTAAGCCAGATAGAAGCTGTATGACAAAGGTCATCCCCTGTAGAGTAGCAAATTAACTATGGGGTTTTAACTTCTCTATCCTAAACTAGCACCTGGACTACTAGACCATCCTTCCTCCACTTCTTCAGCCTTCCCACTGAGCCACATTCATTCCTGATGTGTAGTAATTCCATGGACAATGATCTGCCCCTTTCATCTACTGGTGTTCTAGGAACTCACTGGATACAAATGAAAAAAATCTGTCCAGCCATCCTGGTTGTAACCCCTATATTTATCCGTCCTATTTCTAAATTGCTGTGTTTGGGTGCATCTTACTTTTACACTTATTAATATCCCCGCACAATGGCCAAATACGTTGCAAGTGAACATGGCAGCTGCTGCAGAGCCAGAATCCTGGGTTCTTTCACTGATTTGCTGCATACAGTGCTGAAGTGCGTGTTCTGTGTTAGGCATGGTTACATGTGGTTTCCCCATTTCCAATCCAGGCTTCCCTGTCAAAACATATACCTTGGCCTGTTATGGAGCTCCTTTAACTATATATGCCCAAATATTTTTAATATGGGGGAGGGAGAGGAATGGGAGTGGATGGAAGAAAATAAATTCCCCTTCACATAATCATCGGAGCAGGACAGTTCTGAACAATGACCAGACCATCCTTGCAGCCACGATGACAGCAATTTCAGACTTATCACGGCCCAGCACTATATTAAGGAACTGAGATTACATTGTTATTCATTAGTGCAACATCTGTTGGGAATCCGCACGGAGCAGGCTGGTATGATTACTGGAGAAGTGCTGTGACCAGTGAGGAAGGCATCTCCCCCACAGCTCATGCACTAGGGCCCTTCCTGGAGTATCTTGTGGCTTATGGAAATCAGTGGCACTGAACGCACAGTAAGCAGTTGCTCACCTTTGTGCTAAGGGGTGTGTGCTTGAAGTAGAAAGACAGGTGCCTTTACATGGGGCAGATGCTGTCTGCTTCTCCCAGTGCATGAACTCCAGTAATAATTGTGATTATGTACTGTCATAGTAACCATAAGTGCCCCATAAGATAGGCAGTCTGGTTGAATGAGTAGGGCAGTGAGCTGGAATGCAGCAAATGCAGGCTCTAGTCCCAACTCAGACTTGGCACATTTCAGTTCGTCTCTCTGTGCTTGTCTATTTAGACGGCAAATGCTTCAGCAAATGATCTGCTCCTATACCTGTGCACAGCATCCTCCACCATGGGTAAGGTATGTGCTAAGAGAAAAGGTGAAGCTAGATCAGGAAGAGAGGAGTCACCCAGGCAGATGTACGTTTTCCTGTGGAGCCAGAGATCTTGCAGTGTGATGGGCCAGCAGGCAACATGCCTGAGTTTGGCTCATTCAAGAAGTGATCATGATTCCTCTGTGCTTTGAAGTTTTCCATTGACTCCAATAGGATTTGGACCTAGCTTTTTATGAAAATTCTGCAAAACCTGGTAGATGCATAAGAAAATTAATGTATTTATAGACTCAGCCCTAAGCCTCTATATCCTGCCTCCCTTCTGCAGGATTTGTGGGATGATATCTCCTGTCAACAGTTTCCCAAAGTCCTTAGAACCCCAGTTTTCTTTAGCCGAGAGAGAGAGAGAGAGAGAGAGAGAGAGAGCGTGTGTCTGTGTGTGTTTTTAAAGAGGAAGTAAGCAGTGGCCTTCTACCAACCTTCCAGTGTTCTTTAGAGGCTGGAGCTTCCAGGGGAAACAGGTTGGACTGATCCCCCATCTAAGTTGGTGAGACAGCAAAGATCTATTGGCCCCTCTTATTCACAGGGAAGTTCTTCAGGGCCAATAGTCTACGTTGCCATCCTGTAGCAGGAGTGAGAAATGTCCCTACAATTCCACCACTTCTCCTCCACAAGCTGTTTTACCTAGCCAGAGTGGGAAGCAGATGAGGAGCTACTTATCTGATGGTCTTTTCTGTGGGCTGGCATGATTGTGGATTTGCACACTATCCCACCCAAAAGGTCCTAGAATAAGGACATGGGAAAGTTTAATCTACTGCATTCTGTTTAGGTCCTTATGCTACTCCCCAGCTGTGCTATCTGAGCACTTAGCATCTCATCTACACAGAACTATGCTACCTTAACTCATGATGTGATTTTAAGACTAATTTTGTTAAGCAAATACTAAATGCTACATTGATGCCAAGGGCTGGGAGGAAGGGAAAAGGTTTGGGGCAGGGCGACGACTTATTCAGTTTGCTGGCAGGGAAGATGGTAGAGCCTCAGCTTCTGATGGCCTCTCCCTTGGTAGTACGGCTGCCCCAGTGGACACTCTATAGAATAGCTCTCCCCTACAGGATCACTGCCTCCAGTGACCACTCTCATCTCATGTCCCTCTGACATGAGGCAGCCCCTCCCTTTTCATATTATGGAAACCAGTCCTTTTTCTGAGGTTTCCAGTTGCCCTGGCACAACCAAACCCTGACTTTCCTTTAAGTTAGGGTGAGAGGAAGATGCACACCAAATTTGATGGCCCTAGCTCTTATAGTTCACGAGGAGGTCTTGAACAAATAGACTCACAGGCAGTCACACAGACAGACAGACACACTATAATATAAAGAGAAAGATTAGCCTGGATTATTTGGGTTTATTTTGAATTCATTAAAAAGAAACAATAACGATAAGTTTATCTTCATCCAAAATAAGATCTTCAACAGAGAGGTTTGCATTGTTTTATCTATATCCCTTTAAATTAGTTAGTGTAAGTTTGGACAGTCTGTTAAGGAGGCCATTCAATTGCATCCAAAATTATTGCTATCCCTTGCAGACTATAAGTGTGAGAGGAGAGTAGTGGACCATCCCTGAGCAGGTGAGGAGGGTGGTAAGACAGAAGGGTTTTGTCCCCAGCAGAAGACCCTGTAAGGTAAGCTAGGGCCATTAGGAGAAAGAGAGATGATGGGGAAGTAGATGGTGCATAGATAAAGCTCATTCACATTTTCTCTTAGACTTCAGGAAGTTGTGGGTTTGCCAGGTACGCTTTGCTTTTAGTTAGGTTTCAATGCAATGCACCAGTGCTTTGCAAAGGGGAAATTTCTCCAAGATTTACTTTGCACCCCTGCACTCCTTCCAAACCCTTCAATGCCTGTTATTGCTGCTGTAAGTCACTGAGACCCCTGATGGAAAACACTCATTCATTAATTGATTAATTGGCACCCACAACACATCCAGTTCAATTAGTAATAAATAATTTATGCTATTGAATGCTGAGTCTGGGACCTGACAGAACCGTATTGATCCAGGGCAGGGAAAGTAATGGGCAGCTGTTTCCATCTCTGGTGTTATAGAACCTGGACTGAGGAGATGATCCTACCATTAAAAAGGAAGGCAGGCTGGCCAGACACCGGGGCTGTGTCCAGACTCAGGGGTTTTTTCGGGAAAAGTAGCCTTTTTCCGAAAAAACTTCACCTGCGTCTAGACTGCAGCCGCGTTCTTTCGAAATTAAATCGAAAGAACGTGGCTTTTCTTTCGACGGCGGTAAACCTCATTTCACGAGGAAGAACGCCTTCTTTGGAAAGTGCTTCTTTCGAACGAAGGCGTTCTTGAATGTAACTAGGGCTTCTTTGAAAGAGAGCATCCAGACTCACTGGGTGCTTTCTTTCGAAAAAGCGGCTTGCTCTTTCGAAAGTTCCGCGTGCAGTCTAGACGCTCTCTTTCGAAAGAGGCTTGCAGTCTAGACATAGCCCGGATGAACAAATTATGAGGTCTCAGTACAGCGCACAGCAAAGAGGCAGCTTTGTTAGTGATCTACAGAACAAGACAAGTCACCAGCTATACAGACAGGGCCAAATCCTGTGTTCAAACACGAAACTCCCATTGACTTGAAAAGAGCCATCTTCATACACCACAGCATAAAATGTAATCTGTTGATTGCGGCGGGAGTCACTTTTCTGTGCAAAAACGGAGGTTGCAGCCCAGCATGCCCCCTTCTCAGCTAATAACATAGTTATCAAGGGGGATGATTTCAAAGCTCAGCAAAGCTCACATAGACAATGCCGGCATGGGCCCACCCTCGTCAATCTACACCCAATATGTGAAAAGCAAAGACCTGGTCCTGAAGACGTATGAACTTTCCCCCTGAAGTCAATGGAAGCGACAGGATTGGATACCTGCTACCTTTGAGGATCTGGTCAAACACCAGTGTTCCCTGTAAGCTGTGCATTTGGGTGGTCACTCAGGAGAGATTTAGGTGCTGCCCACCTGACTAGCAGTGCACCCACAGCCATCCAGAGCCAGAAGTATACATTTGTACTGGTGGTGCACAGCGACATGGGCTTCTGTGCATGTAACATTTATTTCATACTTGGATGAAAAAAAAATTAGAGGGAACACTGGCAAATGCCCCGTCACAGGGTGGAAAGCCCAGTTCCTGGGGAAGCCAGCCGGGGGAGTGGGGTGGGAGGGGGAAGTCTCTTGAGCCCCATCTACATGGCCTCACCCAGCAATCAGGCCCCCTGCCTATAGTCTTTAGAAGAGGGGCAGCACAGCTCAGAGGCCTAATCCACAATAACTCCATCCCATGGGGCAGTAAGGTCCAGCAGCCAAATCAGTATTACAATAAGCAAACACACCCTTTGGAGGTCAATGGGGGTGGGGGAACCCGGGACCTCCCTCTCCACCAGGCCCCAGTCTAGAGCCCTGTCAGTGATGGGCATATCCTACTACTGGCTCAGCGGGGAATCTGCCCAAAACTCACTGAGCTCATCAGGAGGCCTCCCTGGTGTCCTCTTGCCACAGTGGCTGTTGCAGCAGCATCTGCTCTATGTGCAGGGAGGAGCTCCTTCTCCTCCCGTGGTCAGCCCTTACTGAGCTGCTCCCCTGGCTTTTATACTAGGCCTACAGTTGGAGCATGCCCAGCAGTACTGTGGGGGAGGAGGCCTTCTCGGCCAAGCAGGCCTGGTTAACCTCGCCTGATTAATACCCCATCACAGCTTCATTGATTTCAATGACAGCAAGCTGCCTACAAACCTTTGAAGATGTGGGCCTTAGTGACTAACCAAATACAAGGCTACCATGAAGTGCAAGAACGTTACATTTGTGAAACATTAAGGCTGAGAATTTAAACAAAGTTGAGAAAACACAGTGGTTAAAGTTCTCGAGGAAACTTGGGCATGTGGCACACCTCTTTGTGTACACTCAGCATTTGTAGGTTGGATCACAGAGAAGGCCTTGTGCCAAATGAAATGAGCACAGGGCTCCTTTCAAAATGTAAACCCGGAATTTCCTAACTTCAGTGCACTTAAATTCTCAACTTTAATAGGAAATAAAGGCCTGGGGGAGGAGGAGCTTGGTTGGTTTTGTTATCTAAGTTACTTATTTTTATAAAAGGGAAGGAAAATAAATAGTGATGAAAGAAAATAAAGGAAAAATGAAATTGCTTTTACTAATGCCTTGAGATTCTTCCTTCTGTCTTTCCACATCAGATCAGGAATCTTATGAGAAAGAGATGGTGGAAGATGGGCAAAGAGTTGCAGACTGATGGATTGTTTTAATCAAACCTGTTCATCCTTCCTTCTCTTTATTGGTCATGGTGTTGGTTCAAAGCCAACTTAAGTCGCCTGGAGGTTTTCTACTGGTGTCACTGGGATCCTTGGATCAGGTCCCTGTATTATGAATCATTGTGCAGTGAAGAGCGAAGAGGGGAAATTCTGCAGGGTCTAGTGATTAAGAAGCACAGAGTAGATATCCCCTTTGGGACAACAGTGTGGTTATTTCAGGCAAAGGAAATATGTTATTTCCATTTCAAGATGTTTATTTTGTCCACAGTGGAAAAATATAATTTACCTGCCAAAGTCCCACTAGGATGTTAAAAATATAAATACCACATATTATTATGTATTTATTCTGAAACATGGTTAATTACTATGTTTATTGCAGTTGGCCACTGCTTAACAGGATATGGGACCCATTGTGAAGCATAAAACTACTGCAGAAGGATGGAGCCAGAGCAATTCTGCATGAGTGTCTTTTCAGCAGCACTGAAAATTGGTCACTTTGTTCAATACAGATTTTTACACCATACTCATCACTGTACTATCTGATCATCTTCCAGCAGAGCATTAAGTGATGTGTCCATACACTTTCACACACATTTGTTCTCTCATCCTCTCCCCAGAGGAAGAAACATGTGCAATGAAGTGTCTTGTTTTGGTGGAGTTTTTAAATAAATATCCCTGTTGCTATGTGTTTCTTTTAGACAATGCAAGGTCACCTACATGTAACCTGCACTTGAAGCAGAAAGTGGAGAGGTTTGTGATCATCCTGAATTTCTAGGGGAACTTATCCACATACTTGGACCAGCTCCTGGAGAAAGTTCTGCTTCCTACCGAGGTGAGAATATACTCTAACTGGTGAGAGCTCCACTGTGCCAGAGGAATGAAGAGCTCACTTACGCTGGAGCAAGACTGTCTTTTAGGTATCCTAGGTCCAGGTCATGTAGGGCTTTGAAGATAATGATCAAGACATTGAGCTTCTACAATACTGCCCCTCTCCCCTATGATCAAACACATTTCAGGTGTTAACCCTATATTATCTGACTTGCAGGCTGGCATGTTTTAAATGGAAACTCTCAAGTTAAAAATGGAAATGTATTTCAATCCCAGAACAGCCATCAATTGATCTCATTATGCACAGGACATAATAAGTGTAACAGCTTACCAGTATTAAATGTATATAGCTGCCCAGTGAGTACATTACAGATCCCCCTCTGCCCAATTCAGAGTGGTTTGGAATCTTTCATAGACTACCTCACAAAGATTTAGCACTGTCTCAGGTCATGCTGTTAGCTTTGGAGACATGCAGTGTGTCAGACAAGATGGTGGCCATTCACGTGCGCTTTACATTCAAGGGCCCTTTCCAACGTAAGCAGTTTTGTTGCAAACAATTCTGTACTGCTGCTCACTTGGGGTGGACTGTGGGGCGCCAGCCTAGCCCAGAGTGTGTGGTCTGTATGCATGTGTAGTAGGGAGCCATCCACTGAATGTAGAAAATTAAATAATTTGTTTACTGGCAATTTAGAAAGCTTAGTCAAAGAGTATATGTTAGAAATAATGATTATGTCTACACTGCAATAAACAAAACCCTCAGAGCGAGTCACAGAAACCAGATCTATAGACTTGGGCTCATGCTGTGGGACTGAAAATAGTGTAGATATTCCCACTCAGACTCTGAGACCTGGCAAGGCAGGTGACTTTTAGAGCCTAAGGACCAATCTGCGCAGGCATTTTCTACACTGCTGTTCTTAGCTCTGTAGCATCAGCTCCACGAGCCCAAGTCAATTTACCCGGCTCAGAGACTTGTGGCCACAGAGGTTTTTTTGCAGTGTAGACATGCCAGGGTGCCTCGTGAAAAAGTAAATTCACCCAGTGCAGCAGAGAGGGAGAAAAACACAGAAGCAGATCTGCTATGAAATGTGCTGTTCCAGTCACATACCTTCTTAGCCCTAGAACATCCCCACCTCCAAGTACTATATCTGCCCCACATGTGGGTGAAACCTCCCCCCCAAAAAACAATCTCCAGCTAGGAAAGCCAGGCTGCTTTCCATCTGCTTTGTGTCATAGACAGGCCCATCAACAGGAGAGGACAAAGAGGCAACTACCCCAGGGCCCAGCAATTCAAAGAGGCCTGGGTTTGCCAGCCACTTCCACCACTACTACAGTGGCAACTGGAATCCCAGGCCCTTTACATCTCTGCTAGAGGCTCATGAGGTCTGCTATGGAGTCCCAGGCAGCATGCTCTGGACAGAGCTGGGGGACATGGTCCAGGCTATTCTGAGTGCTGGCTGTCCTGGCCTTGCCTTCTGTTGGTGGCTCTGCCCCTTCCAGGAGTATGATGCCACCTTCCACACCTTGGCAAGAGTGCAGTGAGCCTGTTGGCTCACCTGATCATAAGAACAGCCATACTGGGTCAGACCAATGGTCCATCTAGCCCAGTGTCCTGTCTGCCGACAGTGGCCAATGCCAGATGCCCCAGAGGGAGGGATCACAACAGGTAATCCTCACATGATCCCCCCTCTGTCACCCCTCCCCCCAGAGAAACAGAGGCTAGGGACACCAATCCTACCCATCCTGGCTACTAGCCATTGATGGGCCTAACCGCCATGGATCCATTGAGCTCTTTTTTGAACCCTGTTAGATTCCTGGTCTTCACAACATCTTCTGGCAAGGAGTTCCAGAGGTTGACTGTGCGCTGAATGAAGAAAAACTTCATTTTGTTTATTATAAACCTGCTGGCTATTAATTTCATTTGGTTACCCCTAGTTCTTATATTGTGGGAATAAGTAAATAACATTTCTTTATTCACTTTTTCCACACCAATCATGATTTTATAGAACTCTATTGTATCCCCCCTTAGTCTACTCTTTTCTAAGCTGAAAAGTCCAAGTCTTTTTAATCTCTCTTCATATGGAACCTGTTCCAAACCCCTAATCATTTTTGTTGCCCTTTTCTGAATCTTTTCCAATGCCAATATATCTTTTTTGAGATGAGGCAACCACATCTGTATGTAATATTCAAGATGTGGGCATACCATTGGTTTTATATAGAGGCACTACGATATTTTCTGTCTTATTCTTTATCCCTTTTTAAATGATTCCTAACATTCTATTTGCTTTTTTGACTGCCACTGCACACTGCGTGGATGTTTTCAGAGAACTATTCACATAGACCTGTATGAGTGGAAGGGACCTCAAAAGGTCATCTGGTCTAATCCCCTGAACTCATGGCAGGGGGTATTATCTAGACCAGTGGTTCCCTAACATTTCGGCATCACGCCCCCCTTTTTGATTTTTGAGAAACCCTCACACCGCCCTCCCAAAAAAATAGCAGCAAAACTTGGGGTGGGATTGACGGGGGGCCGGGGTGTGGCTGGGTCACCTCGCGCCCCCCTCCTGGAATTTCTTCAAGTCCCCCAGGGGGGCACGCCCCCCCGTTTGGGAACCCATGCTATAGACCATCTTTGACAGGTGTTTTATCTCACCTGCTCTTGAAACTATCCAGTGATAGAGATTCACAATCTCTCAATGAAATTTATCCTTGTGCTTAACCTTGCTAGGGACTTTTTCTAAATGTCTAACCTAAACCTCCCTTGCTGTAATTAAAGCCCATTGCTTCTTTTCCTATCCTCAGAAGTAAAGGGGAACAATTTTTCCCCCTCCTCCTTGTAGCACCTTTTATGTACTTGAGAACTGTTACCATGCCCTCTCTCAGTCTTCTCTTTTCCAAACTAAACAAATCCAATTTTTTCAGTCTTCCCTCACAGCTCATGTTTTCTAGAGCTTTAATCATTTTGGTTGTTCTTCTCTGGACTTTCTCTAATTCGTTCCCATCTTTCCTGAAATGTAGCACCCAGAACTGGACACAATACTCAAGTTGAGGTCTAATCATCATTGAAACTGAGCAGAAGAATTACTTCTTGTATCCTACTTATAGCATTCCTCCTAATGCATTCTAGAATGATGTTTCTTTTTTTTTTTTTGCTGCCACAGTGTTACATTGTTAACACATATTCAGCTTGTGATTCACTATGACCCCCACATCCATTTCTGTAGTACTTCTTCCTTGACAGTCATTTACCATTTTGCATGTGTGCAACTGACTGTTCCTTCCTACGTGGAGTTAGCTACATTTATCTTCATTGAATTTCATCTTATTTGCATTAGACCATTGCTCCAGTTTGTCCAGATCATTCTGAATTTTAAGCCTATTCTCCAAAGCACTTGCAGTCCCTACCAGTTTGGTATCAACCATAAACATTAAAAGTGTGCTCTCTATGCCAATATCTAAAGCATTGATGAAAATACTGAACAAACTGTACACAGAACTCACTCCTGCAGGACCCCATTCGATATGTCCTTCCATTTTGACAGTGAACCATGGATAACTGCCCTCTAGGTATGGTTTTCCAACTAGTTATATACACACCTCATATTAACTCCATCTCGGTTGTATTTCCCTAATGTGTTTATGAGAAGGTCATGCAAGACCATATAAAAAGCCTTTCTAAAGTCAAGATATACGACATCCACTGCTTCTCCCTTATCCACAAGGTTTGTAACCCTATCACAGAAAGCTATCAGGTAGGTTTGACATGATTTGTTCTTAACAAATCCACGCTGATTATTACTTAGCACCTGATTATCATAAAGAGAAGTGATTCCAGCTTAAGGAATTCTTTTCTGTAAAGAATCTTTTGTATCAACATAGGACAAATTGGCTCTTGGAAGATCAAGATGGTGGGGCCATTCTGATAGTTAAAACATAATTTCTGATATCCTAAATGCCATTTTAAAATCCTGAGTCCATCTGAAGGGGTATGTTAAAACCTGAAATTGATCCTTTTGATACATTAATATTAACTGATGTTACTGTGATATCCATACTCCTGTGATCATTCATTTCTTGTTGTGACAGGCTTAGCTGGCAGTACATTTGCCCTGAAATCAAAAAGTTGTAGGCTCAAATCCCCATTAGCAGGATAAAAATAGAGTTAAATTTGCAAATCTGCAAATATCTGCTTTATATTTGTGGGTATCCACTTCATGGATGTAGATGTGAATATCTGTGACTCATTTTTGCAGATACAGAGGAGAATGTGAATATAAATTTTCTATCCACTGAAGGTTCTATAGATTTAGGATCACCAGATGTCCCAATTTTATAGGGACAGTGCTGATCTATGGGGCTTTTTCCTATATTGGAACCTATATATAATTCCCTCCCCTCTGTCCCAATTTTTCACTTTCTGTGTGGTCACTCAATTGGATTATCTATCCTGCAATCCAAGCAGGTCCCTATTCTGATATTTGGTGGCCATGTAGATGCAAGTTAAAGTTGGAATGGAACTTTTCAGAAAGAGTAGGGCTGCCATGGCTCTATGTGCAGCTGTATGTATCTATCATATATCATAGAGATAAGAGCCCCCAGGCCATGTGCTAGATGTTATATAAGACATCCTTTGCCCCATGAAGCTTAAATATTTATATCCTTTGTCTTTTCTAGTTTGAGAAATTTTTCTCTGCTTCTCCTTAAGTTTTTCAGGCCTTCCATCCAAGAACAGATTCTGAATCCTTCCCCCTGCATTTCTGTGACTAATCCCTTTCTATGTACTGGAATCCTTTTGATTAAAGGAGCTGCAGTTTATAAATATAAGGGTATAGATTTTATTAGTCTAACAGCATCCTTGTCAAAAAATATTTCTAAGTTCATAGCTGCATGCTGAGCAGATGAGAGCAGTTGTATTAGCCTGAATGGTATTGTGTTTAGCTCATTATTTTGTCAAGTGCTATAGAGTATACTGAATACAAAAGGCACATGCTAAAAGCACATTAAGTCAAATTTTATACTAATCACCATCTGATACAACCTCCCTTAATTTGGGCCATATTATTTTATATTGTACTCATTTAAAGAACTCATGGTTATATACAAAAGTTAGGTACAAGACCTCTCTCCTCCCCTAGCTCCTTCCCCCCACCAGTTGCAGTGTAGAAAACATTTATGCTGCTCTTTGAGAAGATTTGATAGGTTTATAAAAAAGGTCCAGTATATTAATAGGAAGCTGCAGGATGCCTACTTACCCATGCATGTAAAAAATGATATACTGAGACTAGCCACAATTTGGTGAATTACATTGGGAACACTCACTCTCTATGACACAGGGGGCTGTAGTTGGTTAAGGGCCAGGTCCAATTTGCATATGCATTTGCATATTACTTCATACATTAATGCACACCTCCAAAAAGTTAGCTTGCCTTTTTACCTCTGATGGACTCCTGGGAGTTGTTTGTTGCTCATGTTCACCACAAATAAAAACCTCTAGTGGTTCAACCTGCCAGTTACAAACAAGGCTGAGAGCACAAGTGGACCACATTTAAGGCCAGCACAAGCTGTGCACAGACCCCAGGCCACAGCCTGGGCCTCTTTTGCAGGACGTTGCTAATTCCAGGGAAAGACAACAAGGAGTTTTCTTATGTTAAAAAAAGAAAATCCAGCCAGAAGTTCAGAAAGAAAAACATACAAGATTTATCCTACTCCAGAGGATTTCAATATCCCCAAAGTACAGTAGTCTGTCCAGTCCCTCTGACTTAATGGAAACCTGCTGCTTTATTGAGGCTGTCTTGGAAAAACTTGTCCACAGGTCCTGGGCAGAAAATCAAGCCGTGCATCTGAGGGGCTTTCCTGGAGGTTGTCATTAATAACAGGGCTGGGGAACCCACGGCAAATGTAGAAATAATAAATTAGAGGCTCCTGAAAGAACTGAAATTTACTCCCTGTGGACCCAATAGGGGAAAGTGGGAGGAGCCCAGCATTGCCCATGAAGCTATGAAAGTGCTGTGGAGGCCCAGTGATACTGGGGGGCAGGAGAAGTTTGCAACAAAACAGCATAAAAGGCCAGCTGTTTGCTTCAAAGAAATCCCGCCTTCTCATGGCTTCCAGATAGTCTGGTACAGGAGTGTTTTACAATTTCTCCTCAGAGGGAACATAGAACAGACTGAGGCCGGGGCTGATGCCCAGTGAGCTCCTGGTACCATGCAGGATTTCAGGGAGGGTTTGCAACAATCCATTAACACACCAAACAAGCAAACTAGCAGGGCTGTGCAGCTGAATACTTAACGGATATTAATGGACCTCACTACACTGCTACACAGGCATGTTAGCAATAAGAGGGAGGTACTGGATGAGGGAGGTAACCTAGTGACAGATGATGTGGGAAAAGCTGAAATATTCAATGCTTTTTTTGCCTCTGTCTTCACAGACAAGGTCAGCTGCCAGACTGGTGTGCTAGGAAGCACAGTATGGGAAGGAGATGGGGAGCCCTTGGGGGAGAAAGAACAGATTAAGAACAATTTAGAAAAGTTGGACCTGCACAAATCCCTGGGCCTGGATCTAATGCATCTGAGAGTGCTGAAGGAGTTGGCAGATGTCATTGCAGAGCCTTTGGCCGTTATCTTTAAAAACTCATGGAAATCCCGAATGATTGGATGGAAGCAAATGTTGTGCCCACCTTTAAAAAAGGAAAGAAGGACAATCCAGGAAACTATAGACCAGTCAGCCTGACCTCAGTCCCTGAAAAAATCATGGAAGGGATCCTCAAATAATCTATTTTGAAGCACTTGGAAGAGGGAAAAGTGATTAGGAATAGTCATCATGGATTCACCAAGGGCAAGTCATGCCTGACCAATCTAATTAGCTTCTATGATGAGATAATTGGCTTTGTGGACATGGGGAAGTCAATGAATGTCATATACCTTGGCTGTGTCTAGAAAATCAGCCACTTTTCCGGAAAAACTTGCCAGCTGTCTACACTGGCCACTTGAATTTCTGCAAAAACATTGACTTCCTACTGTAAGAAATCAGTGCCTTTTGAGGAAATACTATGCTGCTCCTGTTCGGGCAAAAGTCCCTTTTGCGCAAAACTTTTGCGCAAAAGGGCCAGTGTAGACACCTGAGATTTGTTTTGTGCAAAAAAAGCCCCGATCGCGAAAATGGCGATCAGGACTTTTTTGCACAAAAGCGCGTCTAGATTGGGAAGTGCTTTTGCGGAAAAGTCTCTGCCAATCTAGACACTCTTTTCCAAAAGTGCTTTTAACGGAAAATTTTCCATTAAAAGCATTTCCGGAAAATCATGCCAGTCTAGACGTAGCCTTTGACTTTAGCAAAGCTTTTGATATGGTGTCCCACATATTCTTGCCAGCAAGTTAAGGAAGTATGGATTGGATAAATGGACTGTAAGGTGGATAGAAAGCTGGCTTAGATTGTTGGGACCAACAAGTAGTGATCAATGGATCGATGTCTCATTGCCTGTCGGTTTCAAGCAGAGTGCCCTAAGGATCGGTTCTAGGGCTGGTTTTGTTCAACATCTTTATTAATGACCTGGATGAGGGAATGGGTTGCACCCTCAGCAAGTTAGCAGATGACACTACGCTAGGGGGATAGGTAGATATGTTGGAGGGTAGAGATAGGGTCCAGAGTGACCTAGACAAATTAGAGGATTGGGTCTAAGAAATTCAATGAGATTCAACAAGGACAAGTGCAGAGTCCTGAATTTGGAACGGAAGAATCCCAAGCATTGTTATAAGCTGGGGACCAACTGGCTAAGTAGCAGTTCAGTAGAAAAGGACCTGGGGTGTGTCTAGACTACATGCCTCCTTAGACGGAGGCATGTAGATTAGCCAGATCGGAAGAGGGAAATGAAGCCGCGATTAAAATAATCGCGGCTTCATTTAAATTTAAATGGCTGCCCCGATCTGCCGATCAGCTGTTTGTCGGCAGATCGGGGGAGTCTGGACGCGATGCCCCGACAAAGAAGCCTTTCTTCATCGGCACAGGTAAACCTGGTTTCACGAGGCTTACCTGTGTCGATGAAGAAAGGCTTCTTTGTCGGGGCATCGCGTCCAGACTCCCCCGATCTGCCGACAAACAGCTGATCGGCAGATCGGGGCAGCCATTTAAATTTAAATGAAGCCGCGATTATTTTAATCGCGGCTTCATTTCCCTCTTCCGATCTGGCTAATCTACATGCCTCCGTCGAAGGAGGCATGTAGTCTAGACACACCCCTGGGGATTACAGTGGGTGAGAAGCTGGATATGAGTGCACAGTGCGCCCTTGTAGCCATGAAGGCTAATGGCATATTAGGGTGCATTAGGAGGAGCATTGCCAGCAGATCTAGAGAAGGGATTATTCCACTTTATTTGTCACTGGTGAGGCCACATCTAGAGTATTGTGTCCAGTTCTGGGTCCCCCATTACAGAAAGAATGTGGATGCATTGGAGAGGTTCCAGTGGAGGGTAACCAAAATGATTAGGTGGCTGGAGCACATGACCTACGAGGAAAGGCAGAGGAATTTGGAATTATTTAGTCTGCAGAAGAGAAGAGTGAGGGGGGATTTGATAGCAGCCTTCAAATTCCTGAAGGGGAAGGGGTTCCAAAGAGGATGTAGAGAGGCTGTTCTCAGTGTTGACAGATGGCAGAACAAGGAGCAATGGTCTCAAGTTGAAGTGGGGGAGGTCTAGGTTGGATATTAGGAAAAACTATTTCCCTAGGAGGGTGGTGAAGCATTGGAATGGGTTACCTAGGGAGGTGGTGGAATTCTATCACTAATGGTTATTAAGTCCCAGCTTGACAAAGCCCTGGCTGGGATGATTTAGTTGTGGTTGGTCCTTCTTAGGGCAGGGTGCTAGACTCGATGACCTCCTGAGGTCTCTTCCAGCCCTAGGATTCTATGATATCAATTTGTATTGCCTCTGGGCCTTGCCCTCTGCAGCATAATATTGATGTGACTGTGTGTTGGCAATAGAGCTGAAGATGTCAGTCATGGATCCGAACCCCAGTTTGCTGGCCATTGTACAGAAGAAAGCAGACCCCTAACCCCAAAGAGCTTGCAATGTAGGTATAAGACAAGAGACAACAGGTCAGTAGTAGTGTGAGACTGTGTGTGTATGTAGGGTTTGTATGTGTGTTTCATGGCACTTAAAATTCATATGTGAAGAAGCAACACAAATCACTTAAAAAAACCCCAATAAACATAGAAAAAAAAGAGAAATCATCAGGCTTTGAACTGGGGCAGCCGTTTGCTTTTTATTGGGGGGAGCAGGGTGCAAACTAGTTCATATAAAATCACTATCAGAATGAACCTTCACTTGCAGTCTAGCCAAACCCAACCTGAGCCTCTTGGGAAGTTAGAAAATTCCCGCGTCACTCCACTCCCTCTTCATTCCTCCATGGGCTTGATGTTGGGAGAGCAGGACTATCCCACAAATGGACCATGGAGGGCAAGTTTAGTCCCAGATGGCAGCAGGGAAAAACCTCCATCCCACTAACACATTCTGAAACACATGTATATTGTTTGGGGAAGGGAATAGCTTGGCATGTGCGCCGGTGAGGGGGAAGGCTGCACCCTGACTCAAACCTCAAGATGCTGCCAGAACAGCCATAGACAAGAGCTGTGTGAGCTCCATCCCCTGGGGTGGACCAAAGAGGCCCTGTCAGAGAGCAAGGCGGAGCACTTTGTGGGTGCTTTGCCCATCCCTGCCTCCAAACTGCACCCACAGCCTCGTGTAGCTACACAACTTTAAATCCAAAGCAGCCCCACTGATGGCAATGGGTTTGGACTTTGTAGATGTTGGGGTAGATGAAATCAGAACTGAATCCCCTTCACCCCAATATTCTGCTACATCCAAACTGTGCTCTGACCTAGGGGTGGGTGGTAATTGCTGGAAAGCTGGCCGCAACTCCGTTAGCTCCTGTTACTCCACCCTGGAGGAAGTTAAGTGGCAGGAGTCCTTCCGTTGATTTCAGCTCCACCCTAACTGCTCTCCCCCCTGCTCTGAACATGCCTCCTCCTCTTCCTCCTCTTTGTTTGGGGAATCTCTGGACACTTTATGCTGCTTATGTGAACCAAAGAATCTGACTCTTTGTCTCTGCACCCACACGGGTGGGCCTGATTCTCCTGTTATTCTTTGTCAACATAAATATGGGCCAAGTCCATTGGTGAGAATGGAGTCACACCAGCACAAAACTATCAATGAGACGCAAGGCTGATATTCAGTGCATAATGCCTCCAGCAGCAATCAGACCATTGAAACACATTTGCACTTTATTCTGTTCTCACATCAGTGTAAATAAGGGTAACTGGTGTAAATAAGAGTAGAACTGGGACTGTAATTGACACTATCTGTCTAGACTGTTTCCTCCTCATGCATTTCATTCAGGTTTTGTTGGAGTAAGATCTGCATCATGTCTGGGTCAGAGTCACTGGCCACTAGAAATGTTCAAGGGGTTAGGAGATACTGGAGGGCTATGTTTCCCTCTCCTCCTCCCCTAGCAGTTGTACCTCGACACAACCACTTATGGATTTATAATCTGTGACTAAGAAACTGCAGAGCACAGAGCATGTAGCGGACACAGGCGTCATCCAATCTGCAGGATGCATTCCCCTGCCTCTCTGTGTTTCTCCTTCAATGCCATATTGTGTAGCAAAAGCCTCGGTCCTTGCTGTGCCAGGCTCCAGCCTCGCGGATCAGTTTGCACTTTGGCTTTGGGTCCTGTTCCATATGGAACCATTTCTCAACCTCATCTCCCTCCCTTTGGGAACTGAGCATGCTGAGAGCCCAGCATCTCCACTCCGGCAACCCTCTCCTGAAGCCTTGGTGGTCCAGCATAGGGGCGAGGCTGTACTTTGAGAATGCACAGAGTTGTAAGTCGAGTAGTATGCAGAGGACCCAATCCTGCTCCCACTGAGCCAGACCCTCACTGACTTCTTAATGGGAGGTCGATAGATCATGCTCGTTACATGTGTGAATCATATTTCAGAGCACAACCTGGTGAAAGTTTCTTTTGTTACTACTAGTTTCTAAGAACATTTTACATTTCTCTTGTTCAAGTGTTCCCAAAGGGTAAGATCCTCATCTACTATAAATCCACTGACTTGCTGCCAATGAAACCCTGGGCTCAGGGACTTACAGATTCTACGTAGAGGGTTATTATAATCATCCCTGAAATGCAGCCATCTCTGGGGCGAAGTGTGACAGCTCATTAGCAGTGCTCATTGATATGCAAAAGGAAGATGGGCCAAATTCTACTGTTATTTACATCTGCACAATGCAACATATATCCATTGACGTCAGGAGCAAGCATTTGGCCCTTATTTGCTACAGGAGCAATGCTCCTGCATGTAAGAGTTATAGGAATTTCACTCTGTCTCCACAGGATTCCTGCAGGCATTTTTGTTACTTGCAACTCAAGCGGGTTTGCACTCCTAAGATCTTGAAGCTCAGCTGAAATCACATCCTGGGATCTTGATCTGGATTTTGAGTGTTTTAATGTTCAGGGCTGTTTGGATCCAAAGTTTGATCTCAGCTCATTTATTAAATGTGGGGGGCCATTTGCAAAATGTAGCTTTAGGTTCAGGTTCAGATTTCAAAGACAGCCAGGAAGTTCAAGGGTGCTCAGGTCAATTGGGTTTGTTGATTCCCATCTCTAACTGAATCCATATTAAGCTGAAAAATGTGAAGCAATAGACTAGATTCTCAGCTGATGAAAATCAGAGCAGTTCCTTTACTGAATTGACATGACACCAGCTGGGAATCTGGCCCAATACCTCAGCCCATTTGCTGAAAGCTGAGCCTTTGCTGGCCACCTTTTGATGAATAAGACCTGAATTCCAAGTTTCGAAGCCTGCAGCCAGATACATTTTTATGCAGCTTTGGGTCTGACCGAGATTTTACATAGCTCTAGCAAACCCCATGCTGCATGCTGGGTCAAAGGCTTACATCCCAGTGGAAAGAGCACCACCTACTGTATTGCCAGCATCACTTTCTGCAAAACCCTATAGGTTCAAATTCCTCTCACGATGAAGCCACACTGGACTTGCAAATTCACTGCTTACATTGTACACTACAACCCATGCATGGTAGCATTATTCCAGGCACTCACTCTGTCCAGAACGAGAACTGATGTGCATTGTACATGTTTTCAGAGCTCTGAGTTAAAGTTCTAGCCTTACAGAACACTTTCGCCATTGCCCAACACTGTGCTAAGTCACCTATACCAGGCAAAATAAGTAGTATGCCAGAGGGATGCTTCTTACCATTTTGCACTCACAAACACATCACAATAATACAGCCTCTGCTCTTCCTTCCCCTAATATATAAGTATGTTGGATCTCTCCAGATGATTAGGTAAAACCTGCAGATTTCTGGATATCCCTGGGGACGTTGGAGCAACGAGGAAGTGGTTATGGGAATACACCAGGGGATTCTACTAAAACTGAGTGAAAATTTTCCTTTAAATATAATTATGATGCAAAATGCCATTTTAATCCAAATTGGAATCTTTGGAAAACATTAATTTTGACAAACACGCACACACGCCCCTCAAATATTCAAAATGACATTTTTTTTTCACACTGGAAACGTCAATTCAGAAAATATTGACACTCCACAATGAACATTTTCCAAAAATGATTTTTTTTCAGAAATTCCTTCTGGCAGGAAGTGTTGAAAATATTTTTAATTTCACACGAAAACAGAGTTTGGAAAGTCCAACTTGCCTATGAAATGGAAAGGCTGAGCTTTGACCAGCTTTGTCAGGCTCTCGACGTATAGAGAAGCTTCAGGGGGTACAGACGTATATAGAGTCATTGAATTTAATGCCAGATGGGACTACTATATTATTAGATTCCAAGGCTAGAGTGGACCATTGTGCTCATCTAGTCTGACTCCCTATATAACTCAGGCCAGGGGATTTCCCCAAAACAATTCCTAGAGCAGAGCTTTCAGAAAAATCTTGATTTAAAATGTATCTGAGATGATGATCTGATCTGACCTATTGAGCACAGCCCCTACAGACTGTGCCCAGGGCTACAGCTGGCAGGTTGGCTGCTTAAATCTCAATTTAGGAGCCAATATTGGTCTGGATGGAGGGGCCTGGGATCCAGAAGGACTAATCATTCTCAGTCCCCTTGAACTCAACAGTGAGCACCCAGGAAAACTGGGCCGTGTGGGGGTGCATTGCACACTGCATTCATGTCCTATATCCTGTGAGGCAATAACCATTCACCAGTCGTACTGCCTGACAGCCTAGTACTTCAGTTTATGCACTCACAGACCAACCGGCTCCTCCCACCTGGCTTTTCAACAACTCTGCAGCCCCTAGCCCTGTCATGACACATTGGTGGTCCGAGGGTCTTGAGGCATTTTCCCAGCGCTCTAATCTAACAGCACCAGTGGGAATGTTTACAGCACACTGCCACTTGAAAAGTCTTATCGTAGCCCTTCCCTATCTCCCACCACTCGGGGCCTGATAAATGCGGAGGTAGTGGTGGTGCTCAGGGCAGAGCCTGGGGCTGGTGACCGACCAAATCAAAAGCCTGCTGGATAAAACGCTAATGGAATGGCTTAATCACAAATTCCTCTGGCATTTATTAGGATATGGTGGGGCCCACAGTGGTGCTTGCCTCTTTAAGGAGAAGATCAAACAAACCCTGAATGGCCACACTGTGAAAGGAGCTACTGAGAAAACTTTGGAAACTAGAAACCTCCAGCTATGGCACTATAGGGGAGACCCAACCCGTTAAAGGGGTGGTTCTGGGGAGTTAAGGCATCTTCTGTGGAGAAAAGCAGCAAACAATGGCCAGAGGCTTCTCAAATGCATCCCTGGTGAAGGGGCAAGCATATTCCAGAGCGTGAGCACAAGTTACTTCCTGGGGAGCACTGGCAGAACAGGTGAGACCCAGGCTGTGGGTGGCAAAACATCCACTTTGTACTGGGGTGCAGTGGAACAAGTAGCCAAAAATCTGCACTAGGGGGAGCTGGTGGCAGCTCACACTGCTCCCAGATCCGGAGCCTCTTGCTGCACATTGGAGGTGCAGAAGCTAGATCGGTGGTGGGCAACCCTGCAGCCTAAGGTCTAGGTCAGTTTTTAATTACAGGGAATTGCGAAGTGACGTAAAGCAAAGGAATATGAAGTGATGTGCACACTGATTGCACGCAACATTGATCGTGAGAGCCATGCACTCTCTCTGCAGCCAATCAAAGCACTGCTACACCCTGCAAATTCTAGGTACGCAAAGGCAATTAGCAAAACTACCCTAGCCAAGGAGCCGGTCTTGGTGACCCACTGAGATGAAGGAAGGCCACTCATGTGGCCTATTCACTAGCCTAGGTTTCTCTTCACTGAGATAGACAGAATGTAAAGCTCCCCAGCCCTGGTGACGGTAGAAAACATTACAGCTGTGTCCTTGGAGCATTTGAACCCCAGGGTGGCAGGTACTATCCACAATCATGAGAACATCCAAAGATAACCACACTTTTCCATGAGCAGCAGTGAAATTAAAAATGTTCCCAATCCACCTACACAGCCAACTCCATTTAAGAACCAGAAAGGCAAGGGGATGAGAGGTGTGTATGTGCGGAGAGTATATGTGCGAGATATTGCCTGACACCCATTTAGGCTAAAGGACTGACACCAAATTTTTTAAGGAGACAAAACCATAAGTACACTGGTGATCAGGGATCAATCCTGTCTGTAGCTGACCATAGAGCAGGGTTATGAAAATTGACTTGTAGATTCCTCTTCGCTCTCATTTATTGTCAGCCTTATTCCTATAGCCCCATTCCATAATGCCCTGTACCCTTTTTAAATTTTGACAGATAATATTGATATTTATGTTTAAGCACATTTATTTAAATTTTCACAGTTGCCCAAAATTATGAGTTTTAAGCACATGCCAAAATATATAAAAGAAACATCCTTAAAGCCTAGTAAGTTCTCAGACAGCATTCTTCTTCCTTTGCCCATCTGTAAATTTCAATGATTATTGATGGAGATATATTTTTGTCTGTGCATGTACCGTGAAATCGACACTTGCTAACATTTACCGATAATGTCAACCTTCTAAGCCTAGATCAATGGTCACCAACCAATAGATCAGGATCTACAGGTAGGTCTTGGAGCCTCTGACAGGGGATCCTGATGGGTTTGGCCAGGAAGCTATCAAGTGCTGGCACTTCAGTTGCCCCTTCCCCCACTATCATGCTGCTCCTGCCCTCTGCCTTGGACCTGCTCCCCTAGAGCCTCCTGCTTGCTGTGCAGAGTATGGGAGGGAAAAGAGGGGGGGCGCTGATGTCAGGGTGTCCCTCCTCCCCCACTTCTTCTGTACCCTGTCTCCACACAGAGAAAAGGGGATAGAGGGAGTTTTGCAATGCAAATCTCTGTCACTCTCACACATCGTGTGTGTCTCTGTCATTCTCTCACACACACATTGTCCTTCACTCTCATCTCTCAACCCAACACATATGTAAGGGGTGATTGTTACTTCTTTTACTGCTTGTTAAGTGTGGTATTTGACTCATCTGTGCATTTCATTATTTTCATTTTTCTCTCATGTTCAAATGTAATTCTTTGAGGAGTGAGTTCTAAAATGCAGAACCTGTCATGGCTGGAGTCATTATCCCTGTGGGAATTGCTGCTCCTGGAAGTGGCTAGTATGTCCCTGCAGCCCTGAAAGAGGCAGAGCAGGGAGACTCCACATGCTGTTCTTGCCTACAGACATCACTCCTGCAGCTCCCATTGATTAGTAACCCCGTGGCCACTAGAAGCTGTGGGCTCAGTGCCTGTAGATGGGGGGCAGCACATGGCACCATGGAGCCATTGCTGTACATACCAGCTGCTTCCAGGAGAGGGCAGGGCCAGGGCAGGAGTAAACCTGCCTTAACCCCACTGCTCCTCCACCCGGAAGCCATCTCAGTAAAAAGGTGCCCAGCCAGAGCCTGCTTCCTGAACCCCTCTCCTAGCCCTGAACCTCCTTCTGCTCCCAAACTCCTTCCCCAGACATGAGTCCCCCTGGACCCAAACTCCTTCCCACAGCTTGCACCCTGAAACCCTTCTTGGACCCCAATCTTTAGCTAAGCCCGGAGCCCCTCCCACACTCCAAACCCCTGGTCCAAGACCAGAGCCTGCATCACAACTCCCTACCCGAGCCTGGTGAAAATGAGCGAGGATGGGGAGAAGAGGGATTGAGTGAGCAGGGTGAGGCCTCAGAGAAGGGGTGGAGCAGGGACAGGGTCTCAAAGAAGGGGCGGGAAGGAAGTGGGACAAGGCTATTTGGGTTTGAGGTAGATCTTACATGTACTTATATTGGAAAAAGTGATTTTGTGGTTAAAAAAGTTGGAGACCAGTGGCCTAGATATACAGATGTTGCCCTCTAGTGGCTGACTCATGGAGAGGCTTAGAGAGATGCTACAGCTACTAACCATAAGTAGTTGAGGTCTGTGTTTTGTAGAGCTGTGGGAATCTGGGTTCTAATCCCAACTCCCCAGGTATGTTTGTGATTCATCAATGAACTGTGTATGCTGTGTACAGACCATGGAGTCTGTACTGCAGGAATGATTGCTGCTGTTAGATGCAGCACTGTTTTACCATCTCTGGGGGTATGTCTACACTACCCCGCTAGTTCGAACAAGGAGAAGCCTAATCCGAACTAGCTACTCCGTGCCGCGTGTAGCCGCGCGGCACGGGGTTCGAACTAGCCGGCATTTAAAAATGGCGCCGGCCGGCTTTAAATTCAAATCCCGGGCTTCATTTGCAATTGCGGATGACTACATTACCCCTGCTAGTTCGAACTAGCGGGGTAGTGTAGACATACCCTGATAGGCTAGGTCAGCATGCTGCCTGTGACATGCCACACTTGCCCTCATAAGCCAACATGCAAGATCTGCCTTGTGTTACAACTCAGTTCTGAGAGTTCGTTTAGGCAAATCATGCTGTAGTGCAGAGGGTCAGAGAACTAATTCTTACCCCGTGGAGACTTCCGTCTGTCACCAGGACATAAATGAAAGGAAAAAAGCTTCACAGGTTGGTGGCATCTGCTGTTTGTTCTCAGGGGAGAACTAGGTTCAGAATTGCTTGTTAGAACTGAGCTGCACTAGCTGAACTGAGGAACGGACCAGGACTGAAAAATGCAGGAGTGAGGGATGGGCCAGGACTGGGATGAGATAAGTCAAGGTGTAGACCCCCAGACTGAACAAGAGGCGTGTGTTGTAATGTGGGTTTTAGGTGCAGTAGCAGAGCTGAGTGGGCCCTCAGGATAAAGGAAACAAGAGAGTACCCGGAGCGTAGGCTGAGGAGCATTAGCAGAGCCCTGCGTGGTACTAGAGTTGTGGGCATGGGCAGAGAAGAAAGGTGGCAAAACCCAGTCTTTCCCGACTCTTCATTCATTTACTCTTTTAAAAGCATAAGCACCGAGCTGCATTTGAGACTGCAGAGGAACGCATTCTCCTGGCTGGGTTTGGTTAGGGTGAACACTCAGCACACTGAAATCACAGGGATGATTCCCAGCCCCCTAATCCTAGGGACCAAGCTCAAAGTCCAGGTAACCTTCTAACTCCATGTACAGTGAATGGCGTGAAGAGCAAAGCAAGGATCTTAGGTGATTCTTCTCAGAACTGAATCAGGATCCAGGGAAAAAGCTCTCCAATCCCTAATGGCAACTGTGCATGGCCCTGGTTTGTAGCTTGACTGGAAAAACCACAGAAACAATCCCCTCTGCCACCCCAAGCATCCCACAAGATGTGGGAGTTTTTTCCTGCTGAGCTAGTTCCAGCCTCATATTGGCTATACAAAGAATACAGAGGAGGCCTGACCCCAGCCCAGCAGCAGATTTAGGGGTGAGGGAGCCTCCTAGTGTAAGCAGACAGGTGGAGCAAAGATAACATACAAGGAATCTAATAACTAATAAAAGAAAGTTCTTCTTCACAAAGCGTGTAGTCAACCTGTGGAACTCCTTGCCAGAGGAGGCTGTGAAGGCTAGGACTATAATAGAGTTTAAAGAGAAGCTAGATAATTTCATGGAGGTTAGGTCCATAAAAAGCTATTAGCCAGAGCATAAAATGGTGTCCTTGACCTCTGTTTGTCAGAGGCTGGAGAGGGATGGCAGGAGACAAATCGCTTGACCATTGTCCTCGGTCCACCCTCTCTGGGGCACCTGGTGCTGGCCACTGTCAGCAGACAGGATACTGGGCTAGATGGACCTTTGTCTGACTCAGTACGGCCATTGTTATGTTCTTATGAATCATCTGTCTAATGGACATAGAATTTGCATAACCCCAGTGGAGATGAAGCCTCGCTGAGGGAAGTTAACGAGTCAGATGGAGGGTAGGTAAGTACTGGGAGAAGCCCCATGAAAACCAGCCATTTAAAAGCATAGCTCAGGGGTTGGCAATAATTTTTGACTGGGGGCCACTTCAGAAATTTTTGAACTGGCCCTGAGCTGCCCCAGAAAGCGTGGGGGCTCAGGTGGAAGGGGCGGGGCCAGGATACTTTCGTGCTTCCCCGCCCACAGACCCTGATTGGTCTGGGGGTGGGAAGCATGCAAAGTCTTTGCCCCCGCTCTCCCTAGAGAGAACCGCCAGCTGGTGGGAAGAGACTTTGTACACTCCTCCCCCTCTCCTCAGATCAATCAGGGTCTGGGGGCAGGTGGAAGATGCAAAGTCTGCCCCTGCCCTGCAAGGGAGCGCTGCACTTAGAGTCACCTGCCAGATGAGCAGCTGGCAGCTGGTGGGTAACTCTAAGTGCCAAACCCCTTGCAGGGCAAGAGGAGACTTTGCGCACTTCTTTCCACCCCCAGGCACTGATTGGCCTGGGGTCAGGAGGAGCACAAAGTCTGCCTTCTGATGCGCGGTGCTTAGAGTAAACCAACAGGGTTGACTCTAATCACCGCATGCTCCCCCATCCCTAGTGCTTGATTGGCCTGGAGGCAGGGGAGTGGCAGGACATCCTCAGGCCAGATCAATCCACTGGATCTGGCCTGCAGAGGCCCTTTTGCCCACCCTGGCATAGTTACTTTTTCTCTCAGCACCTTCAGGGATGCTGGTGAAATCAAGCTGCCTTTTACTTCTCTTTTTTCACAGTCCCCTCCTCCTCCTTCCTGTACTTCTATTTCATACTTAGAGGCTTTCTGCAGCTGGCAAACCCTCTGCTCCTCTGCATGTTCCCGAAAGTGCATCTTGGACTAATGGTGGCTTTGGGGATTTGCCTGTTAGGCCCCAGCAGCAGCAATGGGAACTGTAGTACAGCTTGAGGGAAGGAGATGCAAGGACTTGTGTAAAAGGCCTACAGTGCTGATCTTTATTTTGGACAGGAGCAGTGGAATAGCTGTGGGTCATGACTGAGCTGTATCCAGTGCCTGCCTAAGTCTGAAGACAGCCGGAAAAAACAACAGATTCAAGAGTTGTGAACTGCCCCATTCATCTTAAGGGAAACTGCTGCCACCCCAGGGTGCAGTTCTCTACGGAAGGCCCCACTTAGGGTGGGCTGAATGCCCTCAGTGGCCTTAATTCGAAACTTCCTCCTGACAAGAGTAACAGGGGCACGTTGCAGTTTGGCACTAGGGGCACTGGATGAGCTGTGAGAACAGATCCAGCACTGAAATGGCAGGCGGGATGCTGCAGTGGCTTATAAAGGTGCACTGGCCTAGCTGTGTAAGGTGCTCCAAAGCGGAATGCAGAGGGGGTGCTGAAACTCAGACTTGTACTGAGGTGCATTAGCAGAGTTGTAGAGGTTTGCAGGACTGGACTCTCGGGCGCAACAGCTAAAGTGCATGGACAGAACTATAGCAGAATTGGACGAGGGCTTCCAGGAGCATAGTTGTCAGGACTGGGGTGGCGATGGTTGCTGCAAACTGGGATTGAGCTATATAAGGCAGGACTGGAAGAGCAGGGCATCTGTCAGGTCAGGACTGAAGTGCACAGTCAGAATGGAGGGGTGCCCATTGCACTGTGCCTGGCTGTAAACCACCTGTTTCTCTCTTTCAGGTTCACCCTTTTAAATATAAACAAAGGACATTTTAAAAGCTGTCTGCGCTCCAAGATTTTGGGCAAGGGGTGATCCCATGGACACCCCTAATGTTTTTGGCTCACTGCTTGTAGGGCTAAATGAGAGCATTCAGTCCATCTGCCTGTTGAATGGGGAATTCTTCTAGCTTTGAAATCTACCCTTAACTATGATTTATTTCCTGAGTATTTTAACATTTAACGAGCTCTGGGAGAGTGCTGGGGAGGGAGGGAAAATTTGCAATGAGTCCCAGGAGAATTAGGATGGAGGGACCAGCATTTCTAAGCCAGTCTTTGAAGCATGCTATAAAAATAAAATAAAAAAATAAAATAAAAGAGAGAGAGAGAGTAAAATATGTATTTAGTCATTTTCCCCCCAAAAGCCTCTCCTAACCAAAGGAAGACATGAAATCAAAACTTCAGCAACCATGCATGAAACGTAAAATATATCAAAAGGTACAGTATATGCAGGCTTGTCAGAATTCATTTTTTACTTGTTTATAATTTTGACTAATAATATCAGTTTAGTTTTAGGTATTTGAAAACTATTTTTATCAATTTAAAATTTTCCCAATTGTGGGAATTTATTGGGGACAGGCAATTATTTAATGATAGTAGACACTTAGGCTACGTCTAGACTACATGGCTCGGTCGACAGAGCCGTGTAAAATAGTTTATTCGGCATAGTCAAAGAAGCGGGGATTTAAATAATCCCTGCTTCATTAAAATAAAAATGGCCACCATGCCGTGCTGAGGATTAGCTGATCCGGCACAGTGAGGCAGTCTAGATGTAGCAGGGTCGACAAAGGAAGCCTTTGTCAACCGCTATGGTAAACCTCGTTTCACGAGGCATAGCACGGTGGCCGTTTTTATTTTAATGAAGTGGGGATTATTTAAATCTCTGCTGAATAAACTATTTTACATGGCTCCGTCGATGGAGCCATGTAGTCTAGACATAGCCTTAGGGTACATCTATACAGCAACATTATTTCAAAATAACTAATGTTATTTCTAAATAACTTAGTCTACGTATACAAGCAGTTATTTCAAAATAATGTCAAAATGCTGTCAAGCTGGAGGACTTCGTACTCCAACTCCTGTAACCCTCATTGTATGAAGAGTAAGGGAAGTCAGAGGAAGAGTGCTCTGTTTCAAAGTAAGTATGTGTAGACACTCCCAATTTTGAAATAAGTTATTTTGAAATAAGCTATGCAATTGATGTAGCTCAATTTGCATAGCTTATTTCAAGTTAAGCCTTGCTGTGTAGATACACCCTTAGATCTTTATTGCTATTGAACACAAATTGTCAATATTGCATGTCCAAACAGACAAAGTAAATACCCTTAACTCCACTAAGTGTGTCTATCTGTAAATTTCTATTCTTGTGTGTGTATGGTAAAATTGATGTTGACTGACATTCAGCCATAAAAATTTATTTCTTCCAAGCCTCGATATACAAATGATTCATTGCAAATATGTATGCATCAAGGGAATACATAAGTGAAACACATACCACATGAGTATTACACCTGGATAATTCAGAAGGAGTGAGAAGGAAAGAAAAAGAGGTTTAGAAATGAGGAAAACAAAGGAAGAGTAGAGGCAAGGAAAGAAAGCAAGAGGGAAAAGTCAATTAGACAGAATAATAGCAAAAAGAAAAAGAGCAAAATGCATGAGAGGTAGTCTGATGGGGTATGTTTACACTACAGGGGAAAATGGAAACTGACACTGTCAATCTTCCAGCATTCGAATTAGTGGTCTAGATAAGACAATTAATTTGAATTGAGAGGGGCACTCCACTTGATGCCAGCAATGCTGCTTTCATGAGGAGTAAGGGAAGTTGAAGGAAGAGTGTTCTCCCTTAGACTTCCTTCAGTGTAGACAGCGCCAAAAGCCAAGTTAAGCTACTTCGACTTCAGTTATGCAATTAATGTTGCTGAGGTTGTGTAACTTAATTCAACTTTGTCCAACAGTGTGGACATACATGGAGAGCACGAAAAGAGGAATCACTTCAATAGAGGAGAGTGGGTTATTGTTCTCTTTCACCAGGTTTTTTTTTTTTTTTGCTTTCCTCTTGGATTCAGCTTGTTCCCCTGGTGACTATACTGTTTCACTAGCTCATTGCAGAACAGTTCACTTCTAAACTACAGGGGCCTTTATTATGCAGGAAGGAGCAGCTCAGCAACCTGAAGACGGCACGAAACCGTACCTGCCAGATTACTCAGCAGCTGGAAGGATCAAGATCTGAAAGAACATTGAATCACATTGCGATCTGTGAATCCGCTTGATAATGTGCAGATCAGTTGGGATCAAGAAGCCAATCAACTGCATAATATGAAAATGGTTAAAATGCAACCTTGTCAAATGGTCAAGAAAAGTCACCAGTCTCATCACAGAATGTGGCCCTTGTCTCCTTGCTTCTGCGAATGAGGTAGGACTTTCTTCCCACCTGAACAGAAAGGAAAGGGGCATGTGGCAGGATGGAGGAGCATGAGAGACAATGCATCTGTCCTAAATGGTTGCATAGTATAAGCTCCTGAGAAATCTTTCCATGAGGGCTTGAAACCAAGCAGCCCTTGCTGGCCATCTTGCAGCAGCTTGCCTTAAAGCCTCTCTGGGCACTGAGGAATATTCATGAGGCCATTTGGGATGGCAACAGGGAATGTGAGCTGGGAAGCAGCCAAGGGCAGCATAGGCTATAACAGGCCCTTCACATCTCTCCAGATGCTGTTAGCAGGGGTAGGAAGCACCTGTTTGGGGTCACCTGTGGGGTTCAATTATCCTGGCCTTTGGCGTTGGGGCTGGGAAGGGGGGTGGGCTTTTCCCTGTATTTTCAGACACTTGGCCTCCTCCAGACACCCAGTTGGATTGGAAAGTTGTGAAATAACTTTGGCATGACACAATTCACTATAGGAAAACAGTCGGAATCCAGCCTTCCCTTTCTTCCTCCCTGCCTTCTCCTTCACAGCTCAGGTCTCCAGCAAATCCTGTAAATTATGAGATTGTTATTTATGGGCAGTAGGTAGTGGAGGCAGGTGATCCACCTTAGGACTACTGCAGACAGCACTTGTGAGTCAGCATGGAGAATGAGCCAGTCTGTTTAGTGTTTCTTGAGGCTATCTACAGGCATCAAATGGGAAGCAGAGAAATAAAAGGCCACAGAATTATCTCCTCAATCCACTGCCTTATTCAGACGTCTGACTAAGTTTCTAACCAGCTTGTAAGAGATGTGAAAACTAGCTTTGGAGTCCAGACTATTTCCAAGCTGAGCTATCACAGCTGTGAAGCATTATTGTGAATAGTTACACACACTAATGCTCGCCACCAATGTCCATACAACTTTATGACCCTAATCCATCCATCTCGTATAATAGGTGCCTATGTAAACCATGTTTAAGTAATGAGACCTGACAGGCAGTGCATTTCTTTGTGATTATTGCATGTGCCATACAGCACAAAGCTAAAGGCAATAACCCCCAAGAGATATATTGCCCCTGAGCCTCAAATTACTATTATGAAATGAAATTACACATTAATGAAAACATTCAAGAACCTGTGCATTCATGCCATGAGTATGATGTCACTGATAACCAATCAAAAGCTCTAGTTGCAGGTTGCAAAAGCCAGTTATGCATCATGTAAAAACACATGCATCATATGGGTTGAAAATGCCTTTATTTCTGCCACCATGTGATACTTGGGACCCTCATGTAATAAGCAGCATTTCATTTGCAACTTTGAGCAGTTCATCTGGTCTCTGACTCTTCATCCCCTTGCTCAGCCAGGGCTAATTCACACAAACCAAACTTCTGAGCAACTTTCAGCAGACTCCAAATTAATAACAAATGCAAAATAAATGTCCTTTGTCCTGGTCCAAGTTGGGCAATATTCAGACATGAACCAACACAAATTTTAAAGTCTGTAATCAGGCTAGAAATGCCTGTGATATCCTATTGAGGACCCAAGAATCCTGCTCTCTAACATCAAGAATATGTGGTCTGTGAAATCTCAAACTGTAAGAGTGCAATGTCTTGATGTCAGTAAAAATGTCACAGAGTTCAATTCTGCTCTCCGATTAGTGAGCAATAGGTGGACGTTTTGTGTAACTATGTGTGTAGATTTTTAACAGTTATCCATATTAAAGATGAAACAATCAGAATCATGGATCTAAACATCCCTGCGCTTTAGGTAAGTTCTGTTTTGAGTCTAGACTTTTCCATTCAAGCTTGTCCCTGTAATGAGCCCAAACAACCCTCCCAAACCAAATATTGCCTTTCGATCCTCTTTTTAACTTAGAGCGATATTCCTGTCACATAGAAAGAGATTGAGTATTAGGATCCCGAGCGCTGGTCCTGACTGGTAGCCACTGGACGACTGGGTCAGAAAGAGTGAGCTATGCCAAGTCAAAAGTCCACTGGATCTGCCAAGGTTGGGGTAGTGGAGTCAGGCAAGGCATCAGGAAATGCAACAAGAAGCTAGGAACTGCCTGTTCACATGGATACCTCCCAGTGTTTCCTTGAGATCTTAAACACATGCTGGAGCCAGTTAAGGTACACGGTAGAGGCTACCAATCAGGGCCTCTGCGGGCAAGGCAATCTGTGCAACCAGAGCCCACAGAGTCCTCTTAAGTGGCTGCTTGCTCCTCTGCTAGCATTGCTGAACAGCAGGGTATGGCTTCGGTAGTGACCAGGGAGCCTGCAGCCACAGGTTCTAGACCACCATGTGGTGTTTATGCTACAGTAGATGACATACAAGTGGAGAGGTCTGATTGTTGCAGTGGCTCTGGCTGTGCTGGGCACTGCACAAATATGGCAACAGACCAGGCCTGCCCCCTTGAAAGTTTACAGATTAAATAGGCAGGACAGACACATGAGGGGGAAGCAGAGACTCCCTGTCACCCAATGGGTCAGTGACAGAGTCAGGGCATGACCCATGTCTCTTGACACTTGGTCCAGTTCCTGATCCACTAGATTGTGTGGCCTCAAAAAAACAACAGTTCTCCTCTCCTCATACTGCTCATGCAGTTTTCTAATGAATCTTTTTCTCTAAAAAGTGTCATTAACCTCACAGCTGGTGGTAGAATAAGAGGGAGAGGGGTTGGGGCACTTGCTTGATAAAACTTGCATCAGGTAATGGACTCGTGGCTTTGCTAGCTGGGAATGTTGCAGGCACCCCAAACTCATGCCAAGACAACCCTCATGCCACCATGTGCTCCATATGCTGGATGAGAGACCAAGCCATGTAATTTGCTTTATGGTTATAATGGCAGGCGCCAAAGTTGACTGATGCCCCTTATATGTGACAGAGCAAGTTAAACAAGCTCCTACCAACATGCCCATCAAAACATCAGCATAGAAAGACCAAAGCTTCCTGGAGCCACTAGCTGAAATCGCTGTGGCTCATCCCTTCATTCTTTCTGAGGAAGAAAAAGTGAGCACCATGCAGTTTATGGCAGGGTGGCTTTCAGAACCCATCAGGAACTGCCACGACAAATCAGACTAGCGGCCCATTTAGGGTACGTCTAGACTACATGCCTCTGCCAACAAAGGCATGTAAAATAGGCTACCTGACATAGTCAATGAAGCGGGGATTTAAATATCCCTGGCTTCATTAAAATAAAAATGGCCACTGCACTGTGCCGGCTCAGCTGATCGTTGGCACAGCGCGCGAGTCAAGATGCGGATCGGTCGACAAGGGAAGCCTTTGTCGACTGCTCCTGTAAACCTTGTTTCACAAGGCATAAAGGAGTGGTCGACAAAGGCTTCCCTTGTCGACCGATTTGCATCTTGACTCGCACACTGTGCGATGATCAGCTGAGCTGGCACAGTGCGGCGGCCATTTTTATTTTAATGAAACCGGGGATATTTAAATTCCCACTTCATTGACTATGTTGGGTAGCCTATTTTACATCCCTCTGTCGGCAGAGGCATGTAGTCTAGACATACCCCTAGTATCCTGTTTCTGACAGTGGCCAGTATGATACCTCAGTGGAATTTGTTAAATAGCCATGTTGGAAAAGTGCATCCTAACCTGACTGGGGGAAAGTTTCTTTCTAAGCTAGTCTGGTTGAGGAATCGTCTGTTCTGCATGGATGTAAAACTTCCACAGCTCTTTGCCACAGGCTCCTGCATCAAATCTCACTCCTCAGTTAACTGCTGTCATGGGTAGTTGTACCTAGTGATTAGAGCCAGAGCTCCCTGCCTCATGGTTACAGCCAAGGACAGGAATTAGGAGTTAGAGCCAAGGTCAGGGCTGGAGTCAGAAGCCAGGTAAGGGAGTAGTGCTGGAGCAAAGCAGAGTGGAGCAGGAACAGTGCTGGAGCAAGACTGGGAACATGGGAGGCAAAGAGACAATACAACTGCAGGCATAAGCACTAGGCAGCCAGCCACCTGCTTGTGGTGTTCTATAGTGAAGCAGACTCGCTTGCTGAGTCTGTGTCCACCAATCACTGGAGCCCTCAGTAACTCAAGAATGAAAGGAGTACTAATTCCATATCTACTAATTAGTAGAGCCAACTAATGCTCTCCTTGCTCCACATTTCAGTTAAAGGACCTCAAACCCATAGTCCCTGACAACTGCAATCTCCTCCACAGCAGAGGTGGCTGAGTGCTAGTATTGGTGTATATAGAAAAATACAATTATTATTACTTCGATTTTTCTTCTCTCTTGTCTCTTTCAGCTTTGTATAATGTTTTGAAATGGCTACCATAGTTTTGCAGCTGTAAGACTTTGTGGGATGACCATATAAGTGAGACAGAGAAATTCACAAACATTTCCCACATTGATTGTGATGTAATCCAAGCCGTAGATAAATCATCCAGCTATGTAACAAACCATTTATTCCAGACCTTTAGTTTCCTCACCTTTACTCTGCCTCTAATCCCTGTGGGTCTTGCTCTAACATTCCAAAGCACAAAGCCACTTTTACGAATGGCAGTTTAAAAAAAAAATTAAAATAATCCACCACCAAAAAGAAAATGTGTCTTCCTTTCCCTCTTTCCACAAATAATGGCCAGCATTGCATCGATGACTTCAGTCTTGGACCATCAGCAGTTTAAGGTACCACATTACCATTATTCAATGGGATCCAGGGTTTGAGGCATGGCCAAATTCTGGTGTCTGCAAAACTGTGCTGGACATAGCAGCAGAACAGGCTCTCGCAGGATTCCCAGATCAGACAAGGATCCTTTGCATCTCAGAAGTGTGGTCCAGGCACAAATTCAGGCTCTCTACCCTTCTGAAGGAGGAACACAAGCCCCCTTCTCCCCCAAAGGGTGGGGTAGTTAGAGATAAAGGTGAACTGATGGATTTTATCACCAACTTGGCAATCTGGTCAGGCTCAAATGCACCATCCCTGAGACACAATCCCTTCCAGCAGGGACATACTCCAGGAGTTTTCTAACATCTTCATGATATGGGTCAATGCTATAGTATTGTCTCATAGTAATCACCTCCTCTTCCATTGGCCACTTCCTTCACATTCACAATAATTTAGCATCACCGGGAGCTACAGCAATAGCTTCTCTGCAGTTTGGCTAACCCAACAAGGAATGAACACCAGTCCTCCAGAACCAAAAAGCCCACAACCCAACAGCTTGAGCTACAACACTAGGCTTTCCAGCCAGCAGCTGTAACAGACTCTCAGCAGCTATGGGTGGAGGATAGACAGGCACACACTGATGAGTGGGTTACACTTACACAGAAAAGCAACAGTAAGAAAGGACTTAAGGCATTTTAGTTTATTTTAATGAAATTCTCAACTAGATATATGGTAGAATAGACAATGCTATCAGCCCAGCCAGGTCTCCATGCATCACCAGCAGAGCTTGAAGGACCAGAGTTAAATTGCTGCTATACAACAAATACACACAATAATATAGGAGTCCAGCATGCCTTAGGGTGAACCGAGGCACAACATTTAAGACCTTTAAATACCCAAACTATCTGCTATTACAATGACTAGATCTTGTCAGCCATGTGTCTATTGAAACTCCCTTCCTACAGGAAAAGCAGGAATTTTCATGAAAAATATATGATTTTCATTAACAATATCTGGCTTTGCAGTGAAAATAATTGAGCTTTTTCAGTGAAAATCCCCAAAATATTATTAGAAACCCAAATGTTCAATTAACATGCAAATTTTTGTGGGGAAAAATAAGGTATTTCTTGACTGGCTCCATTAACAACTTTTAATGATTTATGAACCAAAATTTCCATTCTATGGAAAGTCCAGCATTTTTAAAAGAAATTGTACCTACTTGAAAAACAAAAGCTGAAATTTTGAAATTTCCTGTGAAATGAAATTTTTAAAAAATTGATCCAGGATACCCCAAAAGATATCATGTAGAATAGTGAACAGTTTCAGTTTGTTAAAGACATGTAATTTGGATAAGGTATAATGTTTTAATTTGACTCTTGATTTATATTAAAATATTAATTGTGATTTTACATGTAATATTGTGCATAATGTTAAATACTAAATGTTTAAAAATATAAGTAGAAAAATATCAAATGTATAAAGCCAAAATGAAACGTTCTGTGTTATTGAAGTGGAAGGTTTCAACCTTAATAAAACGAAAAGTCAAAACAACTTGTTTTGACTTTTTCTTGTAGAAAATGTCATTGATATTAACTTGTTTCCATACAACTTTTCATTTTTGACAAAACCACATATTTCAAGACAGGTCCACATTTTTTAACAGCTCCTATTTTCATCCTGTGTCTTTCAACTCCCACCTAATAGCTGAGCAGTTAATAGCAAACTCCTATATAGCACTTTTCAGTCAAAGATCTCGGAGCACGTTATAGAGGAAGGTAAACATGAATCATTATTTTCATTTTAGCAGCAAGGAAATTTAGACTCACAATTCAGTGTCTTACCTAGTGGGCCACACTCCCTCTTCAAGCATTTGGCTGGAGAGTCTCAGCATTTAAAAATCTTCATTAGCCTTATGCCCAATTTAGAATTGTTATCATGCCAGATTCACAGGCCTCTCTATAAACTGGATCTCTTTGTAACATGGTTTTGTGCCTTTCTTAGAATCATAATAAATGATCTAAAGAAAACTCTTATCCTTTGTGACAGTTACCCCATAGGAAAAAAACCATTAATTTCCAGCCTGTTTCTAAATGTACTGACAGTGGGTGATTCAGCTCAGCTGGAGGGAGAGAGGCAGAGATGAAGAACAGTGATATGCCCAGTGCTGGGTTGTAAATGAGGAATTAATTGAACACTTTCTTGTAATTCCCCCCCATAACCCCACTCCAAACTAGATTTGCGGATAATACACTTCTGAGCAGATGGGTGTGGTTACGATCACACCCATTTGTCTCCAGTGACAAGCCTTCCTCCTCCTTCCTTGGTGAATGCTCTGTTCTTGGATGCACTGCACTGATTGTCTTCTGAAGAACCTGCCTTTCCATTCCTTTACCTCCCTGGTCCCCAACTTCCACACCTGTTCTTGCCTGAGAGGCAGTCTCTTCTGTGGACCTCTTTAGTTCCTGACAGATGCCAAGTGCTGCTGGCTCTGTTTCTAGGCCTGGGAAGCCTGTGCTACTTGTAATGGGCCGAATCCCTCCAGCCTTATGTATGTAACCTGCCTGTAGATCCCACAGCAGACAGCTTCTCTGGAGTGACAAACCCTGAAAACCTTTGTCTTAGTGGTGTCCATAAGTCAGTACCAGTTGCTGTGGTAACCCTCTGGTGATGTGGGTTGCAGGTCCCCTTGTGTACCAATCCACTGATACCACTGGGCAGAGCCACATTGACCATTGTACCAGGGCATCATTTCAGAAAAATTCTGCCTGGGGCCAGGGCTAGGGTGAGTTCTTGTCTTAGTAACCCCACTTTTAGCTCTGGGAGGCTCCAGTTCCATCCCAGTGTGGCAGCCATAGTGGCAGCCATTGCACCATGGCCACTGAATGCGCAATCAGCCATTCTCCAGTGTTTGTCCCCAAAAGCTTCTTAATTCTCCAACTGTGTGTGTGTCAGTTACAGAGGAGAATAGCTCTTTTGGAAAAGAAATCTTTATCTGCCTGTCAGCCCGCCACACTTGTTATTGGCAACCTAAATAAGCCAGGGCCTTAAGAAAGGTGGAGATAATGATTAGGGATCGGAATCTCTTACCTTATTCCTGCACATGGGCTAGGGTTAGGCAAAGGTGGTGTGTACTGCTTGTGGGGATGGAGAAAGGGCATTCAGGACCTACTTTTTCACTAGGCGAATGAATGATCCAGTGGCACCAAAGAAGGTCAGCAAAGGGGTTCCAATGAACTCCTTCAGTTGAGATTAATAACTGGCCGACAACTTTTCATCACAATGTGTCTGTGAGGAGGGGGTGCTTTGATTTGATTTTGTTTTAGGTTTTATGGGCTTTTATCAGCAACGCAGAAATGTTTGTGGAAAAAAAGAATCTTCCACTATAGCTTTTTAGGTTTCCATATCATATTAGAAGATTTACCTTGCCCAAAGGTCTGGCACAAAGGTGGAGGAGGCGCAGGGGGCAGAGGCCTCCTGGTTGCGCTCCCAGGGCCTGGGATGGGAAGAGGTGGTGGTGTGGCCATGCTGCCCAGCCCCAGCGGTGCTCCTCGCAATAGGAAGATAGCAAGTCCTATCCCCAGCTGGTCCCTCCCTTCCTGGTGCGGCTGTTCCCAGTGGTCACTCTGTAGCATAGCTGTCCCCCGCACTCACTGTGGTGAGTGTGCACTATTGCATCCCTCCAATCAGCCTCATCCCTTCCATCAGCCCGCTCCCTTTCCATGTTATGAAAAACAATTCAATTTCAGGCATTTTCTATTTTCCTGCCACAACCAAACACTGGCTTTGCTTCAAGTTAGGATAAGAGGAAGCTGCATACCATGTTTGGTAGTCTGAGCAATTACCATTTAGGAGGAATTCTTGAACAGACTCACAGATAGATGGGCTCACTGAGCCCTGGTCTATACTAGGCCTTATTTCAAAACAGTAAGCAGAGCATCTATAACCAACACTGGATGGATTTGAACCTGTGATCTCTGGAACTTAATGTAGGAGCCTCTACAGCTTGAGCCATAAAGCCAGCTGACCAGGAGCAGCCCGAGGCCGGCTGCAGCAGTTGGCACCCTAGGCAGAAGGCGTCATCTGTGCCCCTGCCTGCACGGCCGTCAATGGCCATGATGTAATCACGGGGCGCCCTGCGACATCATCATCGGGTGCCCAGGTCTGCGGTGCCCTAGGCAACTGTCTAGTTTGCCTAGGTCCACGGGCCGCCCCTGCAGCTGACCACACTCGATGTGTGTCTACACTGCAGGGCTTAACTTGAAATAAGCTACAGAAATTGAGTTATGTCAATTGCATATCTTATTTTAAAATAGCTTATTTCGAAATAGGGAGTGTCTACAAAGCACTTATTTCGAAATGGAGCACTCTTCCGCCAACTTCCCTTACTCCTCGTACAATGAGGGTTACAGGAGTCGGAGTAAAAAGTCCTCCAGCATGACCATATTTTGACACTGTTTCAAAATAACTGCCTGCTGTGTAGATGCAGACTAAGTTATTTGAAAATAGCTAGCGCTATTCCGAAATGTGTTGCAGTGTAGACGTACTCTAGATACACATTCACACTACCAAGCCCGTTATTTCAAAATAACAGGCTGGCTATTTCAAAATAATGACTGCTTTCCATGAGGAATAACACTTATTTCAAAATAGTTATTTGAAATAACCTATATTTCAAAATAATGGTAGTTTGGACGCTCCACGGCTGCTATTTCAAAATAACGACTCCCCAGAATCATTCAAAGTAATTACTCCCCCGTGGTTCCTGGGACTCTAAGTCAAGGTAGCGTGTCCACTGTAAGGGAGCCTACGTCAGACTAATTGTGAGGCTTCCCTGTAGTATGGACATGCTATTTCAAAATAGTTATTTTGGGAGTTATTATTTTGAAATAAGTTATTTCAAAATAATTTCCTAGTGTAGACATGCCCTGACAGTCAACTCTAAAATATATAGAAAGATTTGATTGACTGTTTTGGGCAATGGAAAACTATTTTCCTCCTCCTCCAGAAACAGAAAACTATGGGAACTGTCTTTCTTTTATCAAAACAAATTTTTCAGGGAGGGAGGTGAGAAAAATTATTTTCCAAGCAGCATTGCCAGAATAACTCTACTAAGATTGCTGGAGTCCCCTATTTTGAAACTGTTGGAACACAGTGGAGACTCAGATCTCATGTCCTTAAAGATAGTCCAAATCCAGAACTTCAAATTCAAGTCCTGCTGAGCCAGGAGAGAACTAGATACGTAATTCCCAGATATCTAACTCTATTATTTTGATTCTGGATTGAATCCAAAACTGAGAAGGGCCCAGTTTCCAGTCCTGCCTTTTTTCCTTTGCACAGCCTGGTCATATCTGACCTTTAATCCTGATTCATCTGTGAACCCAGAGTCTCAATTTAACCTGAATCGGAAATGAGCGCCATTCTTTTGGCCTATCGCAAATGATCAGTCGCAGACTGTTTGCAGCCTTCATCAAATACTGACTTATCTTTGGGTAACATTATTGTGGAGTAACAACTCCTACAAAATATCATTTTTGCAGAAACCATTTTAAAATTGAGAGTTGGCAAGGTCAAGCAAGGTTAGATGGTGCCTGCCCTATACAAACACACCAGCAGACAGGTTTCTCCAAGAGCAAAGTATGCAAAAGCACAATCCCCTTCTTGCCACCTTCTCCCACAAAGAGGGTTGAAATTAGATAATGTCCCTAACCAGTGGCTTAGTCCATTATTACTTCTTAGTCCTACCTACGTGCCATCACATCCTACCAGTTTGCCACATCCTACACTACACTCTTTTACCTCTTTGCACCCAAAGCCTGGGAGGTCTCTGTGGGGCTGGATCTTACTGCCTGTTACGTCTCCCCATAACTACGTATGCCAGGTCTCAGTCTGGCTTAGGATGTCCTAGGCAATTTGTGCTAGTTTTGGGGATCATATGAAAATCAAAGTGCTAATATTTTAAACAGATAATTTACCTCACTAACCCCAAGATGGGGTTCTTTGCCATTGGCTAGTTCTCCATCCAGAGCCAATATTTACAGCCACGTCAGAGGCTATCTAAAGACTCTTTCCTCCAGCAGACGCCACTCCAGGAAGGGGCAAAATGGTCGTGGCTGGTGGAATTGAGGATGACCTAGTTTTGTGTCTCTCTCTTTTTTTTTTCCCAAGAGAACATTGGGAATCACGAGCCTGGTGCTGCTGACCTTCTGTGTGTGTCTGTGTGTCTGTCTGTCTGCTTGACAACAAGCTGTTCCCTGTGACCAATTATATTTTCTGGTCTTGCTCTGATGAGATGAGGAGGACTTCAGACAGAACAAAGCCACTTGATACCATTCAAGACAAGGGTACAAAAGCGACATCTTCTGGACTTCTGCTCTAATGAGAGCAATTTTTTTTTGTCCAGACATTTGAAGCAATGAGATGCCTTCTGCTGCAGCCCCCTGCTGGGGTTAATACTATTATCCATTCCACTCTGGTTAGAAATTAAAACAAGGGCATTTGCCTCTTTTAATGAGAAGTGACAGTGGCTCCAGCACTTCAGAAGGGAATTAGAAGAAAGAGGAGTTGCTGTGGAGCCAGTCTTATCCATAGGCCCTTGTGCCCTGGGCTTCCCATGGGATCAAAAGGCCATGTACCTGCTGCTGAATACAAACCACCCAATCTCCCTCCCCCCCCCCCCCCCACTCCCATCCAGTGAAAAATCTATTTGCCTTCCTCTTCTATTCCTGCAGTAGATTAGAAAATGAAACATTTGAAGCATGAGACAGGCATTTATTCTCAAGGGACATGTAGGGCAAAGAGATGGCAATAGCAAAGAGGAACATTTTTACCTTCCCATCACACGACATGTGGTTATGTCTGATAAAGATTATCCAGACCTGTTTAAGCAAGAGTTTGGGGCAGGATATAAACCCTCAAGCTAAGGATGTATGCTAACTGCTAACGAAAAGCTGGTTTAAAAATGAAAAAACAATGGCAAAATTGTTTCAAAGGTGTTTTCAAAGCAAAAGTTTCAAATCAAGCCCCTTTTTATTTTTGCAGTTTTTTGTGTATGTCTTTTTTTGTGTGTATGTGTGTGTTTGAGGAAAGGAGGGTTCCTAAAATTTTTATCAAGCAGTTTTCAAAACTTCTTCTTTTTTTTTAAACCAAAACCCAATTTTCAGTCAGTATTTCAGTATTAGTTTTGCTAAAAAAATTAATAAAATATTGACCACAAATATCATGTGTCTTTCCATAAGAGCTTTGTTAAGTCCCTTTTTCCATGGATAAAATTCTCATTTGCATGAGAATGGACGTGAAGCACAAACTTTCTCTGGGGGGCTGGCTATCCCTTAACTGCCTACTGCTAGGTTTCTTGTATCTTCCTTTCAAGTTGCTGGTAGCACCACCTTAACTGGATGGACCATTTGTCTGATCCAGTCGGGTCATGTCCATGTGCCAATGCAATAAGTAAGTGAAATGGTAATACAGAAGTCTAGAGCACTCTGGGTATGTTGGAGAGTACAGTACAGTGGTGCAATTTGCTATGGGGCAGGAACCTGTTTCTCTCAACCCCTGACTTGGAGTGTCAAATTTCCGGGTAGCTGCCTAGAACAGCAGATTTACCTCGGCTCTCCTGTCATGCAGGAGAAGCAATCAGGTCAGATTTGAGTGGTGTTACAACACCATATGCCGGAGCATAATGCCACTCACTCACATCTGGCCTGGCCACCTGTACATCATGATGGAGATGCAACTAGGCCAAATCTACCACTCCAGGCCTATGAGGAGCAGGGCAGAAAATTGTCTTGGCACAAACCCCTTCCCCACCAGCCAACCAGCAGTGGATGTGGAGAGAGCCAGGCTCCAATTCCGCCAAAGGATAGCCACTGGTGAGACACCTCTGTCCCAACCCACCATCCTCCTTACATCTCAGAACAAGATTGGCCTGTCACCTCACTGTTCTGCTCTAGGAACAGAATGCTAACTCCCACATGAACAGCAGTGACCTCAGCAGAGGGAGGTAGAAGTGGGGATAATAACACAACACCCCTCTCCACTCCCCAAAAAACTGAGAAATGACATTGCCTTGGCCACTGTGGCAAAGGTAATATTTACGAAAAGCACCACACAGTGGTACCAAGATTCCTACACCTTGAATGGACCACAAAACTAGCCACTCACATTTAATAAATGTGACTTGGGGTTTGTGTTTTTTCCCCCTTTTCAGTTCTAGAGTGTGACCAGATCATGAAATTCCTGCAAAGGACTTGTGATTGCAAAGGATTAGTGACTAATTCTTAGGGAACTGATCATTCTGGAAGTGTATGGGGACATTTCCTCAATGTGTGCCGCGCTAGTTAGCAGTACAAGGTGTGTGGGCTAGTGTTTCTCTTCCATGATCGGATGACTTAGGTGATTAAACACCAGGGCTTACTGCAGAAAATATGATCCTGCCAGCAAAATCCTCTGTGGCATTCAGGAGAGTTAAATTGTGGTAAGTGTAAATTTTACCCTCTGTGACTACTCACAGCTATCTGGGCTATCACCCAAAGCTCCCCAGATCCTGAAAGCAAAGGCTGCTGTTAGTGGCCGTTATTCTGAAATAACAATGCAAGTGTCTACACAACAATTCTGTTATTTCAAAATAAATTCGAAATAGCAAAGGGCTTATTCCTACTTTTGTAAATCTCATTCATGAGGAATAATGCCTATTCTGAAATAGCTATTTCTAAATAGCTATAGTGTGGACGCGCCACTGCTGCTATTTTGAAATAGCTCCTCCCCAGGACCATTCAAAGTAATTACTCCCCGGTGCTTCCTGGGGTTCTAAATCAACTTAGAACGTCCACTTCAGACTAATTTTGAGGCTTCCCTGTAGGGTAGACATGCTATTTCAAAATAAGCTATTTCAGAGTATTTCTTATTCTGAAATAAGTGTGCAGTATAGATGTACCCTTAGAGAAACAGCTCAAGACCCTTAGCTGCCCACGGCCTCTCAGAAAGAATGGCTGCTGCTGCTTTTCTCTCTCTCTTTCTCCCACACCTGTCTTCTGAAGAGCCTGGATGCAGCCTTTTGTGGGCTGTGGCAGCATTGTGACTTTTTCATTTATTCCACTTCACTCCTACTATGGAGGAACCTGGGGCAATTCAGCTAGGGTCTGGGAAGACAAGAATAGTGCCTACTCTCTTATTTCCCCAGACTGGGGCTCTAGAGAGGTATAACTTACTGTAATAGCCAGTTATAATATAATAGCAAGCAGAAATTATCTTTCTAATTTAATTTACAGATACTTTTTTCCATCCCTTGTTCGGCTCTGACCATTGATTTCCTGTCTATGTAGACGAGAGGCACCCTTTGAGGTCATCGAGTGGTAATGAGCAGCAAATGATGACTTCTCTGTGGCGTCTGTTATGACAGAAGAACATGAAACACCTGGTTTCACACTGACAAGTGTCATAATTACAGCCGGTTAAAAAAAGAGGGGGAGAGGAGTTTGAGGAAAAATTGATTTTGTTTAAACTGAAAATGCAAAAGCTAAAGTTTTTAGGTTTGAACCATTTTGTTGTTGTTTTTAACAAAAATTCAGAATTTTCAGTGGAAAGTGGATACTTTGTATGAAAACTTTTTTTTTGTCAAAACCTCTCCTTTTCTTTCAGAGGGGTCCAGAAAAATTTTAACCAGTCCTCCTCAGAATCCTTCCAAAACTACGCCTTCTGCTGTGTCTCTCTCTGTTCCCAGAACCCACAGCCTCTGTAATTGACCCCAGCTGTCCTCAGAGCTGTGAGCTCAGTTGTTGAGCTAAGGTTGCTTTCTTCAGAAGTTCAAGAATTAAGCTCCACAACTGCTTTTAAAGTTATTTCAGCTACTTTCTGTACTCCCCCTGAACAACCCAAAATGTCACTTGCTTGGCCACCATTTTGCCCCTCTCAGCTTCATTTTGAGATGTCATTACCCTTAGCTGTTTCTTTGGTTGTTACAAAGTCCTGGTTTGTACTCATGAGGGGATATTTCTCAGAACCTACCTCCCCTTCTCCTCCCCCTCAAAAAATATAGGCTTTCTTCTGCAAGATTTCTTGCAAAGTTTCTCTCCTAGCAGTTTGACATTTCTGTTTTAGCCCCTGATAGAGGAGAGAAGTACTAAGCAAAGTAAACATGGGTGCAGGGAGGAGAAGAGAGAAAAAAGGAAGGAAGAAGTTTTCAAATCTTACAGAAATATTGATTCAGGGTCAATATATATAAGGAGGTCTGACCTCTTATACTTTTCTACACAAAAATAAAACTTATTTTCTGTCAAATTGTCCTTTGCTTTATCCTAAGAACAAGAAAGAATGAAAGTGAAGTTCTTAGGAGAGAACAAAGTGTGTTTTCATCCTCTGTAACAGTCTGTACTGAAATGTATACAAAGTGGCTGCCAACAGGGTCCTTATAGCTATACCAGTATAGGTCATAGAAACCAAACAACAGCTGCATAGTTAAATACACTACAGCAGTGGTGACCAACCAGTCGATTGGGATCTACTGGTAGATCTTGGAGCCTCTGACAGGTGATCCTGACTGATTTGGCCAAGATGCTATCAAGCACATCACTTACAGCTGCCCCTTACCCCACTGCTGCTCATCTTCTTCCCTTTGTCTTGGAGCTGTCCCCCGTGGGGAACCTTCTGCTTTCTGTGCAGGACAGGGAAGGGCAAGGAGGATGCTGATGTCAAAGTGCCCCCTTCCACTCTGTATCCTTGCTCCACTAAGCTAGGGGGCACTACAAGACTTGGGATGGAGTTTGTTGGCTGCTTTAGGGAGTGGGCCAGGGCCAGGGCTGGGGTGAGCCTGCCTTAGCCTCACTACACTATCACCCAGGAGCCACCTGAGGTAAGCGGTACCCAGTCAGAGCCCACAGCCTGAAACCCTACCCAAGTCATGAACCCCCTCCTACACCCAAGCCCCTGCCCTAGCCCCGAGCACCCCTGCATCCAAATGCCCTCCCAGATCCTACACCAAGAACACCCTCCTGCACCTCAACTGCCTTCCCCAAGTTCAGTTCAGAGACCCTCCTGCACTCCAGATCCCTTAATCCAAGACCAGAGCCTGCACCCCAACCCTCTGCCCCAGCCTGGTAAAAGTGAGTGAGGATGGGCAAGAGAGGGAGGAAGGAGTGAGCAGGCACAGGGCCTCAGAGAAGGGGCGTGGAGGAGGTGAGGGAAGGGTAATTATACTTGAGGTAGATCTTGGATTGCATTTAAATTCAAAAAGGGATCTTGTGCTTAAAAATATTGGAGACCCCTACACTACAGGGTCTTTATGAAAGCTGGTTCAGCCCATTCTTAGGAAGAGCCGAGAAATGTAGTGATCTCTTATGAAAGAGATCCTTTTGAAAGTCCCTAAGCCCCACCCCTTCAGACACCACGGCAACCTGTGGTAAATAGGCAGGCACCACGCATGTGGGACTCAGCAAGTATACACTACATGCGGTCGCTTGCCTAGCCGAGGGAATGCAGTATTAATGAAGTGTACCTGATTGCCTGCACTACTCGTAATCCATCTCCATCAAGGCTGGGGGCTGTTGACAAGGTGAATGGAAGCGAATGAGTCCATCATCCTTGCTGAAGTCTGGAAGGGAGGAGGGGAGAAGTCCCAGGAGAGCACAAACCCTACAGCTCTCCAGTGCAGGTACACTCAATAAATAGCGAGTGATAAAACAGGCGTCTGCATCAGGAAATCAATTAGATGTGGGGCCTTTGGTTTGATTTTTTTCTCCTTTCCTTCAATTGTTCAGAAAAATGTCTAAGGTTAGGGTTATGGAATTGTTTTCTTCTTGAGGCAGCGTCTGTCCGTTACCTGCATTCACAGCTAAAGTGCATCAGAGCTCATTCACTTGGGGCTTTGTGTTTCTTTGCTTCTTTTTTCCCCTTTCTTTTCTGGCTTTGACACAGAAACTGGATTTGGAGAGTTCACAGGGGTCCCACATGTGAAATACACACAGCCCAGAGATGGGTCACAATTGGAAACTGGTTTTCCAAGTTGCAAAATTCAGAGTAGATTTTAATCCACCAAAGCTCAGGATCTAGGAGTCTGGTGCCCATACCAAAATAAATACCAGCTGCAACATTTTTGCTCCATGTTCAATTTTGAATGCCCCCCTCCCGTCCAAAACCACAGAGATAGCAAGGGGGTGGGTGTTAGATTAGTCTCTAGCCAAGTCAAAAGTTAACAATGGGTTTGGAAGAAAATAATCCTGAGAATCCAGTAATATCAAATGGAAAATGTAGTAGTTTAAGATGGACAATAAGGCTATGTCTACACTTGCGGCTTCTTGCGTGAGAAATCTGAAAATGAGGCTAAGCGTGGAATATCGCCAAGCCTCATTTGCATACCTAATGAACTGGCAGTTTTGCAGAAGAGGCTCTTGCACCAGAAGGAGCTGTCTACACTGCCCCTTCTTGCACAAGAAAACCCTCTTGCGCAATGCTGCTACACCAATTATTTTCAGGAGGGTAGACAGCTCCTTCTGGTGCAAGAGCCTCTTCTTCAAAAATGGCAGCTCATTAGGTATGCAAATGAGGCTCGGCGATATTCCACGCTTAGCCTCATTTGCATATTTCTCGCGCAAGAAGCCGTGAGTGTAGACATAGCCTAAGGGCTTAAGAGGTCCAGTTTGGTCCAGGGTTTGTTATTTGGCTAGAAGTCAAGAAGTGCTCAGGACCGGTGGCAGGCAGACTTCATGCCGAAGACAAGCATAATGTGGAATGCTGTTTGTTTGGGACATTGATACCCTGGGAGGGGCAGGACAATTGAAGGCCTGTGTCACAAGCAGGACATCAGACCTGACTAGAGTTTGGTGAATGTGACTGAGGAGAAAGCCACTGTAGTACTGTGCCCAGCCATGAGGGGGAATGCCAGCAATGAGTCACTGTTCTTTCTGTTCAGAAGCTGCCTTCTGGGGTTGGTTTTATATTCCACTCTGTGCTACTGGCTCCACATCAGCCTGCTGTATCAGTCCTCACTTGAGTACATCTATTATCACACCAGCATGTTTAGTCACTCAACAGCATGTTCACTAAAAGACACAACTTGCTTCCTTACCGCAGGGGAATATTCTGAGTGTCTCGTAAACCCAGCATGGGTTCCTTATGCAGGATTTCTTAAATGCGGTGGCTCCATAAATATCCCTTGTCATAAACCTTGCTGGCTGCCAATGCTCTTCACTGCAGTATCCAAATATTTTCAGATTGCCCCACTCTCTGGATCTGTGTCATATCCTTGCTATTGCAAAGGACTTTAGGATACGTCTGCACTGCGGGCTAACGTCAAGTTAAGATTCACAACTTCAGCTATGGAATTGCGTAGCTGAAGTTGAAGCAGCTTAACTTGGCTTTTGACGCTGTCTACACTGCAGGAATTCAAAGGAAGAGCACTTTTCTTCGACTTCCCTTACACCTCATAAAAGGAAGGTTACAGAAGTCAGAGTAAGAAGCCTGTTATTTCGAAATTATTTCAAAATAATGAGTTTGCTGTATAGACGCACACTCTATAACGTGAGTTATTTTGAAATAAGTGTGCAGTGTAGACATAGACTTAGAGGGCACATCCGTAGGTAATTCAAGGCTGTCTTTAGACAAGAAGGCAGACTAACAGTCTGAGTATGGCTGGCTACCAAAAACCTGTGAGCTCTAACTCTTTGTTGCCTTCCTTCTATTGTAGGATCTGTCTTCAGTCCAAAAAAAAGCAGGTTTGGTATAAAGTAGCAGTGTGATTCAGCCTAAAAAGGTACCTGAGCTGTTATTTAAAACTTTATCAGCAATGCACTTTTTTTAAAACAAAGACAAACCTTTGGCTACTTATATAGTCCCCACTAACCTAGGTTGCAGCTACACTGCACCCTAAACTCAAAATAAGATACTCAATTTGCGCTGTGCAAATTCATATCTTATTTGGATTGTATTTCAAAATAATGCACTGTTCGAGACATCCCTTAACCCTTGTGGTTACAGGAATGCCTGAATAGCACACCACTTATTTAAAAAAATATTTCAAAATAACAGGCACGTTTAAAAGACATGGGGTAGCTATCTCGGGTATCCCAAATAGCCCCGCTGTCTAGATGTACCCCAAGGTACTCTGGAAGTACTTTTTTATAACACTTCTCTGAGGTGAGTAAATTCTATTGTTCTCATTTTGCAAATGAGGATCCGAGTCACAGAGAGGTTAAGTGACTTGCCAAGGCACACAAAAAGCAAGAACAAGGACTCAAACCCAGAGCTTCCAAGCCCTAAATTAAGGGTCTAATCTCTCAGCTAGCCTTACTTCTGGGATCTTCAGTAAGCACATGTCTAATCAGCTCCAGCTAAACACAAACTTAAAGTTTTTAAATAATTAATTTTTCTGGAATGCAAAAATCAAAGTGATATTGTCAGGATTAGAAGGTGCTCTCACAACAGAATGAGGGCATGACTTTATTACACTTCCTGTTAAATACCTTTCCCCTCACATGGGACTGACTCAACAATCCTCCCTGGTGCTGTAATATTAGCTACGATATTACTAGGATAAAAGAGACTTGTCCCTAGGAGAGTGGATTTTACGATATGGCAACCTCCTGTAGTATTCTTGCTAGAAGATGCTGCTCAAAAGCAACACATGCTCAGTCTTTTTTCACATCTCTTGACCAAAATGTGCAAAAATTGGCTGGTAAAGGTGGGTTTTGTTTGTTCTTTTGGTTTGTTTTTATGCAATTAACTCAAAAAGCTAAAATGTTCTACTTTGTTTTGCACATGAAACACTTTTTGCAGCTCTAGACATAGCGCCTGACATACCCTGAGGACATTCTGTTAACTGACTTTAATTAATAAATATCCTTTAAAAATAGCAGGAGACATTCTCTTGAGCACATTTAGTTTTCCTGAAGGATCACATGATACAGATGGCATTTTAACTTGTCCCAGCATACAGTGGGACCAGTGCAAAAGCTGAGATGGATTCCTGGGGGAAGGCCATGCTTTGGATATTCCAAAAGATGGATTTGGAGTCTAGAATGGATCTTTCCAGAATGATACACATGTCCCAGTATTGAAATAGCAACAGGGATGGCTGAAAGTGCAGAACTCAGTTGCTTTTGCTGGCACTATGGGCATGTTTAGAAGCAGAACTGCTATAGCACTATACAGTAGTATGGGATATGACTGAGGTACAATGACATGCACACTGTAGCCCACACTATTAGCCTTTGATTTTTCATGAACATTGTTACTTGCCTTGTAAATAACCGTGGGTGGGAAGAGCTTCATTCCAGACTGGTCTTTTCTCGGCACTTTACAGGCATCACAAGACAAGCTACATCTCTTCTGGTTTGCTGCCTTTCTCTTCTGTCTTATTGGCCCCATTGTTCTGGGCCCTCCTCTGTGTTCCCTCTCAGCAAATGTCCACACTGCAAGGCTACGTCTACACTGGCTCCTTTTCCGGAAGGGGCATGTAAATTTCAGCAGTTGTCGTAGGGAAATCCGCGGGGGATTTAAATATCCCCCGCGGCATTTAAATAAAAATGTCCGCCGCTTTTTTCCGGCTTTTAAAAAAGCCGGAAAAGAGCGTCTAGACTGGCCCCGATCCTCCGGAAAAAGTGCCCTTTTCCGGAGGCTCTTATTCCTACTTCAAAGTAGGAATAAGAGCCTCCAGAAAAGGGCACTTTTTCCGGAGGATCGGGGCCAGTGTAGACGCTCTTTTCCGGCTTTTTTAAAAGCCGGAAAAAAGCGGCGGACATTTTTATTTAAATGCCGCGGGGGATATTTAAATCCCCCGCGGATTTCCCTACGACGACTGCTGAAATTTACATGCCCCTTCCGGAAAAGGGGCCAGTGTAGACGTAGCCCAAGGGAATACCCACGCCTGGCCTGCTGCAGCTGACTCAGGCTGTAAAATTGTAGTGTAGAAGCTTGCTCGGGAGCCTGGGCTCTGGGTGCAATAATCAGTGAGACTACATCTACACTGCACTGTAGTTTGAAATACGATATGCAATTTGAGCTATGCAAATTGTGTATCTTATTTCAATTTTATTTCAAAATAACTTATTTTGAAATTTGGTGCTGTCTACACAGCACCTTTGAAATAACCCACTATTCTGAAACGTCCCTCATGCCTCGTGGAATGAGGTTTACAGGGACATTGGAATAGCGAGCCCAAAATAGTGGGCTTGCTGTTAAGACATGGGATAGCTATTTTGGGATACTCCAGTATCCTGAAATAGCACTGCAGTGTAGACATAGCCTGAGGGTCCCAGAGCTAAGCCCAACCATCTTCACTGCAATTAAACAGCCCCTTCACCCTAGCCCTGCAATTCCAAGTCAGCTGAGGTATGGGTGTTTGGGGACATATCCATTGAGAACCAGCATCTGGGGGTGAGGGGAAGGAGATAGTTAGCATAGCTAGACAGGGTTGAAAGTGCTTTGACATGGTTTCCAGCAGAGATGGTTGGAAAATGGAATTTCTCATTCTCAACTGAACCAAAAGTCAACATTTTTAAATTTAACATGGAATGGAAATTCTGAAAGTTTTTGATCCTGAAACATTTTGTGTAAATTTCAAAGCATTGAAATCTAATAAACACCCCCCCCCCACACACACACATACATACACACACACACACATAAAATATGCTATTAATATTTGTTATAATAGTTGAAAAAAGGAAGTCCTCCCATGAAAACTGATTGACATGTTCCCATGAAATATTTAGACTTTGAAGCTGAGTTTTCCAATGGAAAACTGTTCGGATGAAGTTTTTTTTTCTTCAGACACCTCTATCTTTCAGTACCGCCCTCTGACACCCAATATTCCAGTTTAATGCCCCTGTGTATTACTGCCAAGTGTCAGTCATTTACCTCCCACACCCTCTCTTTCAGGAAGAGCAAAGGAGCAAATCAAATTTGGTCTGGATTCCAGATGTTCTCTCAGGTGCTCCCATAGGAATAAGACGACCTTAGATGCAGTAATGGTACACTTTAGGAAGTTCATGGGTTGGGGGGGAGGGATAAAAAAAGAGTCATCCAGGATTGACTTAAAAGTAAAGACATGAAATTTAAAAATAATAAATATGTTGTTGTTTAATATTTTGAGCCATGGGTTGTACAAATACATGGCAATTAAAAAACTGTGGGGATCAGTAGAGGCCGCATTAGTTCTTCAACTACTTGGATAGTAAGACGGCAGTGAAAAGGTTGGGGGGAGCTCCGCTCCTTCTTTTCCCTCTCTCCCCAGGGGTTATGTTCTCCACTGAGGTAGAGAGAGAGAGCGTGTGAGAGATATAGATCTTACTCTGTATCAGATCCATTATCCACAAAGGTCAAGTGTCTGCCTTTGTCCTGCTAGGCATAACCACTCCTGCTCTTAGTTCTGGAGGTTCCCTGGTTCAAACTTTGGATGTTGGCCAAGGTAGGAGCTGTCACATAAGCTAGTGGGTTACCATTGAACCTCTGTGAATTTGTTCTTATGTTGTCATGATGAAGTGTGGTGCAAAGGGGGATTGACAGTCCAAAGTATGCAATCCCAGTGGGATTTTAATCTACCCAAAATCAATTGGAGTCCCAGCACAGAACAGGAGCCTGTTCGCATGACATTTTAAGATCATGTCTTAAACCTGTCTATTTCTCTGTCTCTTTCTACCAGGCACATGCCATACTAACCTGACTATTACAGGAAGTTTTGAAAATGCGGGATATAGTGAAGTTTAGAAAGTCTAATGTATTTCTTCTAATATACTCTTCCAACTCTCTCTCTCTTTCTTTCACACACACATACACCCACAGAGTTTCAGTAATGTTATTTCAACAATCAATTGCAAGATAAAATAACTGGCATGGTCGTATGCTGTGTGGAGGTATGGAAAGTCCTCTGGGGGAATTAGACCGGCCTTACCATCAATGCTAACTTGCAAAAATACAACCTTGCAAGTTCTCCTAGATGATGCAGTTTTCAATGGCTTTTTGTTTGCTTTTCTGACAGGTTTTAAGTCACTGTCAGCTTCTACTCCCTCCTTCCACCCTACCCCACCCCACTTTATCTCTAGCTCCGCTTCCAAGAGCTTTCTTGGAGAACCTATGATGATATCCTTCACACTGTCATTTATTCACAGGTCCCTAACTGCGGCTACTTGACAAGCCTCAAGGTGGAGCGGGGACAAATGAGGGGTTACAACTTCAACAAATTACAAGGTGGAATTGTCTCCATATCTATCTTGTCCTCAGGCATGTTTGAGGCCTTTATTACAGGCGCAAGTTTCACTTCTTTATCTAAAATGTTTTTTCACATTGATTTACTTCAACTAGTGCAGCTTCCTGTGGAGTTTTGTTTAATTTGGTTTCAACTGAGCCAGTTGCCAACAGGTTTAAAGCGTGTTTAAATAAATTACAATGTTTTTAAAAATTTAATCAGTGCAACTCTTGTGTATAGACTTTCCCTCTCTCTCCTGCATTTCTATCTGAAGCTACTTCTTGCCGTATTTCCGATTATCATCATGGCTGGTCTCAAAAAGACATAGCCTCTTGGCAGATTAAGAACCACTTGGATTGATCTCTGTTTATGTCTGTGGCTGGCTGCTCAGTCTGTGTCAGTCATTGCTGGTCTTATTGCATCTCTGAAGGTTTTGGTGGCAGTGATCACATGGCAATGTTGTGGCGTTCCTTGGAGTATATGCTTCAGGGGCCTGTTGGTCTTCCATCCTAATACGTCCACCCTCAGAAAGGTGCCAAAACCAAAACTGTGCTGCTGACTGAGGTGGTTGGTGGATTCCACGGTGAGTACTGTGATTGCTGACTAAGAAGCACTTACTAAGAAGCAGTTCAGAGACATAAATTGCAGAAGGAATCATCATAATCATCCAGGGTATGGCTACACTGCAGGTTTTTTTGAAAAATGGCCGTTTTTCCGAAAAAAAAAACTGCACACTGCACGTTCTTTCGGAAAAAAATCGAAAGAACAGAGGGGGGGTTTCCGACATTGGTAAACCTCTTTCTATGATGAAGAAGCCTTTTTCCGAAGGAGCTCTTTCAGAAAAAGGCATATGTGGACGGGGAAGAGGGAGTTCTTTCGCAGGTAAAGGATAGAGGAAAAAGCACAGGTGCCCTGGTGGCCACTCAGTCCATAGTAATCACAACTGAAATGTGAGATAGCATCCATTCAGTGTGGACGCTATCTTTCGAAAAAGCAGATGGCTTTTTCAATGCACTTTTGCAGAGCGGATGCTCTCTTTCGGAAGAAGTTTTCTCGGAAGATCTCTTCCGGAAAAGTTTCTTCCGAAAGAAGCCTGCAATCTAGACATAGCCCCAGTCTGACCTCCTACACATTGTGGGGCTGGAATCTCATCTCCCACTCCTGCAGGAGCTCCATAAGCATTGGACGAGTTCCTGAAGTTCTCAAATATTAATTAAGATTTCAAATTACAGAGAACCCATCAAGTGGCCCGTGCTTCATGGTGGAATTGTGGAAAAAATCCCAGGGAATCTGGCAATCTGACCTGGGAAAAAAATTCCTTCTCAACCCCAAATATGGTGCCCAGTCTGCTCCTGAGCATGCAGGTGAGAATCTCAGTCAGACAAATGGGAAAGGATTCTCTATACCAGGGGTTAGCAGCCCCTGACACTCGTGCCATAAGTGGCATGAGTGCCAATTTCCCATGACAGGCGGGGAGGGAGCTTGTGCAGCAACTCCAGCCTCAGCCATGCAGTTGCAGACCGGAGCAACAGCTCCAGCTTCCTGCCTGGGAAGGGGGTGGGAGAGGCTTATGTGTGTGCACCCTGGGACTGCCCCTGCTCAGCCTGGACGTGCATCACCTGCGAGCTAAGGCGTTGCACTCCTGACTACAGGCCTACTTGCTACTTTGGGAGAGGGCGGAGCTGGGCCTGCTCTGCAGAGCCAGGGCTGGGCAGCCGGTCACATGTGGTGCACTGAGGACTGGACTGTGCTGCACTGCTCCCCGCAGGCGGTGTGCGGGAGCAGGGAATCCCTGCCTCAGCACCCTGCTGTGCCTGGCGGGGCTGGAGCCAACCTTGGGCAGCACCGGGCTCTGCCTATCCCAGCCCCAGAGCCTCAGTTTGCAGGCAAATGTCTGGGCTGGGCAGGGAAGAAACCCTTCCCCACCACACCTCTCCCAGCCCTAGTGCTGCTCCTAGAGGGCTGTGAGTCCCAACACTGCTGTCCTGCCAGTGAGTGCACTGGGGACATAGGGATGTGGAGTGGAGGGGTGAAGGAGAATACAGGAGCATGATGGAAGGGGACACGGGTTTCACAGAGGGGCATGGGGCAATGCAGGGGATAAGGCCCCCAAACTCTTTCTCGTACCCCCACCCCACATCCTCTCCTGCCACCAAACTCCCTTCCTGAGCCTGCGCCCCACCTCCCACCCAGATCCTGCATCCCTATCTGCCTCACTGGCAATCCTGTCCCACACACTGAGCCCCCCATTTTTGTTCTCCCCCTCCCCCCAGAGCCTAAGGGGGTCCATAAAATCCACTAACTCTGGAACACCAGAAAAGTAAATCTGCCCAGTGGGAAGCTCTGAATCTCATTCATTGCTGTCCCTTCCACTCACCCTGTGGGGCTGAAGTGCCAGAGGAGTGAGGTGTCTCAGTTGGGGGCCACATCAGTGAGGGCTGGGGGGTTTAGGAGGAGTTTTTTTGCTTCTTACTTGTGTGGTCTCTAACTGATTTTTCCGTGGGTCAGTGGTCCCCAACCCCACAAAAAAGGTTCTCCATCCCTGCTATGAATTAAGAAAACATGGGAATCTTTTGTGTTGGATATAATGTTTTACTTCATTTAAAATGAAGGTTGATAAACTAACATGAGAAAGTTAAAATGCTTAATCTGTTTAATAATGTAAATTAAGCCGTTCTCCCCAGCTGCAGCCCTAGCAAAATGGCTGGTGCGTAATTATTTAATTAAAGGTGAGTTTCTGGTGGTCTGCAGAAAGGTTTGCATTGACCCAGGTGGTCCCCAGGGCACATGGTGGGGTGGGGTAGGCCCCTTTTCCCCCTCCCCAGGAGACTGTCATGGCTCATGGCCAGAGGATTAAATCGCATTTCAGAAAGGCTGCTGATCCCTGCTCTCTACTTACTTAGCACTATCCCCCTTTAGTGTCCCATCTCCAGCTATTGCAGATATTTACTGCAGAACAGGAAATCCCAGCAAGTGCATGTGGAAGCAGAAGTCGGGGGAAACCCAGAGAGCCACCAGCCAGGCCAACTCTCCTCTAGCTAGGCCCTTTCCCCTCTCCACTCTTATGCCACCCCCACCCCTTGCTTGCTCTGGCTTTGCTCTGTCCTCTTCCCACCCTTACTCGCTCTCTTCCTACCCTTTCTCTCCCTCAGCTGAGGTGGCCTGGGAGACTAGTGGCACTGACAGCAGGGGTCCCCCCCCAAACTCAGTAGCAACAGCAGGAGAAGCAGAGCTAGGTGGCCCTGAAGCTTTGCTCCCTCAGCCACTATGTCACTCTGCTCCCACAGGAAAGCATGAGGCAATCCCGCCCCCTCCTCTGGAGTCGCTAGGGTTGCCAGGTGTCTGGTATTGACTCAGACAGTCCGGTATTTTTGCTTCCTGTCCGGTTAAAAAATTCAGAAAATAGCTGACACCTAAAAATTCAGAAAATAGCTGTTTTTCCCCCCTGCCAGGAGGTGAAAATACCGGACACCTGGCAACTCTACGATACACTCAGCAACTGGGCCCAGACCCACCACCAGGCTCCCCCGGACACTGCTCCCCTTTTTCTGGTTCTGCAGAGGCTTGTCATGTGGCTAAAACAGAAAAATAAAATGGCCACTGGCAAAAAAAAAAAAGCCTCTTCTTAAAGGGGGCATGCTGATTTTTAATTAAAAAAATTTTTTTTTGCTCTACAACTTTGGTCTCTCTCTCTTTTCCTCAACAGAATGTTTTCCCAATGTTTTTTTTTTTGGGGGGGAGGGGAGTTCGGTATTTTTGGTTAAACCATCTGGCAACCCTAGGAGCGGCGTGGCTGGGAGAGCAAAGCAGCAGGGCTGCTTGGCTCCACTTCCTCTGCTGTTGCTAGTGAGTGTATAGGGAGGGGGATGGTGGACCCTATTGTGGGCACCAAAGCCCCATTGTCACTCCCTCTGCCAGCTTCTAGTTGCCTCCCTCATGCTGTTGGGAGGCATCTGGCCCCTCATGCTTCCCCCCCCCTCCCACATTGCTCCTGTATGGAGGGCTATTCAAAGGCTATTTCCACACCTACCTAAAAGGATCTGCAAGATTTAAATAAGTATCCAAACTCCTGGTTCCTAGTGAGTCCACAGCCTCCAATCCCTTTGATGTTTGCTCATCACTGACACAGTCATCAGTCCTCATGGAATCACTCTGGACAGCAGAAGTGAGCAGGAGCAGGAACAAAACAGGGGCATGCTGTTAAGACAGGGGAAGAGGCTATTTGCCAGCTTCCAGGCTCAAAGATCTGGAGAGAAAATAAGAGAGCAGGACTAATTTGGAGTCAATTCCACTTAGGCTCAGTAAGCTGGGGAATGTAGGACGCCTCCCCTCATACCCACTATAGGAAAATCCAGGCTGCCAGCCTCCCTCTCCACTTTTCCCGCTACTCCCTTGCCCCTGTCCCTGTTGTACTGTAACAGTCGGAAAACAATCTGAGTGGAGCCAAGGAGCATTCTTGTTACACACACACAGAGACTTGTTGCAGGAGTTATGCTCAGGGCCCTGTAGGAAGAGAGAGCAGCAGACGTAGTTCATGACGAGAGCTGTCAGACTTTAAAGAGCCCACCGAGGCTATTTGCGTGAGCCTCTGACTCCACTGCTGCTTCCTCCAGAAGAACAAAAGGGAGCATAATGGTGTGCCGGCCAGGCTCCGGTGTTGGCTCCACTGGTGGCCTTCCCACATGCCAGGGCAGGGAGGAAGGCTTCATGGGCATGGATGGAGCTTCTTGGGTCTGCCTAGAAGGTGGGGGGAGAATTTTTTGTGGTCCAAAGAAAGACCCCAGCAAATCAAACCAGCAGCATGCACCAGCCTCACCACAGGCAACATCTGTGCCAGCTTCTCCCTTACATTGCTCTCCAGAGACCAGGCTCACCCCATCCAATGGGCTTTGAGAGCAGAAGCTGCTGGGAGGGATCCTGTGACATATGTCAGGTACAATCCAGACTAATGAGTAGCTTCACCTCCCCTGCTCTCTATTGTGGACTGCATGTTTTGTCAGGTCCACCAACAGGGAGGAGAAGGGGGCAATTGCTCAGGTGATTTAAAAGGCCCTGGGGGCCTCAACCATCACTGCTAGTGGCATCAGTGCAGCGGGGCTAAGGTAGGCTTCCTGACCACCCTTGCCTGGCACCACTCCTGGAAGCAACATTCTATCACATCCCTGAACACCCTGATGGTGTGGTTGGGAGGTTCTGGGTACTTACCCCCTCCCTGAGTGCCAACTCTGCAGCTCCCATTGGCTGGAAAATGTGGCCAATAGGAGCTGTCGTGTTGGTGCCTGTGGGCAGCAGCATGTGGAGATCTCCTTATCTTCTTGCACTCCAGCCCTCTGCCCCAGCCCAATGTCAGCCCCCAAACTCCCTCCCACAGCCTGCATCCTGCAACCTCACCCACACCCAAACTCCCTCTCAGAGCCTGACCCCTCACCCCTCCCTCATCTCAATCCTATGCCCCAGCCTGGTGAAAATGAGGGTAGGGGAAAACAGCAGCGCAGCAAGCAGCTCGCTGGGTATCAGACAGTACAAGTGCAGCACCACCCATGTGTCAGGAGGATGCATCTGTGTAGGTGTGGGGGCCCTTAGGGCCTGGAATTGTTAGCAGGCCTGCCACATTCAGCTTGGCTGCTGCAGCTTCCAGCCTGAATTGCTCACAAGCAGGACCCCAGCATGCCAGTCACCCTCAACCTCTTGCCAGGCTTGGTGCTATTGCAGGGTGACTCCAAAACCCCCCTTGCCCTGGACCAAATGCAACTGGTACTGAATTTAAACGACTGCGTTAAATTCACAGCAAAGTTCTCTCGTCGCATGCTCTCAGGAGGCTTACTGAACAAAGTTCATAGGTCAGGAACCCTTGCCAATAGTTGAATGGTTCCTTCCTTTCTCTATTCAGGTGCACTGAATTGGTGGACAAATAGAAGAAGAGGGGTGCCTTGGGATGTTTCCCCCTCATTTTTATGGTGTCCATCCCCCACTTGGAAATCATTTACAGTTGAGATTCAGGACACACAGACCCTGTAAGAAAAGATGTTCCCTGCTGTTTTCCCTTACCTCTTGGAGCTTTACTGTTTCCCTTTCTGCTTGATGACTCTTTCTGCTTTAATGCATATGAAACAGAGAACACGTTCTCTTGTATGAGACGGACTGTTTCCCAACTTCAGTATGGAAATGGTTGAGACCATCGTACAGTGGGATTGAATAACTTCCCATATAATCTTGCTACACACATTTATCAGAGAGTATTGAGCAGCAATGACATTGCACAGGGCATGTTTTGTACAAAGCCTCTTATGATAGTACTCAGGGTGTGGACATTATGGTACATTCTGTCACAGTCTCCCCATGAAGTATCCCTGGAATCTGTCTGCCTGGGCTGGAATTAGCTTCTCCTGCTGATCTAACATATGTTTACCCCTTAAGAGCTGCTGATCCTAGAAAAACTAAAGGCACTCCTAGCTCTCCAGGGCAAGGTCTGGCATCTCCATGCTGTCTCTGCAGCCACCTAGCATTATTCAGCTGTCCAAAAGCATATAACTGTCGGCTACAATATCCAGGCTTCTTTCAACCACAGCTCCCGCTGGAATCCTTTCTACCTGAGAGGTTGTGGGGCATTGAAAAGTTTAGTGCTGCTTCAGGCTATGTTAAGGGCAAATCTACACTAAAAGACACTTGCAATGTTGATGGAAGAAGTTTTGTCATCAACATAGATAACCCGCTTCCCATAGTGGCAGAAGAATTCTTCCATTGGTCTACCTGCTCCTGCATCTGCCCCAGGGAGCAAATCGGTTTAGCTACAATGCTCAGGAGTGTGAGTGACATCACAGCATTCTGACTTGGACTTGCACCGAGTTCAAGTATGCTCAGACCTCTGGTGCTAGTGCAAGCCTAAGCTCAACATTCAAGTGTCAAACCACCCAGGTAGGTGACTTTAGCACTTAAGTTTAGACACCTGTGTGTGACAAGGGGGTGCAGAGACTGCTTAGAAGATGTTGTGCAAAATAAAGCCATATTGCGATAGCGCTGTGTAACTCATAAGCCCTCTAACTCCAAGTCTCGCTCTGGCAGAGATAACAGCTGCTCTGCTTTGGTCTGCTCTGATCAGGGAGGAACAGATGTTTATAATTGTTGAGGGTGTCTACCCTTCTCTCCTCTTTCCACTTAGGAGGCAGGGTAACTGGCAAGGTCCTTTGACTAGTATGCTGTGACATGGCTAAGGCATTGACCTCATTTCCCACATAGCATGTCACATAGCATAATCTCTGGGTATGTCTACACTACAGAGTTTTATCAGAAAAATGGCTGTTTTTGCAACAACACTTGTGGAACGTCCACACTGCAATTGCATTCTTCTGAAAGTAAATCGAAAGAACAGAGGGTTTTTTCTGACATTGGTACTCCTCTTTCTATGAGGAAGAAGCCTTTTTCCAAAAGAGCTTTTTGGGAAAAAGGCGTGTGTGGACGGGGAGGAAGATTTTCTTTCAAAAGAAGAGTCCTCCAGGAAATAACATGGGTGCTCTGGTGGCCACTCCAGCCAAAGTAATCACAACTCTATAGTTCCTGTCTCCTGGCCCCTCTTAATGCTGCAGGCACCCTGGACACGACTTTTGTCAGGAAGCCGACCTGAGAGCAGCACCTCACCACACAGTTCTGACTACCACAGGCTTTGTGAGCCTCAAGCCCCCAGTGATCCCCCTGGCCCTCACAGGGATCAGGGGTCCCAGGAACACCCAGGGGGACCAAGAGGCATGCACCCTCCAGGTCTGGATGGGAGTGGGAGATCCTGTCCTTCCTCGAGGTGTGGGATGAGGAGGAGACATTGCAGGATCTCTGGGCCGGGCACCTCATATATGAGCACATGGCTGAGCACGGACACTGGTGGAGCACGGACACTGACACCAGAGCTTGGAACAGGTCCAAAGTAAGGTCAAAGAGCTCCGTCAGGGATACGTCCGGGCCAGAGGGCACAGCTCGCCCTCAGGGGTAGGAACCCACACCTGCCTGGAGATGGGGAAACATCTTCCCCATCCATCCTCATGGACTCCGGACTGGAGACCCCTGTCATCGCCCGTCCAGATGTCTCAGCGGAGGAGGAGCAGGAGAACCAGGGTCAGCTGGAGGTGAAGAAGGAGGAGGAGACGGAGACCGTGACTCTGTCTCTGGAGCCGATGCCTTTGAGCCAGGACATCTCCCAGGCAGAGCCGGCCCAAGCTATTCATGCGCCCCGGGCCCCGGGAGTGTGGCCCTGTCCCAAGGCACCCGGCGCATGCGCGGCCCAACCCCCACCCAGTCCGGCAGCCCCATGTGGTGCCCCCTACAATGGGGCACCTGGGTAGTAGCCCAGCCAGCCCGTAGCTTGGTCCGGCTCTGCTCCCAGGCCTCCTCGGAAGCCTGGGAGGGACCTTCAGGTGAGTGGTCTCACTTTGTCACACACACAAGGCAGGGGAGAAAGGTGCACGAGGGCGGGGGCGAGTGTCACTTGGGCTGTCACATGGACATCATGCTGCTCTTCATGCACATGGAACCTCGTGCAGCGTTAGCGTGTGGCACACAGTGTAGCAGGGAGCTCTTGTGCACAGGTGGGATCCTGCTGCCAGGCTCAGGGGAGGACACGCACATCCTGCCATGGAAGGAGGGAGGGCCCACCACGGCTGGAAGCAGGCTAGCCACAAGGGCACAGGCATGACCCCACACAGACTGAAGATTGCCTCACACAACACACGGGCATGGCTGCACATGCGAGGCAGCACCTGCTCCACAGACAAGCTGCCGGTGTGTGTGCGGACCCCAGGGAGGGCCAGGATTCTCCCAGCTCCTCTACTGCCCACGAGAGGATCCCACAGTCACTGGACACTTCCCTTGGCTGCTTGTCAGTGAGCCAGTGGAAAGGAGGCATGTCATGGCCTTGCTCCTAGGACATCCTCCTCCTCTGCCCCAAGAACTGCTGGCCCCCTCGTGGGGAAGGCCTGGGGAGAGTTACTGGGGTCCTCGAGAGAACCTCTCCCTCAGAGCCTCCCGGATGTGCACCCCGGCCTGATGGGCCTGGTGGATGGTAGCTGTTCTTGGCTGCTTGAACAGTCGCCCCTTGCTGCTGGCGTATGTCCCTTCACCCGCAGAGGAAGGCCTCCCCTTCCTCTCCACAATGTTGTGGAGGATACAACATGCTGTGTCCACCTCAGAGATGTTGTGCTCCCCCACATCCAAGCGGGTCAGCAGGCACCGGAAACGTGCCTTGAGGTGGCCAAAGGCGCACTCCACCTGGATCCAGCCATGGTCCAGGCGGGCATTAAATAGGTCCCTGCTGGGTCCATGGGGCCAGTGTATGGCTACATCAGCCACAGTATGAGGAGGTAGGCCACGCCCCCCATGATGCACAGTGGCATCTGCACATCCCCAACTGCAAAGTCCTGGCCGGGGAAGAATGTGCCCACCTCCAGTTTGTGATACAGGCTGGAGTTTGTAAAGACTCGGGCATTGTGTGCCCTGCCCGACCACCTGTCGAAAATGTCCGTGAAGTGTCCACAGTGGTCGACCAGGGCCTGAAGCACCATAGAAAAGTAGCCCTTCTAATTAAAGTACTGGGCCGCTCAATGGTCAGGTGAGCGGATCAGGATGTGGGTCCCATCAATCGCTCTGCTGCAGTTCAGGAACCCCAGGGCGGCAAATCCGGCCATGATCGAGTCCAAGTCTCCCAGGTGGATGGCCTTCCACAGCACGAAGGAGCTGATGGACCCTCACAACCTAAAGAAGGAGACAAAGAAACACACAACACAGAGAATGAGACAGGGAGTGCCTGAGCCCTAGGGAGGTGCCTCCCTCCATCTCCTCCCCCTGAAACACCCCAGGAGCTACCCCAATGAGAACACCCACTCCCCAGCAGCAGGGCTGTGTGAGGGCAGCACAGCACAACCCCCTGGGGATGGGGCTTCCCCCCACTTCCACTCCACCTCACACTGCCTCCAACCCCCTCCCCTTTCCCGATGGACCCCCTTTTCCAGGACTCCCCCCCATCCTGCAGAGACTGCAAACCCAGGGTGCCTTATCTCCATAAGGAGGGCCCTGACGGTGGACTTCCCCATGCCAAACTGGTTGCCCACTGACTGATTTCTGTCTGGGGTGGCGAGCTTCCAGAGGGTGATGGCAACCCGCTTCTCCAGGGGAATGACAGGATGCAGGTGAGTGTCTCATCTCGGGATGGTGGGGGCAAGCCAGGAACACAGTTCCAAAAAGGTGGCCTTCCGCATGCAGAAGTTTTGTAACCATTGCTGGTCTTCCCACCACTCCATGACCAATCGGTCCCACCAGTCTGAACTGGAGTCCAGCCTCCAGAAATGCTTCTCCACTGTGCTGTATGGTTGCCAGAGTGTAGCTCCCCTCTTTTGCAAGATCCCTTATTCCTCAAAAATCGAGATTTACAGGATCTTGAGAAAGAGGTTTTTTTTCCTAAAACGGGGCTTTTTGTCGGCAAAACCTCTTCTGCAAAAAGAATCGGAAGAAGATATGCAAATGTGAGCATGATTTGCATATCCTCTTCTGTAAAAAAACTGCAGTGTAGCCATAGCATGTGAGAGAGAAGGGATGGGAGCTGCTTCCTGCCACAGGCGACAAGTTCCATGCCTTTGCAGAACTCATCTTTTCCCTCCCCTCATCTCTCTTGTCTCTCCATGATTGGAAGCAGTTTGTCCCTTCCTGCCTTCACAGTGTTCAAAGGCAGACAACATCTCCAGGCTGCTGCTGGCCACCAGCATAACCCAGCTGCCTCCTGTCCACCATGACAGTGCAGGCCCAGGGCCCTTGACTGCAGGGCTAGATAGAACCTGGCCAGAGAGGTGGCTCAGCAGAAGAGAGCTCTTAGTGAATAGAAGATTCATGCCCTCCATGGGAGCATGACCCAGGCTGGATGTGGGAGGGTAGCTGAATAATGTGCTAAGCCCCTTCCCAAAAGGATTGCTACGGAGCCTGCAGGTTTGAGGTGGGAATAGTCTGAAAAGTGCTTTCCCCCTCTCACTCCAGAGCTAAGCAGAAGGGCACAGAGAGACTTTGGCACACACATGGCTCAGCTCCTCCTGGCCAGCTCACCAGGCTGAAGGATGTTGGCTTTCAGCCCAGGCAGAGACAGTGGGAGAAGGAAGCTGTCACCAAACTGTAGTGAAGCTCAGCACATCAACAGGGTCTGGTTCGCCAAACAGCGGTGGGAGAGGTACAGGCCCCACTGTGGGGAGGGTGAAGGGGCAAAGCAGGGAGAGGACAGCAAGAAAGGGAACACACAAAGGGCTAATGAGTGAGCATCAGAGGCAATATGTAACCATTGCCTGCCCACACTCACTAGCCACTGCACCTTGCAGCACACAACCAGTGCCAACCAAAAACAGCAAGGCTACGTCTACACTGGCATGATTTTCCGAAAATGCTTTTAACAGAAAAGTTTTCCATTAAAAGCATTTTCAGAAAAGCATGTCTAGATTGGAAGGATGCTTTTCCACAAAAGCACTTTTTGCGGAAAAGCGTCCGTGGCCAATCTAGACGCGCTTTTCCGCAAAAAAGCCCCGATCGCCATTTTCGCGATCAGGGCTTTTTTGCGGAAAACAGTACTGTGCTGTCTACACTGGCCCTTTTGCGCAAAAATCTTTCGGAAAAAGACTTTTGCCCGAAAGGGAGTAGCATAGTATTTCCGCAAAAGCAGTGATGATTTTACATGAGATCGTCAGTGCTTTTCCAGAAATTCAAGCGGCCAGTGTAGACAGCTGGCAAGTTTTTCCGCAAAATCAAATGATTTTGCGGAAAAACTTGACAGTCTAGACACAGCCCAATGGAGATGGGGCCCTGCTGGCTGAGAGCCCACATGCGGTGGAGGCTATGATGATGGATGAGCAGAGGGAGCATCCCAGCCCTACATGCTGCATCTTTGCTGCACCACCAACCTTGCACTAACTATGGGACTGTCCCTATAAAAACTGGACATCAGGTCCCCCTAGATTATGGCTGGAGTAGCTGTGAAATATTATACAGCAAATGCTCCTTCTCTATGGCAACCTGGGTGAGTGAGTGGGCCACATGAGTGGCTCTCCTTCAGCTCAGGTGGCCACAAGAATGTCAGAACCAAGACGGGATGGGATAGTTTTGCTAACAGTGCTTGCACACCTACAATTTGTGGTGTGTGCTGATTGAACCATAGCAGCGCTTTGATCAGATGCAGAGGGAGCACATGAACCTCAGTCAATGTTGTGTGCAATCGGCCTGCAGTTCACTTTGCATGCCCTTGCTGTATGTGCATGTTACTTTTGTCATATTAATAGGAAAAAAAACCCCTATGCAGATGGAAAGCATTGGAATCTTGAAACCCTGCTCTTGGGCCATGGTAAACAAAATGTCTCATGGCTTGCCCATAGAACCCTGATAAGCTGCAGGTGGCCCTCACAGACTGCAGGTTCCCACCACTGCTCTAGAAAGGCTCTTGTTGAGAGAATCTGAATTTGCTATTGTGTGCCAAACAACTCCCTGTCGTGACCCCTGTTGGGAGAGACTGGTATAGCTGTGGGGTCCTCTGCAGCTCCTATATAACTAGACCTGCAAGCTTACCTAATTCATTAGACTCTGCTTCTCTTGAAAAGCTAATAAATCAAGTAAAACCTCAGCCAGAGCCAGCTTTGGCATGTTTTACAATGGAATTAGAATAATGAATGAGGAGCTGGGTATTTGTTAGTTTTGGCTGGCAAGCTGAAGAGAAATTGTGGTGTTGAAAGTCATGATACGCTCTGTGTTAGCACAGCTCTTAGACTGGAAACAACTTTTAAAAGCCTCTAGAGCCCTTTGAAGCTAGAGAGATGCTGGTCCAATCATGATGGAGCTTGCTGGCCAGGGCCAATGGAACACTCTATGAGGCAAGTAGGGGTGTGTGGTTCAGTTGATAGAGGAGAGGACTCTATGCAAAGATTTCTGAGTTATTCTCCCACTTTGGCTTCGTCTAGATGCCAGGCTTCTTTCAGAAGAAGCTTTTCTGGAAGAGATCTTCAAAAACAAACTTCTTCCAAAAGAGAGTGTCCACACTGCAAAAGCTCATCAAAAAAGTGATCTGCTGTTTCAAAAGATAGCGTCCAACTGAATGGACATTATGGAGTGGCCACCAGGGATTCTATAAAGCCTGACAAGTAGTCCCAGGAATGGATTTAACAGGAACTCGTTTTCTGGCTAAGTGGTTATTAAAAGCATCTGTAGAAAAGGAGAATAACATCTATGAAGCAGTAGCATTGGGGTTCTTGAAGGGTCTTCTGAGCTGCACTAAAGGTAGGGCATTTGAGAGGGGAGAGTTATAGATGTGGCAACACTAACATTTCACAAATTCATGCTGACTTTGCTGAATTGTTCAAGCTGTTTGAAAAGACTTTTTCAAAAATCTCTCATTTTAAAAAAGCTTAAAAATGACCAATCAAGATGAAGCATGTGGTTCAACATGACTACTCTTTTGACTTTTTAATTTGCCAATTTCTCCCCCCAAATTTAGGGGGTTGGGCCAACCCAAAACAATTTTTTGAAATGTCCAATCAAAAGAAAAATCCCTATTTCACCAGCACTAATTAAAAGCTGTTGTTACAATTTGATCCCAAGCAAAGGATAGTGTGATATATGGAGTCATTGTTTATCTCCCGCTGCCCTTTGGACAAAATTGTGGACCTGATTCTCCTCTGACTTGTATCAGTTCTACTCCGGTGCATTTCCACTTACTTTTGTGGTGTTGCTCCTGGTATGCAGCAGAGCTGTAATGAGGAAAATCAGGCTTTGTGGGCATAGAGCATCTCTAACAATGTCTTTGCTAGACAGGACAGAACAGGACAGGACAGGACAGAAAGTGTAATTAGGTGGTCAAGTTTGGATGAAGCAAACCTACTGGCTGTGTCTACACTGCACCCCTTTTCTGAAAAAGGGATGCAGATTAGACAAGTCGGAATTGCAAATGAAGTGGGTGATTTAAATCTCCCCCGCTTCATTTGTATAAACATGGCTGCCGCTTTTTTCCGGCTCTGGGCTTTGCCAGAGAAAAGCACCAGTCTAGACGGGATCTTTCAGAAAATAAAGCCTTTTCCTAAAGATCCCTTATTCCTGATTTTAAGAGGAATAAGGGACCTTTAGGAAAAGGCTTTATTTTCTGAAAGATCCCGTCTAGACTGGCACTTTTCTCCGGCAAAGCCCCGAGCCAGAAAAAAGCGGCAGCCATGTTTATACAAATGAAGCGGGGGATATTTAAATCACCCACTTCATTTGCAATTCCGACTTGTCTAATCTGCATCCCTTTTCCGGAAAAGGGGTGCAGTGTAGACACAGCCACTCTGTTAGGGCATATCTGCACAGCAGTGTTATTTTGGAATAACTGACGTTATTCCAAAATAACATAGTCTGCGTCTACACTACAAGCAGTTATTTTGACATAATGTTGAAATAATGGTGAACTGGAGGACTTCTTACTCAAACTCTTGTAACCCTCATTTTACAAGGAGTAAGGGAAGTTGAAGGAAAAGTGTTCTTCCCTCGACTTCCTGCTGTGTAGACAGTGCCAAAAGCCAAAATAAGCTATTCTGACTTAAGCTACACAATTGAAGTAGCTCTAGTTGCGTAGCTTATTTCGGCTTTAGCCCTGCTGAGTAGATGTGCCCTTAGCAAGTTCTGATTCCAGTGGGAAAGGTATGGGTGGATTCTCTTGGCTGGCTGAGGCAGACAGCTTATTATTCTGCCCAGCTATAAATGAATTCAGGTGTTGTCTCAGAGAGGACAGGATCTGTAGTCTGAGCAACCATAAGGGAGGCACCCCGAGAGCAGCTGTGCTGAGGAGAAGGTTTGAGGTAATTTTTAAGTTACCATTTTGGTTTTTTATTGCTGTCATAAAGCTAAACCACAGGGTAGGGGATGAGTTTGATTCCACACAGTAAACTCACTGTGTTTTAGTGCAGCTCAGAAAAGGGACCTGCTCAGACAGGTTAGTGAATTAATCTGTTGTAGCACATGGTTACAACTTCAGAAGCTCTCCTGGAAGCTAGTTAGGTTGGACTCTGTGGAGTCATATTTTTTGTTTGAAATGATTTACATCCAGATGGCAGATCACCAGTTGGACTCAGTTCTTGTTAAAAGAAGTATAATATAACGTTATTAATAATCCAATAAATTGCATTTACAAAGCACTAGCTACAGTCTAGGCATGAAGCAGCAAACTCTAATTTCCTCTGCATGTCTGGAGGTTCGGCATTTCTGGGAAATGCCGCTCAGTGTTCAGTGAAGAATACTTTAAGTGGATAATGGTATTCAATTCCCTCTAGAAAGCTATTTTGTACTATAATTTGCACCTCCAAATGACTGACATCTCTCCCCGCCCCCATCGATGAAATACCATCCCTTACCAGCACACTGTCCTGTTTTTATGGCACTTCTGGAGAAACTCCCCTAGGTGACTCATACCCCTGCTGCATCAGATAACTTCCGTCCCTATTTCTAATGAAGTTTTCCCAGTTGCTCTCAGCCAAGATTTCTAGAGACCAGACAATATTTTCCTGAAAGAAGAAGTGACACCTGAAGAAGTGCACTGGCAGCAGATATACAGCCTCAGTTCTGGAACCACCTGTCCAGATTGCTTTGGTTCAAACATTTGTTGTCACTAATGGCTTTGGCTGCTGTTCCCCAACCACTCCCAATCCATCTCAAACAGGGTCCTTTATATATTGGATGGAGGATTGAGAAACCTCCAATTTCTCCTGTATAGTGGCCTTTCTGGCCCAGCCAGTATAAAACTAGCCATTTGCCCCATTGTTGTTTAATTGTCCTTTCTTCTAGGACTTTGATCTCAGAACTGTAGGGGTATGTCTACACTGCATCCCTAGTTCGAACTAGGGATGCAGTGTAGACATACCCTAGGTGTTTTAAAGCTTGTGTGCACACACATAAGAATTCTTTTTATCATACAACAAAATGGGGAAATACTGAGAATTCAACATGACCATTCTTCTCTGGACACAGGACACAGTCAACATAACAATAATCTTCTATTTTCTATTTTTAATATTATTATTTCAGTTGCTTTCACTGAGTTCAATGCCAAATTTTAAGTGAATCCTAAGCAGAATATTGATTTCAACGAGTTTTATGTATGAGTTCAAGAAATTTAAGTGGCGCCCAACTTGGAAAAGCATGAAATCTAGGTTTAGTTCTCCTCTTTTCTATATTTGTGTAGTTGATCACCTTGATCAAAGGTCTTTGTTCTATGTTGGCATAATGCCTAGCCCAATGGAGTTCTGGTTCATGACTAGCCCTCTCCAACTCCCTTCTACAATACAAATTCAAAATTATCATGAGGATAATCATTCTGGACTTGTAGGCTTTGACACTCACTTTTTTACTTGTGTGTGTGTGAATGATTGCACAAAGTGTAAGGTAATGGAAAACCATGCTTTCTACATTATTTCCATCTACATCACACCCACCTGTCCATTGCCATACCCAACACCAGAAACGTTCTATCGACCTTTTGCCTGATCCAAAACCAAGCCTACCATTGACTTCAAAGGGATTTGAATCAGGCTCTAAAAACCCAGTTTCTCATAGACAGTCTCCTATCTTTCATTGTTGTTAATAGATGGTAGGAGAGTAAACGTCTTTTGAGATTCTGGGCCTAAATAACTACCAGCCCTGGTCCATCTGTAGTCAAAACCCATACAACGATATGTAATCTGTAGTCAAACCCAACTACCACACCAGTGTCAACTACAGCCACTGATCTGCAGAATCTGGGGAAGGCATAGTATCCAGTAAGCACTTGAAGCGTATTCTCAGGGTGGGAGGAGGACATAACTAATTCAAAGAAGACAGCTCTACTCTCCCTTTAAAGTCATGACTCATGGGGCCGGTGAGTAGTTCTTTCCCCCAAGCCTGTGAATCCTCTGAGCTAGAACCAGCCATTTGCCCCCACTCTGCTGACAAAGTCCCTCAGTAAAGCCCTACCTCTCCTTCCCGTCTCGTTTAGCCTCTGAACTCAGTCAAGCGCCGTTCAAGTTTATTCCCTGGCCTACTTGTATGACAGCTGCAGGAGTAACCTTTCCAGTGCTCCTCAGCTCAGGATCGGAGGCTGCCTCCTGGTGGAGTCTCTTTCACTTGGGGGCAGCTGGCCTTCCCTTATCTCTTTGAAGATTAGGGGGCTTTAACGTGTCTTTAAAGTGAATTTTCCCCCTCCTCTGTTTTATTATTATAATTAATGACCAGCAAGCTTTTCTCTTCCTTTATCTTTTAAATATGTTTCTTTACCCTTAAAAATGCAATATTTCTTTTAACTCGGAATATGGATGAGTCTGTGCCTAGCAGGGCAGCCCTTGCATCATCTGTCAATTTGATTGTGTAAAGCCTCTGTTTTCAGCTGGCATCCAGCACAGATTTCAAAGCTGTGACTCACTAAGTTAGGACTCAAATGGGGGGGCACTTGGGGGGGCAGGAAGAATCCATTCTGAGCTGTTAATTGCCAAGAGTTCTGCTTTGTGCAGTTCTCTCTGCACCATGGAAGGGAGATTACAGCTAGTTTGCTTGTGTGTGAGAGAGAAAAGGGAGATTAAAACAACTACACAAAATCTTAAACTAAGATTACCAAAAACTAATATTAGCTTTTCCTAAAATGCCCAGATCCTAAATACATAATGACACAAAGTTGTGAGCATCAGGAAACAAGAGGGTTAAAATGGTAGTTGTTTGCAACCTTAATCCTAGGAGCATCTACCACTTTGAGATCTACAGATCTCCTTATTACTATTCTATTTTTAAAAGTTAATTAAAACAACTAATCCAACGGAAAGGTGCCACATTGCAGCAAGTTTTCTTTAATTCATTTGAAATGTCAACATTCCACAGGCAGGAGGAGAATCCTTCTGGATCTATCACTTCATCTGGCCCTCCATCACCACAGTATCTGAGCACCTCCAAACAGTAGTGAACAGAGCTGGTCAAAAACATCCTGACTGAACATGTGTCAGAAAATGCTGATTGTACTAAATTGAAACCTTTCGTGGGAACATACTGATTTCATCAAAATGTTGAATGAAAAATGATTAAAATTGTTTCTGTTTTTTGATGTTGACCTACAGAAGAAAAAATGAGCGCTTCAAGAAAGTTCAAAAACATCATTTTTAATATTTCTGAAAAAAAAACTTTGGGTATCTTTGATGAGTGGGAGACTTTCTGAAATTCTAAATTTTTTGTTTTGATTTGAGACAAAAGGGAATTTTGGAATTTCCAAGTTTGAACCTGCTTTGATAACAAATTACCCCGCTATACCCCTGAAAAGAATTCTCTCTCCCCCATCCAATTTCATGGCAGATAAACATAGAATAAGCAGTTTGTAGAGCCCCAGGGAGTAAACCCAAATCTGTAGACCCCCCAGTCTAATGTTTTTAACACAAGATCATCCCTTCTCTCTAACCAATTTGAACAGCTTGGCTGATCTATGGCTTTATCCTCCAAAGGGCCCTTTGAACTTTGTAAGAATGCATATGCATGTGGCCTGCTCTACTCTGGCAGACAGGGGAGCTACATGAGACTTCTTCCTCCTGAGATTCCTTAGTTGGAAGCTGTGATACAGTTCTGAGAGAAGCATGGTGCACAGAAAGCAACAAATACCTCCCCAGCAGCTCTCTGTATAACCAGCGATATCTCTCCAGATGGTTCTTCCCCTCCTGGCAATCTAGGATCCTGTAGACCAGCACTCCCATCACTGGCTTAAATAGTGTTAAAGGAAAGTACCCAGTTGGGCATGGCCAACAAGAGAGATTTACAAAGGTCATAAAATACCCTTCCAGCTGAGTGGTGTATGAGTGTCCGTTTCCCCTACACATAGATCATGTGTGTGTGTTACACACACTTGATCTGGAGGTATTTATAACTGTAGTGGAGCAGATACATAATGTAGTGGTTTACAGTGATGGAAAGTACTTACTAGTGTCAATCACTACAGTGATTAACAAGTTCTCTCTTATATATAGTGCTTATGAAGATGTAAATGACATTGGAATTGTCAAGCTTGAAAGGAGGATGAAAGCAAGACCAGAAATATGTGGTGGGAAAGAGAGAAAGTGCTCAGACGAAGGAGTAGAGAAATGAGATTAGGTTGGATTGGCTGGTTGCAGCTGACTTTTCTTGGTATCTAAATATAACCTAGAGTAAGATTTACCCAGAGTTGCTCAGGTTCTGAACTCAATTAATTGTTATGTTTTCGAAAATAAAATGAAAATATTCATGCTTCATTTGAATCATTGCTCTGGGATGGGGCTGGGGATGAGAGGTTCAATATGCAGGCTGACCAGGGGATAGTAGATTACCCCAAGCTTCTCTCACTGCAGCAATTTGGGGCCAGATAAGGAGCTACTCTTCAAGGCTGCTTCAGGTGCAGCAGGCACAGCTGGGGGAGATGTGCATGTCCCCCAGCTGGGGTGGGTTCAAGTTCATCTGCCCTGTACACTACCCAGCCAGAGCGAGGAATTCAGCAAACTCTGCACTTTCTCCTATCTACTTGACGATGGGGAATAGCCAGAAATATTCCTATACGAATCTGGAGGGTGGAAGATTCATCACCCGCCCTCTAAAGGGCACCTGCGAAGGCGGAAGGTTGGGGCAGTCCCAGATAGGGGGGAACCCCTTTCACCTGCCTGGTGAGTCTGTTGCTTTTCTGCAAGGTTTTATGAGAAACAATCCCATTCCAGGCAAATCCCATTTTCCTGGCACAACCAAACCCTTTCCTTGCTTTGAGTTATAATTAGAGGAAACTGAACACCAAATGTGGTGGTCCTAGTTCTTACCATTTAGGAGGCGTTCTTGAACAAACAGTCAGACAAGTGAAGAAATGATCTCAAATATATAACAGATTCCAAAATAATAACTTCATAATTTTATTAGAGATGGGCCAATAAGAGATTTTTTGGTTCACTAGCAATTTTGAAAAAAAAATTAAAATCCAATGGAAAGTTTTTTTTTTTTTTTTTTTTGACCATTTTAAATGTTTTTATTATTTTCAATAAAATTAAAGGAGATGTTGAAATAAAAATTGTTTCAAAAGTAAATGTTTCATTTCAAAAATATCAAAACAAACCATTTTTATTTATTCTTATTTTTTCTTTACCAAAATAATTTACAAAATGAGCGTGAATTCACCAAATTTTTCAGTATTGCCACATTTGCATTTTTTCAGAGTTTAATAAAAAGTCTCATGCAAAAAATTTCATACCCTCCACCGCTAGATTTATTTCATTCTCTGGTTCTGCTAGCAGGAGGTTTGTGATGTCTCCAGAACACAACACCAGCTGCTGATACTTAATGGCCTATGGGGTGATATTGTAGAATCATATTCCAAGAATTAGGAACTCAATGAAGACCAAAGCAAACTATTTGAAAAGAGAGATTACAGTTGACTAGTGTTGCCAGTCTATTCGATTACAAGCTAAAGGAATAGAAAAAGCCCCTGGAATGGCTCAGAAAGCCCAACCCTGCAGTTAGAGGGGATATGTAGATGACAAAAATTGAATGGAAAGTCTTCTATTTAGCTTCACTGAAAGTTTCACTCTCTTCCCAACTTTCAATGTGCATCCCAAACTGAAAGGACAAGATGGCAATTGTGGAGTCTATACATATCAGTTCAACACTTGAGTAGGCCAAGCAGAGGGCTAGTTATGGTTTTCTGTAACCCTACCACTGAAACTATCCTAAAGTCAGCAGCAACAACTTTCAGTTGCTATGTCCATAGGCTAGAACTGAACTGATATGATGGAGGTAAAGAGCTCTGTGTGTCAGTACAGGTCCCCTGAGCCCACCCATGTCCCTGAAACACAAAATACCAGGCAGGAGGATGGACCTTCTGGCTATATAAAGACCCCCCTCTACCGTATATTTGGTTTGGCTCATGTGACCCAGAGAATTTGAGTTATTATTTGATCAGGCTCTGAGTAATAACCAGACAAATGGCCCTGTGGATTTATAAATAAACATTTTAACAAATGATGGTGGAATTAAAGGAGCGTGCTTTCCTCCTCCCTGCTCCCAATATTAATGTGTAAATGAGATCAGACAGCATCAACCAGAGCCTCGTGTACTGTAAATACATTTCTTACACTGTCCCACATAAACACTGGAAAAGACGAAGATCAAAAGGTCTGTCTGTGCAGAGCAGAGCAGTGTGATGAAATGAACATGTTGCTTTGTGGAAGGGGGGGGATGCTTGAGAATAACAGACTGGCTGGAGACATAGGAACCCAGAGGATCTGGGGGGCCTCAAAGGGGGAAAAATCCCCACTAACAGCAGGAAAAATAAATAATTCCGTTATCTCTGATGAATTTCTGCCTTTGATCTAGTTTTTTTCTCCCTCTCACTGCCTTTCCGTCCCTCTTCCCCCTTTCACTCCCCCTCTGACACTTTTTTTTTGCAACCCCTCTTGCAGTTTGATTTATCCCATGGCCGGCTCTGAGAGCTTGACATCCTCTGATGAATTGGCACGGCTTGTCTGCTCAGAGCCCATTGCTCCTGCGTCTGGAGGGACATCCCCAGCTTTTTTTCATTCTTCGAAAACCAGGCATCCATCTAGTTGGTGTTGTGCAATATATTTAATTCATATGTCGCTCTCTTCCTCATTCTGCATTAGGGAGATTGCTCTCTCACACACATGGCTCAACCTGCCCCATCCTAGGGTTATTTAGCTTAACCCTGACAACTGCTAAATAATAGGGTGTTTCTCCCATAGCCTGTCCCTACCTTCTGAGGCAGTAAAGGTCACATGGGTGCTTCTGATGTTTCCCTGCCCCATTGCCAAGGAGATGGGCTTTGGAGACAGAAATGTAGAGTTAAATAGAAGTGGTCAGGGCTAATACAATCAAGTGCCTTAACTCATATTGGCAATGGGTGAGGGCAACAGCCCCAAAGAGATTTTAACTTAGTAATTTCAATGGAGGACCTCAAGAGAGAGGAAGGTTTCTCATTGGACAGCACTAGACAAGGACTTCCATTAACATTTCAAAGGAGGGAAAATAGGGGCTAACAGCAAAATAAATGACTAGCCTCTCTATGGGGTTTCTCCTAGTTGGCCACACAAATGAGCATGAAACACCTGGCCTAGAAATGTCCTTGGGCATGGTCCTGTAAAAGTCATCAGATGTAGAGATTGAACATAAGACCATAAGCCTCTCGGGGTCAGACAAAAGGTCCTTCTAGCCCAGTATCCTACCTTCCAACAATAGCCAATGCCAGGAGCCCGGAAGGAATGAACAAAACAGGGAGTCATTAAAAGAGTCTTCCCCTGTTGCCCATTCCAAGCTTCTGACAAACAGAGGCTCTGGACACTATTCCTATCCATCCTGGCTAATAGTCATTCATGGACCTATCCTCCATGAATGTATCTAGTTCTGTTAAAGCCCTGATCTTCACAGAATCCTCTGGCAAGGAGTTCCACAGGTTGACTGTGTGCCATGTGAAGAACTACTTCCTTTTGTTTGTTTTAAACCTGATACCTATTAATTTCATTTGGTGATCCCTATTTCTTATTTATTGGAGCAGGTAAATAACTTTTTCTTATTCACTTTCTCCACACCAGCCATAATTTTATAGATTGGACTGTGACGCAAAGATTTGATACCGAAAGCCTCCAATGAATGTGGGTTATAGCATGTTGATATAATGTGGCAGCTCAGCCATGAATTTGGATGCATTTGAATTTGAAACTTCTAGTGAGTCTCCGGGAATAGACAACCCCATGAGTAAATGATGTTTCAGGACAAAGCCCGCTCTAATTATCAGGGTTACGTTGGACCTTTTCCTGGCGATATGTTATTCTATGATTGACTACTGGAGGTTTCTTGCACCTTCTTCTGAAGCGCCTGTCAGAGACAGGACACTGATAGATGGATCACCTGTCTAACACAGCTGGTAATCCCCATATTCTGATTACTTGAAACCTGTCACAGACCTTTGTCAACCAAAAGGGCCGAGTTGCTCACAGCTCTAGTTGCTACCCAGATGGCAGATTCAATGGACGATAAAAACTTCATGAAAAGAGATTGTGCCATTGTGGTGCCGAATCCTTTCTCTGTTGTTGTGGGTGACTGTAAAGGTTCTATCGGGGTGCCCACTGGCACCCCGTACTCTCCGCCTGAGTCTTGTGCTTCTCTCACCCAGAGATTCACCGTCTGGCGTCCTCAGTCAACTATCTTCTTGGCCCAGGGGGCCCCTTTAACACCAGGGGTCTCCGGGCTTCCCGTAGCAGGGAGAGGGGGGTCTGGGCCCGCCCCCTCTCACGGACCCCAGCCCAGGGCCCTTAGGACTCGGTACACTTACGGCGTCCGGTCCGGCTGGCGGGGTGTCTGCCGTAACGCACCAGCCCTCAGGCTCCCTTCGCCTGCCCTGGGCTGCTTCCTCTCCCTGTTGCGCTGTCTTGCTGATGCGGGGGCTTACCTCTGCAGTTTAGGTCCACCTCCTCCTCGGGCAGCCATGTCCGCCTTTTAAATCCCCGCGCCGCTCGTGGTCGAGGGTTGGAGGGGCTCCGCCCCCTGTACGTGGGTCTACTTCCGGCGGGGCGGTGCACCTGCCATCTGGTGCCGCCCCCCGCGTGATGTCAGGCATGGTCTCGGCGGGTGCAGGCGCGTTGCCGCCTCCACGGCCTGGGAGCACCCGACACACCGCAGCTCGCCCCACGCTAGGGCCGCCCTGTTTGTCCCTGGCGCCTCCGGCTCCTGCCCGCATGCCGCCGCTCGTAGTGCGGCTGGTGCCGGGGCTTCTCGCTCCGACCCCTGGGTCACCGCGAAGGCAACTTCCAGGGGGATCAGAGTGCGGGGTGCCTCTGCCCCGTCACAGTGACAAAACACCTTATTCTGGGTGGTACTGAGTTCAGCAATTCCAACTGACATCAATGGAAATAATTGGTACTCAAATTCTTTCCTGGATCAGAGCACAACTCTGCTCTGATTTTCCCTGTATTTTGTGTAATTTTCCCTGTATTTCCTTGCCTTTCTCATTGATGGTTCTTGATTTTTGATCCCCTGAGGAATTCGCAGGAATGACATCCTCATCTTCTGGCTTACTTGTCCTAAATTGAACTTCCATTCTCCCAGAATGCACTGGGATAGAAGTAATAAATCTCCTCAAGGAAACTTACTCTCAAAAAATCCACTTGGACCTCCAGTTTTTATAATTTTTTGAATCTGTTTAGGCACTTTAAAAACAGGGATATTTTATTCCAAACACTATTCACTAGCCCATTTTCCAAGTCCCACATCTTTTTAGGTTTTTATTTAATTTACCATAGTGAAACCATGTTTTACAAATAAAAGATTCAAGGGTGCTACAATATATGCAGTTTTCTGGTGGAAGCTGTCAGGCACTAAAATAATACTGATTTCTTGCCTCACAAGAGTTAATTAACCCTAGTAAAGCCCATATCATTGCTGTTGTTATTATGTATTTGTCTAAAAATAATGCCTTGATGTCCAGAGCGAGAATGGATTCCCACTGCGCTAGGCACTGTACACACATACAGTAAGAGACAACGAGCTTTCAGGCTAAATTGACAAGCTGGACAAAGCCAGGGAAGCATGACAGGCATGAAAGGGGTCACAGAACAGGTCAGTGGCAATAAAGGATAGGAGGAATCAGGTATCCTCTCAGACAATTGCCCTAGATGTGGGGCAGTGATGCCTTCCTTATCCCTTGATAGGAAACCTACCACTAGTAGTTGTGAGGTTTGGCGGTTGGGGCAGAGCTGGTTACTGAAAGCTGATGAAGAATCTAAGGGTACAGCTACACAGCGGTAATATATAACTGACGTTATTCCAAAATAACAAAGAGCGTGTCTACACTACAAGCCATTATTTCAAAACAATGTCGAGCTGGAGGACGTCTTACTCTGACTCATGGTAACCCTTGTTTCCTGAGGAGTAAAGGAAGCTAAAGAAAGAGTCTTCTTTCTTTTGCTTCCTGCTGAGTAGACAGCACCAAAAGCCAAATTGAGCGATTTTGACTTAAGCTACACAGTTGACGTAGCTGAAGTTGTGTAGCTTAATTCGACTTTAGCCCTGCTCTATAGTCATACCCTAATTGATTTATCTAATTTGGTGTATCTTAACAATTTTAGTAATTCATGTTTTTCCCTGCTCATTATGTAGACCCTGGATACTCACCTGGGCCCACAGTTTCTTGACATTTGCATACAAATTGCCATGACAAATTAAAAAAAAAAAGGTCTATCTACTCTAGTATCTTGATAGACAACTCCCAATGATCCCATCGATTTAAGACTGGCTTGTGCCCTGAAACATGAGGAACATCTCCTATTAAGCCCTAGTCATACTCTAACTTCGGGTGTTTCATTTGTCTTATAAATGTCTAATCCTATTTAGAATCTTAGCTTTGGTGTTTTATAGTAGCAGTAAGTTCCAGATGCTAATTAAGCAGTCTGCATAAAAGGAAATAATACATTGAGACTGAAATTTTCAATAGTCCTTATGAGGCCATGTCTACACTAGGAACCTATTTCAAAATAACTAAATTCGACTTAAGAACTCCCAATTTTACAAAATTGAAATAGCATGTCCCACTAAGGGGAAGCTTCAAAATTAGTCCATGAAAGGTTCCCTTAATGTGAACATGCTATCTTGACTCAGAGCCCCAAGAAGCACTGATGAGTAATTAGTTCAAATTACTCTGGGGAGTAGTTATCATCATATGTATAGTAGCCCAATGTCTGTGCGTCTGTAACGCTGAAATGCTGGCTGTTCCCTCTGGGCGGTGCTGTTGCTGAAATGCTGGCTGTTCCCTCTGGGCAGCCCGTGCTACATGGAGAGTGTGGGGCCCAAACGGCCGCTCGTGCTGCTTGCTCCCCTGTGGCAGCCCGGCTGAGCGGCGCAGAAGTCACCTGAGTGCCACGGCGGGAGGGGAAGAGGGGCAGGGCAGTGACGTACATGGCAAAGGGGCGGGGCCTGGCCATGTACGTCACCGCCCCGCCCCTTTCGCCTCCCACCATGGCGCTCGACTGACTTCTGCGCTGCTCAGCTGGGCCACCAAGGGGGAGCCCAAATGTCCTCTTGCTCCCCCGCGGTGGCCCGACTGAGCGGCACAGAAGTCAGCCGAGCACCATGGCGGGAGGCAAAGGGGAGGCTGGGCAGGGTAGTGACATGCATTGTGACAGCGGCTCCAGGCCCCACCCCCTGGCCGTGAACGTCACTGCCCCACTCTCCTTCGCCTCTCACTATGGCGCTTGCCTGACTTCTGTGCTGCTCAGCCAGGCCACCATGTGGGAGCAAGTGGTGCAAGCGACCGTTTGGGTCCTGCGCCCCCCTTGCAGCACGAGGAGAGTGGAGCCCAAACAGCCATTTGGGCTCCGCAGTCCCCCGAGTGAGAGGCAGGAGGGGAAGGAGAAGAGAAAGAGAGAGACAGAGAGAGAGGCAGGAGGCAGAGGAGAGCTGAGAGAGAGAGAAGGGGAGGCAGTAGGAAGAGGGGAGAGAGAGAGAGACGGAGTGAGAGACCGGAGGCTCAGGAGAAAAGACCGACGTGGAGGAGAGACCTGAAAATCCCGTCTTATGATGGGCTAATTAGCTAGTTTCAAAATAGAAGCGCTGGAATGTCCACACTAACGCTATTTCAAAATAACTATTTTGAAATTAGCATTATTTCATTAGAAAAGTAGGAGTACAGATTTCAAAATAAATGGCCCCTTATTTTAAAATAACAGGCTTTGTAGTGTGGACTTATAAAATCAACCTAAGGAGGGTTATTTCGAAATAAAGCTTGGAAATCCAATGGGAGTAGCCTGCTTACCCCTCTTAGCGCTGGTCTACACTAGGGCTTTATTTTGAAATCTCTCCCCTCCTGCCCACAGGCTATGGGCCTTGCTGGCCCCTTCCCGTGCCTGCTTGTCCCCAGGCTGTGGGTGTAGCAATGCTTCCCTGAGACATCTGTGCCCCTGCAGGAAAGTGTGCACTGTGTAGGCAACACATCACCATCATCTGAACCTTTGGTGTTCACTCAGAGATTAGGACTAGGCGTCAGACACAGGATGGCTGCCCTTCTCACTTACCTTCACAGCTGGACCAGATGAGAGCTTTATGTGTCCCCTGCTTCCCATGCCATCTACCCAATTCCGCTGGATCCCCAGGTAGAAAAGAACTCATGAGGACCTGATGTGGGAGCAGATCACTTCCTCCTCTCCCCTCCTTCCAGGTTCTTTCCCCAGTCCCTCTCCTGTTGTATATGCCCCCAATAAATAGTCTTGTTTTTCAACAAAGAAGGATTTTTATTTGCTCTGCTGGGAGGGGAAGGAGGGCAGAGGAACGGGTAGGGAATGAAAGGCACACAGAGGGAATGCAGGGACCCCATGTGGAGAGGCATGAGGGAGAGTCTCACAGAGAGCTTTGCACAAAACTCTCCCTTATGGCCTCCCTGATGAGCATAGTCCCTTGAAGTGCTCTCCTGATTGTGCTGGTGTCTGGCTGCTCAAATGCCCTGGCCAGCCGTTCAGCTTCTGCCCCCCACCCTGGCAGGAAAGTCTCCCCTTTGCTCTCACGGAGGTTGTGGAGCACACATCAGGCTGCCAACATGAAAGGGATGTTGCACTTGCTGAGGTCCAGGTGGGTGAGGAGACTCCAGAACCTCCCCCTTAAACAGCTGAATTCTCCTTCCACCACCATGCGGCACCTGCTCAGCCTGGTGTTGAAGTGCTCCTTGCTATGGTCCAGGCTACCTGTGTCAGGCTTCATGAGCCAGGGGAGCAAGGGGTAGGCTGCATCACCCAAGACTAGAAGGATCGCCCACCACTCTGATGGTGCTGTCGGGGGAAAATGTGCTGGTGAGCATCTTGTGGAACAGGCATGAGTTATGGAAGATGCAGGTGGCATGTGCCTTCTTCAACCACCTGACACTGAAGTCAGAGAAGTATCCCTAGTGGTCCACAAGGGCCTGCAGTACCATGGAGAAGTGCCCCTTTCAGTTTATGTTGTCTGAGGCATGGTGGTCGTGGGCCAGGATGGGGATATGGGTGCCGTCTATGGTCCCCTCATTCTCCGCAGCTGGGGAAACCTATGGTGGCAAAGCCATATGAGATGATGTCCGTGTTCCCCCGAATGATGACTCTATGTTTCAGTTGATGGCCATGGCAACCTTCTGGAGCATGGCCCTGATTTCCGCCAAACTGGTTCTTGATGGAGCTGTCCGGCATGGTGAGCTTCCACAGGGTGATGGTGATGTGCTTCTGCATGCAGATGGCGAGTCTCATTTGGGTCTCCCATTGCTGGAGGTCAGGGGCGAGCAACTCACCAAGCTCCAGGAAGGTGGCCTTCTGCATGCAGAAGTTCTGCAGCCATTGCTGGTCATCCCACTACTGCATGATGATGCGATTCCACCTGTCAGAACTGGTGTCCCTCCACCCACAAAGGGGGAGGCAGTGTAGGAGTAGCATGTGAGATGCGGCCATAGAGAGGAGCCCCTGAAAGCACGCGTCACAGATTGCCTGACCAAGTCACTACAGGATGTCTCTGCCCTCTTCAGAGTGCTGCTGGGGGCTCTAAGTCCAAGGCAGGCTCCAATCAGTGGGGATGTGCTATTATGAAATAATTCTGACTAATTTTGATGCTTCCCCATAGTGGAGACACACTATTTTGATTTTGTTATGATGTCCATTTTACTTATTTCAAAATAGTTTCCTAGTGTAGATATGCCTCAGAGAGAAAAAGTGTGAGAAGAATAGAAATCATTCATTCATGGTTGGAGTCCTTTGTCAAGGCAGCACTGAAATGAAAGTCCCATGAGATAAAATTTCCCTCCGATCCCAAGTGGGTATGATCTCCTGTTCAACACTGCAATCTGTTGATGTAGAAATTCTAAAAAATTCACCACTTTGCAGCAGGCTCATACCATATGGGACAGATCTTCAAAAGTAGAGGTGAGGAAAAATTGATTTTTCTAATAAAACTATTTATTATTATTATTATTATTATTATTATTATTATTATTATTATTATTATTATTATTATTATTATTATCTCTGAACTGAAACTCATTTTTTCACTTCTCCAAACTTAAAATATTGTTCAGCTGAAATAAAATTTTTCAAATGTTGATTTAAAGTGACATTTTCTTAACAAAATGCTGATGCAAAATGGTTTTTCTGGACTTGGATTCTCTTAAATTACAGTCATTTTGAAAATGTGGGTTCAATACAAAACGTTGAAATGGTTTGTTTTGAAAATGTCAGAACAAAACATTTCAGTATTTCCATATCATTTTTCCATAACAGAAGTGTTCCCCAAATTTGACCCAATTTTCTGAATAGTTTTGGTGAAATTTTCAGAAAATTCACACACAAAAAATATTATCCGGAAACTTGAGAGTGCTGGCTAACTGCACAGGTCTGTAAATCTCACCTGATTTGAATATAAAGGTTAAATTCTCGTTCTTAATCTTAAGATATGTGACAATTATCAAATGAACAGACTGAAGAAACCCAGATAGCCTCCGTACTCAATTTCATGCAGTGAAGTCAATGGAAAGGGTACAACTGATTTCAGTGGTTATTGGAGCTGACTGAATGATCAGACCAACTACACCAGGTGGCTGGCTTCACAGGGTGATAGAGGACCCATGGCATGATCACAGCTCGCACATCAACTGACTCAGATTCTAGGAGTTTGGGCTGCAGGACAATAAATTTACAGTACAAGCATTTGGGCTTGGGCCAGATAAGTAGGGTGGTCGGAGGGTCTCAGAACCCAGGCTCCAGTCCACATTCAAACTCTATACAGCTACCTTTAGCCCACCAGCCCAAGCCTTGCCAGTCTGAATCAATTGACCCCAGCTCTGACACTGGGTGCCATGGGTTTTGTACTGCAGTGTAGATGTACGCTGTGTGGCTAAAGCAATATAACTAGATGGTCCCACTTATCAATCCACTGCTGACCTCTTGAAATCGTACCAGATCCTTCCCGTTTATCATTTCTGCACTAACCAGGTAAAGAGCAAAGATGAGCAATGAACCAACAATGTTTCTTTTTCTCCTGAGGTGATGAGACTAAAGGATCAGCTTTCAGCTGGTCCTTGCCCGTTCCAGTATTTGGGGAAGATAGCAAAAACCCCTCCAAGTCACATTCCCTGTCTGGAATTACAGAAAATTAGATAAGGAGGATGGAAAGGGAGGGAACTTTTAAAATTAAATCAAGTGAGGTGCCATTCAAAGGACACTTTGTAGAAAGTACAGAGCTAATGGAATGAAATTTAGAACAAAATCCACCAAGGTTAGTTATTACATGCAGGAGCCAAGCAGCTCAGTGAAAATGGAGAGGAAATAAGAAAATTCATGGCCCTTTTTTGGATCAGAGACATCCTGTCACTGATCTTTCAATTACAGTAGCGTCCCAGGAGATCAGGATCCCCTTCTGTGTATGCACTGTGAACACACATAGTAAGAGAGAGTCCCTGGCCTGAAATGCTTGGAAGTAGATCTAGGCAAAATTTTTCAAGCAAACTTTTTTCCACAAAAAATGGGGATTTGGTAACACCACATTGTTTCTCAAAAACATGTCAAATGTTTTCATGGGGGGGGGGGGGGGGGACTTAAAAAAACTTCCAAAGCATTTGAAATTACCCATCTTTTTAAAACAGAAAAATTTTATATTTCCATTTTTGAAATAACTTTTTGTTTCTATTAAATATGTCTTACTGATTCAGTTGTGAGCTGGGGGATGTGATGGCAAAGGGCCTGGAGTGAAACACATATTGGGAGTGACTCACAGTTCTGGCAGAGACTCCTCATTGATCTTAGTCAGGTCATCCCCATTTATAACGAACTGCCTTTCTCTCTCTATTTTGTCAATTTAAACTAGAAGCCTTTCCAAGAAAGAATTGTCTCATACTGTGTGTTTGTATAGTGCCTAGATCAATACTTATGCTACCCTTCTCTAGCACTTTCCTCCTGGAGATCTCAAAGCATTTTACAAAGGACATCAGTATCATTATCTCTATTTTACATGAGGAATAACTGAGGCACAAAGAGGTCAAGTGACTTGATCAAGGTCACCCAGGATATAAGTGGCAGAACTAGGAACAGAAGTCTGTTCTTGTGAATTCCAGTCCCTTATGCTATCTATGAAACCACACTGGCTCCTGTGGGGGCCCATTTCTCAGCTCAGGCCTGTAGGTAATACACTGTGCAAGGCTATTTGGAATCTTGTTTCTTCTGTGAACATGCAATTGGTCCTTGACACATTATATAGCACTGTGAGTTTAGTCAGAAATAACCCATTGCAAAACAATCTTCTTCCCAGACTGGAATACCACAGGGAGGACTGTGATGCTTGGAACGATGCTCATTGAGCAAAAGTTTCTGGAAAATGAGGTTTGGTTGCACTCTGCGGAGTAACTTATCGAAACAGCCCAGACAAGGGCCCCTCTCTGGGGTACTTTAGAGAGACTGACCACAGTCAGAGATTACACTGCTTCCTTATCTTTCCCCCAAACATCAGAGAACTGATCTTGCTCCTGAGGCAGGGACCTGACAGCCTCCTACATTAGCACTTTTTTAAAGTGATGTCCACTTTTGAAATAGTACCTGTCCTGAGAGTGGTCACTTCATTTGACAAATGCCAGTGATGACAGCTGGATACAATTTTATTAACGCCAGCCTTCTACTTGCCTCCTTTGGCTTCACAAGCCCCGGGACAGAAGCAAAGCAGAGAAGGAAAGGATGGCGCAAAGCGCAGTGTTCACATACCCCTTATCAAAGAATTTAGTCCATAGCATCCCTCTCCTTGAGCTCCAGGCAGCCAGCAAAGAGTCATTCAGACCTTTCACACACACACATTCTCTATATATGGGGGTACAGTATTCATCCAGCTGACACAGCCACACGGCTTCATGCATTAGGTTGCCAACTTAATCGGACATATTTCTGGAGGTTTCATCATGTGACATAATCTTTTAATTAAAAGATTAATCTTTAATTCCTGGAGACATCAGGACAATTCTGGAGGGCTGGCAACCCTCACATGGGAGCACAATTAATAGTCAAAATTGCACATGCTTAGAGCATGTGAAGGCACTCACTCGTGCACAGATTCAAGGCAGCATGTACACTCTTGCCCAAACAAACAGCTTCCCTTCTTAGATTGCTGAAAGAAATTTCACTTTGGGCTTTTTCTGGGTCAAAACCCAACTTTGTGGACTGGATTTATTAATATAAAATACAGTGAGTAGCTCAACCCCCCAAAAACTCCACTCATGAAGCCTTCACAACCCCAGATTTTGCAGTGCCTCATTGCCCAGATTGAGAAACAGAGATTGCAATTGTCTCTGCTTCCTGCTTTTTGTATACTAGAATCACCTCTCAGGTGGGGTTGTCCTGTAGGCATTGTTAGTTTAGGTCCCTCCAGCCCATGAGGCAAGCTACCTAGTTACAGGTAATCAATATAACACAGCGGCACTGGAGTCTTTATGATTCAAAGAACTGCTTTTGGGGAATGCCTTGAGGTAATTATTCTTTGGAGGACAAACAGGAGTTAGCAGAAGCCTCACAGCAGTTTACGGTTAGAACTGGTCAGTATTTTTCATATTTCAAATTAAAAAAAAAGGAAAAAAGTCATTCTGTTGTTCCCCCTTTTTTTCTTGGCCAGCTTTGTTCGCACAGTCCTCACAGCAAAGTGCAATTTTGTGACAAGTCCAAATGAGCTATTGCCACAGGGCAACAACTGGAGGTCATAAGCTGACCGAGGGGAGGAAAGGAGGTAAAATGCTTATGTGCAGAGTGGCCAATGCATAGCACAGTGGGCTAAGTAAAAGCAGTGAGTATGGCTGATTTGTTAAAAAGAAGTTAGATGAAAATACACATGGGATTAACTCAGGAACCAGTGTAAATGAGTACAGCTCCTTTGACTTCTCTGACTACTGTTCCGTGATTTATACCAGTGGAAGAAATGGCACAGAATTAAGGAGGACAAGTACTAGTTCAACAGAGTGGATGATGCTAATATATTCTAGACTTCTTTTGTCCCACATGCTTTTTGCAGGCTGTGAGATCCTCAGTGATCCTATTTTCCTGTACGTTTCTGCAGCTTCGCGCACAATAGGACCTACGCCCTGACTGGGACCTTTGGAATCTACTCGAAAACTAGCATCAGTCTAATTTCTTATGATCAGCCATTGAACCCCGTGAATAATGGGCTGCTTCCTGACCTGAGCCCTGTGCCCAAACTCACCCCATTTTCCTGGGTTGGATTATTTCGGGGCAGTTGAAACAACCAGCTGTCAAATATAAATCCTAGCCCCACCCTCCTTCCACACTAGGCTGCTTCTTGGGCTCTTTTTGTATAATCTCTGTCCTGTCTCTAGTTCTCTTTGCCCGGAGTCCTGCATTTTGTGTGTCCTGTCTCTAGTTCTCTTTGCCCGGAGATCCATTCCCTCATAATCCCAGTAATCTGCACTTGCCACTATGAGTCAGCAGGGGCCAGTCACAAGTATAATGCCGATGACCCACCTAGTCAGTTGCTGGCAGGCAGAACCGAACCTGGGGCTAAAGCTATAAGCCCCTACTTCATCAGCTGAAAGCCAGTTGGCTGTTAGCTAAGGCTGTAGAACCCACCTCCCTCTCCCTCTCATGGTACGTTCACTTGCCGCACCAGAGGTTGATCATCTGGCGTTTGATTTAGCAGGGTCTAGTATAGAACCATACATTGAACACTGAGGGCAGCTCTGGCCGGCACCTGTACTTCTCGGAATCATGGGAGTGTTTGCTCCCATCGGCCTCCCACTGTGGGGATGCTGCCAAGCTCGTCTTAAGTTAAGCCAGTTCCAGCTACATGTTTTATGTAGCTGGAGTTGTGTACCTAAAGCTGGCCTTCCAAATCTAGTGTAGACCTGGCCCCAGTGGTCTCTGTGCCTCTGGGTTACACATGCAAGCCTCTTATGCCTGTAATAGTCAGGGCCAATAGGCGGCTCGGCCACTTTGCTATAAACCATCTCTATACTTTGCCTCGTGGTCCTTTCCTTCTATTCATTTTCTTCTATTTGTCCAGTCATACAATAATTCTTCCCCAAGATCTTTCTCCAGTATTACCCTCCATCTATTCCAATTCCTCAATCATGTTCTCATCTGTTCTTCTGGCCATCCATCCACCCACCATCTACTTAACAATCCATCTTTCACTCCATAGCCAATTCATCCCTCCCTACAAACTACCATCCTATCCATATAGATTTCTCCTTCCATATTAATGACTCCACGGAGATGCAAGTTATGATGTGAAACCTGGACAAATGTGGACACCCAGCACAACCCGAGCTGAGCCTGCAATTTCCTGGATAATAAAAACATGAGCTTCCTTCAGGCCCAGGTCTCCGCCAGGTCACGCAGATCTGAATTTTGTTTTCCCCCCAATGATTTCACAGCACCAGCTAGGAGCTTGATTTTTATTGCTCCATATGTTGGAGACACATGGAAAAATGAACAGGAGAAATCCCCTTAGTGAGGGAGTGAAAAGCCACCAATTTTACAGGGTGTTGCAAGTGATCAGAGATAAAACAAATGTTTCAGCCTGACCCAGTTGCAAATTTCCAAGTGCATTGTTTTAAATCAGAGAAAACAGACCAAGGGGCAGTTGTTAATGGGCTAATAATTTCCTTTCCTTCTGGACACTACAGAGCAAAACATATTGAATATTTCTTGAAATCTAATTTTTTTAATTTAACAAACCAAAGGGCAGCATTGATTTGCCCAGGTAGAGTGCTGCTCATTCCAGCATGGATTTTTTACAAGGCAATAACCTGCCTCTAAAGCACAGCAGCGAGTCCATACAGCCCAGCTCACGGCTTGTCGGCAGTGCTGACTTTTATAAGACACAGTGGGGGTTTGCAACAGACGTGCCTTTTATAAACCAGTCCATTAAACAATGCAACCTGATCTAAATGGGAGGGAGGGGGAAAGGAGTTCCGAGCTTTGTGAAACCTTGCTGAGTCAGCAGCTCTGCCTCCTTAATAAACTCAGCAGCATCCCACTGATGGCTCAGGCACTGGAGAGGCTGTACAGAGAGACTAATGCATCTCTGTAGAGAAGGTCAAGGATGAAAAAGAACTGGGATGGAGTTTTCCAGAGAGCTCAGCACTGGCTTAACTCTGCTCCCATTGAAGTTCATGGTGAAGCAGTGTTGTCAACTCCTATGATATTTTCTGGGGAGGAGGACGAGGTTCTCAAAGTCCAGCTCTTGGGGCCATGTGATTATATAGGCTTCTCAGCTTTCCCTTTTACTATCATGTCTGTGTGACCTACAGAGAGCAGCAAGTTTGGGAAATCAGAGACCTCTATTCTAGTACAAGTACTGCTAAGCTGTGAGCTGCTCTTGTGCATGCTCCATTACTACTCTGTGTCTTGGTTTCTCCATCAGAAAAAGGGCAAAATGATGTTTCCACCTTTGAAAAGTGGGTGGGGATTACCATTTTAAAAAGACCTGATGACTACAGAGAAAAATTTACAAATGTAAACTCTAAAGTCTCAAAAATCAGAAAACAAATAAAAAAAGCCTCCAAATTATCACTTTTAAAATAAAAATCTTGTGCTATTTAGGGATCCTGATTCATGATTTTCAACACCTAGTTTTGGCAGATCTGGGGAAATCTCACCATTCTGATCCCTCTCTATTCTCTTTCTGCCTCTCAGTAAAACCCCTGTTATTGGACTTTAGTAGCTTGTCTCTCCTGGGCCCTGCCCCTGCTCCAATGAGATCAATGTGACCTTGGCCAATGACTTACAGAGAATTTTAATCCAGGCCCCAAGTGTTTATTCCATATTCTGCAAAAGTCTCTTGGAGAAGAAATTGCTTCTGGCATCAGCTCCACACTGGTCCATAACCAACTTTACAGCATGACCTCTTGTTTGGCTATTAGCCTATCAGCCTGTAATCTTAAAAGAGGTCCTTTTTTATGTTAAACACTACACTCAAATCCCCCTCTCTCCCGCAGGCTTCTTTTACAAGAGTTTGGTGGAGGCTGGTGACATCTGAAAGCCGACAGGCTAAACAGACCTGTAGATGACAATAGTGGGGCATCTCTCTTGTCTTGCTTGAATCAGTGACCAGATTTTCAGATGCTCAGTGAGAGATGTGCAGTGTCCCAGCACTAGTGTTCAGATTGGTACGAAATCACACTGGAGGTTGAATAGGAGAAGATGTTTTGAAATGGAAAGGCAATGTCGTCTAGTGCTTAGCACGCTGCTCTGGATTTTATTTACTGCTCTAACCTGATGCATGATTTTTGGCAAGTCACTTCTCTCTGTTTCCCCCGGGTACTTTGTCTATCTTGTCTAATTACGGCATAAGCTTCCCAGGGCAAGAGTTGTCTCTCACAATGTATTTGTACAGCACCTTGCACAATTGGGGCTTGAACTCAATCATGGTCTCCATGTGCTACTGTCAAAATATTAAACTAGTGATATGCAGAATGTACCAATAGCTGCACACAGCTGTCAGCCTCTCTTCCCTTCCCCTGCTGATTCACAGTACTGTCTTGTGAGCAGATTTCAAAGGCTGGCCACTCTGAATTAATTCATAAGAATTAGGAGTCTGTGAATTTCCAGGTCTCCCCAGCAGCCTAGTTAAAGAACTGTTCTCCCCCTCTTCCCTGCACTCAATTATAGTTGCTGTGGGTGAAATTCACCCACATAACCAAAGCCTGGATGCCACTCGGATCCTATTTAAGCCCACAGACATTGTGCAAACTCTCTGCACAAGGTTGACTTTCACATGGTTACACTAGCACCTGGACGATTGGAAATCACTGGATCTTTGTGAAAGGGCAGCAGCCACTGTAGGCAGAATGTGGGTCCCTAGAATGAAGCTGTCCCTGTCTCTTGCACGCTGCGTGTGCAAGTGAGTGTGGTCTGGGAAAGCAGAGAAGAGGTTCAGGGGGCCAAGGGGAGCCATAGGGTAAGTGAGCAGAAGGGATGAAGTTATCCTGGGTTATGAACCCCTCCCCCTTTGTGGGAAACTCAGAAGCAATTTCTTGATAGAAGAGACTGCTCAGCCTGCCTCCCCAGAAGGAACTGCATTGCATACATGAATCCTCTGCTGAGTAACGGGCTGTGTGAGGAATCTGCCCATTCTCAGGGGGTTTTGCAGCCCAGAGGCTAAGCTCAAGGATCCTACAGTTTCTTTTCTAGGGACTCCATCCTGCTCTACTGAGGAGCTGGTCCTGTCCATGCTGGGGCTTTGCTAGAGATGGGCTTGAAAGCCCTGATCCAGACAGGGATGCAGCTTTGGGCCCAGCTGAAATCCAAAGTGTGGCTACAGTGCTGCCCCTCCACCAGGGAAAGGACTCTCTGCGGCAGCCACGCCCTTCTCTGTATCCCCACAGTGTCCCTAGCCGCATATCTCCCAGGGTACAAGACTGACGAGGGGGAGCAGGAGTCTGCTACTGTCCTGCTCTGTCCCTCACCTCGCCCATGGCCACCATGCCCATCGTGGGATGAAAACGCGAGAGACAGGGACTGAGCCTTTTCTAGCAGGCAGGCGGGCAGCAGCTGGCGGTGTCAGCATTGCCTCCATGAGCAAGGTGCATGCGAGCTGGGTTTCTGCTGAAAGAGCTGCGTGTGAAAGGTAGAGTCACGCACCAGCCTATTTCCCTTCAGAAGCTCTCAGCGCTCTCCAGAAGGAAGGAAATGTCAAAAGCACTTAGCCAACCAACCCCCTTTCTCTTTAGCATTGGCCCCCTTCAGGTAGCTGCAAAGAAAGCTGTACCTAGTTTCGTTTGCTAAGTGCAGGGCTCTGAAAGTTCACCTGGATGACTGAAAGGCATCTGGCCATGAGTAAATTTCAGCTAGAAATTATCCTGGAAAAAGTCAGCTTGGCATTAAATTCAGGCTCTCTGACCCCTTCCCCCCCTCCTCTGGTGTGCTCCATTGGTAGAGCACAGAGTGGATGGGCCAGATCCCCAGCTGGTGAAATTCCATTGACTTGAGTGAAGCTATGCTGGTTTACATTAATCGAGGATCTGGCCATAAACAGGACAAAGGCTCCTGTCTCATCAATTGAAAGGAAACTGCTGTTTGACATTTCCCCTAATGACACTCTCCCTTCTGGCTGGCAGGGCTGGAATTCTGGCACAGACTTTTCTTTCAATTAGCCCCTCAGTGTCCACAGATCTCCAACAGAGGCTGTCGCTGCTCTCCTCATTAGACAGATGGGAAACCAAGGCAGAGAATGGTTCAGTCGTCCTCAGGCAGTGGCAAAAACGACGAACAGACCAAGGGTATATCTACACTACCACCCTAGTTCGAACTAGGGTGGTTAATGTAGGCAACCGAAGTTGCAAATGAAGCCCGGGATTGAATTTTCTGGGCTTCATTTGCATCTTGCTGGGCGCCGCCATTTTTAAATGTCCACTAGTTCGGACTCCGTGCCTGTGGCTAAACGCGGCACGAACTAGGTAGTTTGGATTAGGCTTCCTATTCCGAACTACCGTTACTCCTTGTGGAACGAGGTGTTCCGTAGTTCGGAATAGGAATCCTAGTCTGAACTACCCAGTCCGTTCCGCGTGTAGCCACAGGCACGGAGTCCGAACTAGTGGACATTTAAAAATGGCGGCGCCCGACAAGATGCAAATGAAGCCCAGGAAATTCAAATCCCGGGCTTCATTTGCAACTTCGGTTGCCTACATTAACCACCCTAGTTCGAACTAGGGTGGTAGTGTAGACATACCCCAAGTCTCTTAGACCAAATTCTTTCCTAGCAGTCAAAGCCTTTCCCCTTAGAGCTGCTTTTCAGGAATGATCACCAAAGGGGAGCTCAGAAAAGCCTATTTTTTAATGCAGATTTTGGCCAAAGCTGGCACAAAAAAGTGCAGTCACACCGCTTTCCACACTAACCCACCCCTTATTCCACTATGGCTCCTTGCTGGTGTCCTGTGGTTTTCCAGTTTCAGTTCTTGGCTCTCCGTTATTATCTTTATCTATTAGGAAAAACTTAAAAAACAACAAATAATCTAGTAGCACCTTAAAGACTAACAAAACATGTAGATGGTATCATGAGCTTTTGTGGGCCGTGCCTTTTATAGACGAACTCAGCTACCCCTCTGAAGCTTTTTCTATTAGGTGTATAACCTAGTACCTAGAGTCCCCACTCCTGGCCAGGACCCCAGTGTGCTGTGCAAACTCAGAGCAAAAAAACAGTCTCTGCCCCCATGTTCCTTATGTGACTGACACCTCTGACATTTTGGGCTGGGCTGGTCCTTCATGCCACCTTATTTCCATCAACACCAGCCGGTTTCCCCTGGTGTTTATTTCCCCGGCATGAGCAGTGTACAAAGCAAAGAAAGGACGACATCTGCATGGCACTCACTTCCTTGTTGCTCCACTTCGCTTGTTCAGAGGAGCTGCAGGATTCTGATAGCACTGCCCCTGCCAGCTTCTGCCCCTTGTATAATATCTGCCATTCTGTGCCTGATCCTGAGTCCATTGAAATCAGTGGAGGAGTTTTACCATTGGCTCCGATGAAGAGGGACTATGCCCCTTACGGCAGAAAGGCTGTTTGACAAGGATATAACGTCCACACCAGTGGTAATTTAGAATCCAGATTTGTAGCTGCCTACATCCACAAACACTTCTATTCATGATCAACTTCACCCACAGCCATCATCCCATTGATTAGGGGTATGTCTAGACTGCAGTCTTCTTCTGGAAGAAGCTTTTCTGGAAGAGATCTTCCAAAAAACTTCTTCCAAAAGAGAGCGTCCACACATCCAAAGCTCATTGAAAAAGCCATCTGCTTTTTCAAAAGATAACGTCCACACTGAATGGACGCTATCTCGTATTTAAACTGTGATTACTATGGACTGAGTGGCCATCAGGGCACCTGTGCTTTTTCCTCTTTCCTCTTCTTGCAAAAGAACTCCCTCTTCCCCGTCCACACATGGGGCCTTTTTTTTTCCCAAAAAAAAGCTCTTTCACATAAAGGCTTCTCCTCATAGAAAGAGGTTTACCAATGTCAGAAGAAAACCCTCTGTTCTTTCAACTTTTTTGAAAGAACACAATTGCAGTGTAGCTGTAAGTGACTTTTTTTTCAGAAAAATGACCATTTTTCTGAAAAAATTCTGTAGTGTAGACATACCCTAGAAAAGACCTGGCTGCCACCTTTGATTTTCTTTATCCTAGTCAGCTTTCTTTATTCTTTAAAAATTATTTACTTTGGGGTGAAGGATGGTGTCCCTGATAGGAGGGTCTATCCTCATAAGGCCAGGGGATGCTTTCAGGTAATTAATTACACTTAAGTCATTGGCTTTTCCAGCTCAGCCATTGCAAGTTATATCTCACCTGGTTCTTCCATTAAAGGAGACCACATGCCTTCCCCTGTTATCATGTTGGATGCAGAGCATGGATTCAGTTCATTATGTACTGATGGTAAACAGCCAGTCCAGGCTTACCCCACCGTATCATTCACCTCAGCTGGTAACCAACTTCCCCCTCAGTGATGTTGTATCCAGGTGGTCATAGTGACAGCATGGTGGTATTAGAGCTGTCTGGTAATGCTCCCTCAGTGTTTCTCCTGCCTGTTGCAGCAGAAGGTGGCAGGTGATAGGCACATTAGGAAAGGTCTGTGAATGCCTGTCCCCAGTGCAGATGAGCACAGTCAATAAATACACCAGGTTCTCTCCCTTTCGCTCAAAGGGTTCTGGTGACATCTTGTGGTGATGTCTTTCCTCACCAGAGGTATGTGTGGCTGTACCCTTCAGGTAACAGAGGACACATAGACATTTCTCTTCCTCTTTTCAGATCAGGCTGAGGTAGAAAAGCCCCTCAGGGTCACCCCGTCTGTTCTCCCCTCCCCTGGATGATTGCTCCTTCCAGTCCATGTTGTAAATCTTTGTGACCAGCCTTATCTCAAACACCCCCGGCAAATAGGCTTCCCCTGCTGCTCACACTGTTTCTCAGCCTGAGGGAACCAGCACAAGGTCTGTGCAATTTGGGTCAAGAGGTAGGTGCGACTTAAGTGGGGCCAGGCCACAAGGGGTATGTCTGCCTTGCATGCTAAGCCATGGCTTTAACCCAGATTTGAGCCCAAGTCATAAGAACATAAGAATAGCCGTACTGAGTCAGACCAAAGGTCCATCTAGCCCAGTAGCCTGTCTGCCAACAGTGGCCAGCACCAGATGTCCCAGAAGGGATGGACTGAAGACAATGATCAAGCGATTTGTCTCATGCCATCCATCTCCAGCCTCTGACAAACAGAGGCAAGGGACACCATTTCTATCCCCTGGGTAATAGCCTTTTATGGACCTAACCTCCATGAAATTATCTAGCTTCTCTTTAAACTCTGTGGCTGTGTCTAGACTGGCAAGTTTTTCCGCAAAATCATCTGATTTTGCGGAAAAACTTGCCAGCTGTCTACACTGGCCGCTTGAATTTCCGCAAGAACACTGACGGTCTCATGTGCTGCTCCCGTTCGGGCAAAAGCCCTCTTGTGCAAATCATTTGCGCAAAAGGGCCAGTGTAAACAGCACAGTACTGTTTTCCGCAAAAAAGCCCCGATGGCGAAAATGGTGATTGGGGCTTTTTTGTGGAAAACCGCATCTAGATTGGCCACGGGCACTTTTCCGCAAAAAGTGCTTTCGCAGAAAAGTGTCCAGGCCAATCTAGATGCTCTTTTCCGAAAATGCTTTTAACGGAAAACTTTTCCGTTAAAAGCATTTCCGGAAAATCATGCCAGTCTAGACGTAGCCTGTTATAGTTCTAGTCTTCACAGCCTTCTCTGGCAAGGAGTTCCACAGGCTGACTGTGTTGTGTGAAGAAGAACTTACGCTTATTTGTTTTAAACCTACTACTCATTAATTTCATTTGGTGTCCTTTAGTCCCTCTTTTATCCACACACAGACCAGTCTGATTCCGGACAGCAAGACCTGTGGCCAAGGCCTCTGTAAGGGGGCTGAGTCAGAGCCAGGTGTGGCTACTGGAAGCCCATGTTTTCAATGCTGTGTGGACTTGGAAAAACTAAATCCAGAAACTTACATCCCATAGACCAGGGTGGATTTCCCCACAATAGACCTCACTATTATTCCTTCATGATGTTGCCCATATGTTTCCCCTCCCTTAGGATTCCTGAGATCCAGCTCAGTGCACTGTCCACTAGGCCATACTGTCTGTAGATGACCTGGAGTTTGTCTTGGAGCCTCCAGCAACAGCCTCTCCAGTCAGCTCTTCCTTTTCCCATGACACTCCAGAGCTTATTGTACCTCTTGGTATTACTGTCTTTATCTCTAGCATTGCTGCACCAGTGAGGGGGATTTAATGACTCTTTGCAGCTAGGGACATAGCTGACCAAGATCAGTTTCTGGCCATCACAGTCTATACCAGGCCTGGCCAAAATACAGCCTGCAGGCCGGATGTAGCTCAGCAAGCCACCGGATCCAGCCCGCGGATGCAGTGGGGAGCCCCAGACAGGCTCCCTGCTTGTCTTGCCCCACTCACACACTGCTCAGAAAAACAGCTGCTAGGACATTTGTGTTTCTCAGCTGTGAGCCTGGTGAAGGGAGGGGGAGAGACTCCATGAGCTGCCCCTGTCCCCAACTCAATCCCGTTGGCCAGTTTCTGGTCAATGGGAGCTGCCTGTTTGAATAGCAGGCAGAACATGAAGCACCACTCTCCTCCCTCAGACTCATAGTTATTCACACACTCCTGCTGCAACCTGTGCAGGGGTGGTGCAGGCAGGGAGGTTGCCTCAGAAACGTGCTGGGCTGCTGGCTGGGAGTCACCCAGCTGAGTCTCCTGGCCAGCCTCTGCCTCTCCCAGACCTCTGCCCCTCACTTCTACCCCTCTACTCTACATAACACAAACTCTGCATCCATACCCCTTCCCAGAACCTGCACCCCAATCCTCAGCCCAGGTCAAAACCCCCTTCTTCCTTAGGTCACATCTCAAACCCCTGCACCTCAGTCCCATTCCGTAGGTAACATCCCAAACCCTTGTACCCCTCCTTCACCCCAGTCCCCTGCCCCAGGTCACAACCCAAACCTCTGCACCCCAGTCCAGTGCCCCAGGTCACAAACACCTCCTTCACCCAAACTCCCTCCACAACCCTACACTCCCTCCTGCACTCCAATCCCTTGCCCCAAGTTCCCTTCTGCACCCAACCTGCATTCCAGAACCTGCACTTCTTCCATTAATATCATGGAAGAGTGTCACCCTCAGCCACTTTCCAAATTCTTGAAGTGGGCCCCCCATAAAAAATGATTGCCTACTCCTGATCTATACCAAGAGTGAGGAATCATGCACCTCTCACATTCAGAAGGATTATGCTTGAACTGGATCTTGAAAGCCCCCAGAGTCAGCCAGAATTTTGGAAGGGGTTCTGGAAACCTATGACAACAAGACAAATAAATCCTCACTGTGGATCATCCCGCTTCCATTCTGCTTCTTTTATGAGGCCCTATCATTTATGGTTGGCAATGCAGAGGGCTCACCAGGGAGGTCTATGTCCCATAGCTCCTCGATGCACTAGCTTCCTCACCATCTTTGCAAATTATATTTCACTGAATTACATGGCTCATTCCTTGACAGCAGATGGAGCTATATTGCAACAGCTTCTTTCAGACTCAGCTCTGAGGCAGGGGGAGTTCTCTACCTACAGTGAGCATGCATCCTCTGTGCTATCTTTAAAACACAAAACACTTGAGCAGGAAAATAAGAAGTCTGCTGTGGAAATGTGCTGAAAGCTCTGGCAATAATGCATGTCAGGTTGCAAAGCAAAGGAAAGAGGAAGAGAAGGAGAGACTTCAAGTGGGAAAGCCAAAAAAATATAGCATTCCCTTTGCAGCCACTGAACAAGGTTGTTATTATAACAAGTGTTGCCATCCTTAAGGCAAAAAGTTACAGGTCTGACTCAGAAATCTCTCTGGGCATTCTACCGTACTCAAAGGTGCTGTCCAAATTCTCTCTGCATAACATGCAGCCTTGGAGTGTAAAAATTCCACAGCTGATTTTTGACTTACATGGCATATCTGCAACCCACTGGTCATTGGATATTTCATATCCCTCTTGGATCCCAAGCCACACAGGAAAGGAGTCCATTCCAGCTACTGTTTACAATAGTTGAGCCTGTAGGGCAAGTCTAGGCTCTGGGGGTTGCTTGCTTTTTTAAATTGTTGGAGGTCTTCAGTTCAATCCTCTCAAACTAGATGCTGGTCATCACACATCCAATCAATTGTTGTTTAAATGAATCCAACCTACTTCCTTCCTTGATGGCAGGTAGAATTTAAAAACCCTGGATCCCCACTTATCAAAGTGATTTAGAAACCTAATTCCCAGTGAAATGAATGAGTTAGGTACCTAAATACTTTTGATAATTAGGCCCTGGTCTACCCTTGTAGCAATGGAGAGGTTACTATTCTAGGCTGTACATTTGCCTTGGCGCCAATTGCCTTGATGTGTGTGTAGCAGCCATGCTAACATTTACCAGCATGTGTGCCTTTTTTCATTCCCTTTGACTTTGTTTGGGACCTGGCACCCAGCCAGTCTCCTGCCATCCTCTCCATCACCATTGACAGGGATTTGTTTCCTTGGTGTCGACGTTGAAACCCTGTCGACCTCAATGCCTACAAATGCCAAACATGCCCTTGACTTGTAGTGTTTGGGCCCGGGGCCAGGCGTTGTCAAATCCTGGAGCCCTTCTTCTCTCTCTTTGGCTGTGACACAAAACATTGTGGGCAGGGTCCAGACATTTGAAGTAAACATGAAAACAAGGGCAAAAGGAGCCAAAGAAAAACACTCCCATGGTGAAACAGAGAATGGGGGAGGGACACGGCTGGAAAGAAACAACAAGTGAGCCACAGGAATGTGAGATGTCATTGCAGTGAATGCACAGGGCAGGTGAGGGCTGCTGTCAGTGTATCCTGGCTGGAGATCAGGTGGGGTCAGCCTGATGGACCTTAGCCTTCTGAAAGGCTTCCCGCAGTGATGCTATGGCACAGCGAAAGCACACTGACATCTGCAGTGATGCACATAGGCAGCACTACCCTGTCACCCCACAGTGATTTTATAGGGAGGCAGCATTATCTAGTGCTTAGAGCAGGGGCCTCAGAGTCATACTCTTTAGGAGGGGACTTTGGTTTAGTGCATAGAGCTGGGAACCAGAAAGACTCTTGGGGTATGTCTACACTACCCCCCTAGTTCGAACTAGGGTGGTAATGTAGGCAACCGGAGTTGCAAATGAAGCCCGGGATTTGAATTTCCCAGGCTTCATTTGCATAAAGCCAGGCGCCGCCATTTTTAAATGTCCGCTAGTGTGGACTCCGTGCCGCGCAGCTACACGCAGCACGGACTAGGTAGTTCGGACTAGGCTTCCTAGTCCGAACTACCGTTACTCCTCATGAAATGAGGAAGCCTAGTCCAAACTACCTAGTCTGTGCCGCGTGTAGCCATGGGCACGGAGTCCGCACTAGCGGACATTTAAAAATGGCGGCGCCCGGCTTTATGCAAATGAAGCCCGGGAAATTCAAATCCTGGGCTTCATTTGCAACTCCGGTTGCCTACATTACCACCCTAGTTCTAACTAGGGTGGTAGTGTAGACATACCCTTAGAGTCTCTTATTGGATAGGTCACTGATTCATTGACCATGTCTTTGAGCTAATCCCTTAGGGTATGTCTACACTACAAAGTTAATTCAAAATAACAGCAGTTATTTTGAATTAACTTTAATAGCGTCTACACAGGGAAACCACTATTTCGAATTTATTTCGAAATAGCAGAGCCCTTATTTTGAATTTGGTAAACCTCATTCTATGAGAAGCAATGCCAAATTCGAAATAGGGGGCCTCCAGCCCTTCTCAGGGAGCCCTGGTGGCCACTCTGGGTACAACCAGGAAAACTTACTCTCCTCTCCCCCAACCCCGGAGCCATTAAAGGGGTAGACCCTGGCCACAGTGCCTGTGCCAGCTCCAAGCCTGCTCAGCCCAGAGCCAACAGTAGCCATCGGGGCCCCTGACCCAATGGCCCCAAAACATGAGCCAACACGCCACTGGCAGCCAGCCCTCCACCGCTCCCTAGGAGCAATTTGCCAGCTCCCAGGAGCCTGACAGGTGCTGGAGACGGCGGGCACCTTCCTGGTCCAGAGTGGAGATCATAGACCTTATTCAGGTTTGGGTGGAATGCCCCCAATGTCCATGATCTCTGCACTAGGTGGAGGAATGCAGCAGTCTATGGCAGGATAGCTACCAGCCTGGCCACCAAAGGCCACATGTGAACCCAAGAGCAGGTTAGCATGAAAGTCAAGTTAGTCTGATGAGACCCACAACCCCAAGCTTCCCCTCCCCCTTCTTCCCCTTGCTTCCCCCTTCCAGCTCCCTCCTCCCAGGTTTCCCCCTCCCCTCTCCCACCCTCTCCCTTCGCCTCTCCCACCTCCTTTTCCCAGTCTCCCCAGAGGTCCATCCCCCTCCCCCAGTTTTGTTCAATAAACCCAGATTCTATTTTTAAACAAACGTGTCTTTTATTTGACATCAGGAAGGGGGGCTAGGGAGGAGTAAATGGAAGGACGCGAGGGAAGAATGGGTCAGGAGCCCCCGGTGGGGAGGACTGGGGAGGCTCTGAGGGCTCCTCGGAGTGGACGCTGTCCCTCAGAGCCTCCTAGATTCTGACAGCCCCCCGATGGACTCCCCGGATGGCAGCCTGCAGCAAGTGCAGCTGGGTTGATGGCAACGACCCCACGAGTTGCACCAGTATGCCCAGGGGCAGCTCTGGCTCCATGTGGCCGAGTGCTGTGTTGTCCCGAGTGCAGGCACTCAGGGCACACCAAGACAGGACTGCTTTGCTGTCCCTCTTGAAGGTAGACAAGCAAGCGGGGAACCCTGAGAACTGTCTGTCCGGGGTGAGGGTAGGGTCCCTTTAAGCACGAAGTTCAGTTAGCCTCAGGCAGCAGCCCCACACACTAAGTCCTAACCGGATGTCCTGCCAGCACTGGTTCCAGCCAGCCTTAACTTCGGTTCAGGGTCCACTCAATGTGGATGTGCTATTTTGAAATATTTTTTTGTGTATAGATGCGTTATTTCGAATTAACTTAATTCAAATTAACTATTTTGTTAATTAAGTTAATTCGAAATAGCACTGCAGTGTAGACATGCCCTTAGGGTATGTCTAGACTACATGACTCTGTTGCCAGAAGTGTGTAAATTGGACTACCTGACATAGTCAATGAAGCGGGGATTTAAATATCCCCGGCTTCATTAAAATAAAAATGGCCTCCGTGCTGTGCCAGCTCAGCTGATCATCGGCACAGGCATCAGTCAAGATGCGGATTGGTCAACAGGGAACGCCTTTGTCGACCATTCCTGAAAACCTCCTTTCATGAGGCATAAGGGAGCTGTCGACAAAGGCATTCCCTGTTGACCAATCCGTGTCTTGACTCGCGCGCTGTGCTGACAATCAGCTGAGTCGGCACAGCATGGCGGCCATTTTTATTTTAATGAAGCCGGGGATATTTAACTCCCCGCTTCATTGACTATGTCAGGTAGTCTAATTTACACACTTCTGGCAACAGAGGCATGTAGTGTAGAGATATACCTTAGTTTCTCTGTTTGCCTCAGTGATATTTACACCCCACCGCCTCGGGCACCATGAGTTTTGAATCACTGATGGTTTTTCAGAGATTCTAGAGACTTCTGTGCTTGGAGGGTGCAAAATATTTTGATCTTAACCTCAGCCCTCCATCCCATCAATTGCCGGTTCAAGTGCTGAATGTGGAGAAAACTGTATTCCTTTCTGTCCCTGCTCCCTATATACGATTTAACACCTTTCAGCCCCACTCTCAAGCATGGGCAGCCAGTAGCCCGGCACGAGAAGGCTTTGCCTTCCCATGCCAGCCAGGCCCTGCCCACATTCCGCCCCCAGAATGTCTGTCATAGGTGTCCTGGGGTCGGAGGGTTGCCGCCCCTAATGTCTGCCCTCCCTATGATTTTGGCTGGGGAGGCTGGGGTTGCGTGCCCTCCTCCTTCCTGGTGCTCTGGGCCCAGGATGCTGGAGCTGTGTGCAATCCACTGTAACCATGCTCCAGGGCTGGGGAGGCCTTTGTCATGCATCCTCCTCCCTCCCTGGTGCTTGGGGCCAGAGAAGTTCAGGCTGCATGCCTGCCTTCCCCCCCCCCCCTCCTCAAGGCGGTGGGGAGCATGTATGCAGGGTGCTACACCCTCTCCTCTTGGTGGGGGGAGGCGACATGGTTCCTGTGGGGGGAAAGGCCCCAGCAAAAGGGTTAGGGCTGGGGGTGGGGCTGGGGCTCATTGCAGAGCCATTGGCCATTATCTTTGAAAACTTGTGGAGATCAGGAGAGATCCTGGATGATTGGAAAAAGGCAAATGTAGGGCCCATCTTTTAAAAAGGAAAGAAAAATCCAGGGAACTACACACCAGTCAGCTTCACCTCAGACCCTGGAAAAATCATAGAGGGGATCCTCAAGGAATCCATTTTGAAACACTTGGAAGAGAGGAAAGTGACCAGGAACAGTCAATATGGATTCACCAAGGGCAAATCATGCCTGACCAACCTGGTTAGCGTCTATGATGAGGTAACTGGCTCTGTGGACATGGGGTAGTTGATGGATGTGATATACCTTGACTTTTGATACAGTCTCCCCATATAAGTATGATTAGATAGCTAGTTAAATGGATAGATAGATTCAAGGGGTGATTGGCCCTTTAAGGAGTGAAGGCTCTCGACCCTATGTGTGATGTATTTAATTCACCTCCCCCAGTGGGAAAAATGAAGACTGAGTCAAATGACGCCTGTGTCTTGTGATAATTAGGCCTGTGGGGGAGGTCAGAGTCTAGGAGACACAGAAGGTGAAGAGGAATCCCATAATAGCAGCTATAAAGATATAGGGTGATGGGGCCTTGTATCTGTGCTACAGAGAGGAAAGATGAGGTGGAAAGCCAGGGGTCCTTATGGAGCTAAAGAGCAGGGAAGGACCCCAGATAGAAAGGTCTAGGAGTGGCAGCTTTATACAGAAAAGGGGCCTGAGCTACAGAGAGAAGGACCCTTGAGAACGTCGCCATATTGCACAACCCTGAAGTGAGACTCAGGAGAAGAAGCCAGAGAGGACAGACCTGTAGGCTACTAGACCTGTAGGGACTGAGCAGAAGAGCCTGTAGTGTGAGTTTATTTGTGGACTTTTATTTACTAATGTAGCTGTTGGGCCACATCACTGTGGAAGCAAGTTGAAAAGGGGAAAATGAGACATGGGTGCTGCAGAAGCACCCCATGCCACATCTGTCTATACGTATAGGATGAGACCTAGCCTCTCAGCCCACCAAATCCTTCCTGGGACAATGCCCACTCCTGTGAACAGGAGGTTGCAGAGTCAATGGTGTCAGGATGCCCTTATCCCTTGATCCTACACTTGGAAGGCAATGGGAATTTTGCTGTTGATTTCAGTAGGAGTGGGCCCAGGCCCTCCCTACCTGCTTAAGGGGAAGGCAGTTCAGGTGTAGCACACATCATGTATATCTCAGGGTACGTCTACACGGCAGCATTATTTTGGAATAATTGCCCACATGCACAGTCCTGCAAAATTCCATAGGATTAGTGACAGCAAAGGGTGCTCACCAGAGACAGGGCTGGCTGAGGTCTTTATGAGTATGAGTTTCAAACTGTTCCGCTACCCACCTGGAGCTGCTTTCATCTGTGGGAAGGACCCATACATCTGATACACCCACCCCATATCAGTGGTGTTTTCCAGGCCCAGAGCAGGCCAGCCATGTGGCCTTGCAGCTAGGACACAGGATGAGGGATCTGGAAACGTGTTTTTGTTGTCTCTGTGCCTCTACAATCTGAGTGCCATCTGAAGGAACCACATTACAGACTTCTAGCCTTCTCTCACCAGCTGGTCCTACTGTGGTATCTATTGCACCTGCCTGAGCCAGCTCTACCCCTGTCCTGGTGAGTCACCCAACAACCCACCCATCCCTGCAAGCCCCTTTCTTTTGCAGATTCCATCTTTTGCTGGATCCCTTCCATGTGCCTTTCCCTTTCGTTCCCTATCTCATCCCCTTCTCCCCGTCCACCCTTCATTTCTTTATTCTCTTCCTTTCTCAGAGCTCTCATCCAGTGATCCAAGTGGCAAGAAGAATGCGGAGACTTTGCAGCTTGGCTCATTTATGGTTGCCCCTCCCTGCATTGTAGTGCAGACAAGTCCTTTCCCTGCAGGAGGCTGCATTAGAAGAGGGTTAATCAGTCGAGAAGGCCTTTCCTTTCCTCTAGTGGTTCTAAAGGTTAACTCTGCTCTGGCTTTGCCGCCATTTTTCTGGTTGGGTGGGCAGGATGCTTAAAATGGCACTTTGCATGGTAGAAGTAAGGGCTGGGGGAGGAAGAAAAGCTTTTATTTCCAAAAATAACTCTGGAACAAAATGAGGAGGTCAGGAGATGAGTTGGGGAAGGAGAAGCCTCTTCCCCCAATGGCCTGCTCTAAAGTCTCATTCCTCCAAGGACTTAGAGAAGGAAAGCTTGGCTCTAATAAAATGCTGACAAGTATACGCGACTCAGGCGGTGCACCACTCCATTGTGCCCCTGCCAAAATTTTAATTGTTAACGGGAGTGTCTGCTCATGCTCCCTCCCTCCACTCCGACCCCAGTCGCATATGCCGATGAGACTAAAGCAAGCAGCACCCCAGCGTGTGCACATGCATGTGTGTGCAGTGCAGCCTGTTATTTTCACTTCCTCCTCACTATCTGCAGTGTGGCTCCTTCCGTCCCATGTCTAACCCTCATAGAATCATAGGGTTGGAAGAGATCTCAGCAGCCTAAAGAGGTCCATTTTCTTTTAGCTGGTCAGCTGCAGCTGCAGGGCCAGCGCCACTTCTTATGAGGGCCTCAGTGTCAATTCTTTGCTTTTTCTCATTTCACCGCCCATGCATGTTTGCAGGCTGGAGGCTTGCAGCAGGGAAATCAGCATGGAGTAGGGTAGATCCTGCAGATGGCAGACCATGTCATGGTACAACCTGGGCCATTATATGCTGAAATACAACTGGAGCACAATGCCACTTCACAGAGAAATCTAGCATCCGAATGCTGTCCTTTTCCTCTTGTGTATTGACAGCCAACTGGTTATATGTGCCAGCCCCACCTGTTGGTTGGCTTGAGACAAACCTAATTTTCTATCAAGTTTCGTTTGTATTAATGGCAAGGAAGAAGGCTCCCATCTAGCTATGTGGGGGAAAGGGGTGGTAAATCAGATTCATTTGTGCTCCCCCTCCCATTTTATTTACATTTTGGACTCTCCCTGAGCTCAGGTCCCATATAATTGTCCCACCCACTTTCTCCATCTCATACTTGGCTGTTCTGGACTGTGGCTGCTTTGAATTGGCAGAAAATGGCTGCAGAGTCCACATAACAAGCCCCACGGGTATCTCCCACTATATTCCCAACTTCAGAGATTATAGAACTGTAGTATTGTACTGTAGCTTCTCTCTGCTGCTGGTAGAAAGGGCATATTGGCAGCTTGGATTCCTTCGCTGTTAGCACAATTTCACATAGGTCCCATGTAAGCCAGTGTTTTAAATTCTAAGCTGTTTAGAGACTATGGGGATGGGCAGCTATATATAACTCTATGGTAGTAATGTGATACATAGGTCTGCAGCTGACCTTTTACACACGGGTGAATTTCCCCCTGGAATGGGGAATGCACTGCTAAACTATGTAAATGCGTTCCCAACAATATTTGCTCTGGGGCCCAATTCTGTGTGATGCTGAGCTCCTTGCATTCCCAGCATAGCACCATGGCTATCCCCAGCAGCTGTAGTTTCTAAAGCACCCAGTAGTTTCTAAAGTACTTTGGTGTGAGGTGCTCTCTAACCATAGACAATTGTGCAATGACTGAGAGAAAGAGCCGGAAAGAGTGTTTTCTGGAACAAACTTTGGGTGGGCATCTTATCAGGCCGGTGGCCAATAGGCCAGGAAATACAGTAACTTGTGCCTCCATCCAAAGCCTGTCACATTGACATGATAAATACGAGCCTCTATGCCCATGCGGCTGGGATCCGTCAAGACTGGGGGGACTTGCAGCACCAAAGAGCGGGTGAAGGGAGTTCAGAGATTTGTGTAAACAGGCGCTTTGGAGTTCACCTCGAGTTGCAATGACAGTAATTTGTTAGAGATGTCAGCCCCCTCTGCTTGGCAACTGTACCTCTTCCAACTCTGGCACAAAAACAAACAGGAGAAGTGTTGTCTGCCAGGCAGGCAGCAGAAGGGGTCTCCCATCTTCCGCATTCAAGTACAGAGCTTTGGCCCCTGTCAGTGGCTGCATGGCCTGCTGGGCTCTAGCAATCGCTTTTTGCTGTTGGCTGGCTTGCAGCTCTCCTGCTGAAGCTGTTGAGGCTCCAAGGCCGCTTGCAGGGATCCATTGTTTTTTATTAGCCACTTGGGATGGAGCTGGCGCTAAGCTGGTAGGCTCTGCCAAACCTTTGTGTAACAGGCAGGCTGTGAAGTGTTTCCCAGATGGAACAGCCTGTTCTCATTCTTCCCCCGGGGAAGATCTGCTGTAATACTCAAACCATTCTTAAAAGGGCACTAAAATCTCTTACTACTGTTGAAGGGAACCTCGCCGCAGTATATAAACTGCTAGAGGTGTCCCGTGAGCAAGGCAGGCACTTGCTACAAGGCTGTAAACACAAAAGGCTTAGGGTGCAGGAACACGAACAACAAAAACTTTTACTGACAGGCTACAACTACACTGCTAATTTTTTTTTCAGAAGAAGATATGCAAATCGCGCTCACATTTACAGATCTTCTAATTCTTTTTGTGGAAGAGGTTTTTGCTGATATTTGGCCCCATGTAGACGGGGCCAAATGTCGGGAAATCCTCCTCTTTTGCAAGACCCCTTATTCCTTGCAAATCGAGGTTCACAGGGTCTAGCAAAAGGGGAAGGGGTTCTGACATTTGGCCCAGTCTAAACAAGGCCAAATATCGGCAAAACCTCTTCTGCAAAAAGAATCGGAAGAAGATACGCAAACGTGAGCGCAATTTGCATATCTTCTTCCGAAAAAAAACAGTGGAGCTGTAGCCACAGTCTGGCTCAGCTGTGGCAGTCTCCCATGTAACCAGTGAAAGCCCCATTGCTTAACTCCTTTTAAGTTAGACTGGACTGTAGGGAACAGGCCTTTACTACTGTAGATGAGGTAATCCATCTCTACTTGATACGGATCTATAGGCTATATTCAGATCTCATGTACATTAGCCTAAATCTACTGAAAAAAAAAATGGGATTCTTGGCTCTGCCATCCACTGCAATCATGTAAAGTCAACCAGAGATTCACGGTGCCCAAGACATGGGCAGGCAACAGCTCAGCAGTTCCCTGCTGTCATAAAGGCCTTTTATGAGGCTCACCGGAGCAAGCTGTGGCCATTTACAGGGCAGCTGTGAGAACCATTTCCAATAATTACACCAGTTATTCCTGGAAGCCAGGTAGATCAATGAATACATTTTGATGACTGCTGATCAGAATGGTGGTATTATGAAAATACCATTTTTGTGGAAATTGAAATGTTCTGAAAATTTATCTGTTCCCACAACATTTTGATTTGACTCCAGTCTAATGAACTGAGGCATTTTGATAACATGAAAATGCCTCAGTTTGATATCTTGGAAATGGCATTTCAAAATAAAATGCATTTGTTTTTTATATTTAAAATTATTTTCAAAAATTAAAATAGGAGGGAAATGTTTTGATTGAGCCTGACAAAATATCTTCAGAATTTTGTTTCCCAGGAAACGTCTACATTTTTAGTTTGGGTATGCAAGGGAGGAAATGAAATTATGGAATTTACTTTATTATAGAAAATCCTTGTGATGGGATTCCTGCCCCCAAGAGCAGCACTGGGCTGTGGGACAGCTGTTTCCCCAGGACTTTGTCCAGTCTATGCTGTCTCTCACAATGCTAGTGACCATAGCAACTCCTCCAGGGGCTGTTATCACTCAACAGAACTGCATATGGAGACTGCACCTAGCTAGATAGCATGAATGCTCCCAAAGCCACTTATGAATCACACAGGGAAAGGCACTAGCCAAATCCCCTCACCTCCCAGCACTACAACTCAGGAATATAAGTGACTCTGATGAGGTGTGTATACCCTGCACTGGGCCAAGAGGGCTTAATGCCCTGTGAGGGGAGAAAGTCCCACGCCCAGCCACACTGAACATGTTCCAAAGGCTGGCACAGTGTAAAAAGGAGCAGCTAAGCTTAGTCTGGGCTGGATGCTGGAGAGGAAGGACCTTCAGAGGAGCTCTAGAGATGGGCCTGCCAGAAACCCATATGATGGGAGCTGGAGACCCAGCAGACTGTACTGAGCCTTCATAGATAGCAGAACTGCTGGAGGAGACTGATGCTGTGAAGCCGAATGACCCTGAAACTACAGGGCTCACCCCAATGCCACAATTGGTAGGAAGTGACCCAGGGTGAGTGCACAAGTCGTATCTCCAGCCTGAGGCTATATCTAGATGGCAGGCTTCTTTCGAAAAAAGCTTTTCTGAAAGAAATCTTCTGAAAAACTTCGTCTGGAAGAGAGCATCCACACTGCCAAAGCACATCGAAAGAGCCATCTGCTTTTTTGAAAGATAGCGTCCACACTGAATGGATGCTATCTAGCATATAAGCTGTGGTTATTGTGGATCGAATGGCCACCAGGGCACCTGTGCTTTTTCCTCTTTCCTCTTCTTGCAAAAGAACTCCCTCTTCCCACTCCACACACACCCTTTTCCGAAAGAGCTCTTTTGGAAAAAGGCTTCTTCCTTGTAGAAAGGGGTGTACCAATGTTGCAAAAACCTCCCTGTTCTGATTTTTTTCTTGAAAGAATGAGATTGCAGTGTGGACCTAAGTGAAGTTTTTTTCAGAAAAACTGGTGTTTTTCTGAAAAAAACTCTGTAGTGTAGACATAGCCTGAGTGAGCTCAGCATGTTGCAATGGGATTCCCCGCTGAGTGAGTGGTGGATCACTTCCCTACTGATAAGGCCCTGGGCTGGGGTCTGGTGGAGTAGGGTGGACCCTGACCCCCACCCTACTGGGACTGCTGCCCCAAGTCCCCTCTAACTCTGTGTTATTGATGCTAACCATTAGACCGTGCTGCCCTGAACTCCAGAGCTGTGTTATAGATTGTGGCCATGGGGCTGCACTGCCATGGGACGAAGCATGCTTGCGATGTGACAGTGACTATAAGGGGTTAGGGGAAAAGTCAGAGTAATTACTGAAAGAAAAGAAAATATAAACATGCAGCTAAACTCTCAGTCCCATTTGACTGGGCAGCATCTAGATCAAGCAGGTTTTTTTCACCCCAATGGATATTGCAGTCTGTAACATACAGATTTTGCCTTGAAATCTGGCCCACTTTCAGTTGGAATCTTCAGCATTCTCAGTGTCCTGGTTGCTGGCAGTGTAGGTGGGTGAAAAAGAAAGTCCAGTTGTGTTCTGTTTTATTCCGTCAGCCCCATGTGCTTAGGGAGCACAAGCCCAGCCATGTCTGGGGGCCTTTTTTAGTGTCTTCCAGAACAGGCTAAGCAATTCCCCCACTGCAGGGGTGGGCAATAAAAAAATGGCAGCCTGCAGGATTAGTTCCTGGTAGGCTGCCACCGTTATGTTTATCTATGCCTCTACCGGTATTGGAGGATCACACCTCTGGTTGGCTGCGAATCGCTGTTCACGGTTAAGGCGAGTGATGAGAAGCATTGCAGACTGGGATGTCACTTCCTGCCACTCACATTCACAGTCAACAAGCACTGCAATTCTCAGATACCTGTGGAGGTGCAAGTAGACATGTGAGTAGGGGCCGGCCAGAAACTAACCCTGTGGACTGGATTTGGCCCATAGGCTGGAATTTATCCACTCTTGCCCTAATATATCCTCATGCAGGTGAGTCACTGAATTGTAGTCCACTTGCTGGACACTGCGCAGACATTGGTTACTTTTCTTCCTGTTTCCTTTGGGGAGCAGATATCTAGTTGAATCTCAAACTTTAGTGGCAGCCATAATTCTCATAACTTCATATTCATTAATGATATACATAGATGGAAAGAGAAATAACTTTCAGCAGATCATAACCTTTTTCCTGATAACTCCCATGGCATGCTTTATATGCAATATTACAATTCTATGCAGACGAGGAATATGGAGTTTAGAAAGTACTTCCCCCAAAGTATAGAATGTTGCAGTCCTGTTCCTGACAAACTCTAGTTTTGACCAAGGCAAACAGTAAAGTGCAGCATAGATCAACAGACTTGGATCTGCACGATGCCAAGATCTTCCCTTGTTTACAAGACCTGGGACTAAGCTGAAACGCTTCATTGAATTGAAATACAAGTGCAGAATAGAAAACATTTGAATTATGGGACTTTTACTTTCTTGTATTGTGTGACTGTGTTAGCCCAATTGCTAAGGCTTGAGAGTAGACTCAGGAAGTATGAATTCTATTTATAGCTTTAGTAGTTAATATGCAACCTTGAATAAGTCACTTCTCTTCCATGTACTACAGTTTCCCCATGAGTAAAATAAAATGAATGATATCTTAACTCCTTTGTAAAACACTTTGAGGTCAGCAAATGAAATGTGCTACGTAACAATGAGGTACTACTAACTTCCAACATCTAAAAACTATCCATTTAAAAACACTGACTATTTTAGTAGGTCTCCAAGATAATTCTGAAAGCTGATTAATAAAATGCATTAACTTATGTGTCTTTACTGATGCAAAGTCATTTCTGATAGGATGAATTTTTGGTGGCTTTTTTGTTTTCTTTTCTTTTGTTTCCTTTTCTCTCATCAAAATAACCACACACAACATTGCTTTAAAAAAGACTTTTAGTTTATGCAAACAGTTTAAAAATAAACACTGGAATAGCTGAGGGAAAATTAAACAAACCAATTCCTGAGATATAAATCACAGACTTTCAGGAAGGCAGGATTAATTCCTCATCCCACAGTTTTGAAAGCATACAGCTGGGCCATCTGAGCTGGACATATGATCACCAGGAACATTTCTGCCACCATATACTTAGGTCAAATCTACACTGCAAAGCTTTGGCAGTATAGCTATGTTAGTCTGGGTTGCGACTGATGTAGCTATGGTAGCAAAAAGCCTTGCATTCATGCAGCTATACCCTCAAAAGAGATATTTTTTGTGAATAGTTTATGATGTTTAAGGATGTAGTTTAACTATACCACTGAAAGAACATATTCTGGTAGAAGCTACGTCTCCAGTAAGGAGCTTTGTGGGTACAATATAGCCCTATGGGCAAAGCCTTTCCAGTCTCGACTAGTCCTTAGCCTGTAAATTCTTTGGGGGCAAAGATCACTTTTCTGTTCTGTTTACAGCACTATACATTTGGGATACTTATTCCTTGGTTTCTGAGACTTTGCCCTGTCTGAGGTTGCATTTCAAGCTTTTGTTCTCCACTGGGAGAGCTAGAAACATTTCTTTGTTTAAACTTAGTATCACATGGCATTAGAACATAAGAACACCCACACTGGGTGAGACCAAAGATCCATCTAGCCCAATATCCTGTTTTCCAACAATGGCCAATGTCTTGGGCTTCAGAGGGAATGAACAGACCAGACATTTGTCAAGTGAACCGTCCCATTTCTGACTTCCAAAATAGTGCTTGCCAAAATCAATGAAGCATGTGTTAAACAGAGTTGCTACATCTAGATTGCATCCCTTTTTCTTAAAAGGGATGCAAATTAGACATATCACAATTGCTAATGAAGCGGGGATTTAAATCTCCCCCACTTTATTAGCATAAAAATGGCTGCCGCTTTTTTTCGGCACGGAGCTTTGCCGGAAAAAAGCGCCAGTCTAGAAGCGGATCTTTCAGAAAATAAAGCCTTTTCCGAAAGATCCCTTATTTTAAGAGGGATAAGGGATCTTTCGGAAAAGGCTTTATTTTCCAAAGATCCGCGTCTAGACTGGTGCTTTTTTCCTGCAAAGCTCCGTGCCGAAAAGCTCCAGGAGCAAAGAATCAAGGCCACACTTACAGAAAGGGGTACTGCAGCCTGCAAAGCAGTGACTCAGAATAGGATTTAGGGATCCACATGAGCTTCCAGTGTAATTCTGTGACATGAGGGGTTAATGCAACCCTCGGTGCTGAAAAGAGGAGTAAGAGCAAGGAGATGATTTTAACCTTTGTGTGCAGCATTGGTGAGACCAATAACAGGATACTACCTCCAGCACTAGCCTCTGACTTTTCAACATTCTGTTTAAAATTAGCCAATTAGCCCGTCATAAGACGGGATTTTCAGGTCTCTCCTCCACATCGGTCTTCTCCCCTGAGCCTCCGGTCTCTCACTCTGTGTGTCTCTCTCTCTCCTCCTTCTCCTACTGCTTCCTCCCCCTCTCTCAGCTCTCCTCTGCCTTCTGCCTCTCTCTCCATCTCTTTCTTTCTCTTCTCCCAACTCCTGCCTCTCACTCTCCCTTTCTCTTCTCCTCCTCTGTCTGCCTCTCTCTCTGCTCCATCTCTCCCCACCCCTCTTCCCCCTCCGCCGTGGCGCTCGGCTGAGTGCTGTGCACTCAGCCGGGCCTTGGCGGGAAAAGGGTGGTGATGTACACGGCCTGGGGACAGGGCTGTGTACATCACCGTCCCGCCACCTTCCCTTCCCGGCAGGCCGCCATGGGAGAGGGTCGATGACGTACACGGCCAGGGGCGGGGCCGTGTATGTCACAGCCCCACCCCCTTCCCCTCCTACTGTGGCACTCGGCTGAGTGATGCACGCTCAGCCAAGTACAACAGCGGGAGGGGAAAAAGGGCAAGGCGGTGATGTACACAGCCCTGCATCCTGGCCGTGTACATCACTGCCTCACCCCCCTTTCCCTCCTGCCACAGTGCTCAGCTGAGTTCTGCGCCACTCGGCTGGGCCACAGCAGGGGAGCAAGTGGTGGCAAGCAGCCGTTTGAGGTCCACACTCCCCATGCCACTTGCCACTACTTGCTCCCTCGCCGCGGCGCAGAACTCAGCTGAGCCCCACAGCAGGAGGCAAGAGGGCCCCCCCCAGAGGTGAGTCTGTAACGCTCACCTACAGCATTATAGACTCTCAGACATTAGGCTACTTTATATATGATGTGGACAAGGTGCAGGAACTGAGTGACGGGATGAGATGTCTTAGTGTGAGAGACTTGAAGGGGTGAATCTCAAAAGAGGTGACTCGACGACAGAGTATCAGGACCTTTGTGTGTACAAAACACTGGGGGCTCTGCAATCTAGTGAAGAAAGGCAGCACAAGAACCAATGGCTGCTAGCAGTTAAAACCAGACTAATTCCCATTGGAAATAAAGCTTATGCTTGTGCTAGTGGGGATGGCTAGCTATTGGGGCCAAACTACCAAGGGGAGTGTTGGAGTCTCCAGTTCTTGATAGCTTCAGATCGAGACTGGACAATGCCTTTAGCCAGACACAGGGCCTTGTACTCAGCAGAGCTGTAGCTCTTTGGCTACAATGTCATGGCCTGTGATGTTCAGGAGAGCAGACCTGGCCTCACATTCTATTAATCTCACAAACGGTTCTGTGTGGTTTATCTTTTTCATTAATGCAATAATCTAATTCCATCTATTGGAGTGAGCCACTGCTGCAGTATTTGTGTGTCACGTTTCTCAACAAATAAAATACCTCCTGCCCCGTCATCTGGCATGTGCGCATGCGGGTGAGCCTATATGATATACTCGCTCTTAAGCCCCTTACTGGAATGTGTAAACAAGTCTTGGCCCCCGGCTTAGTATTTGCTAATAAACCATCTGGCATTGCTTATTTTAATTGCACTGCGCTCCTATTTGGGGGCTCCCAAATGAGACGATGCCCTAAATTCTTTTGCACAGCATTTGGCCAGGGATAATTGTTCCATTGAAATGGCAGGCCCAGCACGGCAGGCTCTTTGATTCCATTCCAGGGTAGGCAGGTGCTTTCAATATTCGCCATGTTAAGTCTCTGTGATAGGGAAAGTGTTTGCAAGATGCATGTCGGAGGGGTGGAGGGAGAGATCCCAACCTCCCCCAGAGCTGACATTGAGTTTTTCCTGCTGCTGCCAAGGCACATGGCCTGTCCTCTGGTGAGACAGAGCGAACCAGTCACTCTGACATACCTGCCCTTCTGACAGCGCTTTGGCTCCTTGGGGCACGAAGGGGGCCTGTGACCTTGCTGAGGTGATGCCAAGCGGCTTCTCTGTTGAGGCTCTGATCTCAGCCTGTGTCCTTGTCCTGCTCCCGCTCACGCAGGGGCTTGTCTGTTTTGTTAGCTGTTCTTCTGCCTGTGACTCTCCTGCCATGTCAAAGTGTCAGCAGTGACCTGTCCCTACTGCTGCCCAGGAGCCATTCCCTGCTCTCTCATGTGTTGACAGGCTCTGCCAATGCAGTGTGATCCTCTGTCTGGTTCCTGAAGGTTTCACTCCCCTGATCCCACCCCGCTCCCCTTTTGTTCTCACTCCTCCTGTCTTTTAGAGTTGCCGTCTTCCCTTTCTCACCCTTCTTTGATCTGTTTCTCCTTCTTTCCTCTCTCTGCATCTCCCTCCCTCCTCCTACCTGCCTAACTATTACTGTACTTGTTAACCAGTTGCTGCCCTGAGCCCAGCCAGAAGGAGCCTCCTCTGCTGGAAGATTTAAGACTGAGGTGGCTGCCTCTGGGAGTGATCACAGGCTCGTGCCTTCCCTTGTCAAATGAATGGATGTGAACATATGCCCTGGGCTGTTTGCTCTGTCCTGGCAATGCAAACAGGTCTGAGCATAGGGCTACAGCCCCTGCCAGGCAGCAGCTGTCTTCCTGTGTCCCCTGCAAACTCTTCAGCAGGTAAATATTGGCTTCTTTGAACCTTGATTGATTCCTCTACTTAGAGAAGCAAAATGGGCCCACCATTGGAATAGGATCAGGGAACCTAGGTTCTATTCTTGACTCGGCCACTGACCTGCTATGTGCCATTGGGCAAGTCATTTCCCTGCTCTGGGCCTCAGTATCCTCTCCCACTTTTTGTCTGTCTTGTTCACTTAAATTGTAGGCTGTCTCTTAATGCATGTCTGCATACCTATCAGCATGGAGCCCTAAGCTCAGCTGTGGTGTAATGGGGAAGTCTTACAAACCTTTCCCATCAGTATGTTCTTTAGGGCACCAGGCCTGGCAAAGCAAAAACATTCCTTAGGATAATATATGGGGAGGAAATGGCTTGAAAGACACAGGTTTGGTAAGTCATTATTCCTGGTGCAGCTGAGCACAGGGAATGTACTACCTGGTGCAGTGTTTTCCAATTTTATTTAGCCAGGGAACCCTTTTAAACGCAAAAGAATTTTGCAGAACCCCTAATAACAGACTTATATATGGAGCTGAAAAAGTAGACAACAAATAAGAAAGGATAATAATAAACAAATGCTAAACAACATCATGATATGTAGATTAATCTATCATAGTCAATTTGTATGTCACAGTTAAATTTTTAAATACAAGAAATCACACAACTATACTGAAGTAAAGTATTTGCGAGAGCACTGCCCGCACTCTCCCATACAAGCAACTGGTTTGACAGCTGAAGCTTCGACTTTGTCCAACACGGTGCTAGTATTCGTATTCAGTCACCCATGTGATCCACACTCCTTAAGAGTGAGTATGGGGATTTATGATGGTATGTAACAAGTGATCATACTCCTGACTGACTGTGTGCACAGCGCTGAGTAGTGACATCATTGTCCTCACTCTCTGACTAAGCTGGCATTACACAGGGACACTTATCGTGGCAAACACAAATGAAAATTGTTTTCAATAAAATAAATATTGACTATTATTTTTTAAAAACATCAAATGTTATTGTAATGGAATTTTCTTGCGGAACCCTTAGTTTCACTTTGCGGAACCATGGGGTTCCTCAAAACACCATTTGGGAAACATGGACCTGGTGTCATACATAGTGAGCAGTTAAGGTAGGACTACAGTGCGGCTTAAGGTGTCTGCTTGAGCTGGGAATTATGTACCCGTGCTAGCCCTGATCAGGATAGTATGCTAAAAATAGCAGGCATCGACAGTGGCTGAGGTTGGGCATCTGATCATAACCCTGGGGTCTCAGAGCATTCTCCTTGAGCAGAAAGTCTAACCTGCTGCTTTTTAGGGTTGCAGCTTGGTTGGAATTATACCTCCAATTGGAGGATGGATGTGCTCTCTGATGCTTCACTAATGTCTGCAAAGCAGCTGGAAACAAAAAGAACTACATGAGAGCCAGCTGCTGGGGATGCACTGCCAGGCTCTGGGGCCCATGAGTAGGATGTAGAAGCTCCTTGCCACACTGCAATGCCCTGCCAATCTGGGGCCCTAGTGTTCACACTGCTCTGCCTGGACCACAATCCTGTCCTAGCATGCACTGAGTTCAGTGCAAAGCCCAAGATAGATTTTTTGGGTGGGTCTTTTTCTGACTATCCCACAATCAAAGACCATTCAGTAGCTGTCTTTATGGGACTACCTGCTCCTCTGCAGAATTGCCAGACAAGGAGAAGCAGCCCCCTTCCAGAGGTATGGCTACTCCAGCCATCCAGCTCATAGTAGGTCCAAATGCGGCAGCCTCTTTTTTGATGGTTCTGGTGCTGCTAGCTGTAGAGATGGAAACTGTTGTGTTTGGGGTCATTCCTGTACAAAAGACCATTGTGGTGTTGTTTTTTTAAATAAGGCTTATACAATGTATCTGATCCTTGAGCAGATTCTTGTAGGAAGAATCCCAGAGAAAACTCATCTATTTGCTATTTACCACCCATGATCACTCTCACGCACACACTGTGCTGCTTGTGTATGATCCATGATGCCTTCTAAAGCCAAGATGCACAGAGAACATAGGCTCAGCCCTTGCTATGCCTTCTGGCGTAGTATCTCCAGTACACCCTGGTTTTGGGATTAGCATGCACCTTGATCTCCTTACTTTCCAAAGGCCTGGTGATAAATTCTGTCTCAAAACCCCCGCCCTGATTGACTCATTATCAGGCAGCCAAGTGCAAGGAAGTAATCTTTGACCCTGCCGGATAGGAAGTGTGACTGCTCAATGATTAATCCTTATCAGACCTTTAAATGGTTCTTTTTTTTTAAGTGACAGTGGCGCCTTGTTCACCATAAATAAATAAATATATAAGTAAAGTGACATCTCCTTGCCCCCTCTGCAAACACTATGTGAAAGGAAATGGAAAAGCTCAGGGCTTGATGGAGTTTTGGTAGAAGATCAGCGCCTGGACTTTGTAGGAACTATGAATGGTATCAGAATGTTCTTTCTCCCTCCCAAAGCTGCTTCCTGAATGTGGCTGAAGCTGATAAGAGTGAGCACAAACAGTAGAGGTCCACATGGGCCAGAACTCAGTGCTGAGGCTAATATAAAACCAAGCATCTGTCACTCAAGGGCTATGTCTATACTGGTGGGTTCTTGTGCAAGTATGGCCGTTCTTGCACAAGAATCCTTAGAGCGTCCACACTGCCCGCCTGCTCTTGTGCAAGAAAATTTACAGTACGGTGTCAGAAAAGAGGGCTTCTTGCGTAAGAGCTACGCTCTTTTCCTACAAGGTAAGCTCTCTTGCGCAACAGCTCTTGCACAAGAGGGCAGTGTGGATGCATGGCAGGGGTTTCTTGTGCAAGAAAGCATCCACACTGCCATTGGTGCTCTTGCACAAAAGCACATCTCACACATGGCAGTGTGGACGTGTTCTTGCACAAGATTCCTTGCACAAGAACTCTTGCACAAGAAGCCGACAGTGTAGACATAGCCAGGGAGTTGGCTACTGCTCTTAGCTCTGTTGGGCTGTGTCCAGACTCAAGAGTTTTTTCGAAAAAACTTCACCTGCATCTAGACTACAGCCGCGTTCTTTTGAAATTAAATCAAAAAAACGCGGCTATTCTTTCGACAGCGGAAAACCTCATTTCACGAGGAAGAATGCCTTTTTTCAAAAGTGCTCTTTCGAAAAAAGGCGTTCTTGAATGCAAACAGGGCTTTTTCCAAAGAGAGCATCCAGACTGCCTGGGTGCTATCTTTCGAAAAAGTGGCTTGCTTTTTCGAAAGTACTGCTTGCAGTCTAGACGCTCTTTTTCGAAAGAGGCTTTTTCGAAAGTATCTTTCGAAAAAGCCTCTTTCGAAAGAGGCTTGCAGTCTAGACGTAGCCTTCGTGTCATTCTATCAGCAGTGTAATGAACTGAGGGTATGTCTACACTACAAAGGTAGTTCGAACTAATGGACGTTAGTTCGAACTAACTTTCATAGGCGCTACACTAGCGCTCCGTTAGTTTGAATTTAATTCGAACTAACGGAGCGCTTAGTTCGAACTAGGAAAACCTCATTGTACGAGGACTAAGCCTAGTTCGAACTAGCTAGTTCGAATTAAGGGGTGTGTAGCCCCTTAATTCGAACTAGTGGGAGGCTAGCCCTCCCCAGCTTTCCCTGGTGGCCACTCTGGCCAACACCAGGGAAACTCGTCTGCCCCCCTCCCGGCCCCGAATCCCTTAAAGGGGCACGGGCTGGCTACGGTGCCCGTGCCAGGTGCAAGCCTGCCAGCACCCAGCCAGCAGACCCTGCACCTGGCACGGATCGAGCCACCCACCCGATGCCCCCCAGCCCACCCCCTCTTCCCGGGACCAGGCTGGCGGCTCCCGGGAGCTTGCCTGGGACTGCAAGAGGCGGGCACCCGCCTGGTCTAGTGCAGAGATCGTGGACCTCGTCCATGATCTCCACACTAGGCACAGGAAAGTGGCCGTCTAGGGCAGGAGAGCTGCCAGCCTGGCCACCCAGGAGCAGGTGTGCAAGAGAATCAAGGGGGTCCAGTGAGACCCTCGACCCTGAGCCCTGAGCTTACAATGGCCATCCTGGGTCAGACCAAAAGTCCATCTAGCCCAGTAGCCTGTCTGCCGACAGCGGCCAACCCTAGGGACCCTGGAGGGGATGGAGCGAAGACAGTGACCAAGCCATTTGTCTCGTGCCATCCCTCTCCAGCCTTCCACAAACCATGGGCAGGGACACCACTCCTACCCCCTGGCTAATACCACTCCATGGACCCAGCCTCCATGACTTGATCTCACTTCTCTTTAAACTCTGTTCTAGTTCTAGCCTTCACAGCCTCCTGCAGCAAGGTGTTCCACAGGTTGACTCTTTGCTTTGTGAAGAACTTTCTGTTACTAGTTTGAAGCCTGTTACCCATTCCTTTCCTTTGGTGTCCTCTAGTCCTTCTTTATGGGAACTAATGAAGATTTTTTCTATATGCACCCTCTCCACCCAACTCCTGCTTTTAGAGACCTCTATCCTGTCCCCCCTCCGTCTCCTCTTTTCTAAGCTGAAAAGTCCCAGTCTCTTTAGCCTCTCTTCATATGGGACCTGTTCCCAACCCCTGATCATCTGTAAATACCAGCTGTAAAGAAAAGCAGGAAGGGCAATCATCCCAGGAGACACTGTGCATGAAGTTTAGCCCTAATCTCAGAGCCGATACTGAAAGGTCACGGTTCAGATAATGGTGATGTTCTTTGTGCAAGGCCATCTGTTGCCTAGACAGTGGGCACTTTCCTGCATTGGCATGGATGTCCCAGGGGAGCATCGCTACACCCACAGCCTGGGGACAAGCAGGCATGAAAGGAGCCAGGTAGGCCAGGAGCCTGTGGATGGTAGGGAGGAATGGGACAGCTTGGCTTCCATCTGGGCTAAGCACATGCTGAGTCTGGCAGTGGTGGCATCCCACAGAGAGAAAACTTCTATCCCTGCCTACTGGAGGAGAGGGGCAAAGATGTTGGGGGAGGTGTGTGTGAGCCACTTGCCAGAGAGAGTGCTATTGGGGTTCCATCCTTTTCCTTTCTCCGGCAGGTTCCCATAACAGGGATCAGTCTCCTCTGCATCACTGTGCTTGATTGGCAGCAGAGTGCGGGTATGAGCCTGTGCCATGCGCAGCACTGCTGTGTGTTCCCAAGACCCCAGCCTCCTTTGTGGTGGCTTGTCATGGGAAGGTGTCCCATCACAGAGTCTGGAGGAAGGCAGGTCTGTCCAGGAACCTTGTAAGAAGGAGCAATGGGTTCCCGTGTGACAGCCTCATGGGGCTGGGTGCTCCGGATTGGCACTTCATATGCACAGGCTGTTGTGTGAGCCCCAGGCTGAGACGGCCAAGTGTGGAGCACATAGCCCCTCACAGCCTGCTGCCTCGCCCTGCGTGTAGATAGAGAAAGTTATGGAACTCACCTGAAGTGCCTTCCCCGGCCTCGTCCAAGCCATGGGAGACCTCCTGGGAGGAGATATTGGCTCCAAGGAGATGACTAACTCCTGGCAGGCAGGCATGGTGTCGATGCTGGCCTCCTCCTCAACATCACCATGATCCACAGCCCCGCTCTCCTGACGACAGACATGTTCAGGCCAGTGTCGATGACAGGTACAGGGAGGCAACAAGCTTCCCTCTCAGGATACCATCCAGCTACTGGTGAAAGCAGCAGGTCTGGAGTGCCAACCCAGAGTGGGCACTTTGTTCCCTGGCCTTGGTGTAGGCCTGCCTCAGTTCCTTTATCTTCAACTGCGCCTGGTACTGGCTGCATGTGTGCCTGTTCTGAGTCAGGCTGGTGGCAATCCAGATGTAGACACCAGCATTTTTTGATCCTGAAGGTTAGAATTCTCTCTCCAAGCCTCTATGAGATCCAGAATCTCTGCACCAGCCCAGGCCAGTGCCCCCCTGGCTAAGAGCTTCCAAGCTGGCTGCAGCTATGCTTGAAGCCATGGGGAGGCTCAGAGAGAGCACAGGGATCGGTCATGACAGCAGTGCAGGTAATGTAGGGTGCTGGGGTGTGGCATGGGGTTAGCAGGGCCACTGTGGTGCCTCAAGCCCTTTCCCTTCTGCCTGCAGCATTAAACCCTGCAGGAGAAAGGAAGCTATAGAGTTTTCAGGAGTGTGGACAGAGTTGCCACCAGAGCAGCAATGAGAGGCTCTGGAGGCCAATTATTTTGAAGTAACAACTGTGTCCCCACACTAACCCTATTTGAAAATAGCCATTTCAAAATAGGTGTTATTCCTCATAGATTCAGGGGTTGTTATTTCAAAATAACAAGCCTGTTATTTTGAAATAATTTCAAAATAATGGGTTTGCTGTGTGGACACTCACCTTGTTGTTTTGAAACAACTCTGTAGTGTAGACATGCCCTTAGTGGCCAGGTCACCAAACTGGGACTTAGGAAATCCAGTTTCTAATCCTGGCTCTGCCACTGACCTGCTGAGTGACCTGGAGCAAGTTGCTCTTTGTGCCTTAGTTTTTCCCTCTGTTAAATGGAGACATGGATACTGACTTCCTTCGGGTTCTACTGATAAGAAGAGTTGTCTATGAACTAAATGGTATTATTAACATAGCTCCAGATTTCTATTCATGTGCCTTAAAGATAAAGTTGTTGTATTTTAGGCACTATTTGTATTACTGAAGTGCCTTAAAACCCCACCCACAGAGCAGAAACCCATAGTACTAAATACTGTACAAACAGAAAGACAGTCCCTGACCTCTTACTGTCTAAACATAAGACAAGAAGAGACAGCTTGATGGATGGGAAAATAGAACCTACATTTCCTAATCCCAGTTGTGGGTCTGGTCTCTGCTTCTGCAGTGTAAGGTGACAGACCAGTTCTCCCACAATTCCCTGGGAAAGAATCAAAGAGCAGCTCCATTTATTGCAGACCAATGAAGCTGGGGATGTGCAGCCATCCACCTATGGTGCACATCCCAGGAGCATAGCCATGTAGATGCTCACCCAGGTCAGGCTACTCAAGAGCTGATCCTGTGTCTTAACACTACAGTGAAGTCCTACCCCTCTAGTCCAGTTCTGGTAGTCCCTGCTTCAGTTTCAATGTGGGCAAAGCAAAGCTGTTTCAGTGTGTTCAGGTTGTGCCAGGGCAGTAGTTAGTTGTGCCAGGGCAGCCCTTCTCTCTGTCAGCACTGCTGAGAATCCTGCCTTTAATTGGCCTCTGTCCTTAGTTGGTTAAAGCTCCGTCAAGCCCTTTCTCACTGCCCAGAAATTTCCCAGACTAATAGCAGGGAACTATCAGTGGGGATAAGAGAGATAAGGTGACATTTGACAGGTTCACAGGCTGAATATGTAACTGAAAGGCAGAACCAAGCCTGGGACCTCTGGAGTTTAGTGCATGAACCTCTACCAGTTGAGCTAAAAGCCTGTTGACTCTCAGCTAAGGCTATGGAGCAAACTAATTCTTTCTCTAAGTTGTCTAAGTGCCACTACATGGGACAGCGAATCATACCCAGCAGGTGTGTGGGTTACAAATGCAAACCTCCAAACGTTGCACCTTTATGTCTCCCACATGGCCTAATAGGACTCTTGAATGTGTAATGGAGGGGAAAAACTTAAAAACCACAGTCTTGCAGCACCTTAGAGACTAACAAAACATTTAGATGGTATCATGAGTTTTTGTGGGTACAGCCCGCCTTTTCAGGTGAATGGAGTTATTAAAAGTCCAGTTTCTAAATAAATACGGGGTGGGGGGAAGGAAAAAGAAGGGGAAAAAGGAGGGAAGAAATAGTCAGTTAGGGTATGTCTACACTACAAAGTTAGTTTGAACTAACGGACGTTAGTTCGAACTAACTTTAATAGGTGCTACACTAGCGCTCCGCTAGTTCGAATTTGACTCGAACTAGCGGAGCGCTTAGTTCGAACTAGGAAAACCTCATTTTACGAGGATTAAGCCTAGTTCGAACTAGCTAGTTCGAATTAAGGGGTGTGTAGCCCCTTAATTCGAACTAGTGCGAGGCTAGCCCTCCCCAGGTTTCCCTGGTGGCCACTCTGGCCAACACCAGGGAAACTCTATGCCCCCCTCCTGGCCCCGGACCCCTTAAAGGGGCACGGGCTGGCTACGGTGCCCGTGCCAGGTGCAAGCCTGCCAGCACCCAGCCAGCAGACCCTACACCTGGCACGGCACAGAGCCACCCACCCGATGTCCCCCAGCCCACCCTCTGTTCCCGGGACCAGGCTGGCGGCTCCCGGGAGCTTGCCCTGGACCGCAAGAGGCGGGCACCTTCCTGGGCTAGTGCAGACATCGTGGACCTCATCCACAATCTCCGCACTAGGCACAGGAAAGTGGCCGTCTAGGGCAGGAGAGCTGCCAGCCTGGCCACCCAAGAGCAGGTGTGCATGAAAATCAAGGGGGTCCACTGAGACCCCCGACCATGAGCCCTGAGCTTACAATGGCCGTACTGGGTCAGACCAAAGGTCCATCTAGCCCAGTAGCCTGTCTGCCGACAGCGGCCAACCCTAGGGACCCTGGAGGGGATGGAGCGAAGACAGTGACCAAGACATTTGTCTCGTGCCATCCCTCTCCAGCCTTCCATAAACTTTGGGCAGGGACACCACTCCTACCCCCTGGCTAAGACTACTCCATGGACCCAACCTCCATGACTTGATCTCACTTCCCTTTAAACTCTGTTCTAGTTGTAGCCTTCACAGCCTCCTGCAGCAAGGAGTTCCACAGGTTGACTATTTGCTTTGGGAAGAACAACTTTCTCTTACTAGTTTGAAGCCTGCTACCCATTCCTTTCCTTTGGTGTCCTCTAGTGCATCTTTATGGGAACTAATGAAGAACTTTTCTGAATGCACCCTCTCCACCCAACCCCTGCTTTTAGAGACCTCTATCCTGTCCCCCCTCCGTCTCCTCTTTTCTAAGCTGAACAGTCCCAGTCTCTGTAGCCTCTCTTCATCTGGGACCTGTTCCCAACCCCTGATCATGTTAGTTGCCCACCCCTCTCCCAGCCTTTCTCTTCCCCTCTCCCACCTCCTTTTCCCAGTCTCCCCCAGTTTTGTTCAATAAAGACAGAGTCAATGTTGGAAGAAACGTTATCTTTATTTTGTACATCAATAAGAAGGGGGGCTAGGGAAGGGTAAGTGGAAGGAGGTGAGGGAGGAATGGGGTACGAGCCCCCGATGGGGAGGACTGGGCTGGCTCTGCGGGCTTCTGGGGGTGTAAGCTATCCTGCAGCCCCCCAATTGCCCCCTCTCCCGAGATGGCAGCCTGCGGCAAGTGCAGCCGGGCTGATGGCCGAGTGGTGTGATGTGCCCAGTGTGGGTACTCCGGGCACTCCAAGCCAGAACTTCTTTGCAAGCGGGACACCCCTTAGAACTGTGTGTCCGGGCTGGGGGTCGGGACCCTTTAAGCGCAGCCCGTGGCTAGCCTGAGACAGCATCTCCATGCTCTAAGTCCTCCTCTTATGCCCTGCCGGCACTGCTTCCGGACATCCTTAAGCCCTGTTCAGAGTCCACTCAATGTGGACTTGCTAGTTCGAATTAGCAAAACGCTAATTCGAACTAGTTTTTAGTTCTAGACGCGTTAGTTCGAATTAGCTTAGTTCGAATTAACTAATTCGAACCTAGTTAGTTCGAACTAACTTTGTAGTGTAGACGTACCCTTAGAGAGTCCATGCTACATGAAGCGGATAGAGAAGGTGTTAATTGTTCTATGGAGGGAAGATAGTGGACCTTGATTTTCCCTTTTCTAGAATCCAGCTGTCTCTCAAGAGGAGGTTAATTGGTCTTGACCACTTTCTCTTTCCCTCTTAGTTGTTTATATAGAGAATGATCTTTTAACCCTCTCCTCATCTTTATGGGGGAGATAAAAGTGTTAGCACATCTACAGCCTGCTTCACCCTTCCTCTCCCATCTCAGGCACAAAGTAGCAGGGTATCCGTGAAGAGGAGGCACAGCCATGATTGGAATGGTCCTTTGCCCCTAGGTCCAGGACTTGGTCCTATTTCTTTCCTTCTTCCTGCCAGATGGGGAAGTCTATGAGTTTAAAAGCAGAAATTACCCCAAGCCCTAGCAGCTGCCATTTGAGAACATGGGAGGAAGGTGTCAGTCTCCGTTTTTCATACTGGGTGGGCCTGAATGAATCCTGTTTCTCCCAGGGCAAGTGCTCCTCTGCAGATTCTTTGGAGTTTGTAGCTGGGGTACAGGCCCTATGTGCAGGATGGCATATCCCCTAGGGTCTCAGATGATCTGAAATTTGAAGGCCAGCACTTATGTCCCTGGCTCTCTTGTGTATCCTGCCCTCTTGAGACAACTAAAGAAACTGCTGTTTATTGGGGGAGGAGAGAGCTGTGGCCTAAGTGTATCACTCCTAGGTTATGTGCATGTTCAGTAACTTTTGATAATTAAAAACAAAAATTTAGGTGGATAATATCCATGGTTGTTTTCATGCATTTAAAAATGGTTATCTATCTGTTAAATTTTCAGTTGGGCAAAATTTGGGGGTTTAAGCATTCTTTCCATTGTATCCATTTAAACTTTCCTAGTTATGGGAAATGATAAGGGGGTATGTCAACATACTGACACTTGACATTGAGGCTGTGTCTAGACTACATGCCTCTGTCGGCAGAGGCATGTAGATTAGGGTTGTAGGCAAAGGCAAATGAAGCCGCGATTTAAATGATCGCGGCTTCATTTACATTTACATGGCTGCCGCGCTGAGCCGACAAACAGCTAATCAGCTGTTTGTCGGCTTGCCGCTAGTCTGGACGTTCCCCCATCGACATCAAAGCCCTTTGTTGGCAGCCCCGTTATTCCTCGTGGGATGAGGTTTACTGGGGCTGCCGACAAAGGGCTTTGATGTCGACAGGGGGAACGTCCAGACTAGCGCGCGAGCCGACAAACAGCTGATCAGCTGTTTGTCGGCTCAGCGCGGCAGCCATGTAAATGTAAATGAAGCCGCAATCATTTAAATCGCGGCTTCATTTACCTTTGCTGAACAAACAAATCTACATGCCTCTGCCGACAGAGGCATGTAGTGTAGACGTACCCTGAGAGTCAACATGTTAAAGCTCTGTAATACTAGAATGCAGATTGTCAGTGTCCTGTGGCAAAATACCCAATTCTAATAAGTTCTCAAGAAACATTTTTCTGACTTTGCCTGCTGGTAAATGTTGATTATTATCAGTGGAAATATTTTTTCATCAGTTTGCGCATGTTCGGTGAAGTTGACATTTACTATTAAAAATCAAATCCTTTCAAGCCATGTTATGTGTTATCTGTTATGTGTTATCTGTGCTCTTTGTCACCAGAATATCTCTCCCCAGCTAATCCATATGCAGTTTATTTCCCCAGTACTGGATGCTTTCTTCTTTCTAGAAATCCTGAAGGGGAAAGAAGAATCGCATGATCAGACAGATGTGGGTCTGTGCAAGCATGAAATGCTGCAGATAGTCTTGCGCCCTCTATGCCCCCTGCTCAGCATACTCCCAACGTTCAGTGTTGCCACCATTCTTTCTGGGTGACTCGGCTTCCCTCTGACTGGCAGCCAAGGACTCAGGTCAGGCTCTTCAAACAGCCACTTCAATTTATTTTCTTCTCGCTCTCCTCTCAACATGTTGGGTCTTACGCCTGATTGGCTGCTGAGCCTCTGACACTAATAGTAGTGCCTTGAAATAGCTCCCTGATGGGACACAAATGGGGTCTTTCTTAACCCACTCCTCCCTCCCCACCCCTCCATGTTTGGAAGAGTCAGATACGCAGCCCTCGGGTTGTGAAGGTTTGGGGACAGGTGACAGATCACAAGCTGGGGGTGGGAAGCACTGGCAGAGTGGAGTGAGGGCCCATGAATTGGTATAAGAATGGTGCTGCACATCAGAGCTGTGGTGGGGAGAATCCGCAGCTGGAATAGCAGAGGTACGGCAAGGCAGGATGAAAGGGTATTGACCTAGCTGTGTGCAGGGAGCCACAGACTGGGTACGGTGGTCCTGAAGCACAAGCAAAAGCCCATTGCTTAACACATGCCAACCAGGAGTGACTAAGGCACCCAGTACTCCAGTGAAAGGAGAACTGTTTCCCTGGCTCGACGGGAGAAAGACGAAATACCCAAGGTGGTCCTCTTTGTAATTGCACTGACTGTGAAACAGTGTGGGGGCATCATTCCTCTTCCCTCCCCTCTCCTTGTGACCAGAAATTCCTCCCCTGGAGTCCTGACTGGCTACAGACTGGGCTGCTTGGGTGGGTTGGTAACCCCACCCCCACATGTTCATAGGGATGAGGTTTTGCCAAGTCCCAGCTGTCACCGAGTTCCCACCTTTGATCAGGAGGCAGCATTTCTGAAGCACTGAGTCTCCCACATGTTAGGCTGATCAAAGGCAGCTGCTGTGTGGACCCTCCCTGAACCCCGTTATGCATACAACACACAGAGAAGGAAGCGGAGGGTGGAAGAGAGTGATGGATGGTGCAGTGCTGGGAAAAGTGACTGGGGGGCACTGCTGGGTGGCTTCTTTTGGCCTGACCCACCTCACACCCAGAAACAGTGGATCTCTCCCAACCACAGCACTAGGGTGGCTACTTTTGTTATCTTCACTGAATGTAGCACTAGTGAAAAAGGCTGGCTCTGCAGGCTGCAAAAGTGAGGTCTAGGCAGTGGAGGAAGTGGGTTCAGCCAGGGTGAGCGTGCCAACCTGTAGCCTAGGCAACACAGGCCCAGTCCCGAGCTCTGTCACAGACCCTGTGTGGGAACCTGGAATAGAGTTGCCAGCTGTCCGGTTTTGAACCAGACAGTCCAGTATTTGAGCTTTCTGTTCAGGAAACACAATGAGAAAATATAAACATCTTGTATTTTCTAAATAAGATGTCATGTAGATTGTGATGTAACATCAAGTGTGTCCAGTATTTTTGTTGAAACCATCTGGCAATCCTACCCTGGAAAAATCAATTAGCCTCACTTGCCCTGCTGTAAAATGGGGTTCCCAGCCCTGCCTCACAGCCAGGAGGCTAGGTAAGTATCTTAGACAGATGCAGCCCTAATGCAGGACAAACATCCACCAATGCACCTCCCCTCCATCTTGGAAGAACCATTAGAGGGATAAGTCAGGAAAGGTCAATCTTATCCATATGTTAATCCACCCTCCCCCCCTCATGTATTATGAAATTGACTTATATACACAAATATGCATAACTCAAAGATGCTCTGGACAAAATTCCTCATGTAACCTATTAATCTTCATGTCTCCATCTGCTGGATCTATATATCTTATTTTGGTATATGCATCTCTCTTGTATGTAAAGTTATAGATTTGAAGTGTGGAATGGTTCGTGGTTTTAAATGTGCAAATGAAAGCCATCAAGAGTGTTTCTCTCAATGTCTGGGTGATCACCTGTAAACAGCTTCTTTTGTAAACAGCCCAGTTTTCACTATGCTTGTAGCTGCATGAACACTATGTGTCGCCATCAGTAGTGTATAGCGTAGATGAAATCTAAGTGTCTTCTCAAACCAATAAACAACAGAGTCTCCCAGCATGTTCTTGTTAATCAGAACAGAGCTCAGAAGCAGGCAGGTTTTGATTTTTGAATTGTAACTAGCAATTTAGAAACACTGTTTGAGAGGAAATAACAGCAGAGACCCATCTGATACCACCATACCCAGGTGAAAAGAGTGGGTGCTCTGTGTCTACACTACAGCGCTAATTCGAACTAACTTAGTTTGAATTAATTAATTCGAACTAAGCTAATTTGAATTAGCGCATCTAGACTTAAAAACTAGTTCGAATTAGCATTTTGCTAATTTGAACTAGCACGTCCACACCGATTGGACGCTGGGGCGCACTTAAGGGCAGCTGAAACCGGTTCCGGCAGGGCATCAGGTCAGTAGTTGCTTTGTGTGGCTGCTGTCTGAGGCTATCTGAGGCTCATGCTTAAAGGGACCCCCCTGGACAGCCGGTTCTCAGCTTTTCCGCTTGCTTGCCAACTTCGCCGAGGGACAGCAAAGCGTTGGTCTCTGTGCCCGTCTGTGTCGGTGCTTCCCTTCGGGGACGCCGCCACAGTTGGCAACATGGAGCCAGAGCTCGCCCTGGGCTTTCTGGTGCAGTTTTTGGACTTGCTGCTGCAAGTCTACCAGCAATGGCTGGAGGCTGCCTGGTTCCACCTGGTGCACGTCAGCCCCCTACCTCTCTGTCTGGCCTCCCTGGGGGCCGTGGAGGAGCTGCAGCAGCACCCAGATGCCAGCATGCCCCGCGGCATCTGGCGTCTGGACACCAGCAGCGACTGGTGGGACCGCATCGTCCTGGAGCGCTGGGGAGACAGACAGTGGACCCAGAACTTCAGGATGAAGAGGGACACCTTCCTGGAGCTCTGCGAGTGGCTCGCCCCTGCTCTGCGGCGACGGGACACTCACATGAGGCCCGCCATCCCCCTCCAGAAGCATGTGGCCATCGTCCTCTGGAAGCTCTCCACGCCGGACAGCTACCGATCCGTCGGGAACCAGTTCGGCATGGGGAGATCCACCGTCGGAGCAGTGCTCATGCAGGTACAGCACCCACCGACCACTGGGCCAGGGGTAAGGGGGGCTGCAAGGAGGGGATGGGCTGCCCCAGGGAAAATGGGGGGGAGGGAGGAGGCAAAAGTGCCCTGCACCGGAGGGTTTGGTCTGTGCCGGCTGTACTACACGCCGCCAGGGGGGTTGCTTCCGGGAGTGGGGCACGAGGCAGTGCCAGGGCACGAACACTCCCAGCCACCCGGGCGCCTCAGTGATTCACGGTTTGCTGTGTCTCTCTGCAGGTGGTCAAGGCCACCAACAGGGTGCTGCTCCACAGGGTGGTCCACTTCACCAACCCAGATGCCGTCATCCAGGGGTTCGGTGCCCTCGGCTTCCCCAACTGCGGGGGGGCCATTGACGGGACGCACATCCCCATCCGTGTCCCAGAACACCAGGTCTCCCAGTACGTCAACCGCAAGGGGTACTTCTCCGTGCTCCTGCAGGCCATGTGTGACCACCGGGGCCAGTTCACGGACATTAATGTGGGCTGGTCTGGCAAGGCACACAACACACGGGTGTACCGGAACTCCTCCGTGAGCCAGAGGCTGCAGGCCGGGACCTTCTTCCCTGACCACCACATCAGGGTCGGGGACGTGAACATGCCCATGTGCCTGGTGGGGGATGCGGCCTACCCCCTACAGCCCTGGCTCATGAAGCCATACACAGGGCACTTCAACCCCTCCCGCCAGGCCTTCAATGCCAGGCTCACAAGGGCCCGCATTGTGGTGGAGGGGGCCTTCGGATGATTGAAAGCACAATTTAGGTGCCTCCTCACCTGCCTTGACCTCGCCGAGCACAATATCCCTCCTGTGGTGGCAGCATGTTGTGTGCTGCACAATTTATGCAAGAGGAAGGGGGAGGCTTTCCTGCCAGCCTGGATGGCTGAGGCTGAGCGCATGGCTGGCCACTATGCTCAGCCCCGCACCACCGCCATCCGGGAAGCCCAGCGGGGAGCCATCCGGATCCGGGAAGCCCTGCGGGAGAGCTTCCAGGTGGAGGAGGAGGAGGAGGACTGAACTCTCCCTGCATGCCCCACTGGGGCCTTCTTCCACCCTCCCCCCCTTCCCCTTCCTAACCCTCCTTCCTAATGTCAAATAAAGAAACCTGTTTTGCCAACAAAAATCTCTTTTTATTTTACATAACTGGGGTGGGGGGAGAGAGGAGTGAGGATGGGAAAGGGGAGGGGAAACCTGGGAGGAGGGAGCTAGAAGGGGGAGGAAGGGGAGGATGGGAAGGGAAAGCTCAGGGTTGGGGGTCCTGATGGCTCTCTCGTCTCGCAGCACTGCAGGTGCAGGGGCATCGGGGGGGAGTGGCTGTGGAGGGTGGGGCAGGAGGGACGGGGGATGCGGAGGAAGCGGGAGGGGGAGCAGGGGCGAGAGGAGGAGCGAAAGCTGGGACGGCCACAGGGACCGAAGCAGGAGGAGGCAGGAACCTCTCGACCAAGGTCTGGAGGTGGCCTCTGAGGGCACGGCCCTGCTCCTCCAGCGCCTCCACACTCCGCTGCTGCAGCCGCAGGTCCTCCCGGACCCAGTGGTCCTGGGTGCGGAGCTGGTGCTCCAGGAACCGCAGGTGCCGCCGCTTGTACTCCTCCTGGTTCCTGGCATGCCTGCTGGCCCGGGTGCGGGTGGCTGTTGCAGGCAGGGTGGTGCGCCCTGCAGTCCCAGGTACTGCAGCTGTGGTGAAACAAAAGCAGCGGTCAATTCTCCCTGGGGACAAGGTGGGCGAAACCCAGCCCCCCTCTGCAAGGCCAGGGCCCCTGCATGACACCCAGCTGCTGCTCCATGGTGGGCAAGGCCCAGACACACGGTCCCTGGGCTCCCTCTCCCCCCACCCCGCTGGTACACATAAGGGGAGCATGATGGTACTCACATGTGGAGCCCTCCCCGGCCTCGGATGACACAGGCGATGTGCTCTGTGGGGTGCCTCAGGGGTCCTGGGTCCTGGGCAGGCTTCTTGCAGGCTCCGGGCTCTCGGCGTCCCCCTCCTCCTCCTTGGTGTCAGGGACGGGGCCCTCTACCCCAGGGTCGATCATCACCCGGGGGGTATGGACGGTGTGAGCCCCCAGGATGCGGTCCAGGGCCTCAAAGTGGGGGCAGGCCCCTGACTGGCAGGCCTGGGAGTAGGCCTGCCGCAGGTCCTTAATTTTGCAGCGGACCTGCTCCCGGGTCCGCATGTGGCCTCTGGCGGCCAGGCTGTCAGCCATGCGGCTGTAGACGGCCACGTTCCTGTGGCTAGTGCGGAGATTATGGACATTGGAGGCTTCCCCCCAAACCTCGATGAGGTCCACGATCTCCACACTTGACCAGGTGGGCGTCCGCCTCTTGCGGCCGTGGGCAGGCTCCTGTGAGCCACCAGCCTGGTCCTGGGAAGAGGTGGAGAGCTGGGTGGCAGCGGGTGGCTGGCTCATGCCGTGCCAGGTGCAGGGTCTGCTGGCTGGGTGCTGGCAGGTTTGCAACTGGCACGGGCACCGTAGCCAGACCGTGCCCCTTTAAGGGCTCTGGGGCCGGAAGGGGGGCAGAAGAGTTTCTCTGGTTTGGCCAGAGTGGCCACCAGTGCAAGCTGGGAAGGGCTAGCCTCCCACTAGTTCAAATTAAGTGGCTACACAGCCCTTAATTCTAATTACTTAATTCGAACTAGGCGTTAGTCCTCGTAGAATGAGGTTTACCTATTTCGAATTAAGCGCTCCGCTAGTTTGAATTAAGTTTGAACTAGCGGTTTGTATGTGTAGCACCTATTAAAGTTAATTCGAACTAACGGCTGTTAGTTTGAATTAACTTTGTAGTGTAAACATACCCTCAATTATTTGGATGGGGTTTTATCTAATAAGCCCAGTCCAAGCTATCACAATAATATTTGTTTGTTTCCTTATATGCCCCTGCCCATTTGTTTCTACTGTTGCCTATAATCTTACATTTACTTTGCAAGTGGAGTTGGTTGGAAAATGGGAGATGAGGTTTCCATACAAAATTTCAATGCAGGGAGGGGAACCAAACCTCAAGAACTTTAGTTCAAACACCACAAGATTTCAAGTTAGAAGTGCTGCTCGAGTGCCTCGCAGGAGTTGAATTTTCGGTTCCTCATGCTAACATTCTTCATTGCAGGCCAGGCTCAGTGGTCATACTCCATCTCTCATGGTACATCATGGTCTTAGCTCTTGGAGAAGAGAGGCAGTGCATCATGGGAATCCATGGCTGCGATGTATGCTGGGCAATGTAATCTGCTCAGAAAGCCCAGCTCATAGAAGAGAACAGGTCCATGAGGCTACAAAATTGCACTTGCCATGTGGCACTATGACATCACTTCCAGACTGAAATATTTTGATTTTTCAGGTGTTAGGTTTTTCCCTAAAACTTGAAATATTAGCAAAAACCCAACATTCCACCTGTAAACAATTTTTGACAAAAAAATTCTGCCCCCTTAACAGTAAGCTCTTCCAGGTAAGGACAACCGCATAATATTCACAGATGAGGGTAAGGTCTATTTAGAAAAGCTGGACATTGACAAGTTCATGGGGATGGATCTACTGCATCCAAGGGTGCAGAAAGAGTTGGTTGATGTGATTGCAGAGCCATCTTTGAAAACTCATGGCAATCGGGGAAGATCCCGGATGATCAGAGGTTGGTCCTGCTGGGTATGTCTACACTACAAAGTTAATTCGAACTAACGGACATTAGTTCGAATTAACTTTGATAGGCGCTACACCAGCGCTCCGCTAGTTCGAACTTAATTCGAACTAGCAGAGCACTTAGTTCGAACTAGGTAAACCTCATTCTACGCGGATTAAGCCTAGTTCAAACTTACTAGTTCGAATTAAGGGGTGTGTAGCCCCTTAATTCGAACTAGTGGGAGGCTAGCCCTCCCCAGCTTGCCCTGGTGGCCACCCTGGCCAACACCAGGGAAACTCTATTGCCCTCTTCCCGGCCCAGGACCCCTTAAAGGGGCACGGGCTGGCTATGATGCCCATGCCAGGTGCAAGCCTACCTACACCCAGCTAGCAGACCCTGCACCTGGTACAGATCGAGCCACCCACCCGATGCCCCCCAGCCTTCCCCCTCTTCCCGGGACCAGGCTGGCGGCTCCCGGGAGCTTGCCCAGGACCGCAAGAGGCGGGCACCCGCACTAGGCACAGGAAAGTGGCCGGCTTGGGCAGGAGAGCTGCCAGCCTGGCCACCCAGGAGCAGGTGTGCATGAAAATCAAGGTGGTCCACTGAGACCCACGACCCTGAGCCCTGAGCTTACAATGGCCGTCCTGGGTCAGACCAAAGGTCCATCTAGCCCAGTAGCCTGTCTGCCGACAGTGGCCAACCCTAGGGACCCTGGAGGGGATGGACCAACGACAGTGACCAAGACATTTGTCTCGTGCCATCCCTCTCCAGCCTTCCACAAACCTTGGCCAGGGACACCACTCCTACCCCCTGGCTAATACCACTCCATGGACCCAACCTCCATGACTTGATCTCACTTCCCTTTAAACTCTGTTCTAGTTGTAGCCTTCACAGCCTCCTGCAGCAAGGAGTTCCACAGGTTGACTCTTTGCTTTGTGAAGAACAACTTTCTGTTACTAGTTTGAAGCCCGCTACCCATTCCTTTCCTTTGGTGTCCTCTAGTCCTTCTATTATGGGAACTAATGAAGAACTTTTCTTGATGCACCCTCTCCACCCCATTCATGCTTTTATAGACCTCTATCATATCCCCCCTCCATCTCCTCTCTTCTAAGCTGAAAAGTCCCAGTCTCTTTAGCCTCTCTTCGTATGAGACCTGTTCCCAACCCCTGATCATTGTAGTTGCCCTCTCCTCTCCCAGCCTCTCTCTTCCCCTCTCCCACCTCTTTTTCCCAGTCTCCCCCAGTTTTGCTCAATAAAGAGAGATTCTATTTTTTACCACAATTGTCCTTTATTTTGTACATCAGGAAGGGGGGCTAGGGAGGGGTAAGTGGAAGGAGGTGAGGGAGGAATGGGTACGAGCCCCCGATGGGGAGGACTGGGCTGGCTCTGCGGGCTTCTGGGGGTGGAAGCTCTCCTGCAGCCCCCCAATTGCCCCCTCTCCCCAGATGGCAGCCTGCGGCAAGTGCAGCCGGTCTGATGGCTGAGTGCTGTGATGTGCCCAGTGTGGGCACTCCGGGCAATCCAAGCCAGGACTGCTTTGCAAGCGGGGCACCCCTGAGAACTGTCTGTCTGGGGTGGGGGTCGGGTCCCTTTAAGCACAGCCCTCGGCTAGCCTGAGGTAGCAGCTCCACGCTCTAAGTCCTCATCTGATGCCCTGCCGGCACTGCTTCCGGCCATCCTTAAGCCCTGTTCAGGGTCCACTTAATGTGGACATGCTAGTTTGAATTAGCAAAACACTAATTCGAACTAGTTTTTTAGTCTGGATGCATTAGTTCGAATTAGCGCTGTAGTGTAGACATACCCGCTTTGAGCAGGAGGTTGCACTGGATGACCTCCTGAGGTCTCTTCCAGCTGTAATCTATGCTTCTATGTGTACAGTGCCTAGTGCAGTAGGGGCCTGGATTCTAGTTTCTACTGTAAGAACACTACTAGTTCAAGCATGGTCAACAGCAGCAGAATCAAGACCACTTCCTGCCTTTGATTCTGGCTTTATAATACAATTCTAAAACTGCACTATGTATGTGTAATCACGTCTACCTCTACTTGCTCGGCCTAGTAACAGCCTGATACTCTATCAGATCTGATTGAGGACTGAGTTTTTCCTTTGGCTTACATGTTAAGGACTTGTGATTTTGGTCCTTATGGCCCCAGCTTTGATTGATCCTTCCATGGTGTTTGTATGGAGGTGGCCATGGTTTGTTAAACATGCAGACTTCGTTTGTGGCTTCACTGATGCAGAGAGTGGAGGTGTTTGTTGAGATGCCGGAATTCCATTGGCATGTCATCATGTTGAAAGAGGAGGGGAGTATAATGTGGCATTGGAAGAGTGTGAAAGGTTGCTGCCAGAGAAGTCCTTAATCAGCTTCTGGGAGAAGCTTCAGGGAGAATGGATTGGGGCTGGGTGAACAGTGTTATGTTTGCCTGGTAATGTACGTTGTGTGTGCAGCATATGGAGCAATGCTAAACCAGTAAACCATCTTCCAGACTAGCTGATTGTCAGATGCCTCTGTGCAAGCAAAAGCTATCACTTACTGTCGGTAAAGAGGTCTAGGCAGAGGCCAGCCTCCTGGAGAAAGGCAGAGGAGGAACAAGAATACAGATCCCCATGCTCCCTCTGGCATGAGGTCTGGAATATGCCTGGCCTCTTGCCTTTGCAGAGAGGGGATTGTCACTTCCACTGCAGCTGCTCTTGCCTTTGAATGTACATTAACAGTAAGGACATGAATTGACCACACTGAGGGGCATTATGTACAGATCCCATGCAGCCATTGGCCCCCAGAAACAGAGGGCTCTTCTCAACAAGCTAGGAAGCAGCTTCATTAACTCATCCACTAAGCTTGAATCTGTCTGAAAAAATCTCGCTCTGATCCCTGGGGGAGAGAAATTGACCCGGTCCCAACACCTTGTTAAATGGTCTTCTGGTTGTGAATCCTTGGGGGACACAAAGGGACAACAGAGAAGCTCTAACGTAAGCAGGATCTGAAGGAATGCTTTCTCACTGCTAACAGAAAGGGGGAAGAGACTATGGATGTGGCTTTGTAAATATAGTTTGCTCCTGCTTTGCTTAGATTTGTTAGATATTCAGCAGATGGAGTGGTATTTAACTCATTGTAATCAGCCTAATTTGTGACCCAACACCAGCTATGTTTGTATTAAATGCTAAGATATGCTCATCAGTGTTTGTAGTGTTGTGGGAATACAGAAAAATAGGACTGTGATAAATTGTTCCAAAGGAAAAGACTCACAACTAGCAGAAAGAACCTTGCTAAGCAACAACTTGACTATCAGAGCTCTATTATAAAGAGAAGGTGAAGAAAGTTTATTCTGATTGTGAGGCTGCATAATATTCTTTGTCTGGTGTGGATTGACCTTTTCTTCCTCTTTTCAAAGACCAGAGCTAAATAGGCATAATTAAGTGCTTCGTTAGTGTGTGGGAATTGTGTTTCTTCTGTCCTGCTTGCTAAGAGTGAAATCACTGTGAGCTGAAGTCATTTACTCATGGGCAGAAGTCACAGTCAAAAGGTGGATAGCAGTAGGTGTGGTGACTGACAGCCAGCAGGGAGGCAGTGGGGAGATGTGATTTGAGGCTAGCAGAGCAGTGCCAGAGTGATGCCACAAGAAGCCAACAGCATGGTGGCATCATGACAAGCGGCCAGCAGAGCGGTGACAGACGGATGGCAAGTGACCAGCAGAGTGAGTAAGGGTGTGTCTAGACTACTGAGTTTTGTCGACAAAAGTGGACTTTTGTCGACAAAACTATACCAGCGTCTACACTACCGCTGAGTTCTGTCGACATAACATCGACAGAACTCAGCAGTTTTGTCGACGCTGGTATACCTCATTTTACGAGGCATAACACCTTCTGTCGACAGAGTAGGGTTGCGTCTAGACTACAAGGTTCTGTCGACAAAGCAGCTTGCTTTGTCGACAGAACTCAATGTGTCTGGACGCTCTTTGTCGACAGAAGTTTTGTCGACAGATACTGTCAACAAAACTTCTGTCGACAAAACCCGGTAGTCTAGACGTACCCTAAGATACCATCCAGGACAGGAGGTGAACTCTGTGAATCTTCTGGGTCTGTCCTGACCAAGGGCAGCAACTGCGAGTGGGGTGCAGAGAAGGGCTAAGCATGTGAAGGAGACATTTAGATTGCTGGATTTAGGCACCTGAGAGAAAAAGGACATTGCTCCACCTATTTGGGGTGTGACTTTTACTCATAGTTTGTGTTTATGAACTCTGTTTGTGGTATTTTCCCAAATTAATGCCAAGTTACTTCCCTCCCTTTTATTACAAGTTTCTTTTCTACATTCAGACTCAGTGCTTGTGAGTGGGGAAGCGTTGCCTCTCAGAGGCACCCAGGGGTGGTTTGTGAATTTCCCAGATGACTGGGTGGCGGCTCAAGCCAGTTCTGTATTGAATGGATGGAGAGGAACCCCTAGATATTGAACCCATCTCCGGCTGCTGCTGGCTGCACCTGGCAGAAGAGTTGCACATGTGTTAACTCTCAACTGATGTATCTCACACATTGCCAGCCCCGGCAACAGGCAGTTACCACTCCCTGCTTCTGGATCCCTAGCCCTCGTGTGGAGCGTACCTCTCAGAGATCCAGCCATCTACTTGTTGCCAGGGAAAGCAGAGACATGAGACCACCTGGCAAGAACAGTCTTGGTGGCTCAGCAGGGGCACTCACAGGAGCATCCTTTGGGGTCTTTCCTTCCCTGTTCACCTTCTCCACTGTCCAGTGCCAGACAAGTTGCTCCTGATCAGACAAGCATGAAGGTTCCCTTGAGGCTGCGTTCGACCTTTCAGTCATGGGCCGGCAGTTGCAAGCATGGAAAATCCTGCATCTCTGATGAGCAAAGTTCTACAAGTTTTTCCAGGGATGGAACAATGTCCCTTCTACCTCTAGGACCACTGCCTCTGCAGAAGCCTGCTGACCTTAGCCATTCCAGCTGCTTCCCTTCTCCAACCTTACCAGAAGGGCTAGGATTCATTGGTATCTGATGGTAAGTTTGGTAGGGCTCTTCCAGCTGGTTACAGGATTCCATCTCCCATAGAAGAATCTTTCCACAGATGTCAATGGGCTTTGAATCACATCACGACTTCACTCTATGCCCCTCCCTCGTTGTACATAGGAGCTGCAGTATCTTCTAGCACAGCTCTGCCTGTCTTATTAAGGGGTTGATCTTTCTTTTGCCCTGATTCCTGCTGGCTAAACTTCATGGACCAAATTAAAAAGCGTATGTCCTTTATTCCATGGGTGTGCGGAGAATCGCAGCCCCTTCTTCCCCCTGCTGTGAAATGGCCCCAAGACTCTCAGGCTCCTCTATCTGAATGTGGTTTTGAAAGTTCAGCTGCTCAGCTGCAGGCAACCCATAATACTATTTAACAGCAAGGTGACCCTTGCTCTCTTGCACTGTGCCATTCCCTGTCCAGCTCCTCCGATGAGCAGGCTGCCTAATTCTTTGTGACATTTTGAGCTGAACGCACAGAAGGACCTTCTTGTTAATAGCCCTCTTTCCTTCTCTCCTGTTGGAAGCGCAGTTCGGTGTCACCATTCACCCCCTCTGCGCCCCCGCTTCTTGATGGCCATGACAGAGAGAGGTCCAGGGAATCAAGAAGGTAGGAGACTAACAGTCAAAGTTGTGGCTGCCCAGCCCATTAGTGGCCCTGATTGTGCTGATCTGATGGGCACCATCACTGAGACGACAGGGGCAGGTGGGAGACCAAAGGCACAGCTATTTGTGTGCTTTCTAGGAATCCCAAGAGTCCTCAGCAGACCCTATTTAAAGGACTGTAAGGGAACAGACCTGCTAAAAGACATACACACGCATCCCCAAAGTAAAGTCTCTGCAGTAAGTGCCTGCTTCAAAAAAGCCCCCAAAACAATCGATTTAACCTCTTTCTGGATGCTAGGTTTGGTCCCTACAGCAGAGTTCATTCCATCTCCATTTGCTGGTATCTGGCCTAGCCAGCACATTTCCATGTTCTACCTGACCATGTTCTGCAGCAAGCAAAGGGTACACAGACCTCACACCTGGAGCCTGATTTTCAAACTGGTTCAGCTCCTTGCTTCCCTTAAAAATCTGCTCATTTATAGAGCTGAGACCTCTGAGAGTGAGGAAGCTTAACAGAGTATGTCATCAATGTGCCCCTGTCCCCTTCCCTTGTTGCTGGGTTGGAACCAAGCAGCTCTTCCTTGGCTTCTGATGCATTACAGAGCCTCCTGCTCCCAGATTAACTCCCTGAGCAGCTTTGGGGCCTTGCCCTGGGTACAAAGTGTTGGGAAGGTTGGTATTAGCCCAACAGAGTAGGTGAGGCTGATTCATAGTCAGCCAGAAAACAAGTAGGTGAGATGGGGTCCCTGAAGGACCGATCCATTACTGCCTGGGTACAGAGGCAGCTTGTGCCTTTCTAATGTGGGGGTACCTTGGGCTTGGTTCTGTCCCCTCTGCCAGCTGCTCCCCTCCATTAGCAACTCAATTTCAATATCCATTGACCTCAACAGACTATCCCTGATTTACACTCCTTTTGGATATGGTAACCTCAGCTTTTTCAGCCAATGCTATGTCCAGCACCATAACTAGGTATTTTTCTACCCAGGAATAGAGTATTTTCACCTCCTGACAGGGAAAAATAATCAGAAAATACCAGACGTTTTAGGTATTCGGTATTTTCTGAATTTTTTTTACCAGAAAGGAGGTGAAAATACTGGACTGTCCGGGTCAATACCAGACACCTGGCAACCCTACCTCTCCCCTTGCTAGTGTGTGGAGTGGTGGTGGGGGGGGGTTGCCTAGCCCAATGAGCCCTGCAAAGAGAGCTGCCCCCTCCCCTCCCCTATTTGTTCTCTTCCCATATGCTTCCTATTTTCTGTGCCCTGAAGTGGAATTGGGGGGGGGGGGGAGGGGAGGAGATGAGAGAAGTGGGGGAGGCTGTGGGGAAGGAAAGGGGAATGAGGAGAGGGGGGTGGAGAAGAAAAAGGGATGAGGAATGGGTGGGGGCAAGGGCAGAGCAGGAATCTGGCATGGAGTGTCCCCTCAGAAGCAGCAGGGGCTCCCTGTTTAAGCAAGTCCATCTAAACCTGACAAGTCCTGCACCCCTCAGCCTGGACCCATTCAACAGGCTCCCCAGCCACTGAGCCCCAGCAAGTTGCACCTGGGCCTCACACCAAACCTCATCTTCCCTCAATGACTCCACTGAGCTTAGAGTCCCATTGCCCCTACACCAGACCCCACAACCAGCCCTTGTGCATCCAGATCTCTCACTGAGCCACCCACACCCAGACTGCCCCACATCCGGATCTCCCACAGTAACCCCCTCCACACTTGGCTGAGCCTGCCCAGCCACACCTGGTATGCCTGACACTAAGGGGCAGGACTAGCCCTTACACTGTGTTAGGGTCATGTGCAACCTCACTGCTGAGTTCCTGTACTGGGGGGAGGCTGGGGTCTCAGGATGATCTCCCCTCCTCAATGCAGCCAGTGGCCTGTGCTCCCCTCTGCTAGAAATGTGAAGATGAGGGGTTTTCTTAATGGCTTTCGTATCACAGACTTCCTGTATGACTTTGGACTCATCATTTCAGGCTTGGTCTCAAGGTGAGTTTTTCCACTGATTTAGAAAACAAACAAACAGCGAATAAGGAACTTAATTATCCCGTGCCTCAGTTTCTCCATCTGAAAAAAGGGAGAACAATAATACTTGCCTGACTCACAGGAGTGTGTGTAAATTCATTGGTTTTAGTTCAGTGTTTTGATGTCATTAGCTGGAAAGTGCTGAGAAGTGCAATTTTGCAAAGTGTTTTTTTTAACAATTTCAAAATCTTTCTGCATTATTCATGCAGTAGCCATTGCTCCTAGATTACAGGATAATTTCAGTTTGGGACTTCATGGGATGACGCCTCCTCTATTTGTGTGATGTTGGAGCAATGTGTCCAAATTTAGTGCTGTTAATTAGGTACCTTCTGCATGTCTGGCACATGGTACAAAACATGCTCCATTTTGTTGAGAGAGAAATTGCAGAAAAGTGTTTTTCTTTTTCAAAAATAATCTGCTTGGGTTCAGGGATTTGGCTGGAAGGGGATAAGCATGCAGGGTATGTCTACACTAACCCGCTAGTTCGAACTAGCAGGGGTAATGTAGTCATCTGCAGTTGCAAATGAAGCCCGGGATTTGAATTTCCCGGGCTTCATTTGCATGAAGCAGGCCGGCACCACTTTTAAATGCTGGCTAGTTCGAACCCCGTGTCGCGCAGCTACACGTGGCACAGAGTAGCTAGTTCGGATTAGGCTTCCACAAGGTGTACAGCTAGTTCGTATTAGAAGCCTAATCCGAACTAGTTACTCCGTGCCGCGTGTAGCCGCGCGGCACGGGGTTCGAACTAGCCGGCATTTAAAAATGGCGCCGGCCGGCTTCATGCAAATGAAGCCCGGGAAATTCAAATCCCAGGCTTCATTTGCAACTGCGGATGACTACATTACCCCCGCTAGTTCGAACTAGCGGGGTAGTGTAGACATACCTGCAGTGAGCAGGGACACAGGATGCAGGGAAGAGAGAAGGGAGACAACGGGAAGGGGGTGGAGCCTGGGCTGGGAAGGGGGCAGGGCCTAAGCTACTGCCTCCCCAAGTGGAAGCTTCACCAACCACCCATAGGGCTGCTGGCAGAAGGGACGGGGCTGGGAGCAGCCAGGCCTCATCACTGCCCAAAATGTACTGTGCCCTCCCACCCCCCAGCAGCGCTGAGAGCTGCCCAAAGTGCACCATCCGATGCTCTGTACTGCAGTACAGGCAGTCCCCGGGTTACATGGATCCGACTTACATCAGATCCCTACTTACAAATGGGGTGAGGCAACCCCGCACTAGCTGCTTCCCCCCAGCAGACCAGGGAGACGCCTAGCTAGCACCCCCCCTCCCCCCCAGCAGACCAGGGAGACGCGGAGCGGCTTTTCTCAGCAGACACCTCAGCTTGAGAATAAAGGACTGAGGAGAGTGAGGTGTGGGAGAATAAAACTGAGCTCTGGAGAAATGTTTGGCTAGAGTTTCCCCTACAATATGTACCAGTTCCGACTTACATACAAATTCAACTTAAGAACAAACCTACAGTCCCTATCTTGTACGTAACCCGGGGACTGCCTGTACTGTGAAAGTAACCAGGACCCTTGAGCCCTTTTGAATTGCTGGGCTCCAGGGCAACTGTTCCCTTTGACCATCCTGACAGCAGGCCTGCCTGCAGTAGAGGGTTAAGTGGGGAAGTAACATTGGCAGGGCAGTGACCTGGAAGGCTGCCTGAGTCACAGTGGGAGTGACAGGGACTTTGAAGGGGACTACTCACAAAGGGGGAATACTGAGTGACCTGGCCTGGGGGCTGCATCATGAGCAAGCTGCGTCAGCTCCTGATATGTCTGGATATGGCAGGAGAGGGATCACGTGAAGATTACTTCTTGTGTTCCCTCCTTCTGGGGCATCTGGCATTGGCCACTGTCACCAGACAGGGTACTGGGCTGCATGGACTATTGGTCTGACCCAGTATGGCCATTCTTATGTTCTAAACGAGGTAGGAGCTGCAGAGAGAGATGGAGGGATAGTTTACAGGCATTGACTGGGTGAGCTAAACCCCAGAACAGCCTGGAGAAGGCACCACACCTTCAGTGAGAAGAGCATGGTTCTAGATCTCCCTTGTGCCAGCCAAACTAATCACCATGTACCTAACTCCTACAGTAGGTAGGAGTTCTGCCTAGTACCCTACTTGCCCAGTTTAATGAGATTTTTGAATGACTCAGGGGTAAATGAAATTTAATGTTGGTAAGTGCAAGGTAATGCATATTAGAAAACATGGGTATGTCTACACTACCCCCCTAGTTCGAACTAGGGGGGTAATGTATGCATACCGAACTTGCTAATGAAGCCCGGGATTTGAATTTCCCGGGCTTCATTAGCATAAAGCCGGCTCCGCCATTTTTAAAAGCCGGCTTGTTCGAACCCGTGCCGTGCGGCTACACGCGGCACGGGCTAGATAGTTCGAACTATGTAGTTATTCCGAACTATCTGTACGCCTCGTGGAATGCTCCCCTCCCCACACATTCAAACCCCGGGCTTCATTAGCAAGTTTGGTATGCATACATTACCCCCCTAGTTCGAACTAGGGGGGTAGTGTAGACATACCCCCAATTCCAACTGTACCTACAAAATGAGCGGTATAAATTAGCTGTTAACACTCAAGACAGAGATCTTGGAGTCATTGTGGGTAGTTCTCTGAAAACATCTGCTCGGTGTGCAGTGACAAGAAAAAAAGCCAACAATGTTAGGAACTGCTAGGAAAGAGAGAAGACCAAAAATACAATAATTCCACTATATAAATCCCTGGTATGTCCACACCTTGAATATAGGGTGCAGATCTGATTGCCCCATCTCAAGAATATATATTCTAATTGGAAAAGGTATGGGAAAGAACTACCAAAACATTTAGGGGGTATGGAACATTTTCCAGAGCAGCAGAGATTAGAAAGAGTACGACTCTTCAGTTTAGAAGAGGTAAAAAGGGGGATATGAAAGAGGCCTATAAAATCATGAAGGGTGTGGACAATGTGAATAAGAAGGTATTATCTACCCCTTCACATAGCATAAGAACGGGGAGCCACCCAGTGATATCAGTGAGCATGGGTTTAAAACAAACATAAGGAAGTACTTCAAATGCCGCACAGCAGCCTGTGAAACTCAATGCTGGGGATGTTGTGAACGCCAAGGCTGTGTCTACACTGCACCCCTTGTCCGGAAAAGGGATGCAGATTAGACACTTTGGAATAGCAAAATCTGCAGGGGATTTAAATATCCCCCGCGGTATTTGCATTAACATGGCTGCTGCTTTTTTCCGGCTTGGGGATAAGCCAGAGAAAAGTGCTTAGTCTAGACGTGATTCTCCGGAAAATAAACCCTTTTCCGGAGGATCTTTTATTCCGGAGGATCTTTGCAGGAGGATCTTTTATCTTAAAAGTAGGAATAAAAGTTCCTCCGGAAAAGGGTTTATTTTCCAGAGAATCACGTCTAGACTGGCGCTTTTCTCCGGCTTATCCTCAAGCCGGAAAAAAGCGGCAGCCATGTTAATGCAAATACTGCGGGGGATATTTAAATCCGCCGCAGATTTTGCTATTCCAAAGTGTCTAATCTGCATCCCTTTTCTGGAAAAGGGGCACCCTGTAGACACAGCCCAAAAGTATAACTGAGTTAAAAAAAACCCCACATGTCCATCGGTGGCTATTAGTTCATGTTTGTTGTCTGTATTGAAGTCCTAATTGCTGGAGTCACGGGAGTCAGGTGGGATCTCTAACTTTTTAGAATAAATGCAGCTTTTAGCCCTCATGGTTTCAGAGAAAAGCTTTGAAAACATGACCAAAGTGTAACCTCAAGGCTCAGAAAGCAAATTAGAAAAACAATTTTATGGTTTTGAGGCCACACATTGTTCTGAAGGAGTTGGGCTTAGCAATGCTGGGTGTTGGTATGGTCATTTGGATGAGGGATAAAATGGAGGCCCTGCCCCCTGGCAGATGTTAAAAATCTTAAGATCCTTTCCCCAGCATCCAGGGGAGGCAGCCTAGTTGTCTGGGCCAAATTCCAGGTTGGCTAAGTATATACCACCTCTCTGAACATCTCCTAAGAAGCTGCAAATAGAAAAGAGTTGCTGGTAATTTGCATCCCTGTAAGGCAGGCATGTCCAAAGTCCGGCCCGCGGGCCAATTGCGGCCCGTGTTCCGGTTTAATACGGCCCCACAGGTAATTTGGCAATATCTATCTTTTATGGCCCCCAACGAATCCATATGTATTGAGATGAATACATTGTAAAATCTCAGTTAATGTCAGTTGGTCTAAATCAGTTATAAATATATCTGGACACAACATGTATACTTGGTGTTATGTTCCTGTTCATATTTTTTGAACTTAAAAGTTGACAGACAACCTTTATTACCAATAATATGTAATGTACTTTACAATGTTCCTGACATATATTTCAGCTTCTTGGATTTTTTTTCATCTGGTCTTCAGATATGAAAGGCAGAGTGATTTAACACCTGTTTAGATTTGTCATCCATGTGACGAAATGAAAAGTATGCCGTTTGCAATAACCTTTGCATAAAATAGTTAATTTGCATTTAAATTTAATGGTTCAAAGAATGTCGGGCAAAATGGTTGGCCCTCACGCATGTTCACTTCATCAAATCTGGCCCTCTTTGAAAAAAGTTTGGACACCCCTGCTGTAAGGATACAGCTTGGGCTGCTAGTATAAACTGATGCTACTTCACTGATGTAGTCAAAGAAGAAATCAGTGGAAACACATGACATCACATCAAGTCTGTGTCAGCTCATCAATGCCGATTTCTGGGAGGTGATGAGCTGGGCCCCATTTGGATTAAAGGCCATGGAATTACGTCTAAGATTCAAGTGCCTTCCTGAATCCATTCCTGTTCAGAGAGTTCATCTGGTTGATGGGCTGAGCTTCTCTTCAGAGTTGGCAGGGGCTGCCCTGGGCCTGCAGGAACCTAGGGTTATTCTTGCCACTCCAGCTGATGTCTGCAGATCCCCTTACAGCCAGAGAAGGCAGTATGGTCTGGGCATGCCAGCATCACTGTGAGCATGGCTCTGTCAGCGCTGGCCCTCGTTCCAAGTGACAGGTCCAACAGCTCTATGAGGGAAAGGAGGAGAGTGAGAGATGGATGGAGATAGGGGTTGCTGGGTGGCAGGCATCATGACACTGTGCTGAGACTGCTCATTAAGGAAGTCTGGGCTCTGTCTGCCAGCAGTTATTAGAGCATGAGTGTTTTCCCTTTGTCCTAACGCCCAAAACACGGATACCTATGCTGCCAGCTAGGAGACAGCAAGGAGGCTCTAAGGAGCAGAGGTGAGTGTGCAGGGGAAGACCAGGGTGAGAATTACCCACTCTTCTATGCTGGGCTGTTGCCTTCCCTTGCCTGGGCCAGCAGCTGCAGTCACATGGGGGTTTGTTCCTACAGATATGAGGCTCCCTAGCAAAATCATTATCCAGCAACAGGGTGTCATGGTATACCCTTGCACCAGACCCAGCTGCCAAGGCTAGAGGGGTGAGAGACACTCACAGGCTGGTAGTAAGACATGTTGTTATGTTGTGTAGAGTTCCGCAGTTGAAGAAGAAATCAGTGGAAACACAGAGAGCTTGAGTAGTTGCAAGTGTCCATTTTATTGCATAGCACAGAACTAACTAGAACCAGCCCAAACCAGCTGGGCTGACCCCAGTCACCTAACTCAGTTACTGTAACAATAAGCTCTATATCTACAACCCAAAACACAACACATGCCTCCCTCAGTGGAGTTGGGAAAGGGGGTGGGTCATTGTTATATGGGGAGTGGCAGGGGATGAATCTGTCTTAGGGCCCAACCAGCTAAGAAGAGCTGGTTCAGCAGGATTTGGCTGCACTGTCTGGGTGGTAGGAAGGTTGGATTGTCCTCGGGGAAACTGGTGCTGGCACAGCCTCTGCCCATGCCCTCTGTATCTAGAGGACTGCCCTACCTTTTGGCCATCGCTTGCTGCAGCCTGTGCAGATCCAGTCAAACCCTGAGCTGTCAGGCCAACATGTTGGCATGGGGCCAGAGTTTGCTTATTTAGGAATTCCCCCCCCCCCCCCCCGACTCATTGCTCATACTTGAAATGCCTAAACGGAGTCTGGGTTTTCAGGGGGCAGGTGCTCAGCACCTTCTGAAAAGAGGGTGTCAAGTTGGGTACCAAAACACGGAGATGCTCATCCCTAGTCATTGAACTTAGCCTTCAATGATTGACCTGAAGCTGGGGCCAGCTCCTCAGTTGGTGTCAATCCACAATCATAAAGGTACACTCACTCACACCTGCTGAATAGGTAGCCCAGCAATACGCCATAGATGGGACCCCTCCGCCTCACCTACTTAGAGGGGAACTGAATGGGATGCTGGTTGCCAACATGTATCAGAGATCCTTTCTACCAGTTGATGCCTACAAAACAAAAGGGGCTGGATACATGTAGCAGGATGGTTAACCCAGTAACTTCAGAGCTGTGGGCTATGGAGAAGGTGTCACCAGCCAGGATATGACTGGCCCTGCTAAACATTTCATGGTGCTTTCTCCAATCCCTGAAGCTAGGAAGATTATTCCAGCAGCTCCTAGACCTCACCATCAAGAGATTTTCCCCTACCTATCTGTCTATCATACCTTGTTCTCATTAAATTATAGGTATTATGAGGTGCCCATATGTTTTGTGGGACAGAACAGGACTATTCCTCTCCTCCACCCTCCAGTACAGATGGAAAAACAGAAACGCAGCATGACTTGCCTCAAGGCACACAGAAAGTCAGGGTGGAGCAGGGAAATGAACCCAGCTATCCCAAATCCTAGCTAAGGGGCCCTAACTACCATGCCATGCTTCCTTTGGAGTGATTCCATCTAATTTCCTCTTTGCTCAGCTTCATCCCATTACACCTAACTATACCCCCACTAATGCCTGCCAACTCTGTAATATTTACAAAATGGACCCTCCAGCAGGAGTGCCAAAATCCCCTCTGCCCTGCCCTTTCCCATGAGGCCCATCCCCCCATTCACTCCTCTCCCTCTCTCTAAGGTCTGGTCTACACTCAATCAGGCAGGTCAGCTTAAGATACACCATCCAGCTACATAAAGTATGTAGCTGGATTTGGCTTATTTTAAACCAAGCCGCTGCAGTGTTTACACTGCAGAAGGCCGACAGGGACACATACTCCCATGAGTCTCTGAGGACAGTGTAGACATGCCCTCAGTGACTCACTGCTTTTCCCTTCTCTCACCAGCTTCCCTGCTTGGGGCAGGAGGGAATTGACAATGGAGCTGGGGCTAGTAACTCTGGCTGCTCAATTCAAATTGGATGCAGCCTCAGCTGAGTAGAGGCTAGTGTGGTTGATGACCTGCTGCACTATCGGGTCCCCTTTTTTTACTGTACTTTCTGGTCAAAAACTGGCCACTCTACCCCCAGACCTCTGGACCCTACACCTGTCTGATTGAGAACACAAGCTGAATTGGTCTCTAATATTCAGGTTCAGCGTGTAAATAGCTAACTTGTTACCTGCACTTGGGGCCCAATTCTCCTCTTATACAATCAGGAGTAGAATTACACTGGCCTGAGGTCAGAATCAGACAGCAAGTCAGGGGTGGGGAGCCTCAGGCCTCGGTGCTGGATGAGACCCTTGTCTTGCCTGGATCCAGCCCACAAAGCTCAACCTCTCCCCCTCACCCTCCCAGCATTGGGGAATCCACACTGGCACTCCTTCCTTGCGACTAAGGAAGAGCAAAGAGGTCAGGTTAGTAAATCTCTCCAGGGTGTATAAGGACAAACTATGCATCTCCCAGCATTGATCCCAGCACGGCCTGCTCTAAATGCCCCCCAACTACCATGCCCACATCTATTCATCAGAGTAGCATCAGAGTAGCCTCCAGCATCCATCCTTCCTTCTCTGGCTCTATCTTTTCTGAATTATAAGACACTGAATTTTAGGGCATTAGACAAACAAAGAGCTCCCTCTTTGGGTCACAAGTAGCATTGCTGCTGTATGTCTCCATTTGTATTAAATTATTGCTGTAGTTACTGGTTTTGTTTGTTGACATGAAAATGTTTAGAGATTGCAGTAATGGGTGCTACAAAAAAGGTAGATAGATGGTTGCAATACTGGAGAAATAAAATTACTGGGAAACTTAGATGGTAACAATCTGGCACAAATATTTCCAGCATATTTGTAATTTAATAAAGTAAAGAAAAGATGTTAAAAAAAAGAAGAAGAAAAAGTTTGCAAAAGAGGTAGAAGATCATACACTGGCGTCTGATCATCTATTATGTCAGTTTCTACTGTACTAACCCCAAAAGATGCTGCAGTCATTTTCACTCACACAAGGCAAGTATAGAGCGAATGTGAAATGCTACTACTCTGATATGATGGTGTTTTGCACTCGCAGATGTAAATAATTGCATGGCTCTGGTATTTGCTGGTACCATAAAACACTGTTGGTGCTTTGTATCTGGGGGATGGAATCCTGCTAGGAACATTATGGGAGAAACTGGGGGGCATGATACATGATTTATCCATGATATGCTTGGAGACAGGATGCCCTTCTCTCTCTTCACCTTTCTGGATGGTATGCACTTCATTCAGATCTGCTGCATTTGACTTCCATTTAAAAAGATCTCTCAAGAATATTTATTAATGAACTCACAGGCCAACCATGAGTAGTCATGAACTATTGTTTTCTGAGAGAAAAACTGAGACAGACGGAGGTTAATACCAATGTGTTCAGAAGTATCGCACAATTCTGAGTGCCCAACCTTGAGACATGAAGAACCAGATTGCTAAAGGTATTTAGGTGCCTAAAGATGCAGCATGGGCCAGGTGCTTTTGAGATTCCACTAGGCATCTCTCTGAACCTAAATACATGTCAAAATCTGGCCTTAAGTACTGATTTTCAGAGAGGCTGAACACCCACAACTTCATCTGAAGTTGACTAGGGCTGCAGATGCTCAGAAGAAAAAATCCCTAACTCTAAGACTAAGTCTACACTGCATCCCTCTTGCACAAAAGCTTATGCAAATGAAGCATGGATTAGCATATTGCCACACTTCATTTGCATAATTAATTAGGGGCCATTTCTGCACAAGAGGCTTTTGAGCAAAAAGGAGCCTACACAGTCTACACAGCTCCTTTTTGTGCAAAATCCCCTTTTGCGTAAGAGCTGTTCTTCCTGAAAAAATGAGGAAGAATGGCTCTTGCACAAGAGAGGGTTTTTGTGCAAAAAGGAGCTGTGTAGAAGGCACACCCATTCTTGCGCAAGAGGATTTACAGTAAAGCGTGGTAGGAGAGGACTTCTTGTGGAAGAGCTACGCTCTTTTCTAAGAAGTGTAAGCTCTCTTGCGCAAGAGGTCTTGTGCAAGAGGTCTTGTGCAAGAGGGCAGTCTGGATGCTTGGCAGGGATTTCTTGCACAAGAAAGCCCTATGGCTAATATGGCCATCAGAGCTTTCTTGTGCACGAGAGCATCCACACTACCATGGATGCTCTTGCACAAAAGCACATCTCGCAAATGGCAGTGTGGACGTGTTCTTGTGCAAGAGATCTTGCACAAGAACCCTTGTGCAAGATGTTCTTGCACAAGAATCCCCCAGTGTAGACATAGCCATGGTGTGCAAGCCCAATCCCCAGCAACACAGTCCCTGTGCCTAAGCCATGGATTGAAAACTAAACAATTTCTTTGCTTCAGTCTTCACGGCTGAGGATGATAGTGAGATTTCCCAAGCCTGGGCCATTCTTTTTAGATGACAAATCTGAAGAATTGTCCCAGATTGAGGTGTCATTAGAGGAAGTTTTTAAACAAATTGATAAACTTAACAGTACCAAGTCACCTGAAAGAACTCCAATGTGAAATTTCAGAACTACTAACTGTGATTTGTAACCTATCCTTTAAATCAGCTTCTGTACCTAATGACTGGAAGATAGCTAATGGGATGCCAAGATTTAAAAAGGGCTCAAGAGGTGATCCTGGCAATCACAGACCAGTAAGTCTAACATCAGTACTGGGCAACTTAGTTTTAAACTATAGTAAAGAATAATATTGTCAGACACGTAGATGGACAAAATTTGTGGGGGAAAAGTCAACATAGTTTCTGTAAAGGGAAATCTTGTCTTACTAATTTACCAGAGTTCTTTGAGGTGCTCAACAAACATATGGATGAGGGGGATCAAGTGGATATAGTGTACTTAGATTTCCAAAAAGCATTTGACTATGTCCCTCACCAAAGGCTCTTAAGTAAAAAAGTTGTCAGGGATAAGAGAGAAGGTACTTTCATGGATTGATAACTGGTTAAAAGACAGGAAACAAAGGGTAGGAATAAGCAGTAAAGTTTTCAGAATGAAGAGAGGTAACTAGTGGTGTCCCCCAAGGGTCCATCATGGGATCAATCCTATTCAGCCTATCTATAAATGATCTGGAGAAAGGGGTAAACAATGAGGTGGCAAAATTTGCTGATGATACTAAACTGCTCAAGATATTTCAGACCAAAGCAGATTGTGAAGAGTTTCAAAAAGATCTCATAAACTAAGTGATTGGGCAACAAAATGGCAAATGAAATTTAATGTTGATAAATGTAAAGTAGTGCATATTGGAAAAAATAATCCCAGCTACACATACACTATGATGGGGACTAATTTAGCTACACCTACTCGAGAGAGAAATCTTGGAGTCATTGTGGATAGTTCTCTGATGAAAACATCTACTCAATGTGCAGCGGCAATCAAAAAAGCAAACAGAATGTTAGGAATCATTAAAAAAGGGTTAGAGAATAAGACAAGAGAATATCTAATTGCTTCTATAGAAAACCATGGAATGCCCACATCTTGAATACCGTGTTCAGATGTGGTTGCCTCATCTCAAAAAAGATATATTGGCATTGAAAAAGGTTCAGAAAAGGGCAACAAAAATGATTAGGGGTTTGGAACAGGTCCCATATGAAGAAAAACTAAAAAGTCTTGGACTTTCTGCTTAGAAAAGAGAAGACTATGTGGGGATATGACAGAGGTCTATAAATTCATGACTGATGTGGAAAAACTGAATAAGGAAAAATTATTTATTTGTTCTCATAAGAACTAGGAGTCACCAAATAAAATTAATAGGTAGCAGGTTTAAAACAAACAAAAGGAAGTTTTTCTTCATGCAGTGCACAGTCAACCTGTGTAACTCTTTATCAGAGGATGTTGTGAAGACCAGGAACTTTACAGGGTTCAAAAAAGAGCTAGATAAATTCATGGAGGTTAGGTCCATCAATGGCTATGAGCCAGGATGGGTAGGAATGTGTCCCTACCTCTGCTTGTCTGGAAATGGATGACAGGGAAGGGATCACGTGAGGATTACCTGTTGTGTCCACTCCCTCTGGAACATCTGACATTGACCACTGTCAGCAGACAGGGTACTGGGCTAGATGGACCTTTGGTCTGACCCAGTATGGCCATTCTTATGTAAGAACCAGAAGTTCTAACTCTGTTTGCCTGGCAGGGCTCTTTCCAGCCTCCATTAATGACCAACCAACAACCCCCAGATCCACACCTACCATCCTATCCTATCTACCTTAAGCCAGTAGCAGTCCCCCCTACCTATGGCAGAGCAGAGAATTTAAACTGGGGCTCTGGTGAACACCCTAACCAGTGAGCATTTGCCCATCCCTGCTTGCTACCGGCTGTAGAGCAAAAGGGAGAGGAAAGAGGAAGAATGCCATAGACATGCCTGCCATGCTCTGACTGCTGAAATGAGACAGTACTGGGGGTTGGGGGCCCAGCAGGAAGTAGCAGAAAAGCCATTGGGACCCACTGTCTGCCTTGCCTTGATCACGACTAGAATCTGACTTGCTTGAGCCAAATTTGCATATCTTCTTTTAGAAGCCATGCGTAGTCTAGACCTGCCCACTCAGGGCAGAAGCACCCTCCCATGCCAAGCCACCAGTAAGTGATCTGGCATCACTGTACAACAAAGCATTGCAGCATAAGACCCAGGTTTATGTCCACATTCAGTCAGCATCTGCTCCCTATCACTCTGATTTGGAGAAGACTGATATCCCACAAAGAATGAAGAAAGAAGGGAAGCTATTAGCTGTTGACTTTGCTGATAGCATGGCTTCAGCCTCTGGCTCCCCTCATCTCCATCCTGTCCTTCCTTACCACAGGCTGCCCTGCTAGCATGATTGGACCCCACCCCTCTCCTACCCGACCACAGGCTCCTGCAGGATGGGAAAGTAACCTTGTCCTGGGAAGCTGCATTTGACGGACTAGGGAAGCCGCCTTGCCCTGCCATCATGACCGGACTCCATTCCCAGCCTGCTCCTTACTGCAGGATCATATCCTGGAAGGCCCTTATGATGCCTGCCTGCTAACCCTGTGAGTCTAGGTGCTCTCTTGAGAATGCGTACCTCCTATATAATGGCCGGCCGCTTTAAAGTAAAACTTTGGCCTTCACAGAACACATCTCCATTGTATTTAAAGAGACCTTCACTGTTGTTAACAGATTAGGGATAGGTTTAACACAATATTATCTCCTGTAATGTGTGCCTTTGTAACTTTTTATTACAGTGGAAACAACAGCCAGCTTGCTGCATACTCTCACAGCTCCAGCAGCTGCCTGGCTGGTACAGATCTGCAGGTAAAAATGCACAAGGGACAATATGTTTCAGGAGAAAATGGAGTGGAGGAATACAGTCCTGGAAGACATGCAGGCAGAGAGGCAGGAGAGGGTGATGGTGAGGCAGGAATGGTAGAGAAGGAGGAGAGGATTGCAGAGAGACAAGACAAAATAGCAGGACTGCAGATTGGGAAAGCCTGCAGGGAAGTGCAAGTGAGGTGCCAAGAGAAAATCTTAGTAGTTATGGAGCAACTGGGGGTGTGCCTGGAGAAGTACCCAACCCTGGATCCCATCCACCCCGTGAAAAATCACTTTCCCTCCTTCTGTAGTTCCATAGCTTCCACCCCCAGGGGTCCCAGGACACGGGAGGGTGTGAGTGGTGGTGGTGGGGGGGGAGGATTCAAGGGCAGCTTTAGCCTCCATGGTCTTGGGAGGGAAAAGGCTGTCCGTCTCATGTTTCTAAACCCCCCTCCTTTAGGCTGCCACCCTGGCCTTCTTTTCTTTCCCTGCTGCCTTCCCTAAATAAAAACATATGATCTCTGAACAACAGTCTCTTTATTGCTTGTATTGCAGGGTTAGCGCAGGGGATTACAGGCAAACACAGATTGGGGGCCCCTCGTTGAGTCTCAAAACTGGCCATTCATAAAACATTCTTTCAAAGCCTCTCTGATTTGCGCTGCCCTGTGCTATGCTCTTCTTATTGCTCTGGAGTCTGGCTGCTCAAAATCTTTGGCTAGGCACTTGGCCTCAGCCTCCTGACCCTGCCAGATAAGTTTCTCTCACAAAGACTATGGAGCACAATCAGGCTGACACCACAAAGGGAATGTTGCATTCACTGAGTTTCAACCTAATCAGAAGATTCCTAAACCTTCCCTTTAAATGCCCAAAAGCACATTCAACCACTATTCTGCACCTGCTCAGCCTATAGCGGAACTACCCCTTACTGGGGAGCAGGCTTCCCATGTACAGCTTCATGAGGTAAGAAAGCAAGGGGCAGGCTGGGTTGCCATGGGTCACTGTTGGCATTCCCACCTCTCTCATTCTGATTTTCCAGTCTAGGAAAAAAGTTCTATTGTGCATCTTTCTGAAGAGGCAGGAGTTCCTAAAGATGTGCATGTTGTGCATCTTTCCCGACCATCCCACGGTGATGTTGGTGAAATGGCCCTTGTGATCCACCAGTGCCTGTAGCACCATTGAGAATACCCCTTGTGGTTTATGTACTCCTCGGCAAGTTGTTTAGGGGTCAAGATGGGAATTTCATTTTGGTTTTCTTGTGCTTCAGGGCAGGGAAAAGCCATTCACAAAGTTTCATAAGAGTGGCTTTCTGCATTAGGAAGTTTTGCAGCCTCTGCTGATCGTCCCATAGTTGCATCACAATGCAGTCGCACCCATCTGTGCTTGTCTCATGGCACCCAGAACCAGCATTCCACTGTATCAATAGGATTGAATGCTGGTTGTGGTTCCAATTTGTTCAACACAAGAGTTTCCCTGCACATCATATGTGTGAAACTACAAGGTAGAAGAGATATTTTTCTTGGAGTATTGAGCCAAAGCTTTCAAAATACTTAATGTGACATTAAGTGCATCAGGGCAGCTCTGACCATAACAATGGTTTGATGTGAATACGTTTTTGCACTGCTATGGTGTCTGAATGGGCAACCAGGGCCAAAAATGGCACAAAAAGACTGTTTACTATTGATCTCAAGCAAGAGGGAGGGGAATAGACAAGAGCTTTTTTTTATGGGATGCAGACTACACGAACCCATAACAACTTGCTGCACAGTTTTGCTCCCAGTGTGCACCGGGAACATAACCCAGAATGCAAAGTGGCACATGCATTGTGGAATAGATACCCACAGTGCATCACTCTGAAAGTCAATGACACTCTCCTAATGGGGATAAGCTACTTTGAACTATGTTGAATTCTTCTTCCCAGTGGGGACACAGACCTTCAACTTTGCAAAAGCGGGTGGTAAGAAATTGACCATAACAGATTCAATCTCATCTCTTAGTGTAGACAAGGCCTGAGTTTAAGGCCTGTAGGGACCATTAGAGCATTAGTCTAATCCATTTCACAGGGTGTTCCATCTCACTCAGTGACCCTGATATGAAGCCAAATAACTGGGGCTAAACAAAAGCATTTAAGTCCTTGGAAGACTAGAACCAAAGCCAAGTGAAAAGGGAAAGAGGGAACAGGAGTATAGGTAGTGACTTTCTAAAGTGCTGAAGGGTGCTCCACCCCCAGCTCTGCCATAGGCCATCCCCCCACACACACTCCTTCCCACCCTGTTCTGAAGGCTCTATCCATGCTCCAGCTCTTCCCAGTCCCACTTAATCTCACTCCCACCTCTTATTGCCCTGTTCCACCCACTCCCCTGAGCTGACCACATCCTCATTCTTCCCCACTCCCTCCCAACCTCCAGCCTGCACACCATGAAACGTATGATCATGGTGGGCATAAAAGGTGGAGAGAGAAGGTGAGGTGCTGATTGTGGGACCCAGCAGGAAGTGCTGAGGGGTGAAGGGCAGCTGGTGGATACTCAGTATTCACCATTTCCACCCATGGGTGCTCCAGCTGTAGAGCAACCATGGGCTATGCCTACACTAGTGGGTTCTTGTGAAAAAGCATCCATGGCAGTGTGGATGCTCTCTTGCACAAGAAAGCTCTGATGGCCATTTTAGCCATAGGGCTTTCTTGCGCAAGAAACCCCTGCTGCACGTCCACACTGCCCTCTTGCGCAAGAGCTCTTCCGCAAGAGAGTTTACACTTGTTAGAAAAGAGCGTAGCTCTTGCACAAGAAGCCCTCTCTTACCATATTTTATTGTAAATTCCCTTACGCAAGAGCGGGTGGGCAGTGTGGACGCTCTGCAGAAGAACGGCTGTTCTTGTGCAAGAACCTGGCAGTGTAGACATAGCCATGGTGTGGAAGCCTGTGGATGGGAGTGGAGGACAAAGACCGGAGGGCCATTGGTGGGAGGAAGCCAGAAAGCATGATGGGAAGTGTTTCGTTAATACACCTGCCCACTGTATGGTCTGACTCCAGCCAAGTGGTGATGGAATCCATCCACAGCACAGGGGATTGAATATACCAAGGGAAATTTCTGGGGAAGGACGTTAACGGAGACAAGGCGAAGGCCAGCAAGGACTATTTTCACATGAGAGCGGCAGGCTGATGATACCAGGCTGTGAAGCAGGCATGTACAAGGCAAGCTCCCCGCCCCTCCTGGTGCCTGACTGGAATGATACCCGACTGGAATGATACCACACAGTCCTCCAGCTAGCCCAGCGCTGCATGCTCCCTGCAGTCCTGCCCTGGATTTGAATGCACTGCTGATCCAGTTTGCAGGGGTCAAGGCTCCAGTAGGGTTGTCAGGTGGAATGTGGGGCTGATGGCGCCATTAGGGGGCAGGAGGAGGTTCAGGGGCATGAGCTCCAGGAAGCTGGACCCTCCCTGGAAGTGGTAACATGCCCCTGTGGTTGGAGGAGCAAGGGGGGCGGGTCTGCGCACTGCCCCCAAGCACTGGCTCCCTGCAGCTCCCATGGAGGCATCCCCCAGCCAATGGGTGCAGTGGAGCCAGCTCTTGGGCCAGTGTCCACCCCCAATGCCCCCCCCCCCCAATGGCTCCTGCCCCTCCCCCCCCAGCTCCCGCTGGCCGCTGTCCTGGCGCGGGGTCCGGTGTTCTCTGCGCACAGACAGGTGAACTCTCCCCCCCTCCCCCAGCTTCAAGCCATTGGCCTCCCGCCCGCTCTGCCAGCGCCCCCTGCCGACCGCGCCTGAGCCCGGCAGCCGCCCGGAGCCGCTCCGCGCAGGCGCAGAACAAACTCGGAAGACGGAGGGGGGGGGGGGGACGGACAGGCTTGCTCGCACGTGCGCGCTGGCGTGGCGGCGGGGTCACGTGGCTCGCAGCGGCCAAGATGGCGGCGGGGAGGCGTGAGTGAGCGGTCGTGAGCGCGCGTGGGGCTTCCTCCGTGGGCCGGGTCGGGCCGGCCCCTCCCTGCCATGTCGCGTCTCATCGTGAAAAACCTGCCCAGCGGGGTGAGTCCTGAGCGGCTGCCCGGGACGGGAGCGTGGATTGGGAGCGAGGGGGGATGGGCATAGCCCGGGGGGGCAGGGATAAATCTCGGGGGGGGTGGATTGGGAGCAAGGGGGGGATGGGCATAGCCCGGGGGGGCAGGGATAAATCTCGGGGGGGGGTGGATTGGGAGCGAGGGGGGATGGGCATAGCCCGGGGGGGCAGGGATAAATCTCGGGGGGGGTGGATTGGGAGCAAGGGGGGGATGGGCATAGCCCGGGGGGGCAGGGATAAATCTAGGCGGGGGGTGGATTGGGAGCGAGGGGGGATGGGCATAGCCCGGGGGGGCAGGGATAAATCTCGGGGGGGGGGTGGATTGGGAGCGAGGGGGGATGGGCATAGCCCGGGGGGGGCAGGGATAAATCTCGGCGGGGGGTGGATTGGGAGCGAGGGGGGATGGGCATAGCCCGGGGGGGCAGGGATAAATCTCGGGGGGGGGTGGATTGGGAGCGAGGGGGGATGGGCATAGCCCGGGGGGGGCAGGGATAAATCTCGGGGGGGGGGTGGATTGGGAGCAAGGGGGGGATGGGCATAGCCCGGGGGGGGCAGGGATAAATCTCGGGGGGGGTGGATTGGGAGCAAGGGGGGATGGGCATAGCCCGGGGGGGGCAGGGATTAATCTCGGGGGGGGGTGGATTGGGAGCAAGGGGGGGATGGGCATAGCCCGGGGGGGGGCAGGGATAAATCTCGGGGGGGGGGGTGGATTGGGAGCAAGGGGGGATGGGCATAGCCCGGGGGGGCAGGGATTAATCTGGGGGGGGGGTGGATTGGGAGCAAGGGAGGGATGGGCATAGCCCGGGGGGGGGCAGGGATAAATCTCGGCGGGGGGGGGTGGATTGGGAGCGAGGAGGGATGGGCATAGCCCGGGGGGGGCAGGGATTAATCTCGGGGGGGGGGAAGATGCTCTAGCTCTAGGGGGAGGTAAATTGGAGGGGAAATGGGCAGCGCTGGTCGTGCTGTGCGCGGAAGAGGATAAACTGCAGCCCTGAGGGCCACATGGAAGGGTCCAGCTTGGGGCGGGGATGGGAATGGAGGTGAACTGGGGCGGGGGGGCTTGCTATTGACAAGGAAAGAGGGAAGGCCGTGGTGGGAAGGTGGGAGGTGAGCCTGTGCGGGAGAGTTGAGCGGGTGGATATTCCGTACTGGAGAAGAGTTGGAAGGATTTTGGGTGAGGCGTAAAGTGAGTTATTTGGGAATAGGGCTGGAGGGATGATAGCTAGGAGCAGTGCCTCATTTGCAAAAGTGGGGGCACAAGTTGAGGATTGCGCCGCCTTTTAGGCGTGAGGGTCTTCTTTCACTGCCTATAATGCTAGGATCCTTACCCTGTCCAAAGAGGAGCCCAGTTCTGAAGTTGAGTTGTGGATGTCATGTGGGGGTTGCAGTATGTTCCAGGTCAATGACATACTTGTGCTTTATAAGGCACCAAGTACAGAGTGCTAGATCTGAAGATCTTTCAGTCTGACAGAGATGGATATAGAGACAACTGGACTGGCTAGCATATTGAGAGAGATTTTGACTATTTTCAGCATAGCTTTAATATTGAAGTCCAGGTTCTGAGAGCTATAGCAGTGGTATTCTAAGTTTATGAAGCATCCTAAAGGTGAAGTCTTAGGGTACGTCTAGACTACATGCCTCTGTCGCCAGAGGCATGTAGATTAGGCTACCCGACATAGTAAAATGAAGCGGCGATTTAAATAATCGCCGCTTCATTTAAATTTACATGACTGCCGCGCTGAGCCGACAAACAGCTGATCAGCTGTTTGTCGGCTCAGCGCGATAGTCTGGATGCTCCCCTGCCGACATCAAAGGTATTTGTCGACCACCCAGGTAATCCTCATCCCAGGAGGTTTACCTGGGTGGTCGACAAATACCTTTGATGTCGGCAAGGGAGCGTCCAGACTATCGCGCTGAGCCGACAAACAGCTGATCAGCTGTTTGTCGGCTCAGCGCGGCAGTCATGTAAATTTAAATGAAGCGGCGATTATTTAAATCGCCGCTTCATTTTACTATGTCGGGTAGCCTAATCTACATGCCTCTGGCGACAGAGGCATGTAGTCTAGACGTACCCTTAGTCTACTTTCACTGTGACTTTTTTCGTTCCAAAGATTAGACTGTAAAAGATCTTTTACCCTGATGCCCCTTCTCTTTTTTGCAGATGAAGGAAGATCGATTCCGGAAACTATTTGCAGCCTTTGGCACGCTAACTGATTGCAGCTTGAAATTCACCAAGGATGGCAAGTTCCGCAAGTTTGGTTTCATTGGCTTTAAGTCTGAAGATGAAGCCAAAACAGCAATGAATCATTTCAACAAGAGTTTTATAGACATGGCCAGAATCACGGTGAGTTGACTTTAAAATAAAATGTCTCAGGGGTAGCCATGTTTGTTTGTAATTTTAAAAAAAAGTAGTTCTGTGGTATCTTACAAATTAACAAAACTATATAGTATGATGCTCATCTGATTAAGTGGGTTTTAAAAGCTCAATTTGTTAGTTCCTGATGTTCCACAAGACTGCTTATTGTTTTTAAAATAAAATGTTTGCTCCTCTGAGAAAAATTTGTGACTTTGATAGTATTTTACTCAGAGGAAGAGAGGAGCTTCACTAAACCCAATTGATAATACTGAAGTAGTGGAGCCTTGTTTGTGGACTGATTATCAGGCATTCCAGTCAGTGTTCCCTCTAAAATTTTCCATCCATGAGCAGAACGAAGTGTTGTTTTGTGCACCAATACTGAGGTCATGTGCGTGTTTTCAGATGTGTTCCACTGTGGCACTGATCCCTGAGAGACTCTTCTAGTGCAGAGACCCCAGCCCTGTCCCCGCTAGGATCCAGAACCTTGCTCCCAGGCAGCACCCTCCTATCTAGTGAGGAAAAGATGAGCCTGCTTCGCGGGCGGCCTGTGTTCAGGGCAGGGGCTGTCACAGGCTGCTACCTGCAGGGCTGGCTGTGAATCCCTGCCTAGGGCAGAGGGAAGCTGCTGCCAGTGCTCAGGGTTTGCAGAGAGTGGAGAGCTGGTGATGGTGCAGTGACACATGAGGGACCTGGGGTGGGGGGAAGCCAGCAGGGGGCTGAAAGGAGCAGGAGGCTCTGAGAGCCAGAGGGCAGTGTGAGGGAGGAAGAAGGGGAACAGGCATGCAAGGGGGCTTCTGGCCCCAGGAGCAGCCGCAGCGTAGCCTGGCTCCAGCCCTGGTTCTGAGCCCAGGAGCAGCTGAATTATGGCCTGTCTCTAGCCCTGCCAGCTGGGTTCCCATATGGCCCACTCTGGGAACAGCTGGGCAAACCACAATGTGGCCCTGGCCACACCTCCAGCCTTGGGGAAGGGCTGAAGCTAGGGCTAGGGGCCACATGGTGACTGCCTGGCTGCTCCTAGGACTGGAACTGGGAGCACAGTACTAAAAATAGCACCATGGCCCCTGCCCCAGGAGCAACTGCACTATTGCCCTGGCCCCAATTCTGGCAGCTGCCACATGGTCCTGGCCCCATCTGCTCCCAAGACGGAGCCACATGGTAAGAGGCTGTGCTATGTGTCAGGGCTGGAGCTAGGGCTGCAGTGCAGCTGCTCCTGGGGCTGTGGTACTAAAAACAGCATCACAGCACTGGTTCCAGCCCCGGCACACAGGGCAGCCACCCGACATACAGCCCCGCCCCAGGAGCAGCTCAGAAGCCACTACATGGCCCTGGCCCTCCACTCCCACCAAGTATACTGCCAGCAGAAGTTTACCTCAAGGAAGGTGAGCGCTGCTATGCGGCTCTGCTGAGGGGGTGGGCAGGATTAGAATTCTTTGTGTTCGCTATGCAGGCGTGCACTGTAGAGGGAACTGAGATCCCAGTCAGTAATCATCCCTGCTGCACTTTGTGCAGCCAGCTTTGATTCCCAGACTCTTAATCCACACTGGCAAGGGCTAGGAGTACTGTGGAAACTACACACTAAGGAAAGAGTCCTTTTCCTTCTGTCCAGCCTGAATAAGCAGGCCAGGTGCAGGGCAAAATGTAGTAGATAAAATCCTCCCTTTTCTTTGCCTTTGCAAGCCACAGAGCAGTTGTGAAGCTGTTGGATACTTGGGCCCAGTATCTGGTGTATGTTCTCAGGCTCCATACAGCGGATGGGAACAGGAGGATCTGCATAGTGGGTATTGCAACACGACCAACCTGGTATTCTTTGAGCATCCTGTTTCCATGCATTTAGTGGGACTATATCAGGGATGGGCTATAATTTTTAATGGGAGGCCACTCTCAAGATTTTGGTAAGTGGTCAAGGACCACACTTCTGTCTAGGGATCGTGGGGTCTGGGACGGAGGGTGGGGTGTAAAGGGGAGTTTGGGATAGAGGACTTAGATTCAGGAGGGTGTGTGTGGCTCTGAGAAGGAGTTTGGGTAGGGGGTTATGATCTGGTGCATGAGAGGATTCTGGCCTGGGGGAAGGGTATAAGAGGGGTGCAGGGTTTTGGGAGGGAGTTGTGATCTGGGAGAAAGGAGAAACAGGAAGCAGAGGGTTTGGGTGATGACCTGGGACAGGGGAATGGGTTGCAGGGTCAGGGAGGGTATGTGTGCAGGAAAGGATTCTGGTCTGGGGAAGGGATGTAAGAGGGGGTGCAGGGTCTGGGACGGATTGTGACCTGGAGGAGATGGGGAGAGGGGATACAGAAGGTTTGAGTGGTGACCAGGGCAGGTAGTTGAGGGGGAAAGAAGGGGTGGGATGCCAGAGCCAGGCTCTGGCTGGGAGGTGCTTATCTAGGCAGCTCCCAGCCAGCAGCTCTGCGGGAAGCTTTTTCCTCCCTGCTCAGACTGCAAAGCCATTAGCAGCCTGCTGTTTAAAATGGCTGCAACTGCTCTAGTAAGGGTGCTGGCCAGGTGTCTTGGTGGGCCAAATGTGGCCCACTAGCCACCTCTTACCCACCTCTGGACTATACTAATTCTTCTGTTTAGGGAGCCACTGCAGAGGTAGAGTAGGGTTCACATCATTTGATCTTCAAGCAAAGGAAGCCAAGTTGATGGTAAGTGGAGCAGTCTGATTCAGATATTCAATAGCAATTGAATTAGTTGAGTTAGTTGGCCATCTGTTGCTCTAGCAGTGCTGGTCCAGTGCTAGGCTGATTTAAAGTCTTAGATCTCTGGATACTGTATCTAGCAAGCCCTGAAATTGTGTGTACTGTATTCCATTAAAGTTGTTTACATTTTCTCTTGTTCTGTGGAGACAATGCGCTAGAAGACTGTAGAGAACAAAACAGTTTGTCTGAATATGTCCCAAAATAATTAATGTAATTATGAGTTCCTTCCACTGAAGAGCTATAAACAGGTAGTTCTCAATGGGTCCTTACTGCAGTAATGTCTGCGTCTTTCTGCTTTACATGTACTATAAAAAATGGGACTTGTTAAAAAGGGGCTCCTTGTTTTTGGCTCTTTTCAGGTAGAGTTCTGTAAATCATTTGGTGACCCATTGAAACCCAGAGCTTGGAGCAAACACTCCCAGAATCCTTCTGCACCGGATAAGCCTACCAACAATTCCAAAACAAGTCCAGTTCCCACAAACAGAAAGAAAGTAAGTCACACTCACTTTCTCAGGTGTGACATGTACATCAGTAGCTTTGTGAGGGGGTGGGGGAGGTGGCTGCAGCAGTGGCCTGAAATTCAGGATTCCATGTCTCATTCTTGGTTTACCATTCACTTTTGATCTTTCTGCCTTCTTTCCAGCCTGTGTAATGAGAATCATGACTATCTTGTAGATATGCCATTCTGAAAAGTGTGTGTTGTTGTTTCAGGAAAAAAAGAAGAAAAGTACAACAGGAAGCTTAAAAGAGGTGAGTTGAGAGTAGTTTGTGAGACTTGTCCATTTGAGTAAAAAGGTTTGATACAGAAAACCTAGGATAGAAATTGCTGAGAACTCTGTATCTATTCTGTTCTCATCCCAGCTTGAGCAAGTCACTGAATCTTTCTGTGTCTGTTTTCTCATCATAAAATAGTGAACTTTGTAGTTGTCTTGCTGCTTTAAGTTCTTTGACAATCTCAGGTTACAGGTGCTTCGTAGAAGTGAAAAATACATATTAAATCATTAACAATTTTACTTGCTGTCTCTGAATTTCTCTCCACACTCAGGCTGTGTCTACACTGGGCCACTTATTCTGGAAAATCAGCCGCTTTTCCGGAATAAGCTGCGAGCTGTCTACACTGGCCCTTGAATTTCCGGAAAAGCAACGACGCTCTACTGTACAAAATCAGCTGCTATTCCGGAAAAACTATTCTGCTCCCGCTCGGGCATAAGTCCTTATTCCGGAACACTGTTCCGGAAAAGGGCCAGTGTAGACAGCCCAATAGTCTTTTCCGGAAAAAAGCCCCGATCGCGAAAATGGCGATCGGGGCTCTTTTCCGGAAAAGCGTGTCTACATTGGCCACAGACGCTTTTCCGGAAAAGCAGCCTGCCAATGTAGGCGCTCCTTTTCCGGAAAAACTGAAAACGGAATAGTATTCCGTTTTAAGCAGTTCCGGAAATTCATGCCAGTGTAGACACAGCCTCAGTGTTTCATTAGTAGCATTACAGGTAGCATCTGGTCTGAGAGGGAGTGCCGCTTCCAGAGTTGTTGATTCAGATGAGACAGGTGGTTTAACCGTGGTGCTCTGATGTATCCTATAACACTGTAAATTAATAAATGGAGCATATCTGTCTGCATTTCACTGAAGGGAAATCAGCCCCGGCAGGTGAAAAGCAGACTCCCGTGAGATCTTAGTTGCCAGGAATTACACAGGGCTCCTGATCTAAACAGGGCTTCTTGTCCCTGTGTCTGTCTTCACTATTCATGTGTGTTGTTTTTTCCCAACAGCTGGAAGGAGACGAGGCATTCAAAGAATTTTTGGTAGTTCACCAAAAACGGACACAGGTGGCCACTTGGGCTAATGACACATTGGCAGAACAGCCCAAGACAGGGAAGTCAAAGCCAGTGGATGATTACCTAAACTTTGACTCGGATGAGTCAGAGGAGCTCAGCGAAGAGGAGAAGAGCAGGGGAGAGCAACATGAGGAGCAAAAAACAACAAACACTAAAAGTAAATATCTCTTTGTTCTGTTCATCTTTAACTGGGATACCGATGCGGGCCCTGATCCTGTGGAATGCCAAGCAGCTCCAGGAAAATGTTGCATGCTGTCAGATCCTGTGGAGTTGGTGGGAATTGTGATAGTTCAGCATATCACCAGATATCCCCAAAATGTGATGCAAACTTCACAGTAGCTATGGTTTCAGCATATTTTATCAATGTTTGGTCCCTAGTCCCTCTCCAGGGAGCCTAAGGAGTCTGAACTGCAGACTTGCTGGTTCATCTGCCCAAGTGAGTCTCTTCCATTCCCTATCTACATGGGATGCTGCAGCCATTCTGTCCTCAGCCCTTTAAATAACCCTCCATAAGTCTTTCTAAAGGAGTGAAATTTTTCTTGCTTTGTTTTAGGCCCAAAGGCTTTTCAGAAAGTTTAGATAAGGCACTGGACTGGGAAATATCTGGCTCTGCCACTGAGCTTCAGGGTATCCTCAGACAAGTCACTTCCCTGCTTTGTGCCTCAGTTCCCCTTTCTGTTATCCATGTTGTTTATTTAAATTGCAAGCTCTTTGGGTCAGGGATTGTGCAGTACTTAGGACAAGATGGCTATAATTTTGGTTAGAGCCTGTAGGTGCTCCTGTAAATCACATAATTGAGCTGACTCACTTTCGGTGACATTGAAGTATCTATCACAGATTGAGGAGTCAGAAGAACAGGTTTTGGAACAAACTGATAAACAATGATTAGTTATCGGGACTAGGTGGTATTCACCCAGGGGTTCTAAAGAAGCGCAGATATGAAGGTTCAGAATTACTAGTTTCTGTACCAGAGGACTGAAGGATAGCTAATGTAACACCTATTTTTAAAAAAAGCAGTCTGTGCAACTTTAGGTTTTAGGTTGGTAAACTGGTTGAAGCTATGGTAAAAAAAAAAAAAAAAGATAAGGCATGTAGATGGGGCACACAGCTGTGTTGAAGAACCAGTGTGGTTTTGGTGAGGCATGATTTCCCTTTACAAATCTATTAGAATTATTTAAGAGCACACAGACAGACAAGGTAATGCAATGGATAAAGTATACTTGAACTTTCAGAAAACCTTTGACAAGATCCTGCACCAAAGGCTCTTCAGCAAAATAAACAGACATGGGCTAAGAGGAAAGGTACTCTCATGGATCCTTAAACTGGTTAAAAGACAGGAAAGAAAAGATTGGAGTAAATGTTCAATTTTTACTGTGGAGAGAGGTAACTGCAGGGTCCCCCAAGGATCTGTACTGTGACCACTGCTATTGAACATACTCACAGATAATCTGGAAAAAAGGTTAAAGAGTGAGATGGCTCAGTTTGTAGATAATATAAAATTACTCAAAATAGACGAGGGCAAAGCTGACGAGGAATAGTTACAGAGGGATCCCACAAAACTGAGTGATTGGACTCATTTAAGGAGGGATATGATAGAGATCTCTAAAATGATAAATGAGGTGGAGAAATTGAATAAGGAAGAGTTATTTACCTCTTCACATCACAGAAGAACCAGGGATCACTCAATACGCAGGGAGTTCAAAACAGAAGGAAACACAGTCAACCTGTGAAACTCATTACTAGAGATGCTGTGAAGGTCAAAATTAGAACTGCGTTTTAAAAAACAGTAAAAAAAGTTCATGGAGGTCCATCAAGGGCTATTAGCCAGAATGCACAGGCAAGCAGTCCAATTCCCAGGGTGTCCCTAAGCCTCTAACTTGTTAACAGAGATTGGATTTCCCAGTTCTTTGTTCCCTCAGAAGAAGCTGGCATCCTTCTTCCAGCCAGCATCCTAGGCTTCCTTGGCTAGAGGGACCCTTGGTGTAATGAGTCTGACCATTCCTATTGCTCTTATGCACGTTTTTACAAATGTGTGTGTCCCTTCTATTTTTAAAAGATTTCTCTTTGAATCTTGGCAAACTCAAAAGCAGTTAAGTTTTGAAATATCAAGCAAGGACAAGAATAATAGTTCCCTGCTCTTATCTAGCACTTTTCATCAGTAGATCTCAAAGAGCTTTACAAGTAGACTGACATTGTTATCCCCATTTTACAGATGGGGATACTGAGGAGATATGTAGTTCTTCAGTGAATTGATGAATAAGTTCATGTACTTCCTGGCCACCTGCAGTGCTTCAGGTTTCAGCAGAGACTACTGATACTCATCTGCCTATTGATCTCCGTTCACAAACCAGATCCCAAAGTCAGCTCCTTTATAAGTTATGCCTATGGTTAGCCTGTGCAAAGCCACTACACTTGTATTACTGTTATCTTGGATCTTTCTGTGCTTCACCTTTGTATCTCTCCCACCTTGGGAGTTTTTGGGGTACAGAGACTGTTTAAGCGTGTATTATGCACTTCAGGGCTTTTAGTGCTGCTATGATATGGATAACTAGTAAGAACACATTAACATGCAAAGTGCGGACCTCCAGGGTAGTGTGTTTTTCCATGTGCTTGTATCTTCCTTATCCAGCTTTTCAAATAGAGTGTTTAGTACTAGAGAAAGACCGACAGCCTGGAAAGCCAAAGCTTTCTGTTGATCTCTGTAGCATGGACTTGAACAGAGCAAGCTTCTTTCTCAGGCTACCTCTGCCAATGATTTGTACAAATAACCTCAGTGGTAAGAGGGACGAGTTCAGACTCTGGCCTGTTTAATCCTTGGTCTGTCTGACAGTGTAATGCAAAAGGTACTGGTGACTTTTGATGGGATCTGTCTTGCCAGACATCTAGCCAGTAGCCCATTGGATAGTAATTGCTTCTCATTCTTACCAGCCATGGCTGGATTTGATCACCTGACCCAAGAGGAGGAAAGGGGATTGATTCTGGGATGTTGAACCTGAGCCTCCTTTGGTGCTGCCTGTGTATATAGGGTGGCTGTTCTTGCAGGAGCCCAGCTGGACAAAGAGTCCACAGCAGCTCTTGGGGTTTGTGCTGCTCTAGGCTGTTTGTCCTCCTGGGAAAAGGGAGGTTTGTGTGCATGCATATGTCTAATGCTTTCTCTCCTCTCTGACAGTGAAGAAGAGCCCCAGGGAAAAGGCAGCTGCCAGGAAAGAGCTCTCCGATATGGATTACCTGAAATCTAAAGTGGTGAAAAATTCCTCATCTTCCTCATCAGAGGAGGAGAGTGAGGAGGACCAGCCTGATAGTGAACAGTGTGAGGGGGGAAGCGAGGTCGAGAGAGAACCTGGCAGCATGAAAGTCATCAGTGCTCAGATGGAAACAGAGGCAAAGCTGGAAGGACATAGCAAAGAGCAGGGGACTGTGGTGGAGGAGAAGAAGAAGAAAAAAGGAGAGAAATTGGAGGTATAGATGGGCCTGAATTGTAACCTGGGTGCCAGTTCTCTCCTGCAGTTTGGCTCTGGATTTGAACTTGGCAATTTGGGTTGATCCATCTTCATTCCTGTTGGAGCAGTTTTCACATCTAAAGGCTTTGCAATGAATTATCCCTGTATCTGCCCTAAATGGAGTAAAAAGTATTAGAGGGGTAGCCATGTTAGTCTATAACTTTAAAAACAATGAGTAGTCCTGTGATACCTTAGAGCAGGGGTGTCCAAACTTTTTTCAAAGAGGGCCAGATTTGATGAAGTGAACATGCGTGAGGGCCGACCATTTTGCCTGACATTCTTTGAACCATTAAAATTAAATTCAAATTACTATTTTATGCAAAGTTTATTGCAAACGGCATACTTTTCATTTCGTCACATGGATGACCCATCTAAACAGGTGTTAAATCACTCTGCCTTTCATATCTGAAGGCCAGATGGAAAAAAAAAAATCCAGGAAGCTGAAATATATGTCAGGAACATTGTAAAGTACATTACATATTATTGGTAATAAAGGTTGTCTGTCAACTTTTAAGTTCAAAAAATATGAACAGGAACATAACACCAAGTATACATGTTGTGTCCAAATATATTTATAACTGATTTAGACCAACTGACTTTAACTGAGATTTTACAATGTATTCATCTCAATACATATGGATTCGTTGGGGGGCCATAAAAGATAGATATTGCCAAATTACCTGGGGGGCCGTATTAAACCAGAACACGGGCCGCAATTGGCCCGCGGGCCGGACTTTGGACATGCCTGCCTTAGAGGCTAACAAAAATATATATTGTTTATGAACTTTCACGGGTAAACCCTGCTTCTTCAGATGAGTTTGAGTAGAGATAAAAGGGTGGCTATCAGATTTATAACAGAAGAAGAAAAAAAACATAAACAACAAATAGTGTGGTAGCACTTTATAGACTAACAAAACATGTATGGTATCATGAGCTTTCCTGAGGGAAAAAAATGTACCTGTCAATACTAGTTCATGTACTAAGGAGGCTAATTAAGTGGGCTGGAGGTGTCCCATACTTAACTTGATGTTAGTGTTGTGTTAAATGTAAGGAAGACTGGTTTTATAATAGGCTCTCTAGTTAATGTCTTTTGTTAAGCCCCAGAGAAATTGTCAGATTTGCATATGAAGGTCAATTCTGCATTCTCTTTCTGTGGTTGGCTTGTGAAATTCCTTTGCAGAAGAATGACTTGGGCACTCTATGGATATAAAAGTTGCCATTCTTATACAAGGGAATCTTACAATCAAACTACAGAGAGAAAATGCAGAATTGACCTTCACTCTAAATTTGACACAGCTTCTGTGGAGTTTAACAAAGACATTAATGGGGTGGACCATTATAAAACCAGTCTTCCCTATATTTAACATGTCAATGGCAATAAAAGCTAAGAATGGGACACGTCCAGCCCACTTGATTAGTGTCATTAGCACCTGTGCTAAATGGAGTCTGTTTTGAGAGAGGAAGGATGACACAGTGATTAGATCTAGGACTTGAGAGACGTGGGGTTGGTTGTCCTCTTGCCACAGGCCTCCTGTGCAAGTGGGGTTCTGCCAGGAAACGGGTGAATGGGACTTCACAGGGAGAAGGGAGGCAGGTTCCCATTAATCTGAGCCATCTCATAAAGGCAAGCACTGTAGTAGCAGTCATTCAGGCTGTAGAGACACAGATATGAAGTTTTGGTCCTGTGCCTAATTTTCGGCAAACCTGGATATGAGACAGTGCATGGTTTGTATTTTGGTTTCAGTCAACTTCTCTGCCCCAGGCTTACTGAGTGATCTTGAGCTAGACACTTAGTGTGTCCGTGCCTCAGTTTCTTCACAGTGCAATAGGGCTAATAGTCACCTACCCTGGAAGTAATATTAGGTGCTTTGGTAGCACAAACATGGGGTCATATAGATGGGGTTTTGTCTGTCTCCCCATTAGTGTTTTGTTCCAAAGGGGCAGGTTTCTATGTTATCTTAAAATTAGTCCCTTCTTGTGGTCAAGTTTGAGGGCAGCTCATGGAGAAATGTGAAAGCAGATTCAATTTGACAGAGAAAATAATGGTAAGTTTCCTTATTTTTACCTCCTTAGCTACTCTGAAGTTTTTGGGGATATAATTGGCTTTTACCGCTTACCCATGTCTACTATTCTTTGTTAGTCTCAGGATAGCCCAGGGCACTACACTTCTAAAGGGCATTTGTACAGGATTACTGCCCTTAGTGGTGATTGATCCTGTGTTTTAGTCTCATACAGGTTGTACTGTAACTGACTAGACATGCTAGCCAAAATTTAGAAAAACGACTAGAGATTTTGAAGAGCCTGCAGTTCAGAGGATGGGTACTTGTTGCCTTTTGAAATTAAGTCATTTTAGATGTCCCAGGTTGACCACTTAGAATCACTGTCTACTTTGTGAAAACTGAGGCATCTGTGATTTTTCCCTTAATGTGGGAACTGGTTACATGCATGCAGGCTCAGCCCATTGACCGTATCCTGTGAGGTTTTTGCCTTAGTTAACTGAGGGCTCAGGCCAAACTAGGGCAGATGCTGTGTATGTGTGGGATTGTTTAGGCCTGCAGAGGGCTGAAAGCTTGTGGCTCTCGGTAAGGCATGTCTTGAAAAACATAGTTGCTAGCTACCTGCTAGCTAACTACATCTACTTGTCGAAAGCTGATATGACTGGGTTGGCGATCCAGGGGTAACCCATTTCTGTGAATCTCTGCCCTCCCATCTGGAAGCTTCTAGGATTCCCTGATTGCTGTCCAGGAGTAGAAGTGTTATCTTGTCTGTCTGTCATATTCTATATGTGCCTATCATCATAGAATCTTAGTGCCTCTCTGACCCCTCCACTCCACCTGGAATGGATAATGTACTCTCCCTCTCTCTCTCCTATCCAAGTCTGACTCTGTATGCAAGTGGTAGGAATGCATCATCTGTTGCTCTGTCCTTTCTACATCCTCTTGCTTTCTGGGGAAGACTAGCTCCGTGGCATCAGGCCTCCATCTATCCTGTACTCCGCCTCTCTCACACTGTGCTGCTGACCAAAGTTGACTCTTGTTCCAGATACTGTTCTGGATTAAACCTCTTGCCAAGGATGAGTTTTGAAATGTTATCTCACTTTTCCTTCTCTCCAGCTGAAGAATGAAGTCAGTTCCAGTATAGCTACCACGCCGTACACAGTAAAGCTACGAGGGGCTCCTTTCAATGTCACCGAGGTAAGTGCTCTGCCACCATGGCCTTACCACTCCCTCATTTATGGCTTAAATGGTATTTGTAACAGGAACAGAATGATAGTCCTTGGATTGCCAACATCTACAATTCAGTAGCCAGCATATACTGTTCAGGCGTTACTAGGTATCTTCAGGTTAGTGGGTGAGTTTTGAGAGTGGAACATTCATAATGTCAAGAGTCCCAAAGTGTCTAGGCAGCATTCCTAAAATTTACCAAAGGGCACTCCAGAAATCTGCCCAACTTGCTGAAATTGTTTTATTCTCTTCTATTTCCAGAAAAATGTTCGAGAATTCCTCTTGCCCTTGAAGCCGGTGGCAATCAGGATAGCAAGAAATATTCATGGGAATAAGACAGGTACCAGCTGTAGAGGGATTGTGCATTGTGGGTGCTGCACAGCAGAGATGACATTAGGAATGCTATTTCCCATGTTGGCCTTTGCTATTTCTTAAGCCTGTGGTTCCAAATCACGACAGTATGCTCCAGTTCTCACACATCCCGTTCCCGTGACTTACTCCAGTCTTTGTACCTTAGAATGGACTTTGAGGAGCCACACCATAAAAATGGTGCATAGGGCAGGCAGTTTATTTCCACTGTACATTGTTTTGTTTTCATAATTTTTGGGGGGGGAGGAGTGCATCTTCTATCCCTTTGAGTTTGAAGCATGTAAAAATGTACACAGTGCATGGGGGTCTAACTGCCAGATCAGTTTTAGACTATTTATGTGCACATGCAAGCACAAACAGAAGTCTTAGAAAAATATTTTCTCTTCAGTGAAAGATCCATTCTATCTCAAATCTGATATAGTTTACTCCAGAATAAATATGGTGGCAGATACACATATATTATGGAAATCTAATACAGAAAAAAAATCTTTAACTTGTTGCTTAACTGTCTAGTTAGTGTGTGTGTGTGTGTGCACACACATCCACATAGCTCATGATGTGCTCAATTGAACCTGATTTCTTTCCAGGCTATGTCTTTGTTGACTTCAACAGTGAGGAAGAAGTACAGAAAGCCTTGAAACGAAACAAGGAATACATGGGTAAGAGCAGCCTGTAGGCACTTGTCACTGACTCTGGTCTGTGGGTATAGGGATTTTCTGCTGTGGGTCCTGTTTGCTTCTCACATTTCAAGAGGATTCTGGTCCATCTCTTGATTTTTGCTCTGGCAGGAATGGAGGGTTTGTAAGAACAGGCATGCAATGTCCTGATTGTGTGTGGAAAAGATTAGGTGGTGTCTAGCTACTTGTGTTGCTCTTGTTTCAGTGAGCACTATGTGTCTTCCCCTCCAACCATTAACATTGTTCTCACAGAGATGGGATGGGCTAGAGGGCTTCCATGGGAAGTCAGCAGAGTTTGTCCAGCTTACACCAGCAATAAATTTGGCCCATCATCTTTAGAGAGGACCATATATTTTAATTATCTTGGCTCAAGTCTGGCTGAGGTCTTTGGGTGTGCCTGAAATGTAAGGTTCCCTTCTGTGTTGTGTGTGGCAGGTGGGCGCTACATCGAAGTTTTCCAAGAGGAGAGTATGCTGAAGATGAAACTCACCCGAAAGGGTGAAGACCAGCCCTGGCAAAGGAGGAAGAAGGATGATGAGGAAGAGGAGGACCTGTCTGAGTCAGGGAGACTCTTTGTACGGAATCTCCCTTATACTAGCACGGAGGAGGAGTTGGAGCAAATATTTTCCAAATATGGTAGGGAATGGAGCTCCACTCAGCTTCTTACTTCTCCCTAACAATCTGTGGGCTGATCATCTTGCCAGGCTCTAAATGCTCACTTGGATAGCAAGAAAGTTGAAGGAGTAGAAGACTCCATGAACTTGACAAGGCTGTGGCACTCAACCTGCAGTTGCCAAGATACCACAGGGGTGAACACCATTTTAAAACTAAATCTTGATTTATGTAGGCTGAATTCCCTTTCACTTCCAGGACATGTCCTCTTAGTGCAGGGTGGAATAGGGGAGTTATGGAGTGCCAGTGTGTGCTGTTGGGACAGAGAAGATTGGGTGGTGAGCTGCATCCCCTTCTGGCCCCAGATAGTTCTGACTGACCTGTAATGTGTGTAGTCTGTGCAATGCATCATTGCTCATGTCTAGATGCCCGGGGAGTTGAGGCACATTGCTAGTAGGGGTGTGGGGAAAGTGGGTATTACTGCTGGCCTGTACCAACCCAGAAATAAAAGTTTCCATTTTCCATGCAGTCGACCCTTGAGCAGTCCCAGATTGTCTAAATGCGCACAGGTGCTAAGTTCAGCAACTTTCATGGTTTCGTTCCATCAGCTGGGTTCCTACAAAAGACACAGTCACTCAGTCCTGCTCCGCATTGTCTGAAAAGGGGGCATATCTTATTTAAATCATTTTTCTTTTGCAGGCCCCCTGTCCGAGATCCACTTGCCCGTTGACAATCTGACCAAGAAACCCAAGGGATTTGCCTTTATCACCTACATGATTCCTGAGCATGCAGTGAAGGCCTTTGCAGGAGTGGATGGGCAGGTATTCCAGGTACGGTAACAAACTAACTTGGAGATCTGGGTGGATGTTTGGTCATAAGGATTATTGCCATATCACAGCGAGAGTAGCCTGTCCCCGCTCTGGGAACTGAGCATGGTGGCTCATGCCATAGTCTAGCCCTGGTGAAAGCCCCTGTAGGCTGGGCATTATGGCTCGGGGTCTAGTCCACTACATCCCAGTCAGTGGGGTAGTGCGGCCCAGTGGCCAAGTCTGTGGTGTTGTCTTCTCCTCCTCCCCCCTCTCCCCCCCCCCGTGATCAGCCCCAACTGAGCTGCTCCTCTGGCCTTTATACTGGCCCTGCAGCTGGAGCATGCCCGGCAGGTCTGCAGCAGAGGGGCCTTCTCAGCCCAGTAGGCCTGGTTAACCCCTCCCTGGCCACTGTGGGGTTAGTACACCCCATCATATGCCAGAAGGTCAGATGCTTATGGTGATGCCACTGTGTCCTCTGGCATTGAGGAATAGAGTGCTCTGAAGAGGAGAAGGCCTCTAATGCGGTGGAGCAGTTCCAGTTTACATGGATTAGTGGGTTCAGAAAACCCCAGGCTGCTGCTAATTCAGTGCTATGCAGAAGTCATATGCTGTTACCAGAGGGGGTGAATTTGGCATTCAGTGGTCTTTCAAACTCTGCATTGGGCTGCTCTGGGGATTGCATTGGTGCCAATCTTTAGCAGCAGGGAAGAAAGGGGAGGACCTTGCACTCTAGTTGGGAAGGTCATTATGAAAGGAAGTTGCATAAAACCCTGCACTGACACTCTGTAGCTCATCTTACCTTGACGCAGCAAGACTATGAATGTGGGTCCAGTGGCGCTATGTCTTATGTGTCTGTCTCCTAGGGTAGGATGCTGCATGTGTTACCCTCCACCATAAAGAAGGAAGAAAGGGAGAACCTAGATGCTGCAGGATCCTCTTCCTACAAAAAGCAGAAAGAGTCTAAAGACAAAGCAAACAGTGCCAGGTACAGAGGGAGTAGTTTCGCTCAGCTGTATCCTTTTGTTTTAGTATGCCACTAACTGCAGAATTCCCCCTTAGAACTAGAATTGAAATGTGTGTGGCTCCTCCAAGGGTGTGTATTAAAGGAATTTCTGTTACGTTGCCCTTTCCTTGGCTCTAGTATCCTTGCATCTTCGCTCGTCGAGAGCAAGTGGATTCTTTTTTGACTTATCTGAGTTGCTGTACTGGATCAGTCCTTCTAATCTAGTTTCCTAACCCCAGTAGTGGCAGGTTGAACAGAGCCCAGCCATAGCTTTGTAACTGAGAAGTGAAGAATGTCCTATTTTACTGAAATACAGCCTTTCCATTTTCTCCCACACTGCTTACAACTAGGGATGTTAGCCTGTACCCGGTTACATAATTAACTGATAAGCCTGGGCTCATCAGTTAATCTTAACGATTACCTGCACCACCCCGCCTCCCTTAAATGCCTCTGTATCAGAGGCAGCAAGGTGGGATGAAGATGGGAGACTGTGCCTATGCAGTTGCTTCCCCTCTTCCCCCGCTGCCTACCACATAAACTCAGCATTGTAGAGGATGGGAGGGCAGGCAGGAGCCAGTACACCCAGGAAGCTGGCTTTCAAGCCGGCTCTCCACGTGTACAGGGTTCAAGCAGGAGCTGGCTCCTACGGAGCTGCCTGCCTGCCTCTCTCCTGTTGCCTCCCTCAGAAGCAGCAATGCGAGGAGGAGCAGGCAGGAGCTGCTGGCAACAGTAGAGGTAGCGAAGGCAGGACCCAGTGCTTAGAGAGGGCTCCCCATCAGCACCGACTCCCACCTGTCATGTGTAAGTGTTAAAAAATTGAGTAGTTACACATTTACAAAATCCCCACATTTGTTAACATCCCTACTTACAACCAACTTGCTCCCTTTTTCCCCCCCACTCTTGCATGTTTTAGCCATATGCCACCTCCTATTCAGTTTGTTATCCTGGTGGCCCACTTTGTGTGTCTTTTTTGTGTCACGCTGAGGCTCATGTCAGTTGGAAGATGTGAATGTTCTACAATTTAGGCTTATTTTCTCTTTCTTCCCCTTTAGCTCACACAACTGGAATGCACTCTTCATGGGGACAAACGCTGTGGCAGATGCAATTGCACAGAAGTACAATGCTACCAAGAGTCAAGTGCTTGATCACGTGAGTTGGATTCTAGCTGGTGATCATCATTTCAGTCCATGGATGGAAGCATGTAGCCTGCAGTTTAAAGGCTGGTGCTTTGGGTGTCTGTCTTCCAAGGGATTTAGCTCTTGGTACCATGCACTGTGTTTTCCTTAAAACACCTATCCGTGATATGGCTCTTGCTGCATCTCGACATTTATCTAGACTGTTAGCCTTTCTGGCTGAATAGACCCTTCACAGTGTGAACCCAAGTGCTGCTGCCCACTGGGCGGTATCTGGATGTTCATCTTAATGCGGGCTTACGTACAAAGTACAAAATGAAATGGAAGACATATACAGGCACATGGGCCGTTCAGGGTGCTTCTTGTTACTTATCTGTTCCTGATGTTCTGTTCTGTTCTCTGGAGTCCCATTTTCAGAATTTTCAATATTGGCCTAACCCTACTCCCAATGAACTCAATGGGAGTTTTATAATTGGGGTTCTAGGGAAGCTGAGTGCTATTGAAAATCCCATTAAGAGTGTTAAGTGGAAAGCTATAGCAGCACACTAGGTATTTCCCAGCAGTGAACAGGGGGTAACAGGCAAACTTGAGCTAGGTGGGTCTGTCTCAGCTTTTGGAAGCATGAGTCCTTTCTCTCAAACCCATGGCGTGTAGTTTCTATCCTCTCTTGGCTAAATGGGAACATGTTGGAGAGGAGTTTGGATCTTATAGTGGGTGTCTCAAATTTTAAAAAGAGCAGGAACATTTTACAAAGAATTATCTCTGGCTCTGCCTGCACAAATGGAGCTCAGTATTCACATGGACTATCCTTTCACCTTGGAAGATCCACATTATATTATAGCCCACTGAAGTCACGTGCCTGTGACTTCTCCATCTCATTACTATGGAGCTGTGGTACCAAGCACTAGTGGCTGGTCTGGGTCTGCTCCTCTGTATTTATCTTATCCAAGCCACATGTCTTGTATTTTGCAGAATCTGGCTGCTTTACAGGCAGTCCCTGAGTTACGCGGATCTGACTTACGTTGGATCCGCAGTTACGAACAGGGCTTTTCTCGCCCCGGGGGACGGGAGCGGTGGGACGCCTAGATGAGCCGCGGTCCCGCCGCCCGCGTTCTCCGGGGCGAGAAAAGCTGCTCCCCGTCTCCTTTGTCTGCTGGTCAGACCAGGGAGACGGGAAGCAAAGCCTCGGAGGACGCCCGCAGCGGGACAGCCGCGGCGCGCCTGGACTGTCCTGCTGCGGGCGTCCTCTGTGGCTTTGCTCCGTGTCTCCCTGGTCTGCTGGGGGGGGGGGGGGGGGGCGCAGCCAGTGCCCCCTCCCCCACAGCAGACCAGGCTTTTCTGCCCATGACGCCTGGGGTAGAGCAGCTGGGGCGCTGCTGCTGGGTTGGTCCCGCAGCGCCACTCCTCGGCACTACTGGACCAACCTGGCAGCACCCCAGCTGCTCTGCCGCAGGCGTCCTGATTCAGCCGCTGCTGGTCAGTTTCAGCAGCGGCTGAATCAGGACGCCTGGGGCAGAGCAGCTGGGGTGCTGCTGGTTTGCTGCAGTAGTGCCAAGGAGCCGCGCTACTGGAGCAACCCAGCAGCACCCCAGCTGCTTTACCCCAGGCGTCCCCAAGTCAGCTGCTGCTGAAACTGACCAGCGGCTGACTACAGTAAGCCCGAGGCAGAGTTGCTCTGCCCCCGGCTTCCTGGAATCAGCCGCTGATCAGTTTCAGCAGCAGCTGACTTGGGGACGCCTGGGGTTCTTAAGTTGAATCTGTATGTAAGTCAGAACTGGCATCCAGATTCAGCCGCTGTTGAAACTGATCAGTTTCAGCAGCGGCTGAGTCTGAACACCAGTTCCGACTTACATACAGATTCAACTTAAGAACAAACCTACAGTCCCTATCTTGTACGTAACCCGGGGACTGCCTGTATTTAATACATGCATAGCTCTGAGCTCTTGTGTGAGGAGAGTCTGTTGGATGTGATTGGATTAATGTTGCTTTAGGCAGAATGGCACTTATATTTGAAGGTGCAGCTTGCTCACATCACTGTAGTTGGGTGTTAACTCTGCTCTTTGGTCTTGTTAGGTTTCAGAGTGCCCGAGAACAGTAGAATTTCTATTTGATGAACTAATTGAGGGTTTATGAGTTCATAAAATGGAAGATCTCAAAGCTACAATTCAAACAGGACGTAAGTTGCAGTATGGTGTACTGCAACACCTGTTCTTCAAACCATGCAAAGCTATTTCCAGTGCTCTGAAGGCATCGGAAAGTGAAAGGACGATGACTGGTTCTTCATTATCATCACGTTTTGTCATGTGATTTGTTTGTTTTTCCTTTTGGGTGGAAAAAATGCTCCTACATCTGGTCATTAATAACACTGATTATATAGTGTGTGCCTAATTTGCTTCACAATTACTGCAGTTGTGTGCTCATATCTACACAGAAGAGGCCAAACAGACACCAATTGAAATAGCTGTGGTCCTGAAACTACCCTGCATTTAACTTTCACATTTCACTGTCACATGTAGCACTTTTATTTCGACTAGCTGAGGATTTAATCATACCCTTGAACTGAGGGTGGAATTCCCATGGGAGCTGCATAACCGCAGGAATTTGGACCTAAATGCTTATGGCCTACAGGTAAACCTGTCTCCAACAGAGCTGAGATTTCACCTTATGTCTGTAAGCAAAGCTCCCAGTAGACCAGAGTCTGAGGAGTGAGGGTGTTGCAGGTGCTCAGCATCTCTCTGGTTTAGGCCTATTGTTACCAGCATAGTCTATGCTCCAGATCTTGTCAGTGTGGATCTAACCAGTGTTGCTCTCATTTGCAGGAAGGCAAAGACAGCGTGGCTGTGAGAGTAGCGCTGGGAGAAACCCAACTAGTCCAGGACGTCCGCCAGTTCCTGATGGACAATGGAGTCAGTCTGGATTCCTTCAGTCAGGTGAAGCACTTCAGTAGCCCTGCTCAGCATACACCTACAGCTGCAGCAGCAGAGGGCTTTATTCCTTCTCACCTCATTGTATTCACTGCAAATGTGAGGGGGTAGAATGTTCAGGAAAGAGTTTTGCAGGATAATGGTGAAGGGTGCTTTTTATTTAAGAGTGGGACACTCCTCTATAAAAATTTGGATGGTCAACAGACAAGAGGCTGTTGTATAAATTAGCAATCTGCCGCCAGATTAATGTGTAAACTGGGTGCTAAGAGATTTGGGAAATTTTGCTGTTCATCTCTTGATCGCATGGTAGCAGTACTCATGAAAATTGAGGCAGCTTTCACTTCTGTCACACATATCATTATTTCCTGATGCTTAATCTTTAAACTGCCATGTCTAGATGCACAAATGTTGATTTTTATTTAACTTTTTGGTCCAGTTTTCAGTGGAGTAAAAACAGACATGTCTGAAATTGGTGCTAGGCGAGAATAATCTGCATGGCATCTTTGCATACTAAACATCCCTGATCATAGACCTCATCAGCACTGCTCTGCATATAGGGTTTGCTAGTTGAGGACTAGTGCAGGACCACGTGAACAAACAAAGCTTATTAAGAGTTATCCTTCTCTTTCTAGCCGTTAATGTCCATGTGTAAAAGTTTAAGTCACTTTAGGGTTATGTGCTTTCTTCTTTCCACCTAAGTCTCTCTAAAGTGAGGGCTTGATCCAGATCCCCTCAGCGCTCATTGAAGTCAGTTGCTGAGACTGTAGGATGGAATCCTAAATGTGTAGTAGATCCACCTGGGCCCTGCCCCGTGAGTGATTCGTGATTGAGTCTGTTGGACCTGCATTTCAAAAGGCAGCAGGAGCCTTTTGCACAGTTCTCTGTGGGTTTTCAGTGTGTCTATAAGGTATATGAATTGGAGCAGAGTAGCATTTAGTCCCAAAGTCTCAGATGTTTGGTAAGAATTCCCCTCTATATTGGTGTGGTGTCATTTTTTTTTTTCCCCCTCACCCTTGACAGGCTGCTGCAGAGCGGAGTAAAACTGTGATCCTAGTGAAGAACCTTCCTGCTGGCACTAAAGTGATGGAACTGGAGGAAGTCTTTGGTCCATATGGCAGCCTGGGGCGGGTTCTGCTTCCGGAAGGAGGGATCACAGCCATTGTGGAATTCTTGGAGCCTACAGAGGCCAAGCGAGCCTTCACCAAGCTGGCCTACTCCAAGGTAATCATGGTGACAGCACCGTGTGTCATTTAATGTGGACTTCATACTGGGTAGGCAATCCAGACTAGTGCAAATCCAGTCGTCTTCTCTGTTCTGGCGTCAGCACTTTGAGAAGCCCGGTAGGAATAATTTTATCAGGTGTCAATATGTTAGTCTTAGATGTAATCATTAGGAATGGATACAAGTTCTTATTTTGTTCAGCCCCTGAATTAAGCAATTTCTGGAAGAGAGGAGAAGCTCAAGGCACCTTAAGGAGAATAAAAGCCCTCACCTTGCAAGCAAAAGTTGCTGCTGTTTGCAATTCACAGCTCGAATTGTAGTTAAAAGAATCTTCTTATTTCCTGGTTCTTTGATAATATTCAAACTCAGCTCTAGAGAACACTCTAATCCCGTAGTGAAAGCATACCCTGCAGGGAGAGCATGCAACTGTGCCTTTTAACTTCCAAACAGTCCCCAGTCTTGTAATATGTCCTATGACTGTGCTTGGTCCTGCCATGAGGGCAGGGGACTGGACCTCTCGACGTCCCTTCCAGTTCTAGTGTTCTATGATTCTATGAGAAAGTAGAGTTGAGATTTGAACTTACATCCCCAAATTCACTTCTCCCCTGCCTTGTAGAAATCACTTGTATCTGTCACCCTTGCAGTTTCAGAACGTCCCTCTATATCTCGAGTGGGCTCCCATGGGTGTCTTCTCCTGCCCACCCCCCGAGAAGAAACAGCCTGAGATTCCAGAGGAGAAAGGAGAAGCAAGGCTGGGAACTGGTAAGACTTTTGACTTGTGGGAGAAGATATTTGCTGTAGTGTGTATCACTCTGCTCTTCCCTTGTAGCAGTGGCCATGCTGTTCTTGTCCTACATGGATGAGAACCTCCATCTTACTGAAAGTCTCCTCTTGAAGAGGTTTTTGTGGCTTGTGTGTCCAGAGATAAGCAGAGTTTCTCTTCCCATCATTCTGCTGGGAGCTTGACTACTGACCTGGAAAACCAGTAGTTCCTAGAGCTAAGCAGTGCATTTGCTTGCTGCTGCCATTCTCTCCTTTTGGGTTTTTGGACTCCAGTGTTGATGTTGGGAATGGGATTAAGCTTTGGTGCACCAGCAGAGTGTTTAAGGTCGGGGGTGAATAGAGCAGTGTGGAAGAATGTCTGTGGTTCAGATGCAAGCATTATTTATGTTACTGTAGCACCAATGGGCCCTTGTCATAGACCAAGACCACATTGTGGTAGGTGCTGAACAGAAACATAGTTCTTGCCACCAGGAGCTTAGCTGTCAGTTTCTAGTCTTGTATCAATGTACATGGGAGTACAAGTGAACAACGAGACAGTATTGACCAGCATGAGAGGTAAAAGTCTGTTGTGTAGGCATCCTGCCAGCAGAGGGATCTGGAGGAGAGTACAGTAATTCCTCATTTAACATGTGCCTGCTTAACATGTTTTCGCGATAGCACTATTTTTTTTTTTTAGGGAACGTTTTTTGAATTACACGACCATCCCCGGAATAACATGATTTCCCCAGCCGGTCCATTGCCGGCAGCTGCGCGGGGCTTCCCCCTCCTCCCTGCAAAGCGGCGGAGGGTTCGCCGCGCCGTTCCCCGCTGACTCCCCCTCACCGGATGCAGTGCGGGTCCCAGCAGACCCGTCACAGGGGCATACTCCCAACCCAATCCCTCTCCACCCTCCTATCCTTCCCTTCCCCAAAGCCAAACACCTCCTCTCCCTGCTGTAACCCAGTCCCTTTCTCCTCCAACCTTATGTCCCGGTCCCAACAGACACCACTGCTTGAAACACAACTCCCACCTTTTCCATTATTTTCAATGAGAAAATTGACCCTGCATATCACGTTTTCACTTAACACGATCATTTTCTGAAACATATCTATAGTGTTAAATGAGGAATTACTGTAATGAGGAAGGTGGAAGGATGTTCATGGACAGTGCCTCCCAAGCGTTTGGAATAGCATGGGAGAAAGCATGGAGAGGTTTGAAAATTTAAAAGTGGGAATTTAAAATTCAGCAGTGAACGTCACCAACTTGGCAGCAAATGAAGGGCTATGAAGGACCTTGGCTGTCAATACAAGTGGTTTATATTTGATGTGTGACAAAAGGTGGAGCCAGTAGAAGGATGCAAAAGGGGCTGACATGTCAAAGTGATGGGCTAGGAAAATGTTCTTAACCTCGAATTTGTGTTTGCCAGCAAGATTACCCAGAGATGAGGTATAGAGGAGAGGAGAAGAGGGCCAAAGATAGAGCCCTAATGAACCCATGGCTAAGTTGAAGGATGGATGAGGAAGATCCCCAAAGAGCACAGAGTAGAGGTGATTGATAATTTTTGATTGCAGGCCATTTCAAGAATATGATAAGTGGTCAATGGGCTACCCTTTTCTATGAAATAAATGGAGGGAGCACCTAGTTTGAGATGGTAGTTGGGTACATGAAGGAGTTCTGGGTAGGATTGGATTACAGAGGGGTTGTGAGGTCTGACCAGGTGTTTGGGTGAAGGAGAAGATTGTTACCTGGGGCATGAGATTGGGGTGTAAGAGCTGGTACAGGGTCTGGTAGGGAGCTGTGACCAGGTGCAGGGGTGCAAAAATCTGTGCAGAGGGTTTGGGTTGTGACCTGGGGCAGAGAGTTGTGATGCAGGATGAGATGAGGTGCCAGGTACAGGCTCTGACTGGTACGTACGTACTGTAGGCAGCTCCCAGCCAGCAGTCCAGTGGGACCCCCAGACAGGCTCCCTGCCTGCTGTGCCCCCCATTCCACATGCTGCTCAAAGTGGTTGGTTGCTGGGGCTATCGTTGTGGGTACGTGCCAGGCACCCCTTGGGGTGGGATCTCTGTGTGCTGGCTGGACCAGCATGCATGAAGGCGGGGGCAGTGAATGGAGACCCCCCCTCCCCCCCCGCCCCGCAGCGATGCACATACTGGCCCCAGCAGCCAGTCACTTGAGTAATATCTTGGGCAAGGTAGTCAGGGAGCCTGCCTAAGGGTCTTGCTGGGCTGCAGGACATTTGTGGCCCAGAGTATCATAACTATCCATATTTTGCCCATCCTGGCATGGAGTTATAAATCCACAGGAGGACCAGATTTCAGAAAAGAGTGTAGATGGGTTGAGAAAGATGAGTAGAATCTTCTTACTTTACATTTTAGAAATGTGCGTCTGTCTGTTTGTTCAAGAACTCTTAAATGATAAGAGCTAGGACCACTAAATTTAGCATACAGCTTCCTCTTATCATAACATAAAGTGAGATCAGGGTTTGGTTGTGCCAGAACAATGTGGTGTGCCTGGAATTCAATTGTTTCTCATAAAATAGAATGGGAGGAATCTGGTATAAGGGAGAATTATTCTATAGTATGACCACTGGGGGGGAGCAAGGGGTCAGAGATGGGGACTATAGTTATTGGGCCAGCAGGAGTGAGGGCTGGAGAAAGGGACAGTTATCTTCTACCTGTTTGAGAGTTTGTGTGTCTCTGTCCCCCAAGTGAGGGACATGCACCTCTGGCCCCAAGCTGCAATAGGGAGAGAGGGCTGGGATTGTCCCCTCTCTCAGGGCAGCCTGCCTTTTGAAGCCCTTATCCCCAGCCCCATCCCAGAACAGTGATTTAAATGAAGAAAAACAAAACTTATTTAAGAACCTGAGCAATGACAGGTGAATCTTCTAGTTGTAAATAAAATCAGTCAATTTTTCAAAGCATTTTAGTTGAAAAATTACTTTTTTAAAATTGAAAATTTTGTTTTTCACAAAAAGATTTCTCTTTAAAATTATTTTACTGCAGATATTCAAAATGCTATCAGAATGGCTATTGACATTATTCAATAAAAGTTTAGGTTAAAAACATGATATGTTATACAACACCCTTCTGAATCTTCATTTTTGCAAATAGTCTTTTCAAAATTTCTTGTTTTATTAGGATGTCTGATTGAATTCACAATAGAATACATGATTTCCCTCCTTCACTTTCATTTCTTGTCTTCCTTGAATGAAAATAGAAGGCTCAATTTCAAATCAATGGTCTCAATGCTTTTGAGGATCACGATTGACCGTAACATGAGTCTGAGAATTAATTTTCTGATCGTTAAGTGAGATTTGAGAATGACAGTAACTATTAGTGTTAAATGACTACAGCAGATCTTTGCAGGGCCACCTGGAGGGGGAAAAAAACGTATAGAGGTTAAATATCCTATATAATTGAAAGTTTGTTTGTCTGGCTATGTCCACACTACGAGTTTTCTTGGCAAAAAATATGCTAATGAAGGACTCATTTGCAGGAGTCATGATCTCATTTGCATATTTTCTGCCAATCCATTTTTTCGCTAGGGTTTTTGCGCAAAAGCAAGCAGTGTGTGTTTTCTTTTTGCACAAAAACCCCTTTTCTTGCAAGATCAGTAAACCTCCTTTTTTGGGGCATAAGGATCTTATAGGAAAAGAGGTTTTTGCGCAAAAAGGAAACATCCACATTACTTGTTTTTGCGCAAAAACCCTAGCAAAAAAAAGGATCAGCAGAAAATATGGAAATGAGATCATGACTCATGCAAACGAGCCCCTCATTAGCATATTTTTTGCTGAGAAAACTCGTAGTATAGCTGTAGCCTCTGAGAGTCTGTTCAAGAACTCTTCTAAAGGGTAAGAGCAAGGGCCGCTAAATTTGTTATGCAGCTTCCTCTTACCATAACATAAAGCAAGGTCAGGATTGATTGTGACAGGACAATGGGATGTGCCTGAAATGTGATTCTCATAAAATGCAAAGGGGAGGGTGGTCTGCTTGCATGTGCAATTACACTGTTGAATTACCACAGGGGAATGGGCACACTGGTATGAGAGTGGCTGGCTGGGAGTGGAGCTCTGAATGTTGCTGGCTACCTGTAAGGTGGTGGGTGGGCAGCATGGCCCCTGTTGCCACTCCCAGGGAGCTCCCCTGGCCAGGCAATATAGTTCCCACTGTCACAGTCAGTGCCGGTAAGCCCCCTGGCCAGCCTCAGGTAGCCACCATCTCAACTTCCTGTCCTGAGCTTCCCACCCCTGCCCTGAGAGCCCCCCCCCCATTACACCTGATCGCCTACCCTGATGTCCTGCACCCTCCACATCTCTGTCCTGGGTCCTCCACTCCCTGCCCTGACTCCTGGATCCCTCTGTAATGACCCGAGCAATGCCTGGTCAGTGTGCTAGTGTTTGAAAGGTTAGAAAAGGGGAAGCCAGCGAAGAGATTCAAAGAGAAATTGTTTGCTTAGACTTTCCCCTTGTTCTCCCTTATTGCAAAAGTCTTGTGGACCAAGAAAATGTGCATCTTGCTTGGTGTCAATCATTTTTAGCCAGTGGGCGAACTTTGAAACTGGTGAACGTTTGACTTTTTTGTGAGGATCTATAAGCTTCTGTTTTACCTTCTGATCTTGAGCCTTCAGCAGCTGTACTGCCCCAGAACAGAGGACTGTACCAACTCCTTGCTTTCTTAGCTTGGAATTAGAAGGTATGTTCAGTGCCTTGAGACTCTGAGGTTTGCTCCTGATAGCATAGACTCTGTTAGAGGCCATTTTTAAATACCTTGGTGAATGGGACTAACTCCACTTCTAGTGGAGGTGATCACACCATTGAGGATCTCGCCATTAGTTGAGGTGCGCATGATTTTGTGAATTCTAGTGATTTAAGAGTGGGCCTCACGGGTGCTTAGATACTGAAATGACAGCTGATGAGACGTATTTTTGCTTTAGAAAGGGTATTATTATGATAGCCCAGACCTGAAGAAGAGCTGTGTATCTCAGAAGCTCATCTGTCACCAATAGAAGTTGGTCCTGTAAAAGAGATTACCTCACTCACTCTGTGTCTCAGTTGTTTTAAGAGGCAGCATGAGCAGCTTACAGGAGCTCTGTATAGACAACCATCCCGACTAGAGAGGTCTCTGTGTGCACAACTGATATCAGTGGAGGCTGAACTCTACAAAGAGGGGAGGAGAAGCTGTCCCCAGAACAAAGCAGTCTGCAGCTGTTACTTAACATGCACCAATTTCTGGGTCTTGACCAGGTCAGGTTCCCATTATGCTGTATGAACATAGAACATTTACAGTCCCTGCCCAAGAGAGCTTGGTCTGAGAGGCAAAACAGACTAAGTAGATGAAACAAATAGTTTTGGGAGAAGGATAAAAGAACGGTACCAGCATGGGACTGGAATTTGGGAGAGTTTCATTTCCTGACTCTGCCACTGCTTGCATAGATGAGTCACTTAATCCACTCCGTGCCTCAGTTTCTCAATCTGTAAATTGGGGACCATGCTTTCCTACACCCTAGGGGTTTTGAGCATGAAATCCATCTGTGATTTTGAGTGATCAGATTAGGGAATGTCATAGTGTAATTGACTACACAATAAACTGATAAGCCTGGGCTTTTTGGTTAATCCTATCGACTACACACATTCCCTCTCCCCTTGCTGCCTCTATATCTGCTATAGAGGCAGCAGTGCGGAGAGTCGGGGCAGGCAGGAGCTACTACGCACGAGAAGCCGGCTTTCAAGCTGGCTACCTGTGTATATCGACTCCCACGGAACTGCTTGCCTCCTTGTGCTGCTGCCTCTCTATCAGAGGCAGCAATGGTGAGGAGGGGCAGCAGGCTTGGGTTTGCTGCTGACGGAGGCTGATAAGTGGGATTCCAGCACAGCCTCTGGCTCCTGGGAGCTCAGGTCCCCCGTGGACAACGGCTACTACCGCCCTGCACTGTTGCCTGTGCATCAGAGGCAACAGCACATTATGGCAGGTGGGAGACGGTCTGAGTGGAAACCTGGTTTTTAAACCGGCTCCTCTTGCAGACTGGCTGCCACTTACCACTCTGGACTGAGGTGTTAAGGGTTCCTCCGGAATGGAGCTGGAAGCGCGCTGTCTGTTGGCCCCACCACCAGATATTACTGAATACTTAAGTAACTGATAAGTTTTGATGCAGTTACACGATTATTGAATCAGTCAATATCTAACATCCCTAGATCAGATACCATGTTGATGAGGGCCCAGTAAGTACTGGGACAGGAAGGAAGGATGATGTAACACAATCAGCTGTGAATGGGGTGCTTTAGTACAGACAACAATGCACAGAAGCAGAGTGACCTTTCCCCCAAAGCCAGGCATGTATTACATATTTCCCTCCTGTAAGGGCTGATTGAAGGGCCAGTCCTGAGGATCCCCCAGCTTTGATTGAACAAAGAAAAGCAGCACCAGGCAGCAGGACCAGACTAGCTGATCGCCTGGCTGGCAGGTCACGGAGGAGTGTGTGCATTGTGCTTGCCTGTGTTAATTTCAAGCCCCAGTGCACCCCTTGTGTGGGTGAATTCCCACTGCTTTTATGGCAAGGTCATGACCTTTTTTATGTCTCTCCCCTCCCCTCCCCGGGGATTTTTCGCATTGCATATTGGGTCCTTAAACACTTTTAAAACCAAAACGGGAGGAGGCTGGGTTGCTGAGGGTTGTTTGAATTTTTTTTTCCTGGAAGCTTTTTCAAGACTATCAGGGAGATGGGGGGAGCTGATAAGAAGCTCTTCCCATTTCAGGTCCTAGGGGAGGGACGAAGGGGCAGCTGTTTTATCTCCCCATAACCAAGACCCTCACCTCCAGATAAAGGGCTTTAAGCAGAGGAGCTCCTGGAAAGCTGCTTCAGTTTGATAACGGTCTTTGCTGTCCGCCTTCTGCACCATCTGCCTTGGGGAAGGTGTGGAAGGGAGGCAGCGGTAAATTCCTTAGCCTGATTACAGTATAGCCCCATGTGGCTGTATGTGACTGTTGTGCTAACCACAGATGGAGACATCTTTCCCCTCTTCCAGCCCATGTGCCTTCAAAAGCAATGAATTTGCTGTTCAAGTTTTCTGATTTCCCACACAGTCACTAAAAGTTTCTCTTGCAATTAAGGGTGAAAGTGCTTGGCCAAACAACAAAACACCCATTTTTTTTTCCAGGACAGAAGAAATTTACAGTTGGTCTTGTTTCGCTGAGTCTGGTTCTGAGCATCTCTTTAATGAAAGCAGAGATCTGTATCTCTGGAACCAACCCAGCTCATGGTACTATTGTCTCTGCAGCACATTCATATTGAATAGGACAGCAAATGTCCTGCAGTTTTATTGGGGTATCATACCCCAACAGATGCAGTAAGAAAACCAAGCAAGGCATACGTCTTTGGCACCAAGTATACCTTCTGGCACCTCTCTAGTGAATTGAGTCCTATCTTGCTCCTCTTGAAGACAATTAAAAGCCCCAGCCACCTCATATGAATTGTAGTAGGATGGGATAATAACCATTATCCAAAGCCAAAATCAAGATCCCTGTTAACTTCTGAGTGCTTTGGATGAGACCCGAAAGGGCGGGGACAGGAGGGAGGTCTTTTCTTCACTTTCCTCTAAAGTATCTGATGCTGAAAGCAGAGGTGAAGGTCAGGCTAGCTGGATGTGGTTTGGCAATTTCTGTGCATTGTGTTGAGCCCTGGCGAGAGCTGCTGATGCCCAGTGCTTTTGTGCATGCCTTGCTCAGGTAAGAGGGGAATTGCAGTCAGTGGTGGAGGTGCTCAAGGTAGGCACTAAACTGAAGAATTAATCTGGGTGCTTAGGGAAAGCACCACATTAGCAGTGAACGGCACAGAGAACATTTAGAGAGAGTGGAGGTATGGTGATAGCTGAATGACTACTTCTCATCTCTTCTCCATTGTTTCTGGAAGACCCTACTAAGATCTACCTTTGATTTTGCATTCCAGCTTGTCTGCAAAGAAGGGAGCCCAGAAGTGGGGCTATGTTAGCAGAACTTTCCTCTCTGGGCCTGAGTGTCACTCTTATACTTTTCCTCTGTGCTGGGTGGGAAGGAGGGACAGTATTTGGGTTTGAGTTGCCGATAGTGTCAGAGGCAGCCATGTGGTGTTTGCTAATGCCAGCATTTGGAAAGGAGATGGGAGACAGTGATGAATAGGAATGTTGGTATTCTCTCTGCACGTTGGTCGTTTTCTGGGAAGGTTGGAGCATAAGGCAAATATCTAGTTTAGATTCTGATATTAGCTTCATGCTCTGTGTTATAAATCCCTCCTGAGCCTGCTTTTCCATTTCTCACTTGTCTGCATCTTCTTCCTGGATCTGACTTGCTCAGTTGTTAAACAGCTGACCTGGTCCCAATGAGAAGGGGAAAAACCCTCACAAATGTGGCCCCCAACTGAGAAGCAGAAAAACGGACATTCACGTCACTGCTCTCTGTCCCCACCCAAAAGCCTAGATTTTTGTGGCTCCCCTAAGCTCTGGGGAGGGTGTCCAAAAACGAGGGGATCAGTGCACAGGATGTGATGTCTGGGCAGGAGGTGGGGTGCAGGAGCATGTTGAGGATGCAAGGGCTGGGTGAAGGCAGAGTGCAGGAGTTGGCAGGGGCTTTAGAGTGTTGGGTCTTGGCTGGAGGGAGGATGCAGGAGCAGGTTGGAGGGGGGATCTGTGTGGGGGCAGGGGACCAGAGAACCTATCAGATGCAACTCATAGGGAACACAAGCGGCTCCACATGGTTCTGCATGCTTCATGGATGCACTGTACAGGCTCTTCCCTCCGGGAGCATTGCCCTGCTCCTTCCCCCTACCAGGTAGAGACCACAGGTTGGATCCGGCCCGTGGCTTGCCTTGATTGGGTCTTAGAGCATTGGGGCCTCCCCCCTTCTTTCCTCTGCAACAGGGAGCCCTTTGCTTGGCTGGAATGCCAGCTCTGGCTCCCATCGCTGCTGGGGTGGAGAGCCCTGAGCTTCGCTGGCCCGATCAAGGTAAGCTGCAAGTCAGAGATGGTCCACGACTAAGTTCCCCATCTCTGCTTTAAAATATTGTTACAGCCTCCAACCAGGTGGAGTGAAGCAGAAGCTGTTCATGAAGGGGCTGTCTTGGCACAGCAAAGGTGGTTGAAAAACTAAGCCAAGTGAGATGCAGCAGTTGCTAAACTGCTGCTTTCCAGGAGATGAGTAGAGGGGTGCAGCTGTATCTCAGTGCTGGAGGTTCCTCTGTGGTGCACTAAGCTACCACTGAGGTGATGCAGTTGTGTTAGTGATCATGGTTCCAGATGCTATTCTGTGATAGGGTGAGTGCCAGGGAACAGTTCAGTAGCATTTTCTTTAATTGTGGTATTTCAAAAAAGCAGCACACTTGTGTGTCGATTCTCACATTCTGCCATGTTCAGTTTAGCTGAGTAAGTTTATTTTTCATGACTTATGGACCTAGCAGGGCAAGGGCACTACTAAAATGGCCAAGTGCTTTGGGAGCATGGCTACCATCTTGAAACCAGTCCTCAGTTGTCCTTTTACCCAGTCATAAGTAGGGTACTATGAAGTATTTAATTCAGGGGTAGACCTTTTACATCAAATAGTCAGTTAGCAGCCTGTTGTGAGAGCTGTACTGGAGTAGCAGCCAGTATTTTGGGCCAGGGTTGAGGGATACTTACAGAGCTATACAGAAGTCCAGGGTTGAAACAAGAATCTGTTCTGGCTTCTCACCAGAGTATCTGGCCTCCTGAGAAGTAGTATGCTGCAGGTCAGAATTTGAGGGTGTTAGAAGAACAATATGTGGCTTACACTAGTTAATCAAGTTTCACCTGCAAAACTGTTAGTAAGCTCAGCTAGTCGTTCTAGTGGGTGCATTGAGGACTCTGGTGGCAGGGTCCAAATGCAATAAATCACTTTAGTCTCCTGCATTGCCTGGAGTTTATGGGGTTTGTGATTTGTCTTCTTGTTTTACAGCTGGTGACGAAACTGAGGAAGCTAGAAAGGGCTCAGAAGAAATAGTGGAGGAGGAGGAGGAAGACGAAGAGGAAAGTATTCCAGGATGCACGCTGTTCATCAAAAACCTCAACTTTGTCACCACAGAAGACACACTGAAGGAGGTGAACAGTGGGAGAGACTTGGGATTGGGTGTTGCATGTACCCGACAAAGTTCTATTTTAGGGATTCTCAACAACAAAAATTACTACATGACCCCAGGAGGGAGGAACTGAAGCCTGAGCCCACCCGAGCCCTGCTGCCCCAGGTGGCAGGACCACAGCCCCACTTTCCCTTGTAGTGGGACGTAGGCCCAAGTCCCAGATCTTCAGCCCCAGCTTGAGGGTTTGTAACCTAAAACCCATAACCCAGAGCTGAAACCCTTAGGCTGTGTCTACATTGGCACCCTTTTCCGGAAAAGGGATGCTAATGAGACACTTCGGAATTGCAAATGCCGCGGGGATTTAAATTTTCCCCGCGGCATTTGCATGAACATGGCTTCCGCTTTTTTCCGGCTCTGAGCTTTGCCGGAAAAAAGCGCCAGTCTAGACAGGGATCTTTTGGAAAATAAAGCCTTTTCCGGAAGATCCCTTATTCCTCTTAAAATCAGGAATAAGGGATCTTCCGGAAAAGGCTTTATTTTCCGAAAGATCCCTGTCTAGACTGGCGCTTTTTTCTGGCAAAGCCCCGAGCCGGAAAAAAGCGGCAGCCATGTTCATGCAAATGCCGCGGGGAAAATTTAAATCTCCGCTGCATTTGCAATTCCGAAGTGTCTCATTAGCATCCCTTTTCCGGAAAAGGGTGCCAATGTAGACACAGCCTAAGGGTTTCAACTTTGGTCCCAAGCAGTGGGGCTCAGGCTTCCGTCCTAGGCTCCAGCAATTCTAATTCAGTCTTGGCAAGCCCGTTGGAGGGTTGCAACCCACCATGCAGTCCTGACCCACAGCTGAGAACCCCTGTTCTGTTTAGGTGGAGATGGAGAGGAAGATTTCATAGCCATTTTCCTAGGGTAGAAAGGTGGGGGAGAGCTTTCCTAAGGTCATACAGTATGTCAGTGGCAGAACTAGGAAGAGTAACATGAAATTCCTTCTCTGTCTCCTTCTCCAGCCGCTAAACAACTCTCCATTTTGTGGTGGGGAGACAATAGATGTAGCTATCTAGACAATGTTGGATCTGTTCTCCGTAGTGGTCTTAAAAATAATGTCCTGCTTTCATTGGGGATGATTGGTAGCTTTGAATGCTCAGACAATCATGTAGTTTGTTTCCTCCCCTCTCCCGTCCCCCCCCTCACATCAAGAACATAAAAAGGCCTTACTGGGTCAGACCAAAAGTCCATCTTGCCCAATGCCCTGGCTTTTGATAGTGGTCAATGCAAGGTACCCCAGAGGGAATGAAAAGAACAGGGAGTCATCTAGTGATTACCCTGTCACTCAGTCCCAGCTTCTGACAGAAGCTAGGGACACCATTCCTACTTATTATCCTGGCTAATAGCCATTGATGGAACTAACCTCCATGAATTTATCTAGCTCTTTTTTGAACCTGTTGTAGTCTTGGACTTCACAATATCCTCCGGCAAGGAGTTCCACAGGTTAGCTGTACATTGTGTGATGTTAGAGGGCAGTCAAGTAGACTGTCTACCAAGTAGCTTTTAAAGACTAATGTAATTGCTCAGACATCTCTAACCATCCATCTTCAGACTACAGTGTATTACCTCATCTTGTATCTGAGAAGTAGTAACCTCATTTTCCTTATCTTTCATGCCTTCCTCACTGTTGAAACACCAAATGTGTCCAATAATTTCCCATACAAGTAGTCAAAAGTGGAGGAAACTTACCCATGCTCCTTTTTTTTTAAACACCATTAGCTTATATTAGGGCTGCACAGCATATAATTAAGTTTGGCAGAATTGAATTTTTATAATTGTCATGGATAATATCAGTATTTATTGCTATGGGTTTTTTTTAACTTTCACAATTCCAGGAAATTATGGGGCTCTTAGACATGGGGGAGGGCAGAGAGGAGGTCAGACATTTAATGACAGTAGATGATGAAATTCAAAAATTGAAAGCTTTATAACCCTTTAAATATAAATTGTCAACATCAAAATATACAAAGTAAAAGTCCTTAAATGGTGATACTCAAGCAATATTTTTCATTGCTAATCTAATCAGTTTTGATTATCATTAATAGGAATATTTTTGTCATTTGTGTTTATGGTGAAAACAGCATTTGCCGATAAAATTCTAACCCACTATGTACCAGCTTTGGCCTTCCACCGGTCCTTCTTGGTACCTCGTTTGCAGTACTGGAAGGACAAGACATGTTGTAAGGATATTGTAATGAACTGGCAATTGTTAGTCCAGCTTTGAAGGAGCCACAGTCTGGTTAGAATAATTCTTTTAAGTACTTTGGTGTCCTGTAGCAATGATTGCAATGATCTGAACCACTACAGCTTTCCGTAGTTACCATGCTGTTTGCTGGATAATTACTAAAAGTGTTTTTTTTTTTAAATAAGGTCTATCAGAATGGAATGTTTGCTAGACATATGTCTTTTCCTTTTTTGGTATGCATGTCTCTTTCTGTTGGTTGACTTTGTCTATTTCAGTTGCTATGAAAGGGAAGCATTGTCAAAGCGTTACTTTAATTACAAAGAGAACTAAGATCTGTACAAAATTCTTTGTAGATGTTTTCCAAGGTGGGAGCTGTGAAGAGCTGCACAATCTCAAGGAAGAAAGACAAAGCAGGTACTGTGTGAATCGCTGTACATTTCCTTCTGCTTGTGTTGTTGGTAGTGATGCTTTCTGTGTTCATCTGTGTAGAAATTGGGTAACCTATGTTGAAATCTTATTATGTGCCCAGAAAGATGTATATGAAAATGATTGAAAATATAAGCCAAAAAATCAAATGCTGACTAAATTGGCAAGGCCATGTACCACGTGAAGGTATTAAACCATGGTGGAATCCAGAATAATATCCATTTTGTGGTGGGTCAATTGAAGGCTCCATAGAAATATGATAAGCTATGCTAGAGGCCTAAGGCCAGTGCTCCCTCTAAGATTTTCCATCCATGAATGAAGTGAGTTTTCTTTTGTGCATCAATATTGACGTTATGTGTTCTTGTTTGGATGTTTGCTATTGTGGCATCCACCAGTTACTAAAACCTCCGTCCCTAACACACAGTGTGTGTGCCCCACTGTATGTGCCCCCCTTAAGGACTACACACAGCTTGCTGGTACCTGTATAGGCCTGGCTAACTGCCTGTTCCCCCACACGCTCTGTAGTTGTGCCCAGCCTTGCACCTTGCCTCTCATATTCTACCATTATATATGCCAGGTTCATGCTGTCTGGCCCCCAAACACAAACAGACAGTACATAGGCCTGGGACCCACAGCCCAATCCCCAATGCCCAGAGACCTGTACCCAGCCCCACATCTTGTCTTGCCTGGCTCTGTACCTCACTAGTTCTTCTGACTGCGCACCTTGCCTTACACTCCCCTCTCCCAAATTTACCTACTCCTGGTACCTCCCACCACCACAGACAGCTGGTGCCTTTGACCCTCACCTGGCTGGCTTCCATGCTGGACCCCTGCTGGTACAGACCCCAGTACCTGCCCCGCTGCTCTCCTCCCCGGGCTCCCATGTGGCAGCCCACCACACAGTTCCTCTGGCCCCGGCCACCAGAGCAGTTGCCTGCTGCCCACCACATGGCTCATGGCTGCTCTAGCACCAACTGCTGGAGCAGCCTCCTGCCACGCAGCTCCCAGCTCCTCCATCTCTGGCCATCAGAGCAGCCACCTGCAGCCCACTGTGCAGCTCTGCATTGGAGGTGGGCTGGCTGGAAATTCATTTTGCGTGCCCGCACAAACACAAAGCTTAGAGGGAACCGTGCCTAGGGCTTATGAAGAGTTTAGTCAGTTTTAAAAAGAAACTTCCCAGGTACAGCTAGCTGCCCTCAGGCATTGCCTACCCAGCCCCAGGTTTGCTTATTGTCTGTGATACATACAGCTTCTGATTTCAGGACAGAACTATGTCTGGTTTCACTCAAATTCCAGGACAATCCACTTCTGTCACTGAGGCATGATTTTGGTAGCTTAGTGCCACCAAAGTTTGCAAACTTGCCACTGTATTTTCTGCTTATGACCTCATTTATGGGTCTCTGAAGTTAAATGTGTGAGCCTGGTAAAAGTGGTGCATGACCTTGAGTGTTTAAAACTTTTGCTGAATATGGAATAATTAAAGGGCTCTAGTCTAGCTCAAATTAGCTTTTCATCGTCGTCTCTAGCAAATGTCCCATGCTTCAGTAAGTAACCTAGAACTTGTCACAATTTTCTTCCACTATTTGATCTGAGGAAATGGGTCTGGCCCACGAAAGCTCATCACCTAATAAACCATCTTGTTAGTCTTTAAAGTGCTACATAGTCCTGTTTTTTGTTTCAGCTACACCAGACTAACACGGCTACATTTCTATCACTAGAACTAATAAGAGTGACCATACAGAGATTATGCTGGTTTTCATCTCTTCTGTAGATTTCAGAGGGACCCTGGTACATAAAATATAATGAAGCTTAGGTGATAAAGTGGAAGACAACAGATAACAGTCTCTGGCTTGTAAATAGGTTTAAGCCTTCATTACCTTGCTAAGATATTTGCATAGTGGTTTGGAGAAAACCTAATATGTATAGGTCCTATGCTTCTCGCTGTGTAGCCACAGAGCTCAGGGTTCTCTATGCTGGGCATTCAGTGTACACGCCTGACACCCCAAAAGTTTGCTTTATAGATACGACAAAACACATGGGCTGTGTCTACACTCGTGACTTCTTGTGCAAGTACAGCCGTTCTTGCGCAAGAATCTGCAGAGCATCCACACTGCCCGTCAGCTCTTGCGCAAGGAAATTTACAGTACGGCGTGGTAAGAGAGGGAGCAAGCACTACACTCTTTTTTTTTTTATCAGGTGTAAGCCCTCTTGCGCAGGTGCTAAAATGGCCATCAGAGCTTTCTTGTGCAAGCGAGTGTCCACACTGCCATGGGCACTCTTGTAGAAAAGCACAGCTCGCACCTGGCAGTGTCGGTGTTTTCTTCTAAGAAGCCTTCAGTGTAGACATAGCCATTTTGTCTCCACTTTACAAATGGGCAGTGGACACATTAAGTTTAAATGAGCTACCTAAGGATACATGGAATGAACTACCTAAGGATACGTGGCAGAGCCAGTTTTTCCTGAGTCTTTGACCTGTGGCCAAAAGCCCATCCTTTCTGGCGAGGGATCTAACTAGTTGGCATGTCTTTTTAAAGTTCCATTTACAATTTGTTTGTATTGTCTTGTGCATCATATTTCTTGATGGCAAGAGTAAACTCATGATAGGTTTCAGATGAAAAATAGAGTCAAAAGTCCAGACCTAGATTTTACATCCTTCTAAAAGGAAGTACAGTTCATTTATGGAGGTACTTATGTCCAAATTAAGCAAATTAGGAATGCCTATGTCTGGATTATGATGAAAAATTAATTCCAAAAGTTTGTCGCTGCAGCACTACAAGAGAATCAAAAGCATGAACAAATTTGTATGTAATCATTAAGATCACTGACCTTGTATCTATATAGCTATCATTTCTGTAGTACCGAAGGTTAGTGTTCTGTTAAGTTGTGTTCACAAAAGTTACAAATTAAATGGATTTCCACCATACACATCTGTAGTACAACTTCCTTTGCATCATTCCCAAGGGTGACTCTGTCCTGAAGTATTGCAATATTAGTTCGTTTCACAATTGCCTTGGGCTCTTCTGGGACAGATTTATTCCACCCATGCTCACCAAATTTCTAGCATTGTTGATTCAGTTTTAATTGTCTGTCATACCCAGTCTCAAGAGCCTATTTGTTGTGCAGGTCACTGTCAAATGCTTTTTACCCGATCTCTTTCCTTTCTTTTCTGGTAGGCACTTTACTTTCTATGGGCTTTGGATTTGTGGAGTACAGAAAACCCGATCATGCTCAGAAAGCCCTTAAACAGCTCCAGGTAACAATGGGTGATGCAGATAATACCTGTATGTTTTGTTTTTAAGTAGTACCTATGGACTGCAACTGAGATCAGAGTCCTTATCATGCTGTGTGCCAAACATACCTCTGCCCCAAAGGGCCCATAATTGAAATACAAAGACAAAGACTGGAGTGGGAATAGTGGCACAGGGAGCATCACAAAGCATGTCAATGGCATAGTTAAGATTAATTCTTGTGGCTTGACTCCTATGCCAGTGTTGTGGCCTATGGACCACACTGCTTCCCAACCTGTATTAGTTGCACTTGCAAAGAGAAGAGTTTTGGGTAAAGTAGAGGTGGGGGAGGTGGATAACATGGAGATGTAAAACTCCTATCTGTATTCTTAAAGTCTTTCTTTTACCAAATTTTGTAACTTTGTTTTTTTTAGGGTTGCTCAGTGGATGGCCATCAGCTGGAAGTGAAGATCTCTGAAAGGGCCATCAAGTAAGTCTGCCTGATGCCTGTCTGATCTCTCTTGCTGCTTAAGTCTATTAAATACTAGAGCCCGTAGTTGCCTAGAACAGGGTTTGGCAGCCTTTCAGAACTGACATGCCGACCCCTCCCCACCAAGCTGAGGAGAATTTTCATGCCCTCCTGCCACGGACCCAGGTGCCAGTGCAGCTTTGGGACAGGGGGGCCCCTTCCCACACATTTTCTTCTCCCCTCAGCTGCCCCTGGAGCCACAGCCTGGGAAGCACTCACCCTCTAGTGAGGGCCCAGCAGCGGCAGTGCTGATGGCTGGGCATGACCTCAGCACTGTCTTTAACCCACTTGATGGGGGCTCCATGAGGGAGACGAGCAGTGTGGGAAGTGCTGAGGCTGCGGGACGGGGCCGTGCAACAGGGTGGAGAGCAGCAGGCTGAAGGAGGTAGGGATGGGACTCCCAGGTGAAGGCGGCAGAGGGGCTGGAAGGTGGCTCTGCACTCCCACCTCCCTCCAAAAACAGGAGGCGATTAGGGGCAAAAATTTGTCAGGGATGGTACTTGGTCCTGCTGTGAAGGCAGGGGACTGGACTCGATGACCTTTCAAGGTCCCTTCCAGTTCTAGGAGATAGGCAATCTCCATTAATTTAATTTAATTTTTCACTTCCCTGTGGCTCCTGCTGCCAGAGGAAGTTCAGTGTCCTTGCGGTATGGGGTTCCTTGGGGGGAGAAGGCAGGGTGATGGTGGGAAAGGGTGGGGTTTAGGGGTCCCCCATGAGTCATTGGCTGGATTGCTCAATCACTCTGGATGGGGATGACCCATGGGCCAGGAGTTTGAGAACCTTGGTCTAGGAAGGAAAAAAGAGAGATCTGTGTTGTGTTGCTTGATAGTGTAATTTACCTTGTTTCTCTTGTTTTACTAGGCCCACTGTGACATCATCCCGTAAAAAACAAACACTCAAGAAACAAAAGAACTCCAAAATTTTGGTCCGAAATATCCCATTCCAGGCAACTGTGAGGGAAATCAGAGAGCTGTTCAGGTAAAGAAATCTGCTCATCCACTTAGTTATTTATGGGGACGTTCGTGGCTTTTAACAGGTGTACTTGCTGTCTTACCAGAAATATTATGTAACTGTTGTCTCACTGGGGTAAGTGAGACTTATTTTGTGCAGACATGGAGACTTGAAATGAAATAGGCAGATTATTCCTGCGGATGGGTTTCACTTGGAGCAGGGACACATGGGGGAAAAGTAAGGTGCATCAGTGAGCAAGTCATTGTGTCCTGATGCTGAGAGCCAAACTGCACCAGCCTGTGCCTGAATTAGGAATCGTGCTCATTTAAAGAACCTCAACTGAGATGCCCCATTACATCTCAGTCTTGTCTGACATGTTCATCATGCTGCATTGATAAATCCGGATGTTGCAGGTGCTGAGTTCTGTATCCCAACTCCTATAGACTGCGGAAGTTCTCAGATGGTAGGTACTAGTCAGGATCTGGCTCCTTTGCACTTTTTGAGAATCTGGCCTCAAATCTCTCCTACTCCAGTATGTATTCCTTGGCTTTCCCAAGAAAGTGAGGTGAGGAGCACTAAGAAATTGGCTAGACAGCAGATAGGCTTGCTTTACAATGAGCTAACCAAATTCCTCACCTGTCCTGTGCATGTGGCACTATGGTTTGGGCATATCCTTTTGTTCAGGAGCTCCGAAAGCTTGGTTCTTTTGGAACAATTAACCTAATATAAAAAGATGTGTGAGTAAGGTCCTTGGGGCAACCCCTACACTGCACACAGATTGGTATGGATGAAGCAAATAGGAATTATTTGTGTGAGAACACTTGTACTATAATGGATTGTTTCGGCAAGAACCTGCTCAGTCAGCAGCATGCCTAAGTATTGAGAACTACATGTGATGACACTGGAAGCTGGAGTGTTTGAGAACGTTAGGGATTCCTGCCTGCTGTAAAGAGGGGGAACTTTGTCTTTGTTAACGTGATTCATGTTCCCTGGCTGCATCCATGGTATCACTTGTATGGGTGATGCCTTAAGTATTCAATAAAACGTTGCAAATCTGGGACAGTTTTTGCATAATACTAAATATGGCACATTTCCTACTCCAACCAGCTAGTCAGACTGTGCTGCTGCTCAGATTCTACAGCCAGTATGCATTAGTGAACTAGGGGAATCATAGAGTTTATGAGCAGGAGGGACTGTCAGATCATCCAGTGCAACCCTCTATTCCCCCACCAGATTCTATTTCTAGTTCTTTCCTGGCCTGCTTGTTCTCTGTACTATTGTGATGCTGAGCTGCCTTGAGGTGTATTGATGCAAACAGCTATATAAGAACAAAGTATTTTCAGGAGTGAGTACATGGTCAGTGTTTGGAAAAGGAATAAAGAGATCTTCTGGAGGCCTTGTGAGATTAGGTTGATGAATTTTAACATTCCTAACAATGAACACTGTTAGTTTGTAGGTTTATTTCCAAAAGCAAGATGGAGGGAAAGCTAGTTGTTTAACCCAGTCAAAGAAAAAATGTATTGTGCATTGAAGAACTCTGTAGGGAACAATCCTGCAATGACCGGTTGGCAGTAAACAGTACTAGAGTCCCCTGGAGATCTTTTATTCATGAGCTTCTAAATACGATATTAGCATGAAATGTTATAGAGATGTTGCTAAGGTATAAGAGACAAAACACTTATGCCTCAGCCAGATGAAGGTAGGATCTTGTGCCCTCACTGCTTGTTGGACTATTCTGTGTAAGGGGTGGAAGTGGATTAGGGATGTTGTATCTATTTAATTGGAATGAGGCTAAGGTGTTCATGTGTTAAAAGTAGGTTAGGCACGTCGCTTAATGCATGACTGGAAGCAGCTCAGATACTATGGTGATGAGCACAGTAAAATAACCGCTGTAGAATAGAGAGGGCTCTTCTAGCCTAGCCAGAAGAGTCTTGCTTAAAGGGTCTTGTATGCTTAAACTTTGACACTATAGCAGTGTTTCAACCTGCTAAATGGCCTCTCCGGTGTGCTTATTTACCGGCTCCGTAGCCACGGAACCTCGCGGCTCCCATTGGCTCCTGTTTGCTGTTTGCAGCCAAGGGGAACCGCAAGAAGCAGCACAGGCTGGGCCCCTGCTTCCTGCAGCTCCCATTGTCTACAAACGGGAGCCAATGGGAACTGCGAGGCTCCATGGCTACAGAGCTGGTAAATAAACACACTGGTGTGCCCAGTTAGCTGGTTTCTCAGAGTGGTTTTGCGAACCATTTTGAGAAACACTGAACTATAGTGATAGAGGCTCTAGATATTATAAAGACCCAAAATGTAGATCTTAAAGCTGTTAGAATTTCTTTGGATGGAGAGGAAAATTGCCCCTGGATTTCTAATTATACAAAACCTTTCAAGACCCAAATTTAACTCTTCCCATTAGCTGTAGAGCAACCAACTTGATGAGTCAGATTGTCATTGCTCAGCGAATATCCTCAGTAATACCAGAGAATTGACCAAATAATAAACAGAGCCAGGTTAACTTTTGGTTCTGTAATATATTCAGGGGGACAGATGGAATCTGTTATTGTCTAAAAGATAGAAGATTAGTAGAGAGAGATGTTTTGTTTCATGTTATTAAAAAGGCATTGGAAAACAACGCATGGTTGAGAAGATGGGGGTGTGGTAGCAGTTTGTTAGTGTCTGTTTTAAAGAACACAAGGCTTAGATAGCCACATTATCAAAACTGTGTTAAGAACAATGCATGTTAATTAGAAAGCAGTGTTCCACCAAAATGTCAGTTTCACTTAGTCACACAATAAATTTAGGAACCCATGTTTTTATGTTCAGAACATAAGCAAGCAAAGAGAAAATTGAGCTGATTTAATCATGTCCCTACTTATTTTTCAGAAGAGATAAAATTTGCACACATTGAACATTGCTAAATGCCATACATTCTTTTTGAGTTTTGTTAAAAATTGTATGCCTTCGCCATAGATTTGGATTTTTTGGTGGATTTATTTTTAATAATAATATTTTAGTTTAAAACAATTATTTGGAATCAGTGGCATTTCTCTCATCACAGCAGCAGGGGGCACTCTTAGTCTTCTCATGAAATGAAGGACAAGAGGGGAACTGCAGTTGTTGCTCTCAGACAATGTCATTGCAGGCCAAAGGTAGCTTTGCCTGTAAAGGTAAAAGGCTTGGTGAGACAATCATGTTCTCTATTGTTTCACATGTTCAAAAGCTGCTTTCCAGCCATCCAAGTGGCGTGGCCCCATAACCCACTTCCTTTACTCCACTTCTGAATTATTGTCTGGACAGGGTATGAACAGAAGGCAAAAATCCTTTTTATTCTATAGACAGGTTTTCACCTTGTAGGCTTTGACATGTGAACTCTTCCTTTTAAATCTACCCAAGAATAAGTGTTAGCCACGCTGTTTGTGTTTTAACAGACTTTTGGTGTCTTCAGTTCATCAATTCTTCAGAGTTGCAACTTGCCCTGTTCGTCTTTCTCCTCCAGCATTTAGTCAATTCAAAGATCCATCATCACAGTGCTTAGCCTCTCTGTGGAATGAGGAGTATGACTTGGGATGCAATTCCAGCAAGCTAAAATACACATAAAAAGTCTCCTTGTGTCTATACTCCTGTGCTGTTGTTCTTCTCTAACCAATTCAAGCTAATCTTAAAGACCTGCTTTCTGGTGGTGGTGGTAGTTTTTGGAGCGTTTTAACAAAACATTTACAGAAAGAGGGGAGATGAAGACAAAAACTTCTGGAAAATCCATGCGTAGGTGTTAAATTAGTATTGATTTCCCAAACCTATAGATTAAAGGGGATACAAGATACATGTCTTTCATTTCAAAGGTTTGGGGATAAGGTTTTAACCCACAAAAGAGTCCCTTGAAGAGTGAACATGCTTAATTTTCTTCCTGTGCATTTGGTGACGGTGAATATTGCTGGTTTGGTAGTCCTGGAGTCTGAATCCTCTGCCCACAGAATAAGTCAAGCATGGCCAAACCTGGAATATTCTTTTCTCTGTACTATATCTGTCGCCATACTTGAATCCTGGCTTGGAGGGCCTATCCCTAATAATGAGAGAGTATTTCAGCCCTCTGGTCTTTGCTGAGGCTGCCAGTTGACGTCATTTATCAATGTATAGCTGCCTAATTCCAAAATGGGGAAAGGAGGGGGAAAAAACATTTCTCATGTGAAGATTTTTAATTCTTTCATACTATATTGAGAGACACTTGAGCTAATATTTTTAAAAGTGACTAATGATTATGGGTGTCTAATTTGAGACCTATAAAAGGGCCTCATTCTTTTGAGGGCAGATTCTCAGTAATTTCTGGAAAATTAGGTTTCTTTAATATATGTCATGCTAGTCCCACATAATCCTCTCTTATGGTTAGAAGTCTTGATCATAGTGCTTTGATTCATAGCCATTTCACATCCAACACCGACTTAGAGTGAATAAAATGGAGGCATTATTTTACAGATGCGAATCACTGAACGTGAAATTACATGATTGCCTTCCCCCCTCCCAAAAGAGAAGCAAATAGAATGGAAAAAAGTCCTTGGATCAAATAAAAGTTCTTGAGGGGTGGGAGAACACTATAAACTTTCTTTGTAGAATTATAAAGGCACATGGTGTACTCTCCACCATATAAAAGAACCAATACTATCATATAATCAGATTCAGAAAAAGCTTGTGATTGGGTTGAGTGGAGCTTCTTTCTGAAGGAAATGTGGTGTTTGGGAATTTGCATGTAAATTGAGTAAGAGTTCTGAATTTAAAAAAGGGTTTATAGTTCTGATGAAGATATTAACCAATAAGCATGAGGCTTACTGGTATGCTTACTGTTAAATTGGCCTTTTCCTGTTATCTCTGGAGGCAGTCAGTTGTGCCAGGGCACAAACAGAACCAGGTGGGATCCCACGGCCATGGTCAAGCTGGACAGCAGGACCCCTCAGCTGTGACAGGACCAATGTTCCCTCTAATTTTTTCCATCCACATACAGGATAAGTTTTGATATATGCATCAAGGCATATGCCAATGTGCACCACCAGTAGAGAAACATGCTGCCAGCTGTGGACACTTTGCTGGGCGAAATTTGAATCTGCTGGGTGGTTGCCCAATTGTTCATCTTAGTGGGAACACTGGATCTAAATTAAAACAGTGAATCAGTTAAGCAGTATTAGTTAATCATTTTAACTTCCCTAATCTAGCACTTCCTCATGCTTCCAGGTGAGCAGAGGAAGAAAACCAGGCTGCCCACTAGCCCCATTATTTGCCTTCAGTCCATTAAAAAAGAGAGGAATTCAAGGTTTTCTTCCAGTCCAAACATCAAGTTATATAGCTTAATATGTAGATATGTTACTTTACATCCGGTCATTTCTGTTTTCTAATTATAGGAGTCTAATTCATACAAATGTAGTAAGGCTTTCAAGTTACAAAATTATATGTGGATCTGTCTCTTAATAGGGATAAAGTTACAGTTATGGGTGGGAGGGTGACCACAGCTAAAAATGGCACAGGAACGAAGTTATGGTTCCTAGGAATTATATAATCCTAGGAATATAAATATGAAAAAGCAGCATTGTGTTTTAGGGAAACCAATGGGATTGGAATGTGGTACTGGACAGAATTCAAGTACTACAAATAAACAGCCTATCCATTTTATTATTTTCAAAGGCTTTTTTGCAACTTATTTTCTTTAAACAACCCCCCCCCCCCCCCCCCCCCCCACACACACACACCCTCTCAAACCACAAATAATTCCAACTCATTACATAGTGGTTTTAGAAAAGCCATCTGGCCAGAGTAGCTAAGATGGAAGTAAATTCCCTTTGACCAAAGGAGAAACAGTCATGAATCTAAAACTATATTACTTGGGGCAAGATACAATTGATAAAATAGGCTGAGGGGTTTTTTTTTTTTAACCAAGTCTTTATGAAGTTCTTCTTATGTCATTATCCACTTCTTCAAAGCTTGGAATGGCCTATTAAAATAAGAGTTGTTACCGGAATGAGCTCTTCATTCCTCATTATGAAGGAACATGGTGATATAATGAAGACTAGTGCAAGACACACTGCATGTTCACACCTTTCTCCAAGTAAAGAAGGCTACATGATGTGAACATTTTTCCGTCTCCAAGATATCTTCCTGCACTTAAACCCATAGAAACTTTCATTAACCAGTGGCGGAAGAGAAAATAGTCAATTGATGGACATAGCAGTTTTTTCTCCTATAAAGAGCTAGATGGTATTAATGGATACATTCAGCTCCTATACGCTTGGTTATAAGACACACTGAAAATGCTTAAATGGCTAAGCACCCAACATTAATTATTATATCGTGTCTGCATTGTTAAAAGTGGGAATTTTTATTTTAAATATTTGTATTGTCAAATGAATAACTAAATCCTTCGAGCAGCTTAAAACATAGTGCAGATCTTCCAGGTAAAATTATTTTCATTATTCAGCAAGTCAAAATATTGTGACATAGAAGAATCCTCCATACTGCCTCTGGAAACAAAGACTAGGCATACATATGTGTGTTAGAAAAAAGGATTGCTATTAATACTAATCTAATGCTTTCTATTTATTACATTATTTATTACCTCTGTAAAACTGAAGCAAAACAAGTCAACACATAGGGAGTATAATACTAAAAGAATGGTGGCACTTGTTTGGGTGCACTAAAATACAAATTTAGTGGAAAGGCGTTATATAGATTGTCAACTTGTCTGTATAAAGGCTTGTCTACATTTAAAATGTCATTGTGGTGCAGCTGTATTGATGTAGCTACATTGCTGTAGCATTTCAATGTAGACCTTACCTAAGCCTAAAGGAGGGATTCTCCTGTTGGCATAGTTAATCCACCTACCCAAGAGATGGTAGTTAGAGGTAAATGAAAGAATCTAGCGAGGTCTATATGGGGGAATTAGATTGGCTTAACTATGTCACTAGGTTGTGGCTTTTTCACACCTTGGACTGAAGTGATTAAATAGATTTAATTTTCTAATGTAGAGGAGGCCCTCAGAATTTCACCCGTGAATCAGATTGCATTTTCACAATTGTTCAGGACAGCAAAATTTTAATACATTTTAACAAAGACTTGGTGTTTGTGACACTGAAGGTTCGTAACTAGAGCTGATTGGAAATTGAAATTTCTGTTCTGTGGGGAAGTATGTTATTCTGAATCTGAATGAAAAGCCAAAATTTTGAAATTGATCACAAAATTTCAGGTCATTTCAGTTTGGGACTGTTGAAATACTTTGGTAATGTCAAAATATTGTGATTAATTTTATCTTTTTTATTTTGTTAACATAGTAAACGTTGTATGTTATCTCTATATATGTTTTAGAGAATGCATGCGTCTGTCCATCAGTCCGTCTGTGAGTCCATTTGTTCACAAACTTCCCCTAAATGAGCTAAGGACCGTCAATTTTGGTGTGTAGCTTCTTCTTATCGTAACTTAAAGCAGTGTCAGGGTTTGGTTGTGCCAAGAAAATGGGATGGAAAGGGAGGGATGTGTTAGGAGGAACAGTTATGTTCTGCAATGTCCACAGGGGGTAGTGAGCACGGGGGGTGTTACACTGCAGACCCACCACAAGGGTCCAGCCGTACCAGGAAGAGAGTGGCCAGCTGGGGCCAGAGTTCTCCATATTGCCAGCCACCGGTGCAAATAAGTATCCCACTTACCTCCAAACCCTGCCCCTTGGCCACAGCAGGAGAGAGCCCAGATGGCCATCAGCCCTGAGTCCTCCTTCCCGTACTGAGCCCCCCACACTTCCCAGCCTCTACCCTGACTCCTGAACATCCCACATCCCCAATCTCCTCTCTCTTCTGCTGCCCTTCCCCCCCAATTCCCTGCCCTGAAGCACCTGAGCAATGTACTTATACATACATACGTACGTACGTGTGTGTGTGTGCATACACACACAAATAATAATCAAATATTTAATATGAAAGTTGAAATAAACTGATCCGTCATAATAAAACTTTTAACCTTGTTGAAATGAAAGTCTAGACAGTCCATTTCTCTTATTCAGAAGTTGCTTGACTTTGACATGTCAATCACAAGATGTTTAAATTTCAGTGGAACTTCATTTATTGGCAGAAAGCTCTTCCATGAGATTTTCAGAAAGGAAAGTTACAGAAAGAGCTAAACCTGGCCCTCTGCACCAACGCGAAGAAAGTAGTATGTATGAGCAGAAATAACCCAGGAAAACCTGGGAATCCTGGAATGACCAAATATTATTGCCACTTGTAAATTCTTTGGCCAGAACTATGTGAGCGAGGGTCTCAGACTCACAGTCTCTGGCCCATCTGCAGCCCAAGCAGTTCCATAATCCGGCCCATGCATGGCAGCTGGCATGTGAGTCTCTGTGGCCCAGGGTGGAGGTGTCTGTACCTTCCCCCAGTCCAGCCCTTGCTCCACCCCCACCTTGCCTCTTTCCACCGCTTATGTCCCATTATTCTCCTTCCCCCAAGCCCTCTTCACAGAGGGATGCAGCCTCAGTAATTATTGGGGGGCCTTGCGAGGGGTGGCAGCAGGAGTTGGGCCTCCTCCCACACACTCAACACCGTGGCAGGAGCCGTGTGAAAGTGCAGTGACCAGCCTGGTGGTTCCACTTCACAGTGGCAGCAGGAAGTGGAGTTACGTTGCCCCAGCAAGATCTGGCTTGAGACGGTGATGGAATAGAGCAGACTGCTGCATAGCTCTACTTCCCCATGGCACTAGGGTTGCTAGGTGTCCAGTATTCTACCGGACAGTCTGGTATTTACGCTCTTTGTCCGGTTACAAAAAAAAAAACAGAGAATACCGGACATGTGCAATGTCTGGTATTCTCTGATTTTTCTGGCTGTGCACTGGATGGAAGCCTGGTGTGGGTGGGGGGAGCGGCTGGAAGGCAGGGCCACGATCAGCGTAAGGAACCTGTGATTGGTCGGTGGGAGTGACTGGGACTCCCCCACCCCCACCAGGCTTCTGCGCAATCACAGGCTCCCAGCGCCAATCGCGGTCCTGCCTTCCAGGCTGGGAGGCGGGGCCACGATCAACGCTGGGAGGCGGGGCCACGATCACTGATCTGAGCTTGTCGGGCGGGGGGGGGGGGGTGAGGAGGAAGAGTGGCTGGGAGAGGCAGAACTTTTTTTTTTTTCTTGACCAAAATACTGCGTGTCCGGTATTTTTGGGGGGACAATCTGGCAACCCTACGTGGCACCCATGGTGATTGCAGGAAGGGGGGGCACTACCCCTGCTGCCAGAAGCCACTTTAGCCCTACTGCACTACCACTGGTGGTACCAAAAGCCCTTCGTGAGGGCGGGGGGCATAAATGGCCCATGGGTGGCAGGCAGGGCTGAGGGACTGTGGTGTTTTAGATGCTGCTTGTAATTATTAGAATTGGGAGCACTGGCTGTTGGGAGTCTGGAAGCACAGGAAACAGGAAGGAGGGGAGAGGAGATGAGCCAGGGCTGAGTGAGAGCTACAGAGGGGTGCAGCAGCAGCTTTGTAAAAAGGTTTCACCTCTGTTAAATAAAGGCCTGTTGAAGTTTGTTAGAACCATGCTTGCATGATACAACTAGGGTTGCCAGGTGTCCGGTATTGTACCGGACAGTCCAATATTTGCGCGCTCTGTCTGGTGGTAAAAATCAGACCATACCTGACGTGCAATGTGCAATGTCCGGTATTTTCTGATTTTTCTGGCTGCGCACTGGATGGAAGTCTTGTGTGGGCGGGGGAAGCGGCTGGGAGTCCCAGCTGGGAGGCGAGGCCACGACTGCTGCCAGGAGCCCTCAGTTGGTTGAGTGTGAGGAGGAGGAGGGGAAGCCTCTTCCTTGCTCGTGTATTGACGGGAACCTGCACGGGACAGGCAGCAAGTGCCCAGGTCAGTCCCGCTCCCCGCTAGGCAATTTGCTCACCCTCTCCCACTTCCCCTCCTGATCCTCTCCGGCCAACTCCCTGCACCACCCCCAGCTCTGCTTCCCTCTGGACTGTTCCTCTTCTTGATCTCCCCTGGCCAGCACCGCTTCACCTCTCCCCGCCCCCTCCAGCTTTGCTTCCCGCCTCCCCTTCCTCCCGGCCAGTGCTGCTGCACCCCACTCCCCCCCCCCAGCTGTGCTTCCCACTCCCCCTTCCTCCTGGCCAGTCCCGCGGCCCCCGGGTCTCCCCCAGTTCTGCTTCCCGCTGGCCCATTCCTCTTCCTGATCTACCCGGTCAATGCTGCTGCACCCACCTCCCCTGGCCAGCTCTGCTTCCCACCACCCCCTTTCTCCCGGCCACCCTCATGGCCCCCGATTCCCGCCCAGCTGTGCTTCCCGGCCAGCCCCGCCCCCTCCTTCCCCCGATATGCCACAGCCAGCCCTGTTCCTCCCGACACCCCTCCACCCCCGACCAGCCCTGCTTCCCGTTGGCCCCCCCATTTCTCCCGGCCAGCCCCGTTGCTCCCCCCCTGGCAGCGGGAGGAGACTTCATGTACTCTCTGGCCACTGGGCCAATCAGGGTCTGCAGGTGTGGGAGCACGCCAAATATCTTGCTGTCTGCTCCTGCCCTGCCTGGGGCTCATGATGCCTAGAGGAAATTGTCAGCTGTTTTGAACAGTTGCTGCTTCCCTCCTGTGTTCACGCCCTTGTGTTTGGGGTGGGGGAGGGGCGAGACTTCATGCACTTCTCTGTCCACACGTCTTGATTGGCCTGGGAGCAGGGGAGTGGTCAGGCTGCCACGGGCCAGATTTGGCCCATGGAGGCTGTCTTGCCTATCCCTGGTTTAGTGTAGCCCCCTGCTTTTAGCAGAACCAACCCCAACTAAATCATTCCCTGAAGGGCTTTGTCAGGATGATTGCTAGTGCTGAAACTAGCTGGAGTGAACTGCTTGTCTTAGTGGGAAATATGCATGATTAACCTCAGCGTTGTTTATCTGCGAGCAGCTAGGTTCTGTGCCTGCTTAGAGATTCTACATTGCATATGGGTAATGAGCATCTGAGTTGAAGCAATGCCAGAGGACCAGGCTGTTGTTTAATTTCAAAGAGGAACTGGTTCTTTGTAATGTAGAGTCAGTTCTAAGCACAAAGATCAGAGCTGGCCAAGCACAGAAGAAAAAAGGAGTCATGTGGAAGAAGGAATTAGTTTGTGCATGGGCGCAAATGAGCAAAGAGATATGGGAAGCAGTAAGGTTGTACAGGATTGTGAAGGTGAATCAAGAGTTTGAACTTCCTGAGGAAAGGAGAGGAAGCCGGTGTGAAGATTTGAAATGGAGTCATGTGGACCAAATGGTAAGGGTGGGAGATGCTTTTAGAAGCAGTGCATTAGATGGAGGGAACTTGAGCAAGATGAAAAATGAAGTGAGGAGGTTGCAGTAGTCAGGGCTTTTGAGGACCAAGGCATATTTGTGTGGACTTTAATAGTAGGAATGAAAAGGTAAGGATGGGTCTTAAAGATACCTGAAGATGGTAGAGCTAAATTTAAACAAGATGCATGGTGTGTTGATTCATGTGACTGTAGTGTTTTATATGGCTCAACCTGTACATTAACTAGTGAGAAACCTTCATGCTGCCAGCCGAGTTTCAAAGGTGACACCGAAATACAGTGTGCAAAACCTATACCTGGGCATTTAAGCTGTGGGTGAATTAAAATAAAGTTAGTGCACTAATTTAGTGCAACTTCCTAAATGGGCATAAACGAGTGCCTTCAGTTTATGCCCTGTGAGGATTTACCCTGGCCTTCAGTGTTTAAATATGAATTTTAGCATTCTATTTAGGTCCCTGTGTCTGACAGTTGGAATCCTCACGTATGAACACACAGAAATGTTGTAACTATGATCAATCAAGTCTTGTGTGTGCTGCAATTCCATAGGTTTCAGCCTTATGGTGTAGAATTTAAACTGGAATTTTATCTTTGAAATATTATACTTCTGGCCAGTGATCTATCCCTGAATAGGATTGGTTTGAGTGGCAAGCTGGGGAACACTGATAGGAAGTTCTTTTAAAAATCCAAACAATTACTTGATGCTTTTTCACTAGTGTGTTTTGTTTCAGCTAGTTGCCCTCATCCATCCTGTCTGAGAACACCTGCACTATAGGTGTCTTCCACATTGCCTCACAATCCTAAAGGCATGGCGTTTTCTCCCCCTCCCCCCACAAAGCATCTCTGGAAACTTCCTTCCTGTAGGTGTTAGCATCCTGCTAGGCAAGTGAATGACAGCATTCACAGCAGGTGGGAAGGGGCATTCATTAACAGTGTGTGGGTTGTGCTACAATGGCCTCACCTGTTGTACCTCCGGACAGTCTTTGCCCCATTTGTCTTAAGTTCTTTTCTTTTATCCTTGTTTTACTCCCTGATGGTAATGGCTAAAGATTAAGCACTGTTAGCCTCTGTTCTCAGGCCCTGTGTACAGGGGTTCTGGTCATGTCTGATTTCATTCAGTAGTGTCCACAGCACTTTAACTGCTTTGAGACCTTGCACATATCCTATTAGTCTTTTGCACATTTCAGGGACATTGAGTGAGTCTGCACAGCTTGGGGAGGGTAGGAAATATTTTGCTTTTGTCCAGCACCTAGACTCATTGAGGGCTGTTGAAGCTACTGAAATATCAAGAATAACAGAACAGTATTGTAACCTGTTGTGTCTGTCAAGGCCTTATAATCTACTCCCCAAAGTACCCTGGTGCATGCTTTCAACAAGGTGTAACCCAGAGAATTTACTAATAGCTACACAAACTGGCTTCAAAACACCAGGTTCCCTGGGACTATGTGACAGTATGCTTTCCAAAAAGGTGCTTTTATAGAAATCAAATTTCAGATGCTGAATCGAGATGCTAGTACCTGCTTTCAGATCAAATGCAGAAATTGTGCATGTCTGTCACCACATTATACAATGATTTGTATTGTTTTTAAATGAACATTTTCTTTCTTCTTGAGAAGTGCTAGAAACTCCAACATAGCAATATTGGACTACTGCTTGAGAACAAACAAAGAAAACTGACCAGTCTAGTTTCACTGTCCAAGATGAGCCATGTAGGAGGAAGTTAAATGGATTTTCAGTGTTCCTTTCAGTTTTTAAGACATGTTTAACAGAAGAAAAATTTTAAATCTGTTTTGATCGTATTACTTTAGTCTATCCTTCCTCTCTCAGGTCCTGAATATTAATCACAATAGTTGATTTTAGTGAATTGCTAACATTCCAGACCTGGAGTTTTTTCATTGTTTCCCTACATCTCTTCACTGAGCCATTTTCAACTGCTTATTCTTAGTCTGATCGTCTATTACAAACTAAGAATTTCCAGGATCCCTTACTGTGATTTTTGCTGATGTGGCTCTCACTGATGCACTAAGCTGAATCTAGTGATGGGGCTTAATTAGTTTCTTATACCCTGTTTTTTGTTTTTCATCAGTGCTTTTATGTTTGAAATGCCATGTTCAACCCAGTTACCCTCTGGCAATCCTTCTTTCCTCTCCTCCTCTCCGCCCCCTCCCCCCGCTTTCCCTCACAGCATATCTGTTTTTTCTGATTGGTGGCTGAGGTTCTTGTGTGCTTGAATGGGTGTTTTTTGAATTTCTTCTAGATAGGAAGCAACTTGCTGGCCCCCAGTAACCTTGTCCAGTGTCTCCTTTAGTGCTGTTACCCATTCCGTGCTATTAATATTACAAGGTTTATTCTTTTGCCTGGTTAAAAAGAATATTTTTGCCATAGGGCAGAGTCTTAGCATGCATGTTTCCGAAATTCATGCTGGACCAATTGATTTCTAAGTTGACTGTAAAGGTTTTTAGAAGCTGTGATGTAGAAATTGTAGTTCTATACATAAAGCTGATCATTTCTGTTTGTAATTCAGGGAACAGTCAAGATTGAAAACAAGTATTTAAAAAATCCTTTCCTGTTTTTAGATTTCTTGAAATATCGAGAATGAAAAGCACTTTAATTTCTTACACTTTCACAATGAAGGTAGACAAGTCAATTTAACTGTCTTTTTTTAGTAGTACATAATGTGTTTTTATTTTTTTAGTCTCCATCCTTTCATGGGAATGTCTTAACAAAATCATATTCTATTCAAGATACATAAATGCTTTCCATTCATCTTGACACTTAAAATCAATTCTTGCCTAGTTTTAACAAGCTGCAACATTGGACTGATGATGTTTGTTTCCCTTTTAATCCAGTGATTTTTTTTTAAATTTAGATATTTTAACAAATCTTTCTCCATGCTTATGAAAAGCTTTTATAAATCTTTTGTGGGTTCTTCCCAGACTCTTAATACATTTAAAGTGCAAAGCCACAGCAGGGTTAGCTCCCGGGGGCGGCATGAGCTAGGACTTGTGCCGCCCACAAGACCACTATGGCTCTGCCTCGCCTGTCCACCTGCACGCAGAGACGGTATGAGGGGAAACCGGCTTTTAAGCCGACTACCCACAGCACCAACTCCTGCTTCCCCCCACCTTGCTGCCTCATGATACAGAGACAGGGGAAGGGGGAATGACTAGTTGAGTACTCCCTTGACTACTCAGTAAGCCTGTGCTTATTAGGTAGTCAACTACTCGACTTGTCGCTTACATCCCTAAGTGGAACATTACTAATATACTGGTTAGAGGAAGGAGTAAGGCAGGGTTGTCTTGTGGATAGAGAACTGGACTGAATCTTGAGAGACTTACTCCTGGCTATGCCATTGGCCTGCCAGGTGACTTTGGGCACGTCACTTTCACTCTCTTTGGCTCACTGTTTCCCTCTGTAAAATGGGGATAAAGATATTGACCTTCTTTGTGAAATTCTTTCATATTTACTGCTGAAAAGCTCTGTGTAATAGTGGGGTGTTTTTTAAAATTAAAATCTCTTCTTCATAGTTGAACCTTCTCAGACTGCAGTGGTCTCTTTTCTGGTAAGTAGCCTTGATCATGAGAACTCCCATAGACCATTCTGCTAGCAAATGGTATATGATCACAGAATATCTGGATTTGGGGCTACTCTTGGCTTTTGCACTATTGCTTCATTCTTGTGTCCTGGCTGTGAAATCTTTTCTGCTCTTCTTTATGCTTTGAGGCAATGCTCTAACACTGTATTCTGGACAAGCTAGCTGATGCTTTTTCTGTCTTGACATGGGAGAGAGAGAGAGGCAAATGCCTCACAGTTTCTAGCTCTCTCATGTGGGGATTGATTCCTTTGTGTGATTCTTCTGAGATCCATCACTTAGACTGAAGGACAGGTCAATCCAGGGATTCTTGTATTCCAAAAGTTGCTGTGAAATGTGAGCGTCTTCCCATAGAAGGCCCAAGTGCTTTGAGTGTAATTGGGCCTTTGAAAAAACTTTTTCTGCAATACAATTGCTTACATGGGGCCAAGTGGATCTTCAGAGTTCCTTCCCCACAGAATTACCACCTTAAGCCTGTGTATGTTTGTGCCAGTGGCATGCCAGCAGCAAAGGGGTTAAAGTGGAAGCAAGGGGTAGAACCAAGGTATTTTAGATGCTCATTATTCACTGCCAACTTTCCCCAAAATCATATTAATTTCATGCTGTCACGTAGGACTGCACTGTCTTGCTCATCAGTATCTGGGAAGGTGGGAGGTGCTGTGGGATGGGAGAAGAGTGCACTCTTGCTTCAGGACTGCTGGTATTTGGAAAGATCATTGGTAGCCTCTCTCTCTCTGTCTCTGCTGCAGCCCAGCATGTTTAGGCTGCCTGGGTTTCCAGGGAAAGGGAGGCCGGATTTAGAAAACGGGAGTGAGGCATCTCCATATGATGGCGCCTAATGATGGTTTTGCACAAAAGCTTCATGAAAGTAGGTCTGCTGCCGCAGGCATGTGTACTCTGCAAACCAATGGCATGGGAGAAAGGTGGGAGAAGATTGCCCTACCTGTATAGAATGAGGATGTTGTTGCATGTTGGACTTTGGTAAAAGCCCCTCCTTACATGTATTTGCCAGCTGTAAGGGTGGATTCTTGCAAGAGGGTGGTGGCAGATGTGCAGTTAAGCTCTGTCTACAAATTACTATACCATTTAAAAAATCTTCCATGAACCTGCCCCACATTTACCTCCTTCCTGGCTCTTCACCTACTCCATCCCTCTTGGTGCAAGAGTGTTAACCTTCCAGTTACCAGGAGCTGCTTTGATCTCTGCTTTTGAATCTTCAGTTTCTCTCCTATTACACTGTCTTGTATTTTATGTAGTACCTTTTCATTCTGAGGGCGATTTCATATTACTTCTCTACTTGTATATGTAGCAGTACTTGGATGGGGTGCAGCCACATTTGGGGCAAGGGGCAGCAGCCAAGCTTGCAGGATGCTGTACTGCAGTTGGTGAGATGAGCCTTTTAGTCCAAGATTTGAAAATCTGTGGGATGCCTACATCCCTCGAAGCAGAGATGGTGGCCTTGACCTTTTAACATCTGAAAAGAGTCTTTTGTGGTACGCTTCAGTTTACCCGTCTTGAACGATGAAAGGGGTCCTAAACCCTTCCTAGGTTGTGGCTTTACTATGCCATTGACTTCTGAGCTGGGGCTTAGATCACTCAGCTGTCCCCTTGGCCTTCTCTGCAAAACTGCCTCTCCTCTGTTGCCAGTTCTGCTTAACGTTTTTATCCCATGTTTGGAAAAGACCTTCTTCCAAGTGCATTGGGACGTAGCTTGTGTCTGAGGTTCTATGCACTAAAGATGTGTAATGTAAAATTCTCTGCTTTGAGAGATTAGAACAGTTGCATGCCGACTTAGTGGGCCAGGTACTTTTTTAGAGGTGTTGGCATCCAAAACTTGAGTTGGACCAAGTGCTTAATTTCTTTGGAAATTGAGCCCAGCAGTTTTTTGCCTTCTTTTCCTTTAGGTTCAGTGATAGTTGCACCACTCAGAATATGTACAGTTGCTCCAAACAATATCTAGTAAGAAACTTTGTGGGTGCACTCTGCTTATTGCTAATCCTTTGAGCAGTGCCTCTTCGCAGGAATATTATGTAAAAGCTCATCAGCAGCATTTGGAGGGTTATATTTAAATTGAGAGACTGCCAGCTCTTACTGTCTTCCTCATTTTAATTATGTGAACAAATCTGTTCATACATACTATTTTCAGATGAGGATTAGGGGAACTGTCCAACTTAAATATACTCTGCTTTGAAGAGACAGAATAGCTGGAGTCAACCTTTCTACCTTGTTGCTCCTCAGTGCACATACTAGTTCTTTGAGTGCTCACTCATATCCATCTTAATAGGTGTGCATGTGCTACATGCACAATTTTTGATAGTTTTCCCTACTGGTATGGTCAGGTTGACTGTGGAGTCCCCTTGAATGGCACTGGTATGGCAGCGTATATATGCCACTGTCGACCCACTGCCTCTCAGTTCCTTCTTACTGCCAGTGATGGTCATTGGCACTAACAGCTTGTGCTACTCAAGTGCTCAACTAGTCATAGTTGGTCCTTGTTCCTGATCTGTTCTACTGAGTTAGAGTATAGTGTGATTGTTAGTAGTTAGACTCCACCATCTCACATACACATTTCCTTCCCCAGACCTTGGTATGCTATGGTTGCAGGGATTTAAATCCTGAACAAGCTGTGGTAAGTCTATGCCTAGAGGCAGTCCACACAATTTGTGTTTGAAGTGTTTGGAAGAAGGGCATCAAACAGACCAAGTGTCCCAGCTGCCAAAGTTTTTGATCCAGGGCAAAAAAAGAGAACGATTATCACCTTCTCCTGATGGAGGTGGCATTCTGGTCTCAGCCAGCAAAACCTGCACCAGCATCTTCCAGTGCCCCAGCCTCGGTGTGGGACCCTCGGTCTTCAAAGGGGGACTGCCATTACTCCCCTGTATGCTTGCAGGGTACAAGTGCAATGTATCAGTCCTGCTTGCTCATGCCACACGAGAGAAACTAGGTTGACTAGAGCCAGTCCCCAACAAGGCCCATGCACAATGGCTCCGGGAGATGCACCCTACATTGGAGTCCTCCAGCCCGGTACAGTATGCTCTGGCACTGATCATTCCTACTTTGCAGAAGAGTTTGAGTCTGAAGCCCATAGACTCAGCCATCCGGGAAGTATTGGAGGAGGACAGGTTTCCTCTCCACCTCTGCTATATTCGAGACTGCACACATCTTCATTGAACCAATGACTCAGTCCTCCATTCGCCCCACCAGCTTAGAGATAATGCATCATTATAGACCATATCACAGTCCTCAGCTGTGGCATCAACAACAGTACCATCGGCACTAGTCCAGCAAACAATTGTGGTTCCTACACCGGCACCACCTCCAGTCCAGCACCAGGGGAAACTGCTGTCAATGCAGCAATGGATCACAGTCACAGTGGTACCGATATCTAGTGCCAATGGCCTCTGTATGGCTGTGGTCTATGTTTGACTACTCCTTGGAGAGTCCTCTTCCTTGGAGCAGCTATAGATCCTGTTCCTGGCACTGCTCTGAAAACTGAGGCTAGTGGGACCCACCAGCTTGCCTACCACAGTGTCATCACAGAAACTCCAGTGAATGATGTACCAGTGGCAAGTTCGGGAACACTTCCAGTGACCCAGGACCTTCATCTGTGCCCCAAGCAGTAGCCAGGCAGCCCACAGACCCTCATCCAGAAACCAAACTGTGTTTGGGGGTGGGATGGCCAGGCAGGCCCACTTCCCAGGGCCACCTCATCCTCATTCTTGGATAAGCCTGTGACAGGGGCTTCCTCCACTTTCTTGCTGTCCATGGGCAAAGACCATCAGGACCTCTTCCGTAAGGTGGTGCAAAAACTGCACATACAGGCCAAGGAATTTGTGGACCTGATGGTTGATATCCTTGCACCTGAAGGGCCCTCTAGAGTGGCACTGCCACTCATTAAAACTCTTAATTCCACCACAAAGGTGCTGTAGCAGACTCTAGACTCCCTTTCTGCCAAAGAGGTGGAGAAGAGATATTTTGTGCCTTGGGCAGGCTGTGAACACTAATTCACCCACCCCCAACAGAAGACCCTCATGGTGGATACAGCCAACTACAGGAAGTGCCAGAATTAGCTCCCAGATCCAAGGAGGCCAAAAAACTGGACCTGTTTAGTCACAAGATCTATGCCCAGGGAAGGTGAGATCTTCAGTTACATGTGGCAAACCAGTAGACAGCTCTCAGCTGCTATGCATTTAAAACAATTACTTTGCTCTCCAAGTTCCAGGAGCTGCTCCGAGCTGACTCCTGAGAAGAAGTTGGGGCATTACTAAAGGAGGGCAAGATGGTTTGCTCTTCAAGCAATGTTGGATTCCAGGGTCCATACCATGGCGACTGGCATTGGGATGCACTCCAGTGCATGATTACAAGTGTCAAGCATCCTCCCAGAGGTCCAACATACAATACCAGACCTACCCTTTGACTGTGTGGGACTGTTAGCAGAAAATACAGCTTCTTGCTTACACTGTTTGAAAGCCTCAAGGGCCACACTTAAATCTCTGGGGATTTATATACCCATGGTCAAGAGAAAAGAGTTTAAGCTCCAGTTCCCATCCCAGTTTTATGCTGGCCCACCCAGACAGGAATAGGAACATGGGCAGGAATGGTAGGAGACAGTCTCACTCTGGCCAGGGGCAGGGTTCCACTAAACTGACACAGGGTTCAAATCTCAGTTTTTGTTGGTGAACCACTTGTCCCAATTTGATTGTGCCTGCTCCGAGATCATGTCCGATTGTGGTGTTCTGAGAGTGATAGAATCAGGATACTCTATCCAGTTCTGTACTGTCCCATTCTCCTTCCCCCTCTGTCTTTCAGGGACCCTTCTCATAAGTAACTCCTACAACAGGAGGTACAGTCACTTCCTGTCTAGGCCCAATAGAGAAGGCTGTTCAGAAATTTTAGGACACAGGTTTTTATTCTCAATACTTTCTTATCCTCCACACCAAAGATGTGCCTAATCCTAGACCTACAAGTCCTCAGTTCCTTGATAAAGATGATGAGGTTCTGGATGGTCTCCTTATCCCTTCCCTGGATACAGGGATTGGTACTCCATCCTTGACATGAAAGATGTGTACTTTCATAGATTCATCATTCAGGTCCACAGAAGATTTCTCTGCTTTGTAGTAGGAAGGTCAAGCACTGCTGGGGTACTGCATGATTTGGCCCCTCATCAGCCCCCCTCCCCCCCATGTGTTCACAAAATTCATGACTGTGGTGGCACCCTGTCTGCACAGATGCCAAGTACAGGTGTTTCCCTATATGGAAAACTGGCTAGTCAAAGCCAAGTAACGAGAGCAGGCGGAGGAACATGTGGCTCTGACATGTGCCATGTTCATGAGATTGGGTTTTATTCTCTACCCAAATCCAACTTGACACCTACACATAGGCGCACTCACAGATTCCCTGCTGACCAGAGCCTCCTTGACTGAGGCCTGATTCTAGGCCCTGAAAGACATTTTTGAGATCCTCTGCCAATTCCCTATGACCAGGGCTTGACAAATAATGCAGTCTATTTGCCTGTGGCGAGTAGATTGCAACCTGGAACAACCGGGTTTGGGCAATCTGCGCATGCGCAGAACAATCTGCGCATGTGCAGATCGCCAGACAGCGTGGCTGGTGAGCGGGGCTCCCCGCAGTTCGGCAAACACTGCCTATGACAGTGGCATGGAATTGCATGAGACCTTTAGGATACACGGCAGCAGGCACATAAATAGTCCAGTATGCCAGGTTGTGCCTCTGACCTCTCCAGGAATGACTAGCGCAAGAGTGCAAGCCTACGCATGACTGTCTGGACACGGTTATAACCCTTCCTCTAACCATTCTCCAATCACTAAGGCGATGTCTCCAGACTCCGGTGGTCTGTGCAGGAGCCCTCTTTGTCCAGCCACAACCCATGATGGCACTGATCAGTCACCTCAGCACTATAGCAAAATGCAGGACAATGTAGCACTTTAAAGACTAACAAGATGGTTTATTAGATGATGAGCTTTCGTGGGCCAGACCCACGTCCTCAGATCAAATAATGGAAGAAAACAGTCACAACCATATATACCAAAGGATACAATTTAAAAAAATGAACACACATGAAAAGGACAAATCACATTACAGAACAGAAGGGGGATGTGGGGGGGGGGGGGGAAGGAAGGTGAATGCCAGTGAGTTAATGATATTAGAGGCGGGGAAGGGGAAATGTCTGTGAGTTAATAGTATTAGAGGTGATAATTGGGGAAGCTGTCTTTGTAATGTGTAAGATAGTTGGGGTCTTTGTTAAGTCCGGTGCGGAGGGTGTCGAATTTTAGCATGAATGCCAGTTCAGAGGATTCCCTTTCAAGTGCAGATTTGAATGTCTTCTGAAGTAGGATGCAGGTTAGCAGGTCATTGAGACAGTGTCCTTTCTGGTTGAAATGACAAGAAACTGTTTTCTCTTTGTGATCTTGTCTGATATCTGTTTTGTGGGCATTAATCCTTTGGCGAAGTGTCTGAGACATTTGTCCAATTTACATAGCAGACGGACACTTTCGGCACATGATAGCATAGATTATATTTCTGGATGCGCAGGAATATGTGTTCTTGATCTTATAACTCACTTGGTTAGGTCCAATAATGGTATCAGCAGAATGAATATGTGGACAAAGCTGGCAACGGGGTTTGTTGCAAGGGAAGGTACCAGGGTTGGTATTAGTGTGGTATGTCCTGTGGTGGTTGGTAAGAATCATCTTGAGGTTAGGTGGTTGTCCATAGGAGACTATGGGTCTGTCTCCCAGAGCCTCTTTGAGTATGGTATCCTGTTCCAGTATAGGCTGTAGTTTATTGATAATGTGTTGGACAGGTTTAAGTTGGGGGTTGTAGGTGATGACAAGTGGTGTTCTATTGTTGGTTTTCTTGGGTCTGTCTTGAAGTAGATGGTTTCTAGGTATTCGTCTGGCTCTTTCAATTTGCTTTTTTATTTCTCTACCACTACTCAGCACTATAGTGGGAAGCACGCCCAAGGCCTATGGTCACAAGTGGAGTTAGCTCTACATTGGGAGCTCAGGCAATCTGGCTGGTGTGCCAAGCCTTCAGGGATGGTATACAGGAAGTCTGAGTGGCAGTACTCAAGGACTATATGTCGGCAATGTTCTATGCTGCTGAGCTTCTTGATGACTGTTGTTCCTCCTGCTATGCCCAGATCTTCTCCTATGCCCAGATCTTCTCACTCAGAAGCATAGCAGGCTCCGACTCCCAGCCCCCCCAGCCTGGAATCCTAGAAACTCCTTGGCTGAACTCCACTGAACTTCACTGTTCTGACCCAGTGAGAGAGGTCCTCCTGGAGAGCAGGAAACCTTCCAACACACCATTTGCTTAGCAAAATTTAAACTTTTCTATCTAGCCCTTGCTGTGGGGAACACCTCTGCAACAGGGGCCCATGCCCACTATCCTGGATACTGTCCTTCAAGCAACAAGGCCTTTCAGCATAGTCAGTGAGTAGTCATGGTGGCTATCTCCATCTATCACCCATGTTTGGGAGTAGATCAGTTTTACTAACCTGGTGATCTGCTTCTTCCTGAAGGGATTAGATAGGCTTTACATGCAAGTACCACAGTTCATTCTCCAGTGAACCTTAACTTTGGTCTTAATCAAGCTCATGGCTCTCCATTTGAACACATAGCTACGGTTGTCTCTCCTACCTGAATGTCTTTTTAAAAGAGATGTTCCAATTCAATTAAAAAAGGCATGAATTCAGGGAACTCCTGGGGGTTGTTGCACAGGAATTCTGTGCCCAAAAATTGTACATTCTGTGCACAACATTTTAAAAGTTCTGCATATTTTGTCAAAATAACACAGTATAATCACACCAGTTTCAGTTATTTGGGCAGTTTTTTTCAAAGTACCTGTCAGCAAGTAAGTCTGTAAGAATACAGATGACAAAAAATATTCAGGAAATGTTTTTGACAAATAGAACTTTGAGTAATCCATTTAAACTATAGTATAGAAAAGGAGTTGTGTATCCCTCACTCAGCCACTCCCATCCCCATGTAGCCTTGCAGCCCCACTCAGCTACCTATTTCCATTTGTCCCCACATCTCAACTCTTATTCAGCTTCTGCACCATTCCCCCCTTCCCCCAACACACTAGTTCTTCTGAATCCTACTCTGTGATCCTCCCCCTCCAACAACCCCACGTGCCCCATGCTGTCCGTTCCCACATACCCCACATCTCCAGACTTGACCCTCTGGGCTGGGTGCTGTGAGGATTGCAGCCTCTTCGCTATCTGGAGCTGGGACTGCTACTGCTTTGTCTAGTTGCCTTTTCTGTGGATGCCACAGCAGCCATGCTGGGCAAAATGTGTAACTGCAGTGTGTTTGGAGCAGAGTGTAATCTATTCTGCTGAGTCAACCTATTTCTAATGCATGATTCAAAGCCTGTCTTTCAAATGACCTGTAAAACCCATACCATAACTGCTTGTGATCTTTAAAGTTTACACTCAACATTGGCAACTGAGTGGGACAAGTACTTACCGAGGAGCGTATCTAGTGAGCATCAATGTAGGTGCCTATATTTGAAAATGCTTCAGAGGGTAGCTGAGTTAGTCTGTACAGGATAACCTTAAAAAACAACAAATAGTCTGGTAGCACTTTATAGACTAACAAATCATGTAGATAATATCCTGAGCTTTCGTGGGCATAGCCCACTTCTTCAGATAACCAGAGTTTTGAAGAAGTGGGTTGTGCCCACGAAAGCTCATGATACCATCAACATGTTTTGTTAGTCTATAAAATGCTACCAGACCATTTGTTGTTTTTTAAGTTTATATTTGAAAATGTAAGCCTGAAGACTTCTTCACTCCATCACAACTGTAGGAGTGGGAGTCCTACGTCGACTTAACCCAATTATAGCTTTGAGTTATTGTATCCTATTTCCCTAAAATTGTCTGCAATTTCAGTGGGGAGAAGTTATTGTCCTTCCTGACTCTCAAAGCAATATGGCTGCATTCCAGGCACAAACCAGCTTTTTGTTTTACCCCAGATGTGGCTGCATTTCATTAAGAGAAAAGATCTCTGTAGTGTTCACTAACTGTTAGTACGTTGGGGTCTAAAAATGCAGCTTATAGACATAATTTAGTGTTTATTAGAAATGTTTGCCACTTAGCAAAGGTGAATTCCAATCTCCCTTTATAGACATGTCTCTTTAAAACATTTGGTTGTTTGGCAGGTTATTTTGGGATATCATTTCTTTTCCTTCCTTCTTATAATACTTGGGTGTGTTATATTTCTCTGAGTTTGTTGGCGTGTACAGTGCACGTAGATGGAGAACATTGATCCCACCCCTCTGATCGCCCCTCATTTGTATCTCATTTTCACATTATCATTGAGCCTGTGACTGCAAAGGTATTTTGACAGTATCTGTCAGCAAGGTGTAAGCGTCTGCCATCGCCTCTGATTGGTTGCAGACACCTATGGCATTATGCTGAATATTATTACAGATTTTTTAGCAGTGGGAGGGAAGAGGGGGAACTGAAGCACACATGTCCCAGTACAATGTTCTGAATCTTCAGTGAGCCATTCTGCGGGTCTCTAGATTCATTTGCATTTTTCTGGTTCCTGCTGGAGATTGGAATCAGAAAATGCTCAGGCAGAGTGGCTGGGGGAGGGGGTGTTTTAATTTGTTTTATTTAAGAAGCTTTAGTTGGAAGGGGGAGAAATAGAGGAGGGTGGTAAAGCCATCTAAGCTAAGCAACCACTTAGTCTCGTCAAAGTCTATTTATTAAATTAGTGAGGTTACATAGCCAGGGTTCACAGCTGCTGTTAAACAGGCATGCTCTGTATGTTACATACCAGTACAGTTGGACTATATTTAAGAGAGCTGTGGATAGGTACAGCCTTGCTTTAGTAAATCCCATTTGTATATTCTGAGAATCTATACTGCAATACTGTGGAATTTTACTATATTAATACCTTATCAGGGAATAAACCATTTTCACCTTTGCCCTCCAGACATATGAAAAATATAAGATATACTAAAAGAATCTTGTGTTATATGATCAAAGTGAATGGATTTCCTGTGCATCAAGTGCAAAGAACACAATTTTGGTGGTGCAGTTAAGCTGTGCTTTTGTTGCTAAATGGCTATGTCAATTTTTAACAAATTATTAGATTGACCTTAGTTTAAAATATAGGATTATCTCCTTCAAACATTGGGCCTTATTTTCCTGTATATAAAGGCCTGTTTACCCTGCTCTGGTATGCAAAGAGTCTTTAACATCAGCGTAAATTACATAGAAGGTCTTTTTACCCCTATACAGCAGTGTAGTGTAAATGAGGATAAGGATCATCAGTGGAACCACTCGTGCTAGGAAGCACTGTTTATTATTCATTTGTATTACTGTATTATCCCAATAAAAATCAGGACTCCATGGTGCGTGCCACTGTGCCTACATATAGTGACACATTTCCCTCCTCTGAAGAGTTCACACAGTGTTGAGAAAGCAAATAATATTCCTAGTTTACAGATGAGAAACTGAGGCATGGGCGGAGTTTGCCCAAGAAGTCCATGGCAGGGCTGGCAACTGAAACCTCTCCAGAGTCTTTGCCCAGTGCCAAAAACCACATGATCATCCATGTTTCCTTTACTCATAACAAATATTTCTGCAGGATGTTATCTGAAAACTTTTGTCTGTACACATGGCCAATAATCATTAGGCCACTTATGGGATTAGGTAACTCTACTGTACTAATACAGCATCAACTAATCATTACACATGAAAACACAGACTTTTAAAACTAAGTTCTTCTTCGAGTGGTTGCTCATGTCCATTCGAATTAGGCGTGCACTGCATCTTCCGGAGCGTTTTCCTTAGCAGTACCCATAGCGCTGGCAGGGCGCCCCCTGGAGTTGCGCCGCCATGGCGGGGCATAAGTACCCCTGCCGACACCCCCCCACCTCAGTTCCTTCTTACCGCCTGTGACGGTCGTTGGAGTGTGTTTCTCTGTTAGAGCAGTTAATGGTTCCTGTTTCTCTTAGTTATAAATAGTTCTAAATAGTTCAGTTAGATAGTTAGTGTCTCTTTGTTTTTTCTCTCCCCCTTTGGGGGTGAGGAATGCCAGGGCCGCAAGGCTTTAAGGCGTGCGCTGTCTGTGCAAAGTTTATGCCTAAAGGAGACTCTCACGATAGTTGTCTGAAGTGTCTGGGTGAGGGCCATTGTATAGACGCCTGTAAGATCTGCAAGTCGTTTAAGCCACGAACTAAGAGGGAGAGAGACTCTCGTTTAAAACTTCTCCTCATGGAGGCGGCTTTACAGCCGGCACTGACTAGACCAGGGGTGTCCAAACTTTTTTCAAAGAGGGCCAGATTTGATGAAGTGAACATGCCTGAGGGCCGACCATTGTGCCTGACATTCTTTGAACCATTAAAATTAAATGCAAATTAACTATTTTATGTAAAGTTTATTGCAAACGGCATACTTTTCATTTCGTCACATGGATGACAAATCTAAACAGGTGTTAAATCACTCTGCCTTTCATATCTGAAGGCCAGATGAAAAAAAAAATCCAGGAAGCTGAAATATATGTCAGAAACATTGTAAAGTACATTACATATTATTGGTAATAAAGGTTGTCTGTCAACTTTTAAGTTCAAAAAATATGAACAGGAACATAACACCAAGTATACATGTTGTGTCCAAATATATTTATAACTGATTTAGACCAGCTGACATTAACTGAGATTTTACAATGTATTCATCTCAATACATATGGATTCGTTGGGGGCCATAAAAGATAGATATTGCCAAATTACCTGTGGGGCCGTATTAAACCGGAACACGGGCCGCAATTGGCCCGCGGTCCGGACTTTGGACATGCCTGGACTAGACACTCTGCGGTGTGCAGTGCACCAGTGTCTACGCACGATGCTCCATCTCGAGAGCGGGCCTCGGTATTGAGGGCTCGGCACCGTTCTCAGTCCCCGGCACCAAAGAGATCAAGAACGTCCCATGGTAGGTCTCCGAGCCGGAAGTCCAAATCGGGCCTACACCACAGTGCCGAGTCTTCAGTGCGCCCGTCCTCATCTACCGCTATGCGGCATAAGCGAGCGGGACGCCCAGGGCAGCTACCCTAGCACCGCCCCTCCACGCCAGACACTTTTGAGGCGGTGCCTGATGTTATTAGCCTCACTACCTCCCCTCTGTCGTCGGTTGAGGCGAAGAGGTCAAAGTCGCCTACGCCGGAGGTCGTGTTGGCACTGGCTTCGCCTCTGCACTGGCATGACCGGACGGCACTAATCGCTTATGCAGCAGGACAGTCTCCTCTGGGACCAGTACCGCTTGCCTCCACATCGGGGCAGGCCTCGACGCAGGCCGCCAGGCTTTACTCGGCGCTCGACTGGGCTCAGCCTCCCTTAGTGCTGGAACCTCTTCCAGACCCCATCTTGGCTGCACTGGTGCCGTATCACCCAGGCCTTATGGCACTGTTTACGGCACCATCATCGGCACCAGCACTGAGCAGCTTTCCCGGGGTGCCTCCCCAGTCTTCGGCACCGGGCCCTTTAGCATCAGCCTCTTCGGCACCGATGCAGGTTTCGGCACCGTTACAGGCACCGTCATCGACCCCATGGGCCATGCTGGTGCCACCATCGCTGGTAACATTGGTCTCTTCGAGGTTCGTCTCGCAACCAATACCGACTTCAACAACACAGCCGTGCTCCGTGTCGGCACCACAACTGGCAGCGGGACCTGTCTTCCTGGCACCGACTCCACTCCCGGCACTGGGACCTGTCCTCTTGGTTCTGCAACCAGCTCCACTCCAGGCACCGGGACCTGTCCTCCCAGTGCTGCAACAGGCACCGCAACCGGCACTGGGACCTGTCTTCCCAGCGCCGGCCCGCCCTCATCGCACACATGCAGGCAAACCCGAGTCTATGGCCAGGTTTGCCCCTTCTCCCCCCCCCCCCCCCCCATTGGTGGCAGGGCATTCATCATCTGCGCCTTCCTGGCCTGAGTCTGACTACTCATCGGTTTCTGATTTGGCCTCATTCAGGTCAGAGTCCTCGAGAGTTTCCTCGAGTCATAGATCCTGTTCCCGGCACCGGCGTGATCATTCTCATGTGCAGCAGACTTGGCTGCCTCAACCGCAATGGCCCTTCTGGGTGCCGTGGGCTTACCACCAGTGGCAGGGGCTCGTGCCCTCCTCTGTGGTGTCCGGTGTCTCGAGGCACCGAGCACAACCTTCGGCATCGCTGTCACGACCCCTTTCTTCCCCCCCAGAGGTCGGTTACTACAGATGCCGCTGCTGAGCCACAGGCCTCAGTTCCGGTGCCGCCTGCCCAGCCGACTCCTGGATCCGGTACCGCTCCAGGAGTCGTCGTCATCTTCATCTCCTGATGAAGCCTTGGCGCATCCCGCACCAGCGTTGCCTACTATGGATGTTCGAGCGCATCAGTATCTGCTTAGGTGTCTGGCCTCAAATCTGGGTGTCTCAGTGGAGCCAGTAGTGGTGGTCATGGACCCCATGATTGACATCCTCTCTGATGATGCCCCCACCCACTTGGCTTTGCCACTTAATTAAGCCATGGCCAAGATTACTAATGCCTTGTGGCAGACCCCGGCATCCCTGACCCCTACCTTAAAGGGAGTCGAGAGGCTCTATTACATTCCCCAGTCGGGCCACGAACAGTTGTACTCCCAACCTGTTCTGGGGTCCTTGGTCATTCAGACTGCGGCTCAAAAGGAGAGGCTTCCCCAGCCCGGGCCGTCCCTGAAGGCTAGGGAACCCAGGCGCCTTGACCTGATGGGCTGTAAGGTGTATGCCACTGGTGGGGTACAACTCCGCATTGCTAACCAGAAAGCGATGTTGAGTCATTATGCTTGTAATACATGGCAGGCAGTGGATAAGTTTAAAGATAATCTCCCTGCTGAAGCCCGTCAGGAGTTTGCAGCCATGACTTCGGAGGGCAGAACCATTGCCCGCATGGCCCTTCAGGCTTCCCTGGATGCTGTTGACTCTGCAGCCCGCACCATGGCATCGGGTGTAGTTATGCACCGTGGTGCCTGGCTGCAGGTGTCTGGAATACCTCCGGACGTCCAAACTATGATCCAGGATCTGCCTTTTGACGGCAAAGCATTGTTTTCAGAGCACACGGACTCCACGCTCCATACGCTTACGGACACGAGGTCCACTCTCCGGTCCTTGGATTCACACGCCAGCCCCTCAGTGTCGTCAGCTGCCCTACAGACAGCAGGGGAGAATGCAGTCCCCTGTGAGGATTACTGGAGACGCCGTCCTCGTGCCCCCAGTGAGAGTGTGGGGGCAGCTGCGGGCCCCTCATCCGCACAGGGTTGTCGATGTCGCCCAAGAGGGGACAACCACCGTGGGGTTGGTCAAGGCTCCTCCCAGTAGCCCAAGCACCTCTCTCATTGCGTTCATTGTGGCCATTACGTCGGCTCGCAGGGTCTCTGAGCTGTGTTAACTGTAAACCCGCCCTCCCTAGTGTTCTCAGACAATAATGTGAGGCTCCGCCCTCATCTGGCCTTTCTCCCCAAGGTGGTGTCACTGTTCCATTTTTCCCAAGAAATTTATCTCCCGGTTTTCTTTCCAAAGCCCCATGCATCCCCTAAGGAGCAAGTGCTCCATTCCCTGGATGCTAGACATGCGCTAGCCTTTTATATTGATAGGACTAAACCCTTTCGCAAATCCACACAATTGTTTATTGTTGTCACTGACAAAATGAAAGGGCTCCCCATATCGACCCAGAGGATGTCCAATTGGGTCGCAGGGTGTATCAGGGAGTGTTATGCCTTGTCTGGGAAGGTCCCACCCTGGCTTACAGCACATTCCACCAGGGCGCAGGTTCCAATCACTGAAATCTGCAGGGCGGCCACATGGTTGTCGCTCCATACCTTTACAGTGCACTAGGCGCTGGCACAGCAGGCTAGGGAGGACACAGGGTTGGGATCTGCTGTCCTCAGCTCTGTATTGTAAATATGTTTGTTTTATCTGTACCACATTGCACTTTTCTACAGTTTTCCTGTGTTCAGTTAGTTGAATAAATTTGTTTGGGTTGTTCAACTTCCGTGGATTTCTCTTTCTCAGTGCTCCGATCCCTCCTCCTTGAAATGGGTTGGCTTGGAAGTCACCTAATTCAAATGGACATGAGCAACCACTCGAAGAAGAAAAGAACGGTTACTTACCTGTAACTGTTGTTCTTCGAGATGTGTTGGTCATGTCCATTCGATTTCCCCCCCTACCTCCACTTCATCGGAGTGTCCGGCAAGAAGGAACTGTGGTGGAGTAGCGCCAGCAGGGGTACTTATGACCCGCAATGGCAGCGCCACTCCAGAGGGCGCCCTGCCAGCGCTACAGGTACCTCTAGGGAAAACGCTCCGGAAGACGCAATACACACGGTGAGCACACCTAATTCGAATGGACATGAGCAACGCATCTCAAAGAACAACAGTTACAGGGAAGTAACTGTTCTTTTCCTCTATGCTGCCATTGTGTGTTTAATAAGATACTTACAATGAGAGACAACCTACAGCCAATAGATACTCAGACAAGAGGCTCTATTTGGGTTGTTTGACAAAGCAAACACCCAAAATCAAGATTCAAATATCAAAAATAGTATTAACGTGGTTTTTTTCATTAGTCTCCATCTAGGGATGTTAAATTCATGGTCATTTTCTAGAGTTATGTTCTAATGCAGGGCTATTCAACACGTGGCCTACGGGCTGCATGCAGCCCGCTGTGCAGTTTGGGTTTACACGGAGCTCAACACATGGCCTATGAATTGGAGCCAAAACCAAAAAGTAGTCAATGTAATGGTCTTCTGTTGATATGTGTTTAGTAGTTAAATTCCTGGACTGTCATTGCTCATTAAAAGTGCTGTTATATGGATGGAAATGGGGTAAATATTGCATTTTATCAATTTCAGCGGAACTGATAAAAATGGGGTCTGTATGTTGTGTAATCTTGCCTTAATCTTTGTATTCATACCCGTCAGTGTGAAAGAAGCTATTTGCATATATTTGCATGTATATTTTCACGCTTAAGTTGCGGCCCTTGGCATGTGCTATGAGTATCACTGTGGCCCTCGGAACTTCCAAAGTTGAGTAGCCATGTTCTAATGCTATATGCAGTCCCCATTTTTAAAAAGCCTAAGAGATGGGTGGGTGTCACATGCCACACTCAGTGATCTCATGACTGTTGTACTCAAGAGAACAGGCGCTGAATGTGAACTTCATTTTTTTAATGTCTTTTCCTCTTTTAATCTTCCATGTGTGCGTCTCTGTTCTTATTGAAATAATTTGGTTACTTTTGAAGTCATTTTGCAGCTTTATAGGAATGAAAATCCTCTTAGAAGTATATCTGTGTTCCATATTTATTCTCCATCAGATCTCCATCAGTGTACTATAACTGAGCCTAAAATTAAGGTCTGTCAGCTGCTAGAACCGGAATCTCAGACAGGTATCTAACATACACTGTTTTCTCATGTATCTTACGGAATTGGTGGTTTTCTTGGTGACACCCAAAACGCGATAGAATGTGTTCTCAGTTCCTGATGTCCTCCATGGTACTGAGAATTTAAACCTCTGTCTTTGAAACAGACTGACTTAGAAGTAAGGATATTAAATCATGGTTATCTGGCTAATCATCTACACAATTAGTCGATAATGACCTCTCTGCAGAGCTCCAGCGGGGATAGCTTGTGGAGCTGGCCTGAGCTGGGACTGAGCATTTAAAATGCAGAGATGCCGCATCCTGGACTAGTGCGATTGGGGACTGCTCAGTCCCGGCTCACGCCAAGTCCAGCAGCCCTTGTTTGTGGCAGCCAGGGCTAGCCATTGGGAGTCTGTTCTGGCAGCAGACCCTGCACACGGCCAGTCTAGGCTGCCTCGAAGAGGGGCTGCTGCTGGAGCAGCTCCCCCATCCCTCTGCCTCCTCGGGAGGTGGCACCATGGAGACAGTGCTGGGGGGAACTGGCTTTAAAGCTGGATCCCCCAGTACCATTTCCTGTACTCCTTCCCCCTTTCTCCCCCCAGCTGTGTCTCAAACAGAGGCAGCAAAGGAGGAGGGGAAGCAAGTAGTCGACTACTCGCTAACATCCCTACTCAGAAGGAGGCTTTGGGAGAGATTATTTATGGTGGGCTCCTGTGGGTACTGGTTTTTTGTTTTTTAATTTAAATTGTGACCATGGCTTCAATTAAAAAATTTAGATGGTTATTTTCTGGGGAAAGTCATAGAATCATAGAATACTAGGACTGGGAAGGGACCTTGAGAGGTCATTGAGTCCAGTCCCCTGCCCTCATGGCAGGACCAAATACTGTCTAGACTATCCCCGATAGACATTTATATAACCTACTCTTAAATATCTCCAGAAATGGAGATTCCACAACCTCCCTGGGCAATTTATTCCATTGTTTGACTACCTTGACAGTTAGGAACTTTTTCCTACTGTCCAACCGAAACCTCCCTTGCTGTAGTTTAAGCTCATTGCTTCTTGTTCTATCTTCAGAGGCCAAGATGAACAAGTTTTCTCACTCCTCCTTATGACATCCTTTTAGATACCTGAAAATGGCTATCATGTCCCCTCTCAGTCTTCACTTTTCTAAACTAAACAAACCCAATTCTTTCAGACTTCCTTCATAGGTCATGTTCTCTAGACTTTTAATCATTCTTGTAGCTCTTCTCTGGACCCTCTCCAATTTCTCTACATCCTTCTTGAAATGCAGTGTCCAGAACTGGACGCAATACTCCAACTGAGGCCCAACCAGCGCAGAGTAGAGTGGAAGAATGACTTCTCGTGTCTTGCTCACAACACACCTGTTAATGCATCCCAGAATCATGTTTGCTTTTTTTGCAACAGCATCACACTGCTGACTCATATTCAGCTTGTGGTCCACTATAACCCCTAGATCCCTTTCTGCTGTACTCCTTCCTAGACAGTCACTTCCCATTCTGTATGTATGAAACTGATTGTTCCTAAGTGCAACACTTTGCATTTGTCCTTATTAAACTTCACCTTGTTTACCTCAGATCATTTCTCCAATTTGTCCAGATCATTTTGAATTATGACCCTATCCTCCAGAGCAGTCGCAACCCTTCCCAGCTTGGTATCATCTGCAAACTTAATAAGCGTACTTATTAAGGGAGTTAGGCACCCAGCTCTCAGGCCCAGTCAAGCCATGGGCTATTTTGAAATGTGTGTCACTGCCATGGTGACTTAATGCTTTCAGAACTTGAAACTAGAGCCCCTTCTTATGTGGGGTGCTCTCCATGGATGATTTTTTTGCTTGGCTTCAGCCTCAGTCTCTTACATGGTTTGGGGTAATTGATCATGGGTCTCCTGTTGACACATGCAGGTGTACTGCTCAGCAGGAGCTGCATCTGTGTACCAGAGGGCAGAACTTGGCACTTTGGGGTAGGTTTGCATTGCAGGTAAGCACCCATGGCAAGCCCTGGTCAACTGACTCAGATCACAGGGGTGTACCTTTAATATGTAGATACTTGGGCTTTGAGACTCTCCCTCCCTCGCATGGTCCCAGAGCTTGGGCTTCAGCCTGAATATCTACACAGCTATTTACACAGCCTGAGTCAGCTGACATGGGCCAATTGGGGGATATTTAATTGCACCTTTGGAAATGCAGTCTCTTCTGTCTACAAAAGGTCTTTTTGTAGAGATTCTGCACTAAATTTTCACTACACAAAACTCATGTGGAGGCCTGAATGTATCTAGCTCAGTGGAAAAAATCTGTAATGAACTATAAAGGATAACTGCAGCATTTCTTGAGTGATACAATGTAGGCAAACAACCACCACACACATTTTTTTTTAATGATCGGTAACTCATTCTGCCTTGGATATTAACAGCTCCATGAGTTAGGCACCCAGCTCTCAGGCCCAGTCAACCCATGGGTTATTTTGAAATGTGTGTCACTACCATGGTGACTTAATGCTTTCTCAACTCGGAGGTCCTGCTTCTGAAATTTGAGCCAAGGGCTTTATCTTGTATCAGTGGAATGAGGATTATTCTACTACTATAAATACCACTGACTTCTTGAAAGCATTCTATGAAGACTGAAAGATGGTACTAGGAAGGAAAAACTCTTATAAAGATATTGGGAACTGAGCATGTTCATCCGTTTTGTGAAATGGGGAGAAGTAACAGATCTAAATGAGATTCAACTGGGATTTTTAAGCCACCTAATAGAATTGAATGCCCAGTTCCCATTAAAATTAACAGGTATTAAGTGTCGAAGCCCTGTAGGTGGCTTTGAAAAATCTGAGCCTCAATATGTAAGTATATGTACGGTTCCAAGACTGTTTCTAGCTTCAGTGGTGTAATGTGTGATCAGGGTTTTAAAGCACAAGAAATAAATTCAGATATTCTGGTAATAATTCAGATACCTTGTCACTGATAAACTCTCTGATCAAGTAGTTAAAATGCTACGGGGCAGGGAGAGAGGAAGTATAAAAGAATTTAAGGTTACTATGGACTTAATTGTGTAGGGGGAGACAGACTGAATATGTTTGCAAAGTGCATTCCCAGAAGATCAAGCAATGAAGCTTGTTAGACTTTTATAGTTCTTCCATTCTAATCCATTTCTGTTCATCTAATTCAGAAGACATTCCAGTGGGAATCTTAGTCATTGCCTCTATGGACTTCTCAGAGATCACCAACATGTATCTTCCGAGGTGTAGCTTGAACTGGGTTCTCTTTCAGTCAGATTTAGATTATTTCAGCTCAGCCATCCAGCATTCCCCACCCTTCCCTCCCACCACTATGACTTTGGTTAAATTATTCTGTAGGAGCCAGCACTGTAGAGCTAAATTACTGTGACAATTGTACCATGGCAACTGTACCTGTCTGTCTGTCATTCTCCTCTAGTTGCAGCTGAGAAGCTGTCGAAAAAATAATCATTATTTGGGAGGTAGAAGGAGTGTGCAGGGAGGAGGAGAAGAGACAGAATTTAAAACAATACAATTTAGCTTTCACGATCACTGCAAATCTGCATAGACCTGGGAAAGAACATTCCTTTAACACACACTTTAAAATAAATCTCTTTACGGAATTTTGTATCTTATACAACATTAAACCTTGCAAAGTGGGATTAAATGAAATGAAGAAACCAAACCTGATACTAGCACCTGTTTAGAAATGGAGGGACATTGACATTTTAAACCCCTTTGCTGTGCTGCTGAAAAAAGATTTTTTCTGTTTTTGGAATTATGCTTACTCTGTTCAGCATGCAGCATAACTGTGTAATTACACGATAGGCTGAAGTAGAATTTAGTGCCAGTAATACCAGTTATAAAGAAGAGGCCTAATTATGTAAATCTTCTCAGGTAAATGTAAATAATACATCGGGGGCATGGAAGGGCATAATTATCGTTCTGAAAACCTGCCTAATTACTAATTTACTTGGAATTTCAGAAAGCTTTTGATAAGATCCTTTATAAGCAACCATTAAGGAAAATAAACTGAATAAGAAGCAAAACGTTACATTTCTGAAAACAGCAATGGGAAACAGTGCTGGTGAATAGCTTCTTAGAAATCTTTTGAGAGGATGGATGGGTTTGTGGGAAGCATTCTGAACTAGGGATGTAAAATCCCATTTAATCAATTAACCATTTAAAGCCAATCCCTTCTCTCCCCTGCACTCCCATCTGACAGTCCTATTCTGGACTAGTACTAAGAAGTCCAGGATTCTGATCCTGGCTATGGCACAAACTCACTGTGACACCTTTGGTAAGTTTCTTTCAGGTTTCCCCATCTATAAAAGGGGCTAATTGTTTGTATGGGTATTGAGGGCAAATTCATAAGCACTCAGAAGCAGCACATATGGTTCCACCCGAGTCCCATAGAAAATTCAGTTAAAAACATGGGTAAGACCTATGGGTGAGCATAGGGACAGTAGGTTTCTATATATTAATGGTTTGGAAGGTGATATATCGTGAGGAGGCAGGTGTTGGAAATATGTCAACTTATTTCTCTTAGCAAACCAGCAATGGATTCCATGCCGAGATGTATTTAAATCTCTGCCAGAACAGAGCAGGATGATATGAGACTGGACAAACTGGAGAAATGGTTTAAAGTAAAACAGGATGAAATGGAATAATGATAAATGCAAAGTACTCCACTTTAGGGATGTTAAGGACTAGTCAACTATCCGATAAGCAAAAGCAGGGGCTCTTTGTACGTTTCAAAGGAGGAATGTGGAAGTGCCTATCGACTTGCCGAGTAGTTGATGGAAATTCCATCGACTACTTGACTGGTCAGTTAACCACAATTTAACATCCTTACTCCACTTAGGAAGGAACAATCAGTTGCACACATACAGAATGAGAAGTGACTACCTAAGGAGTATGACAGCAAGGGATCTGAGGGTCTTAGTATGCTACAAGGTTAAATATGAATGAACAATGTAATGTGGCAAAAAAGTGAACATCATTCTGGAATGTATTAGAAGGAGTATTGATATCAAAACACAAGAAGTCATTCTTCTCTACTGTGTACTGATTAATCCTGGAGCATTGTGTCTAGTTCTCGGTGCTGCATTTCAGGAAAAATATGAACAAATTTGAGAAAGTGCAGAGAAGAGCAACAAAAATGATTAAAGCTCTAGAAAACATGAACTGTGAGTGAAGATTGAAAAAATTGGATGTATTTAGTCTGGAAAAGAGATGATTGAGAGGGAACGTAACAGTTTTCAAGTATATGAAAGGTTGTTAGGAGGAGGAGGAGGAAGAATTGTTCTTTTTAACCTCTTATGATCAGACAAGAAACAATGGGCTTAAATTATAGCAAGGGAAGTTTAGGTTGGATATTAGGAAAAAATTCCTAATGGTCAAGGTATTTAGCCGCAACTCTGAATATGTAGGATGATGTGAAGGGAGAAGAGAGTTAGGAATTGGACCAACTGACTTCAGTGGAGTGGGAATGCAGGGATGGGCAATAATTTGTAATGATTTTGGCAAGTGGTCAAGGGCCACATTTCTACCAGGGTGGTTAGGAGTCTGGGACAGAGGTTGGATGCAAAAGGGCGCTTGGTGTAGGAGACTGGGGTACAGGAGGGAGTGTGGAGTCTGAGAGGGCGTTTGGGTGAAGGAGGGGGTCATGATCTGGGGCAGAGGTTTGGGGTGCAGAGTCCAGGAGGGAGTATTGCTGCAAGAGAGGATTCTGACCTGAGGGTGGGGCTCTTGGAGGGGTACAGGGCCTGGGAGGGAGTTGTGACCTGGGAGAAAGGGGTGCAGAGGGTTTGGGCGATGACTTGGTGCAGGATCAAAGAGGGGCTCTGGGTGCCAGAGAGGATTCAGACTGGGAGAGAGGGTGTAGGAGAGTGTGCAGAGTCTGGGAGGGAGTTGTGATTCGTGGGAACAGTGTACAGACAGTTTGGGTGGTAGCCTGGGGCAGGTAGTTGTGGGGGTAGAAGGGTGCCAGAGGTAGGCTCTGGCTGGGAGGTGCTTACCAAGGCAGCTCCCAGTCAGCAGCCCTGCAGGAACCTGAAGGCTGCAGTCACAAGCGACTGCATGTGGCTCTGCTCTGGACAGAGGGCGGGAGGGAGTAGCTTCATTGGCTTCCCCTACCATCAGCAAAATATCTCAGCTGCTATTGGTCAGAAACTGGCCAATGGGAGCTGAGAGATTTTGCTGAGGGGTGGAACAGAGCACATGCCTCCCTCCTAGAACAGAGCAGCCACATTTTAAACATAAGGGTTCCAGTAAGGCAACTGTCGGCTGCATCCTCTTGCCCACCCCTTGCATCCTCTTGCCCACCCCTTGCCACCCACTCTGGCAGCCTCTTGCCCACCCCTGTATTAGAGCCACATAGTGTGTTCTACCCCACATGCTGCACATGTTAGTGAAAAACAGAGGGGATGCTTTCTGAATTATAATCATAGAACACTGTAGCCACCTTGTCTGCAGCACTGTATTCAGTGTTGTTCCTTCTGTTCCTGCACATCTGTATGGAGAAGGGTCCTAAGGAGAGTGCTAGATAGAGGCAGTTTGGTTAGTACTGACACTGTAGTAAATTTGAATTTTGAAACATTGAGCCCTTCTGGATGATGAAAAAGGCTCCACTTAATTTACAGTATTGTGGATCCCTCAATATTAGGCTTCCACTGCAATTTTGACAGTAGGAATCCAGCTACGTGAGAGGTCTGGAAGCAGGAGCCCCAGGCAGCTATTAGTGGTAGACCTCACTCTCAGCCCCAGGCTTCCTCTCTCAATCCCAGGTGGCCAACAATGGACGCTTCCATTGTCAGTGTTGAACACAGCAGGGCTCCTGCTGTTGTCAGCTTTTCTAAATTACCGCAAATAATAACGGTCTCTTGCTACTTTCCATGATTTTCCGTAATTATTGACAATCATCCTATGATTCAAGTAGGGCCTTAATGATAATGAATGCAGGCCCATACACAGGGGTGTGTGCAAAAGCACCCCCCAGGATCCTCCAAGTAAGCATGCTCTGGCTGGCCAGGGGAAGGCAGGAGCGGTGTGCTTCCCAAGCCCCTCTCTCCCATTCTCTGGCCGGCCAGGGAAAGGCTAGGACTGATTTCCCTGCTTACTTGCGGGAATATGGGGGTGCATTCACACCCTTGTGGTCCTCATTTATAAAAAAGCACCCCCTGCAGAAATTCCTGTGTATGGGCCTGGAATGTGATAAACACATACTAAAAGCCACCTTAGACTTGTCTCCCTTGAGAAATACTGGGTAACCCTGTGGGGAATTTGCTTGTGCTTGGGAGAGTCCATGTCTACAAAAGCTGATGCTTATTCTACTAAACTGCTACTTCACCTCTGTTAGCAGTAGATGCAGCATGTTTCTTCTTCTGTTTACCATGCTTCCTAGCTCCTTATAACCTGAAGGTAAACTCTGGGCTAGCTCCATTCCTCCAAGCAGCCATGACATCATATAATCTATACAAATGCCTTTACTCCAACGTCTGTGGGAAGATGGAGAAGGATACAGCAATAAAACTTCAATCAACCATGAAAAAAGTCAGCTGATGGTCACCTGTGAGAGGAAGATATTGGCTGGCAAGAAGAGGAAGGGCAGAGACTTCAGCCCATTAGCAGGAATATTAAGAAAAGAAGGGATTTAATGTGAGTCAAGACAAGAGGAATAGTGATAGAGATGCAGCCAGATGTTAATCTGGAGTAGCTGAAACAAAAGACAGAACTATTTAGCACTTTAAAGACTAACAAGATGGTTTATTAGATGATGAGCTTTCGTGGGCCAGACCCACTTCCTCAGATCAATATGTGGAAGAAAATCGGCACAACCATACACAGGCAGTCCCCGAGTTACGCGGATCCGACTAATGTCGGATCCGCAGTTACGAACGGGGATTTTCTCACCCCGGAGGACTGGAGCGGCGGGACGCCTGGTCCCGCCGCCTGCCTCCTCCGGGGCGAGAAAAGCTGCTCCCCATCTCCCTGGTCTGCTGGGGGAGCCAGAAGACCAGGGAGACGCTGAGCAAAGCCGCGGAGGACCTGGGGCCCGACCCGTGGCGCTTCCAGATCAGCTGGTAGCGCCGCGGGTCCGGCCCGGGTCCTCCACCGCTTTGCTCAGCGTCTCCCTGGTCTGCTGACCAGGGAGATGCTGAGCAAAGCTGCGGAGGACCCAGGCCGGACCGCAGCGCTGATCTGGAAGCGCCGAGGTCCGGCCCGGGTCCTCCGCCGCTTTGCTCCGCATCTCCCTGGTCTGCTTGGGGGGGGGGGCGCAGCTAGTGCCCTCCCCCCAGCAGACCAGGGAGACGTGGAGCAAAGCCCGGGGCCTGTGGTAAAGCAGGTGGGACGCTGCTGGTTGGTCCCGCAGCACCACTCCTTGACGTTACTGGACCAACCCGGCAGCACCCCAGCTGCTCTGCCCCAGGAGTCCTGATTCAGCCGCTGCTGATCAGTTTCAGTTGCTCTGCCCCGGGCTTCCTGGGCTTCCTGGAATCAGCCGCTGATCAGTTTCAGCAGCAGCTGACTTGGGGATGCCTGGGGTTCTTAAGTTGAATCTGTATGTAAGTTGGAACTGGCGTCCAGATTCAGCCGCTGTTGGAACTGATCAGTTTCAGCAGCGGCTGAATCTGGATGCCAGTTCCGACTTACATACAGATTCAACTTAAGAACAAACCTACAGTCCCTATCTTGTACGTAACCCGGGGACTGCCTGTATACCAAAGTGATACAATCAAAAAAATGAACGCATGTGAAATTGACAAATCAAATTTTAGGACAGAGTGGGGGTGAAGACTCTAATTATCTCACCCATTACAAAGATAGCTTCCCCAATTATCATCCCCTAATGTCATTACTTCACAGAAACTTCCCCTATTATCACCCATATGTCATTACCTCACAGACACTAACCTTCCCCCTCACCTCCACTCTGTTCTAAAATTTGATTTGTCAATTTCACATGCGTTCATTTTTTTGATTGTATCACTTTGGTATATATGGTTGTGCCGATTTTCTTCCACATATTGATCTTAGGAAGTGGGTCTGGCCCATGAAAGTTCATCACCTAATAAACCATCTTGTTAGTCTTTAAAGTGCTACATAGTTCAGTCTTTTGTTTCAGAAGACAAGAGGGTGAGACATGCAGAGAATTAGTGCTAGAAGAGAAAAGCCAAGGAACTTAGCCATAGTGCTCCAATACTGAATCACAGAGCTAGGCTGCTTGAAAGGATGTGAGCACAATAACAGGGTACTGAGGCAGAGAAAAGGTAGGTTTGGGACAGGAAAAGTGAGAATTTTAAAGCAACATTTGCTGGCTGGTACAAACTCTGCAGGGTGGCAGTGTGAGAAGTGCACTAGAGTAGATGTGAACAAAAAGCAGTGTTGCCATCCCCGTGCAATGGCTGAAGTAAAGATTTTGGAAGAACTGCAGAGAGTGGATATAGAAATCGAGGCCACCAGCACCAGGATTTTCATTCCATGCATCCTCTTTGCTTCATCATCAGCTTTTTTTGTCTTTTTTTCTTGTACTTGTTCACAACATGTCATTTTATTTTACCATGTAGTCCCATTGACTAGTTTCCACCTCTCCTATATTCATAGTAAGTTCAAAAGAGAAATAAAGCCACACTTTGTTTGCAAGTCCTTCCTCTGGATGTGTCACTAATGACCATTCTAATTATGATATTTCACAGTCTCTGTATTCAGGGGCTGCCTGGTCCAGCTGCTGTTTGACATCTCACCGGATTGTTTGAATATTTTTGCGATGAAATGGGAGTAGGTTCTGGGAGGAAGTGACCACTTGAGAGGAAGTCTGTCTTTTTGGCAACAACACTTGTTTCCACCTAAAGCAGAATTACAGGTTTGCTAGTGGGCCATTTCTCAGAGAGGCTTTAGAATAGTTTTCCAAATTGAGGAGTGAAGTGGGGTGGGGGTGGGGAGTCAGAAATTAACATGAAAGGCTCCTCTGCCACACTGTGGAGAGTCAGCAGTGGCGATAAAGTGAGAGGATGCTTTGTGCCTAGCCGGCGACATAATTGGCTTTCCTTCCTAGCGAACTTTGCAAATGATGCTTTTTAACTCATCGGCGAGATAAACAGTTGCTGTGGCAGGTGCGCCGAAAGCACCGTCTGGATGTAATTAGACATGTTTGCGAGAGAGCGCTCTGAGAAATCTACTGTGGTGTTCATTCTGGGCACTTCCCATGGGCCACACTGTCCACCCCCTGCTCCTCTTGCTCTCTGTCAATTCTCCTTTTGTCATAGAAAGGAAAGTCGTCCTGCTGACTTGCTTCTGTGTTAGTTTGGACCATGTGTACACCACAGAATAACTGTTAGGTGCCCTTTGGCTGCAAAACCCCAGTTGGCCAGCTGATTCTGAAGCCTTTCTCTCTCTTAATCACACAGGGCTTGAGGCAGTTTGCCTTGTTTGCAAACCAAAATCACACTCTTGTGCCTTGAAACTCATCAGACTATTTGGAGTGCTATTTTCTTTACCCCTTGAAAATGTTTGCATTTGAATTGCACCTTTTTTATCCAAATGCACTCTGCTAACATTAATTAAGGAATTAAGCCTTATACCACTCCATGAGGTTGGTAAATATCATCCCTATTTTGCAGGTGGCAGACTCCAACAACAGGGCTGTTGTGATTTTCTCAAGGTCATATAGCAAATCTGTGGCTGAGTCTAGAATAGAATCCACAATTCCATTTGCATGTTTTAACTATTGGATTATTTAACTGATCATCCTTTGTAGCCAATTATGGGTTAACAAAGCTCTAAATACTGACATCCATTTCAGATCTACCTCTAAAGGCTATCACTGGCATTTTAAAGATAGCCACTCTTGATTTCTATTGAATGTTTAAATAGGGTCCAGCCAAATATCATTCTAGGCTGTCACCACTTTTTCGTGGAGCGGTCTGCCTACCTGGAAACTTTGGTGTCACTTTGGGAGCTAAAATATTTTTGTTTTCTAATTGTACTTCTGTCACACTCAATCTAGTCTTAGAATCTTCAGGGAAATTAACTGTATCCATTGAATGGGATTCCAAAGTGATATGGCATAGTTCAAAATCAGCTAACTCACCTCTGAAGTACAGTAGCTTTGGGGTGGAATGTGGTATTATCCAGTAGCGCATACCAATATTATCTAACAGTGCAGTTCTTGAGTTTGAGAAAAGCATCCTCTCCAATTGAAAGTACAGAAGGGAGTATATCGGCAGAGAATTATTGTGCAAGATGGAATTTGGCCTGGACATCAGGTCTAACAAATCTATACCCTTTTAAAGTGCCATGGGTTATTAATGATACGTAAGTGGGGCCATTTATTTTCCATAACATACACAATGGGTCACCTCCAGGACACCATATCCCCAAAACTATTGTAGGTTATTCACTTAGTGCTGACTTGGCAAGAAGAATGCCATGTGAAGGGTAAGCATCATCATCTTCTTGCAGAATTCCAGACTTTCTTTTGAGGTTTCCTATCTGTGTACTGGCCATGTTCAACCCTGCTTAGCCTCTTGAGATCACAGGCTGAGCTGGCATTCACAGTAATTTTAGATTCTCTTTTGTTAGTAAAGACACTTCTTTATGAAGGGGGAATCTGTTTGTGTTATGTCCAGCATTTCCTTCTTCCACAAGGCATACTTCCTGTTTCTGGACTTCTGCTATAGAGAAGCCTCCAAACAAGTGCAGGTTAAGCAGAAAGCCAACCAAGTTTGAAGACAAAAGTGCCATTTAATAAAAAATGAGAAGCACACCAGACTGGATCTTCATTGTCATCCATGCTAAGTGGACACCTGCTTGTATCACTCTTCTTGAGGGTCAGTATCCTCTCCAACAGTCTTGCCTAGTACAGGAAAAGTCTATTGGTGTGAAGTGTTCAGGTTTGCTCCCTGTTGGGTTATTGTGGGAGTAGTCCCTTTTTAAGATTGCTTTAGTTGTGCTGTTCTGCTGGAGTCCCTCCAACTACCACCTTCTGCCTTATTTCTCATTCGGGGTTGCCAATAAGAAGAATGATAGACTTGTTTCCGCATGTCAGAAGGTTTTACTCCATTCCTGCCCTCCTTCGCGCATTCATTCATTCATTTTCTGAGGTTACCAAGGAGACATTATTGATGATGATGATGATGATAGTAATAGAGAAGATGTATGGCAGATTAATTCCTGAACTCTCTAACAGGATTTAAGCTAACAAGTGAGGAGGGCTTTTTTTTCTTCCTCCTTTCAGATATTTCCTGTGCTGGGGATAACGACACCAAAGAGTGTTAAATTAGTTCTGAATGTCCACCTCTGGCTGTCCACATTCTTGTAACGATTTCATTAGCTTGAATTATCCACGTTATTTTCTTGTAATGGGATTAGCTGTACTGGAGTCAGCTGAAGACCTGGGGGGAGGAACATTCTGCTGTGTATTTCATTAACTCTCTCATGTAGGGGGTGGAACTGACCACGACTCAGCCCAGGGGCAAAACTATTTGGCAGGGTCCTTCATTCCAAAAGGAGGAGGAAAAAGAAAAGAGGCCATTATTCCTCTGCAGTCAAGAAATCGGTGGTGGAGCAGAGACTGGCGAGGAATAATTTGTTCGTGATCTGCTATTTGGGGGTGATTTTGGAAAAAAATAATTAAGAAAATCATTGCCAAACTATTACTAAATTTTGCTCTGATGATGTAGAATTCAGGCCTGATGCAGCAATGAGCATTTTGCAGATCAGTGAAGGGAGAAGCTACACTGTGCTTGTGCCTCCTTGGAAACTTTGCAGTCATTGCCCAAAAATCCCTCTATCCCTACCCCCGTGTTACTGGCAAAGTGTTCTATTTTTCTTTGCTAAGCTTTGCAAAGATTTGCTCAGAATGGGAGATTAGCTTTTTTAGCATATATATTTGGGGAGGAGGGTTCTTCAGGTGTGATTTCTTGCAACATTATATTAACCATCTTGTTCTTGGGATGTACTGTATATAGTCTTGTGCAACCACTTGTATAACTCAGTGGTGAAATTGTGCTCTCCTTTCTGGACACTTTCAACTGAGTTTGCTTTGATTAGACCACGACTAACAGCTTATCACACTAATTCTGATTGATCTTTTCTCAGTGTCATGGGTCTAAGAATAATGACACCATTTCAGAAATTTATAATGTGAATGGGCTACATTATGGAAGCATCCAGTACAATTGCTGTGTTATTTATATAGTGCCAAAGGCATGCTAGACACTTTGCAGAGAGGAAGAAAAACTCCCTGCCCTGAAGAACTTACAATCAAAATAGACATTATTCAAATGGCAAATGCAAGGAAAGGACATAGCAAAGATATAGAGCAGTCAAGGTTGGAACATGGCTTGCTGAGCTAGTATTTCTTACTGATTTTTCTTGTAGGATTCACAGCAGAGGTTGTCCATGAAAAGAATTTGAAAGAGGAAAGGCTAGGCACCTAGGGATAGTATGCAGTCTGCTGTGTAAGAAAGCAGAGAGGTATTTGTGAGACGTGGGCAGTCCAGGCTGAGGTGGTTGGTTCAGCAGTGACTGTGGGTGATGGGGCGACCCAATCAGAGAAAGGAACAGGTAAGTAATTCTGGTGGAATATGAATGAGTTTAGTGGTCAGGACCAGACGTTTGAACTAAATGTGGTGAAACGTGAGGACATCAGTGGAGGTACAGAGAGCTGGAGTGAAGAGTATGGGAGGGGCAAAGGATGCTGGTGAGGAAGAAAGTACAGTAATTGAGATAAGGGCCCAGAAAGGATTTGGATTGTGGCCAGGAGGGTGGTGATGGACTTTAGAGGTGTTATGGAGGCAGGATTTAGACATGGCCTGGATGTGGAAGGCAAAAGAAAGGGAAAGGGCTTGTGATGATCTCTAGGTAACCGGCCTTAGTGACAGGAGGATGGTGCTTATTGGCAACAGCAGCAGGCACTGCAAAGAAAGGGTGGCCATGTTTGTTTTCACCGTTATATTCACCATTAAAGGAGCACAAGATCTAACACCAAATATCTTGGGCCTTCCTGTGTTGAGAAGTGCCAAATAACTTTTTCATTATCCACCAAACTAAATCAAGATACAGATCCATATAATACAGGTTGAACTTCTGAAATCTGGGGCACTCTGGTGCTGGACTATAGATGTTGCTGGACTACAGAGCCCCAGCGGCTGGGAGCGGGTGCTGGCTGGGTGTCTGGCAGCCAGGAGCCCTGGTCCAGGGCCCAGCAGCCAGGCAGATGGTAGAGGAGCTGGCGGTGATGGGTGGGGTCCAGTGGTGACCAGGAACCCTGCAGGCCGAGGAGTAGAGCCCAGTGGCTGGGGCAGGGAGTCCAGGAGCAGAGTCAGCAGCCACAAAGGGAGCATTGACCTTCCCTGGTCTGGCAAACTACCTGGTTCTGAGCGTGCTGGACCAGGGAGGTCCATACTAGCTGGGCTCTTGGACAGGAAATCCTCTCATCTTGTTCATTTGCCAAATGTGAATTTTGGCTTATCCCAGTGAATCCTCCAGGTCTCACATCTCCATTGAAATCCTGCAGGTTGTACAGGTGCAGATTAGGGATGCTAAGGACTAGTCGACAAGTTGACTATCCAATAAGCAAATGCTTATTGGATAGTCAATGGACTAATTGATTCCCCCTTGCTGCCCCTATCAGCTAGAGGCAGCAAAGGTGGGGGAAGAGAGGGTACTTCAAAGCCACAGCACAGCTCACTCATGGCTCAGCTGTGCAGCGCTGCCCCTTTGAAACACCGCCTCGGTGTTTGAAAGGGACAGCGCCGAACAGTTGAACCAGGGATCAGCGTGTGGCTGCCCATTTGAAACAATGAGACAGTGTTCAAAGAGGCAGCACCACACAGTTGAGCCTGGGATGATCCTGAGTTCTGGGGAAATGCTGCACGGAAATTCCATCGACTACTCGACGAGTCAATTAACCTTTACTTAACTCCAGATCTGTACTAAGGATGTTATGTGCAATTGCGAAAAAGTATGACTCCTCATGAATCCATATAGGTAATTTACCCCAGTAGGGCCAACATGCTTTTGTCCGTGCATGAATGTTGATCAGTTTGAAAGAAAGGCTCTGCTACATCTTTATGGAGTGAAAGGTTATGCACCTGTGACCCTGTAAGTCCTATCATGCTCTGAGGCAGTGTGATACCTGACACTAATCCACTAGGAATGACTCCGGGTATTCAGAGTTCTTTGAGTGTTTGCTCATGTCCATTCAGCATAGGGGTGTGTGCATGCCATATGCACCGATACTGGAAGTTTTTCTCTCAGCAATATGCATAGGAGCCTGGATCTCGGCACAGGCATCCAGTTCAGTCACTGCTTGCAGCTGTCGACATGCAGCCCCCTTTTACGTCAGAGGACTTTCAAGTGATGCAAGACATACTGACCATTCCAGTGCTGTCATCAACAGGGCCTGTTGGGCCCAGGTGTAGAAGTAAGCTGCTGCTCACTACCCACTCACTAAGCATTCAGTGCTCGTGTTTCCTGGTGCACCTGGATTGGAGGCACCTCCATAGCCCTGCCGGATCAGTACAGGTCTTGCCACAATGTCCCGTTGAGTCGCCAGAATCCTGTACCTTGGAGCACAGACCTATGCAGGCATACACTCAGTGGCCACAGAAGAACTGTAGAGTGTTTCACCATACAGTTTGCACCAAACAAGGCACTATTCACCGTCTGTGCTGCTCTCCTCCATGCTGATGCTCACTGGCATAGAGTGCCTTGGGTCTCCAAGCTTGCCCTGGCAGATTGTGGTCAGCCTTTCAGCATTGAAGATCGCTATCTTGATGCTGTGCTTCGAGCACTCTGAGTACCTCCAGGGACTGCAAGAGCCCCCCAGCCAGATACACCAGGCCCCACTCCCGGTTACTGAGATCACAATTGGTAGGTCCTTGGCACTGTACTGTGTGTACGGCACACTCTGGATCTTGGGACTTGGCCAATGTCCAATTGGTGGGTGTGGCCTTGGACTCCGCGTCCCTGCTTCCGGCACAGCCCTCAGCACCGTGGTCAATTATGGCAGACAGTCTCTTCAATTCTGCACATCTCCAAGAGATTGGAACGGAAATAGTTTGTGCTTTCCAGGGGCCATGATTACCTTTATATTCACCCGCTGCCCGACTCCCTTGTGGTAGAGTCAGTGAACCACAGGGGTCATCTGAGCCAGCCCACACCTACACCAAAGAACAAGGACTCCAAATGACTGGATCTGTTTGGGAGAAAATTTTATTCCTCAGCCAGCTTTCAGCTGCAGGTGGCCAACCATCAGGCACTCTGACCTCAACTGGTGGCAGTCCATGGCCATGTTTGAGATGTCGCTCCTGATGTGTCTAGGAAAGAGTTATAGGTGCTTTTAGAGGAGGATTTGGCCATGGCATATGCGGCTCTGAGGGCAGTCTCGGATGCTAAAGACTCAGCGGCAAGGTCTATGGCCTCAGCAAAGTCCATGAGAAGGGCTACATGGCTTCATCTTTCTGGGCTGTCCCTGGAAGCCCAGAATTTGATCCAGAACCTCCTCTTCGGTGGCAAAGCCTTGTTCACAGAACAAACAGATATCAAGTTGTATGGGCTCTAGGACTCTCGAATAACTTTTAAAACGCTTTGTGCCGTGGACAGAACAGAAAAAAATCAAGCTGCAGCCAGTGCAGCCCAAGGTGCATCCGGCCAGGCAGCACCCAACCCAGAGGTGTGAGATGTCATTCTGCAAGAGACAAGGTCAACAATAGCAGTCCAACTCTCAGGGCTTATCACCCATCTTAGACCCTCAAAGAAAAATGCCTTTTGAGGATATGTTCAAGGGCAACATCGCAGACAGTCCGGATCCTCCCTGCCCCTTCATATTCCAGCTCTGCCCTTTCTTGCCAGCATGGGAAAGGATCACCTTGGAATTTTGGGTCTTAGCAATAGTGCAGAATGGTTATACCCTCCAGTTGGCCTCGACCCCTCTCTTCCACCCACCTCTATGTTCCTCTTCAGGGGCCCTTTTCACGAGCAGTTCCTAGAGCAAGAGGTAAAAGAGCCACTCAACCCGGGGGCAGTGGAGGAGATAAGATACCAGCCAAGTTCCCCAACCATTAGTTCTACTCCCACTGTTTAATTCCAAAAGCCAAAGGTAGTCTCAGATCTATTCTGGACCTATGAAGCATGAATCAGTACCTGGTCCACTTCAAGTTCCACCTGATTACCATGGCATCCATCATTACCGAAACTGGATCCAGTAGCCACAGCACCCAGAGTATTCACGAAATGCATGTTAGTGGTATTGGCCTACCTGCATCAGCTAGGGCTCCAGGTGTGTCAGTACATGGATGATTGACTAGTCAAGGGCCGCTCACAGCAGAAGATCCAATGGGATGTCAGTCTCCTCTTCACGTATCAAGTATCAGAGGGGTAGCCACGTTAGTCTGAATCTGCAAAAGCGACCAGGAGTCCTGAGGCACCTTATAATCTAACGGATTTATTGGAGCATAAGCTTTCATGGGCAAAGACCCACTTCGTCAGATGCATCTGATGAAGTGGGTCTTTGCCCACGAAAGCTTATGCTCCAATAAATCCGTTAGATTATAAGGTGCCTCAGAACTCCTCGTCGCTTCTTCACGTATCGACATCTCAGGCTCCTGGTAAACAACATAAAGTCATTATTAGTCCTAGAACATAGAATTGAATACATAGGTGCAGTGCTCAATTCTGTGACTGCCACGGTGTCCCTCCTTCAGATCAGGTTCAAGGCTCTGTGGGACCTCATTGATGAGCTAATCCTACCCTGCTGACTGGTGTAGGTGTGCCTGCATATTCTTGGCTGTATGATGACATGCATTTATGTGGTACTGTTTGTCAGGCTCAGAATGAACCCTGTGCAACTCTGGCTGGCATCGGTGTACTCCCCAGCACAGCACCCACTCGCTCGTGAGGTCACGATGCCTCTGCACATTCTTCATGCCCTGTGATGATGGACAGATCCCTGCACTCTGCTCACCAGCATCCCATTCCAGCAGCCCCAGCATTCACTGTAACTGGTGTCAGACACTTCAGATCAAAGTTGAGGAGCTCACCTGGGAATGTTTCAAATGCAGGGACAGTGATCTCAGGACAAGATGGTACTCCCTATCAATGTCAAGGAGATCGGAGTGGTCCAGAATGTGTGAGAGGTGTTACTGCCTCATCTATAGAGCAAGGTGGTTCGGGTCTTCATGAACAACATGGTGGCCATGTTGTACATCAACACGCAGAGAGGAGCCTGGTGGGCGCCCCTGTGTGAGGAGACAATCAACTTGTGGGAGTTTCATGCCCTCCACCAGAGCATCATGGAGACTTGCTACTTCCCTCGCAGCTGTAACACAGTAGCAGGGTGTCTGACCAGAGGGTTCTCTTATGAGTGGTCCTTCCACCCGGAAGTTGCATGTGGGCTTTTCTGGGATTGGGGATCTCCCTTAGTGGACCAGTCCATGATGCAGCACAACATGCAGTGACCTGTCTTCTGTTTGTGAATGGGCTTAGAGAAGGCTCAGTCTCCGACGCCTTCCTTTTTCCTTTCCCGCTGATAAACAAAGTTCTCCGGTTGATCAGGCAGGACTCCATGCAAGTCATCCTGATCATACTGGCTTGTCTTCACCAGTACTGGTTCAGTTCCCTCACGAGTCTCCTTCAACAACCTCCTCATCTGCTGCTATGCTGTCTGGACCTGCTCTCCCAGGACCACGGTAGCCTCCTCCACCCGGACCTTCAGCCACTTTATCACACAGTGTGGCTGCTCCATGGCTGAGTCAACAGGAGTTGGTATGTTCAGTGGGGGTACAAAAAGTCCTTCCTGAAAGCAGGAAGCCGTCCACTAGGGTGAACTACATGTCGAAGTGGAAACAGTTCTCTGCCTGGGCGTCCCAGAGGGGAGTGGTCCCCACAAAGGCTCCATTTCAACTGATCCTAGGGTACTTTCAGCTAATCCTAGGGTACTTCCTTGCTCTGAGGCAGGAGGGTCTTGCACTGGCCTCCATTAAGGTCTATTTAGTGGCTCTCTCAGCCTTCTACCTGCCAGTCCAAGGACACTCAAGCTTCTCTCATGACTTCGTGAGTCATTTCTGGAAGGGCCCTGAAAAGGCTTTCCCGCAGGCACCAACCCTTTTCCCACAGGGGACCTAAACTTGGGGGTCCACACTAGGCTCACTGGGTCTCCCAAGTTACTGATCACTTGCCCCCTCTCAATGTTTTCGAGGAAGGTGGTCTTTCTTGGTGGCCATTACGTCAGCCAGGTGGGTCTCCAAGCCACGAGCGCTAACTTCAGAATCTCTGTACATGGTCTTTTTCAAGGATAATGTGCAGCTGAAACTGCACCAGGTCTTCCTCCCAAAGGGGGCCTTGGCATTCCACATAAGCCAAGACATCTTCCGGTCTTCCATCCAAAGCCTCATTCATCCAATTAGGAGGGACGTCTTCATGTTCTAGCCCTGGCATTGTATCTGAAAAGAACGAAGGCCTTCTGTAAGTTCACATGGCTGTTTGTGGCCTTCACAGAGAGAATGAAAGGCCATCCAGTATCATCCCAGAGGATATATAGATGGATTACCACCTGCATCTGTAGAAGTTATGACCTTGTGAGCATCCTAGTCCTGAAGGAGGTCAAGGCTCATTCAGCCAGGCTCAGGCCTCAGAAGCAGCCTTCTTGGTGAACGTACCGATCCATGAGATCTGTAGAGCGGCAACATGGTCTTTGGTGCACCTTTTCACGGCGCACTATGTGATCACACATGCAAGAGACACTGTAGAGCGGTGTTGCTGTCTGCCTGCTCTTGACTTTCCTACTCACCTCCATGAACACTGTTAGCAGTCACCTGTGTTGAATGGACATGAGCAAGCAGGGCTGGCTCGACCCATTCCTGCGCCGCAGGCAGCGGGCGTGCAGCGCATGCGCGGCTCTGCCCCCGGGCGCGCAGTGCCTGATTGCAGCTCTAAGGGGCTCCACATGGTCGGGTGCGCAGCGCTCCTTACAGCTACCATCAGGCGCCCCCCATAGCTGCCTGGCTAGCCCCCCCCCTCCCCTTAATTCGGCCCTGTGAGCAAGCATACAAAGAAGAAAAGACAGTTACTTGTTATGTAATTGGTGTTCTTTGAGATGGGTTGCTCATGTCCATTCAAGTTCCCATCCTTTCTCCACTGCTGGAGTTCCAGAGTTCTTTCGGCAAAAGGGAACTAAGGAAGGAGGGCCTGGGAGCACCGTATATAGTGCAGCACATGTGCACCTTTCCAGGGGATGCTGGGACCCAGGCCCCTATAGATACTGCTGGGAGAAAATCTTCCAGCACAGGTGCTCGTGGCAAGTACACACATGTATGCTGAATGGACATGAGCAACACATCTCAAAGAACATCTGTTACAAAGCAGGTAACTGTCTTTTATGTATCCTTGGGCCAGAGTCCTCCTGTCTTAAGTGCTCACTGAATTATAATACCCGAATCACTGCTTGTTTTTGTATCTTTTAAACTCTGCCCCATGGACAAGTAAGTAGCACAGAACAAATGAGGGAATTCAAATTGCCTTCTCAGCATCTCCACTTGGTCTCTAGTTGCTTCGGAGAGTTTGAGCTCTGGTCTTGGTCATGAATGTCCCATAACGAGAGGAACTGGTGCTACTAATTTTTTTCCTTTAAATATAGAGAGGAGGTGGGTCACACAATACATCACTGAAGCAAAAAACAGGACTATGTAGCACTTTAAAGACTAACAAGATGGTTTATTAGGTGATGAGCTTTCGTGGGCCAGACCCACTTCCTCAGATCAAATAGTGGAAGATCTGAGGAAGTGAGTCTGGCCCGCGAAAGCTCATCACCTAATAAACCATCTTGTTAGTCTCTAAAGTGCTACATAGTCCTGTTTTTTGTTTCAGCTACACCAGACTAACACGGCTACATCTCTATCACTATTCTACAATACATCTCTGTGTGTTAGTAGCTGTAACAGCCAGGTTCTTTACCAACCCTCTCTGAAAGTCCAGTTTGCCACATAGCCATCAGAGAAACCCTCTGCTGTCACAGAGAGCTGCATTTTCACCCTGACATCAAAGTTTTAAAGTTGGTTATAGAAGGGGGATGAGGCATGTCATTGATCTGAGTTGGCACCCCTATCTCCCTCTCTCCTTGTATGTAAGGGATATTCCATTCAGGAGTAATTCCATTCAGGGTAATTGGCTTTTCTCCTTCTCCCTCTGTCTTCCCTCCCCCATACCAAAATAAATAGCAAGATGAAAGAAATAATTGGATATGCAAGGTGTGAGTTTCTCCACTGAGGTGGCAAGGGGAACATTAAAGGCCCAGTCTCTTCATTTCATTCACAGCTGCTTGTATGGTAATTGCTGTGTTATAGTTTCTAATTATCAACACAGTGGGGTGGTTTTTCTCCCTATCCCCAGTGGGGTCACCTGTGCTTCTCTTGGGAGCCATGGTGTATACCCATCTTCCACTCCATGGTATTTTGCTGAAGAAGGCCATGTGGTGGTTTCTTCTGAGCATAGCAGTAGCTACTCCATGGATACCACTGACAAGTAGCTCAAATCTGGTGTTGCTTTCTGCTCTCTCCCTAAGCCCAAGGGACTCAGACTTACTCAGCTCCCATGATGGTGTAACTTGCTCTCATGGAGCCCTACAGGTGTGGTAAGTCTGCCCTGCTGCCTAGGTCATGGTTATGCCCACCTCATGCTGTTGCTGATGTCCTGCACTTTGGGTGAGTCTGAACAGAAATGTTTTTCCAGACCATCTGCCAAAACAAAAAGACTCAGGGACCAATACTAATGATTTTATTGATCTCAGCACCATACTACAGAGAGCTCCAGATGGAGTTCCTTCCCAGACTGCTCACCCTGTCAGTGACAGAATAAAGCAATTCAGCATGTTTCACTCCTGGACCCACTTACCTGGCTTCTTGTGGGTAAGATGCTGGACTGGGAGGCAGGAAAACAGGGCTCTTTTCTCATCTCTGCCACTGCCTGTGTGTGACCTGGGTCAAGTTTTCTGCTCCAGATTTTCAGCTCTCTGCTCCAGATTTTCAAAGATATTTAAGTGTTGCTTTGCTCATCGTTGCTCACCTTTCTTAGTTGTTTCAATCTCTGAAAATCAGTGGTACCATGGAAAGACATTTCCAAATCTGGGCATTTGTCCTCAGTTTCCCTTTTGTTAAAATGAAGGTGATGCTCACTTGTCACACGTGAGAGTTGTGGGACTTCACATCATGGTTATACATAAGCGTGAGACTTATTCCTGTGGGAAGGTATATTATCATTTAAGATCAAGATATCATGAATATTCTTCATTTCCCCTTTTAAGGCTCTTCATATGCTCCATACCAGGCAGTGTCACCAAAGAACCAACGTTCCCGGAAGGCATGTCACAGTGCTGTTTAGTGGTTAGAGCACTGGGCTTGATGTCGGTTTTCATGTGACCACTGACCTGCTGGGGTTGCATGGGCAAATTACTTCCTCTCTGTCTTTGCTTCTTTTTTCCCCTCTCACCCTTTGTCTTATCCCTTTAGATTTTAAACCCTTTGGGGCGGGGACTATCTCTTACAGTGTGTGCATAGAATAACAAGCCCCAATCTTGTTTAGCTCACCCAGGTACTCTCTAATACAAATAATAATAGAGAAGTAGATGGAGTTCTGGTAGTCTCAATTCCCTCCCCTCAGCTGCCTTGTGAGAGATTGTTTTCAGAAGTGAAACAAGGTAATGTTTCTTGCCGCTTTTAGACTTGAGCACTCCTGCTCTCTAAGGCTGTTGTGTCTCTTCTGTTTTATTCTGTTTGTTTGTTTCCTTAGCGCCATCTCAAAGGGGGTGGGAGAAAGCTACAAGGAGCAGGCGTGCAGATTCATTTTGAGGATTCATAATGCTACATTTACACACCACACTGCCTGAGGAAATTGGATAGATGAATGCCTGGTCATGCTGCCAGTGCAGCAGGTTAACTCTCTGGATTTAGCTTATATCATTTCACGAGAGCATTTACGGCCTTTACTGTGTTTAGTCCCAATCGCTCTTTGGCATTCTAGCTTCTCCAATCTCTTTGTGTATGTGTAGATTTTCAAATAAAATAACACATCTATCCAGACCCTGTTCACATTAAATATTTATGGTCTGCAATTTGTGCATATATGTATGATAACTGGACGTTAAAAAGAAAAGAAAAAAAAGAAAGGGAACTAAGAGGCAGTGAAGGTGGCCTCTTGCCATGGAATTTCTAAAATGGCAGCATGTGTGTCTTTCTCTCCGCGAGTGTGCGGAAAGGTAAAGCATTAAAAATCAGTTGTGGGCTCTCACAAGTGAAGCTGCCCTGCCCCAGCCCAGTGAGTGTTCTGTGGTAAGAGAATTGCTTGAAAAGAGAAGCCTATCGGACAAGATTAGGAGAAAACTAGTCAACTGCATGATGCAAATGCTTTCCGATGCTACTCAGAGGATATTCATGTCCACAAGGAGCGAGCAGTAGAAGCTGTGGGAGGTAGAAGGGAGTTTCCCAAAAAAACCATGCTAGCACTGTGGGTATGCCTAGCATAATGTTTTATCCCCATCAGCTCCTGTCCTTTCCTGGTTCACATCAGCAGCTGATTTTAAATACCACCTGAAAGGAATTGAGAGTTCACCACAGATTGTGGCTATGAGTGCTGGTGCCTGATGTTAAATTGATAACAAGGAGGAGATGAACTTGTATGTTCAGCACTGTGTACAGTGGTACTACCCAAATTCTCACTTTCCTTCCAGGAGAGAAGAAACAGGCCAAATACTGAAGAGATGTCTTCTGCTCTGTTGGGAATTATCCAAATGGAGCACTATTAGCAGCCAAGTTCTGTCACTAAATGTGACCTAGAGGAAAATGGGTTAATTATGGTAGAGCATTTGCTTAGCGATCATTATGTAATTGCAACATCTGCAAGACATACATGAAAGGGGACATCCCTGTGATACCCCTGCTTTGGCTCATAAATGAGGTCGGTTTTTACCACAGTATTTTCCCCTGTCTCTTCTTCATAGCACCTTTGGAGAGCTGAAGACCGTCCGCCTGCCAAAGAAAATGGCTGGGACAGGGTCACACCGTGGCTTTGGATTTGTGGATTTCATCACCAAACAGGATGCCAAGGTGAGCACTGTGGCACAGTTCTCTCTCACTTTCTCTTCTTTTTCCAGCTCTTAAATGGTGAAAAGGCAAAAGACAGACAATAGTTTTGTTTAGAGTATGATTCAGTCCATGTTTCAGCAATCAGTAGTTTACTTTGTTGGGGTTTTCGTTGTCTGCACTTGTGCTTTGCAGTGGTTCATTTTCCTTGTGCTTAGTTGAATAAATCAATGGGAGCTCTTGCAGAAGAAAGATGATAAACGTGCAGGAATTCTCAGACTGTGGGTTGGGACCCTCTTTTAATGGAGTTGCCAGGACTGGCTTAGACTTGGTGGTGGTGGGGGCCAAAGCTGAAGCCTGAGGGCTTAATCCCTGGGTGGTATGGCTCAGATTGCATGCCCCCCACCTAGGGCTCCCCATCCGCCAGGGCAACCAGGCTCCATTGGGCTCAATCTTCTGCTGGGGTCATGTGGTAAAAGTTGTTGTCAGAAGGGGGACACAGTGCAATGAAGTTTGAGAACCCCACTGCTACAGTAATGAGACTTTTTGAAAAACACTTTCTAGAGCACCTTTCTGAGTAGACCATCCGAAGAGCTGAGCAGTGTCTTTAGATAAGAAATGCATTTTAAATACAGACCTGTTAGCTGATTAAAAAGCTCTTTCCAAACAGCCAATCTCATGTTGTTTTAAAGGAGGACTTATCCTTAGTGGATTTTACCTGAGCCCAGAGTCTGTTCCTAAAGAAGAACAATATGTAAAAAAGTGATTGGTGTTGAACCTGGCAGAATAGTGCAGAGCACTATAAGAGCTAGTAGCAGCCTGGAGCAGCTGGGAAACTGACCAGTGGAGCTAATAGACAACAGAAAAATCACACATACTCCAACAGGGAGATGGTTTTTAGAGACCACCATAACGTAACTTAGGTCCATATCTGCTGATCCAGCCCAGCTGGCAGTGGCGTTCAGATCTCCAACACTGCCCCAGCAGATCCCACCATGCTGCCACCACTACTCACCTTTTGTTGGACGGGTGCTGCTCTGCAAATGAGGAGGGCGAATCTAAAATGTATTGTGCACAGCTGCACAGGCACGCGGTTCAAAGGGAACTGAAGATCAACCTATGGAGACTCCATAATCGACTGGTAGATCGCGATCTGCATGTTGGTGACCATGGGTCTAACACAATCCAGTGGCTGGAAGTTGAAGCTAGACAAATTTGAGTTGTACTAACAGTGTGAGTAATTAATCATCGAAACATCTAATCCCGGGTTGTGGTGGATTCTCCATCACTGACCACGTTTAAATCAGGATTGGATGTTTTTCTGGAAGATATGCTCTGTTAATTGTTTTTGGAAAGGGTGTACAGGACTCAGACTGGATGATTCCAGCCTTGACATCCTTGAATCTATGAACAGATGTTCTGACTGGTCAGATAAACAGTTGTGACAGTTCTGCTGTCGGGTAAAAGCCCACCAAGTTGTATTGTGTGGCTTAGTGTTAGATAGCATCGCAGAAAGAATGAGCACCGGTTTAAAAGTCGGGGTGATGCCTTGGTTGAGTATGGGTTTTGTCACAGGTTGACTCTGACTGAACAAGGTATTCTCATCTTTGATCCTCTGTTTCCCATTTATAAAGTAGAGATAAAGACAGTTCCTTTGTCCCATCTGTTACCTGTCTTGTCTCTGTCATTTGAGTGCTTTTAGGGCAGGATCTCTTGCTGTGTGTATGTATAGCAGAGCCCCAATCTCAGTGCTATTCTTACACAAGTAAGAATAATCCAGGAGCCAGCACTCAGTATGTGGCAGAGGCTGCAGCCTAGCTTCCTACCAAAGCAGGTCTGATCGGTGCTGGAGTGTACTGAGTGCGGATGTAAAATCCTGTTTAATTAGTTAGCCGATAAAATGGGGCAGAGGGGTTGGGTAGAGTCAGACCATCTCCTCCTTTCCCCCCAACCTGACCGCAGTCTGGGGCTAGTTCTGCCTGCTGCGTGCTGGGGGTGGGCCTACAGCAGTTGGGGGCTATTCTGGGAAGGTTGGAATGCCCCCTGCCTGCAGTGGGTCCCATGGGGCTGGAGCAGCCCCTAGCCTCTACCAGTTAACTGTAACAGATAAACCTTAACCATTAAGGAATATTAACCATTAAGATTCCTAGTACTGAGCTTGTACCACCTCTGTAAATCCAGCTCCCTGACTGTTTCATGTGTGTGACTTGTCTTGAATGAGTTGCTGTATCCCATATCTGGAGGCACAGGGGATGGGGCTTATGGCAGAGAAAAGGAGCAAGCCCCAAAAGGAAGGTTTTGCCTTTTCATGCTCTGCTGCTTCCCTTTCTGCCACATACTCTTGTAAGGAGCATAGGTGTATCAGAGAGCCGCCTTAGGCTGTTGGCTTGTCTCCACTGCCCAGGTAAGAGTAAATGCTGATCCCAGAGACTGTTCAGACCCTTTCCCCGTGTCATCATTTATTGGTTGCACTGACAATCGTTAGCAAATCCTAATATGAAAGCAGTTCAATGTAAACCCCACTCCTTGTCCCTGGATGTTCATCCCCAGTACCCCCATACACTGTCTCCTTGGGAGTTCCTCTTTTCCAGGACTTGCCACCAGAACCGCCTGTCTTCCTCATATCACGTACTCCCAGACCCAAATACCTGCTTTTAAAGGGGCCTCAAAACAGGGCTGGCTGTCCCCGACTCCCTGCCCCTGAATAGACTGCCCTGGGCAACATCTCTCAGAACTGAAGTCCTGTGTGTGACTTCATTGGTCCCTAGGCACCAACATGGCAGTCAGTCTCGAGAGCAACCTGCTTAGAATTCAAGCACACAGTAAGTGTGCCACCCATCAAGAGTGTGCTTTGTGCTCTTCTGACTTTTAAGAGTAGTTTTTTTGTTTGTTTGTTTGTTTCGAGGCATTTGTTGTAAGTGCACATCAAGTTGACTCCATTGGCAATCTAGAAAAGCATGAATCACATATTGATGAGTAGGATTCTGAATATTATAAACACTTGCATAACTGGCTCCCAATTCAGAATTATGTGAACTCGAGAGGGGGGAGGTGGTCTGAGGCACCGTTGAGCTGAACTGTTGTGGACTGTAAGAGAAGAGCCTATTGTAACAGGTAACTTGGAAACATTTTGTAAAATGTGTGTGTGATAAAAGTGTAGGATTTACTGTGCTTTCAGATCCTGTTAACTGCCTTGTCCGCCTGTTTCACAAGGCAATTACAGTGACTGAGTGAGTGAACCGAAATTTTCATAACAGCTTGAGAGGTGGGCACCCGACTCAGACTCCATTGTGTTTCTAATGGCTCTTTTAGAATCAGTTTCTGATCCCCTTGCTGTTCTTGAGTAGGAGATTATTTTACAAGTAGCCTGTGATAGCCAATTCTTGTACTGTGCTATTCTAATTCGAGTTACAAGTATCTGAAGGTGAATCTCCCATCTGCATTTTAAATTGTAAAGTCAGGGACACTCTTCGTTTTATCAGAGGGGTAGCCGAGTTAGTCTGAATCTGCAAAAGTGGCGAGGAGTCCTGTGGCACCTTGTAGACTAACAGAAGTGTTGGAGCATAAGCTTTTGTGGGCAAAGACTCACTCCGTCAGATGCAAGTAGTGGAAATTTCCAGAGGCAGGTTTAAATATGCAGGCCAAAATCAGGCTAGAGATGACGAGGTGGATCCAATCAAGGAGGATGAGGCCCACTTCTCTTTGTTTGTGTGGCTCTTAATCCTGTGAGCCTCAAATGCTCCTGTAGTAAGATGAACAATCCACTACTGAAATGCAGCCACCTCTGGTGTATGACACAATTGCAAAACACAGCAGCCCTAGGCACGCGAGAACAAGAACTGAAGAGTATCCCCTCTAGTAACTGTAAGTGAGGGAAATGATAGAAGGAATTTAGCCAGAGAAGCCATTTTTAACTTCCTAACTCTTCAAAAAATCACAATCCGATTTTTAAAAACCAAAGGCCAGGTCCTTGATTTGCAGCTCTTCTGAAAGATGTCTATTAAATGTAAAGGTATCTGGGTGTGTGGCATGGAGGTATTTGTTTTGCACAGATCATTGCTGCTAAGCACATTGTTTCAGAATAAAGCTGTGCTAACTTATTTTTTATGTTTCCTAGAGTACTCACTGCAGAGTTAGGTTGCTTTTAGCTAATACAGCAAGCACAATTTTCACTTTTCTTTTCCCTTGCTGATATAAAAATGCATCTGGTTGCCTAATAGAAATTGCCCATTCAGGAAAGACATTCAGCCCTTTAAAACAAACTTGAGCTCAGCTGGCAATGTAGAGAATGTCCTAAACTGGGATTATTCCTTTTTAGGGAGGAAGGGATACTTGTCAGCAGTTTATTATCAATCCTTTGTCCCTCTAATGACTCTGGACCCTAAGGCTCTTATGCCTGAGTATTTAATAAGGCATTGGGGAAAGCAGCAGTGCTCCCAAAATTTAGAAACACCATTTAAAGATGATATGCAATGGCACCCAAGGGAGATAAACTCAGCAGTCCAGTCTCTTGATCTATGACTTTCCAAATCTATCAGACACCATTACAAGCAGACTATCTCTTCCATCTGTATAGCCCAATCCTCAAACAGCTTGAGTAACTGCCCCTTCCCTTTGGAATCCATTGCAGAATTGCTCTTCTAGCTGTCAAAACACCTTCTATTAGCTTGTCCCACTCCACTTCTAGGCTCTTTCTTCACCTTTCCCTGTTCCTTTTGGCTTATCCAGCACCTGCCTCCTCCCTAACCCTAACCCAGGAGCTGGTTAATGTTGGTGTAAATGCTCCCACCAGTACCACAATTCAGTGGCTTGTCAGAAAACACATATTGAGCATGTGTATGATGCTTCCTGGCTGTGTTCTGGATTTAGCTGGCTAGGAGTTTTTTAGACTTTTAAAAAGTGTTTTGTATGCTGTTGGTTCACATCTGCATGAGCTCTAGACGTCTTTTAATGAGCACCCTGTTAGTGGGTTACAAATCAGCAACATTTAATTTATTACTGAACTTTGCAAAGCATTTTGGGGTGCAGTTTGCTTAAATTTGCAGTTTGCAAATGAAAATGGTATTAAGCTGATTTAGTCTATTTACAACACATGGAGCAGCCATCTCTAACTCAGCTGGCTGACTTTCCCAAAGCCATATTGTAATTTTAGGATTCTGTAAGTGGCACTTAGCTAGCAAAGAATTCCTGCCATAGTGAGCTGTTACATTAAGCTAAACAAAACAATGTAAAATCAGACCAACGCAGGTTAAGAAGCAAGGTTTTAAGTATGAGCATTCCTTTTTTCCTTGGACACTATGCCTATAGTTTTCATGCAAGCTTTAAGGCATTTGAAAGTAGGGGAGAATTTGATTTTCATTTGCTTGGCTTAGGTTGTACTAGCAGAAACTGCTGTTGCTTGGTTGTGGTGGAGTTCTTTTTTAATATGCATTTTTCAACAATCAAGGCTTTTTAAAGTTTATCAGTGTAAAGTAGATAGATGTCTTTTCCAGTAAGTTTGTCTCAGATGAACTACTGGTCAGATGTGGATAAAGCGTGATCCTGAAGATCAAATTTTTCTTAAAAGGTAACCTGAAAAGGAGAGAGACACTTGTTTCCTTTAGTGTGCACAAAAAACAAATTTATTTACTAGTGATATATATTAATGATATCAGGAATGTCAAGTCTCCTCTTGCCTGTTTTCTTTTGGAGAAACAAAAGACAGAACTGTAGCACTTTAAAGACTAACAAGATGGTTTATTAGGTGATGAGCTTTCGTGGGCCAGACCCACTTCCTCAGATCTGAGGAAGTGGGTCTGGCCCACGAAAGCTCATCACCTAATAAACCATCTTGTTAGTCTTTAAAGTGCTACATAGTTATGTCTTTTGTTTCAGCTAGACCAGATTAACATGGCTACATCTCTATCACTATTCTTTTGGAGAAGTTCCTGAGATGAGGACTTGGGAGGAACCTTCTCAAACATCAACAGTCTGAATAGGAAAAAAAAATCTGTCCATCCATATCATGTATGGTTTCTCTGGTGACTTTGCAATATCTTACCTGTTCACTGGTTGTCCATAGAAGCTTCCATTGTAGACATGACCTGAATTTCTGGGGGGTTTTTAAAGGAAGGAGTGATTAACAACAAAGAGAAAAACCTTGTAGGTCTTCTATATCACCTAGAGAAATAAAAAAGGACATAGTCACCTTTACCTTCTTTTGGAAGTCATCTTGAATGTAAACCCATAGACACTACAGTTCCCAGCATGTAATGTTGGCTTAACATATCCAAGCAAATTGAATGGAATATCCCAGCATGCTAGGACCTGTGGTCTCCATGGGCGGCACCCTGCACTAACAATACAGGTGGCTGCAAACGACTTCATTTGATATAGATGAAGCACCCAGATGCCTGGCAGGCATCCAGCTGGATCCCCCAGTAGGGCAAAATGTGCTGCTCTGGCAGTACGTGTTCATTCCTGGCTGTTCTCAACATAGCCTTTCTCTTCCTCGCTTTGTGGGAAGTGAGAAATTAAAAAGTATAAATTAACAAATGAGACCTAGCTATTAGATCTGCAGTTGTTTGCCAGGGTTGGAATTGCTCTTTGTGCCAATGTAAACAGCCATCACAATTCCCTGCTCCCGAGTCCCCCCACAACCCCTCGAGTATTTGTTTAAGCCAACACATTGCTCTGCTAATTGGGTAACATTCCATGTGAAAATAGGCCTTTAAAACAACAGCAGTGGCAAATAGAAACAGCTGTAGCTGCAAAAGTACTAGAAGGAGAAAATACACCCGATTGAAAATTAATGCATCCTTCCTTTCCTGGCTTAGGATCATATAGTATAGAGAAGAGAAGAAGAAAAAGATGAGGTTACTGAAATAATGAATGGGAGAGGGCATGCAGTTCACCTTTTTTTTTTATGAAGTTATGATTGGGGATGGGGCACTCATTGAAACAGGCAATATACAGTAAAACTCCGATGGTCTGGCATCTGAGGTCCAGCACTCCTGATGGCCCGGCACCATCAGGAACCCGGAAGTGCTCTGGGCAGCCGGACCATTGGAGCTGCACTGCCCCCAGGTTCCCAGATTCAGCTGCTGCTAAAACTGACCAGCGGCTGAATCCGGGAAGCTGGAGGCAGAGCAGCTGGGGCGCTACCAGGTAGGTCCCTTAGCTCTGCCCCTCGGGGCTGTGGGACCAACCAGGCAGCACCCCAGCTGTCCCCAATTCAGCTGCTGATGAAACTGACCAGCGGCTGACTCCAGGAAGCCTGAGGCAGAGCTGCTCTGCCCCGGGCTTCCTGGAATCAGCCGCTGGTCAGTTTCAGCAGCAGCTGACTTGGGGACGCCTGGGGTAGAGCAGCTGGGGTGCTGCCAGATTGGTCCCAGCTGCTCTGTCCCAGGCATCCAGATTCAGCCGTTGTTGAAACTGACCAGCGGCTGACTCCAGGAAGCCCAGGGCAGAGCAGCTCTGCCTTGGGCTTCCTGGGGTCAGCCGCTGGTCAGTTTCAGCAACGGCTGACTTGGGGACGCCTGGGGCAGAGCAGCTGGGGTGCTGCTGGGTTGGTCCAGTAGCGCCGCACCTCGGCGCTGTGGGACCAACCCAGCAGTCCCCCTGCTGCTCTACCCCAGGCGTCCTGATTCAGCTGCTGCTGAAACTGACTGATCAGCGGCTGACTCCAGGAAGCCGGAGGCAGAGCTTCTCTGCCCCGGGCTTCCTGGAGTCAGCCGTTGGTATCAGCAGCGTCTGACTTGGGGACACCTGGGGCAGAGCAGTTGGGGTGCTGCCAGGTTGGTCCAGTAGCGCCGAGGAGCGGCGCTGCGGGACCAACCCAGCAGCACCCCAGCTGCTCTGCCCCAGGCATCCTCAAGAGCAGCTGGGGTGCTGCCCGGCTGGTCTCGCTGTGCCAGGGGTCGGCGCTACCAGACCAACTCCAGCTGCTCTGCCCCAGGCGTCTCCGATTCAGCCGCTGCTGGTCAGTTTCAGCAGCAACTGAATCAGGGATGTCTGGGGCAGAGCCGGACTATCGGAAGTGGGAGTATGAGGTGTCTGGGGTGGCATTCCCCCACCCCAAACCCCTCATAGCCCCCCCTTCCGATAGTCCGACATATTTGATAATCCGGTGCCCCCTGGGTCCCAAAGGTGCCGGATTATCGGAAGTTTACTGTATTGGAATGGCATTTTTTTATGCACCAGACAACTAACCCATGGACTTCATTGCCTCATGAGCTTTGTAGGAATTGCACAAATGGATAAGACATTTATATGGATAAGAACATCTATGGTCATGTCTAGAGAAAAAAATACAAGATATAACATTGCCTTATACAAATATGTACCAGACATCAACAGAGTAGGGCTAGTGAGAAAAAATAGTTCTTAGAGTGCTTGCTTGTGTCCACTCCAGTTAAGTCTGCACATACCGCATGTACAGATTCCAGAGCTTTTTCCCTTAGCAGTGTCCATTGGGCCAGCCAAGAGTGGCACCAGTATACACCGGGAGCCCCCTAGTGTGGCACCAGTTTGCAAGCACATATATAACCCTGCAGGCCCTCCACCCCCTCAGTTCCTTCTTACCACCTGTGTTGGTAGCTGGAGTGCTTGTCTATCTAGTTAGTCTGTCCCTTAGTGCTTACAGCTCATAGTTTAGTGTTTGAAGTTAGTTTCTAGTGTAGATAGTTAAGATTCCCTGATAAGAAGAATAAACTTCCCTGTATATCTCCCCTCCTGGGGAGGGGATGCCTGGACCACCCGGCTTCAAACCATGTGTGAGGTGTTCCACGCTATGCCCTTGCAGTGATCCACATGACTCCTGTCTAAAGTGCCTGGAAGAGGGCCACTGCACCAACAGCTGCCAAATCTGCAGGAGCTTCAAGCCGAGGACAAAGGAAAAGCGCCTGAAACGCCTTTTAATGGAGTCTGCGCTTTAACCGGTGGCACCGAGCGTCCGCAGAGCACCAGCTTCCATTAGAGATCCGTCCATGGCACCGAAGCATGCACACCAGCAAAACCCTCATCATTGAGGCAGCAGTCTCAATCCCCGGCACACTGAAGGAAAAGGCAATAGAGGGAGATCCCCCAACAAGACATGGCCTTAAGGTGCACCACAAAGATGGGCACTTTGCCAAGGGCACTCACCAGGAGGCTCCCAGACTACAACGGCACTGGTTGAGCATGGTGAACGCAGAGAGCTCCGCACTGGAGGCAGTTATTGCTGCAGTTCGGTAGCCGTCAACACTGGAAGCCTTTGATGCGGCACACAAACTTATGGATCTCGCTTCAGCCCTAGGACTGGTTGTGATTACTGAAGATGATCACCAACACACACACACCAGCACCTGAGTTAGGCATACTGCCAGTGTGACTAAGACTTCAGGGTTATGCACCGGTCTCGGGGCCTGTACCAACACTAGAGCTGGTACCTGTACCAATTATGGTACCGCACCAACCAACGGTGCCTATAACCATGGGACCGCCTGTACCACATGGCACTAGACATGTTGGACTCAAGGACCATGCCAACACTGGTGCCGCCTCCTGCGACACTGCACACCCCAGTACAGACTATGATGGGGCTACCTTATTCTGCGGTCCCACCAGCACAGGGTCAATACTTGGCACCAATGCCGCCACCGGTCCTGGTACCAGCACTGACTCATAGGAGGAAGCCAACAGTGAGGACCAGACACACATCATCTTGTCGCTCCCGGGTGCCATCACCGACACCACCCTGGTCAGCCTCAGACTACTCCTCAGAGTCAAACGCTGATTCGGTACATTCCTGGATCTCCTTCTATGGCATCGGTCATGGCACCGGTCACCGGTCTCAGTCTAGATACCGTTCCTGCCAACCAAGCCCAACTACCCACCAGTCTTAGCCATCACAATGGCAGCCTCACCAGCAGTGGCCCTTTTGGACTACCTGGGCATATCATCAGGCCCAGGGGCCTCAGCCATCCAGGCACTCTTCTGTGACAGCTTAGCCCAGGAGCACTCCCTCTGTGAACCCTTTGACCAAAGCACCCATGTCAAAAGCAGGACACTCCTCCTACAGGAAGGCGACCAGACTGGGCGCAGAAGGGCAGGCTGTGGAGTACCACCCCAAACCAGAGAGCAGCAACAGACACTTCCTCCACCGAGGGAGTCCTCGTCTTCGCCAGATGAAGCATTGCCTGTGCCAGCCCCTTTTATGCCAGCCATGCAAGCCACGGAACACCAGGACCTGCTCTGCCAGCTGGCAGCAAACTTGGGGATACATCCACCCCCAGGCTCACTGCTAGTCTAAGCGGTGGGTCAGAAAGAGAGGCAAGGACCCCTTAGGCCCATGCCCAAGAGCAGGGAACCAAAGAAATTGGACCTGTTGGACAGAAGGATCTACGTGACAGGAGGTCTGTAGCTCCATATCATGAACCAACAAGTCATATTAAGCAGATATGCATATAATATGCTGTCTGTGATAGACAAATTCAAGGAGCATCTCCCTCAAGAGGAGAGACAGGAGTTTGGGGCCTTAGACAAAGGCAGTGATCTCACGTACAGCACTTCAGACCACATTGGATATAGCTGATAGCTACAGAGGTATTCATGAGACACAGTGCTTCGCTTCCGGTGTCGGGGATCCCACCTGAAGGCCAAAACACTTTAGAAGACCTGCCTTTTGAGGGCAGTGGGTTATTTTCCGAGCAAACTGACTCAAGGTTGTATAGCTTGAAGAATTCCAGGGTGATGCTGGAAATCATTGGGAATCCATACCCAGCCCCTCTGCAAAGGCCCCTGCACTCCAGCGTTCCAGCCCCCGTTATAACCCCACCTTTTGGGTCCCGGCTCTCCCACTTCTTCCTTCCCTGGTCCAAGATTACTTTAGATCGTTGGGTACTTGGCCTGGTGGAAGGAGGATATGCTTTCCCCTTCCTGTCCCATCCACCCACCTTCCCTTCCTATCTCTCTTCAGGAATCCCTCTCATGAGATACTACTGAAGCAGGAGGTATCTGCCCTCCTAACATTAGGGGCAGTCAAACCCGTTCCAATGAGTTTCAAAGGGCGGGGGTTTTACTCCTGTTACTTCCTTTATCCCCAAGCCAAGGGAGGTCTTCATCCTATTCTGCACCTAAGGAATCTAAACTAATTCATGAAGAACACAAGGTTCAAAATGGTCACACTCGCCTCCATCATCCCATCCCTAGAAAAAGGAGACTGTAATGCTGCTCTCAACTTGAAGGATGCGTATTTTCACATATCGATAATTCCGGCCCACAGGAAATTCATCAGGTTCTTAGTGGGCAAGCTTCATTTCCAGTTCACGGTCCTTCTGTTCAGCCTCTCCACGGCTCTGAGAGTCTTTACTAAATGTATGGTCGCCGTAGCCACTTTCCTGGGACGGTATAGGATCCAGGTGTTCCTCTACCTCGACAGCTGGCTGATACAGGGTCATCCAGAGATAAGGTTCTAAGGCACATAGGCTTCGTCAGGAATCCTTTGTGCAAGCTGGGTCTTCTTATAAACGATGAGAAATCCACGCTCAACCCACACAAACAATAGACTTCGTTGGGGCGCAACTGGACAGTACAATAGTGAGGGCATCTCTCCCAGAGCCAGGTTCCTGGCCATCGAAGTGATAATAGAGGGTCTCAGAGCTGCACCTCTCATGACGGCTTGGACCTGTATGAGACTCTTAGGTCACATGGTGGCCTGTAGCTTCATGGTACAACATTCCAGGCTGCATTTTGTGGCACCTTCAAGCGTGGCTGGCCTCGGCCCACAAACCAGCTCGACCACCACTGGAGGCACTCCTCACAGTGCCGGAGGACGTTCTCTGGTCTTTAATGGTGTCTGCAGGAGTGGGTTGTGCGCCACGGAGTCTCGTTTGCCAGGCGGACTGTGTCAGTGCAGCTGGTGAGGGACGCGTCAGATACTGGATTGAGAGCCCACCTACTTAACCTCAGAAACCAAGATATTTAGGCCCAACCGAGGGCACACTACACATAAATGTCAAAGAGCTCAGGACAGTCAGGCTGGCCTGCCTAGTGTTCTTGCTCCAACTGGAGGGCAAGGTAGTGTTGGTACTAATGGACAATACTACAGCCAGTCAACAAAGAGGGTGGAGCTCACTCTTCTCCTCTCTGCAAGGAGGCTCTCCTGCTATGGGATCTGTGTATTGTGCACAGGATTCACCTGGAGGCGTTCTGCCTCCCGGGGAATCGGAATGTGCTAGCAGACAAGCTCAGCAGATCGTTCAAGATCTAATAATGGTCCATCAGGGAGGATGTCTTAGAAGTTGTCTTCTAGAGGTGGGGCTATCCCCCTCTCGATCTGTTCATTTCCCAGGGAAATTCCAAGTGCCTGAGCTATTGCTTGTACCTGGGGCAAGGGAGCAGGTCACATGGGGAAGTCCTGCTGGTACAGTAACCCAAGTACCTCCTCTATGTGTTCCTACCCTTCCCTCTACTTCACAAGGTACTCCTGATGGTCAGGAGGTACGCAGCATCAGTCATCTTAATAGCCCCGGCTGGCCATGCTAACACTGGTACCCCATGCTCCTGGATCTGGCGGTGGAGGAGCCCCTTGTATTACCTCTGGTCCCAGACCTGATCACTCAGGACCTGGGAGAGAGGAGGCTGTGCCACCCGAACTTGCCATCCCTCCACCTGGCGGCTTTGAACCTTCATGGTTAGTGCGTCAGGAGGGTTCTGGTGGAGAGCAGAAAACCCTTCACAAGGGCGACATGAGGCCAAATGGAAGCATTTCTCGCTGTCAGTAAATGGGGCAGGAGTCGACCCACTGAGGGCCCCTACTCCCCTCATTCTGGACTGCCTCCTTCACCTTCGACAGCAGGGTTTATCAACCTCATCTCTTCGGGTCCACCTAGCTGCCATTGCAGTGTTCCACCCGGATAAAGAGGGTAGATCAGTGTTTGTAAATGCACTAGTTCAAGCAATTCCTCAAGGGTATAGATAGGCTTTACCCATATGTGAGGCAGCCCTGACCCACGTGGGATCTTAACTTGGTCCTTATGAGGCTCATGAGCCCCCCCCCCATTTGAACCCATGGAGACCTGTGCCTTGAAACACCTTGCATGGAAGGTAGTGTTCTTACCGTCCATCACTTCAGCCAGGAGCGTGTCAGAGCTCAGGGCTTTCAGCTCTGAGCCCCCTTATACTTCAAGGACAGGGTTAGGTTTTGGCCCCACCCATCATTCCTTCCCAAAGTAGTGCCATATTTTCACATGTCACAGGATATCTATCTCCCCATTTTCTTCCCCAAACTGCACTCCTTAGATGTGAGGGGGGCCTTAGCATTCTACATTGTTAGGACGAGAATCTAGAAGATCATCACAACTCTTTATTTCCATAGCAGAGAAGATGGGGGTCTTCCTGTATTGGCCTAATGCTTCTCCTTGTGGATCGCCTCCTGTATCAGGACCTGTTACAAGATGGCAGGGCAGGAGACACCCCCTCTCACGGCTCATTCCACAAATGCACAGGCCTTGCTGACGGCATTTGCAGCGCAGGTGCCCATTCTTGAGATTTGTGGGGCAGCTACGTGGTCCTCTATTCACATGTTTACAACCCACTACACTATTGCCCAGCAGGCTAGGGACGATGCAGCAGTCAGCAGGGCCGTGTTGCAGTCCATTGCAGATTAGGTTTCCAACCCCACCTCTTAAGGCACTGCTTGGGAGTCACCTAACTGGAATGGACATGAGCAAGCACTAGAAGAAGAAAAGGTTACTTACTTCATAACTGTTTTCTTCAAAATGTGTTGCTCATGTCCATTCCACATCCCTCCTGCCGACCCTTGTTGGAAGTATCCGGCAAGAAGGAACTGAGGGAGTGGAGGGCCAGCAGGGTTATATATGCACCGGTATACCGGCGCCACTCCAGTGGGTTCCCTGGCTGGCCTGACAGATACTGCTAAGGAAAAAAGCTCTGGAATCTGTGCACACACACCTACCTGGAATGGGCATGAGCAACACATGTCAAAGAACAACATTTACGAGGTAAGTAACCTTTTCTTTTCCTTCTCTTCCTCTACACATACTTATAAGTCACTGTAGGCTTTCCACAGAAGTCAGTTTACAAACCTGTTTTATTTCAACCTTATCTGACACATTTAAAAGAACATTTTTAGCCTTAGCGATGTATTGGTTTGTTCTGAAGCACTTTGTGGTCCCTTGGAATGAAAAGTGCTATAGAAATGTTGGCTCTTTGTGTGTTTGCATAATAGGACCCACTCTTGCAATGTCCTGAGCGTGCTCCTCTCCCGTTAAAGTCAGTGAGAATTGAGAGCAACTCAACAGCTCCCAGGATCAAGCCAGTGTTTCCTGAGCATTCGCATTGATTAGCTGAGGATATAGAAAGTCTGTTGTGTTAATAGTTCTGCCAACACTTGTGTCTTCAGTGTCAATGTAAGGTCATGGGCTTTTTCTGTCAGTCTTTAGCAATAGCAAATAATAGTTCTAACCTTTTTATTGTGTGGGAAATAAATCCATAATGATGGAATAGGAGGAGATTCCATTTTGGAGTTCCAGTGTAACCAGATTTGCTCCTGTGACTCATTCTATCACCAGAATTTAGTGGAAGGGAAAGCTATTTGGACTTCTCAAAATGCATTGCATCAGTGGACCTACTTAATCATAATGCTATGCTCTGGAATCATGCTTGTTTTGTGCTTTCACTTTGATGTACCTGAGCAACATGGTCTGTGGTGGTGTCATAGATTCCATAGTCACTGTGGTCATTTAGTCTGATCTTCCTTGGTGTGAGAGGCATAGACAACTGCTCCTGTTCTAAGTGGAAGCCCACACTCCAGGCTGTGCCACTGTTGTGGTGCACCAAACCTATACCTGGAGGCAGTGCAGAATGACATGTCCAACCTGGACAAATGTCTCTCAACTGCACAACATGCTATGTCTCTTCCTTTCCCCTCCTTCCCCCAATGCACTTGTAAGATACCATGCTGCACACTCTGGCCCAATTAGCTGTGTCAGGCTTTTGAGGCTCGGGCTGTGTGGCTGTAAATTGCTGTGTTCACACTACAAAGCAGGAGGGTCTCAGAGGCCAGACTCCAACCCGAACCCAAATGTCCACACTGCAATTTTTAGCTGTTCTTATGTAATCCTCCTCTCCCTACAACCGGATGTCTTCGAGTTCCAGGAGTCCCTCTAGAGTGGTGGTTGTTTTGGGGTTTGGTTTGGTTGGTGTGGATGGGTTTGGGTTTTTTGTTTGTTTGTTTGTTTGTTTGTTTGTTTGTTTGTTTGTTTGTTTGTTTGTTTTTTGTGGTGGGAGGAGGGCAATGCCTGTTAATGGTATAAATATTACATTTGTTTCCTTACATGAAAGTTCTTTTCTCTTTCCACCCCCTTCCCTTTAAATCTTCAGAAAGCCTTCAACGCCCTGTGTCACAGCACGCATTTGTATGGCAGGAGGCTGGTCTTGGAGTGGGCTGACACGGAGGAAACAGTGGAGACCCTGAGAAGGAAAACAGCCGAGCATTTTCATGGTAATGTAGTAGCATCCAGAGAGATGGCAAATACATTTGAGACTAATGTGTCTCTATGTGGCATGGTTTGGATAAGTCCTTTCCCAGGAGCTGAGCTATCATTGGGGTTGGCAAATGGGTGTTGGACCTGGAAACTAACTGCTGGGGAGGGGGTATAAAAAAACCAAGGGTGTCTCCTTCGCTACTTGTTTACTCATGCCTGCCTGTACGTGCCTATATGTTAACCCTTTATATGCTCACTGGAGCAGTCAATCCATAAAATGATTTTCTGTAGTCTGTATTGGTTCAGTATTCTGATAATGCTGTGGGTAATTCCAAATACTTAGGCAACCCTAATGTTAACAGTGGGGTGGTAATGCTGAGGAAGCCGTTTCGATATCCAGGGCTCTGAGTAATAAGGCACAATGCCCTAGTGGATAGAGCATTGAACCACTCTGTTGGGAACTGAGGAGACCTGTGTTTTAGTCCTGTCCCAGTCAATGATCTGCTGAGCCTCAGTTTCCCTGTCTGTAAAATGGATATAATGCTATTGACCACCCTTCTACTGCACTTTGAAGTCTACTGATGAAAAGTTGTGCATTAGAGGAAGATATTTACTCCTGGGAGAATTCTGCACCAATATTTTAAAATAATGCAATATAATCATGCTGGTTTCAATTATTTTGTTACTTTTATTTAAACTGCAGTAGAATAGATAAAGAATGGGGTTCAGGAGCATTAGAGGAAATCCCCCTAATGCCCCCTCTATCTAATAGTAATATGTCTAGTATTGACCCTTTACATCTAGACATTAGTTAACAAACCTATGCAGCCATATGCTCAGTATTATATCATAGGCAACATTAGAGCAAGTGAGGGTTGGGGACTCAAATTCACATTTTATATTGACTATTGATCATCTCCAGAAATCTCATTTTGTTAGGATTTATTTTCAGTCCAAAAATTTGGACCAGTTCTAATCACTAAAGTACCGAAAGCATTTATAAGGCCACACTTTGCTTTACAATAAGGCTTCTTTATATTTCTCTTGCAATGTAAAGCAGCCTTAACGTTTTCACACTTGTGTTAGACTCCTGGGGAAATTTACTAAGAACAATGCCCAGCATCCCCACCCTGTCAGTGATTTTAAGTCTCTGCCAGCTACTCTGGCTGCCCAAACCAAACTGCCTGAACTATTAGAAGCAAAGAAATCTCTAGGGGCCATGAATTCTGCGCACATTCAGTGATACAAAATTCCCACAGGAATAGATATTACATGCTTTGGCACACTGAAATGCCACATTCCCACATGCTGTGAATAAAGGGAATATGTTTTAGTGCTTGGAATGCCTAAATTACAAGCATTCAGAAGTACATTAGAGCTCATCTCAGTCTCAAAAGAAATCTAGGAAAAATAGAACAGGTAAGTTGAGAATCAAGCAGTGTTGTTGTGATCTGATTCCAGAAGCTGACACTGCCATTGATAGCCCTATTACAGACTTACATTGACATCCATCGACAAGAACAAAAGTGTTAGTTAGCAAATATTTGTGTAAGAAGCTCTCCCCTGGGTTCAAAGGCTGAAGGAACATTGATCTCCACCATAGTTTTTCAATGCAACCTGCCCCCAGCATACCCACTCCTGCTGCCTCCAGATAAAAACGGTTGAGATGAGCAATTCCAGGAAAGCGTTGAAAGCAGCAGTTTATGTACATGGCGATGAGAAGAAGCAAACCTTACTTCTCCCCCGCCCTGGACTAGGGGACTAAACAAGTAGTGGTTCTTGAGACACTCAGGATAGGAAGACAGTCTGCCATGAAAGGGGTATGTCTGGATACCACCAGATGGACCAGCTGTTGAATGTGAAGGGGTGGCAGTCAACTGTTGGTGAGAGGCAGAAAAGAAGGAGAGCACTGAAAATAACACCTGAGCCACTGGCATGAGATAAATACCACCAGGGAAGCCAGGCATGTACAGATGCTTGCCAGTAAACTTGAACCACCACTCAGTGCACCATGAGGGAGAAATCATGCATGTAAGTGGCTCCATACGTGGCACATGGAGTCAGGGATGTAAAGTGAGAGAGAGTCTTCTTCATGGTAACCTTGGGGAAGGGCAAGTGGCTCCACAGGATCTGGTGCTCATGAGGAGCCTGCTTTTAAGCCTCTTAGCTTTGACTCCTACCTGCCCCCCACACTTTTGCCTGTCTATCAGAGGCAGCCAGGACAGTGTGTGGGGACAGGTGTCTTCATGGCTTAAAAGCTGGCTCCCCGTGGACATCTCGCCTCTGAAACAGAGACAGCGGGGGGCGGGGGGGGGGGGGGAGTATGACATGTAATCATTAAGCTTATTAACCAATCTAAACGTCTATACATGTGGCTATTTGGCCAGTGAATTTGGCTTGAGCAATGTGACTATTTGGCCTGTTGAATGTGGCTAGTTGAGAACTGATTGGATGCCATAGGTCTATATGCTAATATTCCTCCTACTGCAGAGTCCCTCTGCCTCCTTGAGGAGTCATTTGGAAGCTGATCTTAACTTTCACTGATGACTGCAAATCTAATAAAAAATGCAGACATCTCCTGCTGTGTCCACCTCCCCCTCAACCAGCTCTGCCATCAGGCCAATAGGTGCCCTGATTTCTGTGTGATTGTTCTGTCTTCCTAGGAGTCCTTGGAATCCCAGCATTTATACTTTACTGTGAATAGAAGTTGGAAGCAAAAGTGACCCTGTGTTCCCAGGATCTTAACTGTGGAGCAAGAGAGAGATCAGTAAGCCAGTCTGTTAGGAACTGAAAATAACAGTGTTGCACTGTTGGTGTGAGAGTGGTGGGAGATAGGGCAATAGACCTAGTGAATTTCAGCCCCAGTCCTCCCTGAGTACACACTGACAACTGCCCCTCATTGATTGTTACATCTAATGAGCAATCAGTTATGTTGTGCTTAGCCTTGTTTCCAGGGGAATACATGAGAAGCCAAATCTACTGGACTCGGGGTTTGAACTGAAATCCAGTGAGAGGGCATCTACTTTAAAGGAAAATCTTTGCTCAAGCATCAGTTTGGGATGGTGAGGGAGCTTCCATTGGTGGCATCAGTCCCTCCAGGGATGCTGCTGTTTCTTCTTTTCTTGGATTGTAGAAACACCAGAGGCTTACAGTTCCCTGATCCAAATTTGGCAATATAGGTGGATCTGAAATATATGTATTTAATAGCAATGTACCCTCTGGACCCTGGGCTCAGCTTGTCTTCTAGGGGCCAGGGTTTTTCCATTCCACTATATGGTACCACATAGCCACCTCTAAAAGGAGTCCTCAGTGTGATTGGGAGCTTAATATGCATTGTATTACATCCTGGAAGTGGCTGTGCATAGGTTTGTGCTGCTGTTGGACCATACCGGAAGCAACAGGTTTGTATCCTATACCATTGCTGTAATGCAGAAAACGTAAGGGCTAGAAATAAGCATATGTAAACCGCAGCTGCATCTCTCCCTTATATTAGCCCCTTCACCATTATTTTGGTCAATATAACACGTTAGCTGGGGGTGGGAGGAGGCTGGGTTTTTTTCATTGGTGCAGTCAAGCAAATTGTGGGTCTGCACTGTGCAATATTCAGCTTTATGCCCATCCACTGAGTTTCTGCTTGGAAACATCTTTCACCCTCCTTGTCTAGCCTAGTGCTAGGACTTCTGTTCTCTGGGTAATGGTGATACAAAGTCTGAATGTTGGTGTGGGCATTGGGTTGAGCACCCCAAATTCATATAATTGATGATCTCTAAGCCAGATAAGATGAGGCTGTGCTCCAAATCTACTTCACCATTTATTCCCCTGACTATCTCCATCCCCTCTCACCAGGCAGCTCGTTGTTACTGTAGTACAGATTGGTATAACCACCCCCATGATCATCTCCAGCCATGCTCCGCGCAGGCTGATAAGGGAGCTGTTCTGTCCACAAGCACCCATCAAGCAAGGCCGTCATTTAGATTAACAAAGTGAGAGAGAGTCATGGAACGGAACATTTTTCATTTGCTGCCAGCTATGAGCATTCCTGCTGGGGGCACACATACTGTGAACATACAAGCACCACCTGATCTCGCTCTACTCTGCTGCAGCCCCATGCTACCTCCTTTGCAGAGAGTATACTCAATTTTCCTCCTTTTTTTCTGCCTCCCAGAGAGCCATTCCCATTGTAACACATGGTGTCCCCTGCATTTAGCGTTTCCCTGGTTCTTCCAGATAATATATGGGATAGCCAGGCTTTTTATGTGTAACCCAGCACGTATGATTTACCGTGAATTTGACAGAAGCTTATAGCATGCTTTTGCCCAGGGAGATTGTGCCCTTGGCCATGTAGCTCACAGCCTTGTTTTCTTGAGAGAAGAGATAGAGAACATGCTTCTTGCAGTGCAGTAGATGTTTCAAAGAGGAGCATAAGCAGCTTCAAAGATCAGAATCTTAGAACCAAGTTAACTAGAAAGCAGAAAGTATCAGTAGGGAAGGAAGAGAGCTCGGCTTGTCCATGTGCAGCTTCTTCTGTCCTTTAACTCCAGCCTTCCTTCCTTCTCCTCTGAACTGAATTTTGAAAGTGAAGCCACATGTCAAGCAAAGAGTGGGATGTTCTGGGAGGGAGCTTGGGAAAGGAAGAGAAGCGAGCATGAGGAACGTAAGTAAGCTTCTGGCTGTGTCATTCATCCAGAGTGTGGTTCAAACAGCAGGCTCGTGGCTGAGAGAAGCTTTCAGTCCCTTTGCAGGCCACAGTAGCTGTGAATTCAGCAGTGAGCATATAATAGCATCAAAAGAATCTGATGCAAAAATCTTTGTTTGCTGGTCTCTCAAAAAGGAGGAAAATGGCTTTGTTTGGCTATGCACTCAGATTGTGGATTTTTTTTCTTTTAATGCTCCCCTTCCTGGTCTTTTGTTAAGGGCTGTGGTTTAATGCTCTTGCCTGACGAATTGGGTTCAAATATGATTTGAATTGCCAGCACCATCACTTCTCCCCCGACACATTTGGGGGGTGAGATTATCCAATTTTAACAATCAAAACAGGGTTGTTTGGCTTGAGACATCTCCCAAAGCTCCCACATAACTGCAGGGAATGATGCTGATGAGACAGCAATTGGAGCTTTTGATACACTAACTTTGTACCTAATACTGGGAGACTTCATGATCCTGACCATGTATGGTCACAGGAGATCCCGTGGTACTTTTCACAAGGCAGAAGTGACAGCTTTATTGCCTGGGCCAATCTCCTCTAGCAGTCACTGCCATCTTTCCAAGGGAATTCCACTTTCCAGTGTTCCTTTCCATAGAACCTAGGCATCACTAGCTGAATTGATTGCATCCCATGACAGAGAGGAATAGGTTTCTGTAACAAAGCTGCTCACTTAAAAGGAGAAATCCAGGTGTGTTGCCCAGTGTGCACAACCATAGTTGCACCTCATTTTCCAGGTAAGGGAAAGCCAGCAGGACGGTTGCAGGAGAGAGCTTGTCTGGTGCTATTCCTTAAGGCAATGGTGGATAACCTAGGTAGTGAGTGGGGCACATGAGTAGTCGTCCTCCATCTCAGTGAGCCCCATGATTTTGGTAACCATTATGCTGTCTTGGGATAGGGTAGTTTTGCTCACTGCGTTTGCATAATTAGGATTTGCAGGTGTGCTGATTGAACTGTAGCAGCACTTTGGATGCAGAGGGTGCGCATGACTCTCAGTCAATGTTGTGTGCGGTCAGTATGTACCTTACTTCATGTGCCCTTGCTTTATGCAAGTGTTACTTTAACAATACCAGTTGTGGAATCTGGCACCCTGTGCATGGGCAACAGTAAACAAAAATATCTCATGGGCCACATGTAGAACCCTGATGGTCTGCATGCGCCCCTCGGGCCGCAGATTGCCCACCATTGCCTTAGGGTGTGACATTTGATAGTAGTGAGTGCTGCTGTCCTTGGCCTTCTCCCAAGTAACATTTGTGCTTCCAGGCTCTTAGTTTGAAAGCGGGCTCCACCAACCTCAGTCAGGTGAACACAGGCAAGGTGTAGTTGAGAGATGAACTTCAGGAGAGCCAGACTCAAACCCATGTGGGGATTTAAAGACTGGAGGCTGTATTCTTGAAATTCGACTCTCAGACAGTCTAGCGTGTGCAGTGCTGGATGGCCAGCAGAGCACTTCTTATGAGTTGGGCTGCTATCTGCCGAACTAGCTATGGTTTTCAGGTGGCTTTCAAAGTCCTCCTATGGCTGTACCTAGCCTTGAGATCACCAAGGCATGTACCATCATAACCAGGGCAGCATGTAGGAGGAAGGGAAGGAAAAGGCATTTCTGCCCACTGAGACTCTGTGTACCCAGGAGCAGAGCTGGATCTAGCAGGACCTTGAGACATAGAGGGCAGACATCCTACATGCAAGGATGAGGTCACTATTGTTACCAGTTCTTCCAAGGGCTCCTTTCCAAGTGCTCCCTTCTCCCAAAAAGCTCCCACTTCCGTTTTGTCTGGAGTTGCTACTTTTCTCACCTGTCCCCACTTTCCACTCTGTTGTCCACATCTGAGAAGGACATTTGGAGCACGATGACCTCCACATAGTGAAAGGACAGCTGAGCCTTTCTTGAGCTGATGTTGTTCGTTGCTTCCTGCCCTAAACTCTTGAGCAGTGTTACTGTATGTTGTTAGCTACCTGCTGCCTTTCTGTGGGGAGTGAAATGATGCCTGTGTAGTTTGCAAAGTACTTCGGGATCCTTCAGAATCAAAAGAGCCCCAGAAATGCAGATTATTTGTATTCACTGAAAAGTCAGTAGACTGGTCATATCAGGCTCAAGACTGGTATAATGAGGTGGGGCATATCGGTATCAAACTGCATTGGTGGAGATATGCAGGCAGAGCTGTGTAACATATGCCTGAACTACGATACACTTGGCTTTCTTCCTGGTTATTAAGAAGACTTGTACAGAAATGTGAGCAAACAATTAACACATCAAGGAAGTTTCTGCACAAACTAAAATAAGGCAAATGTCTGGGAAGGACAAATGCATGATGGATATTCCATATCCTTTGTAGGCTTCAGAGTACACCCCTTCTATTGTCATGTCATTCCATGTTTTTTGCTAATTGATAATAAAATTTGGAGAATATTTAGAAATACTGTGACTTAAGGGGAAAAAAAACTGTTTCCAACATTAATACCTCACATCCTCATGTCAGACGGGTTTCATGGTGCCCATGAAGAAGGAGATGGGCTTGTAACGTAGTGTCCATGTTTTAGCACTGCTCATTTCTGACTGGATGACACACTCTGGTACATGCTTTGAGACTACTGTGGCTCTCACTTTCACTTAAAGTTTGATTTGTGGCAACAATAAACTCCCTGGTCTTCATAATGATTCTCTTATACCAGTGGTTCTCAATCCAGTCCATGGACCAAAACCAGTCCCTGAGATCTCCCTGTCACAGTTTAGGAAGTCAGCAAACTGGGTTTTGCTATAAAAATGCCTGAGAGCCGCTATCTTAGACGATGTGAGGGCTACCCTGTTTAGTATTTCTGTACACAAAATAAAATATAGATTTAAAGGTCAGAAGGGACTTTGATCATCATGTTGTCTGACCTACCAGATAACACAGGCTAGAGAATGTCACTGATTCCTGCATCCAGCCTACAATTTCTGTAGATACCTTTTTAGAAAGACATCCAGTCTTAGATGGCTTGTGATGGATGATCCACCATTGCTAGAGAATGTTTCAGTGGGTAATTCCCTGTCAATTAAAAGTTTGCACCTTATTTCTATGATGTATTTCTCAAGGGTTCGTCTTCCAACCATTGGATTTTGGTTTTTGCTAGATTAACGAGCTGTCAGCTATCAGAAATGTCTTCTCCATGCAGATTTTTGCTATTGTCATCAAGTCACCCTATATCTTTCTCTTCGGTAAATTAAATAAAGCCTTGTCTTGTCAGATTGACTTGTTTTTCAGACCTCCAATCATCCTGCAGCTTTTTAAAAACCCGTCCAGGTTTTTTCCCCACTTCCTTTTTGCAATGTGCACTCTAGAACTGAATGATCTCACTAAGGTCCTCTGCAATGTCCCACTCCTGCCCTCTGCTGCACTTTGTGTGCCGTGCAGTGCTACAGTTCCTCCGCGCGCGCACAGTGCAAGGAAATAGCAGCTGTTTGCACAATTGAGACATACATCTGCCACCACGCTGATCTCATAGGAGTTGAGCTGACCCAAGAAGTACTTGTACGTGAGTCTGCTTAGGTTTGGGTCAGGTTGCAGGGCTATAAAACAAACTATAGGCTTATCTATGGAGAGAGATTCTGGAAAGTTAATTTGAATTATCTAAAGATGTATGTAAAGTGGATTAAACCACATTAAACCTCTACATAGATATTTAATTCACTTCCAAAGTGAATTAAACTAGACTGAATTAAGGCTACTTTAATTCTAAGTGCATCCACACAGGGATTTAATGTGGCTTAATTAAGCCACTTGAAAATTCATTTGGACTAACTGCTGTGTGTCCCTATATAGACATGCCCTTCATTGAGGGGCGTTGAGAAGAAACTTCTTCCTGTGGGTAGGTTCTTATAGGGTTTCTTCCATTTTCCTCTAAAGAAGTGGTCCCCAACCTTTTGAGGTTGTCGGGCGCCAGGGGGCGTGGCCGTTCGCCCGCCGGGTGCCAGGGGGCAGGGACACTTGCGCGCCAGGGGACGCCCGGGGACGCCGCTTCTCCCCCTCCCCCCGCAAGCGCCCCGGGGCCGGCGCTCCCCGCAAGCGCCACGCCATGTGCCCGGGGCCTGGCCAGCCCCGAGCACCTGGCGGGCGCATGCAAATTGCCCCGCGGGCGCCATGGCGGGGACCACGGCTCTAAAGAATCTGGTGGTGTCCATTGTCAGGCAGGTGCTGGGCTGGGCAGCCCAGTATGGTTATCTCTTTGGCCATTTCCTATGAGCTTGTATGGCAGCTGTGCCTGCATTCAGCCATCTGAGTCTCTGCTGGACCTTGCTCTGAGGATTTGCACAGGGTTCTGGATTGCTGCGGGGAAGGAGTTGGGTGATGGGAAGAATTTTCCTAGAATAATTTTCCTTTGAGGGAATTTGAGGCTGTTTTGCCTACAAACCAGTGGATGTTTGAACTGGTAGCAGAATATGGCTCATTTTGGGATGCACCCTGCTGTCACCAATCCAGTCCTGCCATAGCCTTTGGAAAATGGAGGTTGTGGGTGCTTTTTAAACTGGAGTTTGGTCTGTTCACTCAGTTCCCAGAGGAGAATGATGCTTCAGAGTGAGAGACACAACTGTGAAGAGACACAACCCCTTTTTGTCATAGTTTGTGCAATTCCAGACAGCAGTGCTGGTGGTACAAATCTGCAAGTCTCCATCCGCCTCCCACTCTGGCAGGTGATGTTTTGGAAATATTTCCGAGCGAGCTGGTAATATCCTGCATACACACTCCCTCTCTCCCGGGAGCTGCAATCCGTGCAAGGAAGGTACTTGCTCCCAATCCAGCTAAATTACTATTGACTTGTGTTCTCTGTGCTCCACAAACATTTCACTCAGCCGTCACCAGCAGGGCCGGCGATCTCCTGCCAGGGGTAACTTAGGAGGCCAGCTGCGCAGGGCCGTTTTTCCTGCTCTTCCCTATCGATCAAAGAATTAAACTGATGGAGGGGGAAACTCACACTAGGCCTAGGCGGGGGAAGGAGTCACTCTTCATTGTAAGGATGGGGAGCAGCGAGCGTGGCTGTGTGTAGGGGTGATGGTTACATCCAAATGGAAATCATAGGGGCATGGTAGGGGCTTGTTTCGTGTTTCAGTGCTAAAGAGGAATAGAAAAAAGCAAGTCAGTGAAGCAGCAATGTTTTATAATCAGTTCCTCTTGTTCTGCAGCAGGCTGTGGAGTGAACAGATCTGACTGGCCAGAAGACTGTGGGGCTAATGTAAATAATGGGCCAGATCTTGAGATGGCATAGATCAGTATACTCAACTGGAGCCAATTGATGCTAAGGATCTGGCCCATTATTTACAATCTGCATCGGTGGAACAGCACCAGTTTACACCAGCTGGGGATCTGGCCCAGTAGTATTTCCCATGACTGTTAAACCCAGTGTTGTTACCCTTGAATCCTCTGGAAGATTTTTTAGAAGCATTTTGTAGAAGCATTTTGATGGCTACTTTGGGTAGGTGCATTGCAGAGACCCTTCCTGTAAGAGTTTGATGAGCTCCTTGGAGCTCTTGTTTGGTTTCATTTCAGATACATCCGTTTTACTTGTATGTATGTCTCGTCTCTTCTCTGCTTTGTGCATTTGCTTTTGTTTTTAAGAGCATCTGTAACTAATGCAAACACATGCTGTAGCCAAAGAGTAAAACCCTGCCGGATTAGCATGACAGCCACAATCCTTCCATGTGATAATCTCAAGGTAATTCCCTTTTAGCCCCCGCCCCACCGGCTTTTGCTATTATCTAAAGGAAGCAAATGGCATAGTTAACAGACAAATCTTAACCAGCTTGGAATAGCAGAACCATGGCACATGCACCATAGTCAAACCAATTTGCTTCCCTTTTTTAGAAGGTGCGCTCCCAGCAGCTGCATGCTCATGTTGTCTCTGGGAGTTCATAGGTTGGAGAGCAAGGGCCTGCTTAAGTGGCGGAGTTAGCACCTGCTTCTAATGTATGCCACTGGACACCTGTATTGAGATAGGGGCCCCATTGTGCTAGTTGCTGTACAAACACATGTTCGTTCACAATGATGTGAGGTTTGATTGAAGCTGACGACATAGCAGCAGAAGGCTGTTCATTTCCATCACTTGTCCCCTTAGCTGGCCAGTCCAGGAGGTAGAAGAGTGCTTCCTCAGATTGGATCCCATTCACAGTGCTTTGTGCAACTCCCCTCCTGATCTTTCAGCTGTCTGTGCCCGGGTACTGAAATCCCCCCACTACAGGTGTATACCGTGGGACATACTTATTTCTGGGGAGCCGCAGCTGTAATAGCTACCATAGCAGAGTCAGGATTCTTGGGTCCTATTACTGACTCTGCCACTAGCTTGTTGTGAGATATTGGCCAAGTCCCAATTCTGCCTGCAAAACAACAAAGGATTGTATGTTTTCTATGCTGTGTTGTTGTGCCAAGTGGTGTTTCAATGAGTTTCTGCTTTCAGCTGTGATTTTAATTATTCACAATTAAAATTCAAACTGTTGGAGTCCATGCAGGTTCTAGGCAGCAGAAAGGATGCAAACCACTGGAGGTAATTTTAGATAGTGAAGATCAGATTTTATGGAGTCCACAGGTATGCAGTTGAGACCCAGGATGTTTAGCTGCTGTTTATAGGAATTTTAACAGGCAGGAGGTGGAAGGTCCCGTGGGACTTGAGTGACCCTGGATCAATTCCCTGCTCTCCCATGCACTTCTTGTGTAACTTAGAGCAAGTTACACTATGTCTGTGCCTCAGTTTCCTGCCTGTACAATGAGGACACTAGCTTAGCCCTACCCTACCTCATGGGCATGTGTGAGGATGGTGAGTGGCTCAGATAGCATAGTGATGAGAGCTCTGTAAGTTCCTCAGATAAACAAATGAAAGGCTGAGGGCCAGATCTCCCTTGTTTTGCCACCACCATTACACTCTGCTGAGCTGTCAGGTGTACTCCTTTTTTCCCCTGTCCCACTCCAAACATACCTCTCATGAGCCTTCTCAGTTTACAGGAAGTGAGCCAGCTGCTGCTATTACCCTGAAGAGCCAGGAGAGGTTGACCTACCTTCTCCAGCGTGGGGTGTGGGGGTTCGAGTTTGGTTAGCATACAGACATGCAGCAAAGTGTTTAGAATGACCAGGCTGAGTCATGATCCTGAGGTGAATGCGAAATGCCTGGGCAAACACTTGAACGCTGCCTAATTCAGTGTCCTCTGTCAACATCCTATCCTCCTGGGGAACTATTGGAAATGAGTGATTAACACCTGGTTGGGCTGTTTTTTTCCAGGGCTAAGTAGTGAGGTTGATCTTTTGCAGGAGAGCAAGATGAGCCCGCTGGGGTCCCGACATTAGGGTACTCCTGTGGAACCTGAGTTCTGGCAGTTCCTAGTTTTTGAGCGTCAGCTTTTCTGGGCTTCAGCTCGCGAAAGTTAAAGCCGAAATAAACTTGTTAGTCTTTAAGCTGCCATAGGATCCCTCACATTTTTTTGCTGAAACAGACCAACACAGCTACCCACTCTAAAACTATTTTTTGAGCATTTGACTTTGAAGCATTCCTTTAATACATTTTAGTTGTATAATAAGTAGCTTATAAAGCGTCAGTAAGTGATCAGTTAATATGATATGCAGATATGCCTGGTACAGGTTAGATAAGCATTTGAGTAGAAGGCATAATCGACAAGCCATGGTTATAAACAAAGTAATAACATGTTTAACTTTTGGCAATTCACTGTTTATTAAAACACCTATCAATTGCTAATCCTTTACAACTATAAATGTGACTGTAATAGAAGGCATAACCCATTAGACACCAAAAAGCAACACATTGGGCTTCTTTAAATTTAGAGTTAATGTTTGTAGTTAAGGTTCCATAGCCAGCCTTCTGATAGATAAGGTTCATGTCTCCTGTTTTTGGTAGGGATGTTAGATATTGGTTATTTTAGTAATTATGTAGCCGCAACTGTTCTTCTTTGAGTGCTTGCTCATGTCCATTCCAGTTAGGTGTGTGTGTGCCGCGTTCGTGGACTTCCAGGAATGGAATGGACATGAGCAACACATCTTGAAAAACAACAGTTACGAGGTAAGGAACCTATTCTTTTCAGCAGTTATCCATGGTTACTAAAATGTCACCCCAAAGGTGGGACTAGCAGCCGATGTGCTCCCGGCTCCTGGCCCCGCTTCTGGGGAGCCCCCTGCCATCTCATACTGCTGCCTTTGTATTAGGTGGAGCCGGAAGGGGTTTAAAAATCAGCTCCTGAGCAGACTAGTTCCTGCCTGCTGCCCTGCACTGCTGCCTCTGATTCAGCCCTAATACAGATGCAGCAGCAGCTCCTTTATGCAAGAAACTGAGCTCCTTGTGGACAGAGATTACTCTGGCATCCTACCTGCACATTTCCTCTCTGCCGCTTCTCTCCTTTCCCCGCACCCCGCGCCCCGCTGCTGCCTTTTATAAAGAGGCTGGTGGACAGGTGGCTTTATGAGATCTGGTGCTTGTGGGGATCCAGCTTTTAAGTATAGTAGTTTGGATTAAGTGAAAACCCAGGCTTATCAGTTAATCATTTAAACAACTACACACTAACATCCCTAAACATATGAGCTCCTTTACAAAGGTATCACTCTATTACCATCAGCAAAGCTATTCCTGAGTCACCCCTGAAATCTGAACTCAGTCCTGTGTATACACTGCAATATTTGAGGTAATGCTGCTAATGATGGTCGAAGGGTCCCAGCCTTCCTGGTTCAGTTTTGTTCATTGTGTTAGTGAAAACGGAGTTAAGTGTGACACAGGTTGGATCTCCCTGATCTGTGGTCCCAAACGAGGGATTTTGCCAGACCAGAGAAGATCAATTCCAGCTTCTCTGCTGATGGACTCTGGGTTCTTCCGGGATCCATCAGCAGACCCGGCTTGGCTCCCCTTTGGGCTCCACTTGCCACCTAGTCTGCCTCCTGGCCTGGCCACCCTCCTGGCAGCAGAACTCCACATCCCCAGCTGGGCTGCACTGCCAGTCCAGCCCTTATCTCAGCTACCAGACAGGCTCCATGCCCTTAGCCAGGCTCTGCTGTCGGCCCCAGCCCTAGCCATTGGTCTCTGCGCTGCCAGCTCCCTGCCTCCAGGCTGGCTCCACTGCCAGCCCTGGCATCAGGCTTCCAGCTCATCTGGCCAGATGTTGCTGAACCAGAGTGTCCCAGTCCACAGAGGTTCAACCTTTATCAAGTTAGTGTCCTCATGGGTACTGCATGTATGTCACTAGGACTTCTGGGGGCATATCCAATGGTTCTTCACCCTTCAGTGAGCTGAACTGCTGTATGATATTTTTTCAGCAAACTGTAGGAGGACTTGTCTGTCCTTCTGGGCACAAGGGGTGAATTGAGGGTTATAGAGCCAAAGAAAGCCTGTTGCCCCCGTTAACCTGAATTGAAAGCACTGCCACACTTTGAGTGTTTTGCATGTACATGGGAATGGGATTGAAGAAACACTCAGGTAGGTGTGTAGACGAGTTCTGATCTCTCTGGAAGTTAGCAGAAAGATGAGCTGGGATAGGTCGAATCTGACTGGAGGATTAGATGGCACTTGCGAGTTTGTAGGTGACAATCAGGTAAGGGTCTTGGGGCAGAGTTAAGGTTATCGGTGTCCTGTGCAATTCTAGATTTTCAAATGCTTGTCAGACATTTCCTTTTCATGTTCAAGCAAGACACAGCTGCTTAATTAATTAGTTTTATGTCTAACTAACAATAGGAAGGTAGCTTTCTTACTAGACCATTCCAGCCATTCTATTCTCTCTGAGGATGTGATGCTGAGCAGAAGCCATAGAAGAATTCCCTCCACATGCACACACAACCTCCCCTCCCCCTTGCCTGTCTCCCATAGCATTCTTAAAGTATAGAAGTAAAAGGAGGGCCAATTCTGGCATTCTGTCAAGGAATTAATTGAAAAATAAAATCATTAGATGGGAACTCCAGAAATGCAAAATTGTTTAAGACAGAAAGAGGGGGTGTGAGCTTTTGTCAGGTTAATTTCTTCTGTATTGATGCTTTGTGACATTTCCTTGTTGTTTATCTTCGGCAGCAGCTGTAATACTAAAAGAAAATGCACAGCTTGTTCCATTTATTTATTTTACACCTTTCTTCAGTCGTACGGTATGTTTGTTTGTTTGAGAAACCCAGTGAGGCTTTTGATGTCTGAGAGCAGGGTTTAAACAGCTGCTCTCCTTGTGGAAGTGCACTTCTCATGGGAGGATACTTGTCTGTCTCTCCTGGAAACTGTCCTCAGCGAGCGGGGCTAAAGGTCTCTTGCCTGGTGTCACTAAGCTGAGTGATAATTTCTACATGGATCTTTGGCTGGAGCTTGAAATAAATTCACTCTAGCCACGCTTGCTATCCTCGGGGTTCACTCTTGGCAAGCGTTCGCCCAGGCAGGTTATCTCTAGTGTCGCATCTCAGAAAGCCACTGTCAAAGGTGTGCGCAGGAGTGCTAACTCCAGATGTGCTAGTGCTGTGATGCAGCATGAGGACGGTAAAGCCCCATGTGATTTACATGACACATCCCAACTAACCACAGCTTGATCAACATGTAAGATTCATAATCAATCCAGAGTGGACAGTGTTGGCCCATGGACACATGGGATCGTTCCCCAGGGATACCTTGTAGCCCTGTCTCTAGCAGATCACTCCCCTCCCCTCTGACAAATAGCAGAGGGGTCAGCCTCTTTAGCAGTGCTTGTCATGCCAATAGTCCTGACTTGACTATTTCATAGGAGCTTTGATGCCCTTAAAATACACTCTTGTACAAATGGATTCAATCGACCAGAGTGCATCAACGGAATGGGCATGGCAAGAAATTCCACTGCAAATTTCTTTAAAGCAGGTTGATGGTTTGCTTCCAAACAAAGCCCTGTCACTGCAGGGGCAGCGGGAAAGGGGTTAAATCTCCCACCAGTTTTTCAGGCAGTGAGTCAGAGCTGTCGCTCACCACCCTCTAAAACACTGAGCCCCAGATAGTGCCCCTTATTGGGGAGCTGATCTAAATCAGGCTGCATCTCCATGGCATAGCCCTAGCATCGTTAGCATCAGCCCAGAGAGTGACAGGCACTTAGTTCATGCTTTACCGCACCTGCCCTTCTGTTTCCGGCTACCGCCGCTGCCACAGCTCCCATTACCTCCCTGCAAATTCAATTTCCAGAGGCCATTGTGCACTGCCAGAGCCTGATTATTACAAAGAAGCAAATGATAGTTGAGGGCTTTAAAATGAGCTGCTCAGGAGAGCTAGAGCAGGGGAGAGGGAGCTAAGGAGGAGAAGCAAAGGCGCCTGTAGCCCAGAGTTGCTGCAGGGGGGATTGAGGCAGCCAACTTCCCTTCTGTAGGCATTGTCCAGGGGGCATTATCCTGGTGAAGAAACCGCTGGTTGCATTGTTCTGCCCTCCTCCCCATAGTCAGGTCATCCTCCATGTGGTCTCAACTCCCTAAAACCAGGTACACTGCCCCTTTCTCCTGCTCTTCATCCCTTTGCTTCCTGTGAAAAGCCCCTCTGATAGGAATGCACAACATCTGGCTGCCCCCATGGGTGCAAATGTCCTCCATTGTCAAAGAGGAAAAAGGAGATAATTGTGCAATCCCAACACAGATAGCTGTGTCTACACTAGAGGCTTCTTAACGCAAGAACTTTTGTGGAAGAGATCTTTCACAAAAACTTCTTGCACAAGAGTGTGTCCACGCTGCCATGTGCTTTTGCACAAGAGAGCGTCCTCACTGCCATGGATACTATTGCGCAAGAGTGGCCATCAGAGCACCTGTGCTTTTTCCAATAAGAGATTCTTGCTCAAGAAACCCCTGTTGTCCGTCCACACAGGGCTCTTCCGCAAAAAGGCTTATTCCTCGTAGAAAGAGGAATAACTCTTGCGCAAAAAGACCTGTCTTCTGACAGTCTACTGTACTTTTTCTTGTGCAAAAACATGCTTGTAGTGTGGATGCTCCGAGTTTTTGCACAAAAATGATCGTTTTTGCATAAAAATTGCGCAGTATAGACCTAGCCATACTCAGCAGAGCAGCAAGAGAAAGGTGGTGGACTCTCCAAGAGCCCTCTCCTGCCTTCCCCGCTGCTACTCAGACAAGTCCACAAGCATAAAAGTAGCGTGGAAGCTTCCACTGCCAGTCCTCTTCCCTCCCACAGCCTACCCCGGACCCCACAGAAGTGGAGATTGGGATGTAGGCTCACTTCATCTTGGCTGAGGTGGAGATCAGGGCACAGTCCTGCGAGCTAGGACAGCCTACATTCTAATCCCAGCTGTTGCAGCTCTGGGCTTTGAAGCATTTAAACATGATTTTTACCAGCCCTGTGCACTGCTCAGCAGAGTCCACAGAGAGAGCCTGGGAAACCTTCCTGGATGCTGGCTGCAGTGAGGTGCGATTGCATGTCTTCTAATTGTCTTCTCTCACATGGCCCTCTTCTCTGGGCCCACACAGATTCCCCAAAGAAGAAGAAGCGTTCTGGAGCTTTGGACGAAATCCTGGAGCAGCTGGAGAAGGACGGGGATGACGATGCAAGTGACTAGCTGACTCATCGGCCGCTGTTCAGTTTCTGAGGGTATGTGTTCCCCATAGGGGTGGGGTCAGTTCCTCTCCAAATTCCGTTATTTCAGTTGTGCTTTCTATTATGGTAGCACCTAGAAGCGCCAGTCAAGGCTCAGTGTCCCGTTGTGCTAGATGCTGGACAAAGAAATAGTCCCTGCCTCAAAGTTAGTTTGTGTCAGAGTGGATGCAAGAGGTGGGTCAAAAAGACAGATGGGGCTAGAAAGGGGAAGGATTCAGGGTATTGATAAAATAATCAGCTTTCCAATTTTCCTGGTCTCTTGCAAGGTGTGTGCTTTGGCTGCATCGAATGGGGGGTGTTACGGAAGGAAAGGGCAGCTTTCCTTTTCTGTGTGGAAACAGCCCCTGCTCTTCCCAGCTCCTCTCATCCAAACTTCACAAAACACTTTAGAAACATTAGCCCCACTGCAGGTATTAAGTGTCATGACTGAGGAATCCCAGTAGGTCAGTTGCAGAGCTCAGAGATGCTCTAGCAGTCCTGACTCCCACTTACCAGATGGCACTGCCTCAAATGCTGGCTATTCCATTAACTGGAAGCAGCTCTCAGCCAGTTTGTGATGCCCCCATGCACAATCTGTCACCTTTTTTTGTCATGAAACTGGGGAGGTGGGCTCAGTTCTGGTGCCATGTTTGGGCTTTAGGGTGAAATCGGTCACCAGATTGTTAGTGTTATGCACTTTCAAGTGGCTCTGAGAGGAAAGCCAGTGGAGCTATAGAGAATACCAAATTCTCCCTTGCCTGCCTCTGCTCCATTTGAGGAAACAGATGAGCTGCCAAAAGAGCCTATCTAGAGACCAGCCAGCAGCTGTTACCACAGAATGGGTAGCTTGGCAATCTTTCTCCCTGCCACCACCCCTGACTTGCACTGCCCCCCTTGATCTATGGGGGCCAGGTGTCCAAGGTCACTGAGATGCTACCGTGGAGCTGGATGACAGCTGTGCTGTTCAGTCATCACTGTCGCATTCTGCAGTCGCCTGCTAGATGCTGCTCAAGAAGGGTGTCGTATTGGAGGGGAGTAGTTAGCTCTGGGAGCTCGCAGCACTCAGCCAGCCCTCTCTCGAGTCACAGCTCGAGTCACGGGTTTGAAATCAGCCTATTTGCACTGTCATTGGTCTGCAAGACTTCGATCTTAGACCCACTTCTAGTGAGGCAGGTGGCCACAGCACCGTTGCAGTGAAATCCAATTGGATTTGGTACCTCAGTCATCTCAGAGTGTGAACTCCTGTGACCCAGAGGGCTGAACCCTCTGTGTATCTTGGCAGGCCAGTGTGTGGGTACCAGGCCTTTGTCAGTATCCAGATATGCCTGTTCTGTGAAGAGAGGCTTGTCACTGGCATTTCTAGGCAGGACTAAATTCACTGGCAAAATATGTTGGAAGTGAAACACTGGGACGCAAAACAAAAGCCACCTAGCTCAACAGTGGCTTGTAATAGGATTACAGTTGTTGCACTGCCTTCTTGCTTTGACTGGTAAGCTACTTCTAGAGTGTGTGGTTCATGCTCCTTTGAGCGGTGATTGGCATTGCTCCATCTTGTGCTCTGTAGCTCATGTTTTCTCCTTACACTTCCATGGCTTAGGGCGCTGGGAGGACATTCAGACCCGAAGGCTCTAGGATGGATGGAACAGCTTCTGTGGAAACTGTTGCATTCTAGGCTAGAGCAAGCCAGGTCTCCTGCAGCCTTCTGTGCCTGCAATTGCAGGTTAGTGCTCCCCTACCCCCAAGTGACTTTGCTTATGCTGTGAGGGAAAGATACAGTGGCACATTTCATCCATAGTGTAAATTCCAGCATTCCTCTGCACGTTGCCAGGTTTTGGTTCTTACTCTACTCGTAGAGCTGGCTCTCTCGTTGCTGAGTTTACATGGGTATATTAATTCTTTCAATTTTTTAAATTGGGTAGGTTGATCATAAATTCGTCCTTGGTGCAGGTGGCTAGACGTGGCTGGATTTTCACCTTCCACATGTGCAAGGCAGTAACTTTCATTTATTTTTAATAAGGTGTTAGTGCAGTTCCCACTCTAGGTGCACAGGCCACTAGTGTACTCCATTGGATGATTTGGAGAAAGTGTCCCTTCGGGCTGTACGCACGCCCTGTGCCACCTCATGCTCCTTTGTGAGGGCATAAAGGGCTGAGTAGTCCCAGTCTGTCTGTTCTCTTACTGACCTCAGCAGCAACATGGAGTCTGGTGATTATCTGACCCTCTGCTCTTTCACAAGCTTCAAGCTTGTTAGCTTTGTGAAGTTTTTCATCGCTTTCCTCAGTTTCTAGTTCCTGTAAATGGGATGTTCCAAAAATAAGAGGAAAAAGATCAGGAGACACTCAGCTATGCACAGCAGTGCAGGGTGCCTCTTGCCAGCTTCCATGGTGGACTCTAAGCCTTTAGGATGTGAGCCCTGCCCAACCTACAATGGACTCATCCCTCTTTTCAGTAGGCACAGCTGAGGCCCTGTCTGTCTGTCTGGGAGGGTCACATCCCTGATACATAATTGCTGTGCAAATTGTTCTTGTTGAGGATTTGAGTGTTAAGGGACACATGGCTCAGATTTGAGCAGCTCAGGCAGTTGACACCTCATCCTGGAGGAACCCATGGGGTAACCCTCCACACATTCTTTTCTGAGCACACTCCATACCCTGAGTAAGGCAGGAAGAAAACTCCATCAAAGTCAGCAGTGGAGGCATTGATGCCACTTACCTGGCACTGGGGCCATCAGTGCACCTGAGTCCAGAAGTAATCTCAGCATGTACATGCGGCCACTTGCCAGGATTTACCAACATCAACTCCAGCTCTGGCTCAGAATATTCTAGTCCTCAGTGAAACACCCTACACTTCTGTATCCTGTCACCATGAAGCTGGCTGAAGCCTTCAGACACCTTGAAGAAGGTTCTCAATCCCCTCCCCACCAGAGATTACAGGAGGTTAGAGGGCTCATTTGCACCCCTGCAGCTCAGAGTCACTTGGCTCCCAAGCAACAGTGAGCTGTATATGTGCATCCCAGAACTCAGCCATCAGAGTGTCTTGTTTGCTGTTCTTATCTTCCTACCTCTCCTCCAGAACTTGGTAGTGGTGATCTTCTCAGAACACATTGACAGCCATGCACTGCATAAACAGGCAAAGGGTGCCCACTTCTCACCCCTCTGTTTCAAAGCCATCGACTTCTGGAACAGATGCCATCAGAACAAGGGTAAGGCTAGTAGCCTATAACCTCCCAGAAAGCAACAATGTAACAGCCTTGTGAGTAGGCAATTAGTGACCAACTACATATGTGTGTTGCCAAGAGGCAATGGTTCTTTCCTTAAAGGATTTGGAGGCAATAATCACACAAATTGGACGAAGGTTTAAAGATTTTACTAAGCAAATATCAAGGTAAAGTACAACGCTTATTTCAGAGTAAAGTACAATGCTTATTAAGAAAGTCTTAGGATAGGATACAATGCTTACTAAAAAAGTACAATGCTTATTAAGCCTAAGCAAACCTCAGAGTAAAATGCAATGCATACATCCCTTTTGCTGTCGGCAACCCCCTGAAGAAGGACAGTGGACAGACCTCCATGGCCGGTATGTAGCATTTCCCATGGCTTTGACACCTTAGCATAGACCAATGTTAGGAATATCCCCGGCACCTATATACTATCCTACATTGCTCACACCAATTGTTTTGAGAACTTGGCAAAATTGCTAATACATCCACTATTTTCCCAGGCCAAATAATTATCTTTAGCAGGTGGTAAACATTCAACATAGATGGCAATGTTATCTTCCCAGACGCTCTGTTCCTCCCGGACCCGCCTTGGTGGTTAGCTTTGAAACGGGTCTCAGAGCCTGTTAAAAGTAAACAGTGGATTGCTAAGTTGTACCATCTTAAGCAAGCAGTTAACTCCTTAAGACTAAAAAAATAGTGAGACGGAAACAGCATAAATGGCTGCTTAAAGCATCCAGGCCTTAATGGAGATTCAGACATGAAAGGGAACAATTATAGTACACCACCTAATCTCGATCACAATAGTCTTCCACATTTCCACTACAATAGGGAAGAAGTGATTTCCATCATTGGAGACCCCATGAAACTGACTTGATTACTGCCAAGTGCAACACACATTGTCAGAATCCTGGTTCTAGAGGAGGCCTGGGTCATTCTAAATTTTTTCCTCCTGTGGGGGCACCAGCTGTGTCTTTGTTCCAGTTCCCCTGCTTCCTAAAGTGACTTCCAGAGTCAAAACAGACAAAGCCATGACCTAGAGTTATTGTCTCTGGTGGCAAATCAAAACACAGCAAAATTAGGACTTTACATACTGGGCAGAATTTACAAAATGACTTAGGAGCTGATGTTCCATTAATTTATGGTGAAAATTAGGCTCCTAAGTCATCAGCGTGCTCTGGAAAATGCTGTGTGCATTATATGCATAGAACCAGTAAAGAAAGGCATCTGCTCATAAGCCTTTTTTGGTCACCGAGATGTCATGGCAAGAGAGAGACCAATTAGGTCATCTACTTTCCCTGTCAATCCTGTGGGGCTCCCAAGTTTTCTGTTGGTTTGCCTGTCTGGTTTTCATGTGTTTAAGAGAAAAGTTACCTGCCCCCACCCCCTTTCAATCTTAGCTGTGTCTTCAGAATAGCCTCCTTGTTGTGTACGCAGATAGTCTCCCAACTCTGTGGCATGTGCTGTTTGTGTGTGTATTAGTGATAGAGAGGCTGCTTTTCTCTTTGATAGCTGTCTATTGTTGCAAGATTCTTATCAATATGCCTAACAGTGGGATGCTCATAACCTTAGTTATTATTGGACTTTCGTTAAACCCACAACACTGGTGGCTTCATGAATAGTGACTCAAAACACATCTGGGCCTACAGCTGACCAGTAACCTTTCTAATATGTCTGCCTTCCTGGGTTCCTGTTTGTGATGGAAGCACACACAGCATCGGGGCTCTTCTGATAAAAGGAAAGGTGACAACATGACCACAGGAATAATCCGAGCTGGGTTAAATAACAGTCTGCTCCATGCCGTGCGTTGGGAATAAATACAGGGCCTTGAGAGACCATTTGTCCTTTTGGAATGGCTCTAATACAAGGATGCCTCCAGATGCATCTGCAGTTAACACCTTCCTCTTGAGAAGGGGGTGGGGAGGGACCAGCATGAGGGGAAAGAACAGCAAGCATTGGTGAGAGCCTGGAATATCACAGGCAGGTGTTAGAATGGCAGGTATTAGAATGGGAAATGCTGAGCTCTCCCCATTGAGCTCTGGCTTGGTCCATAGCATTCTTCCATTCCAGTCCTTTGTTGATTCAGGAAACAAAGGTTCTGCTATTATGCAGGTAACATTAAAAGTAACTCCCTGCTGTTCCAGTCAGGCTGAACTGCACCACCTTCTTTGAGTGCTTACTCATGTGTATTCAGCATCGGTGTGTGTGCTCGCCATATGCACTAGTGCTGGAAGATTTTCCCTCAGCAGTACCTGTAGGAGAGCCAGTTCAGGTGCTCCTTGGAGTGGCATGCACATGTTGTGCTATGTAGAGTGCCTCCTTCACCCTCAGGTCCTTCTTGCCACCAGTAATGGTGCTTGGAACTTGCTCTCCTCAGCATTAGCTATCACTCCATTTTCCAGTTTGTTGGACTCTTTTCCCTGTATATAGTCGTCATTGGTAGTTAGTTTAGATAGCGTAGGTCCGCAGGGACATAGCCTCGGGTTGGGGCATACCCCGTTCATCAGGCTTCAATTAGGGACGTTAGCATATAGTTGTATAAATGATTAACCAGTGAGCCTGGGCTGATTTGTTAATCCTAATGACCAGGGCTCAACAAATCAGTGAATCTACTCACTCATGGCAAGTAGATTTCAGCCGGTCGCACCATTCACCGGCGGCGCGTGCATGCACAATGCGGGTCTCGCAAGTAGATTTCTCCGCGGTTTGTCAAGCCCTGCTAATAACTATGTGCACTCTCCCCCTTTGCTGCCTTTCTATTAGAGGCAGCAAGGGGGAGGAGAGTAAGAGCCAGTACCCATGGGAAGCTGGCTCCTCATGAACACCAGATCCTACAGAGCTGCCTGCTCCCACCCCTGTGCTGCTGCCTCTGGTAGAGAGGCAGCAGGTAGAGAGGCAGCAGCGCGGAGGGCGAGTGGGGCAGGCAGAAGCTGGTACGCACAGGAAGCCGGCTTTCAAGTCCGCTTCCACATGTATTGGTTCACATGGAGCTGCCTTCCCCCCTTTCTTGCTGCCTCCTAGAGAGGCGAGGGAGGGGAGCAGGTGAAAGCCGGTGCTGGCGTTTAAAAGCCAGCTATCAACAAGCACCAGCGTTACAGCACCATCTTCCCCCTCTTGCCCTGTGCTGTTGCTTCTCTATCAGAGGCAGCCGCACAAGGAGAGGTGAGGCAGTATGGCGGCGCAGCTCCTGTCCGTGGGAAGCTTGGGCCTTCTGTCAGAGGCAGCAATGCGGGGTGGCAGGAGGGAACTGGTCTGCACAGGGAACCAGTTTCTAAACTGGCTTCCCTCACAGGCAGCAGCAGCTCTTGTCTATGGGGGCCCTGCCCCCATGCTCCGTGAGGACAGGGGCTGCACCAGCATCCTGTGGAGCAGCCTCTGTCCACAGTGGGCTCAGGCTCGCCACAGCTAGAGACAGCAGTGCAAGGTGGCAGGGGATCCCCAGGAGTCAGGCCAGGAGTGCACTTGCTGCTTCCCCGCCCCGAGGGGTAATCATGTACCTGATAAGATTTAGTGTGATTACACGATTATTCAATTAAATGATATTCATCATCCTGGCTTCCAGTCATGTCGCAGTTGCCATAGGCTCTTAGTGAGTGAGTGACCCCACTGCTACTATTTGTAGTTCTTAGAACATTAGTGATAAGTGATTTGCAAATGCATCACTTAAGCCTGGGACCAAAACAAGAGGGACATTCACCTTAAGGGTCTCCTAATGGAATCTGCCTTAGCGCCGATGCATGACCAGTCAGATTGTACTGAGCACAGGTGTATCATTGTGCAGCATTCTTCTGATGCCATCAGCTTCCCAGCACTGTTCTCCAACACCACAAAAGCCCAGGCAGAGCAGGGCAGATCCATGGGGCCTAAGAAGAATAAGCCCAAGACACCGGCTACCACTGACTCTTCTGCTGCAGCCCAGACAGCCTCTAAGGCCCCTTTGGAGTGGTGCTCTCCTGCTCCTTCCTAGAGCGGTGTCAATCAGTTCCGGGTGCTGTCAGTGCTGGAGGCCTTGCAAGCAGCCCAGGACATCACGTTGATGCGGGTGCCACCAACTCCTGTAATCGTAGAACCATACCATAAGGGGAAGCCTGCCATGGCACCGCTCTGGTCTCCACAGGTGGAATGTCTATGGCCTCACCTCCATGTGGCGAGGAGCAGAATTCACTGTGGTCCGAGCATGGTTTGGCAGGCAGATCACTGGTGCAGAATCGTTCCCTGCTCTAGTACCATTCTTCAGCTCCAGCGTCCCTGCTATGTGTCCATGAGGAAAACAGGAACTGGCAGTCCTGCTCTGCATTGTGGCACCACACTTCAGCCTATTGTTACTGCTCCTGCAACCACTCTTGAGCCCACTGCAAGCCAGCCAGACACGGACACCCGCAACACAAGTCCTCCAGCAGCCAGCAATCTCCAGAGGACCATTCTCATTGCTCCTTTGCGTCCCTGGCTTTGGCTTCCTTGCCCAGCATGCAATACCACACCAACACCCATCCTTGTTCCTGGTCTCCCAGAACCTCCCACTCTGTCAGCTTGGCCTCAGACCAAGCCTTAGTACCTCCAGCTCAACCACCTCTGTAGACAGGTTCCCAGCCTGCTCAGGGGCTGCAGGCCTGGCTGTCCCAGTGGTAGCCTTGAAACTCAGGTATCATGCTCAGTAGCTGGCTCATCTGTGACACTATTGGTCTCCTCCAATAAATGCTGTCTGGCACCAGACATCTTTAGCGTTACCACCCCACAGGTGGAAAAGGAGTTGAGGCCCCACCTTCTGCCTTCCCAGGTCCCAAAGAGTTCCCCCTCACCTGGTGAGGCCATCGTGGGACCTCCTCCCGAGGTTACCCAGGATGACACACAGGCTCACCAAGAGTTCCATAAGAGGGTGGCTACCAACCTGAATTTCCAGGCAGAGAAACTAAGAGCCAGAAGATACTCTCTTTGGAGGGCTGAGACAGGCATCCCCATCTATAGTGGCCCTACTGCTCTAAAACAGAGTGGCCAAAATAAACAATGCCTTGTGGCAAACCCCCTCTTCTCTTTGTCTGCATCTCCACTGGGCAGAACGCAAGTACTTTGTTCCTGCCAAGAGACACAGGTACCTCCCCAAACTCCCTGGTGGTGGAGACTGTCAACCACCATGAGAGGCAGGATCAGCTCAAAGAGACTTGGTTTATTTGGATGTATATTTTATTCATCCTCCAGCCTTCACCTCCAAATGGCCAATCAAGGCCCTCATAGTCCTTTATGATGTGAACATGTGGCAGGCTATAGCAAAGTTTGAGCCTTCTTTTCCAGAGGACTTGAAGAAAGAGTTTGACTGAGATTAGGACTCGCAATGTTGTGGTTATAGATTCCAGTGGCACCAGCTATATATTTGACGCAGGACTATTATTCAAGCTCAGATAAACATCTGATTTAAAGTTGAGGTGATTATATACATATATATATATATATATATAATCTGTATATGGCAGTGACAGGGGCTACGGCAGCTAAGGCTGCACATCAGACCGCTTCAGACACAGCAGATGCTGCAGCCCCATACCATGGTGTCAGTGGTGTCCATAAAAAGGACATCCTGGTTACTCATGTCCAGTCTCTCCTCCAAGGTGCAGCAGTCTATATAGGACCTCCCCTTCAATGGTGCAGCCTTGTTTGTGGAACAGATGGATACTAAGCTGCAGGGCTTGAAAGATTCCTGCACCACCCTCTGTATATTCAGATTGTACATCCCTGGACCTATACATAAAAAGCCACAGACTTCCCCTGCTAAACCTTCTCAATCTTGTCAGGATGTGGGGCAGGGCAAATATAAGGGATTCAGGAAAAGATAATCCATCTTTTCCCAATTGAGCTCCACCCATTCCAAGGCTGTGTCCAAGGAGTGCCCAAAATGTGTCTGACTTCTGGATTCTTCCCGTGTGTTCTTTTCCCACCATTTGCGCCCCTATCACTCTGCATGGTGCTCCTTGCTACAGATCAAGGGGTCCTGGGCATGCTGTGGCAGGGCTATACACTCTAGCTCTCCTCCACCCACTCCTACCTCACTCACCCTCCCCATCCCTCTTGAGAGACCCTTCTCACAAAAAACTTCTGCAAAAAGTCAAAGGGTTGCTGCAGATTGGGGCATTAAATGAGGTTCCGCACCATTATAGGAACCAAGGAGTTTATTCCCACTGTTTTTGATCCCCAAGGCCAACGGAGGTTTCTGATCCATTCTGAACCTTCTCAGATTGAACTGCTATCTGGTGAGGCACAAGGGCCTCTATCATCCCCTCCTGGATCCAGGAGGTTGGCATGCTGCCCTTGAGTTCAAAGATGCATATTTCCATATTATGATATTCAGGGGGCACAAACATTTTCTATGGCTTGTGGTAGGTGACAAGCCCCAGCAGTTTGCGGTTCTCCCCCTTGGCCTACCTATGGCCTCTCAGGTGTTCACCGTATGCATGATAGTGGTGGCCATCTACTTCAGGCAGTAAGGTGTGGCTGTTAGACAAATTCAGTTTTAAGGGGTTAGTTTTCAACAATGAGGGATGTTAACCACTGAAAAAAATTTACCAGTGGCCATAGTAGATTCTCCATCACTGATAATTTTTTTACAATCAGGATTGGATGTTTTTTCTAAAAGCTCTGCTCTAGGAATTCTTATGGAACTGTTCTCTGACTTGTATTATACAGGAGATTAGACAAGAGGTCACAGTGGTCCCTTCTGGCCTTGGAATCTATGAATCTGTTACCTATATTATTCATTTTGTTACTTGACCAAACGTCCAGTAGGTAATAGACAAACTCACTTTTGCTTGACCTCCCCTTCTCCCCCCCAAGCCTGAGATTTAGGTTCATCTCTGCAGTGGAGAAAGGCTATTGCACTAAATGCCATTATAGTCCTGTACAGTGCTTTCCACTGTGCAAACCCAACTCTTATAAGAGGCAGGTTGGACATTGTACTCACATTGCAGGTGTGTAAACTGAGGCACAGAAAGATTAAAGTGGTGTGTCAGTTTGTCAGTAAAAGGGATGGGGATACGACTGATAGCAAGCTCTTTGAGGCAGGGACACTGTCTTGCTTTAATTGTAGAGATCCGAGAACAATGGGGCCTGAACCATGACAGGTTTCCAAAGAGTTATTGCAATGTAAATGATTCACAATTGTGGCCTTCCTGTCTCCTGCTCAGTTTACAGTACCGGTACTGTTGTGCTGCTGGGGAGGAAATAACAAAGATCTGTTCTTGATCTCAGAATAGCTGTGAGGTCATCACGATTCTTATGTCACAATATGAAATTGAGAAGACAAGCTGGGTAGAGATGCATCTTTTGATAGGAAGGGTTCCACTTGGCCTGAGTGGATGGAATTTGCATATTTGGAATTGAGAACTAGAAGGCTGCGTATGGGTGAATTGAAATCATGTAAAAGATAGGTCAGGATTCTAGTTAAAAGCTCCAGCGTTTATTTTATTTTCAAAAAGTTATGTATAAAATGGTTAGGGAGCAAGTAGAGGAGTAGAAAGACGACAAATAGTCAATATCCATTCTACCCTGATGACAGCAAGAAGCGGGGGGCAGAATAGGGGTTCTGACTCTAGTCTTTTAAAACTCACGTGGAAGACAACTTAAGCCAAGCTTTACGGGGCTATGGGTTTATTGGGTTTCCCTCCCCCCTTCCTTTCTTATTGTCTTTTATTGCAGGGCAGATTTCTTGCTGAGCGTCTCTGTGCTCTGTAGCAGCGACGAAAAGGATTAGCGCAAGCAGAGCATGTAGGCTTTAGAGAACAGAGCAGAGTTTGGTTTCAACATCTAATTCAATTTGTTCTGCCGAGATTGAAATATGAAATGGTTGCCAGTCAAATGTTCAAAGGCGCGGGGGGGGGGGGCGGGGAGGGAGCCTTCTCACATTTAAATTTGAATGAAAATTAATTTAACCCTTTGATATGTTTTAAAACATGTTATTCCCCATTGGTGTGCAGGCTTTTCCTCTTTGAAAGTAATGAAGACTTTCTTTTCCCTTAATGATACTTATCTCATTCAGCAGTTGGCTTTGGCCAATTTTTCAGACAATTTAGTTTCAAACAGATTTCTTTTAATATTGATGGAGGAAGTTTTTACATCTATATACATATATAATAGATGCATGTATGTGTGTATATGTATTGTTATGGGGGTGTTGATCACCACTACATGTTTGTGAGTGAGTGAATGACAGAGTGAGTGACAGAGAGAGAGAAAATATTATAGAGGTGCTGATCACTGCTCCATGGTAAAATTTGAGTTGATTTCTGCTCTTAGAGCAAGGTTTCAACCTCTTTGTTATATATGAAGAACACTATAAAGCCTGCCCATGAAATTACAGTGCTTACTCAAAAGGGATTTTCTGACAGCATACAAGTATATCCGTTAATTAGTTTGGACTGAAATGAAATTTTAAAGGGGTCCTTTAAGAAATGTAGCGCCCCATCATGAGATCTTTTTTGATCTCAAAGGAACCTAATGATGGAATAATACAAACTCTTCTCACTTATATTATCATTAATTCACTGAATATCCTTATATTGCTTTTTAGCCTTATTTATGTTCTCAACATGACCTCCATCTTAATGTGGTTTTTTTTTTTTTTGGTGAGAATTATTATTTTTTGTTTGGTTTATGGCACTCCCTAGCATCCCACTCATGGATCAAAACCCTATTGTGCTTAAATGCTGTACAGACTCAGAACAAAATATATAGTCAAAATAAGTGTTGTCGGTCAGATCCTCTGTTGGTATAAATTAGCACAGGTCATGGAATTCTATGGATCTCTGCTAATATACACCAGCTAAGAATCCAGCTCAGTTGTATATTGGGTAGTAGATAATTGTAGACCAAAGACCGGAAAGAGAACAGGGACAGGGTTTATCAGAATTCAGCTTTTTTACTAAGTTAAAGTACTATAGTGTAATGTAACTGTGCTTTAACTTATTGTTAAAGGCCTCTATGGCAGCAATATCTATGAAGGGACAACAATAATACTGGTTTAATACAAACAATAATAAACCTATGGACTGACATTTTCAACAGTGTTTTTGAGAGTCCCTATTTTGAGGACATCTGAGTTGTGAATTTTAGAGGAGAGGTGCTTAGCACTTCTGGAAAAACTTAAACTAGGCATCCAGAATGAGTAGCCTCTTGGAAAATCGTGGCTGAGGTCTTTGGGTTTCTGGATGCTTTTTAGTATTTGTTTAGTATTTTTAGTATTTGTTTACTAATTTGTTTAGTATTTGCCCACTGCTCAGTGAGGAGGGAGAAGCAGTAACAGGAAACTTGGAAATGGCGGAGATGCTCAATGACTTCTTTGTTTCAGTCTTCACTGAGAAGTCTGGAGGTGTGCCTAACGTAGTGAATACAAGCAGAGAGAGGGTAAGTTTAGAAGATAGAATACACAAAGAACAAGTTAAAAATCACTTAATAAAGTTAGATGTCAGCAAGTCACCAGGTCCTGATGAAATGCATCCCAGGATACTCAAGGAGCTGATAGAGGAGGTATCTGAGCCTTTAGCTATGATCTTTGAAAAATCATGGAAGACGGGAGATTCCAAAAGACTGGAAAAGGGCAAATATTGTGCCCATCTATAAAAAGGGGAATAAGAACAACCCAGAAAACTACAGACCGGTCAGTTTAACATCTGTCCCAGGAAAGATAATGGAGCAGGTAATTAAGGAAATCATATGCAAACACTTGGAAGGTAATAAAGTGATAGGGAATAGCCAGCATGGGTTTGTGAAGAACAAGTCATGCCAAACTAATCTGATAGCTTTCTTGGATAGGATAACGAGCCTTGTGGATAAGGGAGAAGCGGTGGATGTCATATACCTAGACTTCAGTAAGACATTTGATACGGTCTCGCATGAGATTCTTATTGATAAACTAGGCAAATATAACTTAGGGCCACGATAAGGTGGGTGCATAATTGGCTGGATAACCGTAGTCAGAGAGTTGTTGTTAACGGTGCTAAATCCTGCTGGAAAGGGATAACAAGTGGAGTTCCTCAAGGGTCTGTTTTGGGACCCGTACTGTTCAATATCTTCATCAACGATGTAGATATTGGGATAGAGAGTACGCTTATTAAGTTTGCAGATGATACCAAACTGGGTGGGGTTGCAACTTCTTTGGAGGATAGGGACATAATTCAAAATGACCTTAGCAAGTTAGAGAAATGGTCAGAGGTAAATAGGATGAAGTTTAATAAAGAGAAATGCAAAGTGCTCCACTTAGGAAGGAACAATCAGTTCCATACATACAAGATGGGAAGCGACTGTCTAGGAAGGAGCATGGCGGAAAGGGATCTAGGGGTCATAGTGGACCACAAGTTGAATATGAGTCAACAGTGTGATGCTGTTGCAAAAAAAGCAAATATGATTCTAGGTTGTATCCACAGGTGTGTTGTAAGCAAAACTCATGAAGTCATTCTGCTGCTCTACTCTGCACTAGTTAGGCCTCAGCTGGAGTACTGTGTCCAGTTCTGGGTGCCACATTTCAAGAAAGATGTGGAGAAATTGGAAAGGGTACAGAGAAGAGCGACAAGAATGATTAAAGGTCTAGAGAACATAACCAATGAAGCCAGGCTTCATGAACTGGGCTTGTTTAATTTGGAAAAAAGAAGATTAAGGGAGGACATGATAGCGGTTTTCAAATATCTAAAAGGGTGTCACAAGGAGGAAGGAGAAAATTTGTTCCTCTTGGTTTCTGAGGACAGGACAAGGAGTAATGGGCTTAAAGTGCAGCAGGGGAGGTTTAGACTGGACATTAGGAAAAAATTCCTAACTGTCAGGGTGGTCAAATATTGGAATAAATTGCCAAGGGAGGTGGTGGAATCTCCCTCTCTGGAGATATTTAAGAACAGGTTAGATAGACATCTGTCAGGGATGGTGTAGATGGAGCTTGGTCCTGCCTTGAGGGCGGGGGGCTGGACTCGATGACCTCTCGAGGTCCCTTCCAGTCCTATGATTCTATGAAATGCTCGTGAGTTTGAAAGCAAACTTTGCTTACCACGTGCTCCACCAGATTGCTGATCAACTTTTCAGCTTAGAATCCTTCCCCCAGAGTCCACGGGCTGTTTCCTTTTATCTTCTCAGGTACAGAGACTGAGGAGGGCAAGTAGAGAAAGAGGGGTCTCTTGAAGTGTGTGAGTCTTCTTTTTAAAGTTTGAATTCCCATTTGAAAAATATTTCTAGCTGAAAACTAGGAGACTGTGTCTGTGTGGAAGGAAGTTCCCTGCTGGGGTTTTTTCCCCTATCTGAGCTTTGCTTTCCCTTCCTACTTGATGACACTGTTTACTGCTTAAATGCAAATTAAAGCAAAGTCACTCTTGTTCAAGACAGGCCTTTTGGACTAGTTTGGTGCTATGTGGATCTTGAACATGCACTCCTAGCATCATACTGGGAGAATCCTAACTTCGTATACAGCCTTGCCACACATTTTAGAGCAGGATAGTACTGAACAGCAAATTATGAGTTTTCAAATGAAATCTTACAAGGCATATCTTGTACAAAGATTACTACAGTGAGTGTAGGGGTGTATTCTGTCACAAGGCCCTACATACATCTCTAAGCTGCAGACACGGTTAATGTTGTTTTCCAGCCCTTTGCTGGGGATGCAGGAAGAACTTGCATCTGGCTGTTTTATTGTAGCATGCTCACTGCCTTTCTACATCCGAGCTCCAGCTAGCTGCTGGATTGTTGCAAGGGTGGTGTGTGTTTGTGTCCCTTTATTTCTGTGGTTCAGTGCCAGTGGTCATTCTTCTGTTACCCTGTAGCTGTTCTTATTGACCCACGAAGGAAAAGGTGGTGGTGTCGTTCTCTGTGGCTCCTCTCCTGCAGACTTTTCTCCACAGCAGACACATCCCATGCACTCTCTCTCCCATTTTGAGTGCCATTGGATTAGTAAAGCAATTGAAAACTGTGCCAGACTTTCCGAAGAGGAAACCTGCAGTTGAACCATGCTGCTGATATCCCAATCTGTGTGTGCAGATTGTAGGGGTTCAGCCCAGGTCCACAAACAGTCAGGTTCCTATAGCTGAACAGTACCTGAATGCTCAAGCAGGCAGCTTGGTGTTTCAGCTGAAGTTTCCAAAAAGGACACAGTATTCCCCTCCCATGAGTAAGCTCTAGTTTAGAGTTATACCAGTAAAGTCTGAGTTCCGTGGCTCTCAAAGCACTTTATGAATGAGGTCAGGATTGTTATCTCCATTTTTAGATGGGGAAACTGAGGCATGGGCAGGTGACGTGCTAGGAATTGAAAACAGGTCTCCTTAGTCTAGTCCTGTACATTGTCCATTAGGTAGCACTCCCTCCATCGTTCTCTTTGACTGCAAGTGCAGCTAGAAAATGTGGTGATTAGTGTGGGGTTATCAAGTACTGTGTGAGTGCTTCCCTGAGTAATCTCAGATGTTGTGGCCCATGAGGTAGGTCTCAATGTGGAGTCAGCTGTGCCACTGACTCACTGCATAACAAGATGCTTAACCTTGTCTCAGTTTCCCCATCTGTAAATATCTTGCAGCTCTCTGGCTGGAACGTGCAGCATGCAGTGAGTGCCAGTGATGATTACTGCGGAGTCCATAGTCCAAGTCCCCACTGCTTGTGCAGATGTGCTATGATTTCTTTGAGGGTGTATTTTGTTTTGTTTTTAATGTACCATTTTGGGGTCTCTTCTTAGCTAGTAATTACGTTCCTTCATCATTATTTATGCCCTTTAAATTTTAAAAACCCTCTACCTACCCTGCTGGAAAACCTGATATCAATTATAGAAAATTGCATGGCAGCCCTAAACTACTCCTGCATTGTCGGACTTTTGCTCTCAGCCTCATAAGCCAGTGCTGTGTGCATTGGGCTGGAATGTGTCCTTAAGCCTCCTGCATCCAGCAGTCAAAATTCTCCGTGTCTCGGACCTCCTGGGTAAGAATGTTAAACTGCGTTTAATCAGCTAATCGGGTAGTCAATGGAATTTCTATCAACTACTCGATTAGTCGATAAGGGGGGAAACTGCAGAGCTACAGCAGGGTTAGCTTCTGGCCCTGGGAGCTAACCCCACTGCAGCTCAGCCTTTTAAAATTAGTAAGAGCTGCCTGGCTCTTAATACATTTAGAAAGCAGAGGTGCAGCGTCTGGGACCAGGCACGAGCTGGGACAGCTGAGTTCTATCTCACTCTCAGTACCCTGCTGCACTTGTGCCTCCCCTGTTCCCCTCCACGGAGACGGTGTTGGGGGGAACTGGCTTTTAATCAGCTCCCCCCAGCACTGGACCTGCACCTGCACCTGCTCTCCCCCCTTTGCTGCCTCTGATAGAGGCAATAAGGGGGAGAGAGAGAAGCAACTAGCCGAGTAATAACTCACCTAGTCGCTTACATCCCTGCTCCTGGGTGGTGTTGGCTCAGTGTCCCTAACCTCCAGTTTCCATTCTTGCTCTAGTGTAAGGCATTCCTTGCCTAAGCCCCCTGTGCTTGCAAGAAACACAATGCTAATATACACCTGCATTCCTGTTCCATCTAAATATCAGTGCTGATTGTGACAGATCCACACATGCTGGCTCAAAAGTAAATTAGGGCTGGGAGAAGTCACAATCCAAATTTCCCTTCTCCGGGGGGTGTGAGAGAGAGAAAGTGAGATACATATTGCTTCCAATTTTCCCTAAATATATGCATTCGAGAGGGAGAAAAACCACATGGCAGAGACTGAGATTTCAGATTTATCCATTCATGAATAATAATCAGGCTCAGTAATTCACAGTAAATGGGTATCCAAATTGGCTAATAAGGAAGGCTTTCACCCCAAACAGGAACTGGGAGAGAGGTAGAGAGAATATCAACAAATGTTGGCTGAGGCATATGTGTACACGATGTGACCTGAATCAGTGAAATATGCAAACTAGCGCTGTATGCCGATGAAATAGCATGAAAATCTGTCAGCAAGGCATGGAAATGGAAGGGGCAAGTGTGGAAAGCAGGCATCTGAGCATCCCTGAGGAGGGCATCCGCAGCAAGTGCCTTCAGTAGTTGATTTCTGCATCTGCACTGGAGCCCCATGTAGTATTCCATTGCCTTCTGGAGTAAGGTCTAGAATTGAGTTGCTGGTCTCTGTAGTGGGGTTCGAAGCCTTAGTGGAGGGAGCAATGTGGAAGGGACCTGTGGCTTTCACCTAGTATATTTGAGCCAGCTCATGGTGTTCATGTGGAATGAATGAACTACCCTAAACCAAATGGGAGCAGCAGTTTTCTAAGTTTTTAAATGATCCTGCATTATCTGGGGAGAGAGGCTTAGTGATCAGAGTAGTCCCTTCTGGTCTTAACATCCGTGGAGTGGTGCTTTTGCAAGTTTCCGCGAGAGTGCATTTTTGGGGAAGGGGGGAAAGTGTTCCTAGACTCTGGACCCTGTAGCCCTCAGTATCAATGCTGGTTCTCCAGCTAAGCTGAGGTGCTGCACACACCCAGTTGATCCACAAGGGAGGAATGGTGACTAAACTCTTTATCCGTGTGTGGTACAGTTGTTACAGTTCTCCTTGAGTTTCCTAGCACCCAGAGAAACACTAATCTCTTGGGCCTGCAAAGCTCTGAGTAGGCACAGAAGATAACCACTAGTAATCTAGGAACTTCCACCTCTCCTCAAACCTCCTTATAGCTCTTTTAGGCAAGGCCAGAATTCGCTGAACAGTGAATTCAGAGTAAAAATTGGAGCCAGCTCATTCTCTTCCCCCCCTCCCCCCCAGCACACACACAGGCTAATTGGTTAATCTCTTCCACACTAGTTTCTTTCTGTGTGTTTAAATTGGAGAGACACAAAACTGTAGTTCTTTGTAGAGGTGATCACCTCCCCTATGCCACTCGAAAAGATAAAGAGCTGGTGGAACTCCAGAACCTTTGCCCTCTGGCTGTGTCTAGACTACATCCCTCTTTCGACAGAGGGATGTAAATTAGACAGATCGAAATTGCAAATGAAGCTGGGATTTTAATTTCCCACTCTTCATTTGCCTAACGAAGGCCGTGTATTATTTCGAAAATGGGTATTTCAAAAGTGAAACCACTGTCTAGACACAGTTCTTTTGTGGGGAAAAAAAACCTTTTTCGAAAGATCCTGTAAACCCCATTTTTTGATGACAGGATCTTTTGAAAAAGGTGGGGAGTTTCAAAAGAACCGCATCTAGACAGTGGTTTCACTTTTGAAATACCCGTTTTCGAAAACGCATGGCTACCATTATGCAAATGAAGCACGGGAAATTCAAATCCCAGCTTCATTTGTAATTTTGATCTGTCCAATTTACAGCTCTTTTTTGAAAGAGGGATGTAGTTTAGACATGCCCTCTGTGTCCACCTCCTTTTCCCCCTCAGCTGTGGATTCTCCTTTCTTATTGCTGTTGCCTTCCTTAGCCATAGAGAGAATACAGGCGTTGGGAGCACAAGGCAGGAATTCACATGAAAGGCTGTGAGCGTGTCAAACCACGGCAGTGCAGCTTGAGCTGGTGGTGTGTGGCAGCAGAATTTGAGAGCCTGTGCCTGCCTTTGTTCCCTCCTATTGTTCTGCAAGCTTACTGCATGTGTCGTGACTGATGGGAGCAGTTCCCATCAGATCACTGTCATACTTTATGGCTGGGTACAAGATTGAGCAAAGATTCTCTGTAAGTGATTGCACACTCACACAGTATTGCTTATAAATAGAAGTGTTTCATTGGAAAGTTGAGCAAGAGGAGTTGAGATGAGTTACATATATAATAGGCAATTGTGCCAAGAAAGCCTTGTTTGTCTCCTTGAAACTATTTCCCTTTTTAACTTGTGGAACTCACTGAGGCATGATACTGCTTTATCAAATATCTTGGTGACATTTTTAATAAAAGGTTAGATGCATGAATAATAAGACTAACATTTGGCTTTGTACTAGAATGCAATTAGATGAGCTTTCATCCTCATCCCAGACTATAAAACCATCAAAGGACTAAGCTTCGAAGAAACTTCCTCCTGTAGTGCATCGTGTCATATGGGAGGGTGTTTATAGGAGGTGTTGGGGGATTTCTCTGCTGTGAGACATCTTGCATTGGCTGCTGTTGGAGACAGTCTCCTGGATTAGATGGCCCATGATCAATGTGTCCTTAATATTACATGGAAACTCTGCTGCATTTTCTTTTGTCATGGCATGATAGCAAAAACCAGAGGGTGCAGAAAATGAGGTGTGCTAAGAAGGGAGGTCTGGATGATGTATAATATGACAGAGTCCTTAAACAATGGATTTTTGGTATCAGCCTGTTCCCGGGCAGAAAGTGATCTCTTAGTGTCAGGTTTTATGGCAGAACTTCCACCATAGGCTAAATGTTCCACAATTGTATACTGCAAGATTATTGGAACCATGCTCTGAAGACATTGGTCCTGGCCAGTGTCAGACAGGAGAATGCACTGTGCTGATCCCATGTGGCAATTTGCACGTTCCTGGAACTGCAGAACAAGACTGGAGGATCAGTCTTGCTTAATGACACCTAAATTAAGTTATGTGAATGCACAACCACTGCAGTAATGACATCAGTTTTGCATGATGGTGAGTGTCCTTGCTAGGAGTGCTTGCACTGGTTGGGGAACCAAAGCTCTGCTATGTTGGGCATTGTCAGCAGGCGCTGGGCAGCAGGGGCGCCAGCTGTTAGCTGCCAAGGTCGATAGCCAATGCAGTCTGCTAGAAGCAATACAGCGTCTGCATTGACAATCTAAGTGCAATGTCTCGCGTGCAGGTGAAGTTGATTTAGTGGGGGACTTACAATCATGGTAATAACATTATAGTGTAGACCAAGCCTGAGGTCCATGAGTCTTTAGTACAGCTTATGCTCATAGGTTACATCCTTTCGAGAGCTTTATCCTAAGTGTTTTGATCAACTGAAGCCTAAGAGACTTCAGACACAATATTTTCCATTGTATGGATCCTTTGTAATTGTAGAGAACATCTCCCTTGGAGCAGAGTTTGATCTGTTAGACCATCAATGGGATATCATCACAGCAGTGGCTTGACTCTTTCACCCTGTGCATGTGGAGGGGAGGGGGATTAGATTTGTAATTTATATATTATCAAGGGAAAAATTCATTGAATTAAAGTTGTAAATATTTACCGGTAATTTACAGGGAGGGATAACAACCTTTGTAGAATGTTGTAGCTTAAAAACACAAATGGCTGAAAGCTAAGAAATTAAAAGTTAAAGTTCCACTACCAAAAAAAAAATGGAAGGAAGCATGTAAAATGTAAAGATAAAATACTCATGACATCTTAGCTCTGACCTCATCTACTTGCCAGTGTGCATTTACCATGTTTGTTTGTCTTTCAATGTAAATAACGATTAAAAAAAACTTTTGCAATGTTCTAGGTGGCCTAACACAAAATTAATGGTATTTAAATGTTTATAATAGAACTAAAATCCTGCTATTGGCTAACAAGAATAGCCTCAACTCAAATCTGCCCTGTTGTTAGGCAGCATTTCTCAGTTGTTAAATCACTTTTTAAATTAAGGCAAAATCTAAAGTAATGTTAACAGACCCTTAGTTCACTTACAATGGGCATTTCTAAGGGCCAAGATCAACAAAATGCTGTTTGAGTGAGTTACCATTGATAGGATGGTCGTACCATCCTTCAGTGAGATTTGGCAAGTTTGTTACGCACACTCAAAGTGCATCTCTTATTTGCAGACATCTTCTGTTCCTGTGTTTCTGTAACAAGCAGAATCTTACAAAACACACAGGAGAAATCCAAGAGGAGGGCTGTTTACAGAGACTTAGATTTTTTTAGTATGGGGGGGAATTCTTTGTTGGGTGCAGTAGAACTGCATTGCCATGAGATCTAACTGATAGGTCAGCTGCACCTACCCTAAACTACTTGGTTTTTAGATGCCCAAATTGTCCGCTTGACATAAGGCAGGTTCCCTTGAGTGTCTTGTTTGCCACAGTGCCTAGCCTCAACTGTGTGAAAAGGATAGGGTTAACCACCTGCCTTTGGGTTTTCATGATGGTTCTACACCTTCACCTCTACTCCTACTTTTCCTTCCTCCTTGCTGGCAGCCCGGAAACAGATATGAACCACAGGGCTTAGTGTGAGCAATGCTATCCTTTAAATACTTAAAAGCATAGGTGAAGTGAATGCAACTAGACACACACCCCTGAGATTTTGGCGACCTAAAATAACTTGTACACACTTTTGTGAATCAATCAGTTTTCGTTACATCTCATTAAACATGGGATGAATAAGCAGCTATGAATTATAGGGTTGTTGTTTCATCAAAGGCAGTCAGGTGACTGCTATAAATTTGAGTGAAATTTGGGTCAGCAGAGTCCTGACCTGAAACACATAGGCTGTGTCTACACTGGGCCACTTATTCCGGAAAATCAACCGCTTTTCCGGAATAAGCTGCGAGCTGTCTACACTGGCCTTTGAATTTCCGGAAAAGCAACGATGCTCTACTGTACAAAATCAGCTGCTATTCCGGAAAAACTATTCTGCTCCCGCTCGGGCATAAGTCCTTATTCCAGAACCCTGTTCCGGAAAAGGGCCAGTGTAGACAGCCCAGTAGTCTTTTCCGGAAAAAAGCCCCAATCGCAAAAACTGAAACGGAATAGTATTCCATTTTAAGCAATTCCCTCTAGGTGCTGCAGTTCCCTCTAGGTGCCGCATTGCGCAATGCGCTCTCTCGCCTCCTGCCCCCGCCTTGCCAGGGGCATGTGGCATCTAGAGAGAAACACCGCCAATTTTAAAACAGCCAGCGTTTCTGTCTAGCTGCTGGGTGCCCTTGGTGGGGGAGGAAAGACTTCGCACACTCCCCCATCCGCAGGTCTTGAATGGACTGGGGGCAGAGGAGTGGCAGGACAGCCGCGGGCCAGATCCACCAGCTTGGCAGCCAGCTTGCCCACCATTGCTTTAGGGCTTTACCATGGTGGTGGTGATGGTGTTGGTCAATCCACTTACACCAGCACTTCCAAAACTGAATGCCTAACGATAGGTACCTGACTGAGTTTAGCTTGATGTCGAGGCTACTAAGCTGCCATTTCCCCCCATCAGTGCCAGTGGGCTCAAAAAAGGGATGTAGGTTCTTACATTCAGGCATCCACATTAAGGCCAAATGTTCAAACCTTTTGGCGTCTCCATTTCCTCAACTGTGGAATGGAGCTACTCACTCTCTGGGAGGTTGTGTGGCTCAAAGGCTCAGTACCGCAAAATGCTGAAGCCCACCCCTGATCCAGCCAGGCTTCTACGCAGATGCTTACGTTTCAGCATGTGAGTAATCCCACTGACTTCACTGGGGATAAGCACTTGCCCAAATGCTACACTGCATCTGAGTTGGAGTGTTCGGTGTCCTGCAAGCTAGAGCATCATTTGAATCAAGACCCTAAAATGGAAGCCACTACAGAGTGGGCTGAAGTGAAGTCACTTTGGATTGAGCCCAGTGCAAGCGAGAGCAGAGTTTGGCTCAGGAAGTCTATGACAGAGCCCAGTAAACCTTGATCCCCCGTTCTGTGCTTCTCCCTTCCTCTGGCTTTGGGTCTCTAGCTTGGTGACTGAACGCTGGTGACCCTTTCATAAGAGACTGCATGCCACACCTCATCTTGCCCTTCACTGAGCTGCCATTTCTATTGCAGTCCCAAACTTCTGACTTGTGCCTAAGCTTTGTGCAAGGGAGTGCGCCAGGGGAGAGCATCCTGGTTAGAAAGTAAGGAAAATGAATAAACCCTCTCCTCTCTCCTCCTATCTCAGGTCAGTGTCATTCATGCAGCAGTTTCCCCTGGATTACCGCACTCTGGATTTATTACTCAGTTTGCTCACTGAGACTCCTTGGGCTCCATGCAACAAGGCCTCTGCACTGGTCCTTATCCCCATGGATCTAGTGGGCCTGCCCATGAGCATAAGAGAACTCCTGTGATGTGGAACACGTTGCAAGATCAGAGCCTGGGTCTTCTGTGGCAGCCTAAGTAGACTTTGGTTTTTTATCATAATGAGGCTAATTAAACTGCAGGTGCTTTGTTTTGGTTTGTTGTTTTCTCCTGGGAATCAGGGAGACCACAAGAGGAGAGATAAAAGGTCGTGTTTCTAAGAACATAACAAGGAACTAAATAAGAAAATCCCAACATGCCAAGCAGTGAGACGTGGCCAAGTCTTCATTTAGGGTCATCTCTTGAAAGCCTTGAACACTGTGCATTCTTTCACCAGTTGGAGAAGTGGGATTTGTGGAGCCCAGGGAAAGATTCATAGTGACAAGGGCTCTCATTATACTGCCATGCAGTTGTCTTTCTAGCCATGTGGGAAATAACCGTGCAGGTTATACTCACTCCGGGTTTTAAAAATCAAAAACGGGAAGCTTAAAAAAAGGAATCTGTGTTTTAACTGCTGTGTCTCGAGTCCCCTGTGAGAGGCAGCGGCTGCGTTTGCATTCAGTAAAGGCAGGAGCGAGGTGGGATGATAGCAGACAGGGTGGCTGAAGGCAAGAACGTTGGACTTAGTTAGAATTCAGCCGTTAGATCTTTCCTTTCTCTCTGATGGCTGAGTGTGATTGACACTTACAAATTACCCAGCCAAAAGTGTCGAGTCTTTGACCCCTGAGTAACATCTTCGGCAAGCCTGAGATTTGCCAGCATTTTGTCATCTAATTACTACAAATCCCTTGAAAATTCACTGGCTGGTGAATTTTTAATGCGGGGCAATTTCAATGTGATGCATTGCCCAGATGGGTACGCGCGTGTGCTTTTTCGCTCCCTCCCCCTTCTTTCTCATTCTCCCTCTCTCCCTCCCCCCTAGCTCATTCTCTCTCCTTTTTTCTGTCTTTCTCCTCTTCTCCATTCCTTCTGCTTATCTTTATTCTGCGTGTATTAAAACTTTTTTCCCTAACATTGGAGAGCAACAGTATTTAAGTTGAATGGGCATTTGACTGAGGGTACCATGGCCTTTGGAACTCACTTAGGGGTCTGTTTCTTTGCCCCCATGACAAAGGTTGGTTGCTTTTAGGTGCATTGAGCTGGACACTTTCAGTCTTCCCCCACCTCCACGCTGCTGCATATTATTGGCACAGCTATATGTACCAGCCTCTCCTATGTGTGTATTGGGTGGCAGGAGATTCTGTCCTTGCTGAACATTGATAAAAGATAACAGTACTACATGTTGTTGTATTCTCTGTTCCTTCAGGTCATCTGCTGATGGACACCGAATGAGTGCATCTTCTGTCCACATCTGTATTCTTCAGCCAAGAGAATTAAGCACATTTGTTGCCATCTGAAGCATCTTTCCCAGGCCTTTAAACCAGGGAACGAATTCTTGCTTCAGATGCTGATCTGGTAGCCAGGCCCATTAAACCTAAAAGTGCACCTTAAATTCTCAGGTGGAAGGCAAGGCTTTTTCATCTGTGAGCAACACATACCAGTGAGCAGTCGCCTGCAGAATACCCTGTTATACCAGAGGATTTCAGGCTCGAACATTAACTCCTTCACCACAATGAGCTGCACACCAGTCAGCACTGAAATATGGGGAGCTGATCCTTCAAACTGAGAAAGCTACATCCCTAGAGAACGTCAGGAATTCTCTTTTATAACAGATTGTTTGTACCACTTGAATAATTTAAAAAACGTTTGCATACTTTAAAAAAATTACTAAAAAAAATTACTAAAAACAGGTGCATCACTTTTTGTTTCTGTTAACCATAACTGGGTGTTTATCAGAGGTCAATAGGACGGTGATAATATTAGAGTTCGTTTCCATGCCTGTCATTTTTGTCCACGCTCAAAGCCAATAGTGTTCCTTCCCTTCCCCTGTTTCAGAGAAAAAGAGGCTTTGGCTTTTCAACCAGGGCTCCTGGTTTACATATGTACATGGCTGATAAAGTATTTCACTTCACCCCTTTCCTTCTGGGAATTGCTATCTTACGACAAAACTACTCTATCAGAGGATGCAGCAGATTACACACGTTGGCTGGAAATACTGCGGCTTTTGTGCATATTTATATATATGCTTTATGTAAATACACACAAATGCATCGCTTAAAATAAAACCCCTTCGTATGGGATACTGTGGGGGGGTCTCTGCTACTGGCCTGCTTTGCCTATTTTCCTAAGTGTGTGGACGTGAGCTCAAGGCCTCCTCCAATCACAGCATCAGCTTGCTTAATGGTACCTTAAGGCTTCCCTGGAAGGTTACATTTTGTGACTGCCTAAAATGTTTCTGGAGTTTGAAATCTGGTCATGATTCATTCCTGCCTGTAGGGCAGGAGTTTCAGAAGTGTTTGCCAGTGGCCTAACTACTCCCATTAAAGGCGACGGGTGTTTTGTCATTGAGATTGCTGGGAAGCAGCAATAGACGGACGCAAGGTGCTTTTGAAAATCCCGCTCTTAACATGAAGTGGGAAGCAGCAGGATGCCTGGGTAACAGGCAAACCTGGGCCAAGTGGGGGCAGACTCCTGTTCAGGAGATAGGAGCCACAGGACTGCCACTTTCTTAAATGCAGGAAGTGTGGTTTTCTGCCTTCTTCTCTAGGGTAGGTGGGAATGACCAGGAATTCCTATGTGGCTCAGCCTTTGAAAGAAGAATTTTAAATGGTGGTTTGTTCCCATTGAAATTAGTGGTGCAACTTGGACCTACATTGAGCAAGTACTTGTAAAAATCCTACCCCAACTCTCTCCTCAGAAGTGTTATCTGAGAGAGAACCAAGTCATCTTGGAGAGAACTCCTCGGGCTTAGTGGATCAGTCGCAGTCATGTAGATGTCACTAGCCCTTGGCATGAGATAGCTAAATCAGAGAGGGGCATCATAGTGTGGTGTTAGCATTGACTGTGGGAATGGCACTGCCCAATGCACGGACCTAGTTCCAGTGTCAGCCCCAAAGAGCTGATGGTCTAAAAGCTGAACACCCAGGAGTGAGATCACAGCAGGAAATCTAGAAGTGGCAAAGACTCTGGTGCATGTTAACCTAGGCTGAGATTTTTCAACGGAGTGCAAGAAAGGAGCACCAAAAACCCCTTGGTCTCAAATTCTGAAGCCTCTTGTGCAATACTCTGATATAGTAATTGCTTTTCTATGTTCAAGTATCATTTGTTCCATGATCTCCAAAAATTTAATGAAGACTCTCTGGAGTCCAACGATGGGCAGTGTGATCGTTCCTAGAGATATCCATGTTTGTGAGACACCTTGCACCCACCTGCCCTCAGCATGAGGAAACTTCGCCTGTGCCTGTCAGGGATCAGCTCTATGACAACTCCAGCTACAGACAGCACAACTCTCCCCTCCCAGTCTATGCAGGCTCTGCTGTCCCTCTGCTGGCTAACAATAGACATGAAGCCAAAGCAGAAATTCAGAGGGCAGCAAGCAAAAGTATTAGGGTTACCTAAAAAATAAAATCACAGCACACTTGCTAGACCCTAAACTTAGCTAACATGATGTTGTTATGGCATAAAAGCAAAAGCTCACTCAAAATCCCCCCAGTGCATTACAGTCAGGCTTTGCTGTGACCTGTATGTGAAGCAAACCTACGAACAGCTTACATGATATCTTTCACATAAGAGGTATCTTTGTGCGTTCACCAGACTAACTCCATCTTAGTGATACCAGATACCCCATTGTTGTGTGTTCGTTCTTGTCGCTTTTGTGATCTCTTTTCAACTTTTGTGGTCTTGATTAGCTGGTGGCACCATATACAAATCACTCCCATTGCAAGTCACATCCTACATAACTACACAATGGTCAGCCAGGGAGAGAAGTGTGTCCTGTGGAACCCTGGGGTTCCACAAAGTGAAACTAAGGGTTCCGTGAGAAAATTCTACTCACTCCCCCAGCCTCTGTAGAGCCCGTAGTCCGCTCCTATTGGATCTGTGCCAGTGGGGGCAGGCTTCTAATGATGCGCGGCTCTGGCCGCTCCACCACCCACTGCAGTTGTCCCACCACTGCATAGTCCCCTCCTCTCCCCGCAGGATGGCCCCTGTCCCACAGAGCTTCCGATGCCATGCAGCCTCCTTCTCCTCGTGTGCAGGCCATGGCTTGTTACAGTGGCCGCTGCTGCCAGGAAAGGGAGGGGTGGCTGGATCCAAAGTACCAAGTAGCCACTCCTGGACTTCAGTGTTTTTAAACTGCTGCCTGCACCCCGACAGGGGCCATGTGGAACTCGGCTGAGGCTTTGACACCCCCCCCCCCTTGGGGCATGCGCAGGTTTGGCTGTCCGTCCCCCCACCTTGAGGTGTGCACTGGCTCGCTACCCTGCATGCGCTGCCACACGCTCTCCCCCGTGCCCTTCCCCAGCTTGCTGGGGAAGTGGCAGGGTCTGGTCTGGCGGGGAATGTTGGGTTTTCTACACTTCCCACATCCTGTCAGTGGGATGCCTGACCTGGTGTTGCAGCTGTGATGGGATCCCCGCTGCATGGGGCCAAGGACTGAGCTTCCTCTCCTGCCCCCCTGCTGGGGGAATGACAGCGTGCTGCCTGAAGGCTTTCCCTGCTGCAGCAGAGTGCCAAGCCTCGTAAGCATCCCCCTCGTACCCAGACCCCGCACCCAAATCCCCCTCACTCCCCTCCCCCCGCCAAGAGCTCGCATTCCCAGCTTGCTCTGACACCCTGCCCCAAGCTCTCTCCTGTACCCTCCCTCTTGGCCAGGACATTGCAGATCATCTTCGCAATTTATACACAAACATCATGAAGTATTTTCCAACCATAAAAGACAATAACTGGATTCGAAATCCATTAATTATAACAGAAAAGCTAGTCAGTTTTTATACGCAAGATTATGAAAACCTAATGGAAATCACTTCAGATGGCCAATTAATACAAATTTAAAGAAGTTTCTTTGATTACATTTTGGGGCAGCTTATCTTAAAAATATTCAGTTTTATCAAGTCGTGCAATTTGTCAGCTGTTACTCTTCACCAACATATACTTGTGCGAAACTGGGTTCTCGAATTACGCAGCAACAAAAACGAAATACAGGAATTGACTGAATGCCGCGCCAGATATGCGAATCCAACTTTCCAGTATTAAACCAAATATAAAAAGAATTTGTCAAGACAAGAAGAAAAACTACTGTTTGCATTGAAATCTGCCAATATAATGCATATTCGTTTTTTAGCTTTATTTTTTGTACACATTAAATGTGATTTTTGTTTTAAAATATATGCATTTAAACTAAATGTTGATCTCATGACCTTGTTTAGCATTTGTTTATTATTATCCTTACTTATTTGTGGTCTACTTTTTCAGCTCCATATATTAGACTGCTATTAGGGGTTCCGTGAAATTCTTTTGAGTTTAAAAGGGTTCTGTGGCCAAATAAAATTGGGAAACAATGGTGTCCTGCATCCCGTTTGCTGCCTTCTGCTTACCTGTTTAATGAACTTTAAGAACACTGTTTTTGGCGTGTGTCTATACATCGCTCTTTTGGTAATTGTACTCACATTTTGCAGTAATTAAGCTGATCAGTGTGTAACAGGCTTTCAGTAGAGACCTTCCATGGCATTCTGTGATGAACTAGCATGTCAGTGAAAGCAGTCTTTGGTTATACCCATTTCACAGCCCGTTTGCCAAATTCTACATAGCCAGGTAAGAGCTTGAATCTGTAGTGGCCTGTTCATAATCCTATCCTGGAGCTGAGCATTTCAGCTAAGCTAATGAGTTTGTTCATATCAATGAGAATTTCAGTGGTGTTTGTTGGTTTCAGTTTTCAAAGCTGCTTAAAGACTTGTTTTGCCACTGGTAAGTGCCCTACTTGAGATGTACTGAAGAGGCCTAGTTTTCAGAGTGCAAGTGTTCATATCTTAATCTGCACCTCCAAGTACTGAGGCAGCCAAAATTAGTTTGGAGAATTTAGGCCACTCTGTGGTCAATAGACAGTATATAGAATATGAGCACTGGTCATTGCATGTCCATGGGTGTTTCAAACCATTTTAAAGGAAAACTCCAATGTGTTATAAAATCTGTTTTAGGAATGTTAGAGTATGTCATTAAAACAGATTCGGATACCAAAAAACAGTCAAGAGGAAGCCTTCCTCTCTGCAAGAATCCAGTGTGGTGAGGTCATTGGAGACAGGAATTGCAAATTAGTAGAGGTGGAGTGATGCTAAAAGTTGTAAGGTAAATCCTACTGATGTTTTTATTTAACCAGGCATTTGCCTAAAAATAAGTAAAACTCTTCTAATATCTGGCATTTTCCTCATGCTGGGTTGTGTTTGCTGTGCAGCAGTGGTGTCAGCTGACTGGATTTCCTTCTAGGAAGTGGAGCTGATACTGTTTGTGAATGGAATTCTGGAACAGTAAATGTTACATTCATCTTTTAAAAGTTGATTTTTGTTAATGTTTCATGTTATTTAATAAAGCAGATGGCCATAACTTCAATTAAAAAAAACCTGCTGTCACAGTGAAAAGCTTATCAATGCTTTTAAGGACACTAAAGTGTTCCCAAGCTGCCTGGGGCATTGTGATAAAGATGTAGCCGTGTTAGTCTGGTCTTGCTGAAACAAAAGACAGGACTGTGTAGCACTTTAAAGACTAACAAGATGGTTTATTAAGTGATGAGCTTTTCTGGTCCAGTTAAGAGAATCACCATTCAAAGCTTTGTACTGCAGAAAGCCTGTAAGTTGTGTTTAACCTGCTTTTTAAACAAGTTTGTGTGTGCTTATTTCTTCGGACCTTTCCACATTTGGGTATTAGGTCAAGCTCCAGGAGATAGTGCCACTTTGTTCGTGCAGATAGTTAAGCACCTGCCCCATTGGCGGGGCCTCTCTAAATGTAAAGAAAAGGGGAAACTTAGCAGAAATGGATTACATTAAACCAAATGACCATTAATAGGGTGAATGTTGACACTGAGATAGCCCAGCCCTTCCTACTCCCAGGGTTCTGCCCCTCCCTTGGAATTGGCCAAATGGAAGCAGCTTCCCTGCACAGCTGAACATACTCAGTGTACTAAAGTCTGCTGCTTGGTGACAGTGGCTGCCACAGAGAGCAGGACAGGAGCTAACCATGAACATGTGGCAGAGGAGCATGTGCAATTGTCAATAGTGGGAGTCGACAAGCCCACCTCCCTCAGCTATGGTCTGTCAGGTATTTTTACAGCCCTTGACCTTATTATGTGAGCAGATTTATTTATCTGTGTTACCTCCAGAATGCACAAAGTAGAGTAAGCAATTTGCACAAGGTTACTCAGGGAAACCTGTGTTTTAGCTGGGAATTGAACTGGAGTCACCCAAGTCCTAGCTGGGTACGGACTTTACTGAGATTTTCATTTTGTTACACAGCTAACCCCAGGATAGAGTAGCTCTGCTACCACTTACAATGGGATCTGCTTAATGCAGTATTTAAATCACCTAAGATAATAGTGCTGCCCATAACACCACCAACTTCACTTCCTGATCTTCAGAGGTCTCCAGTGCAGCACTGAGCAGACCTAATCCTGCTTAGCTTGTGGAGTCTGCTTGACCCAGCACAAGGTGGATGCCTTGGCCAGAGCTTGACTGTGTGAATAATCATCTTTGATGCTCCCATCTTCTGCCCAACCATTGAGCAAGAGGCTCCAACTCCCCTGGGAATGTGACATGGCAAAGAGGTTTCTGCCCATTGCACCTGCCCCACTGCGCAGGCACAGCTGGAGCAGAAACAGGAAAAACAAAAGGTAAACCAGCCCAGAGAGAATTTGACCTGTCCTTGCATGCTAGTGGTTGGGCAACAAAGGTGAGCTGGGTCAGCCAGTGAGAAGGTGGCTTTCACAGGCAAGAATCCAAATTGTGCTGCTTGGATAGTGGAGTAACCTTTGTGCAGAGTTTGAGTGTGTGGAATTAGACTGGGAATAAGTGTGAAATTTACCAAATTCCCCTTGGATCTTGCAAGCACAAGGTAGGTGTGTCTCATTCTCACTCTGAGACAAGCTGCCAAATGCGGAGTGTGTGAGGAGGTGAGGGGTTTTCCCCCTCCTTTTTGCTTTTCTGAATTACCTTCCTCTCCCCACCCCCCCTTTTTTTTTCCTGCTAGGAATCACCCAGGCTTGTCCAGACAATGCAAGGACAGGGAGTTATGCAGGGACGATAATGTCTATAGGACACATGCATTCTCGCTTGTCATCTGTCTGCAGAAGGAGGTGGGGGTAGCACGGAGAAAGAGAGATGGAGCAGTCTAGTGAGAAATACAATGATGAGAGCAAAAGCTGAGCCACATCAGTTAATAGTCACCTCTCTCCTTCATGGGGGGGTACACACGGGGCACTGGATGAGTTTGGTGGGCTCAGGTGAATTGCCTATGTGTGAGCTACAGAATTTCATAAAAAGACAATGGAAGAATTCAACAAAACTGGGTTCCTCCTTCAAAAGCAGACCGTGCTGAAATGGGTGGGAAGGAGCATGCATGTGTGACGGTTGTCATCTTGGCCAAAGGGAAGGCATGTCCAATAGTGAGGGCACTAATCTGGGACTGTGGAAACCTGGGTTCAAATTCCTGCTCTGCCACAGACATCCTGTGTGACCTTTACCAAGTCGCTTATCTCCTCTGTGCCTCAATTCCCCCTCTGTACAGGTCCCTGCCTCACAGGTACATGACAGATCATGAGGGACTCCGATACTGGGGTATTGCAGACTAGGTAGATACTCAAGTAGAATGCTTTAATGCTAAGATTTTTCAGGACTCAGCCTGCCCCCTGCTAGAGAGGTCAGAGCTGTGTTTGGTGCACATTCACCTCCAACAAGGCAATGTGCATGAGCTGGAATGACTCTGCAACACAAGTTCACCACTGCCTCTACAAACTCTCCAGGTATGGGGACAGGGCAACAGGCCCTCCCTGGATAGCACTAACGACTTTTCAAAGTGCCTCAACTGCCCAAAGTGCTCTTTTTTTCATATTAGTAATTGTGGTTGTGCCAGTATTGCCAAAGGACCACACTAGAAGAGACCCCGTTGTGCTGGCAACACAGGTAGTCCCTGCCTGGGCCCACCTCTGGGGGGTAAATAGGCCAATTACCCTAGGGCTTGGTGATTCAACTGTGGCAGCAGCAGCAACTGGAGCTATGGGCCCTTTAAATCGCTGCCAGAGGGCCACGCTGCATGCTCTGGACAGCTCTGAGGACAGGAGTGTGCAATGCATTCCAGATGATGCTGAGGACTGTCTGCCCCATCTTCACGCCTTCCACATGAGGCCCTGGCCCTTCTGATAACATGGAGCCTGCCCTCTCCATCATGCCCAGCTGACTGTGGAGCCTGTTGGCTTCTCTTGAATCTAATTGAGATGGAAAATGACAATCCTGGATTTTCCCAGCATCTCCCTTTTTCAACCCAAGATTTCGGCTGCCCTGTGTCTTCCTCCTCCCCATCAGGCCCTCCGAGAACTTTGGAGAACTGAGGTTGCCTTCAATGTTGCATTAAACTTACTGTAATGCTTTGTGTTCCCAGATGTGGGAGGTCCTTGCGGAAACCTCTGGCTAGAAGGGTGAGAAAGCTAAGGTACTGTATTTTAAGTGGGCTGTGGGATGACTGGTACATTACTTCCCAGTTTTCTTCTGGTTTATTTCACTCAGGCCACATCTACACTAGCAAACTTATTTCAAAATTACTAAATTTAACTTAAGAACTCCGGATTTAACAAATTCTAACTAGTGTGCCCTCACTATGGCAAAGCATCAAGATTTGTCTAAGGCAGGCTCCGTTAATGTGGACACACTACCTCAGACTGAAAGACCCAGGAAACACCCTTTTCACACAGATAGGTCGTTTGCCTATCACTCAGCCTTCTCCCTGAAGGGCAGTGGGTGGCTTTTCTTTGGATCCCTATCCTCAGACCTGTCCGACTGCGGTGACATTAGCAGAAATTCAAACTGCTACCAGCTTCGCTCTCAGCATCGCTGGAATGTGCAAACCATTTCACCACACCAAGATGCAGTCCTTTACCACAGGTCCTTAACCAGGAATGACAGACCGCTAGCTGTAAGGGATCTCCTAGAAGTCACTTCAGTCCCTGCCTCTTCCAGCAGAGATGTCGAGACAAGAAAGGTGCAGATAAGAATGTTGGCTGTGGGAAGTTCCAGTGTGCAACAGTTCTAATACTTAGCACTAATGCTACTTTTCAGATGCTTTCCATGTGAGGATCCTGCAATGCTATAGACAGAAAGGAAGGGCCGAGCGCCAACAACTGGTCCAATGTGTGTGGAGTAGCTGTTCTGGAATCCATGTCAGTCAAGGTGTTGTCTTGCAAAGAAAATTCATCCCCATCACATTTCTCAAGTGACTTACTGTCAATTCTGAAAAGCAAGGTTCAAAGCTGCCCTAGACCCAGGGCCTGTCATCTTATTTGGCTTATGAAGTACCTAGCAGACAGTGCACCCCATATATGAGAAGGTGGAAGAAGGGATATTTTCTTTTGTCTCCCCACAACTTTCCTCTGATGAAAAGGGCACTCCAGCCTAACAAAGAGAGAAGACCTCAGGTCAGGCCAGGCTGCCTAGTGATGCATCTCTGGAGCTAGGTACAGCTCAACAGTTATAGTTCACCTCAAGTATCAGAGGGGTAGCCGTGTTAGTCTGAATCTGCAAGAACAATGATAAGTCCTGTGTCACCTTATAGACTAACAGATTTATTGGAGCATAAGCTTTCGTGGGCAAAGACAAAGTGGGTTTTAGCCCACAAAAGCTCATGCTCCAATACATCGGTTATTCTATAAGGTGCCACAGCTCACCTTGGTGCTTCTGTTTTTGAGGGTTAGCACATTTGGCCTGGGGTTTGGTCCACAGAGTCTTTTGGTCATTGCAAATTCCAGCCATTCAGCACTGGTGAGGCCCCTGCTGCCCTTGGGACTGCACAGCCTTTGAGCGTGGGAGGTTGCATTGCAGAACTGGGAACTGCCCACAGAACGGCTTTGCAATTAGTCGACAGCACTCCATAAACCCTGTGCTCCAGTTACACTGCCGCTCCTGTGTAACTAAGAAGTAATTAGTGCCGCTTTCCACAGCGAGTAAAACCCAAATGTCAAACAATAACAGAGCTGTTAAGTCATGTTTTTACTGCATCTCTGAAGCTGGACTCCGTGTGTCTCCTTTCTGCCAGAGCAATGTCATTCCCTTTGGCTACATTCATTTGCAGGAAGAGTCCATGATTTTAAAGTGACTGAGCAGTTAGACCCATGTTAATCACATGCAGACTCCACCCTTCTCGGATGGGGATATCTGTCCTCTCACTATACAGGGCACTTTGTGTCTCTCTTGGCAGAACACAGCTCCATTTGGTCCCAGGGTGTGGGCATGAGAGTCAGGCAGAAAATGGTTTTCCTGTCACTCAAAAATTTGGGATTTAAACATTTTCCCCTTTTGAAAAGTCAAAATCTAGAAAAGTTTCACAAACCAAAAGTCAAAGAATTTTGGTTCAGGTCAGTCAGAGCCTTTTGTGTTGAGGTGGACCACTTTTAATTTTTGTCAAAATTCTTTGCTTAAATTTCTAAGACAGAAAGCCATTCTGAACCAGAGAGCTAGCCTTTTTTTTTTTTTTTTTAAAGAAAAGGTCTACACAAAATATTCTGACGACTTAAAAACTGGTGTAAAAAATATTTGTAGTTGAACAAATCGTCAGAACAAGCCCCTTTTCCAGGAATGGTTCTGATTTTTGTTGGAAAACAGTTTCTTTGAAAATTTCCAAGTGACTTTAATCCCCATGCAATGGTTCATCTCCATCTGCATGTGTCATCTCTCTCTGTATAACTTGCCCTGGTAAAATCCATTCTCAGGTGCAGACTTGGGCCAGTGTCAGAGCCTGTGGAACTTCCAGTTACTGTGTAGGGAAAGTCAGGTTAGTTGGCCCTATCCCATAGCCAGAAGGGGTCTTCCTCTACTCTCCCTGCTGCCAACAGAGACAGGGCCATTCTATGAGGTGGAATAGCCTCTTGTACCCACAAAGCATAGACGCTGTCAGCTGGGTTTGTGCTTAGGCCCACCCTAGAAACTAGTGCAGATGTTTGAGAGACAATCTTTTCCCTCATGGCTTCAACTGATGCCTGCATCTTCCTGTGACTTTACTCTCTTTGGTAGAGGTCTACCAATACTCAGAGGCCAGTCAACAGCTGCCTCCATTCTTTGGGATTATAAATTCTCCAGGAACGTCCCTGTCCTTTCCTATATCAGCCTAGTCAGCAAAAGGTCGTTTTCAGTTGCATTCTTCTGGGTGGGTTCCTATCCACCCCCATCACCGCCATTCCAGCGCATTTCTTACAGCGTATTCTTTCTCTTGCCCTTTTCCAGTGGGAGATGTGGGTACACAGGGGCGTGCTTGGTTGTGGGGTTTGAAACGGACACATTGCTCTGCCTATAGAGAAGGCAGCCCACCTTGGAGCAGAATGGGGGGAGGTTTGGGATGGGCCTTGGTTCGGATGCAGTCTTTGTCCAGGAGCTTTAGGGCATCTTTTAGATATCCTGGGCCCAGGCCACTTCCTAGTAGCTAAGGACAGAGACCTTGAACTCGACACCTCAGCGAATCACAGATGTTAGAAATGGACAACTTGCCCTTGGCAACGCACAGCATAGACCTGCTCAGCAGCCTCCATTCATTCCAGCTCTGCATCCCCCACTCAGCTATGCCTATATCCCTCATTGTTGCCCTATAGCAACTTCTGCTGTTCCCACCCTGCTCTCTCACATCAACTCAGCAACTGCCCCTCAGGCCTGACCCCTAGCGCCCCTGCTATTCCTGTCCTGCCCCCTTACCTCAGCTCTGCCAAGGTCACTCAGCCCTGACCTACAACATGTCCTTGCTCTTCCAGTCCTGGGCTAATCCCATCGAGTCCACAGTCCCAAACCAGAGACAAAAGCTTTTGACTTTGGCTAAAGGCCAGTTAGTGTCCTGACCTCTTGGCACTGTGGATCCTGACAGGGATCTTATCTTTGGGACCTAGCTCGTACATTGCAGATGTCTGATTGAAGACGGCAGGCTTGCTTGGCGACACATGTTCTGTTTTGTTGACGTTAACCTAGCTGGTCAAGAGCAAAAGAGGCCCTGCCTAGCCCATCTCTGGCTGCTCCATCCAACTGGGCAGCTGATCCACCGTTCCCCAGTTCCAGAGACAAACCCACCCCCCTCTTTACAAAGAAGGGAACCTTGTAACACCCGCGTCCGTTGCTAAGGCAGCGGCTGCGGCGTGTCACAGGCAGCATGAATTATTGCAGCAGCGTACGCCCCAAGGCTTTCTGTGTAAAGCCCAGCCTGCAGTGAAATGGGATCCCAGAGTGGGGCAGCTGTAAATCGCCCTTGGAGCTGGCATCCAGAGATGAAGCACAGCTCTGTCCTCCCCACTGTGGGGGAGAAGCATGGGGGCTGTGTTGCAAGTGGTGTGCGCTTGACAGAGGCGATAGCTCTGCATATCTTCAGGCTGCCAGGGTGTGCTCATGTGGAGTCAGCAGGTAGCGCTGCATACTGAGCAGAGCCGGAGCGCTGACCTTGGACCTGCGCCTGCCTGCTGCATAGCATTCCCTACTACTCTCCCTATTCCACGGTTCCTTTTTCCCCTCCTGGCCTCACCCTGCTTTTCTTCTGCTTTCTCCAGTTCCTTTGAACTTGTAGGAGTAAAGGAAAATAAATTATCTGCCTTGAGGATTGCTCCAGGAGTTTTCTCTCCTCCAAAACCAAACTCTGCTGTTTTTAAAGTGGGATTTTATGCACTTCTATTGTGTTCTTTAACTTAATACTGGAACATCCCCATACTGCAAACCAGTGTTTCTCAACCAATGGTACAAGTACCCTAAGGGTACTCAAGAGAAGCCTGGAGGGTACATCAACACAACTAAAATGTGGAGAAAACTGAATTTTTGTTTTAAGTTTTACAGAGCTTTATTGTTTTTGTCCTTTTTACGCCCAAAAATCTCACCGCTCTCCCGGCTACAATTAAGTTGTTTAAACAAATGTGTTGCAATGGTAGAAAAGACATTTGTGTGGCTGAAAACTGTAGGTACTGGAGATACTTATAATTTTTTGTAAGGTTGAGAAACACTGCTGTAAACCACACATGCTTTGTCTTTCACAGGGACGCTGCACGTTGACTGTAGTTTTGTCTGGTAGGTTGATTTTGAGAGGCAGTTTGATCTAGGAACCAGCATGGATGCAGAAGATCTGGGTTCTCTACCCAATCCTAGACTGACCTGCTGGATGACCTTGGTCAAGCCACTTCCCCCCTCCATACCTCAGTTTCCCCAACCACCCTTTGTCTTGTATGTTTAGATTGTGTGTCTTTTATAGCATTTTGAATCTGTACAGCACCTATAACTATTGGGCCTCTGTCTCAGATAAGCCTTTTAGACACTACCACAGTACAAATATATACACATAATAGGCTTTATTGAAAGTATATACAATAAGCTGTGTTAGTTTCTCTTTTGAAAATGTCCAGTCAGGATTTTTAACGCCTTTGAAAAGGGAGGAGGATGTGGGCTGATACAAGGTCATCAATCACCCCCACCCTACCCAAAGCCCATGGTGTGTGCATGGCATGAATCTGACTAGATATTGAGTCTGATTCTCTTTGCAATTATACCCATAGGTGCTGGAACTGTAGGAGTGGAGAGTGTGGCAAGTTTACATCCTATGCAGGGTTTACAGTTTGGTTCATTAGCTCTCAGCAACAGCCCCGCCATAAATAGAGTTCCAAAACCCATGGTTATGCCCATTTTATGCCAACACTTGTCCACTGATTTCAGCGACACCAGTTCTAATTTATATCAGTACATGTGGGAGAAGTAATCCAGTGTTATGTCTGAGTGGCACTGAAACCAGCCAGTTTCATTCTCAAACAAAGTAAATGTATGTGTGAAGTGAATGGCCAAATTCTGTCCTTGGGAATGTTGGTGTAAAGCTGGTGTAGCTCCACTGAAGTAAGGAGGGGTATTCTGAACTGCACCAGTGTGTAGCTGACGGTTTATAGCAACTGCAATAAAAATTGCATCAACCGCAATAAAATAAAAATTATATCAAGAGCAGTAATGGCAAGTGTTGTCAGGGCCTCAGCTTGGGATGTTACTTCTCATCAAGCCACCTTGAGAGGGTTCATTTTGAATGCATCAAAGTTTAAATTAAGTGGGGCTACTATAAAATGATTTGATTCAGAATAGGGCCTTTGTTCAGTGCATGCTTGAAATGGATTGTAGTCGTAAAAGGCAGGTAGTTCCTTGAGTCAGTGCTTCACTTCTCAATCCTCATTTCTTGCCTCACCCTTGTACATGTCCCCAGATTCTTGGGGACTGTCTTCCCTCCTTCCCTCCCTCCCAGGTCTCCAAGAAGGGGCAAAGTGGCAGGAGTAAAATTAAGTAGGCCACCATTGTGCTGGAAGCTCTCTAGGGGCTAAGTGATGGATGGCAGGAGAAGGGTTCAAGGTACCCAGGCAGTGTTACTGGCAAGATGGAATGTGGCTTTCTCTGTAGCAGGGGGTGGGACTCCCACTGAATTCAATGGCCAAGACGAGACTCTTGGGACTTTCATGGTAGTGTCAGTCCAGCCACACCCAGACCACATCCCTGCCCTGAAAAATTGACCCTCTACAGAGGCAAGCCAAAGAAGGGGAGAAAGGAAGGTGCATTCTCCTTCACAGGATCAGAGCAGAGGCCAATGGAAGGTAAGTGACTTGCCTCCAGCCACCCAGAAGGTTAGGGGCAGACTCATTAGGCCTCTCACATAGGACCATCATCCCATGCATTGCCCCAGACGATCAAATTAATCCTGGTCCTCAGCACAAAAAACTGGCCAGGGCCTGGGCATGCCAGACTGGCCCCACCCTATTTTTGTTTGAGCTCTAGTTCAGTGAAGGGCAACCGAGGCTAGTGAACGGGCCACATGAGTGGCCCTCCTGGCCTGCCCCCTACCCCAGGCTCTCGGAGGGAATTTGGTGGGGGAGGAGGCCTGGGGCACAGGCTCTGGGAGGTGTGGGGGCACTTCTGTAAACCCGTACACTTTGCTTGGGCGATGCTTTGTTCTGGGAGACAAGTTCTATGGGCCTGTGGTGGGGGATGGGAGTGGGCATTGGGCGTTCTGGGCACCAACAAAATTACAAAGCTGCTGGCCCGGCTTTGCGCCTTCTTTTGAGATAAGGGCTGAGAGCGCCTCACTGGGCAAGGCAGGGTGCCCTGCTCTGTGCCCCCAGAAAGTATGGGGGCCTCAGCTAGAAAGAGTGAGGCTGGGGCAAAGCTGCCTTCAATGCTGCCTGGAGTGTGTTGTGTGGTACTTCTACAGCAATTTAATGGGTCCTTTTGTATTGCCGGGAGGGAGAATGTGAGTGACTGGAGAAACCATTTGTTCAAGAACTCCTAAACAGTAAGAGTTAGGGCCACCACATTTGCCATGCAGCTTCCTCTCACCCGAACTTCAAGCAAAGTCAGGGTTTAGTTGTGCCAAGGCAACCGGAAGCCCTAAGGAAAGGACTGTTTTCCATAACATGCAAAGGGAGGGGCTGCTGTTGGAAGGGACACAATGTAAGAATGGATACTGAGGGCAGCCACACTACCAAGGGAGTGGGCAAAGGGGATGGGGCTTTGCTGTCTTTCCTGCCAACACACCACTAAGTAGACTCTCCTGCCCCAACCCCTTTGTCCCCATCTTGGCCCTTTGCTATAGGGCATGCCCAGACAGGCTGCAGGACACAAGGGGTGGCACTGGAGGCCGGGGTGAATGCGCAGAGCCTGCTCCCTCCCCTCTCCCCCATTTACGGAGCCTGCAGGCCATCAGGGGAGGCTATTGGAGGCTGGGACTGGCCCTCGGAGGCGTACATTCTCCGACAAACTGCAGGAAATGGGGTGGGGGAAGGCCGCTGGAGGCTGAGGCTGACCCTTGGAGTCTCGCCCTCTTCTGCCAACAGCCTGCAGACCGTGGGGGACTCAGGAGGCCTGGATTGTCCCCCGTAACCAGTCACCCCACGAACAGTCTGCAAGCTGGGGGCGGGTGTGTCGCTGGAGGCCAGGGCCAGCCCTCAGAGCCTCGAACCATTGGAGAGGCCTCAGAAAATGGAGGGGCTGCTGGTGGTAGGACAAGCTCCTGGAACCTTGTCCCCCTCCCCCCATCCCTCAGAAAGGCTGCAGGCAACGGGATGGGTGCTGGAAGCCAGTATTGTCCTGAGCCTCACCTAGGGTTGCCAGATGTCCGGTATCCACCCGGACATTCCAGTATTTTCACCTCCTGTCTGGTAAAAAATTCAGAGAATACCGGACACCTAAAATGCTGGGCACCTGGCAATCCTACACATACTCAGCACCCATGCCTACCTGGTTCTGCAAGGCTACCGGCACAAAATGGCTGCCAACCAAAGGGGAGTAATGCTTCCCCTGGGTTTTAGTGCTCACCGCTCCCCTGTTCCTATCCCTGCACTCACTCTTAAAGGGGACAGGCTGTTTTATTTTATTTTTATTTTTTTCTTAAGTCTTAGAGTCCTTTTTTTTTTTCTTTCTCTCAACAACTTTGGTCTCTCCCTCCCCCCTTTATTTCCCCAGAATTTTTTCTCGGTGCTTTTTTTTGGGGGGGGGGGTCGGTATTTTTGTTTCAACCATCTGGCAACCCTAGCCTCACCCACCCACATCAAGCTACAAGCCAGGGCCTGCCATGCAGCCCCAGGCTCCCAGGAGGAGTCATCAACCAGGGAATGCAGTCCTGGCCCTTCATGAGGAGCTGGTGGCCAAAGACTCTGGCAGCCCCAGAGCCCCGGGATGAGTTGCCACCACCGGAATGCCAGCCTCATGCTCCGGGTGGCCTTGGTAAGCTCCTTCCCAGCCTCCCAGCTCTCTGTCCTGGCCCCCCTGCACCCAACCTCATGCCTGAGCCCCCCAACACACCCCACCCTCCGCCAAGCCCCCTTGCCCCACTCCCGGGCCCTGTACAATCATGTAAACAAAAGCATGTATATTTTCCTTTTAGCTTACGAAAACGAACTCAAACATTATTACAGGCCCCAGCAAGGCTGGGTGCATCTGCCAGTAAAACAATAATAAAGCAGTCCACAGGAGTGTGTCAGTGGATGCTGCATGGGCTAGGCCATGGTGGTCTGTTGTGAATTCACCAGCTCATTTATCTCTCTTGGGGATGGGCTGGGGGAAAGGGTGGAGAAGCACCATTGCACTTCTGGGCTCGGATGAGCAAAGAGGGCAATCTGATGGCAACAACCTTCCTAGACACTTGTCCCTGAATCCACCAAGGTGTTCAGGATCCTGATTCCTACTGAAATCCAGGAGTGCTATGTGCTGCTTTATGCCCCCTCCAAGTCTGCAGGAAATCTGGAGGTGGTTGTGAGGAGTAAGGAAAAGTTCAGAGCAAGTAGGGAAAGTGGAGCGGGAGGGAGGGTAGGTATCTGTCCACGCTTAGAGTACCCCGGCCTCTGTAGTACCTGGGAGGAAGGCAGGAGGGGATAATAAATGGATAATAAAGGGAAGATTCTCCAGTCAAACCATTGAATCCTAGTTCTTCTCCAGCCTCTTCCAGAGGAGACTGACGGGCTCTGTATCTGACCTTTCCCTGTGAAATGTCTGCTCTATTGTGCCACCCATGGCTGAGCTCTTCAGGGTTGGGGGCAGCCAAGCTTTGCCATGTGGCGCATCCCTGAGCAGTGAGTGAGCCTATCTTGAAATGGAGTCTCTGTCTTTACTACAAGACTGGCTTCCCCTGAAGGTGTGCAAGTGGGGAAGGGAGCCTTCTCCTCCAGCGTTGGACTCTGTCCGGAGCAGAAAGGCGGGTTGCAGGCCAGGTGTATGTGGGTAGTTTGCAAAGAAAGCAAATGCAGACCTGGACTGGAATGGCTGGGCGAGAGCTGCAGGGCACTGGGCTTGGAGGCAGCAGCATGGACTGGGGTCCCTGCAGAGATGCGTGTGGGAGACCAGAACGTGGGTTGCAGGAGCTGTGGAGTGGCACTGAGATGTATGGAGCTGTGGAGTTGGGGACTGAACTAGCAGTGGGTGCCAAAGGATCAAGATAGAGGTGCACTGGGTAGTGGCATGAGGACAGTTTGCACAGCCTTGCCACCTATTCCCTGTCCTTCTGCTCGCTCTCCCAAATCCAAAGATCTCGCCAGCAGCTTTCTTGCTTCTTTTACATTCTGCTTCCCACCACAGACGGGGCAGCCCTAAGGCACACAGGCTGACATCCAGGGGGCTGCTCCCCTGGCTGTGACTCCAGGGTCTGGCTCTGGCCCCTGGGAACCAGCACAGCAGCCGGTGTGACAAGGACCGAGTGTCCCTGCTCGTTAGACTCCGAGGAGTGGGCGAGAGCAAGATAGCGCGAGGAAAAGGACGTGTCAAATCAATCATATTTAAACAAAAGCCTCTCTGGCCCAAGGGGCCTTTTAAAAGCTGCTTATTTAATTAAAAGTCCCATTTTCCATATTTATGGCCCTTATTCAGTTAAATATTAACCGCCTGGGCCAGGACTGGTTTATTCTTTGGGAAGAGAAGTGTTGGGAGGTTCATTACTGCTGCCTGGATTTATCAGAGAGCCTGGCTGCCAGACAGCTGGATCAATGAGAAACAGCGCTCACCACAAACACACAGAGGCTGCTGGGCAAGCCGAGGCAGGAGGGGTGGGGGTGGGCAGAGAGCTGGCTCTTAAGGGCTGCGTGGACTTTACAGGGAACAAGGAAGGGTTGGTTGCAGGTCATGAGGTGTGGTGAGAAGATGGGACCAGGAGGAAGGGAAAACAGGTGTTTGGCCCAGCCCTATGGATAGGGGTGGTGAGGAAACAGCAGGAATATGTAGGGCTGAGGTGATCCTTGTCCTTGGTTTGTCACCCTGGGGGAGGGGGAGATGCCCAGTTGCATGTCCCACTAGGCCTATCATGGTCATGAGTATAGAAATGAGAAGCTTTGGGATGGCCCAGGGGATTGTATGGGAAGGGGGTTTGGGACTGGAATGTGGATAGACAGGTCCAGACCCCCTGCTCTGGGGAGGGTGCTGTCGTCCCACACCCAGTGTGGAAGCTGTATCCCTTCAAGACCCAGGGCTATTTGCCCAGATGTCTCCAGTCTGGGCAGTTGAGCTGGTTGCCTGTGTGACCTCAGATTCAGGAGGCCTTGCAGGCCAAGGCTTGAGCATCAGACATGAGAAGCCCAGGAGGGGGTTGGAGCTGGCAACCAGGTAGTTGTGCGGGAGGCCAGAACCCATGTCTCAGATATGTTCCCTCAGATATGTCCACCTCAGGGTGACACCAGGCATGATGTGGCAGGGTCTCATGGCCACTGTGAACAGCCTGCACCCTTCCCAGCTGGCTACTGGCTCAAAGCGCAGACCTGACCCAACTGTGGCTGCTTCCTGGGACTCAGCCATGGTGCAAGGTTAAGCCTGTTGCATGGCTTGAGAGACTGCACCTCCTGCACGTGACATCAAGGTACTTCTCCCTCATTGGGACTAACGGCCTATGTTAAAAGAGGGTGATGGGACTGAGTCGATACCAGACAGCACTGAAGGAGGACCCTGCTCGGCTAGAAGACTCTCCACCAATAGCCTGGTGGGTAGTTATAACCACCACCTCTCCACACGATGGATCCAGTCCCCCAGCTTCATTAGGTCAGGCCACCTTGGGCCGAGACAGACAAAGTTGGAGGCAAGAGGACAATGGAAACAGAAGCAAAGTCCCAATCTGAGGTCTGGCCCACTTAAAAGTTTTGTCAATTAGGAATGGAAGAATTGACACGTACACACACCCACACACACGAAATGGCAAAAGCCCTAATGTAGTTGCCACTGTATCAGCAAACTAGTTCTTTTGCCAGCATGGTTTATTTCATTGGGGAACTGGTATGTACTATACTGGCAAAGGAACTCCGTCAATGGATGAGCTGCATCACTTCTGGGAAGGTTTGCCCATGGAACTACACCAGTAAAGCCTTTCTAATGGAGGCAAAGCCTGAATCCAAACCAATCCCTCTCAGCTAGTTGCTGAAGGCCATACACCAAATCTGTGGTAGAGGTGGACTTAGAATTCAGGTATTCTACTCAAATTAAGAGCTCTAGACTTTTGTTAAGCTACTGCTCCAAAGTATGAGGCTATGGAGGGGGAAAGCAAAATGTTTTTAAAATTATTATTATTATTATTATATTTTATTTTATTTTATTTTATTATTTTTATCCTACCACCTTTTTATGCAGCTTCAACAAGAATGACACTGACATTTTCACTAAACAAAGAAAGAATTTCACTTTGGAGAGGGAAATTCCTTAACTTCTCAGTATTGCCACAGGTGATTTTGAAACTTAAATAATTTTTCATGCCAGCCCATATACCTTGCATTTGTTGTCAAACAGAATACTCCCCCAGGGTCAAATACAGGGGCCTATCCAAATGCTCCTTGACCAGGTCTCTGGCGTGTTTCTAAAACTCTATGGCAGAAAGCCCAGGTCTGTACAAAACTGATCAGATAAGCAGCATGCACAAGTGGGCTCATGCTACATTCCAAACCTGCCAGATGACGGTAAGCAACAGGCCCTCAGCTATACACTTTTGAAAAGCAACCAGAGACAGAGTGGTCTTGGACACTATATTAAAAAACAAGCTTGGGGCAGGTTGGAATTTTTTTAACAATTTTTTTCCCATTGAAAAATGCCAGTTCATCAAAAAAGAAACTCTTTTGGTAGAAAAGCATTAGTTTTGATGTATTTCCCATATTTGTAAAAAAGGGGGAGAGACCAAAATTGTGAAAATATCCTGTTTTGACATTGTCAAAAAGATAAGTGTGTTTTGATTTGAACTACCTTTTTGTTTCAAAATTTAAGTTAATTTATGGTTTCAGCTATGATTTTCAAAACTGAAATGAAATGTTTCAAAATTACCAAACCAAAACATTTAAATGGATCCAAACTGTTTTGAGTTTTTTATTTTTTTGTTTTTGTTTTTGGGAGGGGGAGGATGGAAAGAGGAAGGATTTTTAGTTTGTGCAAAATTTTGAGATTTCAGCTGTTCATCTTGATTCATGACAGGAATTTAAAAACATCTTCGGTGACTTCAGTTCTTCACTGTCTCTTCCTCTAATCTTCTGTGAGATCTTGCACGAGTTACATCTCTGTTATTTCTTGCACCATTTATCATAGCTATTTGATTGTGAGTTCTTAAGTCTGGACAGTCTATTTCTGTGTGTTTGTACAGCTTCTAGCAGGGAGTCGGCTTATATTTGATTGAAACATCTGGATGCTGCCATATTGCACATTGTAATTAACACTGAGTTTGAATTTAACCTAAGCACAGTACCTGTGAAACCATTTGTGAATTCATTGGAGAAAATCTGACACACACATGTGGACCCAAGAGCAGGGAGTTCCTGGCTGAAATTTTGTTCTGGTCTGTAGAACTCCTACTGGTTGACAAGAGACAGGACTTAACTGTCATGAGAATAAAGATGGTTCTTTATCAGGGCTGGTGGATACAGATAGCCTGTGATTGTCCTTGAAAGACTAATGTGTTCTGCGCTATCTCATTTCTTCCACATAGGGTTCCCCTGAGTCCTAACTTGGACTAAATATTCTCATATTTTATTGGTGCTTCAGCAGCATCTAGCAGCTAGCATCATCAGGGTCCTGTTATGCTAGGTTCTGCTTATACATAATCCAAAGGTGGTCCTGGCTCTTCCAAACTAACAGGCCAAGTTCAAACTGTTGAGTGATTATCTACGCTGCTGTCAATGTATTCTCACAGAGGATCCAACATGGGGAATAGATTTCAGTCCAGTTTGCACTGAGAACCAGACAAAATGGCTGTGTCTAGACTGGCCAGTTTTTCCGGAAAATCAGCCGCTTTTCTGGAAAAACTTGCCAGCTGTCTACACTGGCCACTTGAATTTCCACAAAAGCACTGACGATCTCATGTAAGATTGTCAGTGTTTTTGTGGAAATACTATGCTGCTACCGTTCGGGCAAAAGTCCCTTTTGTGCAAAACATTTGCGCAAAAGGGCCAGTGTAGACAGCTGAGTTTTGTTTTCCGCAAAAAAGCCCCGATCGCAAAAATGGCGAGTGGGGCTTTTTTTGCGGAAAAGTGCGTCTAGATTGGCACAGATGCTTTTCCACAAAAGCGCATCGTTGTAACGCGAACTCTGCGCCAATCTAGACGCTCTTTTCCAAAAATGCTTTTAACGGAAAACTTTTCCGTTAAAAGCATTTCCAGAAAATCATGCCAGTCTAGATGTAGCCATTCTGAAACTGCATAGGCAGAATCCCAAATTCCAAGCAATTTTTCCAATGTGGTTCAAAGATCAGTGCAGACAGGATCTTAATGGGAAATGCCAAAGCTAGTAAATTCTTTTCAGCCTAATTCATATTATAAGGCTTCAGCCTTTCTAATGGGAGGGCAGTAATGGTTGCAAGTATTCTGCCTTTCCTGTGCTCTTTATTGGTTAGCCCCAATGGTTTCTGAGCTCCAAGTCTAAATGTCCAGTGGATTATGACTAACTAGACCTCATACTCTTTGCTGCAAGACAGTGTTTGTAGTCAGCCTCTCTGCTGGGCTGTTCAAAAGGCATGACTTGATCCCAGTCTATAAATACCAACATAAGGAACAAAAATTCTGATAATGAACTCTTCTGCCCCACAGACAAAGGTGTAACATGATCCAATGGCTGGAAGTGGAGACTGGACAAATTCAGCCTGCAGATAGGATGTACAACTTAGTGAGTCATTAACCACTGGAAGAATTTACCAAAGGTGGTGGCAGGTTCTCCAACACAAGCAATTTTTAAGACAAGATTGGCAACAAAAATAGGGGTGTAGAAGAGCTTCCATATGAGACGATGATAAAGACTGGGACTGGGCAGCTTAGAAAAGAGACAGCTAAAGGAGTAAGGGACAGAGGCCTGTAAAATCTTTAAGGGCGTGGAAAAAGTGAATAGGGAAATGTTATTTACCCTTTCACATAACACAAGAACCAGGGGTCACCCAATTAAATTAATAGGCAGCAGTTTTAAAATAAACATGAGGATATAGTTCTTCACACAATACACCGTCAACCTAAGGAACTCATTGACATGTTGTGATGGTCAAAAGTGTAAATGGATTTTAAAAAGAATTAGATAAGGTCATGGTGGATAGGGATGTAAATGGATAATCGGTTAACTGGTAGGCTGCATTCTTACTGGGTGATACTTACTGGTTACAGTTAACCAGCAGCCCAGCAGAGCTGGAGCAGCCCCTGGCCCGATACAGGCAGGGGGCTGGTCCAGTCCAGCCAGACCCGTGACACAGTGGACCCAGCCCGACTAGAATTGCTCACTGTGCCACAGACAGGGGGCACTCCAGCCCAGCTAGAGCAGCCCCACCTGAGCAGGCCATGCCTGCAGTGGGAGAGGGGGAGGGCCCACTGTACCATGATGTAGTTGGGGAACCACTCTGGCTGGGCTGGAGTGACCCCCCCCCCCCCCCCACACACACACACCTGTACTTATATAAGCAATTAATTAGTTAAAAGGGATTTTGCATCCCTAATTGTGGTAGATCCCATCAATGGCTGTTAGCCATGCAGCTCCATGCTCTGGTTGTCCCTCTGACTCTCAGAACCTCTACACTACAGGCTTCTTGCGCTTGGAAAAGCGATGCACTTTTGCACAAGTGAGCATCCAGACTGCATAGACATTCTCTCGCAAGAAAGCTCTGATTGCCACTCACAGAATGGCCATCAGAGCAACTGTGCTTCTTTCAATAGGCTGTTTTGGCACAAAAATCCCGTTTCCCCTCCACACGCACCTTTTTGCGCAAGAGCTCTTGCACACAAAGGAGTTATTCTTCGAAGAAAGAGGAATACCTATACCGCAAAACCCCCTCTGTTCTGTCGATTCACTGTAAATTGTCTTGCGCAAAAAGGTGTGTATGCTCTGCACGTTTTTGTGCAAAACCAGACCTTTTTGCGCAAAAACTCTGCAGTGTAGACATAGCCTCAGGGCAGCTGTTCACAGTCAGCCCTTCTGCTCTTGGCACCTATGAACATGCCTTCTGTAATAACCTTTGCCCTCCAACATCCATGAGCACAGAGGGGTGGTTCCTACAGTTCAGTCATCAGCCAACCCCATGATTTACTACTTAGACTGTGGGGGCTGTGGGCCCATTTTTTGGTCTGTGGTGTACGTCACCTAGCACAATGGGGGATCCTGGACTGCAGACTTTAGATGCTACCGTGCTGCTCCATGTGCTCACTGTTCCCCCAAGGATCCAAGGGCTAGTTGCTCATTCTGGCTGTCTCCAGCTGCATGGTCACTCAGAATGGCCAACATTATCATTAGACTAACAGCCAGAGCCAGGCAAAGGGGTGCAGAGAGAGGAGGAGAGCAGAGATGCTAGGAGCCAGGGACCATGAGTGCCAGCTCTGAGCACACACTAAACTTTCCCCCAGGACTGGCTGCATGCCCGGTGTGAATGAGAAGGGGGTGGTTATGTGTGTGTATGGGGGATGGAGGACACAATAGTTGCTGTTACCATTCCTCCTCCTGGAAAGGAGGACCTGCTTCTGAACTCTTGTCGCTCCCCCTTGTCATACAAGGGACGCTGCAAGCCAGGATGCAAATGTCACACTGCCTGACAGCATCCTACAGCCTCCCCGCCCGGTGTTGCCCAGGGATGTCACTTGACACAACCCTGCCATGGAAAAAGGCAGATGGGCAAAAGCACCTCCCTCACCAGCCCATCATGGGCAGAAATCTATGTCTCATTTCCACATCTAGCACACCAAAATGACATCAGATCACACAGCCGAGCCCCAGCGGGGACTTGCGCAGCATGGGAGGGGTGGGCAAATAATGAAATAGAGCTAGTCATTTTCCCCTGGGAGGCAGGGGTGGGGATGGCATTGGAGGGGGGGGGGGAGAAGGCAAGAGCAAGTGAAAACTATGGGGATGGTGGAGAAAGAGAGAGAGACACCAGGTTATCAGAGAAGTGTGAAGACAATAATGCAATCTGACATTTCTGAAATGAGCCCCCCTGGTTGCCCTGGCAACGGCTCACGTGGGAGCAGTTCCCGGGAGACGGCTCCGAGATGTACTATAAATGATGTTTGATTAGAATTTAAATCATTTAGGCGGAGAGAAGATAGGCCTTTTGTCAGCAAAGGGACCTCTGGGGGGTCAGCTGCTGAGCAGCTGGGCTCGAGTGTATTAGCCCCGGCTGCATGTTTTGCCAGGACTAGGGTGAAAGGTCAGCTGAGGGGTTGATTACTTTCACCCTCTCCTTCCTGCGAGTTTACAGTAACCTTTCCAGCTGGACAAAGTGGGATCTGGAGGCCAAAGCAAACACTGTTCAGCTAGGGGGCAGTGGGGGTGATGCTCTTTGGTAATGTAACTGGATTCTCTAACTCAATATACTTGGAGTAGTCAGGCCAGAGCTCCAGCTGCTATAAATCAGCAGAGATCCGCCTTCATGCCAGTATGCATCGATTGAGGATCAGGCCCATGGTTTTACTTTCCTTGATGTAGGATTGCAAACGTGACTCGTGTATAAAATAACAGGGACACTTCAAAATTCAACTTTTTCTTACTTTAAAGTTTTCCTGAGGAGCCAGGCCCAAAGCCTGCTATATTCTCTTGAGATTTGAAGACACAGGGTGGGGTAGATATGCATATAAAAGGAATGGTTCTTTATTAAGGTTGCTGGACACAGAGAAGCACCTCGATTCTCGCTACTTCTGCAGCTCCCAGCCTACGCTGCCGAGTCCTGGCCTTGGCACAGAAGAAGTGCCTGACTTTGTGCTTTCTTTGAGGACTTGCACTTCTCTGATCCCAGATGCGTCCTCTAGTGATGAGCAGAAGTTGAGGTGGGGTAAACCAGTAGATGAGCAGATGGTGCTGGTGGCCCTGCTAGCTTCTGAAAACATTAAGCTTTCATTTAAAAACTAGTCACTCAACCAAAAAACTTCTGAATGTGACCCAATGCTGTGTGCATAACTGTACATCCCAATGCAAATGGTATGTCCAACAGATATGTGAGTGGATTTGTCCAAGGCAATGTGGTGTTAACTCTGAAAGCTATTCAACTCACCCAGGAATATTGCTTTCCATTGCACTGTTAGTCATTTTAGCAAGAACTCTTATCCCCTCCTAAACACCTCCACTCTATGCCAAGAATTCTACAAGAATGTGAGAAATGAGATGGGCAACACAAGGCAGATGACATAAAAACCATCTAAACTTTTTCCCTGCACTAAAACCCAAATGAAACTATATACTATAGGCCACCTCATAGGGCTGAAAAAAGTGGAGTAATTGCTTTTAAAATATTTTATTTCTGCTCCCGGATCCATGTTGGGGCTCAGACTGAAAACAGAGAGAATGCAAAGGTTGGGAGGCTGTTCTGCAGGAACTGTAGCCTGAAATAAAACAGGAAATATTAGAGATGTTGCAAGGAACCCTGTTTATGAGAGACTTTTATCCTGTTTTATAGGAATGGGCTGCAGGAGTCTGAGCATTCAACCTGGCAGCAGACCTGTTGCTTAACAGCTTGAAAGAGTCCAGCTCCTATAGAATTACCAGTTGCATCTCCCTGCTAAGAGAAGCTTTTCTTTGCAGTGTAATGTTTCAACTCTGCAGGAACTTGGAAGATACAAAGTGAGACACCCTTAGGCCTTGAGAACACATCTGAGCAACTAATAAGCTAGGGAACACAGCGGTCATTTGTTGTGTCTTTAGACCCATTGGACAAAATCTTTGTTCTGTGATGTTGCAGAGACTCCACCTGGTATAGTAATATCCTTGTACAACTGTAAACCCCGAGGCGAGTGGTAACAGGGTTACCCAACGTCACATATATGGGTTACCCAACATCAGAATGTGATGGAGTCACCTTAGCTCCAGAAACACCGTGAGCCTCTCCCAATGATCTGCAAATGGTGCTATTCTGTGAAAATTAGCAGGTGGCAACCCAAATTAAAGCAGCTTATTTCTATGGAAATCATCTACCCTGACTTTAGACCTCATGTCAACTCATTGGTTCCCATGGTGAGCCAGGAGGGGAGAATTTGTCCCTATGATGATGACAACTTTTTTGCTACGTGTGCATCCTACAGTGGATTGAGATTCCTCATGACTCCTGGCTACAGCACCTTCTGACTGTGAGCCTCAACTCTGGCATGCTGGGACCAGAGAGGAAAGGGTGCTGAGAGTTTACTTTCTTTATCCTGGTCAGTCTCGTTCTCTCTCTGCTGATACTACTATTCGTGGCAGGACCTTTGAGGCAGAAAATGTCTGCTGCTTACTGAGCCATGATCACCCACTTGTTTCATACAGGCCACCAATCTTAGCCATCAGGTGGCAACCATTTTTGGTCATTGGCTTAAAGTCAAATCCAAGACTGATGGTAACAGAATATGGATCATGATCCAATCCCCCTCTGCCATCACTGCCCCCAGTCTTGAGCTAATATTTAAACTGACCAACCTTTCATTTAAAAATGTCAAAGGGCTGTAACAACAAATAGCCTGTTTGTTTCCCTAACAGGGATGAGCAGCACATGTAAAACCACTCTGCTTTTGACCCCCAAGAACCAAAGTGGTGTTAAAGGTGAAATACCAACCTGCATGTGAATCTTCTGTCTTTCGGACTATTTACATTTTTATGGCTTTAATGTAGAGTTTTTAGGTTCAGTGAATTTTTAAAGCTCATTTTTCATTCCCGTGAAAATGCCACTTGATCCTGAAATTAGAGCTAACCTAATAAGTCTCCACGAATACTGATCTAATGAACAAGTAATCCTGTGGCATCTTAGAGACTATATATATATAAAATCCTGGGCTAAAGTGACTCCATCTATAGATTCTATATATTTTTGTTAGTTTCTAAGGCTATGTCTACACTATGGAGCTATTTCGGGATATCTCTAGTATATGGGATATATTCTGCGGCTTAAGAGCAAGCTTGTTATTTCAAAATATAACAGGCTCGCTATTCTGATGTCCCTCTAAACCTAATTGCACCAGGATTAAGGGATGTTTCAGAATAGCGCTTTATTTTGAAATTTGGTGCTGTGTAGACGGTGCCAGATTTTGAAATAAGCTATTTCAAAATTAACTCGAAATAAGCTAGGCAATTTGCATAGTGCAAATTGCCTAGCTTATTTTGAGGTAAGGGTGCTGTGTAGACGTATCCTAAGGTGCTACAGGACTACTCGTTGTTTTTAGTTACAGACTAACACAACTACGTATCCAAGAGCGATCTAATGACTTTAGCCTCCTTCCTGATTTATGGAGTATCCATGAATGATTCACAATGTCCTCAAAAATATTCATAATTAGAATCTTGCCATCCTGGTTTCAACCACATATTTTGATAATGAATAATAATACTTCACATGAATAGTAACATTACATGTTGTGTTTTTTAATTGTGATTTGGCCAGTAAGTCACATGGTACAGCTTAGCCTTCTAATTGGAAATGCATGCCATCCCTGCTGAGGCCAGTACTTATATATGCAAGTTTAAAATTCTTCAGGCACGTGACTTTGAAGTTCATTTCCAGCTAAAATGTTTGTCCAGCAAAACTCACCCTCTTGACTATGCCCGGAAGATGAACTTGAAGAGAAGATGAAAGTGACAGCAGAGAATTCATTTATTAAATAAGACGGATTTCAAATCTCCAAATGAAGGATGTCTATGTCCAGTGCAGTCATTGCTTTCAAAGATGGTTTACAGAGGCTCAGGCCAAGCCTCTTTGAATGGAGCTGCTAACTCGAACTAGGTCATGCTATCATAACATAAGAACAGCCGTACTGGGTGGCTACGTCTACACTGGCATCAAATGATTTTGCAGAAAAACTTGCCAGTCTAGACACAGCCGGTCAGAACAAAGGTTCATCTAGCCCAGTATCCTGTCTGCCGACAGCAGCCAATGTCAGATGCCCCAGAAGGAGTGAACAGAACAGGGAATCCTCACATGATCCCTCTCCTATCATCCATTTCCAGCCTCTGACAAACAGAGGCAAGGGTTACCATTCCTGCCTATCCTGGTTAATAAGTATTGATGGACCTAACCTCCAGGAATTTATCTAGTTCTTTTTCGAACCCTGTTAAAATCCTGGTCTTCACAACATCCTCTGGCAAGGAGTTCCACAGGTTGTATGCTACATGAAGAGAAACTTCCTTTTGTTTTTTTAAACCTGCTTGCTATTAATTTCAGGTTCTTGAAGTTCCATATTCCAGTTCAATAGGCCTGATTCTGATTTCTCTGACACTGGTATAAATCAAGAGTCAGTCCCATTGAAGTCTGATACTAGTTTTACTCCCATGTCATGAGAGTAAAACTAGTATCAGAGAAAGGTTCAGTACCAGTTGAATCTTACTATTTTTAAACAGAGAAAATATACAGGTGGGTGGCTACAAGGGCTGGCTCATGTAGCAAGTGGGTCCTGATAAGTAGCTACTATGAGATACCTGAAGCAAATTGAATCCTTTTTTGGTCATCAGATTCTTTGGTAAATATTAACTCAAGTGTAGGAGCATAAGCTTTCATGGGCAAAGACCCACTTCGTCAGATGCATGACGAAGTGGGTCTTTGCCCATGAAAGCTTATGCTCCTACACTTCAGTTAGTCTATAAGGTGCCACAGGACTCCTCATCACTTTTGCAGATTCAGACTAACACGGCTACCCCCATGATATTTGGTAAATATTGTATTCTATGCAGCAGTCCCATAAATGAAGAAGTTTTTACTTCCTGCATATAATTTATTTGTTTGCATTCTCATATTAGGAGTGCACATAAATATTGTATTATTTGCATATGTAGCAAACACTAATATATAGCTATATTATTTGTGCATACACTGTATATATGAATGCATATATTTGCATATGCAAAATGTATATAAATACTATATTTCATGCATTCGCACATGCAGCATACATATGTACAGTGCTCCCCAAAAAAGGTGACGTACCATCACAAAAAAAGCACTGCATATGTATATAAACACAGATTACAATAGGCAAACATACTTAGCATGCTACACATTGGGCTTTCATTCTATGTTTCTTAAAGTCAATGGGAATTGCGATAGAGGGACGCAAGGGAAATAGAAGTTCTATCAATGCTTAGAAACAAGCCTAATTATAACTAATAAGTAAACCTACTAAGCAGTCTGTTGAGTAGTGTACTAAGGAATTAGAAGGTAATATATAAAGTCACCACTGCCTCATTTCATGGAGACAGTTGGGAAAAGCGGTGCAATTATGTCAGTACAGAGTATTTATAACATGGGTTTGTGGCCTACAATAAAGCATTAGTCATTCATCAAGTGTACATGCATGCAGGCTGTGAACTTCAGGAACTTTCTGGAGTAGGATCCCTGGTGCCAAGTTACACACTCTTCATGTCCATCATAATGAATTCAAGGTTGAATACAGTGGGAGATTCAAATTCAAACTGTACAGTGGCAAAGCTGAGTAACAGGTGCCATATTTTGGTTGCACCAATTGAAGAGGTTAGTTTCTTTTTAACAGAATGGGATGTGGATTTAAGAAGGCCCCTATTATGGGGCTGAAAGCTAGAAAGTACCTTTGCTATAAGGGAACTTTTACTCCATCAGTCTCCTATTGCAGTCTCCCTTTCAGTGCTCTTTAAAAAAAAAAAGGTCTTGTAACAAGTTTAAAGCATTATTTTAATTAAAAAAAGCTTCAGTTTCTCTGTGTTTTCCCGGAGGTGAGTGTCCTGTATTTCTACAATGAAACGTACCAGGGAGGATGGCAGTAGAGAGCTATCCAGATGCCTGGAGAATTATCTGCAGTAAGAAGAGATGGTAATGCATTGTAACATTTGGGTCTGAGTTGGATTTTGTGCTCCAGTCTATCCTACATAAAGCACTGAATGCCCAGCTGACTATACAGAGGTGAAACCCCATCCTTCCTGGCTGCATACAATAGGGAATTCTGCCTGTGTGCAGGGCACAGCCATATCCAGGAGGGGGAACTTCCAGCCGAACAATGAATCCAGAGAGATGGGAAGATAAGAACATAAGAACGGCCATACTGGGTCAGACCAAAGGTCCAACCAGCCCAGTATCCTGTTTGCCGACAGTGGCCAATGCCAGATGCCCCAGAAGGAGGGAACACAACTGGTAATCCTCATGTGATCCCTCCCCTGTCACCCACCTCCAGAGAAACAGAGGCTAGGGACACCATTCCTACCCATCCTGGCTAATAGCTATTGATGGATCTAACCTCCATGTATCTATCTAGGTCTTTTTTCAACCCTGTTAGAGTTCTAGCCTTCACCGCATCCTCTGGCAAGGAGTTCCAGAGTGAACTGAGTGAAGAAAAACTTCCTTTTGTTTGTTTTAAACCTTCTGCCTATTAATTTCTTTTGGTGACCCCTAGTTCTTATATTGTGGGAATCAGGGGCGGCCCGTGAGACTAGGCAAACTAGGCAGTTGCCTAGGGCGCCGCCGGCCCGGGCGCCCGATGATGATGTCATGGGGCACCAGAGCACCTTGTGATGACATCATGGCCATTGACGGCCATGCAGACGGGGGCGCCGATCACACCTTCTGCCTGGGGCACCAGCTGTTGCAGCCGGCCTCGGACCGCTCCTGGTGGGAATAACTAAATTGCTTTTCCTTATTCACTTTTTTCACACCAATCATGATTTTATAGACCTCTATAGACATGATTTTCATATTCCCCCTTAGTCTCCTCTTTCCTAAGCTGAAAAGTCCAAATCTTTTTAATCTCTCTTCATATGGGACCTGTTCCAAACCGCTAATCATTATTGCTGCCCTTTTCTGAACCTTTTCCAATGCCAATATGTCTTTTTTGAGATGACCACATCTGTACTCAGTATTCAAGATGTGGGAATTCCATGATTTTATATAGAGGAAAAAAGATGTTCTCTGTCTTATTCTCTATCCTTTTCTTAATGACTCCTAACATTCTGTTTGCTTTTTTGACTGCCGCTGCACACTGAGTGGATGATTTCAGAGAACTATTCACAAGACTCCAAGATTTCTCTCTCGAGCAGTTGTAGCTAAATTAGTCCCCATTATATTGTATCATAAGATGCCCCAGAGAGGGGAGAAAATGAGAGGCAGGGTGCTGCCAACTATTCTCTATGCACTGTGGACACAGCTGCACCATGCAGCAATGTTGACAGAGTGAGATCTGTCTAACAGGCCACTCGATAAGAGTGCAAACTGGTTACAGGAATGGACTTGCTATTCAGCAGCCATGCACCTGCTGGGTAGCCCAGGGAAGGCCTTTAGTAACTTTTTGACACCCGCATATCCTGACATGATCTGTGTTAGATCTCCTTATCCTGCCAGCCTGAGAAACCTGCTATAATAACAGGATATTGTAAATGCAAAGACAAGTTGCTGGTGCACATGATGTAAGAAGACTGAGCCGAGATTGCCCCAAATGTGATGAACTTAAGCCCTTACCTAGTTGGAACCTACCTCACTAATAGCTATTTGGCCTGGCCAGTTAATCTACCTATTAGATTAGCCTGACAAGTGTCTCACAAGTTGCAATGTGAAGGAAACTGATCTATACTTTTAAAAAATTAACACTGAATTGATTTTATTTGTTTGCTTTGCAAAATTGCAGGCTCAGATTTAAATGGGTTGGGATCCAGAGGTCTAATTTCAATTGAAGGGGATTCAGACATCCAAATATCCTTACATGGCCGTGTGAATCTCATCCTGTGACACTGAATGATGACCCAGCCTAAGCGAAAAAGGATTCTCATTAAAGATGGGATCAAATGCCCGGTAGAGACAACTTTCCCGAAGCCTGGCAATAGCTGAATTCAGATTCTGGTTTAGCTCACCAAATTTAGAAGCTTATCAGATCTTTCTCTGATTTGAGGGCTGAGCAGCTCTAGATTTATAAGCTGGACTTATCCCTGCTGACACTATGGCTACGGCTACACTACATGCTTTGCCGAAAGAGGCAATGCAAATGAAGTGCAGACTAGCATTTTCTCGTGCTTCATTTGCATACTCTCTTTCAGTCTGTTTTTGCTCAAAGGGTTTTTGCACAAAAATAAACAAACAGTGGGCTGTTTCCTTTTTGCACAAAACCCCCCTTTTGTGCAAGATCCTTATACCTCTCCGGAGGTGCATAAGGATCTTGTGCAAAAAGGGGTTTTTGTGCAAACAGGAAATGTCTGCATTGTTTGTTTTTGCGCAAAATCCCCTTGTGCAAAAACAGAATGAAAGAGAGTATGCAAATGAAGAGTGAGAAAATGCTAATCCATGCTTCATTTGCATTGCCTCTTTTGGCAAAGCATGTAGTATAGACAAACCTTGAGTCCTCATTCTACCCCAGCTTCCATCCAGAGCTGAGCAAAAACTTGGTGGTTTCACATGTATTTAACTTCTTTCATTTCTATGCAGTCTCTGCACTGCCAGCTCAAGCTGCCCAAGGCGGGAATGTTGCCCACTTGCCATGTTATCTGGAGCAAGACTTGGCCAGAAACTGTCATTAGGTCTCCAGGCTCTATGGATTCAGAGTGTTGGGAAAGAAGCATCTGAACTTTTGTGTGGGTGCATACCTGAAACCCAACTCTGAGCATTTCTGGTCCATCCATAACTACACATGCGATGCTGATTGAATCTTTTCGATATGTATTATAAAAGCAAGTTCATCCTTCAAAGGGGAAAAACCAGTGCATAACGTCATAACCTGCTTGCAGATGTACTCTTATTCACATGGCTATAGGGACCAAAAAAGTTACACCCATGTCCCCTCTCTGCCACTAACTATCCTTCTTAGCCAGTATGGTATCCACACCATTATCTGTTAGGAAGAAACCAAACCTATTCACGTAGTCAGTACCCATCCCACTCTTTGCTATTATGGTCCCATTTGCTCCACTGGTACCCATCCAATGCTTTGTTGGCATGGAACCCATCCCAACTTGTATACAACCCACTCTCTCATCTGGTATCTTTCCCATTCTCCCTTACTGGCCTTTGGTTTCTTGATGCTTAGATCTCCTAATCCAGCCAGTGGGATGGAGATATTGTGGATTATACAAAGTGTTGGTCAGGCTGAGGCATCAGGCTCCAGCAGGTGGAACACTGAGATAGGAACCAAAAGATCAAAGGTTCCTCTCTCAGCCAGCTCCTATTTCTTATATGGCTGGCACCTGCCCCAAAGTCATCATGTTCAGGTAGAACTAAAAGCCATTCTATTCCCATGGCACAAGCAGGAAAAGTCACTGATCAATTTGCCCAGAGAAATTGCTTGACACTTAGATGTAAAGATTCCCCTGGATAGTGTTTGACAACAGCCCCTTGATTTCCCACTCCCAAATCACACAATTTCCCTCCATAGTGAATACGGGTTAATCACATGCAGCTTGCCCTGCAGCTGAATGGGACCAAAGTTAATCGGAATATTTTAATCATTGCCATGAGCACTGCTCATTATGGTGATTTTCCTTTGTGGCTGCCTATGAGAGGTTCCCCCACCCCCCTTGGTGAGTAATACAATCTACAGTTTTGATTCCCACATTTCTCTTGGGATCCAAAGGAAAAATGCCTTACCCCTGTAACAGGGGAGCATAAGCAGACAATCCCTTAGCCCCAAAGGGACTGCTGTCATTCAAGGGAGATAAAAGATACTTTCTATGTAGCAGCTCTCACAGAGTAATGTTGCAAGCAAGATGGGTAATCAGAAGAGAATTAACATATCCTCTTACTACTCTGTTGGCCTGGAGGCTACCTCCAAAATCAGCCACTTTCAAAAGCTGCATCTTCAAAAATGTTGCTTTCTCAACTCCTAGGTGCAGGGTCCCTATTGGGAACAGCAGGCTCAGCTTGGACGTGAAGGGAAAAGATGGCTAAACAGAAATGTTTGTTGGATCATTACAAACAGCAGCTCTCTTTAGCTACAGCTTGCATCTCTTGAGTGTCTGAGTGCTTCCCAGCCCTAGAAGGATTTTACCCCGGTGACAGTTCTGTAAAGCAAGGCAGTGCTGCTTGCTCCATTTTACAGATGGAGAATCAAGACACACAAAGACTAGAGCATGGATCTCAAAGGTAAATCCATCAGTGGAAGTGAAGAGTTGGGCATAAGTGACTAGCCCAAAGTTATGCAGGAAGTGTGAGGTTGATCAGGACTTGAACTTGGTGTCCTAATTTCTAGATGAGCACCCAAACCTCACCTGGCTGCTCACCTGGAGAAAGGAAATTGGTAACCCACCTACCCCATATCTCATTCTCTTCCCCACCCTTTCCTTTCCAAAAGAGAGGTAAGATTATCATGAAACCAGCCTAGAGGAAAAGTGGACCAAACAAAGCCCTATGGTGGTAGAGAGTCCTGAGCTGGCTATTCTATACTATGCCCATCACCATGCTATCTGAGCACCTTCAAGGTGTGCTTTAAATAGTGCAGGAGCATTTACTTCACAAAAAGCTTCTTCAGAAATGTGTCCCTCTTTTCATAAAAAATGTCTGAACTTTGGTTACTATCTCCATGCCTTATCTCCTGGGGAGGGGAAATGGTGTAAAAGTTTGTTTATTTTTCTGTTAGTTTTGTATTCTGTTTGCATTAATGAAGACAAGTAGAAGAGATGCACTTTGCATCTGGAACAGAAGCTCTAAGTGGAGCTGGATGGGAATATCTTGACAAAAAATGTTGACTGGGGAGGTTCCTCAGATACAGGGCAAAATATGAGATAGAATGTGAGCTGTCCATCCCATTTTAACCATTAGCCCCATGCTAGCGTACTCAGTTGGGATGTGAAAGACTCAGAGCACCGACTCACAGATGAATGCCCTTACTGCTGGGTTACTCTAAGGGGGATCTCTCTCTCTCTCTCTCTCTGTGTGTGTGTGGGGGGGGGAGGTCTCTCTCTCTCTCTCTCTCTCTAAAAGAAGGTTGAGAAGTCACACTTTTTCCAGTGCAGAACAAATACAAATGTTGACATTTTTCATGAAGCACAAAGAATGATTTCTGACCTGCTCTAGGGATGAGGTTTGTAGTGGTTCTTTCTGGTGTTAGTTCCATGGTCCTAGACTGCCTCTCAAGAAGGGTGTCTTCTGCATAGATCAGCTTTGCCTTTGCAATAGATGCAATGTGCCCGAGGAGCAAAAACATTAACCACTCATCCTGAAGCTTTAAGGCTGCAGTCTTCTAGATATCGTAGTCCCAGTACATTCAGCACATTGAAGATATGGTCAAAGAGCTTTAGTTTGACTCTCTAAAGGGAGGTGTTTTGTGAGCACCGAAGATGAGACAGAAGCTCCCGAGTTTTAACCCCTGCTCTGGGTAAACTGGTGAGGACAAATCATTAGCCAGGGTAGTATATAAAGCTGCTCATAGCAGCAAAATTTCAAGTACTTTTTTTCACCGATGGCTGTGCTCACTCAAACCCAAAAGGGATCCATGTCAATTAAATGGATAAACCAGGCCCCTGCTTCTTGACTCAAGGTTTTGTAAAGGAACATGAGCTGCCTGGTGGCTTTTCATCTAAATCCATGTGACTTTGCAGGCTCTCACCTGGTTCCTGGTCTCAGACCCATCACCTGCATTGAGGCTAATTAGTCACAGATGGAGCTAAGGCAAATTCCATTAAAGGGCCATCCCACCCTGTGACATTGCTTCCACCTTGCTGTGTGACCTTTTACAAACCACTTAACCTGCCCCTGCCTTACTTTCCCCCAAGTGAAACAAGGATCATGTTGTCTAGGGCTTCTCTATGCTTGAAAGTTAACATGAAGGTAGGGTATGAATTTACAGCCCAATAGCTGTGCCTGAATAGCTATTGCACTTTGAATACATACTGTTCCTTAATCTGAAACATCTTTCAAGTGTAGACAAACCCTGAGCTAATTTTGACTGGACTTTCTCTGCTTTGTACTGATTGTGTGTTTGCGCCAACTCACCGTCTCCCTTAAAGGCTTTTCACCCCTGGCTCACTCCATTCCTGCCCTTGCTTCCTCCTGTGTGTTCCCCTCCAGTCATTCCTCTACCCTTCAGCGTCTCATCTGTGCTCACTTTTCTTTCTATTTACCTCATCCTCTCCCAGCTAAATCATAGATATCAACACGCACTTATATGACATTTGCTGCCATCATGTGATTCACTCTGCTTGCATGCCCAATCCTTCTCCTCCTGTGTGGCTGCCTTGTCTACTTATATTGTCAATTCTGTGTTTGTACTGCACCTAACACAAGGAAGCCCCAATCCTGGTTGTTCCTTAGGCACTACTGAAATAAATATAATTTAATAATTACAATCGGTGGCCCAGACTTGAAGCGAGGGACCCAGTGAGCCGTAACGCAGCTTGTTGTGATGGTGTAGGATTTAGCACATGTTAAAGGAATTACATCCCTGCTATCTCAATTCAGCTTTAATTCTTTTTGGTGCTGTAATCACAGAGTTCAGGGGACTGAGGTCAATTTCAGCTTTTCAGAAATGGATAGATGTTCCTTGTTGTTGGCTACAAGTGATATCAGGACTAGGAAGGATCCACTCTCCCAGAGTTGTTGCACTCAGTGGATACTAGCAACAGCTCCAGATGCTATTTCTGCCCACATCAATTTCCCTGCTTCTTCTTTACTCACCCAGTCTAACTTCCGCTGCCCTTTTCATTACAGATCTGACCACAGGAGGTGAGGGGGCTGACAGATCAGGAGCAGCTGAAGCGTGGGGGCAGGGAAGAGGGACTCTGAATGCCTGGAAGGCTGCCACTGGGAGCCATGCCAATCTTAAAATGGCCACTACTATTTGGTGGCCATTTAATGCATGCACAATCCAGATCTGGCTCACAGATCTCTTTGAGGAACAAGCCAACAAATTTGGGCTGTATTTAAAGGAGTTCAGGTGGAATTTGAAGGGAAGGGTAATTGTCAAGGGAACAGGCCATATATATCAGCAATGACTGTTCTTTGCCATAAATTAGAAAACTTGCTTATGGCAAAGGGATATTTCACTCCACACTGTTCCCTGTGACACAGAAAAAAAGCCAGGCTTGGAGATCTTGCTTATGATAGCTGGGCTGGTGGTTCAGAGAGTCCCGTAAGTTTTCCATTGCTTTAACCCCCTCGCCACGCTCTCTTAAAGGTGAATATTAATGTCCAAATCATTTCAGCACAAGGCTCCGCTCTTCAGGCTCTGCGATGGTGGGTGACCAGTGAATTTGCAGACGGGCCCAGCAAACCTGAGTGTAATAGACAGCCAAAGGTTAGTGAAGCTGTTTTGCCAAATTTATGCCTGTTCCTCTGTCTGAAGCAAAGGAGGGGAGTGAAAGCCAATGGGAGCCTCGCAGGCACCATTGCTACTCTGACTTGATAGCCTTATATATTACGGTGTATAAATGGCTGCACTCTAGGAAGTATCGAGCGATGTTTGTAGAGAGACAGTGCTGGCTGTATCAATGCTCCCTCATTCATCATGCTGCCAGGGGTACCTGGCCTCATCAGGGCTGTGTGAGAAGGGAGAGAAGCCAGATTTGTCAGACAGGTGGCTGACCTCATCTCCTCTCCTAAATCAAATTGTCCTCCAGTTTGCTGGTATGACCATGTGTCTGCCTGTGTCAGGAGTATGCTTATGGAGATTGCACTAGGTCACACTGGAGTAGATTGGGAATAACTCCAGTCAAGTCAATGACATTGCTGTGGATTTACACAAGCATCACAAAGGGAGGCAGGAGGTGAGGCAGCACTGTCTAATGGGCAGAGCTCTGAGCTGGGAGGCAGGAGATCCAAATTCTATTTCCAGCTTTCCTGATTGACCCTTGGCTAAGTCATTTCCCTCTTTCTTGTCTATTGGGCTCTTTGTGGAAGTGACTGTCTTTATAGGTAAGTACCACACCTGGTACACTGGGCCTGTGATCTGGACGTTTGCCCACACCTACTCCTGTATTGTAAAGCATTATATCATAAAATCATAGACTCATAGACAATTAGGGCTGGAAGAGACCTCGGGAAGTCATTGAGTCCAACTCCCAGCTCAAAACAGGACCAGTCTCAACTAAATCACCCCATCCATGGCTTTGTTAAGCCAGGTCTTAAAAACCTCTAGGGATGGATATTCCAAGAACTCCCTAGGTAACCCATCCCAGTGCTTCCCCGCCCTCCTAGGGAAATAGTTTTTCCTAATATCCAACCTTAATCTCCCGCACTGTAACTTGAGACCTTTGCTCCTCATTCTGTCATCTGTCATCACTGAGAACAGCCTCTCTCCATCCTCTTTGGAACCTCCCTTCAGGTAGCTAAAGGCTGTTATCAGATTTCCCCTCACTCTTCTCTTCTAAATAAGCTCAGTTTCCTCAGTCTTTCATCATAAATCATGTGCTCCTGCCCCCTAACAATTTTTGTTACCCTCCACTGGACTTTCTCCAATGTGTCTACATGCTTTCTGTAATAGGGCCCCCAGAATTGGACACAATACTCCAGATGTGGCCTCACCAGTGTTGAATAAAGGGGAATAATCACTTCACTCGATCTTCTGGAAATGTTCCTCCTAATGTACCCCAATATGCCATTAGCCTTCTTGTCTACAAGGGCACCCTGTTGACTCATATCTAGCTTCTCACCCACTGTAATCCCCAGGTCCTTTTCTGCTGAACTGTCGCTCAGTTGGTTCCTAGCATGTAGTAGTGGTTGGGATGTTTTTGTCCTCTGCACTTTTCCCTGTTCAACCTCATTAGATTTCTTTTTGCCCAATCCTCTAATTTGTCTAGGTCCTAGAATATGGATTCATATTCTTTAAAACCGAAGCAAAATAGCCACTGAAGTCAGTAACCTCTGCTGCTGATGTGCTACTGTTGAATTCTCCAAGAGGGATCAACGCAAGAATAGCTGGTAAATAGCAGAAGAGGCAGGTAGACTGAGACAGGCAGTTTAGTGCAGTAGATAGTAGCCACGATAGATGTGATCTGGATGGGTTTAAGACAGATAACCACAGAGCCAGGTAGGAACATGCAGAGAACATGGAGAGACAGCAGTGATGTATGGATGGGTTTATAGACTGACAGAAGCACTGGCTGCTCCTGCTGGAGATAAATGGTGTGGAGAACTAGCTGAGGGCATTTGTGATAGGATAGGGTCAAGAGGACAATTAGGCCTAGTAGGGCAGGATGGACAGTTCCACAGCTGCACATCTGAAGTTAGTGGGCTCTGGTGGAGCAGAGATCAGAATCTGATCCCTGAAATGCACAGAACTGTGAAGAGAAGGAGAGCTGTAGGCACCAGCACTGCACAGGTCCAGAGCAGAGCTATTCCTCCCCCGGTCAATAATGATAATTCTCTATGTAGACTTTGGGGCAACTCACCCGTCCAGACAGAATATGGAGTGTATCGCTGCCAGCAGGAGGCTGAAGGCTCTGAGAGGCAGGCAGAGAACAGAAGCTGGGGCAGTCGGTAACACTGGGGAACAGGCAGACTCTGCTCTACCAGTCCTCTGCTGCAGCTAGCCTGGTTTTCTTTGCACCATCATTCCAGGTACATCTAGACTTACTTTCACTTTCGAAAGAAGACATGAAAATTCGACAGTAATTTGCATATCTTCTTCCGATCGCTTTTTCGAAAAAGCAAGCAGTTTAGGTGCAGTTCTTTCGAAAAAAACCTTTTTTCAAAAGCACCTGTAAACCTCAATTTTTGAGGAAGAAGGTTCTTTCGAAAAAAGTGGTTTTTTTTTCAAAAGAACTGATTGCTTTTTTGAAAAAAAAAACCCTCTTTCAAAAAAGCGATCAGAAGAAGATAAGCAAATTACTGTCAAATTTTCATATCTTCTTTCGAAAGTGACAGTAAGTCTAGACACACCTTCACAGAATTACTGTGTCAGAAATGGAATTCCCTGAATGAGGCCAAACCACTGCCAAGGTTAACAAGCACAGATTGAGGGGCTCAGGAATTGGTAATGGGTAATAGAATGTGTCACCTGTTGGCCGGCGTTTTGAATCTTGGCCCAGGCAGTTGATGGAGTGCATGTATTGCCCCTAATCCCTTGGGTGCTCTTGGATTTCAGTCTCCTGGGTACGTGATCCTAAAACAGAGGCACTGCTTGTTGCAGTTCGCTCCATTTCTGCAGTGGCCTTTTCTAGAGGTGGAAAAGCAACCCCTGACGTGTTGCCATTGACCTCTTCAGGAAAAATCAGAGCACCTACACTCTGCTCCTTGTTCAGCAGCCTTTAAATTCCCAGTGTGATTGACTTGGCTGGGGCCTACATGTCCCAATGTGAATCCGACATCTCTTTCCCCTTTCCCTGCAATTCACATAAAACAAAAATTTCCCTGTGGTGATAGAGAAGGACTGAAAGAAATGCACTGACGGGTGAAAAGCTCCAGTACCTGGCACAGTGCTGATGGGCACAGGAGCTAGCAGAGTGGGCAGCACAGACTATACTAGAGAGCACAAGTGACTGGCAGAGTGGGACAAGTACCCTACCAGAGAATGGGATATTCTTAATAGGGCCAATCATGTTTTCAGTGCCACATGGCCATGTTGCAATGAAAACTGGGAATTGTGAAAAGGTCATATTCATCCCTGGTGTTACACCACTTGCTTGCACTAGCTAGAGCTGGGCTTCATCTTCTATTGGCATGATCCTGAGGTGCCACGGGGCACCCTCCCTAAAGTCAGTGGCAGCCAAATGTGCTCAGCACCTAGCAGAATTGACTCAAGAGTTTAGATCCAAGCTCCTCTGAAATTCAAGATGTATCTGTTATGCTGGTGAAAGCCAGGTGTAAACTTTGTATCTATCTGTGGCTGTTGGCATTCAGATCTGGGCTTTGCTTATGGTCAGTCTACAGTCAGAGGTATCTTACATGCATTTGTATTTTCTAGATTTGTATTGGGTGAAGAAGATAAGCCCAGAGCATCAGAGTCTTGAGTGGTTGTGTTTAGTGGGCCCAAGGTGCAATAGGGAGGGGGAAAAGGAAGCATTAGTCTAATACTCGGAAGACTTGAGTTCAATGCATTCTCTGCCACAAACTTCCTGTGTGACCTTGCATAAGTTTGTTAGCCTGACTGGACTGCGGGTCCCTATCTATAAAGCAGACCAGTGTTTCTCAACCTATTTTTTATAAAGTACCTATTTAAAAAAAAAAATTATAAGTACCCCTAGTACCTATAGTTTTCAGATACACAATTTTTTTTCTGCCATTGCAACACATTTGTTTAAACAACTTCATCGTAGCTGGGCGGGCAATGACATTTTGGGTGTAAAAAGGACAAAAATAACAAAGCGCTGTAAAACTTAAAACTAAAATTCAGTTTTCTCCAAATTTCTGTTGTGTTGACGTACCCCCCAGACTTTTCTCAAGTACCTTTAAGGGTACTTGTACCGCTGGTTGAGAAACACTGAACCAGGACTGTAGTACTGCCCAACCTCTCAGTGGGACTATGAGGATAAATTCCTTACATGTAGTGCAGCCTCAGATATGATGAAGGGGGTCATGGAAGTACCTGTAGTAATCAGCAGGCTATTTGGCTAGGTTCTGCCCAGCATTGCTTGATAATTTTTCCTTAGTTAATATGTTGGTTTTGCTTTATAGTGAGCTATTAATGTCTATAAAGGATGTTTTATTACACAGTCTTTTAAAAAGATGGTATTGTGGTGCTACCTGTGCTGCAGATCAACATTCACATGCACAGGGGAGGGGAATACCGGAAAGGAATAGCAGGGGGAATAGAACAGATGGTAAAGGGCAGGAGATGGAAAAGTGGCGAGGATAAAAATATATAGTTTTTAAAAGCTGTAGTGCCTCTTTCTATCGGCGCAGCACTCACCTTGTCTTTTTCCCTGCTGCCTCTTTGCATTATATACCCTAAGTGGCTTTTAGGTGCTTATTTAATGGCATCAGAGTTACAAGTGGTTGGTGAACAGTCAAAATGAAAGCCTTCATGGTTTTTTTCTTGCATTAAACCAGGGATGGAAAGAAGAATCCATGCATTTCCCCTTTTTTTTTGCTCTCTGTGCAGGACTGATCCTTACAGATCAGGCTCTGTGGTAAGCTAACCCTTAATTATGCACCATGGATAGTGCCAATTTTGTCACACTATTGTGAAAATTTTGCAACCATTTTTATATACGTTTGAACTACTGAAGGGTTTTGTTGAATTAAACCTGCAAGTGACTAATGCATTCAGTGATTTAGCCCTCAGATAATTAATTGAGGTACTAAATTCCATTTAATTTTTGCTGTCACTGGATTTTCAGTATGCTCCACATTTTTGCATTGACAGTGTCCTAAATGTAATCATTATGTTTCAGAGTCAACAGTGACAATTAAGATGAGCAAGGCAGCTTGTGCTTCTCAGAACTCTTGTTTCAGCCACTCTGCAGACTCAGGAAGGAAACACGCTGCATTTGTAGCACTAGAGCTGGAAGCTTTTGTTTATTACCATGGAGGATAGAAACATTTTTCAAAATTAAATCACACGAGACGAATTTCATGTAGGTGGAAGCAGGGACCATGTTGTCTCTCGTGCTTTGTTCAGCTTTGTTTTAAATAATTTAGGCTCCTGTGGGAATCTATTTCAGCACCTTATACCTGTGCTATTGTAACCAGGTTATTCATATGGCCCTGTTCAAACAGACACAGCTGAGTTGCCGCCACACAGCAGTGGTTTTCACCATTATGCATCAGTCCTGCATGTGCACCCCACTTATCAAGCTGCCTCCCCCATGTATGTACGTCCTGGGAAGTCCCAGCACTTCTCCCAGAATGCTGAGTGTGCAGAGCTGCTCCAGCAATATGTGACTCCAAGCTTGTTGAGGTCTCCTGCCACTCTGGGAGGCCCGGTGTAGCAAAGCTCTTAAGCGTGTGCTCAGTTTAAGCACACCTGTAGTTGCTCTGAAGTCAGTGGGACTCAAGTGAGGCACACTGCTGAACAAGGATGGACTGCAAACCCAGGGTCTGCGCAAGCCATTTTGCCTATTAGTGTTTAGGGCTCCATAAGGGTGTTTTGAGCACCAGCATGGGAAGCATCCTGAGGCCAACATATTGGATTTGAAATCCTCGGAGTGAGTGTGATCTCCCTTGTGACACAGTCAGGGCACCCCAGTGTCTGATGCAAAAAACCCACTTGATTAGTCCAAGAAGTTGGAGATAAACATCCCTTTCCCCCAAAAAAAATCTCAGAATTCATTGCAGGGAGATTGAGAATCCTTTCCTGACCCCAGCAGGTATCTGGCTGAAATCCTGACACAAGCTTTTAGGAAAAGCAGCACATTCCCAGCTGCAATCTTGTGATGAGACTTATTTTTGTTGCACTTAACTGTGCCTTTAAAGAATTTCATATTTTATTTTCCCTGTCACCCGTAGCTTTTTACAACACCTTAGAACTGAAATGTACCATTATTTTTTTTAAAATCTCATTTGAAACCAAGCTGGTTTATTTCTTTGGATTCAGCTATTTCACTGCTATGCTTACAATCCAACTACAATAATGGGTGGGAACCACAACATGAACCTGACTGCACAAACAGACAATCTCCTTCCGCCAGCTGAGCTGAATAAAGTAACAAAAAAAGAGAACAATAAACCAGATTATTATCATTCTCCACAGAAGCATGGAGAAAGAGTTTTTAAAAGTATTGCTGACTCCAGGCTTCTGTGATCCCAAAATCTTAAGTTATACCCCCAAAATAATGAGATGGGCTTGAAAACCATGGGAGTTTTAAAAAATAACACATTTGTGATGCATTTTATTGGTCTTGTGATTTCTGGACCATTACTGAGCATTCGGGTTAAGTTTTCAAGCTTTTCCTCTACAATCAGAAGGGGCAGAAACGCTTTCTTAAAATGAATGAGATTCTTACATAATCACATGACTCCAGGAGCTGGGGCATTCACATGGCATGTTGGAATTTATGGCATCAGTGCATCAGCCTTTAGCTAGTCCTTATTTAGGACATCAAGTCAAGGGGAGAGGGAGATTGCTATTACTAGAGGTATGGAGATATAAGAGAGGGAGTTACTTAGACCCCGTGGTGGGAAGGCAACTGGATCCAGGCTGGGAAGAGGGATCCCAGATCCTGGATGATGAAGTGCCTGCTTCAGCCTCTATGTGTCTTGCCTCAGCTCCCCTGTGTACACTCAGACTTACATGGAAGACGAGGGCCACCCAATATTACCAATGTGATGGCACTGCCATGCCCTGCTCTTCCACCCTGATATCAAATGGTACAACTGTTGGGATCGGTCCTGCCTCTTCCAGCTCTATGATTCTATGAATTCTGAAATCCTTGTGACAAATGCCAGAGCTCCACGCTCATTCTTGTGTATTAGCAAAGATCAAAATGATTGTTACTTGTATAGGCCCATCACTGGTGTTGGAACTTAATGAATGTTATTTGCATTGTTATCACTTACAGTAGAACCTTACAAACTGGCCAGTTAACTATACCCATCATTGGAACCAAAATTATGCAATCAGGAAACAGAGATTTTAAAAAAAAAAAAATAATAATAAAAAAAAAAAAGCAAATACAGTAAGTATAGTGTTAAATATAAACTACTAAAAAAAAGAGAAAGTTAAAGAAAAGTTTCCACAAGGTAAGGAAATGGTTTCTGTGCTTGTTTCATTTAAATTAAGATGCTTCAAATCAGTATAGTAAAGTTTTAAAGGTGTATTAAGTCAACATTCAGTTGTAAACTTTTGAAAGAACATCCATAACATTTTACTCAGAATTATGAACAACCTCCATTTCTGAGAGATTTGTAACACTGAGATTCTACTATATTTGTAACTCTGAGATTCTGCAATATCTATTGGCTTCTATCTATATCCCATTGTAATGCATTAGAAAACATTTCCATTCTGGCATCTCCTGCAATTAAATAATCATCAAAGGAGAAACAAGCCTTATGGAATACAAATGAAGAACTTTAACAGAAAAGTGCTAATTCCAAAGAAAAGTGATCATGGTGTGTGATGCTCGGAGAACAAAGACTCAAAATGCTTTCCTCACTTTTGGTCATCAAAGGAAAAGCTCATTTGGGTGGTGACTTTGTCAGCTTACTTTCTGTGAGAAGACATATAACTATGGATTCTAGAAAGGATCCTGAATTGCTGCACAGTGTGGATAAGGTGTACCAGATGCCAAACTGAGATTCCCACAGACAGTCTGGGTACTTTTGGGAAACTGTCAGTTTATTCCATTTCTGACATAATTTTGGAATTACAAACTGTGACTCACCTGCGTATATATTTTACTTGCTTTAACCTCTCAATGACTCTTATTTCCATTTCTAGCTAATAGTAGCCTTCAGTAAGTTTACTATTGAGTTGTTTGCCAGAGTTGTCTTTGGCATAAGATCTGGAGTGCCCGCTGAGCTGGAGAAAGTGACTTGGTATGGGGAGCAGTCTGATGTGGTGTGATTTTTGGTTCGAATGACCTTTTATCACAGAGTTCAATTTATCTGGTGGCAAGATAGACAGGAGAGTCTAAAAGTCTGTGAGGCCATGGGAAGAGTGATATAGTGCTCCAGGAGTTCACATTTGTCACTGACTTGATGAAATCTAATTATAGATCACACCAGCAGCTTGGCGTATCTGCTCAGATTTCTGATAATCTGCCCTGAGGTCAGCTCGGCACTCACAGTTGCAGGTCACTCCTCGTGGTATTACAGTCCTCTCCAGGCAAAACTTCCCATGGACATAGTGGAGACGTGCCCGAGAAGGAGTGGAAGATCAGGGTGCCAGTTTTGCCTGCAGTATTTGTCTCCTTATGTTACAATGCCTCTTTCTTCCTTTAGTTTATGTTAACATCAGCAGAAGTTTGGAGCCAGAGACCACTTTAAAAACTCACAAGCCCACTTCCAGGGCAACTCCTAGGTTGTGAGCGGTGAGGCTCCTGCTGTCCTCTGGCATGGGAACAGAATCAGGCCCCTCAGTGTGGTTTATTCTTTGTGCCTGGCAAGGAAGCACCCATGTGACGGGTGCTCAGTCTTCCCCCTAAACAGAGACAGGCTGGGATGTAGCTTTGGTCAACCCCTTGCACTGGATAGGTAAAGTCAGCTGCATTGTATTCCACGCTATTCTCCAGCTCCCTGCAGAAAGTTTCCAGGTGGGAAGCCACCTGAAGCTTTCCATTACACCCAGCAAGGCCAGCTTGGCTAAGCCAGTAAAATATATTCACTGCATCCAGAAATATAGGGCTACCACTTCTAGCTATCTTCATACTTCTAGAGGGTTTCTCAGCCCTTCACAATCGCTAATGCATTTATCCTCCCAAAATGCCTGTGAGGCAGGGCTGTAATCCCCATTGCATGGGGGAGGAACCAGGCACAGAGGGATGAAGGTGCAGCTCCTACTCGGTATTTAGGTTTTCAACTCCCCCTGCCTCAATGGCAGTCAAGGGCTTAACTACTTGTGAAAAGCTGGGCCTAAGTGCCTTACCCAGGAAGTCTGTGGCTCTGTAGACGTTGAACCCAGATCTCCATGTTGACACACTACCCATTAGACCACCCTTACTTCTCAAAGTGGAGGGACCAGAGACCACATTCCAACTTGCTCTGTCTCCCATATTGGTCGCATTTATAGGGGGAAGAGAGGGTTAACTCAGCACAACCCTACATGGGCAGGGGCTGTCACTTGACTCATTACACTCTGAGGGTATGTCTACACTACCCCGCTAGTTCGAACTAGGAGGGTAATGTAGGCATACCGCACTTGCAAATGAAGCCCGGGATTTGAATTTCCCGGGCTTCATTTGCATAAGCGGGGAGCCGCCATTTTTAAATCCCCGCTGCTTCGAACCCCGTGCAGCGCGGCTACACGGGGCTCGAACTAGGTAGTTCGGACTAGGGTGCCTATTCCGAACTACCGGTACACCTCATTCCACGAGGAGTAACGGTAGTTCGGAATAGGAACCTAGTCCGAACTACCTAGTTCGAGCCCTGTGTAGCTGCGCTGCACGGGGTTCGAAGCAGCGGGGATTTAAAAATGGCGGCTTCCCGCTTATGCAAATGAAGCCCGGGAAATTCAAATCCTGGGCTTCATTTGCAAGTGCGGTATGCCTACATTACCCTCCTAGTTCGAACTAGGAGGGTAGTGTAGACATACCCTCAGGGTGTGTCTAGACTACAGAGTTTTGTCAACAAAAGTGGACTTTTGTCAACAAAACTATACCTGCGTCCACACTGCCTTTGAGTTATGTCGACATTACGTCGACAAAACTCAGCAGTTTTGTCGACGTATGTAAACCTCATTCTACAAGGAATAGCGCCTTTTGTTGACAGAGTTCCGTCGATAGAAGGCATTATTGCATCTACACTGTCCTTTGCGTACGCACTGTTATGTCGACAAAGCGGCTTGCTTTGTCGACAGAACTGGCTGTAGTCTAGACGCTCTTTGTAGACAGAAGCTTTGTCGACAGTATCTGTCGACAAAACTTCTGTCGACAAAACCCTGTAGTCTAGACGTACCCTCAGTGAAGGAGCCAAGCAAGAGTGGCACCTTTCCTGCCCCTGTCATGTTCTCTGGCTATGTCAGCAACACATCCCAAGGTCAATGCCATCAGGAACTGTAATGAACTGGCTGGTGTGTATGCACATCTCTGCCCTCTGCTGGAGCTAGTCTGCTGTGTGCCATCAACGCCAAACTGCTAACAGGTTTTTCCTTAGTTCAAGAGGTAGGGCTTGTGCTGTTATAGCACTGGAATGCTTTAGCCCATTTCCAATTAGTGGGCTCAGTCTGGCTAGGAGCAACTGGTGAGAAGCAATGGCTTGTGGTACAGAGGAGGTCAGACTGGGTGATCAAACAGGGATCACTTCTGGCCTTAAATTTTTTGACTCTGGAACCCTGGATGCAGCCATCCGCAATCTCTGCGGGGCTCAAAATCCAGATCAGAATTTTGGGGTGCTCAGGTTCAGGTCTAGCTTTTTAATGCTTCTAATAACCTTCTGTCCCACATCGTAACATGTCTCCACATCTACCAGACACAGTTGTTTTTTTCTTATAACCTTTCTCCTGGGAGTTCCATCCACAGAGGATCATTTCAATGGGTGCAGTTTTCTGAACAGCAACAGAAAGTAGGGCACTGGCACCAGGATCTATCCATCTCCTCATCCACTCTCTCTCTCTTCCTCTCTCATTCCTTCTTTCCTCACAGCTGCACTCTCCTTCTGCTTCCGTGTCCTGCTCTCTCCCTTTGCTCTGCCTCAGAGACACACATAACTCTCCCGTGAAATATATACAGTGTAAATATATAAAAAGCCAGAGTTTGCCTGCTGCTTATGTATTCATGAAATAGTAAATAAATTTTATGGGATAATGTGAAGGCTGCCAGGGAGCAGGAAGATGAAAACTAACCCTCTAATGAGACTCAGTGTCAGCTTAGCACACTCGGTATTGATCTGCTGGCTCCATCTGAAGCTGGCATGTGTGTGTGTGTGTGGCGGAGGGAGAAGCTTTTCCACAACACAAGCCCCAAGCTTCACTGACATGATACTTTTATGTCATATGGAAGGGGCATATATTAGCTGAAGCTGGACACACCTTGCAGGGGTCCAGGAGGGGGGGGAGGAGAGGAGGAGCAGCATGCTCAGGTCCCTCAGGGCGAGTTCTCAGGCCAGAAAAATTGGAGGCACAGGGTAGAGCTGGAATGGGGGAATAGAGGGAAGTTAGGAGGGGGAGGATTTTGGAGGGGTGTGATACCACCCCCATATTTTTATGGTAATGTGTTTTTAAGTATGAATTTTCAGCACTCAAAAATGCTTTATGAAAATTGGGGCAGGTAACCTATCATTCAAGAGCTTGTAATCCCCTGAATGTGTATGTTCTATTTGTGTGAATGGAGCTTTCTTGTATGTGAAGTTAGAAATATAAAATATAAACATGTTTTTTAATCTAGGTCTTCTAGTGAAAGCCATTATTGGGACTTAAGGAAATTAATGGCTCAAGACAAGGATCTGCAAATAGTCTTGTTTTTCCGGTAAGCCTAAACCAGGCATATCCAAAGTCCGGACCGCGGGCCAATTGCGGCCCGTGTTCCGGTTTAATACGGCCCCACAGGTAATTTGGCAATATCTATCTTTTATGGCCCCCAACGAATCCATATGTATTGAGATGAATACATTGTAAAATCTCAGTTAATGTCAGTTGGTCTAAATCAGTTATAAATATATTTGGACACAACATGTATACTTGGTGTTATGTTCCTGTTCATATTTTTTTAACTTAAAAGTTGACAGACAACCTTTATTACCAATATGTAATGTACTTTACAATGTTCCTGACATATTTCAGCTTCCTGGATTTTTTTTTTCATCTGGCCTTCAGATATGAAAGGCAGAGTGATTTAACACCTGTTTAGATTTGTCATCCATGTGACGAAATGAAAAGTATGCCGTTTGCAATAAACTTTGCATAAAATAGTTAATTTGCATTTAATTTTAATGGTTCAAAGAATGTCAGGCACAATGGTCGGCCCTCAGGCATGTTCACTTCATCAAATCTGGCCCTCTTTGAAAAAAGTTTGGACACCCCTGGCCTAAATGGTGATGGTCCTACAAAGAAATCAGACTATGCCTCCTGTTCCTGGAATCCATCTTGAATTTGGTATTTTTCCACAGGGATACAGGGAATGGGACAAAGTATTCTTGCTCTGGAGAAATACTATTTAAGGACTTGGAAGCAAACAATGATTGTCTTCTGCTGGCTTCACAGACTGTCCCCCATCTGAAAGAATACATGAAAACATCTGGAAAGAAAAGTGCTCTAACAATAGGGGTAGAGATAAGCTGCTGTATTCTGGTCAGAAAGAACAGCTCTGTCCTGAAAAGACATCCCCTGAAATGAGAACTAGGGTAAGAAACTGTGGTTTGTAACAGCTTCTCATTGTGTATTAGGATTAGTTGGTGTGTTTTATTTTATCTTAGCAATTTACTTTGACCTGTCTGCTACCACTTGCAACCACTTAAACTCTACTTTTTATACTTAATAACATCACTTTTGTTTATTATCAAACACAATGTGAATATTTGTTACCTGGGGCGGAACAACAGCTGTGCATATCTCTCTTTCATTGAAAAGGGAGTGAACTTTATGAGTTTTCACTGTGTGAAACTTTTATTCGGAGTAAGACAGATTTATTTGTGGTTTTAATCCCATTAGGGCTGTGCTCCTGGGTGCTGACAAGTCCATATAACTGAGTTCTCTAAGAGCTGAGCTGTTCTCAACGTCTGTGTTACTTTTGGGGGGCTGTTATCCCAATTCGGTACCTTGACTGGGGGAAAATAGAGCTTCTGGATCAGCAGGAGAGAGTTGGTGGGGTGCCCCAGTGGAAAGGAAGGCAGCCTCAGTGGTATGATCAGCCCATCTGGTGATAGTCTCAAGGGGCTCTCTATGATCTAATCTGTCGCAAAAGGGAATGAACATGGGGAGAGGAAGGTAGGTCACAGTGTGGGGGCTGAAGGGAAGGGAAGTGGGGTTATTGCAGAATGTGGGGGATGTAGGAGAGGGGAATAGCGCATGGGTGCAGGGAAATCCCTTGTGTACAGGGAAGAAAGGGTCAAACTCCATGGGGTGTGGAATGAGAGAGTATAGGGAGGACAGGGGAAAGACATAGGTATATGGGATGGGGGTCAGCAGAAGCATAGTGAAGGGGGGCAGAGGGAGCAGTTCCCCCTGGGTGCCACGCTAGGGGGGTTCCGGGAAGAGGTGGAAGCGCAATGCACAGCCCTACCAGTTGCAGTGAGCCCGGAGCTGGAAGGCCACGTGCTCCCTGTGCAATCAAGCCTCCAAGGCAAGGCCGGGCAGCGGGAGCGGCCACTTCAAAGTAGGGTTACCTGTCCTGTATCTCCGTTGCCTGGCTCTGCGGGAGGGGGATTGGGTTAGAGTGCGGGGGGCGGGTGGGAGCTGGGGCTGCCTGGCTCTGGGGAAGGAGAGGGGGCAGCACCATTCGGGCGATGGGCAGGGATGGCTGCCAATGTAGGCTAGGCCTAGAGGGACTGGAGGAAGCCGTATACCTATGCTGCCAGCCCCTAGCCGGGCGCCCCCAGAAGGCAGTGCCCCCATCACAGTCGGCTAGTTGTTAGCAGCATGGGCCACATCACACAAATGCCTGGGGGCCATGAGCATCCCTTGCCTGTGCTCTGGTCACCGCCCCACCCCCACCCCCGGGGATCCCACAACTCACCCTCTGGCATCAGCTGGTAGAAAACCTGTCAGTCTCCAGCAAATGGTCAGGCAGGCCAGGGAGCAGTGAGCCAGAGGCGTGTAAGGGCAGGAAATGGCAAGGGGAGAGGGCAAGTGGGCAATAGGGTTTTGGGAGGAAGAGGTAGTCCAGGAACATTTGGGGGGGGGGGAGGACAGTGTGTGGATGGGGCCTTGGAGCAAGAACAGCAGGGTGGGGGATCATGGGTCCAGGTGATGTACTCCCCTACCCCACTTTTTGGGCTCTTCTGTGATTCTGGGCTAGGAGAGCCGGGCCTGCCCTGGAGCAGTGCCCAGCCAAGGCAAGGGACAGCACGTGTTAAGGACCCGCAGTAAAGTGATGGCTTGGCTGGCAGGGAAGCGAGAAGAGCTTTGTCATTTGTGATACTGCCCACAAGTGCTGGGAGCTGCGGTGTGGGGAGCCCCCGTCCCTGTACGCTGAATTTGCCAGTAGCACCCGGTTCCCTGCCCACTGACTTTCAGCCACTCACCCGTCTGTCACTGGACCACCTCACTCGATTTCACACAGACACAAAGCACTGTCGAGCCACTGACAGCACCATCCACCTGCTGGAACAGTATCAAGCCCGTGTGACCAAGGCAAAGCTAATCTTTGCCAGCCCTCGTTCCGCCCATTGGTAGCACTCAGAGGGCTTTCCCAAGGAGACCAGCTTTGTCCCCATTTTACAGCTGGGGAAAGTGAGGCACAGAGGGGCCGTGACATGCCTGAGGTCACACACCAGGCTGGATTAGAAGCTCAGTTTCCAGTGGTTTGGGGGCTGTCTACAAGGATGGCAGAGACATGACTGCCACACAGGCATAACCCGGCTCGCTGTAATCTGGCTAACATGGGGAACAACTGTGGGGTGGGGAGGCTTCAGCAATGGAGGGTGGGCTGAGCTCCATGTTAGTGGGGAATGGGGTACACCAGGCCAGGCACAGCAGCCTCCCTGCCAGTAAGTCACAGTGGAGTGCTCACTTAAATATAAGAGATAAACTGCCCAATCTTAAACTGGATGGATTATTGCCTGTCAAAAATAGACTGGAAACATTACTAAAGCAATGTTTGACAGTGTGGCTGCTGCAGTCACAGCCTGGAGAACGTGGAGGATGCTGATGTGGCTAATGAACAGGTTAAACTAACATCATAACTTTGCCATTGTGATGTATGAATACAAACATGGAATGCTGTTCACTTTTGTGCTTCTGAGCCATCTTTATATTACGTAAGACCGGGTCCATACAGAAGATTGGTCGGTCATAATTTTTTTTCTCTACTGTCCATAAAAATCATTCTCAGCAGTTGGCAGCCCTGCTCCAGGTTCCTCCTAGCTCAGGCTCCACGTGGCCACTTCAGATGCTTCTGGCGAAAGTCAGGCCTCCCTTTGCCTTTCCGTGCAGGAGTAGGCTATGAAAGGGTTAAGAGGCGAGCTGGTTTTCTCCGGTGCCTGCCGCCTGCAACCAGCCTCTGCTGCCAAGAGAACAGCCCAGACCGTGCTGCTGGCTCCGCGATGGCCTGCAATTTCCCCACGCAGCAGTATGCGGAATTGCACAGGCAGGCAGGGAGGCAGGCGGAACGTTGCCCCTGGACGCCTTCCTGCTGGCGCCTGACCAGGGCAGCCATTATGCTCTGCAAAAACACTTCCCTTTGCTCCCTCACTCCTCTGCCTTGGGACCTGAACCATGTGGGTAGCAGCAACCTGTGGGTCAGAGGAGCCTTGGTAAAGAATCGACCCCAGGGGAACTGATAGGATGATGGGGGGAACCTTTTGTCACTTGGAAGAAATAACAAGCTCTGTTGCTAGCGCCCTCTCAGCACAATTGCCTTTCAGCTACAACTCAGAGAGGCTCACTGCTCTGCCTCTGGCCTGCTCCTTGTTTTGCATCAATATGACACCCTGCCTTGGGGGCCTGACTGGCAGGCTGTGCCTGGCAGGCATGGGGCAAGGGCATCACTCAGGGAGCTGTGGGGAATTTCTTTCAAAGAGCAGCAGATGTCCCAGTGCTTGTAGAGTTCCCAGCCCTTTATCCCTGCAGGGCCTTGGTAGCACCTGGTAAAATCAAGGAGTAGCATTAGGACTTTCATTATAAACAGACACCCCTTTCATTAATACAGTTTCTCCCGTGGCTAAGATTTTGGGTGCCCAGTCCCCATTAAAATTGAGGGAAATTGGACATCAAGCCGAACTCTGTTATACACCACAATAAGGCTCTATAGTACCAGGCCCTGAAGAAATGTCAGGCCCAGATCCTCGAAGGTGCTTCCGAGTCTAATTCCTAGTGATTCCAATGGGTGTTAACCACCTTTTTTAGTCTCAGTCCCAAAAAGTTTCCTGCCTAAGAAGATGATAGACAGAGGTTGGAACAGATGGGAACCAAGTCACAGAGATGTTAAATGACTTGCCCAAAGCTACGTAGTCATTCTGTGGCAGAGCTGGGCACTGGCCCCTGATCTCCTTAACAAGCCTTAACAACAAAATCAAATTATCCTTTGCTGTTCCCTTTATTTATAATGTTCTGAAAAATTCTCCTCTCCTGCTGAAATTTCCACTGTTGAGCATTGCCACAGATGAGGATTTTTGGGAAAGGAGATGGTAAAAGTCTTGTCTTCAGACATTTTTGTGATATGCAAGAGTGAGTAAAAACAAGTCAGTATACCCTTCCTATAGGAAGACCATTTGAAGAAGCTTTGTTTGCTTGTCTCTAGCTTAAAATGGCTGAGGTTTGGTTGTTGTTGTTTTTGTTTTAAGGGTAATTTGGGGAATTCACAGACTTTTCCCACACACTTTCCCCACATATAGTCCTATGTCTTTGACATCACTAACTGCTTTAAGAACGTACAATTATTAACATCCGCCTCCCTTAAATAGTTACACTTGTCCTCATCTTATTGTGCAGTTGGGGAAATCAATGCATAAGAAGATGGAGGAGTCTTACAGTGAAGGAGTCAGGCAGAGCTGGGAAAAGTCCCAATTTTATTCATCTAATCTATTCAGAGGGCACATGTTGTCAGGTGTCTGAATGCAATATACAAACAGATACAAAACTTGAAAATATGATGGCAGTAGTATTGGGTGGACAACTAAAATACCCCATCAGACAGCATAAACAGTTACAGCATAAGCACAAATTCACCACTAAAGAAGGTCATATATTTCCCAAAGGAACAGATTTCCACTGAGAAATGTTGATTCCCCTAAATGAAAATTTTTGTTAGGAATGTATCAATTTCATCAATTTTTTGCTGAAAATTATTGAAATATTTTGTTTTGATGTTATCATTTTGACTTTTAAATGTATGACATAGTATATACAATATGAGTCAATATAAAACATTTCAACAAGGTCAAAATGAAACATTTTGTGGTATATTTTGTTTGACAAAAAATCCTGAGATGTTAACATTTTTGCCCTAATGCTGGATGAAATAAAATTTGGGGATTTCAGAATTTCCTGCAGAAGGGGAATTCTAAATTCTGACTGACCTACTCTGTGGCTGTGTCTAGACTGGCCAGTTTTTCCGGAAAATCAGCTGCTTTTCTGGAAAAACTTGCCAGCTGTCTACACTGGCCGCTTGAATTTCCGCAAAAGCACTGACTTCCTACTGTAAGAAATCAGTGCTTTTTGCGGAAATACTATGCTGCTCCCGTTCGGGCAAAAATCCCTTTTGCGCAAAAGGGCCAGTGTAGACAGCTCAGGTTTGTTTTGCGCAAAAAAAGCCCCGATTGCGAAAATGGCGATCGGGGCTTTTTTGCACAAAAGCACATCTAGATTGGCCATGGACGCTTTTCCTCAAAAAGTGATTTTGTGGAAAAGCGTCCGTGCCAATCTAGACGCGCTTTTCCAAAAATGCTTTTAATGTAAAACTTTTCCATGTTAAAAGCATTTCCGGAAAATCATGCCAGTCTAGACGTAGCCTGTATGTTTTTAGTTGTTTTTTAAGTTTTTACTCAGTATGAATGACTCTCAACTCTGCCTTCCACCCCAACAAAGGGGGTGGGATACTTTCTCCATGAGTTCAGAGATAGAGAGCAGGCTTAGAAATTCTTTAGAGCAAAGAAGTGAAGGCATCATGGATGTTTACACCCAGCTGGAGATAGCTGGCTTCTTTCTAAAGAAAGAGGCATGGGGCAATGGAAAGAAGGCAGGGAGAACATAAAAACATAAGAATGGCCATGTTGGGTCAGACCAAAGGTCCATCTAGCCCAATATCCTGTTTTCCAGCAGTGGCAAATACCAGATGCCCCAGAGGGAGTGACCTAAATAGGGAATCATCATATGATCCTCTTCTGTCATCCATTTCCAGCCTCTGACAAACTGAGGCTAGGGACACCATTCCTACTCATCCTAGCTAATAGCCATTGATGGACCTAACCTCCATGAATTTATCTAGTTCTTTTTTGAATCCTGTTAAAATCCTGGTCTTCACATCTTCTGGCAATGAGTTCCACAGGTTGACTGTGTGCTGCATGAAGAAAAAATGTCCTTTTTTTGTTTTAAACCTGCTATCTATTAATTAATTTGGTGGGCCCCTACTTCTTATGTCATGGGAACAATTAAATAACTTTTCCAGGTTGACAACCTGGGTGAGAGTAATCTGTGAGTTTTCTGTTTTTGGCTAAAGGCAGAAGCAGAGAACCTTACAACAGAAAGAAATGTGCAGGCAGTGAAGCCTGGGGCCAGAGGTGAGTTGCCCTGGGCTAGAAGTCAGTCAGAGGCAATGGTGATAAAGCTGAAGGGGCATTTGGACTGAACTGGTAGTTGCAATAAGAGGTAAGAACAAACTCTGCAATGGATTCCTGTGTGGCAGAATGAAGAGACTTGTGGGGAGTCGGAGGATTCTTATGGGGTAAGGAGAAAGCTGGGGGGAGGGAGGCAGAAAACAGGGGCAAGCCCCATGGTGAACCTTAACACAAGCAAGGATCCACAACCCTGGGGAGGAGCCCTTGGGGGTACTGTGTATTACAAAAACCCCAGGAGAGGGCTGGCATAAGGCTCGAAGATTAATGATAGGATGAAATCCAGGTAAGCAGCAATAACGTATTTGCTGGAACAGCTCTGGGCTGCTCAACCCGGAACCCAGTGTGGAGGAAGGGCCTGGGTCCCCCTACTATCTAATAGGCAGATGTCACAAAGCCACTGTCTTCACAAGCAAGGATACTTTAAACTCTGAGAAAAGGATGGAAGGTCTGTGGCCTGGTGGAAGTGTAACACTGACAGGCAGACTCAAACCTGGGACCACTGGAGTTTAAGTGCATAGTGGTACCCCAACAGGAACAGTACACCACAGCAGTAGAGGTGTGGGTTACAAGACAGCAGAATATTTGTTGGACTCTGTTTCCATTGAAGGAGTAGAACTGAGAAGCGACCTTGCAAGAGCAGACCACCATGGGATGAATGTGATTATCAGCAGGGGCTGCTCAAGAGCTGCTATGCCATGGGCGGCCGGGAGGGGGTGCACCAGTGCTGAGTCAACATAGAGGGATTAAGCACTTGGATAGTACTTTGGCTAGTGGAGATAGTTAGCACTTTTATAGAAACTTACAAAAAAGGATGACAAATTGATGTGCAACACTAGTTAGTTTTAAATCTAAAAGATCCCTGTGAGGTAGGGAAAGGATTTACAGACACTGCCCTCTTCCCTCACTGAAATGCAGCCCCCTCTCGGGTGGAACACAGCAGCCACTGAACAGCAACATGACACAACAGTTTAGGTCACTTGCTTTTATATGTCCGGTCTCAGAATCACACTCCAAAGCAATAGATAGGTGATGTTGGTCAGGTTAACCATGGGGAAGTTTCTCTTATCCAAGAATTCCTGTGGCATTCCAATCTCTGCTCATTGCCTAAGCAATACCGAGGGAGACCTATCACTCACTCTGCCAACAATGTGCAGCTATTTCTAAGGAGGAGCACAAAAGCTGTGTAACTGCTTACAACAATGTTGCCTCACAATTTAACCCCCCGTTTCTTTTAAAATCTCCCTATTAAAAACACTGCTGTGGTATATTTACATCTAGATAATTGGAATTCCTTTCTCATCCTCCCTCATACCAAACCCACTGGCCAGCCATGGGAGCACACAGGAAAGGACTCAAACAAGAAAATCCTGCAGATGCAAGTAGTCCACGGACAGCAAGTGCTGGGTTCCCCTACCGGTTCATCTTTAGGACACTCTCCACTTGCCAGGTTTCTTCAAGGGAGAGGAAACTGGTGGGAGAGGGGTGTCTCTTTCATGATGGGCTGTTGGGCTTTTGATTGCATTTACACTTAGGTTCCAGTTACGAATACTTAATAAATCATGGGAGGGTTATTTTAATGGATTGCTTACAGCCATAGGCATCTCAAGCACCTTCTACATTTGGGAGAGGAAAGATTTCCTAATGGTTAGGGCATGGGCTTGAGAGAAGTGGGTTCCAGTCTCTGCTCAGGCTTCTAACAGTGATCCTATATAAGTTTCTTTGTGACTCCATTCTCTGTCTGTGCAATGGACATAATGGTGTTTCCCTGCATTGGAATTACAGGGTGATGTGAGAATAAATACATGCAAAATAGTGAAGCAGGTGGGCCCAGATCCCCTGACACTACAGTAAAGGGTCATGTGCATGCAGACAGACATGCTTATAACCATCTCTAGGGATATTACTCATGCCTATAATGTCCCATATTAATTCCATTATAAACTCTTTATGAATGAAATCTTCATATAATGCGTGGCCTGAATTGTGACGTACACCCAGATACCATGGAGATAGGCACTTGGAGAGAGATGCAATAGAGTTATTTGATGTTGGGGGACTTAGATCTGTAGAGCAGAGGACAGAATTGGGCCCTTGGTCTGTTTCCCTTCTTCTCCGAAGAAGTGGTGAGATAAGGAAGGCAGGTTTTCCTGTTCCTGAATCCTTTCCTGTATGGTCCCATGGGCTATGTCTAGACTGCAGGCTTCTTTTGAAAGAATTTATTCTGAAAGAGAGTGCCCACACTGCCAAAGCTCATCAAAAAAGCCATCTGCTTTTTCAAAAGATAGCATCAAGACTGATGGATGCTATCTCGCATTTAAGCTGTGATTACTATGGACGGAGTGGCCACCAGGGCACCTGAGCTTTTTCCTCTTTCCTCTTCTTTCGAAAGAACTCCCTCTTCCCGTCCACACACACCTTTTTCCGAATGAGCTCTTTTGGAAAAAGGCTTCTTCCTCATAGAAAGAGGATTACCAATGCCGGAAAAACCCCTCTGTTCTTTTGATTTTCTTTCAAAAAGAACATGATTGCAGTGTGGGCATAACTCAAGTTTTTTTCAGAAAAATGACAGTTTTTCTGAAAAAAAACCTCTGTAGTGTAGACATACCCATGGTTGGCCAGTGGGTTTGTCATAGGGGAGGATGATAGAAGATTTCCAGTTCTGGTTTAGATTCAAGTCCCAGCTTCAAAGCTGGGTCAACCCGACAAGTTAGGGCCTATGTCCCAGCCTGGAGATCCCACACTTGAAGGCTGCCTCCCATTGAAATGGGTGGTGGAGAAGGAAAGTTGCTTGCTGCTTTGAATCCTGCAGAGGTGCTAAGCACCCCACTGAAACCAGCAAGGACTGAGGAAATGCAGCACTTTGCAGGCCTGGGCCATTTCTCTACTGCAGAGAAAGCTGATGGCATGATGAGGTGCTTGGTATGCACTTGGCTTCTTGCCTTTCTCCATCCCCTCCTCTTGTTCTGTTTGCACCCTCCTTACTTCTGCCCTTTGGGACTATGTGCACAGCCTGGTCCTGACGGTGAGTGGGTTGAGCCAGTCCTCTATCTCTTTGCAGCTGACACCGCAGGCAGGGGTAGGGGTGCTGACACAGACAGATGTGGAACGAACAATAGGTGCTTTGCAGCCACTCCTCTTCAGCGCTGTTAAATAACCTTCAGCAGAGCTGCTGTGGCCACTTCCAAACGAAACACACATTCCTGTCTCCTTTCTCCCTCCCTCCCTCTTCCCCCCCCCCCCATTTTTATGGAGGGAATGAGATGGAGAAGTAAAAATTATTAACCCTAGGGTCAGCGCTGGCTGCCTCATTCCTCTCTCTAGCTTCAAGCACTTTCTCCCTCATCTGTTTTACAGACAGTGATGTTCAGCTCAACACATTTGCATACACTTATTGCATTTATTTTAGTCTTTATCTATTTATTTATTTTTAAAGAGACAGGGCCTCATTCTTTTTCCTCCTGCTTATAGCAAAAAGAAGGCATTCTTCCTGAGGCCTTTCTGTGTCATTTTTCCCTCCCTTGTTCATTATTGATGGAGCAGAGAAGGGAATGTTTGAGTTAGCTTGTTTTCCTTTTTTCCACCCTAAATTTCACCTGTGCATTTCACCCTGATTATAGCAGGATGTGTGCATGCACAGAATATTGTAGAGCAGAGGTGGGCAAATATTGGCCCCTGGGCCAGATCTGGTCTGCCAGAGTTAGCCTCTGGTGGGCCTCCACATCACCATATTTACCTGCACCTCCGCATGTATGGAGGATTGTTGTTCCTGTTGACTGCAGATCTCTGAGCTTGGCCAATGGGAGCTGCTATTGCCTGTACCTACAGAGGCACAGATAAATACAGCAGTAGTGGCGCATTAGGGGCTATCCCTGGAGAACTGCTGTCATTTTGTTGCCTACCCCTGGTGTAGCATCAATGGGACTGAAGTGATAGTGGTGCAAGCTCTTTCTGATTTATAGCAAGGCTCTTGAGATAACAGATGTTGTCGAGAACACCCCAGCTTCTGGAGTCATGTGAAATAGTGAGAAATCACACTATATCAAATTTGAAAATGAAGTTTCTAGCCCCCCCATGGCTGCAGAAAAAAGCTTGGAACATGTGACGTAAATGTGCTCTAAAAGTTCAGAAACCAAAAGCAAAGTTAAAACCAATTAACTTTTTAAAAAAATTCTGATTTAAGCTAATCTCATGATACTGAGGGTGGGATGTATGACTTTGAAAATTTGAGTGTCATTCAATCCAACAGTGTGTCTTTGCTTTTACTCTGGAGCTGCATCCATGTTGACTCAGCCATAGTGACACACTGCCTTGCATCATGGGAATTGTAGTCAGGATGGGGAAACAGGATCTGCCAGACAGAATGGACACATGGGGACCCCAGAACAACTTTCATGAAGCACCCCAGTAGCTCAGGTAAAGTGAAGTGTTGACCCAAGCTGAAGCAAAGTTTCATTCATTCATTCAGCGTGGATTTGTCAAGACCAAATTTCATCAAATGAACCTTGTAGCTTTCCTTGCCAGGGTTACAGGCCTAGTGGACAGGGAAGAAGCAGTAGTTGTGGTATACCTAGAGTTTAGTAAGGCTTTTGATACTGTCTCACATGATCTGTTCATAATCAAATCAGAGAAATACAATCTAGATGGTGCCACACTGACATGGGTACATAGCTGGTTTGAAAAATGTTCCCAGAGAGTAGTTATCTATGGTTCACAGTCATGCTGGAAGGACATAACAAGTGGGGTCCCACAAGGATCAGTTCTGCATCTGGCCCTGTTGAGCATCGTCATCAGTGATTTAGATATTGTCTTAGGGTGTGTCTTCACTGCACCCTTAGCTCAAAATAAGCTATGCAATTTGAGCTATGCAAATTGCATTGCTTATTTCAAGCGTATTTCAAAATAGCTTATTTCGTAATTTGGTGCTGTCTACACAGCACCAAATTTCAAAATAAACCAATATTCTGAAATGTCCCTTAATCGTCATGGAACAATGTTTACAGGGATGTTGGAATAGCATACCTGTTATTTCAAAAGCTATTTTTAAATAACGGGTGTGCTGTCAAGATGCAGAATAGCTATTTCAGGATATTGGAAACATCCCAAAATAGCTCCTCAGTGTAGACGTACCCATAGAGAATACACTTGTAAAGTGGGTGGATGATACCAAGCAAGTGTTTTGGAGAGTAGGCTTACAATTCAAAATGACCTGGACAAACTGGAGCACTGGCCTAAAGTAAGTAGGATGAAATTCAACAAGAACAAATGCAAAGTGTTCCACTTAGGAAGGAACAAGCAATTGTGCAGATACAGAAGTTACTGCCTAGGAAGGAGAACTGTGGCAAGGGATCTGGGGTCATAGTAGACCACAAGCATAGTAGACCAGAGTCAACAGTGTGACACTGTGGGTGGGGGGGGCGGGGGGGCTGCAAACATCATTCTGGGATGTATTAACAGGAGTATTGTAAGCAAGACATGAGAAGCCATCCTTCCCCTCAACTCCATGCTGATTAGGCCTCAACTGGAACATTATGACCATTTCAGGAGCGAGGTGGGCAAATTGGAGAATGTCCAGAGAACAGCAACAAAAAATGATTAAAGGTCTAGAAAATCTAGAAGATGGAAAAGAAAATGGTCTTGTTTAGTGTGAAGAAGAGAAACCCGAGACAGGACATGACATAATTTTCGAGTAGATACAAGGTTGTTAAAAGGAGACAGCATGGGGTCTAAGGCACTGCTCAAAGTGAGAGCATGGTGTTAACCCTGTGTTTTAGACATACTGCTTATGCTGGGCACCAATTTCAGGATGATTTGGAAGTTTAAGCATTTTGTCTGTTGCTGCAGCACAGTTTGACCACCCTGCTGAGGTAAGGATAAGGTTGCCAGCTTCCTAATTCCACAACGCTGAACAGCCTTGCCTCTCCCCCTGCCTCTCCTCCCCTCTGAGGCCTCATCCCCCATTCACTTCAGTCCCCTCTCTCCATCATTTGTTGTCCTCCACCCTCACACACTCTCACTGTGCTGAGGCAGGCTGTGGGTGGGGACTCCAGGATGGGGCCAGAAATGAGGAGTTCAGAGTGTGTGTGGGGGATGGGAAGGGAAGGGCTGAGGCAGAAGCTGGAGTGTGGGAGGGAGGTAGGGAGGGCACCAGCTAGGGGGTGAACAGCCTGGAGTGGGGCCAGGTCTGCGGGTTTGGGGAGTGAGAGCAGACTCAGGGTTGGGAGCTGGGGTGCGGGAAAGGGTGTACACTCCATCTGGGGGTGAAGCCAGGGATGAAAGGGCTTAGGATACAGGAGAGGATTCAGGGCACAGGCTCTGGAAGGGAGCTAGGGTCAGGAGGGGTGTGGGCTCTGAGAGGAAGTTTGGGTGTGGGTGGGGGTTCCAACCCACAGGGAGTTAGGATGTAGGGTCTGTGTCTGGAAGGGAGTTAGGGTGTGGAAGGAGGCTCAGGGCTGGGGCAGGGGATTAGGATGTAGGAGGGGGTTTGGGTGTTGGAGACAGCTAGGTTGCAGGATAGGTTAGGAGGTTCTGGGCTCTGGCTGGGCAGTATTTACCGCAGGCAACTCCCTGCTGCCCAGGCTCCATGCTACTCTCAGAAGTGGATGGCGTGTCTGGCCCCTAGGGAGAGGAGCAGCCAGATGGCTCTATGTGGTGCACGCTGCCTGCCCCTGCAAGCACCACTCCTGTAGCTGTGGTTCCCAGTTCCACAGTTTCGTTTGCAATCCAGACTCCTGGCAGCCCTAGTCAAGGACTGTCTCTGTGTACTGCAAAATGGGGCTCTGATTTCAGTAAAGGTCACTAGACAGTATTGAAAAATAAATAAGTATGTGGTGGGGGGATGTCACACATTCCTTAGCTCCTGTAGGCTGAGCTCAGTACACACACCAGGAGTCCTTGCATCCTCTAGCTCCTTCTTTTCAGGGCTCTCTACCTCTCTCCTCACTCCACCCCTCCCTACCCCCTGCTTTCCCTCTTGTTGGGGGTCTTTGTGTTCCTTCTTTCCCCCTTCCCTGTCTGATTTCTTTCTGCCTGCGAGCTGAGGCCTTCAGGGTGTCAATCTCTTAATCTCTGTGGGCAGAGCTGAGAGGGGTGGTGCTATGCTGGGTGGGATCAGTGTCTGACTTCATCCAACTCCTTGAGCTGTAGGTAATTACAGAAAGCTATGAGGCTGCTAACCAGAGGCGAGAAGCTCTGGGTGCCCCCCTTTGCCCTTTCCAGTGTTCTGACTTTTCACTAGGGTACCCATATTTGAACTTTCAAAAAGGAAGACCCCCCTGAGAGGGAGTCTACCAACTCACGTTATATTAATGTGTTATCTACTGAACTATATAATACTATATAACAGTGGTGCTCAACCTTTTTTCCACCGTGACCCTCACGGCTGGGCCTGGCTGTCGGCGGCGACGCAGCACAGGGCTCAGATCCAGGTGGCCGAGGGCTGGGCCTGGCCATTGGCGGCAGTGCAGCGACCCCCCAGGAAGATGTCCACGACCCCCTTTGGGGGTCGTGACCCATGGATTGCACACCACTGCTATATAGTTTATAACACATTAATACAATGTGAGTTGGTAGATACTGATACAGATACACTCCCTGTCAGAGGTGTCCTTTTTGAAAGTTCAAATATGGGTACCCTAGTTTCACCATATAAAATTTCTGCCCATCGATGCCTAGAACAGACCCCGAAATAGGGAGCTGATGAAATGCAGGGCTCGATGTCTGTCATCTTACAGACAAGAGAAGCAGAGAAAGGCTGTCAAATTGAGTGGACGAGTCGAGGAGGATGAGAAAGAAAGTGCAAAATCTGGAGGCAGAGGGCAGGTAAATGGATGATACAGCTAGTATCAGTGAATGTGTGGAGGAAGCAGGGACCATGCAATGAGAGCAGCTAATTAGAGAAGCATGTTGTGAAGAAGGGCTTTGACAGTGAAGGTCAGAAGCTTGAATTTGTCTTGGAAAGATCTGGCTCAAATTGATCTGCCAACTTTCCCAAAGTGGGAACTGCTGTCACTTCCAGTTGCACCTTTTCTCCGTTTTGTGCTGGGGTCAGTGCAGACACACCAGGAATTAGGAACATTTATTGGTTTCCCCGCTTTGGTGGGGTTTCAATATAGCATCACCTGCAGCCACAGCATAAAAAGTGCACATTGGGGGTGGATAGGAAATGTGGCTGGGAGGCACACCGAGGATTCTGGTCTGCTCTGGAAGAAGAAGCTACCCCCAGTCTAAATTAGAGCAGCCTCAGAAGGACTCTGATTTATGGCAGCCATCCGGGGAGCTGTAGTTGATCTTCTCTATGGTAGAGAGCTGCCCAGAATGTTTACTGCAGCATGTACAACAGAGATTCCCTGACATCTCCCCTATCATTCCCACTCTTCTTCTCTGGCCTCATCCTTCCCCTGAACTGATGCTTGCAGGGCAGGCAGCGGGGGACCATTTATGATGAACTGACACAGCCTGCACTGGAGGATTTCCCCCATGGTCTTCTAAAAGTCACATTTCTGGCCCCATATGCTCCTGGAGTACTGAATAAAGGCACCCCAGGACAGAAAGAATCTGTCCCCATGGAAGGAAACCCCTGCTCTAGACATATGCTTGGGGTCCCTTTTAGCTATACCTCTTGATGTGCAAACTTCATACCCCAGCCCTCTTAGGGTCTGAAAGCTGTGGTGGGAGCAGATCAGGTCTGAGTGGACAGGTTGATTTCTGACCCGGACTTAATAACCCAAGAGACTCCCCTGATAATCCATGCCAGTTTCCCAGGGAGTGCAGGACTTGCGGAAGTCTGGTGACTTCCTGTATCTGTTCATGTGGGCACATCCAGTAAAGTTTTGTACATGATGGGGTTGCCTTGATGCAAGGAATTCCCCTGAGACATGGCAGGTATTAATTTAGATTTGACTCTTGCTCTTTTCGTAAAGGGGGATGAGTCTAACACTTCAGCAGCTGCTTGCAAGACAATGGGACATTTCCCTTGTATTTCTCTTCTGCATCCATTGTGATGGGACCCTGACAGGATATGGGGTTGCAGTATAATTATAGAATCACTAGAAATTACTTTATTTGGACCCTGTACAAAGAGGTGTGACAGGCTCAACTAGCAAGCACAAAGCCACTGTGCGTCTCTTCCCTGGACCAGAGGAGACAACCACAGTACTGATAACTATGGCAGAGCAAAATAATGGGGTGCAGGTTTCCAGGAGACACCCACCTCATTATAAATGCTGTGCATGGTCTTTTGTTTTTCAGAATGGCTGGAATTATCCATGTACAAAAAGCTTATTTCTTAACATGTGTCATTCTAAGGCACTTTTCACAGTGTCTTTGTTGTTGTGAAACCTTGATGACGAGGTTGCATTTGGCAGAAAAAAATCAGTCACTTTGTTAAATTCTTACTTGCTTGGGAAACAAAAGACATAGAGCTGGCAGTCTGAGCACGTCATATCCAGCCTTAGTAATACTGGAGTCAATTTAAATGCTTCTCCCCTAAAACAGCCTCCCTCTTACATAAACAACTGGCACTGCATCTGGTTGAGCTCCTATTGAGAACGGAGTTACTAAACAAAACTGGCATGTTTAGGCTCTCCGGTGTATTTATTGATGTGGATGGGGGAGGAGGGATTCAGGAAGGAAATCAATGAACAGATTTTTTCTTTTTTTAAGAAAAAGTGAGCCTCAGCTAATATACACATGTAGAATCCCAAGTGGGTGAGCTATCCGCAGAGAAAAGTTTTCTATTACAAGTGTTCCTTTAAAATGACACAGCCACATTACAATGATCTGCTACCAGGGCTGTGCTCGTGAACATATTTTTCTTTTCATAAGAATACTTTCTCTTAATTTCAGTGATTTTTTTTGTCTGCACTTCATTTGCATAGGTTTTTGCGGAAGAGGGAAGCTGTGTAGACGTAGCCTTGCTGACAGGATGGTTGTCCTGAAGGCTGCGCAGTCATTCACAGAAGAGAGGGTATGTCTACACTACCCCCCTAGTTCGAACTAGGGGGGGTAATGTATGCATACCGAACTTGCTAATGAAGCCCGGGATTTGAATTTTCCGGGCTTCATTTGCATAAAGCCGGCCGGCGCCATTTTTAAATGCCGGCTAGTTCGGACCCCGTGCCGCGCGGCTACACACGGCACGGACTAGCTAGTTCGGATTAGGCTTCCTAATCCGAACTAGCTGTACGCCTCCTGGAAGCCTAATCCGAACTAGCTAGTCCGTGCCGTGTGTAGCTGCGCGGCACGGGGTCCGAACTAGCCGGCAGTTAAAAATGCCGCCGGCCGGCTTTATGCAAATGAAGCCCGGGAAATTCAAATCCCAGGCTTCATTTGCAACTCCGTATGACTACATTACCCCCCCCCCCCCAGTTCAAACTAGGGGGGTAGTGTAGACATACCCAGATAGAGCACCAGAAGCATCCCAACTTCACTACACCAGTGAGCTTCATTTTTTGTTTTTGAGGGGCTCAACTCCAGGCATGACAAGGGAGGCCCTTTGTACGCCTACACTACAGAGAAAGATCAAAGTTGCCACTGTCGATCTTCCAGGGTTCAAACTAGTGGTCTAGTTAAGATAGCTAATTCAAAGTGAGAGGGGTACTCCAGTCGATGCAGGTAACCCTGCTTTCATGAGGAGTAAGTGAAGTCAAAGGAAGAGTGTTCTCCCTTCCAGGAACAGTCCAAGACCAGCTGCGGCAGCTGGCGCCCCAGGCAGAACATGCGATCGGCACCCCCGCCTACACAGCTGTCAATGGTGTGATGTCTTCATCGGGCGCCCCGGACGCCCTGTGACGTCATCATCGGGCTTTCCGGATGCCCCGTGATGTCATAATTGGGCGCCCCGGACATGCTGTGACATCATCATCGGGCACCCCATTAAAGGCGACGCCCTAGGCGACCACCGAGTCTGCCTATACTCACGGGCCACCCCTGATCCCTTCAGCTTTCTGCTGTGTGGCCAGTGCCAAAAGCCAAAGTAAGCTGAAGTTGCGTAGCTTAATTTCACTTTGTCCTGTAGTGTAGAGCCTTCTGAGTCTCCTCTCCCACATATCTACACTGGGAAATTATTCTGAAATAAGTTATTCTGAAATAATAACTCTCAGAATAACTATTTCAAAATAGTGTTATTCCTCTTCGCAAGCAGGAGTTATTATTTCAAAATAACAGGCTAGGTAGCGTGAACACTTGCCCTGTTATTTCAAAATAAGGAGTAGACATGTCCCTACTTAACTACTTCCCCACTGATGACAATGCCCTGGAACCTATGTCCTCTCTGAGGCCCTGATCAGGCAAAGACTGAAATGTGTTTAACCTGACGCAGGAACTCACTTTGGCTGATAATAGTTAAAGTTTCATGTGAGAGGAAGGGTGGTGAGTGGTGGAGACACTAGCTTGAGACTCAAGAGACTGAGTGTGAGTCCCTGCTCTGTAGCACAACCCTTATGAGACTACAGGAAAGTCCCCACCTGTAAAGTAAGGCTAACAGAACATGCCGATGTCATAGGATGTTTTGAGGAAGAGTGTTTTACCAGTTGTGAGGTGCCTCAGATACTAGGGCAATGGGTTTGTAGCAGTAGTGAAGATAGCTATGGGTATGTCTACACTACTCCGCTAGTTCGAACTAGCGGGGTAATGTAGGCATACCGCACTTGCAAATGAAACCCGGGATTTGAATTTCCTTGGCTTCATTTGCATAAACTGGGCGCCACCATTTTTAAATCCCTGCTCGTTCAAACCCCGTGCCGCGCGGCTACTCGCGGCACGAACTAGGTAGTTCGGACTAGGCTTCCTAGTTCGAACTACCGTTACTCCTCGTGGAATGAGGAGTAACGGTAGTTCGAACTAGGAAGCCTAGTCCGAACTACCTAGTTCGTGCTGCGTGTAGCTGCGCAGCACGGGGTTCGAACGAGCAGGGATTTAAAAATGGCAGCGCCCAGTTTATGCAAATGAAGCCCAGGAAATTCAAATCCCGGGCTTCATTTGCAAGTGCGGTATGCCTACATTACCCTCCTAGTTCGAACTAGCGGGGTAGTGTAGACATACCCTATCTTTTCATCTTGACATGGCTGAGATCTCAGTCAGGACTAACCCCCTAGAGCAAGAAAGTAAAGGCAGCATTTGCATTTCAGCATGAAGGAGAAACAGGGGGAGGGGCAGTTGTTGGAAGAGAGGGGCATTTTCTTAACATCCAGAATGTTCTTAACATTCTGTGGCCATAGGGAGGTCCTGACACACAGCTATGTAGGATGAGCCAGATTGCAGCTCCTCCATATTTGCTTTCTGAGGTTCAGGCAACACTTACCTCCCCCCTCATTCCTTGTTTCTGCACACCCCTTCCATGGCCCCACAAAGTCATGAGCCCTTCTTGTTAAACAGGGCCGATGCTGGCCATCATGCCTGAAAAAGGAGCAGGACAGGCCAATTCTCTGTGATCATCGGAGCTATTTCCAATCCCTCATTAAGTCATGCCTCTAAGTAGAGAGAATACCACCCAGAAGGAGTAACTCCTTGGATACCTCTGAGGAACCCTGGATGCTGTCCAGTATTCAAATGTCTCCAGCTGATTAGCAGGGCACCACAGCTAAGTTTTGTGTTTTTAGGGGTGGTGCACATACCTCAGTGCACATTAAAAATGATTCTGCATATGGATGGAGAAAATACACATGTGGAGTGAACTTTGGTGCTGTCTCACAGTCTCTGCACAGTGTCCCTTTCCCACTCACTTATTTTTACCTTTTGGCCTTAGCTTAGTTTCTTGTGGCCTGTAATACTTTAGTCTCATTTCGGTTGTAGGGTTTGGAACATAAGTGCATATATACTAGCAAGGCAGGAGGTCAGATTTGCTGGTCCCTTCTGATATTAAACTGTATGATTCTAACGGGTCTGACCTTTTTCCTAATTCTGTTTTGTTATTTCTACACTACGGAGCTATTTCAGGATACTGGCACCTAATACTTATTGATTTTGAAGGGATTTAGGCCCCTATTCTGCTTAGAATAGGGTTAATAGTATACAAAAGGGGCTCAGTGAAGATAAATACTTTAGTGATGGCGAGCTGCTTAGATTCTATGAGAATAGAGAGACTCCTTATGTTCTACTCCAGCCTGGCATAATCAATGATTTTGACAAATGTTTTGCAGTTTCACCAGAAGATTTTGATCCTAACTAGAATGGGGCAGAGGACAGAAGTTTCATTTCGTGAAGGCTCTCAAGACTGGGAAACTCAGCCATGTTCCCAATCAGAATGCCAACTGACCAAAACATTCAGCACCAAAAAGCATTTTAAAATGAAAAATCATAACATGCTGTAGCTCTTCTTTTAACCTGTTTTTCCACCACAATGGACCCGACGTGGGGAAGTGTTTTGATTTGGCCAGAACTGCACATTTTGAAATTAATTCGAAATAAGCTACACAATTTGCGTAGCACAAATTCCGTAGCTTATTTTGAGCTAAGGGTGCAGTGTAGACGCACCCGGGCCCATGTCTAAACACCCATTGATTATTCTGGTAGTAAGATCAAGCTCAGGAATGAGAGCATAAGGGGCACATGCAGAATCAAACCTTTCATTTCTGAGAATGTTGACACCAAAAGACACCTGACTACAACAGCACCCCCGGTGGCTAGAATCTGGCTCCTATTGCTCTTCCTCAGTTGGGCAGCATTCTGATTAAATTTACCTCAATTTGTCCTTTTTTTAAAATGGACGTCTTTTCTTAAGTACTCATTTACCACAATTAAAACTCCCGCACCCACCTCCCGAAAGAATTAAATTAAATGTATTACGTCTTAGGTTTGATGTCTACAGAAATTGCTTGCAGACGGTCAGAATGGTCCAAAGGCAAAAAAAGAAGAATGAAAGGAAATGAATAGTGGGTGAGGAGGGAAAATGCATAGCACTGCTGATACGCCATGATAAATAATTATGAGTTATTAATTTTAAATTACACCCTTAATGCATTGCATGATTTTAATTCCCACTGCAGTATTAATATAGGGATTCTGGGTTTGATTAATTTAAAGCAGAATGGAAAGGTGCCAATTAAGGGTACTGTCTGGGAACTTTCAGGTGTCGATAGCTCTCAGCTGCTATTTCCCCGGGTGGAGAAATAGTCCCGGAGAAGAGGAGTGCTGGCTGGGAGCCATGTGCAACAAGGTAGATTAATCTTTGAGGCCCAACCGCACTCTTTGTTTCTGACATTTATCAAAACCATAACCAAGCTCATCGTGTACTCAGTTTAGCACAAACTGATCATGAGACAAGAGGTTTCACAGTCTGAAGCCACAAGATTAATCAGTGAGCTCACTGAATTGTTTTACCAAGGAACCCAAAAGTGTGATGGTTTGCTGGTATAAGAGCCCCCAGGCCCTCATTGTGTTAGGCATTGTTCAGTGACTGAGCTAGAGTGAACCCCTACCTCTCACAGCTCAAGGCCAGAATGTCTATGCCAATAGACACCCAGATGAATCAATGCTCCCAAGCAGGCTGTGGGTATGTCTACACTACCACCCTATTTTGAACTAGGGTGGTAATGTAGGCAACCGGAGTTGCAAATGAAGCCCGGGATTTGAATTTCCCGGGCTTCATTTGCATAAAGCCGGGTGCCGCCACTTTTAAATGTCCGCTAGTGCGGACTCCGTGCCGCGCGGCTACACGCGGCACCGACTAGGTAGTTCGGACTAGGCTTCCTATTCTGAACTACCGTTACTCCTCATTTCTCCTCGTTTCACTAGGAAGCCTAGTCCGAACTACCTAGTCCGTGCCGCGTGTAGCCGCGCGGCATGGAGTCCGCACTAGCGGACATTTAAAAATTCAAATCCCGGCTTCATTTGCAACTCCGGTTGCCTACATTACCACCCTAGTTCGAACTAGGGTGGTAGTGTAGACATACCCTCGGAAAGGATTAGAGCCACTGGCACTGGGTCCCAGGTTGCTTCCCTGTGCGCTGAGCCACACCGATTCTGGAGCAGGAATGTGCTCTGCCTTTAAACTGAGACTGATTTTTTTAACCCCCCTCCCTATCAGCAAGAAGGAGAGGGCAGATTCCGGTGGTTTGGTGCTGAGCTAGGCTGATTACGAAGCTTGAGAACAGACCTAGCAATGGAATGGGGGAAGGGACAGATTTTAAAATATTGAGGGGTTCCCTGCTAATTCCAGTTTTCTCTAAGCCAAATACCAAAATTCCTGCTGCATTCTACTCTGGCAAGGAAGTGGGAGGGGACTCCGATTGGGTTGGCATTGATGGAAGTGAACAGTAACTTTGGAACTCTGTCCCATACCAACTAGAATTGCTAAGCATTTTTGTTCTCAAATGAAATAAGTTCTCCCGCTATGTCCAAGTTGTTTTCAAAGACCAGCCACAGCTGAAGATAGGCTGGTCCAGGTCTCTGAGGAGGTTCAGAAAATCCTTTTTCTAGATGCCAGGCTGGTGTGTCTTGTCCATTGATCATCAGAACTGGGGTTGGAAAGGAATATTGTCTGGGACATTGAGAGCATGGTGGTTCAACTTTCTCTGCACTATGGTAATGATCCTACCTGGTGATGATCCTTCTATCAGACCCTCATGATACCTTGTTCCTTCCTGTTCTCCTGTGGCATGAAACAGCTGAGTTTCCCGAGGACTAAAATGCATTAGAAAAGCAAGGATGGGGTTCTCTCTTGTGTTGTCTCACCTTGAGGCCAACTGACTACAACTACACCACAAAGAACAAAAGGGATTTAGCTGTCTGAAGTGCTTTTGTCAAACTAAAGTATTTGGGCTCAAAGTATAGGCATCCTGGTGAACTGTAATGAGCTATGATATCCATGTGGTCAGACTAGATGACTTATTGATCCTTCCTGGCTGCACACTCCATGAATTTCAGTCACTGGCATTCTCTTTGAACCAGTTTGTCGGCTGCTACACACACCACTTGTGATGAACCAAATCTGCTGTGAGTCTTACATGCATATAGCCCAAGAGGAGCTGGAAGATTCAGTAACTGAGCAGCCTGGCTCATGTACTAATACTATTCCCATAAGTGTTTTGTAGTAAATCCAGATTCACAAACCTAAGACTGCTCTTCATTTCCAAAGCAGAAACCATAAGCACTGAAAGCCGCGGTGAGAACTTGTCCAGCCGTCATTGTGACGCAGGTCTGGAAGGCCCTAGTTGCAAAACCCAGCTGTTCTCCCATTTGCCTGCTGGAGTTTAGCCACAGACTGGAAGCTGCTATAAGTTTGCTTTCTGAGTAAACTTCAGTAAGTGTGACAATCGCTTTAGCTTCCCAGTGAGGATTTACCAGGCTTCTGTTATATCTCTGCAAGTCAGAGTTCTCCAAATGGCATCAGAGAGCAGCCAGAGAGGTCAGCCAGTTAGGTTGCACAGTCGCTCAAAGCTCTGTTCCAAGAGGCATTAAAGACAGGATTATGTCTAAGAGGGTTAGGGAGGGAGGAGTGAAACAGGCTTGTCTTGCACAGAACCTGGGCGATAAGGCTGTGTTCTATAGGTGTGAACGCTCTGGTGTGCAAGCCTCGGAACTGATATTTTCGAGGAAGAAATTGGAAGGATAATACCATAGGCGGAGGGATCAAGTCTGAGTCAAAACTGTCTTCTTGCAGGCAGTTGGGGGGTGGAGAGAGAACGTGTTCTCTGAAACTTTTTAATCTGAGTCCCAGCTGCACAAAACTTCTACTAATGTTGGTCAAGCCATAACTCATAGATATGGATTCTCATTTACAAAGCTAGGCCTCTGATCAAGTAGTCCTCTCTGTTGATCATCTCTTGTGGGTTGTGGCAGATTCTCCCTCTCCAGTCATTTTAAAATCAAGAGTGGATGCTTTGCTAAAAGATCTACTCTAGCAATTGTGATGGAAGTTCTCTGGTCTGTTACACAGGCGATCAGCAGTCCCTTCCAGTCTTGCAATATATGGTATAATGGCATCCTTTGCTACTGTAGATTCATCCCCAGACAGTCTGGAAACCCATAGACTAGACTTTATTTCTATGTCTTACGGGCCAAGTTGTGAGATGTGTTCATAGGATCTGCAGTGGTTCTGGATCATCTATCTACCTCTGATCTAATTTAAGGTGTTTATAGGGAGCCATTCACTCTAGTATTTTGGTGCCTCAGAAATGAGCAAACCCATTTGGATATAACAAAAAACACTTGTCCTCTAGGCCTGGAGTGTGGCCTAGTACATCAGCCATAATAGCCAGAGACATAGGTTCCATTCTGTTACTCTGCCACTCATTTACAAGGTGACCTTGGCCAAGTCTCTGTATGTCTTTTTTTCCTTTCTCTTCCTTATCTATTTACTAGTAGACTCTGTATGGATACAGTCTATGGAACAGCTAGGTGCTGCATTAATAAAAAAAATAAAAATCCCCTTCATCCAGAATTCAAGCCAAGTTACAAACTGTTTCTGAGGGTCAGTTAAATGCAAGTAGCTCTTTAGTTGCTTTTAATTTTCATAATACCACATATTGGAATAGACACACTGAGATGTCACGTTTTTCTGTAACCTGCCTGGAGGCAGCAAAATTTTCCTCCCAGAGTCTGTTCCCTTGAGATTTCCAGCCTCATTTCACTGCCTCAGGAGGCCTGAATCATTTACAATTTTTCCCCCATACTTTTTGCAGGCACATCTTATCCCCACATCCAAAATGTTCCAGGTTTCACTATAATTAATTGCTGGGCAATGATAGCAAACTTAAGCGTGAACCCTGTTCTCAGTGAGTCGTCAATGAATGAATGGCAGCATCTGTAACTATTAATAGAGAGGCCTTAGCCAGAAAATGTAAAGCCAGACCCAAACTTACAACACTTTTCTTCTCGGTTGGCTCAACTTACTTGTTACTTACTGCAAGCCACAACCAAGATGGCTTCATTGTGCAAGGCACTGCAAAAACACATAGGCTACGTCTGGACTGGCATGATTTTCCACAAAGGCTTTTAACAGAAAAGTTTTCCATTAAAAGCATTTGTGGAAAAGCGCGTCTAGATTGGCACGGACGCTTTTCCGCAAAAAAAGCCCCAATTGCCATTTTCACGATGGGGCTTTTTTTGCGCAAAACAAATCTGAGCTGTCTATACTGGCCCTTTTGCGCAAAAGTTTGTGCAAAAGGACTTTTGCCCGAATGGGAGCAGCATAGTATTTCCGCAAGAAGCACTGATTTCTTACATGAGATCGTCAGTGTTCTTGCGGAAATTCAAGCGGCCAGTGTAGACAGCTGGCAAGTTTTTCCGCAAAAGCTTCTGCTTTTGTGGAAAAACTTGCCAGTCTAGACACAGCCATAGTGAAAGACAGTCGCTGTTCTGAGGAACTCGCAAGCCACACAAGACAGTGAAGGAGGGATTAATAGAAGCACAGAGTGGAATGAATTGTGTTATAAATCCTGTGGCTGGATTTGTAAACCAGTTTTCCTGACTCACTGTCCACTAGGAAACACTGCCATTATGCTTTTAAAACTCAAAGAGATGGGTACTGTCTGTTATGGACGTTTTGTTCTCTCTCACACACAGTGCTCCCTCTCATTGGAGATTTTTTCCCTTACAGGCAGTCCCCGGGTTACATGGATCCGACTTACATCGGATCCCTATTTACAAACGGGGTGAGGCAACCCTGCACTAGCTGCTTCCCCCTAGCAGACCAGGGAGACGCAAAGCTAGCGCCCGCCCCCCCAGCAGACCAGGGAGACGCGGAGCGGCTTTTCTCAGCAGACACCTCAGCTTGAGAATAAAGGACTGAGGGAAGTGAGGTGTGGGAGAATAAAACTGAGCTCTGGAGAAATGTTTGGCTAGAGTTTCCCCTACAATATGTACCAGTTCCGACTTACATACAAATTCAACTTAAGAACAAACCTACAGTCCCTATCTTGTACGTAACCCGGGGACTGCCTGTATTTATTTATGCATCTATATTTAAACATTCTAAGCACCTTTGATAAGAAGATTGAAATGGTTTAGTCAGAACCAAATTACTGGACTCAGGTCAGGGTAAGTGAATGAAAATTAGTACTCTAGCCTAATCTACGTCTCTTTTGTCTTAAAATCTGTGAACTGAAGTACTGATTTAGATACCCACATGCCTAATTTAGGCCATTCCATAACTAACTTTATATATCCAGGTTTGAAAACTTGGCCTACTGTTTCTGGGCAATTGTATGTAAGTTTCTGCTATGTCATTTGTGTCTGATTCTGAAACCTGGGTTCCCTTAATGCCCATTTGCCTGTCTAGCTAGGTTTTAATAAGATTGTGCGTCCCTGGGATATTTGGGTACTGATGTGTATTACAAAGCATTCCATCTTTCCATGAGAGGTGTCTGTGCTGTGCCATGCATACCCACTGAAATAGGAACACAATATCTAATGATGCAAATCAATTCTTCAACCTTGTCAGATACTGCCTTTGGGCTTAGCTGCTGGATCTTCATCATCTGAGCCCCAAAATAAAACAGATTTGGATCTGGTTCTGTTCCACTGTTGAGAAGAGTGCCTGTATTGTGAGGGGATGTGGGACTAACTTCAATCCCACTAGGCCTTTCTGCTGTGAATGCTGTACTTATTAAGGGCCCCGATCCAACATCCACTAAAGCCAATGGGCACCTTCCCATGGACTTCTGCAGGAGTTGAATCTGACCTTAAGTAGCCTTTCCATTCAGATCCTTTCTGAACATATGGATCCTGGGTGAAATCCTGGCTCTTGAAGTCAATCAGAGTTTTGCTAATTCACTTTAATGAGGCCAGGATTTCACTCTGTATGTGAAGTATAACACCAGCCCTTCCTTTTCATGAGACTTTCCTCTACCCTCTCTCCTGCTTTCCCATAATCTATTACACAAAAGGAGGAAGGCTGCATAAACCTTCTCTAAGCCTCATCTACTATTACTACTAAACCCTTGAACTCCAAGTGGAGCATAGGTCATCTACAAGTTTCCTCCACTTCACTCTGTCTTGAGACAAAGCTTCTAGCTGACTCCAGAAGTACCCCAGTCGTTGTCCTTCAATCTCAATAGAAATTCTCCACTTTTATTTTAGAGTTTATTGCAGAGGATGAGCCAAAAACTGGCCCTGAATCCAAATCCCCATAGGCATCGCTCTCAGGGTACGTCTACACTAGTTCATTAGTTGAGCTAGGTAGAGTAATTAAGGCAAGTGGAGTTGCAAATGAAGCCCGGGATTTAAATATCCCGGGCTTCATTTGCATGTTCCCAGGCGCTGCCATTTTTAAACCTTAGTCCGAACTCCGTGCCCGCGGCTACATGTGGCATGGAGTAGGTAGTTCAAATTAAAGATCCTAATTCGAACTACCATTACCCTCGAGGAGTAATGGTAGTTTGAATTAGGATCTTTAATTCGAACTAACTACTCCATGCCGCGTGTAGCCGCGGGCACAGAGTTCGGACTAAGGGGGATTTAAAAATGGCGGCGCCAACTCCGCTTGACCTAATTACCCTACCTAGCTCAAACTAACGAGCTAGGGTGGTCGTACCCTCACTGCTTTCATTGGGGCACTGCTGATTTACTCCAGCTGAAGATGTGACCCTTTCAATTTTTGCCATAGCAGTAGCAGGTCAGATTTCAGGCCCTGTTCCTGCACTTATTTCAGCGGGTTTGGTTTCAGTTTGGATCCAAGCCCAGAAAGCACTTCTTGCCCATTTCTGATTTAAATATAGGCAATATCTTACTGGAATGGTTGATTGCAGGAGAGTTCCACCATGTGAAGCCAAAATTTCACTCAAAGAACTAACAAAATTCTGATGTCAATGAATCCAAACAGGAACCTTACTCTTGACTCACCTTCAACTTCAGGGTCAATCAAATCTAATCAGCATGTTCATCTCAACACAGCCTGCTTGACCATCATGAATGCCCTCAGGGCAAGGAGAGAAAGGAATGACACAATAGGGTTTCCCCTCCTTTACCTGCAGATGAGAAAGAACAAGAATAAGAAGCATCTAACCTTTATTTAGAGGAAAGGCAAGATTGTCTAATGGTTAGGGTGCTGTCTTAAGGTACATCTAAATTACATCCCTTTTTTGATAAAGGGATGAAAATTAGATGTGTCAAAATTGTAAATGAAGCCAGGATTTGAATTTCCCACCCTGCATTTACATAATGGTGGATGTGGCTTTTTTTTGAAAAGCAGCTTTTCAGAAAAAAAAATACTGCGGTCAAGACAGGGATCATTAAATAGAAATGCCCTGTTTCGAAAGATCCTATAACCCTCAACAAATGAGGTTTACAGGATCTTTCGAAACAGGGAATTTCTGTTGAATGATCCCCGTCTTGACCGCAGTTTTTTTCGAAAAGCAGCTTTTCAAAAAAAAGCCGCAGCCGCCATTATGTAAATGAAGCACGGGAAATTCAAATCCTAGCTTCATTTACAATTTTGATATGTCTAATTTACATCCCTTTATCAAAAAGGGGATGTAGTTTAGATGTACCCTTAGGCTTGAGTCTCTGCTTTCCCCCAAATTAACGATTTTAGGGTTCTATTCTCCTACCCACCTCCAAGTGATCTGAGCAGCCGCTGCAGAGCTTGTATAGCCATAGGGAAGATGCTAGCAGACTTCATGCAATTGCTGGCATTTTTCCCCTTTGGGGATCAAAATTTGGAATTGGGCATATGGAGGTGTAGGGGTAGACTAGGGTGTTGGTATTGTATGTGTTACTCATGCTTGACAGGCTCTCTCAAGGAGGACAGTTTTGCAACTTCTTCTAAAGGTGGTCATATTTGGATTTGACTGATCTCCGGAATATTGATCCACATCTGGCTCCCCTGTCCAGTGACTGCTTTGCTCCCAAATCTTACATGCTTTGGGCTTTGTAAGCTGAATTGTTCTAAAGTCTGTCCACACTACCAGTTACTTTGAGGTAATTTATGTCACTAGGGGTATGTCTACACTACCCCACTAGTTCGAACTAGCGGGGTAATGTATGCATACCGCACTTGCTAATGAAGCCCGGGATTTGAATTTCCCGGGCTTCATTAGCATAAGCGGGGAGCCGCCATTTTTAAATCCCTGCTGCTTCGAACCCCGTGCAGCGCGGCTACACGGGGCTCGAACTAGGTAGTTCGGACTAGGGTGCCTATTCCGAACTACCGGTACACCTCGTTTCACGAGGAGTAACGGTAGTTCGGAATAGGAAACTAGTCCGAACTACCTAGTTCGAGCGCCGTGTAGCCGCGCTGCACGGGGTTCGAAGCAGCGGGGATTTAAAAATGGCGGCTCCCCGCTTATGCTAATGAAGCCCGGGAAATTCAAATCCCGGGCTTCATTAGCAAGTGCGGTATGCATACATTACCCCGCTAGTTCGAACTAGCGGGGTAGTGTAGACATACCCTAGGGGATGTGAATAATCTGCCTTCCTGAATAATGCGTTATACTGACCTAAGCACCTGCTGACATAACTAATACCTCTCACTGAGGCTATGTCTACATTGCAGAGCTTTTCCGGGATAAGCTCTGCCACAGCCCAAAAATTTGGAAAAGCAGACATATTTTTTTGGCATCCCTGTAAACCTCGTTCTATGAGGAAAAAGGGATGTTTCAAAAAAGGATTTTTTTCCTGACGTTTGGCCCCATGTAGATGAGACAAATGTCGGAAAAGCCGCTTTCAGAAAAAAAACGGAAAAAGATATGCAAATTGCGGTTCGCAGTTTGAGTATCTTTTTCCAACTTTTCCCTGCAGTGTAGACACAGCCTGAGACAGGAGATGTTAAGTTGACAAGAGAGCTCTCCCACATCAGCTTACAGCATCTCCCTCATACGTGCTACTGCGACACAGCTGTAAGTGATGCAGAGTAGGTGTAGCCTAAGAATACAGTAGCTGTCACAGAGATTCATAGACTGAAATTCGGTCTCTGATTTCACTGGAGTTTGATTCACTCATTAATTTGAAAACTAGGTCTTAAAGCAGCATATCATTTATACTGTCCAATTCAAAAACACCTAAACAGTTTAGGCACCTAATGCTTATTGATTTTGAAGGGATTTAGGCCCCTATCCTGCTTAGAATAGGGTTAATAGTATTCAAAAGGGGCCCAGTGAAGATAAATACTTTAGTGCTGGCGAGCTGCTTAGATTCTATGGGAATAGAGAGACTCCTTATGCTCTACTCCAGCCCGGCATAATCAATGATTTTGACAAATGTTTTGCAGTTTCACCAGAAGATTTTGGTCCTAACTAGAATGGGGCAGAGGACAGACGTTTCATTTCATGAAGGTTCTCAAGACTGGGAAACTCAGCCATGTTCCCAATCAGAATGCCAACTGACCAAAACATTCAGCACCAAAAAGCATTTTAAAATGAAAAATCATAACATGCTGTAGCTCTTCTTTTAACCTGTTTTTCCACCACAATGGACCCGACGTGGGGAAGTGTTTTGATTTGGCCAGAACTGCACATTCCAATCAAATAGAGTTTGGTTCAAGCTTCTCTGACCAGCTATGGACTGGTTTTGAAAGATGTTCCACAGAGACATCTGCTCCATGTGCTTCTGACCCCAAGACTCCCACACCATCAATCTCCATCCATGCACGGTTTGCACCTCATGTCGATAGTTCCCTGACATGACCTAAACTCACAAAGACTTGTGAATGCTGTGCATTTGGACTGACCCTTTCATATGTCGCATGAGAGAGGGACCCTTCTGCTGACTGGGAAAGCTCCCTGTATTTATCCACTGGGATAGTCTTATGGGTTAACTAGCAAACAAAAGGACAGTAGGCCATTAGCTGGGGAGGTCCATAGGGGGTGCCATTGAAGGCATCACAAATGAATGGCACACAATACAGCAAGTGGGACCCTTCTGGAGCATCTGTCTGTGTGTAAGAAATGGGTTGAATAACCAGACTGTCCTTCCTGTCCAACTGGCTTTTTGATTTCCCTGTTGCTCTGGGGCATGCACGACAGCTGTGCAGCCGAGGGGGCCTTAGCAGATGCCTGCACCATCTTGAAGGGGCTGGTAAAACTTCAGCGGCTTCAGGAAGCACGGGCAGCCAGGCGCGCTGCTCCCACCTTGCTGTGCAGATGGCACCAGGCCCTGCGGGGGTATCCCCTCCCCTATGCTGGCTTAGAGCAGTGTGCCAGGCTGGCAGCTTGGCATAAGCATGAGAAGGGAGGCACTGATACAACAAGCAGCTGGCATCACCTGCTCTCCCTTGGAATGAGAGACCAAGGGAAAAGGCCCACCCTAGCACACTAGCAGTGTGGCAAACGGGAACCTCGCAGACTGTGCAGGTGACCTGCAGATGACACTAAACAGCAGCCAGCTCCAAAGCAATTATACCATCCCCCCACTCTCTGCTTTCCATGTTAGAAAGAACCATGGACCCTTCTTTGCACAGTGCTGCTGAGCAACTCCCAGGGGTCACTAAAAAGTTGTTGGTGGCCCTCCATGGAAGCCATCAGGAGATGAAGGTTGCCAGCTGACCCATGGCACGGTATTGCTGGGAAGCCCTTATTTGATTTCTGCCCTTTCACCCAGGGTATCAAGTGCAGGCAAACCCATAAGATGCTGAAAAGCAGCACTGCCTTATGCACGGCCTCTGTTATTAATAGCAAAGTCCACACTGAACAAAACTTTCCCCCTCAACATCTCCGCTGGGTGATCAGACTGGCCTTAATCCACCTGTCATTCACCAGAGGTCAGTTGCTCACCTCTATATAGGCTCTTCTTTCAGTGCCAATTTTTGCCCTTCTATGAGGCCTCTTGCTGCTAAAGTCAAATCCTTCCAAGAGAAGGTCCATCCACTGTGACTGTTATTCAGGGACAGCAAGTGAGCCTTGCCAGGCCAGGCTTCTGCCCAGCAGCTGAGGGATGAATGGCTGAGACTAGGTCCTCTTGGATGTCTGCAAAGTGCAACCTTCTGTCCAGAAAACATCTGTCACCATTCTGGAGGATTCCCTGGAGATCTCCCCTTCAAGGCTCCCTGCTGAGGCTTCTCCTGGGAGCGTCTCTGCTCAAGAGTATCATGTTTCCCTCTGACTGGCTTTTATCAGGTCTAAGTGCTGATAAATCAGCCAGCTATGGTAGCCATCTGCCCCCAGGTGGGGCTTTCATAAGACAGTCCTGAGCAGACTGAGGCCAGAACTCCCCTAAAAGACTTGGATCTGGGCTGAGCTTTCAGGCTTGGTCTATACTGGGGATCTGCACCAATGTTACTGTATTGTGTGTGTAAACCCCCATGAAGAAGAGCTGCTCTGGGGAAAACAGAGTGCACCCATGCAACTTATCACACTAACACATTATGCCCTACCAGTGCCAATTCTGTAATAGGTAGTTGCAGCAGATCTGCTTTAGAGATTCACAGCTATGTCTACATTGAATTCAAATTCCCAAAGTCTAGAGTAGGTCCTGTTCAGTTCTCCCTTAGATAATAAGCTCATTTGACTCTATTGGGCCCAATGCCCACCAACCCATATAAAGCCAACACTCACCATCTCTCAGTTCTTGGCTTTGGGAATCTTACTGCAGTTCTAAGGGAGAAATACTCCATATCATCGTCTGGGATATAGCTGGTAGATACCTATTCTGAGCCACCCCTACCCTCCACTTTGTTAGGTGGTAACCCTCTCCCTTTTTTGTCTGCTACATAGTATTGGTTATAGAATCATAGACATAGTGGACTAGAAGGGACCCTGAAATCATCAGGTGCTACCCCCTGCCCTGAGGCTGGATCAAGTAAACCTAGGTCATCACTGACAAGTGTTTGTCTCACCTGCTCTGAAACACCTTCCAGTGATGGAATTCTACTGCCTCACTCGGTGAGTTACTGTGGAGCTTAACTGTCCTTAGAGTTAGAAAGTTTTTTTCCTAACATCTAACCTAAGTCTCCGTTGCTGCAGATAAAACCCTTTAGTTCTTGTCCAACCCTCAGTGCACATGGAGAACAATTAATCCCCAACTCTTGAGAATAGTTCTTCACGTACTTGAAGACAGCTCTCAGGCTCCCCTTTGGATTTTCTCAACACTAAAGATGCCTTGTTGGTGGAAATGTTGGTTTAACTTTTTTCCCGGGCCTCAGGTTTTCCGAACCTTTTAGCACTTTAGAATACCTGACCTACGAAAAGGTTTTTAGAAAGTTATGCCAAGGCTTAGCAGGGTTTGATTTATGCTATTAGTTGACAATAAACATTGATTTCATCGGAGACTAAAATCTATTGGGGGAAAACATATCCATCGACATGTCAGCAAACATGGCTCGCCTCCTCACTGGCGGCCTGTAGAGACTTGGCAGCACAAGCCATTCAGCTTTGTTCAGGGAGCCCTCTACAGCTCCAGGGTCACCGCCCCTCTCAGAGCTGGGAATTTGGAGCCATCCACAGGGAGGAGTCTTTCGGCAGTAGAGTGACCTCCCCTGCAGCTGAGAGTTTGGTTTCCTCCAAAGGCTATTGGACTGTGTGATGAGGTGTCTGCTACTCTGTGCCCCGACTCCCCTGCATCTTGTCCATGGGTGTCTCACGCCTCTTAGTCACACAGGGACCCCTTGGCAGCTGCCTGGTCAGTGCTGCCTCAAACCCCCTTTAACTTTTCTCACCTGTGAACATTTACATTAATTTGAAAAATGCTTATAAATTGAATTCTGCCACTCTTGGATGTAGCAGCCCTGCCCTGGCAGTATAATTACCACATAGCACTCCTCACAGCTTCAATCTATGCTCTATGGTGTTTACATTTGCAACTCCAAATAGTAGATTTTGGGGACTTGAACTGATTTTCAAGGTATTTTTCATTATTTCTTTAGAGGAAATCAGCACTGGGTGCTATCTTCTGTGCTCCTTTCCAAACAGGTTTACTTGGTGCCGTGTATTCCTCATCAGTGGCAGCCCGTCAATACAGGCAAACAAGGCAGTCACCTAGGGCAACAAGATAAATGGCCGTTGAGGGCTTTAGAGACGGGGGTGGCGATCGCGCGCCAATCGCGCGTTTCGTCTAGGGCGCAAGTTGCCAGCAGCTTGTCTAGGGCCACTCCTGTTCCTCATCACATTCTTTGTGACCAGAATTGTCCCCTTTCCAGTCTTTCTTATTACCTGTTCCTCCTGCCATTCTCATCCCGAGCACTCTCTCTGTCCTTCCCATGACAGGATTTTCATCATACATTTTCTCCCTCCACAGGTCTTGCTTTGTTTCCTCTTTCCTCCCTTCTGGTACATGGTGCCCTGGGATGGGCCATCTACAGGAGGGATTGAACCCACAAACCAAAAGCATAAGCTTCCACCACCTGAGCTAATGAACCATATTCTGTAGCTCATAGACAGTAGACTCTTAACCCTCTATTCCTTGATCAGCCAGTAGTGGTGTGGCTCTTTGTCTCCACCTAACCTTTGTATTGGTTACATTTCCTTCCAGTTCCTCTCTATTTCATGCTTCCTTTCTCCCCTGCTGTCTATGACATAGGTCATTCTCTTTCTCTCTTCCTTTCCATAATGCCCTTTCTTTTTGAACACCTAAAGACCACAGAAAGCAAAATCCACTCTACCTTTAAAGGTAATAGGTTTGTTTTAAACCCTGATTGGGGAAGTCATGTGTTGGGGAAGGATGTAGCCACAATGGCTGTAGGAAATCCCCAAAGCAGTCATGGTAGGTAGCATTGTAGGAGTCTTGGAAAGCTCACAGCTATCCTTATAACCAATGCCACCTCGTGCTTGAATCCCATTGGCTACCCCAGGGCTAACAGAGGAGCTACCAAGAGCCTAGTGTGGTGCTGGTAATTTAGTAGGTGGAGTGTTTTAAAGTCATTTTCTACTAAAGCAGTGGTGCCATGTGGTACCAAGAGGCTCTGTGCAGCTGGTGTAGGTGTGACCCTCTTATCCCTTGTAGCCACCAACAAATAACCCTGGTATTTTGTACAAGAGAGTGTGTGTATTCCCAGGATTCAATTTCAGGGCATTCCTGAACTTTCCCTACTGTTTCAGTGAGCTGCAATACCCTTCCTTATTTCCTGTTCTGATTTGCCATGTAATGTTACTTTGCACTGTTAATCAGCTGCTGCCTTCCTCCTCCCCCTCCCCCTGCTCCCCCCCCCCCCCCCCCCCCGGCCACAAGTGTGTGCATTTCGTTAGAGAGCAATGCAGTTCCTATATCAATTTCTGAAGTTTCCCTGGGTGCTTTAGAATGATCCATGTTACGCTATTGTTATTTCGTATTCTAGGACTGCATCACTCCATTTCCAGCAGGGGGCAGGATAGAGAAAAATGTCAAGCGTGGCCCATGGGGAAACTGATGGCTACGCCCCAGCTAGCCAGAGTCACTGCAGGAATCTCTTATGCTGTAAGTAAGAAACAAGGGAACATCATGCCAAGTTAGCAGAAAACCAATTCATCTTCTCTGACCTATTTCTGGACATGCTCTGAAGGGAAGAGAAGAAAATGTCTGTCAGGATCAAGGGAAATTATGCATGTTGAACTGACAACCAGACTTTCTGTGAGTACACACCATCAAGTGGCAAATTGGCACTGCTGTCTCTGTTATGTCCCCAATTTTTCCACTTGGCAGATCCCCTGGCAATGCTCACTATATTTAAGCAGATGGAACCCTTCCAATGTTGGAGTGTCTACCAGCAGTTAGGAGACAGACCTGAGAAACCAGTTAAATAAAGTGGGCCTGCTCTTAGTTATGCCTTCCTTCCCGTGAGGATGGAATTGGGTTGTACAGGGGGATGAAGTGGGTGCTCTAAGACCTGACTCCTTGTTTAAATTAGATCAGCATTGGGGCTGCTCTAATTTATGCTCCACTTCTCATGGGGAGCAGAGAATATAGTTCAGGGTACTATAGGTATACCCCCTATTCAGTGTGATGGGAGCACAGCTTTTGGTAACACTTACACCAGCTCTCCCCTTGCTGGAGAAGCCCTCTGTCGGGGGGGGGGGGGGGGAGGGAGAGGGGATTCTTGTGGAGTAGTTTTTACCCAATTTGAGGCCCTTTTATGCTTTCAGATCAGTATATAGGAGCCTTAGGGTATGGCTACACCGCAACATTATTTCAAAATAACTTAGCATGTGTGTGCACATCTGGCAGTTATTTCAACATAATGTCAAAATATTGTCAAGCTGGAGGACTTCTTACTCTGACTCCTATAACCCCCATTGTACAAGGAGTAAAGGAAGTCGAAGGAAAAGTGCTCTGTTTCAAAATAAGTGCTGTGTGGATGCTCCCAATTTTGAAATAAGTTATTTTGAAATAAGTTACACCATTGACATAGCCTGCACCATCTATCTATAGCCTATATGGCATCCACTCTGCTGTTCAATGTTCCCTTTAATAGCTGCAGTGAACCTAGCACCCAGGAAAGGTGCATAGATGACAGCCTGACACCAACCAGCTACAGCGAGGAAAGCAGGAGCCAAGCATCTCTCAAGTCCTACCTGCATCATGCCTTATTCTTGCACATCTCAAGGGATAAGCAAAGTGAGCCTGTTCAGTCCCTGCCAGCCCTGCTCCTATGGTGGAAGTGGGTTTTGCTGTGTGGACAGTAGAGCTGACTGTACTTTTTTTCACTGAAAGGCTCTTTTGGCTAAAAAAGGCTTTTGGTCTGTGTGATGAGGTGTCCACTCCTCATAAAAGTAGAAGGGTCTATAGTATGCCAGATGGTCCAGTTAACCTTGTAGAATGGAGGCTGAGACGAAAGTCTCAATTAGAGGAACAGACTCACCAGTGCAGGAACAGGCAGGGCCTCTCTAAAGCCAGGTAGCCGACTGCAGACAAAGTTGGCTATTGCTCTGCAGGGCGAGGCTGCTGTGGGAAAAGGGCAGGTGTTCCCTGGGAAGATGGAGGCATGTCGAGGGGGCTGCTGCTAATGGGAAAGACTGCAGTCACTCCCTGAGTGGAGGGAGTTGGAGGATGACAAACTCAGAGAGCAGGGAAGCTTGATTGTAGGAAGAAGCCCAGGGAAACATCAGCAAGATATAGGACTGTGCAGGGACTGGGACTGCTTGTTGTGCAGTCCCTGGGCTGGAACCCAGTGCAGGAGGCAGACTTGGAGAGATTGGCAAAGGGTGTTGGAGATGCCAGCCAACAGATGTAAAAGGACTGTGAATTCTCCCAAAAGGGAGGACTTCAGTGACCAGGCCAATTCACCAAGCCACAGGTGAAGCTGCAAATCCAGGAGTGAGAGGGACAGCAGAGCAAGACAAGATGTGAGAAGACACCACCAAAAGGGATGGGGGGGCACAAGGTAGCAGAGCTGATCTCCAGGACAGGTAGCAGGAGGTAAAAGATGCAGGGTGCAGACTCCCTGACAGACCAGAACAAAATTTTGCAGAAAATTTTCATGTTCCCTGAAATTCAGGGATATCATCAAAAAATGAGGGAAACTGATTTTTTCCATGATAAAAAAAATTATCAAAATTTCATTTACTGAAAATAGTTTTCCAAACCCAACACTTATTATTCTGTGTTTGTTTGATTGATTAACTTGTTTGTCAAACAAAAACCATCCTCTTGAGAGACTTAGCCCCCTCCCAAATTTTTCAACTTCCAAAAATGTAATTTTTGATCAGCTGTAACAATGCTTGTAACTTAAAGTACTTTATAAAGAAGGTCAGTATTGTGATTCCTGTTTTACAAATGGGGAAACTGAGGCACGGAGCAAGGGGTTACCCAGCAAAGCAGCAGCAGAATCAGGACTAGCACTCAGGTCTTCTGAGTCTCAATCCATGATGCTGTATGTAGTGCGCCCCATTTCACAGATTCTGCAGAGTGCACCTCATGTTGTAATGAGCTGCTGTTAATTAACACTATGCACCTTTATCGGTGGCTCCACACCCTTGTCATTAGGAACCATACCGGTGATCCATGAAGAGAATGAATGTACAGGCTCCTTTTCTCTGGTATCTGTGAGCACATTAGATTTATCACCTCAGCAACATTCCTGTGAGTGAGGGAAGGATTATTACCCCCATCTTAGAGATGGGGAAACTGTGACATGGACAAGTAAAGTAACTTGCTCAAGGCAACTTTGGAAACCCTGGGGAGATCACAGAAACACAGGGTTGGGAGAGACCTCCAGAGGTCACTGAGACCAGCCCCCTGCCCAAAGAAGGACCAACCCCAACTAAGTTATCCCACTCAGGGCTTTGTCAAATCCCTTCAAAACCACTAGGAACCCATTTCAGTGCTTTACTATCCTCCTACTAGTGAAATAGCTTTTCCTAATATCCAACCTAGACCTCTCCCACTGCAACCTGAGACCATTGCTCCTTGTTCTGTCATCTGTCACTACAGTGAACAGCCTCTCTCCATCCTCTTTGGAAGCCCTCTTCAGGTAGCTAAAGAATGCTATCAAATCCCCCCTCACTCTTCTCTTCTATAGACTAAACAAGCTCAAGTCTGTCAGCCTCTACTCCTATGTCATGTGCTCTAGCCCCTAATCATTTTTGCTGTCCTCCGCTGGACTCTCCAATACATCCATATCCTTTCTGTAATGGGGGCCCCGGAACTGGACGCAATACTTCACATGTGGCCCCACCAGTGCTGAATAAGGGGGAATAATCACTTTCCTAGATCAGCTGGCAATGCTCCTACTAATGCACCCTAACATGCTGATAGCCTTAGCTATAAGGGCACACCATTAACCAGGGGCAGATGACCGTTTTGCGGGGCCCCGGGCAGCATAATTCCGGGGGCCCCCCCTTTGCCACGGGGCATGTGCAGTGACGCCATGCGCATGGCGGTGGCACCACGGCGCATGCATGGGGCTTTTTGAAGCGCGGGGCCCGGGGCGGCCGCCCCATTCGCCCTGCCCTATATCCGCCCCTGCCGTTAACTCATATCCAGCTTCTCATCCACTGTAATCCCTATGTCCTTTTCTGTCAAACTGCTACTTAGCCAGTTGATCCCCCATCCTGTAACAATGCTCGGGATTCTTCCATCCCAAGTGCAGGATCCTGCACTTGTCCTTGTTGAACCTCATCAGATTTCTTTTGGCCCAAACCTTCAATCTATCTAGGTCACTCTGGACCCTATTCCTATGCCCCAGTGTATCTACCTGTCCCACTAGCTTAGTGTCATCTACAAACTTTCTTCAATCCATCCCCTCATCCACATCATTACTAAAGATGTTGAACAAAACCATCCCCAGCACTGACCCTTGAGACTCTCTGCTTGATACTGACTGCCAGACAAACATGGAACCATTGATCACTACCCGTTGAGCCTGACAATCCAGCCAGTTTTCCAGCCACCTTACAGTCCATTTATCCAATCCATACTTTCCTAACTTGCTGGCAAGAATACTGTGGAAAACTTTCAAAGCTCCTGTTAAAATCAAGGAATGTCACATCCACTGACTTTCCCATGTCCACAGAGCCATTTGCCTTGTCATAGGTGGTTAGGGTAGTCAGGCATAACTTGCCCTTGGTGAATTCATGTTGATGATTCCTGATCATTTTCCTTTCATCCAAGTGCTTCAAAATGGATTCCTTGAGGATCTCCTCCATGATTTTCCTGGGGATTGAGGTGAGGTTGACTGGTCTGTAGTTCCCTGCATTGTCCTTCTTCCTTATTTTAAAGGGTATGTCTACATGACAGAGTTTTTTCGGAAAAACAATTGTTTTTCTGAAAAAATTCAGTTACATCCACACTGCAATTGTGTTCCTTCAAAAGAAAATCGAAAGACCAGAGGAGTTTTCCCAACATTGGTAAACCTCTTTCTGCAAGGAAGAAGTCTTTTTTCTGATGGGGATAGGGAAGAGGGAGTTCTTTTGCAAGAAGAGGAAAGAGGAAAAAGCACAGGTGCCCTGGTGGCCATTTCACCCACGGTAATCATACCTTACATGTGAGATAGCGTTCACAAGTGTAGACTCGATCTTTCGAAGAAGCAGATCACTTTTTCAATGCACTTTGACAGTGTGGATGCTCTCTTTCAGAAGAAATTTTTTCAGAAGATCTCTTCCGGAAGCCTGCAGTCTAGACATAACCCAAGACGGGCACTACATTGGTCTTTTTCCAATTATCCAGGACCTCCTCTGATGACCACAAGTTTTCAAAGATAACGCCCAATCTATGTTCTATGACCCTATGATCCATTGTTTTTTATGCACAATGGAAGGAACCAATTCCTTTAGGGAAGGAACCAGTTCTCCTCTGAGCTTCAAAGACCAAGAACTCCCAGTCGTAGGTAAGATCCTGTGCCATTGAACATCTATCTACCTGCATTGCCCTGTCACTGCCTCTCTCAACCCCCTGTGCAGTTAGAAAATGTTGGTATTCCAGATCTGGGGAAATTGAGGCATGAAGTAGGCCACACAAGTTTACACAGGGAAGCAGAGTATAGAAACCAGTTCTCTTGTCTGCCTGCACTGTGTCTGAACTGCACATGTTTCCATCCTGGCTTGGTTTCTTACCACAGATGCTCCATGTGCCAGACAGTCTCTTGGGCTCAGCCAGTCTCCCGTGGAGGCCTATGGAAAACATCTGATCCTGCGCCACCACTGTTTGTTGGTATTTAAGGCATCGGTCCATTTCAGTACTAGCCTGGGTGCTGTGTGTTTGTTTATCTAGCAACAGAAGGCATCCTCAACGGGAAAAACAACCTCTCTGCCCAGCCCTCCCCATGCACAGTTGCTCACGCACCCTGCTTAATGCTGCGTGGTGAGAACAGTCGTGTAATTATGAGACATAACCAAATAGAGAAGCTGCAGAGCATCATGCCCTCGGGTTACCTTCTGACGGAAGCCAGGCCCTGCTGCCAGGGGATGATGAGCTACATGGAGAGACCAGCCAATTCAGGAATCTTAAAGGGACAGGATGAAACTGAGTAGTGTTTAATTTCATGTGCAGGGATCGTTTTGTGAGGCTTTGGCTGCTACTGGAGCCTGTAACTACACAGAACAGATTCTTTCTCTCTTCCTTATCCAATCTCCTCCAAAAAAGTAGTTCAAGCCCCAGTCTGCCATGATGCGAGGGACTCCCTAGGGGTCTGGAGTAGTGCTGGATGCTGCTTTGGTCAAAATCCAAACATTTCCAAAATCCTTGGTAGATTTTTTAGGAAGCTTGGTTTGGGAACCAAACCCTCCACACGTGACACACTTTGGGACTGTTGGAACAGTTTGTTGTGACGCTTTGGGAATGAAACACTTTTTTTTTTTAATTCAGACTGGCTTTTTTAAACCAAATTCCTTTTAAATTGTTTTAATGAAATGTAAAAGGCTAAACTCAAAACAAAACGCCGTTGTTTTAACTGAGTGAAATACTCTTAATGACCCGTATTGAAATGGACTTGGAATTTTGGTGTTTGCACTCATTCTGTTTCATCCATCCCAACCCAGCCCTTGTATCAAGAGTTCTAACCTGCTATTAATATCCTGGGGGCCCTAGCTCCTCTTATGGGGTGTTTAGTGCCATAAGGTCCTAAGCTGCTGTCAGTCTTCTTCCAAGCACTTTACAAAACCACAGACCAGACTCTAACCAAACAGCTTTATTTCTTTCAGTTGCACATTAGAACATAATTTAGCCCTCCTAGAGCCGCCTGAAGATTTAACCTTTTTTGTCCAAAAAAGTCACAGAAAATTTAAATTATTTTATTAACCCACAACAGAAAAAAATAGCAAACATGTTTTTGTTTAAAATAATAATTCAGTTTTAGAAAACCAAAAGCTTTCCCTAAAAATGCAAGGAAAGGGTGTTTGATTCTTTCTTCGAAGCATCAGAAATTCTAACAGTTGTCCTTGAATATTTTCACCTCTTTTGAAAAAGCTTGCTCGTCCAAGAAGAGTTGTGAAGAGAATGTTAGCCAGCGCTAAGCCTTCCCCGATACAAGGCTCATTTTGTTCCATTTCTGCCACACAGCCCTTTCTGAATGGCTCTATAAAGTCTCCTGAGGCAAGGACGAAAGGGGAAATCCGTGGCCAGGAAAGGAGAGAATGCTGGTCTTTATAAACAAATATCCTTTGCTCCTTGGTGGATAATCTGGTTCCAGGCAGATTGACATTGATCCCTCAAAAACAGGACTAGGCCTGATCTGCATAGATTTCTTCTCCTCTTTGGCTTCCAAAAACATCTTAGCCCATTGGCTAGCTAATGATTCGGAACCACCCCCCATAGAAAAATAATTAGAGGGCAGTAGGTGAAACTACATAACACACTTAAACTGCTATGAAATTGGCCTTTCTTTGATTGGTCCCTTTCAATATGCTCAAGATTTTCATGAGGCCAAATTCATCCTTGGTATAAGGCCATTGATATCAATGAATTGCACTGAGGATGAGCTTGTTCCTGTATCTTTAAGACTGTATGTGTGTAGTCCTGAGATGTATGGTCTGTATGGAAGAGGTGTGTGTCCATTGGCTATGAAGGGTACTTGTGGGAAAGCAAATGTGTTATACCACAAGGTAACCATGCAGGTGGAGGGGTTTATCTATAGGTGCCAATAGAACCTTTGAAGCAAGCATGCGTTCTCATCAGACTCCTAAGATAGTTCTGTCCTCAGAGTTCTTTTCAGACAGTGCTCCTAAAATGCCAGAAACACTCCTAACTTTCTGCAGAACATAAAACCTCCAGCCCAAATCCAGAGAGGTATTTAGGCACCTGATGTCCATTGAAATCAAGTAGATCCTTTGACGTTGTAGGTCTCCAAGCTTGTTTCTCAATTACCTCTCACCCTGTACATTCATTTACACCAGCTGAAAGTGAGTCCCGTAGATCAGAATGGTAATGGTTGGTGCTCATTTTTCAGGGGGGCAAATCATGGCACCCGAGCTGCAAGTCCCACATTCTGTGCCCCCAAAGACTTTCCACTCTAAATAAATTGGGATTGAAGTTGCTTACCTTACTATCTGCAAGAAGCATGTCTGAAGGAGCTCAGAGAAACCCCTTTGGCATGAGATTCCATGCTGCACATGGAAGTAGGGAGTAGTGGAAGGTGGAGAGGCATGCAACTGGTGAAGATTGCCTTCTTGTGACTCCTGCAGCATGGACTATGTGGCATGTTGACTGGAACTGAAGAAAGAAAGTCACAGGGGCTGCTTGAAAAATGTCTGTCAAATCCACTTTTCCACAGAAAACTGGGGTTTTGACATAACAAAATGTTTCATGAAGCATGCCTCCATTCTGAAGGAAATGTTTATTTTTAATGGAAAACTCAAAAGCCCAAACTTCAAAATATTTGCATTTGGAAATACTGCTACAGTGCCTCATGGGAGCTGTAGTTTAGTAGCTTCATGTCTTGACACCTCTCTGAGACTTCATCTCCAATAATGCACTGTGGCCAACCATATGAGTGAGTTTTCAGGTGTAATCTAATTTGTGGCATTAGGGGTTTAACAATCCAGCCCAGGGCCACAAACTCTAGAGCCTTAGAGCTTGTCTGCATTTGAGTCACTACAGTGGCACAGTTAATCTACCTCTCCGAATTGACAGAAGAATTCTGTCTGCACTGGGGATTAGGTCAAGTTAATTTTGTTGCTCTTGGGTATGGATTTTTCTCACCCCTGAGTGATGTAGCTGGGTCAATTTAACTTTTGGGTACAGACCTGGTATTAGCATATAATACTGGTATCTCACCATGCTCAATAAGGATCTTCCTGAGTCACTTACTGCTAACAAAACAGATTATGCATGGTGCCTCTTCCATAATAACTATTCGACAATTGAAGGCCTGTGCTCTTCCCCCCATTGTAAGGCGTGTGGTTGCATCTGGAGGTTTCCATATGGGAAGATATGTTCTAATATGAAGTGGGCAGAAATAGCAAAGAAAAGCCTTTAGTGATGTTGGAAAAACCTATCACCACCTGTTTGGTGTATACATTAATATTTTTTTTTATAATATAGCATCCAGATTGAGCCCATGCTCTGGGCATGAACCAGAGAGTATGAAGTTAGTAATATACAGTATTATAATTAATAATAGAGCAAGCATACCACTCCCTCTGCCAGCAGGGGGAGCAACTAATTAGTTGTATTTGAAGCATCAAATAACAATAGAGCTGTGGTCTCCAACCTTTTTAAGCAGGAGATCACTTTTTTGAATTTAAATGCAATCCAAGATCTACTTCAAACCCAAACACCCTTGTCCCTTCTCCGAGGTCCCACCCCCTGCTCACTCCATCCTCCCTCCCCCATCTTCCCTCCCTTTCACCAGGCATTGGGGCACAGGCTCTGGTCTTGGATTAAGGGATCTGAAGTGCAGGGGGGCTCTGTGCTGAGCCTGGGGCAGGCAGTTGGGATACCTGAGGGGGTTCTAGGTGCAGGCTCTGAGAAGGTGTTTGGATACATGGGTTTTCGGGGCTAGGGCACGGGTTTGGGTTGCACAAGGGGGTTCATGACTGGGGCAGGGTTTCAGGATGTGGGCTCCAGCTGGGCACTGCTTACCTCAGGTAGTGCCTGGGTGGTGGAGCAGTGGGGCTAAGGCAGGCTCACTCCTGCCTGGCCCTGTATCACTCTCAAAAGCAGCCAGTAAACTCCATCCCAAGTCCTGTTGTGCCCCCTCTCTGCTCTGTGGAAATAGGATGCAGAGTGGGAGAGGAGGCACCTTGGCATGAGCAACCCACCCTCTCCTGCACTGCACAGAAAACTTATGGATCCTGAAAGGGTCAGCTCCATGGCAAAGAGCAGGAGATGCACAGCACTCAGGGGAAGCAGCTGAAGTGCCAGCTCTTGATAGCCACTTTGCCAAACCAGTCAGAATCCCCTGTCAGAGGCTTCAAGATCTACCAATAGATCCCGATTGACTAGTTGGTGACCACAGGGATAGAGTATTGCTCTTTTTAAAGGGTATATCTACATTGTGGGACAAGATCGAGTTAAGATACGCAACTTCAGCGACATTAATTGCGTAGCTGAATTCGAAGTACCTTAACTTGGCTTTCAATGCTGTCCACAGTGCCGGAAGTTGAAGGGAGAACACTCTCCCTTTGACTTCCATTGCTCCTCTTGGAAGCAGGACTATCAGTATCGACTGGAGTGCCTCTCCCACTTCGAATTAGCTGTCTTCACTAGACCCGCTAATTTGAACCTCAAAAGATCAACAGAGGCAGCTTCTCTGTAGTGTGGACGTACCCGATTGATCCTCTCTGTAGTGTAGACATACCCTTCTTTTTCAACTGTGTCCTGTGTGGAATAAGCCAGGTTCTAGTGCAATGTCTGCATGTTCAGATGCTGTTCAGCTAATCAGCTCAGGGAATTAAGCGTGTACTGTGAGTTGCCACAACCATCCTTACTACTTGAGGGGGCTGAATTGCTTGTTTCAAATAATCAAAATTGCGTTTTGGATGTAGCCTTTTATTTACTGTTTGGAAACGGGCTGAGAGCAGGTTGTGACTGCTGTACCTTTGCCCATTGTTTTCCACCATTGGATGAATATTGTTTGATTCCATACTGTACCCACAGGAGATGCAGAACAAGGTTCAGCCAAGGAGGAAGACAAAGATGCCTCTATCTCTGCATCCTTCAGATTCTGGGTTGCTGGAGGGGCTATAAAACCATCCATGGTGCAAGTTACATCCCCTGAGATTGCTCTTCTAGCTAGAGGTACTCAGCTGTGCAGGCAGGAATCCAAGTAATACCATTGGCCTAACCATGACCTCCATCTGAGGGATTGTGATGTGGGTAGCATAAGGCAGCATGGAGCAGTCCAGTGCTGTGCCTGCTATGGGGAGTTATACACAGACCTGCTGCGGCACATGGACAGAGGAGGGCAGAATCTGTCCCACATGGTGCAGTTTGTGACTTAGATCACTGTGCTGGCTATCTGGTCTGAGCTATTCACAAGGCGTGATTGGTTGTCTGGTGTTGTGTCTGTTCCCTGACCAGATGCCTAAGCTTTGCAAACAGAAGTTGCTAGTGTTTTTCCATTGTTTTATGGTCCCTGCTCAGCAAGATCATGAAAAGGGCTTTTTGAAATGGTCCAGGGAGCTCTTTCAATGGGACATGTCCTTCCCCAGAATGCACAATGCTTTCATGTTGCACAAATAGTCTTGCACATGGAAACTTGCTTCCCCCAAATGTTCATGCATGAAAAGGGGTTGTGAGCGCCAGCTCAGGGAACCAGTGTGTCATCTCTGTGAGAAGAATTGCTGATACTTTTCTGCTTGTGGCTTTGTCGTCACTAGTTCAACAAAAGACATTTCCGTGCAGTGAAATCACTCTCTTGATAGAACACACCAGTGGAGGCAAAGCACAGGTAGTTTTCCTTGAAATAGCTACCAAGGTCAAAACTATACCCCCTCCTGGGGTTTATCTCCACTAGCTATGCTGAGCTAAACACCACAGTGCCTTTCTCTGCTCTTCATGTAACACCTATTTTTGTAGCAGTGACATAGCCTATAATCTCTCCCATCTCTACTCACAACTCAGCCAGTTCCTTAGGGGAGGGAGTTGGTGATGTATGTGGCAGAGCAATATCTTGCTGTATCCCTTCACATCTTCAAACCAGGCTCTAAATCTAGACGATGGCACTCCCCCTGGAGTCTGAGGGCGGCAATCTAAGCCTGGATACTTTGTGATTCCATAGCTGTATGGCAAAAATCTTTCTTGCAGTTGGTCATTTCTTCCCAGGGAGGCTCAAGGCTGCTGCAGCAGCTAAGGAGTTGGTTCTGTGGGCCACCTGGTTTGAGGTCTGTGTCTGGAGCAGAAAGGAGTGGGTGGTGCAGCAAACAGCAGAGCTCAACTGGTGCAAGACTGGGAAATGCAGGGGTTGGGGGAGTCAGGATTGAGATGCATTGGCAGAATGCCGTTCCCCTGGTACCAATGCTGGCAGCACCCCCACTTTCAAGAGGCCTGTAAAAATAACTAGCCTGCTTGTCATGCACAAGAAGAACATTTGGCACGTCAAGATAATCCTTCCTTATGTTCTTATGCTCTCTGCCCATCCCGTCAGCGACCTGTGTCAGGGCATTGGATCCTCTCAGCTTCTGCAGCAATGAGCTGAGATCCACAGCCCCCCGCCCTCATCCAACACACCCTGGAATACCATTGGGTGTGGTTATTTAGTATCCTCCCCTTAAGCAGAGGCCATACCAGGAGCAAAGAAAAACTTCCCAGCTTGTCTTATCCAAAGGCAGACTGTGCCACTGTCTGGACATTGACAAAATGGCCAGGGTGCCTGGTTGATGGTTTCTTTAAAGAGACATAGCTCTACCGGCAGGCTGCGGCGCTGCTCATGTCCACCACCTCTAGAGAGCCAGTGAGCAGTAATTTCACTTCCGCATCACTCTGCTGCAGCTTCTAAATCTCTGGGTTTAATTCTAGGGAGGGTCTATTTCCTCTCCCTGAGCCCCACTGAACCAAGAATTAAGACCCCCATGTTGACATCATCATTTTTCTGGTCACTGCCTCATCTGATGACTCGCAGAGCCTTCCACTTGGGAGTCATGACCAGACACTTCTCAAGTAGTCAGGCCTGCTAAAATACCCAGGGACATTTCTGGGTACTCAGGGGTGTTGGAACTAGGTGCACAGGGAAGGGTCTGTCCTCCTCCTGGCTTGAAGCAATTTCCATCCTAGAAAGGCTTGGTATACACATTGCTTCGACACCACCTGTGGTCTTCACTGCAATATCTAGTCTCAAAACACTGAGGGATGGGTTTTCTTTAACAGCATTATTGGAGCTGCCTCCTTCCCTCTCTGCTGTCAGGCGGAAGACATAGAGCAATCACAGCACTGTGCTGCAAATATTAATTATCTACTAACTGCTCTCCAGGCAGCCATTAGATCTCAGCTCACTGACAGCTGTTCTCACAACCCTACCCAAAGCATCTACCTGTGTAGGATGGGAAACGGATGGGGATTATGTTGGGGATGTGCCATCAAAGGAATTGAGGGTGGAAAAGGTAGGGAATAAGGCCTAGATTTCCCAGGAGGTCTACAGCAGTGGCTACTGAGTTTCAATGGAAATAGAATACTTAATTCCCCTAAGCTCCTCTGGAAACCTCCTTCCTACACAACTAGACAGTAGAGAGGGTTGGGAAATTTTTATTTCAAACAAACAAACAAACAAACAAACAAACAAACAAAGAAACGTGGATTTTCATCCAAATTCCAAAATTCTGTGTGTGTGTAAAACTGTTTTGTTTGTTTGTTTGTTTGTTTGTTTGTTTGTTTGTTTGTTTAAACTGATTTGGTTTTCATGAAAAGCTATAATTTGTCACAGGTCTTGTTTATGGGTTCCTCTTTCCCTTCCCCACAAAAATTGACAAAGTATTTATAACCAGCTCTATTTGACAATGCTATTTGAATGGTAAATATGACTACCTTCAGGTCACTTTCCACAGGTTTGTACAGCTGCTGTTTCATCAGATGTGAACTCTTTCAAAAAAGCCTGGTGCACAAGTTGTCCTTAGCCATTGGTGGGCAGCCTCTGATATACTTACACTAGAACATACTCATATCACAACCTAGGAAGTTGGTCCAATGGTTAGGCTTAGTATTTGGGAGGTCTTATTCAAAACCTCACACTGCCACTAGCTTTTATGTGATCTTGAAGAAGTCTGGTATCCTTCTAGTAGCCCTGTGCCTTATTTTTCCATTTGTAAAATCAGAGTAACAGCAGTGTCCCCTCTCCCAGCAGTGTTGTAAATTGCTTAGGCACTATGAGAATGGAGACCTCGAACTAGAGGGTAAGATGAAATATATAAGGTAGAGAGACAAAAGAGCTGACTTCAAGCCCAAAGTAAACTTGACAGACAATAATTATATCTTTTGCTACCAATGCTTGTGATTTGGTGCAGCTGGTCATTGTGGCAAACTAAGCCAGTGACTCATGACTTGTGTCATGCACTGCATGTTCCCACCACCTGAAGCATACTCACCCAGAGCCGGCCCAACATATGGACCAACCGGGTTAGCGCCCGGGGCGCCCCATTGTAGGGAGCACCGTGCGGGGCTGCCGGGCCAGATGGAGGCAGCACCACATAGGCTTCACATGCCCGGGGTTGTGCCACGCATGCGCCGGGTGCCCAGGGGTGGGGCTACGCATGTTCTGCATGGTCATGCACCGTGCACCCAGGGTGACGCCGCACATGTGCTTGGCTTCTGGGGGCGAGGGGCGCTGTGTACCCAGGGACAGAGCTGTGCATGCGTTGCACTCCTAGGGGCGGCACCGCGGTCCTGGGGTCCGGGGCACATGAGTGGCTTGGGCCGGCCTTGTACTCACCACAGAGAACTCCCAAGAGCCCAAAGTAACATAACAAGGGACTTGCTAGCCAGTGCCTGAGCACAACACTATCTGCTAAATTTATGCGGCCATCTCCCTTTCTATCCATCTATGTAAAGGCAGAGAGGGAGAGGATACCAATAAGTAGCTAGTTAGCTAAATAAATTAATTAGGTAGGCCCAGGTAGAGATAAATCTCTCCGAGAGAACATTTAGATGTTCCATATTTGAGCTGGATATCATTAAAATTACCGAACTGCCTCCTCTCAATGTGTAGGCCTCATTACTAGGTTTTTAATGCTCAGGGCTTAATTGCAGTTGCTGCAGCCTTCCCCCTCTGAGTTCCTTGTGGAAATTAGCCCAGCAATCCTGCCCACTTATTATCCAAACCTCCAGGCAGCCTGTGCTTTTTCACAGCCCAGGGCCTGCCACGGTGCTCAGCCTGCCCTAAAGGAAAGAGCTGCCTCCTGGAGGAGGCGGTCAGGACGGCTTTGCACCCACATGAAAAGGGTGGGAGGTGATGCTTTCCCAACCCCAGTGGAATTGAAAAGGAGGGTCTGGCAGGATTTCTTCATGCTGAGTTATCCCTGGGGAGCTTGCATGCGTTTGCGTGCACGAGCAGGTGGGTGAATGTGCATGAGAGGAAGGGTGGCATCTTGTCCCAAGGCAGAGGGGTTGAACTGCATGGCAACAAACCCAGCCCTTGATGGCATGAGCATGAGGGGCTGATGCCCTCCCAACCTGTTCCTTGTGATCTGCAGCTCCATCTAGCAGTCAACAAGAGAGGCTGCTCTCTGGAATTAGTGGTTCAGCAATTAGAGACATTAGGAGAATCTGTTTGGCAGAGCACAGGATTTCAAGAGCACTGCCTCTCTTTTGTCCCTACCCTATGATTTCCCCACCATCCATTAGAGGAGACTAATGTTTCCTTGCCTTCTCCTCTTCTCTGCTTAAATATGCTGTGATCTTCATAAGGTGGGAAAAGTCCCATCTCCACAGACAGCATCAACTCACCCCCACCCCAGAAAAAGAGGCAAACTAGAGCGGTGGGGGAGCAAGAACTATGACCCAAGGGCTTGAAGTACTAGCCAAGAAGGGAACAGCAAAATAACTCAACAAGCACAATTCGCCACTGTGGACCAAATCTGACTCCTACTGAAGTCAATGGAGCATCTTGTGTTGACGTCAACTTCAGCTGAAGTGAGCCCAGGACATTCCTGAGGCAACAGAATTATTGGTGTACAAAGAGGCATGCTTAGGAGTAACTGGGTGCAGCCCAGTAGGGAAAAATTTAAGCAGGGAGAAAAGAAGCACAAAAGTGAAGCATGAAGTCAGCATGCACATGTGTCTGTGCAGGCTCATACTGAGCATTCACTGTGCGGTCAATGATAATAGGAAGCCACAGCTGAATTTGGGTCATTATAGCAAGATATGGAAATGACCTGGAAGTCATCTAAATCCATCCTCCTAGCATCATGCAGGATTGTTCCCTACAGTGCATGGCAATGAATAGGTGCTTCCCAGGGACTCCCTGTAGATCATCACTGGAAACTCGAGTGTAGCCACACGGATAGAATTTCCACCTCTAAAGAAGCACCTGCCACCCTAACACTAAGGCTAAAGACAAATCATTATTTATTACAGACTGAACCTCTCAGCAACCTCAAAACCTGAAGGGCCACGCCAGAGAATTTGTCGGACAATGGAAGGTCAACATTGTCTAACAGCATTGGCAACACTTCGACTGCTTACTGAGCTATTAGAAAACATTTGGGGGTAAATTAGAGCTAAATAGCAAGACAGAACAATGAGAGCCAGGACTGGGGGCTGTAAACAAATTTCATGGGGCCACAGGAAACTTAGCCACACCCATGAGGAGAGCACATCCAGCTAACTCAAATCATGCTGGACCACAGATGTTGCCAGACCAAAGAGTGTGGGACTAGTGATGTTCAACCCGTAGCAGCAGAGGACCTATGAAGTGCACAGTATAATGCAGTTCTGATTCCATCCAGTAGAGGCCAGTGGCAAATATATCCATCAGTAAGTATGTCTGAGTTGTCCAGTTTATTTTTCACAGACTTGAACAGCAGGATCTTCCACCCTGTTCCTTTCTATCAGCTCCTGCCCTGAGCTGCCTGAAATGAATACTTTCCTCACACACTCATATTATATCCCCTGCACATTGGTTCTGCAAGGATCCCAAGTCATTGAATATTTGCAAAAAGGAGAACAGACCAAAAGCAAGCTGAGTTTCCTACAACCAGGCAAGGGAGAAAGCAGATGACTTCCTGAAGGCCTTTCCCCAAGAATTTCATGCTGCTGCTGTAACTGCCAGGTAAAGCACTCAGGCACTATGGTGGCAGGTTTCTGAATAATCTCCATGATAAACTGATTTTATACTATCTTGGTAGCTAAAATTCCTATCCAGTTTTGGGGTCCATTTATGCAAGGTGTAAATACAGAGATCCTACCTGGAAGAACTTACAATCTATTTAGACAAGACTAAGGAGCTATTATCTATCCCCATTTTGCAGATGGGGGAGCTAAGGACAGAGAGTGAGGGCCAGTTTTTAAAGGCATTTAGGAACCCAAAGAGTCAGGTGCTTAAATGAATTTTCAAAAGCACCTAGCACATAGTGTTGTCATTTTAGCACATGTGCAATGCAGTTCAAATGGCCTGTGACCAGGATTCATCACCAATTTTGATCTGCTGGTTAGATCATTAGTTTCCCTGGCCTGCGTACTGATGGAGAGTGTGATGTGAAAATTGATCCATTCCCCCCATTTAGACACATAACAGTAGGGAGATAAGCACTTATATGCTTTGGAAAACCCAGACACCTACCTGCAGCTTCTGGCGCCTAAACACCTTTAAAAATCTGTCCCTAGGAGATATGCACAAAGTCACAAGCAAAGGAGTGACCAAGGCAGGCGGTGAATGCAGGCAGTGAATGTCTCTTGAGTTCCAAGCCAACCCCTTTCTTCCAAGATTGGTCAAAGGCACTAGAAAGAGACTGGAAGAGCCAAGTGAGCTGGAAAAAGAACATTCATCAGACCCACTGAATTGGAAGCGAAACAGAGGGTGTGCCAGAGGGGAGACAAGTTGTGCAGTGGGGTGCGGGCAAGGGGGGCAGACCTCAAAGGAGCGCACTGCAGTCCCGTGCAGTGGAAGCTCGTCAATAATTGGCAACTTCTGTTCTCCTGCCCTTTTCTGGTCCTTGTTGTTTAATTGCACTGGCTAGCAGTTCATGAGAAAAGCTGCTCAGGGGCCTTATCTTTGCTTTCACCATTTTTCTTTCTGGGAAATGAAGTTAAAAATCCCTTCACAGCAGCTCCAGCGTGCAAAAAAAAAAAAAAAAAAAAAAAATTAGTCCCCTATCACTATTTAACATGCACTGCTAAAAACTAGATAAACACGGGCCGTCACTTGGAGATTAGCTTCTCACATGACTAAATGATTTATTTAGAAGATTCTTTCTCTTTCCCCCATCTCACCCCCCGCTTTTTCCTTGGCTAAGAACATATTAATCAGAAATTAAAGGCAGAGAGAGGGTGAGGGGTAGAAGTCTGATTGACAAAGAAGAAATGGGAGAGAGAAGGAACCCATGGGCATAAGGGGTGGAAAGGTGGAAGAATGAAGCAAGCAAGGTGGAAAGAAAAAAAACAAATGCAGAGAAAAATAGAGGCTGGAAAGTGGAGAAAAGGAATGAAAGAGAAGGAAGGAGGGGAAAATAGGAAGACAAAAAGAAAGAGCTGAATTTGCAGACGGGAACCAGATAAGGGAAGAAAAAAGCAAAGCAGGATGTTGAAAGAAACCAAAATGGAGGAGGGACGGGAATAAATAAAAGGTGAAGGGGGGAGAAATGAAAAAAAAAGAGTGAAAATGTAAGACTGAGAAAGAGAGAGAGCCTTAATTGTGTGAAACAGGAATTCATAGGCTTAGCCTGCTCCCTGGGGGAGTGCTGTCCCTTTAATGATTAGAGTGTTTATCTGGCTGGCATTACAGGCGTTCCAAAGGGGTATGGAAGCTGACTGACTTCCCCCTCTAAGCCTTCCAACTGGGACAAGGATCGGGAATTTCCAATGCCCCCCACCTCTGCTTTCACACTCCAGGTGTTGATGATAACAGCAAAACCGGCCTGCTCAGTCTGGTTGGATCTTTTCTGCCTCCCTGGTCAGGCGTGAATGAACTGGGAGGGGAGAGGGGTAATTCTCACCAGGGATTTTCAATACTGGGATAAAGGGAGAAACAACTCTGCTAGGATTAAAGGGGAGGGGTCTCCACTGGGATAGGTGCTGTGCAGTGTCCCTTTTCTTCTATCCGCCTAGATAACCAGGCCTGGAGGCTGAGGCCTACAACGATAAGGAGATTAGGGGGATTGGCTCATTTGTTGTGGGATCCTCCAGCGGGGATATTCTACTCTCTATAGACCAACCAGAAGGTTATCTAAATAGGCTAGACTTGAACTAACCTAGAGCAACTCCCTTGTGGGGCATTACTTGGACAAAGAGGAGAGAGGCAGGAGCGGGAAAGATGGGTAGCCATGATTATTTCATTATCTCAGGCTTTTACAAAGCCAGCTGATTTGGCCCTGTCCACTGGGCAAAATTAGATGCTCCAAGCCAGCCAAATTTCTAACTGTCCATTCACCTTTATGTGCGTAAACAATAACCTAAATTATCCCCATTTCAGCTGAGCCTTCATGCTAAAATTGGTATAGAAATGAATTCTGTTTATTTGAAATACTGATTGTTTCACTGTTTTGGATTTCCCTGGCCAAAGGGGATGATTTTCCAAAGCCAGTTGGAGTTGGGTGTTTAATGCCTTTTTTTTCCTATGTAAATTTTCTCTTATGGAATTGGAGTTAGTTATTTATGTATCAACACACATACAACATGGATCAGTGACAGCTATAAAGTCTAACAACTCTGCCTTTTAAGACTCAATGTCTAAGTCTAGGAACAAATACTAGGAGCCCTGGATGAACCAGAAATTCCAGTCTTTCTGTGATATATGCAGCATCCTTTTCTAGCCTAGGCAGGTCAACACAGTGGGAGTACTTCAGAGAGTGATGCCCTGAGCTGTCTTTATTTCATTAGATTTAAACACTATTGAACATTGTTATCAGTGTTTTTCCAATGTGTCAGCTGTGATATTCCTGTCTCTTGGAGGTCTGTATGTGGTAACTAAAGCAGTTTGACTTTCAAGGCAGAGGGATAGAAAAAACTCTCAGCTAAAGATCGTCTCCAAAACAGGTTTTCCAATAATTGCTCCCAAATGTGGTATCAATGAAATAAAAGAGGGAGTGTGTGTTTTGTTATTGCAGTAGCACTGAGACTTCATTGTGTCAGGCGCTGTATGAAGCCAATAGTAATAATGCCTATTTCTCAATAGATCTTAGAATGCTTCACAATCTTCTAATGCAGGTATCTTCACAACAGCCCTGGGAAGTAAGAAAGCATTATTGTCCCCGTTGCACAGAAGAGGAACAGAGGCTATCATAAACATGTGCAAAGTCTCACAGAAAGACCCTGGCACACATCTACACTGCAACACTATTTTGAAATAACTAGTGCTATTCTGAAATAACTTAATCTGTGTCTACACAGCAGGCAGTTATTTCGAAATAGTGTCAAAATACGGTCAAGCTGGAGGACTTCTTACTCCGACTCCTGTAACCCTCATTGCACGAGGAGTAAGGGAAGTCAGAGGAAGAGTGCTCTATTTCGAAATAAGTGCTGTGTAGACACTCCCAATTTCAGAATAAGCTCTTTTAAAATAAGCTATTCAATTGACATAGCTCACTTTACACAGCTTATTTCCATTTAAGTCCTGCAGTGTAGACACATCCTAAAACCGCCTTTCTCATGTCTTAAGCCAGGTTCCTAGCTCTGGACCATTTTATCCAAAGGCATTTGCAGTCTGGGGCTATGTCTACCCTATGGGGCTTTATAGGGAAAAGGTACACAAATTGCACTCTGCAATTTGCGTACCTTTTTCCAATAGTTTTTATGGAAGACGCTTTTACAAAATTTGGCCCGTCAACACTGGGCCAAATTTCAGGAAAGCCTCCTCTTTTGGAAGAGTAATTTTTCCTCATGGATGGAGGAAGGCAGGGCTTCCGAAAGAGCGTGCCTGCTCTTCCACAAAAAAAAGCGGAAGACCAGACATGTTCCTGGATGCAGCAGAGTTTTTCTGGGATATCTCTGGTATGCTGGAAAAACTCTGTAGTCTAGACATAGCCTGAGTCTAGACAATGCATGAATGCAGATAGCTGGAGGAGTGTAAGAAAACATGGGGACAATACTAGTTAGTAGGATAAGTGGTAGTCTTGATGCCATTATTTCCCTAGCGCACAGTTCTCTGCGAGTAATGCAACCATTCCAGGTTCATGCCAGTTTACTCTTTTTACCACAACACCCCGCTGTGTCTCTGCCCACCATTATAGTTACATAAATAGCACCACCTGCACTGTACCAGCCTCTGTCAGTGATCTGGGGGGTAGCAAGGAGAAGCATGAAAGTGTTATTGTCACTGGAAATTACTTTAGTGAAACCACTGCTGGAATACGGTGTCCTGTTTGGTGTCTGCACATCAAAGAGATGCAGACAAATTGGAAAGGACTGAGACAAGATGTACAAGTTTGATTCTAAGTCTGGAACGAGAGACCAAAGCTTATTAAAGCTATACAAAGGAGTAAGTGGAACATGGCCCATAAATGCCTACACAGGAAGGAGATTTCTGACAGTACAGGACTTCTTAACCTCAGAGACATGGACAGAAGACAATCCAGTAGTTGGATGCTGAAGCTAGAAAAAACAAGGTGCACATTTATCACAAGAAGAGTAATTAACCTCTGGAACAAGTCTTCAAACCCTGATGAAATGTGTTTCTAAAATAGATGTTCTAGCTCAACTAGAAGATATGGGCCTGATGCAGGAATCAGGGTACGACATTTCTTGCCCTATTTTGCCAAAGATCAGAATACCTGATAATCATCCCATCCCTTCTGGCCTTACTATCTTTAAATCTAGGTGCCCCTAAACTCAGTTTGCCAGAAGCTTGGAATGAGCAACGGGGAATAGATGACTTGATGATCGTCTGTCCTGTTCATTCGCTCTGAGGTACATGACATTGGCCACTATCAGAAGACAGGATACTGGGGTAGATGATCTCCCGAGTATGGCAACGCTTATGTTCTATTAACTTTGTTTCCTCTACTTTCACAAGCTCAAAAACTCACCTAACCTGATCCAGACCATGGCCATGTTTGTGACTGATGCAAAGGCAGAGTCTGTCAGGCTTCATGGGCACAGGGAGCTTCCAGAAACATTTCCAACCCACATATATGGGCTCTGGGCTTGATTCTCACTTGCACCCATGCTGGAGCAGTGAAGGTGGGACAGGCATCACTGAAAGCCTTATGAGTCCACATACCCAGGAACACACACAGACATCAGTCTGACAGATGCATGCACACAAAGCTACCCATTCTGCTTTGAGCTACCGTATCAGCCCATGGGTGAGACTCACCACTGCTGCTGCAGATTAATCAGCCTGACTCCAGTAGGGTCATAGTGTCCACAAGCAGGGAGACAAACTTGGGAAGGCAGGCAGCAGTGCCACCCCTCGCCTCTTCTCCCCAGCTTTCATTGCTGCAGGAGGTTCTAGATTGTAGGTGGGATGCTTAGAGTCAGTACATCAGCCAGCCACCCTGGATCTACTGAGAAATAATGAGGGCCAACAGGCAGGCCATTGGGAAAGGAATCAGGAGCTCTGGGTTCTATTCCTGGCTTTGACGTGCAGGACAAGTCACATCCCCTCTCTGCTTCAGTTTCCTTTTCCATTCTATGTCTTTTTAGATTGAAATGTCTTCAGTGCTTTTTCTTACCATGTGATTGTCCATCCCCCTGGGGTCTTAGTTTCCCTGGTAGTCTCACATACTACCATAATAATAATTACTTGTGTTGTAAAGTATTTCACACATTTTGAGCCCCGCTGTCCCAGGCAGGTAGCCCCCTGCACGTAGGTTGTGCATCTGTGCTAGTAAGGATCCGATGCATGTTCTCAGATACAGGGAGTGAGGGAGAGGCACAGATACACACACACACACACACACACACACACACACACACTCATACAGAGACACAGGCAAAGACACAGCCTGGGACATCATTCACAGCCCTGCTGCCTGATAGCCTCCGTGTTTGTGCTTATCTGCCCTATGACACCAGAAACCTGAAAATGATTTTTGTTCTTGTTCCTGTACAGCTGCCTTTATATTTCCTTGAGCTTCTTTTCTTTTCTCTACAGCCACACAAGATCAGAGCACAAAGACTGACAGCCTCGCTCCAACCCCCTCTCCCTTTTCTCTTTCCTTTCTTTCTCTCCCTCTCTGGTCCCCCTTTTTACTTATTTTTTTCCCATACACTCTTTTCTCCTTCCTCTTTATTTTATCTCGATTTGCCACAAATCTGTTCCTCTACAAAGCAGCTGCCATCTTTATTCTTTGCCATTATCAGCCTCAGCACACGGCCCCGGCCGGGCTGCCTGGCAGACAATTGCTGACTAATAGACTGTCTGAGAGCTATTGTAGAGTGTGTCCAAGGCAGATCTATCACTGTGTCCTATCACCCGTGCTGCACTGACACAGGTGGAGAAGGGTGGTGGTAGGGGGCTGGGAGAAAAGAGAAAAAGCACACATCCATATTGCAGATCTCCATTCTGAAACACGCAGAGTTCAGTCTGTTCAAGATTTCCACTAGCTTCTCTTCTTCCATCTGCCTGGATAGCTTAGAAGGAATAGGGTGGCTTGTTATTTTTCTAAAGCAGAGAGATGGCTCACGGAATGAGGGAACCAAACAGCACACTGGTATTTCTGACATATTCAGAGCACATGGTGGGGTACGGTCTCTAGCTAAAACAGGCAAAAACTCCATTGGTGAGCTCTGGAGAAGTAGGCAAGAGTATAGCATCTGGGTGACTTGGGGGTTTGTTCTCGGGCATGTGGTTGATTTAGGGGTTGTAGAGACTTTAGGTCTCTGGCTTGAATTCCGCTCCAAAGTTTGATAGTGACTGGAAGATGGAACCAGCCGGCATCTGTTTGGCAGTCTATGTGAATTGAGCTGGTGAGGCTCAGAGTACAGTTCCACTATGGAAATCATAGAAATCACTGGTATCCTTATCTAGAGGAGCCTGAACTCATTCCCAGAGGTGCTCTTACAAGGTGAAAGGCGCCAGGGTTGAAGTGTATGGTTCTAATGCCCATGCATGCTATATTATTCTGCTGCTAAATGCAGAACTTCACCCAACAAGTCTGGCTCCTTCGTACAGTGCTGAACTCAATAAAAAGACCCCTCGCAGACTGTCTTGCTAGCCCTGGAGCTGGTACATCAGTGATCTAAGGCAGGAGCTGCTGTGCTGCAAAAAGAAAATGGAATAAACTCAAAATATACTGGTTCAAATGCTGGACAGAGTTTGGGGCTATTCTTTGAGTTGGCTCACTCTCATCTGCTACTACTCCAAGCCTGCCTTCCTGGGTTGCAGAGGAATTTGCCGGTATACCAAACATATTTTAAGGTTGGTAAGCCTTTGGGGAAAAGAGCATCCCCCAGCAAAATTACTCAATAGTAATTAATAAACAGAATTTGGTGCTTGACACATTTATGATGGGCTACCTTCCTCTTGCTGTGTGTCTTCAGCTGGCTAAATCTTCCAAGATTGGGCATCTTTGGCAACACTTTTGGTCTGGGATATTTATCTATCTATCCGAACTCTTCCAGTATTCTGATTGGAAATACGGGGTAAATTATTAACAGAGAAATTAACCATTGGAACAAATTGCCAAGGGTGGCAGTGTATTCTCCATCATTAACAATTTATCAGTCAAGACTGGTTGTTTTTCCTCAAAGCTCTAGCTTTCGGATTTGTGTTGTGGAAGTTCTCTAGCCTGTGCAAAAGAGGTCAGACTAGATGTTCACAATTGTCCCTTCTGGACTTGGAATTTATGAATCTAAATTCTCTCATGAAGAACCATTGTCTTCTGTTGTCTACTCTGCTATTCCCCTTAAGTCTGACTAGGAGGCTAGTGGCAGCCCAGTTTGTGCAACTAGAGGAAAGTTTTATTTTAGTCTCCTCCTCAGCTTGAGGAAAATGCAACCATTCCTCCCTCCAAAAATACATTGTCCGTTAATATCCTTGTTGAATATAGGATTGATTCCCATAAGATCTTTCACTACCAAGATCTGGGTTAGAAGTTGATGGAGGATATGAATATAATTTTTGAGCCTCTTGATGCTGCATCCCTCACACTGGGGGAAACTGTCATGCACGTTGTCTGCTGTGATTCTGGACAGTCTCAGAATTTGAAAGGGGGGAGAGTGAGCAGGTCAGGATGACTAAAGGGCATTGATAGAAGCAGGGGGGATAAAAATAGCAGGGGGGACAGGACTGAGATGTGATGTAGAATGTGATGCACAATTCAAGTCAATTGAAAAAGGTACGTGAGTACCTGGGACTGGAAAGGGTAGGATTGAGGGGCAGTAGAAGATAGGTGTGATTGAGCAAGGGACTCTATTAGCCACTGAAGCTGCAAGTGAGCATGGTGATGCACTGCCAGTCCTGTGCGTGCTCACCCTGGTTTAGACAATTGCTGTTAGTCTCTTATTTCCTTGAGCGTGAACAGGAATCCACTAATATTAAGGGAGGGTCCCATGTGGTAGCCAGAAAAGTAGATTTAAGAATTTTTTTAATGAAAGAAAAATAAAAGAGAATTTCAGATGGAAACCCTGAAAGATTAGGGCAACTGTTGCATAATTAGCAATGGGAGTGGACTTTATTTTAACCAAGTGTGTGTATTTACTGATCTATGCATGTGCACACAAGGTGAGATGAGATGAATGGTTAATTTCCCAGTGGGTTTTGCTCCCGCTTGCTGTAAAGTTGTGAACAAAATGACCGGCCATGCATTGAGCTGGCTTACACGGCTCTCCATATGGAAATGAAGATAATCCAAGTCTGAGCTTTGTATTCTCTGGTAGAGCAGGGAGCAAAGAGGGAGTTGGAAAGAGTGGGGGTGGGCAGAGAGGTTTAGAGCTGGAGTCAATCCATGCTGTATCACAGATACAGTTTGCTGCTCAGACCAGGGGAATTTATCTGGGCATTCATAATCCTCCCTGCAGCCCCTATACTCCTGTTCTTCACCCGCATTTTTTTTTCGGTTTCGCCCTCTCTTTAGCTACAGGATGCCATGTGTGCTGTGTGATGAAGACTTTAAGGGGAAGCATCAGCACAAAGGAACGGGGATTATGGGTAAGGTCAGCGTGCAGGAGGGATTAGAGATACGATGTATTAAGAGAACATGATAGGCAGAAATACTTTCCGTCCCTAGGAAGCCCATGTTAATTGAGGGGAGTTGGGGGAATTGTTTCTCTTTTGATTCTCTTTCCTGTCTTTCTCCTTCTCTCTCACCCTAACCTCCCCAGCGCTCTAGCTCTGCTCCCCCAAGCCGCTTATCATGTGGTTTGGTGCACTTAGCCAACATAGGTGGGAAGCAGAGAGGTTGGAACAGCTTAGATGCCATTTAGGTAAGCCTGTCTCTGCTTGGACTTAGTCACTTACCCCTGTTTCAAATGCCATTGTATTTTGGATGGAAGCTTGCCAGGTTTGGCAGGCATTTGACAGTCACTTCATACCATCTTTCCCTGAGGGTGAAGGGAGAGAGAAGAAACAAGGCCTAGGGGCTGACAAATAAAAATGGACAGTAGTGGCAGGTGCAACTTCTCACTCTCCTCCTGGTGCACTTTCCTGGGAGCACCTACCTGGCAGTGTTGCAATTAATGCTTTGGAGAGTGGCAGAGCAGGCAGAGGAGGGTGATGTCAATTCCCAGTTCTGCCACAGACTTGTTGGATGTCCTTGGGCAAATCACTTAAGGAATGTCTATGCTGCAGCTGGATGTTTGTAGTTCCCAGCTTGGTAGATGTACACTCCCTAGCTCTAATTCAGCAAGGGTGCTATACACTGCAGTGTCACCACAGTCGGAGGGGCAGGACCATGGGCGGGGCAGAATAAGAGACAAGGAGAGGCAATGCCTTCTCTGGGTCTTGGAGTCCAGCCATTACCCTCTTCCTATCATTTCTGCTGATGCTTCCTATCCCCTCACACTCTTGCAGCAAGATACAAGAGGGACTGTACAAGATACGTACAAGATAGGGACTGTATGTTTGTTCTTAAGTTGAATTTGTATGTAAGTCGGAACTGGTACATATTGTAGGGGAAACTCTAGCCAAACATTTCTCCAGAGCTCAGTTTTATTCTCCCACACCTCACTTCCCTCAGTCCTTTATTCTCAAGCTGAGGTGTCTGCTGAGAAAAGCCGCTCCGCGTCTCCCTGGTCTGCTGGGGGGGGGGGGGGGGGGGGCGCTAGCTTCGCGTCTCCCTGGTCTGCTGGGGGGAAGCAGCTAGTGCTGGGTTGCCGCACCCCGTTTGTAAGTAGGGATCCGATGTAAGTCGGATCCATGTAACCCGGGTACTGACAAAAACCAGTTGTGCATTAGTGTAATATGTCTACAAGATCTAAGTTTAAAATTTGCTTTACATGGTTCATTAGTTTATTGCTGAAGATTATAAAATCACATCTCTATAAACTCCTTGCATGGAGTTTTAGAGGGACAGTCTGAGTATTCAGCGCTAGCCTTAAATCGAGGTGGGGAACCTTTTTTGGGTCAGGGGCCACTGACCCACAGAAAAATCAATTGGGGCCGGGCTAGCAGATTTTGTGTGCTCCAGCCCCACGGGGGAAGCAATGGGGGGAGGAGTTGGAGCATCAATGCTGAGGGGGAGCCCTGAACTTCAGGGGCCAGATCCAGGCAGGCAAGCCTTAGGTTCCGTAAGTGCATGGGTCTTCAGACATAATTTTTAAAATAAATTCTTCAAAAGACCATCCTTATCTAAAATACTCATTTTAGTTTTAATTTCTATAGTACAAATATTTACCTCTAAAGTCTTCCTTTCCTCTTTGTCCATCCCTGCTCTTCTTTTATCCCCATCCCTCTGGGTATATGGTTAGACTGCAAGGATCTTTTTCCGATACGGTTTCTTGGAAGAGGCTTTTCTGAAATTTGGCCCATCTATACTGGGCCAAATTTTGGAAAAAACCCTTCTTTCATAAGCCCCCTTCTTCCTCGTGGAACAAGGAATACAGGGGCTTCTGAAAGAGGGCGATGGCTCTTCTGCAAAAAACAGAAGAGCAAACGCATTCCCTGGATGCGGTGGAGTTTTTTCTAAACACCTTCAGTATCCTGAAAACCCCCTGCAGTCTAGCCATACCCTGGTTGAAGAGAGCCCTTAAAGGGACAACATCTCTTTTCTTCCAGATAGGGAAATTCAATTGTCCAGCTTTCTTCACTTCTGACGATTTGATGAACTGATTTTAAGATAACTCTCCACCAAAATCAAGTAAGATTAGTAAGATATAAAATCTTTTTTTATGCCTAAAATCTTTGGAAACATATCTTTAACTGACATATGGTGAAATTTCATAAACATGTCTATTGTTATGGAGATCTCACAAAACAAATCAGTGTTTCCTTTTTCTAAAAGCAATGAACTTTGTTAGGAACGCATTAAACAGTTCTGACTAATTAATTTAAAATAATGTCTTTGTTTCAGTGAGTTTAAATATGCAGTAATCTAGAATGATTACTTTATGAAGGCTTAAGAGTACATTTAAAATATAAATTCAGTTTAGAAATACCGATGAAGAAAATGTAAAACAGAGAAGAGCAGCAGCATGTATTGCATAATATGTAATGGTATATTCAGAAGAACAGCTGACTTGCCTCTACTACAAAGTGTTTGCAAATAAATCTCTAACTAACTTCAGGGTATATCAAAAGATCTGTGAGTGACATTTTTTATTCCCAAATTTAGTTCTTTTAATTTGATACCTTATGAATGTCCAGCCTTCACAATACAACATGCAGCCAAAATATGCTCTATTTTATTTAGAAAGAAATGTTAGAATGGCTTTTTTTTCAGATGTCATGTGTTTGGGTTCAGGGATCTGGTTGGAAGGGGTGAGCAGAGAGAGGAAGGGAAGAGGTGACACAGTTTTAAGGGGATGAGGCCAGGCCTGGGTGGGGGGTGGAACCTGAGTAGGGCAGGGGTGGAATATGGGTGGGGCCATAGGCTGGGAGTTTGCCTTGCCAAGCAGCAGCTTCACCCATCACCCATGGGTAACACTCAGAATAGCTGCCTCAGTACAGTCTTATCTAGGTTCCTAGCTACATGCTCCAGGAACAGCTGCAGTACTCTTTTTAGCACAGTAACTCAATTAGAGCCAGCTCCTGTATGTTTAGGTAAGCTGGGAATGACACAACCAGTGGCGCTGCAGACATGTCCTTCCTCTTCTTGTGCCTCAGTTTCCCTTGTCTACAGCGTGGTCACTAACATTCCATTTGTCTGTCTGTCTTGCCTGGTTGGCTTAGAAGCTCTATGGGGCAACAACTGTCTCTCCCAATATGTTATCTCATGCTGAGGATATCAATGCCTTGAGCTCAGCTGGGCCTCTCGCTATGTCTAGACTGCAGGCTTCTTGCACAAGAAGCTTTTATTGGAAGAGAAATTCTTGCACAAGAGTGCGTCCACACTGCAAAAGTGCATCAAAAAAGTGATGCGCTTTTGCAAAAGAGAGCATCCAGACTGCATGGACGCTCTCTCAAAAGTAAGCTCAGATTGGTATGCACAGAACGGACACGGGGGCACCTGTGCTTTTTCCTCTTTCCTCTTTTTGCGCAACTCCCCCCCCTTCTCTGTTTGCACACGCCTTTTTGCGAAAGAACTCTTTCGCAAAAAGGCTTCTTCCTTGTAGAAAGAGTAATACCAATTAAGCAAAAACCCCTCTGCTCTTTTGATTCTCCTGTGCAAAAAATGCGCTTGAGGTGTGGACGCTCTGCGAATTTTTGCAGAAAAACGGCCATTTTTACGCAAAAACTCTGTAGTGTAGATATAGCCTGAGCACTATGATAATATAAATAATGTAAAAACCTCAAGTGAGTAAAACAACGATGCCCAGCTCAGAAAAGATGTAATCACACATAGTAGTGACTTAGCTTGAGTGTCTGCAACATGGTATATTTAGGCTGTACTAAGTGTAAGGGTAAAACTGAAGCAGGAAAAAGTAGGCCCTTCTATCCCTTAGTTCTGTGGTTCCCAACCTTTTTTATACCCCGGACCAGCAAACCCATTCAAAATATTTGGGGGACTGGAAAAATTGTATTTGCATATTTGCATATTCATTTTGGTAATTAATTTTAAGAGGTCACATGTTATAGAAAGGTCCAAACAAATTAAACAGGATCCATGGTAAAGTTCTTCCAGTTTTAACAATTTACCTTGTATTAAATAGTGACACAGGATTTTAAAAAATCATTATGATCAGAGTTTGAAAATAGCTACAACACTAAAACAATTCTTTTAAAAGAATCTCTTCCTTTCTTATCCTAATCCATTAACACCTATGTAAACTTTGTTTGAAATGTAATCACACAAATGTCATAAGCTAGGCCTTTTGTCCAGGTATTCAAAAAACTCCTATAAGCTTTTAACCCACCTGAAATGTTGGCAGTACCCGATATAGCCTGTCCCAGCCCAGGAGAGAGTCCAAACAGGGCTGCTGTGCTGAGACACATAGTCTGGCTTTTGCCGCCTGCAGTCTAGATGGGAGCAAGTTAAGACACCAGAGAAGCCAGAAACAGCCTTGCCCAGCAAATTCTTTTCAGTCTTGAAATGGAGGATTCAGGACAATAGATATTTAAGCCCCATCTCTCTCATTTCACCCTCCCTGTTGGCAATGCCATTGGCTGTCCTTTCATAAATTAAGAGTTGATTACTTAAGTTAAGGAGTCATTCCAGGCACACTCAGAGTTCAGCTGAACTGAAATGTAGACAACCATGTCCCTACCCAGACAGAAGCCATTAGCAAAAGCAAGGAAAGACCATTCCAGGAGCGGAGCGACATTCCCTCCACGTGCCCCACAAGGCCTTGCAGAAGGACACCCAAAGCTCTCCACTCTGGATGGCTGCTGACACATGGACATGCAAGAACATGCCCCAAGGAGGGCACTATCCCAGGGAATCATAGAATGCCCCAGCCCCAGTTAGGAACAATCTCACTCCTTGGAAGCTTCCCAGAGAATGCCAAGAGCTGTCCCCCAGTTACCTGGAGCAGGCCCACCTCCTACAGAACACGTGCTCAGCTACAAGACTTTGAGCTCAAGACTTACAGCATTTGCCCCCTCCCCCCCCCCCCCCGTTCCAGACACAGCGTGCGGCTGGCTTCTGCACCACATGCCAACACTACATTTACTGACACTGCAACCAGTCTGGCTTCATAACTCTGCTTCCATTACATCTCCAACCAGCTCTGGATGACTCACAATCCCAGACCCTCCGGACATGGTTTTACTGCGGCGCCTCACCCACAGAGCGTTGCTTGCACATGGTTCCCTACACGGCAGGGACTGTTACTAGCTCATGAGTATCAGAAGGCCCGTCTGTGTCTCACCATGCCTCCTCTATGGTTTGAGCTGGGAGCTGTTGCTTAGAAGTGCTGAGAAGCCATCTGATTCTTGCCCCCACTGCTGTACCCTGTGCCCTCCACAGCAAAATGTAAATGAAAGGCCTCCTCAGCACAGTGTCTTAGAGGGACCTTCGATTCCCACCCAGCCACAAGGCTTGGGCATGGCCTGGCAGTGTCTCGCAGCCTGGCAGCCAGTGGTTTGCAGCCGGGCACTGGTCTGTAGATCAGCAGCTGGGAACCACCGCCTTAGTCAATTGCTAATCTCCTATTGGTTTGTTTTCCTGCTGTGCTTCTGGTCTTCCATCCCTTTTCCATGTAAATGACACCCACATACTGCAATGTACTGACATGTAACTTGCACCATCATCTTCCAGTTTTGCCATGTGATTTTCTTAAGCAGGCTGTTGTCGTGACTCAGTGGGTAGTGTGCTAGGCTGGGACTCAGGAGATGGGTGTGGTAGGCCTGCCTCTTTTACTGGCGTGCTTAGCAAAATTACTTCACTGCTCTGTGCCTCAGTTTCTGCATCTGTGAATTAGAGTCCACCTTTGTGCCCCAGGGTCTGAAATGTCCTGAATCTCTAGAACTCCCTTCTGCTCCCTTCCTTCCCCACCAATGCAATATTTCATGTGATCTTACAGCAGCGGTTTCTTGTTTCATTTCCAGAGATCTTTTTGCTACAGTGTAGAATGCATGAGAACTGTGTGTCCTGTGATATAGATCCTTTTGCCATAATGTATAATGCATCTCATTATACTGGTAAGATGAATAATGCAAGGTACAGCATTGGCCTGCATTGATTTAGCCCCTGAACAGAAGTAGGTGACTGAAGTTGCCTTTCCTAATCTCAAGCATACAAGGTAATCTTGGGGTGGGGGTGTGCTCCTCTGAGAAGACTCAGGCTTGCACATCATCTTCATCACTAGCACTAAAATGCCATGGTAAGAAGTGCCCTACACCCTGGGTTGCCATCTGCTCAGCAATTTCTAAGTTGTGCCTGGCCATGTGATACTCCAGAGCTGCACAGCACAAACCTTTAGCATCCCTGTCACGTTACTGGATTTTAAGTGGAGCATCTAAGATCACTGCTGCACCCATTGGGGGGTGTTTGCCCCCAAAGTGTATATAAAGGGGGCCATGTGAGGTGTCAAACGAAAGCTTATGTTCTACTGATTCTGTATACGCTATTCATGTACTTGTATAATATCTGTATGTGGAGTTATAATTATGTACCCTGTGTTGATGTTGGAAGATTCTCTGTCTGAAGCAGAGCATTGAGCAAGAAAAGCTCAGCCTACGGCTACGCTAATTAGCAAGGAGACAATGAATCTCTAGCTTCCAATACACATCTCAGGAATGTGACTTATATCTAAGGGCTACCAGCATGGAACACAGGGATAGGCCCCTGACCAGGTGACCTGCTGTTGCCAAGAAGATGCCAGGAGAGGTATATAAGTGCCATGTGGCATCCTCCATCTTGGTCTTCAGCTCAGCTCTTGATCCTAGAGGCAGCCTTGCAAGAAACCACAAGCTGGAAAGAACTGTGGACCCATCCTGACAGGATGTACACCAAAGACTTTTAAGCCAGCAGTTATAACATTTCTGCTGCAAGCCTGCATCGAGAACTGGGAGATTCAATGCATGTAATGTATAGTACTTTAACAACCTTACTCTCACGATTTTCTTTCTTTCAGTAATAAACCTTTAGATTTTAGATTCTAAATGATTGGCTCAGCGTGATTTGTGGGTAAGATCCAGAGTGTAAATTGATCAAGACCTGTGGCTAGTTTCTTGGAACCGGGAGAACCCGTTCGGGGTAGGTGAGATTGGGTCCTATAACCCCTCACCTGTGAGTTAGACCTGGGGCTTTTTGGGGCATGGAGAGAGCCGGGATGTCAGAGGGGTTTTGCGCGTGAGGCTTCTGGCTGGCCAGACAGGCAGCTGAAGCGCTCTGTGGGACTGGTTTGTGGCCTATTTGGGAAGGTCTCCAGTCTGGGGCTGCAAGGAGCCCTGAATTTGAACAATTCACCCTGAGTGGCACCCTCAGCTGTGCCCAGACCCGGCCCAGTCCGTCCCAATCCCAATCCTACCCAAACAGGTGAGCTCAGGTATAGAATCATGGAAGCATAAAATACTAGAGCTGGAAGGGACCTTCTCCAGTGATGGAGATTCCACAACCTCCCTAAGCAACTAATTCCAGTGTTTAACCACCCTAACAGTGAGGAAGTTTTTCCTAATGTCCAACCTGAACCTCCCTTGCTGCAGTTTAAGCCCATTCTCAGAGGCCAAGGAGAGCAATTTTTCTCCCTCCTCCTTGTAATACCCTTTTAGATACTTGAAAACAGCTATCATGACCCCTCTCAGTCTTCTCTTTTCTAAACTAAACAAGCCCAATTCTTTCAGTCTTCCCTCAGATCCCATGTTTTCTAGGCCTTTAATCTTTTTTGTTGCTCTTCTCCAGACCTTCTCCAATTTCTCCAACTTTCTTGAAATGTGGTGCCCAGAACCGGACACAATACTCCAACTGGGGCCCAATCAGCGCAGGGTAGAGCAGAAGAATGACCCCTTATGTTTTGCCCCCAACACTCCTGTTAATGCATCCCAGAATGATGTTTGCTTCTTTTTTTAGCAACAGTGTCACACTGTTGACTCATGTTTAACTTGTGGTCCACTATGACTCCTAGATCCTTTTTAGCAGTACTCCTTCCTAAACTGTCACTTCCCATTCTGTATTTATGAAAGTGATTGTTCCTTCCTAAGTGAAGTACTTTGAATTTGTCCTTATTAAATTTCATCCTGCTTACCTCAGACCATTTCTCTAGTTTGTCCAGATCATTTTGAATTTTGAACTTATTCTCCAGAGTGTTTGCAACTTCCCCCTCCTCCCCCTCTTTTCCCCCCAGCGCGCGCGCGTGCGCGCGCGCACACACACACACACACACACACACACACAGAGCTTGATATCTTCTACAAATTTAATAAGTTTACTCCCTTATCCCATCATCTAAACCACTGATGAAGATATTGAACAGAACTGGTCCCAAAACAAACCCCTGTGGAACCCCACTTGTTATGCCCTTACAGCATGATCGTAAACCATTAACCATTTTCAGAGAGTAGTTATTATCCAGCCAATTATGCACCCACCTTATAGCAGCCCCACCTAGGTTATAGTTCCCTAATTTATTGATAAGAAGGTCATGCAAAACCATGTCAAATGCCTTACTAAAGTCCAGGTATACCACATCCACCACTTCTCTCTTATCTACAAGGCTTGTTACCCTATCAAATAAAGCTATCAGATTGGTTTGACATGATTGTCTCTTTACAAATCCATGCTGGCTGTTACCTATCACCTTATTGTCTTCCAGATGTTTGCACATGGATTCCTTAATTACTTGCTCCATTATCTTTCCTGGCACAGAAGTTAAACTGACTGGTCTGTAGTTTCCTGGGCTGTTCTTATTTTCTTTTTATAGATGGGCACTAGATTTGCCCTTTTCCAGTCCTCTGGAATCTCTCCTGACTTCCATGATTTTTCAGAGATGATAGATAAAGGCTCCGATACCTCCTCTATCAGCTTCTTGATTTTTCTAGGATGCATTTCATCAAGCCTTGGTGACATGAACACATTGAACCTTTCTAAGTAATTTTTAAGTAGTTCTTTTTTTATTTTCATTTCTAAACCTACCCCATTTCCACTAGTATTCACTATGTTAGGCATCCCGTCACCATCCATCTTCTTGATGAAAACCAAAAAAAAAAAAAAAAAAAAAAGTCATTAAGCACCTTTGCCATTTCCAAGTTTCCTGTTATTGCTTCTCCCTATTCTCTGAGCAACGGGCCTACCCTGTCTTTGGTTTTCCTCTTGCTTCAAATATACTTTTAGAATGTTTTCTTGTTACCCTTTATCTCTCTAGCAAGATTTCGCTCATTTTGTGCCTTTGCCTTTCTCATCTTGTCCCTGCATACCTGTATTGTTTGCGTATATTCATCCTTTGTAATTTGACCTAGTTTCTACTTTTTATATGACTCTTTTTTTTTTTTTTTTTTTGGATGATGTAGGTGATGTGAGAACTGTTGCAATAGAACCCTTACTCTCATTTTTCATAGGTCTGGATTTCAACTGATAACCTAGAAGCAAAACAACCACACCTTGTCCAGGAAATCACTGTGCCTGTGCTGAGCTATAGCTTAAAGTTAAGTGTGTACTAAAAAGTGTTTTCCTGAATCAGAGTTCCAGACCCTGACTTTTTGTCTTCGGAGCTGTGTAACCCAGAAAGAGATTGGAAAATTGATGACACTCACAGTTACTTGTTCCAAATAAAAAAGAATTATTCTTGCCAAAGTATTACTAATTAGACAGTCTTTCTTATTGGGTGCTTGTAATAAGCCCCTTGAAGTGTTGTTAACATAGTTCTAATTTTAGGAAAAACTAAGCAAATAATGACATTATTCAAAATTATCTACAAAATTAAATCATCCTTCACTAGAATTTTTTAGGCTTTGAGTTGTTGGGGTCTTGTTCTTTCCTGGCAAAATACACTGCAGTAATTGTGTCATTTGTAACAAATGTGTCATCCTCATAAGTCTTTTCTTACTTTGCTAAGACAAAATATAAAACAGACGCTTGAATTTAATGACAAGGAGCCCCACTGTAAGTTCTTAAATGGTCTGAACTAGTGAATGAGCTCAATAAAAGAAACAAGGAAGAGAAGGTGGATTGATTTGTGTGGCAATAGGCTAGAACCCTGGAACTATGTGTTGTATTCCTGACTGTACTACAAACTCCCTGAATAGCCTTAGGCAAGTCGGATTGAAGATAGGGACTTAAAGGATCAGGGCTTTAGTCTTCTATGTCTCGTTTCCCTATACGTAAAATAGGAGTAACAGTATTTCATTTCTACCTTCTATTTTTTTGTAATTAGACTATATCAGAGGTAGGTGCTTTTCCTAACTATGCACATTACCTGGGGCAATGTAGTCCTGAAATGGGCTGGTCAAAAACAAACCAAAAGAGAAAGGGAGAAATAAAAAAAGAAAACAGAGAAAAAAAATCCCTTTTTCCCAACATTTAAAATTTTGACTCTCTCAAATTCAAAAAATTTCAACTGGCTCTGATCAAATATCAAAGCATGCTTATTTATTTTGCTAACCATGGTTTAATTTTAATCTTTATGCACATGTACAGCTGTACATTTGACAATGAAATAGAGCGTGTTTTATAAAAATGAGAGTTGATGCAATCATATTCACCAAAGAAAAAAGTTTGCTGGATTTTGCTGCACTTAACAACAAAAAAAAAAAGCTTTGTGAATCCTCTGCAAACTTGTTCAATTATCTGAGCATCCATTGGGGATAGTTGGTGCTATTTGTAGAATAACAGTTGACTGGGATAACTACATCTACTCAAGGGGATCTGCTGTAACTATTCCAGTGTAGTGCAAAGCTGTACAGCTTTTGTATGTAGACAAGGCCTTAATGTAAAAGAGAACCAGACCCACTTGTGAGTCACCTGTGGACGGATCCAGTCAGCAACATGAGGGTAGCCCAATGTGATCTCTTCTTGGAATTGTAAGCTTCTCACCACAGTGACCATCACTTTATTGCTCTTCCAAAATATCATCCTAATAACTAAACTTGGAAGGGTGACATTTATTCTATAAGGGTACATCTACTCAGCATCCTAAACTCGAAATAAGATATGCAATTTGCACTACGCAAATTGTGTATCTTATCTCAAATCTATTTTGAAATAGCTTATTTTAAAATTTGGCATATCTACAGTGCCACATTTCAAAATAACCATTCCTTATCCCTCATGCAACAAGGTTTGGTGAAATAGCGCACCTGTTATTTTAAAAAATATTTAAAAATAATGGGTGGCTTGTGTAGATGAGGGGTACTATTTCAGGATACCTCTAGTATCCCAAAAATAGCTGTGCAGCATAGATGTACCCTAAATGTCTACACATGCAAACTGATGACAAAATATCTCCAATGATCATAATAGAAATTTACATGCAGGCAAGGTAAGAATAATGTTGCTTGAGAACATGTTAGAGTTTGATTTAAGATTATTTATTTTGTGTGTTTTGACATGGGATGATGACAGTTTGTGTTTTAACAGTTATAGAACTTCAACTGTTTGAATCTCAGCATCTGCTGTCATTAATTATTGTCTAGCCTCCCCTGTAATTTAGATCCAACCAATCCTGCATCTCAGCAGGAGGTTAGACTAGATGACCCTTGCAGTTCCTTCTAATCCTGTGGTTCAAAGATTCCCACAACTGTGAAAATGTAAATGGATGAAAATGAAAATAAATGCTAAAACCCCCTAATTTTGTACAGCTGTGAAAATGTTAAGATAACATTTGAAAAAAAACTGCTTAAAGTAAGAATTGATATAATCCATCAACATTATTTTTAACATAAAAATATAAGAATGGTTGTATTGGGTCAGACCAAAAGTCAGCCTAGCCGAGTATCCCATCTTCTGACAGTGGACAGTGCCAGGTGCCCCAGAAGGAATGAGCAGAATAGGAATTCATCAAGTGATTCCCTCCCCTGTCACCCATTCCCAGCCTCTGACAAACAGAAGCTAGAGACTCCATTCCTAACCATCCTGGCTAATAAGCAATGATGGACCTAGCCTCCATGAATTTATTTAGTTCTTTTTTGAATCCTGTTAAGGTCCTGGTCTTTATAACATCCTCTGGCAAGGAGTTCCACAGGTTGACTGTGTATTGTGTAAAGAAATACTTCCTTTTGTTTGTTTTAAATCTGTTACCTATTAATTTCATTTGGTGACTGCTGGTTTTTATGGGAAAAAGAAAATGTTTTCTTATTCACTTTCTCCATAGTTGTCATGATTTTATAGACCTCCATCATATCCCCCCTTAGTTGCCTCTTTCTAAGCTGAGAAGTCCCAATCTTTTTAATCTCTCTTCATATGGCACCTGTTCCAAACCCCTAATCTTGTTGTTGCCCTTTTCTGAACCAATGCTAAGATATATTTTTTTAGATGAGATGACCACATCTGAATGCAGTATTCAAGATGTGGACACTCCCTATATTTATATAGAGGCAATACGATATTCACTGTCTTATTCTCTATCCTTTTTTAAATGATTGCTAAAGTTGTTTGCTTTTTTGACTAATGCTGCACATTGAGTGGATGTTTTGAGAGAACTATCCACAATGATTTCAAGATCTCTTTCTTGAGGGGTTATAGCTAATTTAGTCCCCATCATATGGTGCAGATAGTTGGGATTATGTTTTCCAATAGATATTACTTTGTATTTATCAACATTAAAATTCATTTGCCATTTTGAATCATTTCACAGTCTGCTCTGGTTTTAACTATCCTGGGCAATTTGGTATCATCTGCAGATTTTGCTACCTCAGTTCTTTACCCCTTTCTCCAGATCATTTATGAATGTATTGAACTGGATTGGTCTCATGAGGGATGCCACTAGTTACTTCTCTCCATTCTGGAAATTGACCTTTTATTCCTATCCTTTGTTTTGCATCTTTTAACCAGTTATCAAGCCATTGGAGGAGCCTCCCAGCATTTTTGGACTCCCTTATCCATCCTACATCCCAAGGATAGCAGGTCTGGAATGGTTGAGGGTGGGGGTGGGGCTTGAGCCCCTGACCTGTGGCTCTAGAGGTGGGTACCTTCGCCATTGTGCCACTGGAGGAACCCCCAATGTCCCTCTGTTCTGGCACCCCTGTATCCGTCCTACATCCCAAAGATGCCAGGTTCAGGTTGGTCGAGGGTGGGGCTCAAACCCACGACCTAGGGTTGGGTGGTGGGTTCAAATCCTGAGCCCCCCGCCATTACCAGTTGCCTCCTGGATAGACCTGGCTGGCTCCAGTGGACATCCTCAAGTTAGGGAGGTGGAGTGGGTTCTGGACTGGCCTCAGGGGAGCACAGGGTGGTGTGTTCAAATCCCCTCCCCTCCAGCCCCTGTCACCTCCTCAAGGTACCCAGCTCTGGCTCTAGGGAGGACGGATAAGGGACATCCTCAACTTAGGGAGGTGGCATGGGTTCTGGAGTGGCCTAGGGGATAGAGCAACAACTGGGGAGCAGACCCTGAACCTTATCCCATGACAACTAACTTTATACAAGAGCCTTTGGTGAGGGACTTTTCAAAGGCTTTCTGGAAATCTAAGTATATTACATCCACAGAATCATCCTTCTCCACATGCTCTCTGACCCCCTTCAAAGAACTCTAGTGGATTAGTAATACATGATTTCCCTTTACGGAAACCATGTTGACATTTCCCCCAACAAATGATGTTTATATATGTGTCTGACAATTCTGTTCTTTACCATAGTTTCAACTAATTTGTTAGACTTTCCAGTCTCTAATTGTCAGATCGGTGTCACATTAGCTATCTTCCAATCATTAGATAGGTTACAAACTGTGACGTAGTGGGGGGTACCTTGCTGGTTGCTATGCTGGGCAGTGGGTTGTGAGTGACTTCCACTGGCTGCTGGCTGCAGCACAGCTCAGCAGGGCAGGGGATGATGAGTCATTATGCAAGGGGGTTTCAAACCTGTCTGACCAGTTATTTCTCAGGGAGCAGAACAATGGGAAGAAGGGGAGTGGAGCCCTGGCTGGGGGCAGGGCTGGAAGTGAGTTAGTTGGGTTTCTGGCTGGTATCATGGAGGAAGCAGCCTAGGCAATGGGCTGGGATTTAGGGACCCAGGCTCCTCCATCTCAAGGGGGGCTGAGGCATCCTAGGCCTGCCCTGTAACCAGATTACATCTGTGCTGTGCTGTATCCTGGAGAAGCAATAAACTCCCTCTATTCTACTGGCTGGTAGAGTCTGTCCAGGCCATTACGGGGGTGCAGGAGACAAGAAAACCCCAACGCGCCATCACACAAACCACAGTTAATAATTCAGCAATTTCACATTTGAGTTCTTTGAGAACTCTTGGGTGAATGCCATCTGGCACCAGTGACTTGTTACTGTTATGATTATCAATTTGTTCCTAAACCTCCTCTAATGATACCTCAGTGTGGGACTATTCCTTAGATTTGTCACCTGAAAAGAATGTTTCAGGATTGGGAATCTCCCTAACATCCTCAGACATGATGACTAAAGAAAATAATTAATTTAGTTTTTCCACAATGACCTTATCATCCTTAATTTGACAGTTTATGCTCCTTTTTATTTTCCTCACTAGGATTTAACTTCCACTTTTTAAACAATGGCTTTTCATCTCTCACTGCTTCTTTTAATTGGTTGTTAAGCCATGGTGGCTTTTTTTTTGTTCTTTTACTGTGTTTTTAAAATTGGGTGTACATTTCATTTGAGCTTCTATGATGGTGTCTTTCAAAGGTTTCCATGCAGCTTTCAGGGTTTTTACTTTTGGCACTGTGCCTTTTACTTTTCTGTTGAACTAGCCACCTCATTTTTGTGTAGTTCCCCTTTCTGAAATTAAATGCCATAGTGTTGGGCTGCTGGGATATTATATTATGATCACTATTTCCAAACGGTCCACCTATATTCACCTTTTGCACCAGATCCTGCACTCATTTAGTAGTAAATCAAGAATTGCCTCTCCTCCTGTGGGTTCCAGAAGAGCTACACCAAGAAGCAGTCATTTAAGATGTCAAGAAACTTTATCTCTGCATCCCATCCTGAGGGGATATGTACCCAATTAATATGGGGATAGTTGAAATCCCCCATTATTATTTAGCTTTTTATTTTATAGACTCTCTAATCTCCCTTAGTATTCCATAGTCACTATCACTATCCTGGTCAGGTGGTCAGTAATATATCCCTAATGCTATATTCATATTATCAAAGCATGGAATTACTATCCATCGAGAGTCTATGGAAGAGTTTGAATTCTGCCAAACCTACAAATAACAATCAGCAAATATTAATGGTGAATAGTAGGACAGGATACTAGACAATGCACTGTAAGGAACAATACTGCTCTGGCTGGAGGGGAATATGTCAGGAAATTTTGAAATTCCAACTTGGAATTTCTGTGGGATGGGTCATGAATGCCTTCCTCAGTTTCATCCCTTACATAGAACAGAATCCAATAAGTAATTTCTTAGTTGTGCTCATCACAGCCTGAGCACCTTCCAGTCATGCATTAGATGCATGACTATATACTGGTCACATGAGGTTGGTTCTCTTGCTGTAGCTAAGCCTCAGGGTTTGGGACCTGTGGTTCTATCTCCAGAGCATGGGTTTCCAAAAGTTTTGGAAGAACTACGTAATGTAGAACTAAAAAGATTTCCCTCCCTCCCCTTGTTTCAGTCTCCGGGGTGGGTTCCGGGGTGGGAAAGACTCCACCACCAGAGCTCAGGAGGAGGTGGGATTTTGGAACTGCAGAAGAGTCAGAACTTGGAACTCTAGAGAGGGCAGGGACTGAGGGCCGCAGAAGAGGTGGGAGTTTAACAAGAACTTGACTGGGTTTCTCTTGCCAATTCTGCAGCTCTTTGATTTGTAAGTGGTCCCTCCATGAGCCAGTTCTGGTTGGACTCAGACATAAATTAGGAAAGTCCCAACTCCTGCAGCTTTGTCTGTCTCTGAAGTTAGAAAGCTCCCCCATCAACAAACAGAGGGATTGAGAGCAGAGCACAGAGCAGCACTACTCCAGGGCAGCTCCATGCAGCCTGACTAATTGCCTGAGAGAGGAGGCTTCAAAGATACTTGAAGGAGCCATTTGTAACTGTTCCTGATGACACAGGGCTGCCAGGGCCACTGCAGATGTGAGTAGAAGTAGGAGGAATCATTCCAGAACTGAGCATTGACTTGCAGTGTCTGCTAGGGAGAGTGAGTGAGGAGAATGGAGGGCAGACCCCAGGCAGCCACCATCTCCCAGAGCTTTGCCAGAGACTCATGGCACAGTCTGAGGAAAACAAGTCCATCCAGTCCGGCATTTTCATGCATTTGAGGACTGTTTTCCAGCATTCTTGTACCAGCTAAACCCTTTGGAGGTGCAAACCACCTTTCTCTCACTTTGGAATCCATGGGATACACCCTGAAATGCCTCCTCAGATTTAGCACCACTGAGAAAACATTCCCATTGAATTGGACAGGATGCATGTGTGTGAGAGAGATAGCAGCCATCTGGCATTGAATTAGGAACCTCCAGGGCTCTCAGTGTCTGTCCAGCTTGAGCTAAAGGGCTACCTAGGCTGCATAGCAGGGGTTTGTGGACTGAACAGCAGGTGACCTGTATCACATGCTGACCAGTGATGTGCACAAAGCGTCCCTTTGTTAAGAATACAGAGTGCAACACCAGGATCACTGAGCAAAGCAGACAGGATGGAAAACTCCAGCGTAAAGGAAGGTCAGTGAAAAGTGGAGCAGGCCAATCTGAGGGTGTGGTGTCTTGATAGTTTTCAGAGTAGAGTAGTCACTCCATTTTTCAGCATACACCTTGAGGCACCTTGTAATCAGAACCGTGCCAGAATGGGACCAGGGATGCTGAGCTCTTAGTGTGCCATTGAATGCAAGTGGAGTTACAGGCACTTAGCGCCTCTGAAAATCAAGCCCTTTTTGTTTGCTAATAACTATAGCCTTACAGGGTTGTTTCTTCGGTTGCACCAGGAGATAAATGCGGGTGTGAGGCAATGCTATTAAAGCATTGTGCATGATTTGTTCACAATACTTAGTGCAAAGTCAGTGTTTTGATCTAGCTGAATAATTTACAGAGCTGCCCTAGCAGTGTTTCTCTACATACAGCAAGTTCTACGATATAGCCTTGATTGCTGTTCCCCTCTCTGGTTGTTTATAATAATACTTAGTTCTTATCTGGTTCTTTTCTTTTTCATCACTAAATCTATAAGTACTACATATTGTATGGAAAGAGAAACTGAGGCATGGGTGATGGAGTGACTTGCCAATGGTCACTCATCAGCCCAACTCCAGATTTCCAGTCAAGGGCTCTGTCTATTAAGCCACACTGCTTCCATAGGGTTGCCAGGCATCCAATATGGACCTGGGCAGTCCAGTATTTTCTCCTCCTGTCTGGTAAAAAATTCAGAAAATATCAGACAGCTAAAATGCCCGGAGCAGGGAGACAAGATGGCGGATGGCCGCCAGCAGACTGCTATGGCCAAAAGCCTCAAAAACATTTCTTAAAGAGGCCACGCTGGTTTTTTTGGTTTTGGTTTTGGTTTTTTTCCCAACAACTGTGGTGTCCCCCTTTTTTTCTCAACAGAATTTTTCCCTGGTGTTTTTTTTTTTTTTTGGAGGGGTCTTCAGTATTTTTGGTTAAACCATCTGGCAACCCTATGCTTCCATGCCCATCACACTATTAAAATCCAGGGATTTGGCCACATCTCTCTAAGGCTATGTCTAGACTGCAGGCTTCTTTCGAAAGAGCCTCTTTCGAAAGAGAGCGTCTAGACTGCACGGAGAAATTTCGAAAAAGTGGCTTGCTTTTTCGAAAGAAAGCATCCAGTCAGTCTGGATGCTCTCTTTTGAAGAAGCCCTATTTACATTGAAGAACGCCTTCTTTCGAAAGAGGAACTTTCGAAAGAAGGCGTTCTTCCTCGTGAAATGAGGTTTACCGCCATCGAAAGAAAAGCCGCGTTCTTTAGAATTAATTTCGAAAGAACGCGGCTTGAGTCTGGACGCAGGGGAAGTTTTTTCGAAAAAAACCCTGAGTCTGGACACAGCCTAAGGGATTTATACTGGCATCCGTCACCATAGTAGCTAAGTGCCTCCAGTGCTCAAATTTACAAAACACAGAGAATGGTATGATTTTTGACCTGACGCATTTAATAATACAAAAGGGATGTGTATGAAAATGCTGCACATGCACACAGATCCACATAGGTCCATCAGAAACCATATACTGTAGCAAAGCTTTGACTTGGGTTCAGGGGTCCTGCACTTCTCAGCAGTTAGTGTTAGCTCACAGGCTCATTGTGGCCCTCAATGTAGCCTCGCACCCTTTACTAGAAGCAAGAGTTACAGTCTGCTGAGCCACCTGTATCATAGGTCAGTGAATGGGCTTGGGGTGAGCCCCCTTCCGTTATTCCCAATCTCCCCTTTCTGGGGGAGAGCCTGCAGTGATGTGGGGAGGGTTCTGGGGAACCCAGGCCTACCCACTACTTTGGGTTCCAGCCCGGGGACCCTAAGGTAGTGACAACAGGTGGTGTTTCTCCTACTTCTTGTGTTTCAGCCTCTTCCCTGGGCCACTTCCCAAAATTACCGCTCCCAGTATTTTCTTCCTGGTACCTGAACAAGTCCTTCCTTCTCCTCCCAGTGCACCTCCTCTCTCCCAGTCCTTCACTTCCCCAGCCCTCTCTGGAGGGAAGCCTTCTAAACCAGCCTCAGCAGGTATTTTCCTTAATGGGCTGCAGGTATTTTGATCAACCTGTCTCTCTCACTTCCTTCAGGCATGCTCTTAATTGGCTCCAGGTGCTCACCTGACTTAATTGCCCAGCAGCAGTGGACATCTACACAGCAGCATTATTTCGGAATAACATCCAGCTAGATAATTATAGTTATAATTTTGAAATAACGGGCAGCTTATTTTGGCATTTGTAAACCTCATTCCACGAGGAATAATGCCTATTCCAAAATATCTATTTCAAAATTGCTGTAGTGTGGACACTCCACTGCTGCTTTTTTGAAATAACTCCTCCCCAGGGCCATTCAAAGTAATTACTCACCAGTGCTTCCTGGGGCTCTAAATTGAGATAGCGCGTCCACATTAGGGGAGCCTGCCTTGGACTAATTTCCAGGCTTCCCGGTAGTATAAACATGCTATTTTGAAATAAGCTATTTTGGAGTATTTCCTCTGGACTAGCTTATTCCGACATAATCGTGCAATGTAGAGGGAGCCTCAGGGAACAGTAAAATCTGCCTTCTATCAGACTTTGGTACCCAACTGGTTTGGGTCTGTCACAATGCTCACATGCAAATATTCAAGCACATATAGGTACAAGAATATAAAAGTAAACATGAATATAAACACATCCAAGGCTTAATTCTGCATGGTGCTGGGACTTGATAGTAATTCATGTCAGTGCAAGTGTAAAAAAGCCTAAGAATGGTAGGATTTCATACTTTGCACTCATTTTGCACAGATCCAAAAGACTACCCCAGGTACAAAGCAATGGAGAATCAGGAAAACAGTGAATGGGAAGGCGTATGTCAAAACATTCCTATTCACACAAAAATATGCATGGATGTAGAGATGTGTCAGTTCACAGACTCACATGAAATCACATATTCACACTCTCCATTCTCTACATCCACTTTCAAAAAACTATATGTTCAATAGCTGGGAGAAGATTTGGCAGTTGTCAGTCAATGCACCTCGTCAAAGCTGGGCTCATGTAACCCCAAGTGAATGTGGGGCTGAGGAAGGTAAGTTGTGTATGCCCATGTGGGAGGGTGATTTTTATTTCAGTAATTCTTTTATCTTGTTCTCGCACTCTGAGCATTATGAGCATTTATCAAAGTAATTGACGCGGATGAAATTAGTGCTTCCTGCTATGTTGGACAGATAAACTTTGCTGAATATTGATTTTGCACAAAGAAAATGACATGTGCTTGGTCCTCACCCTTTATCTGGATGGACCAGGGAGATGCTGAGAGTGTGGGGGAAGGGGAAGCAAGCCTTCACAGGAGAAGCATCCATAAGAATTACTTTTATCTCTTCTTCCACAAGAAGACAACAGAAGATAAGGCTGGGGGGGGGGGGGGGGGGGAAGGGGGAGGCGGGTGGATAAGGAAAAGGCTGGCAAAGACCTCTATTGGTAGTAGGATGCATTGTTGGGATGGGATGGGGGTGGGGAGAGGTCTGTTCTTGTTACTGATCTGACAATTGCAGCATTTGGGAAGATAACCGGTTTTTCAGGGCCCCACAATGGGGCATGCATCCCTAAGGAAGAGCTGAATGAAACATGCGTTACTAAGAATATCTTCTCTACCCTCACTCCATCTCTGCATTAGCAAAATGTTAGATTCCATGCCACGGATTGTCTAAGGTATTCTATTTCTGAGACATGTTGTTTTCACCCTGTGTGGCCTTGAGCTTCACGGGGGGAAAGCACCGTATGAAAAGACTCTGCCAATGTGTTTCAAATAACAGAAATTTAAATACAGTTTTTCCCTTTGTGTCCAGTCACTAATGCTGAGCTGCTAGAACTAGCTGCAACACTGCAGCTACAGTGCCTACAGTTCCTGGCCACCTCTGCACTGAAACAGTGTGGAGTGCATTGGGGTAGGCATGAGACTGGGTCTAAGATGGCACATGCTTAGCAATACAGGCAGTCCCCGAGTTACGCGGATCCGACTTATGTCGGATCCGCAGTTACGAACGGGGATTTTCTCGCCCCGGAGGACTGGAGTGGCGGGACGCCTGGTCCCGCTGACCGCCTCCTCCGGGGCGAGAAAAGCTGCTCCCCATCTCCCTGGTCTGCTGGGGGAGCCAGCAGACCAGGGAGATGCTGAGCAAAGCCGCGGAGGACCCGGGGCCGGACCCGCGGCGCTTCCAGCTGATCTGGAAGCGTCGCGGTCAGCCCGGGTCCTCCGCCGCTTTGCTCCGCGTCTCCCTGGTCTGCTGGGCGGGGGGATGCAGCTAGTGCCCCCCCCCCCAGCAGACCAGGGAGACGTGGAGCAAAGCCCGGGGCCTGTGGTAGAGCAGGTGGGGCGCTGCTGGTTGGTCCCGTAGCACCGCTCCTCGGCGCTACTGGACCAACCCGGCAGAACCCCAGCTGCTCTGCCCCAGGAGTCCTGATTCAGCCACTGCTGATCAGTTTCAGCAGCGGCTGAATCAGGACGCCTGGGGCAGAGCAGCTGGGGTGCTGCTGGGTTGGTCCAGTAGCACCAAGGAGCGGCCACGCTACTGGACCAACCCAGCAGCACCCGAGCTGCTCTGCCCCAGGCGTCCCCAAGTCAGCTGCTGCTGAAACTGACCAGCGGCTGACTACAGGAAGCCCGAAGCAGGGTTGCTCTGCCCCGGGCTTCCTGGAATCAGCTGCTGATCAGTTTCAGCAGTAGCTGACTTGGGGACGCCTGGGGTTCTTAAGTTGAATCTGTATGTAAGTCGGAACTGGTGTCCAGATTCAGCCGCTGTTGAAACTGATCAGTTTCAGCAGCGGCTGAATCTGGATGCCAGTTCCGACTTACATACAGATTCAACTTAAGAACAAACCTACAGTCCCTATCTTGTACGTAACCCGGGGACTGCCTGTACTAGCAAGACGTCCACAATGCGCAGGTACATTTCTCCATGTGGAAGTGCGGTATTTTGTAAGTGGTGCATGCTCTCCATATTGCAAGCAGCAGAGATGACATGCTCTTTTTCCTCCAATGAAAGAATCCTGAGGTTATTCCAATGAGCCAGCCCTCCTCTGCTATTATTGATTTCAATGTATTAAAAATGCTACATATGGAAGTGAATAGGATGATGCAGTTAGGCCCATGCTGATGTGCTCTGTTGCATTGGAGGTGGAGTATCAGTGCTTGTAGGCTGAGCCTTTAGTTAGCATTTTGATTTCTTAATTTCACTGAAGTAATCATTTTCTTCCCTTTTAGCAAAGGGTTGCCCTCTTTGCTGATTGCTCCCTAAAAGCAAAGCACTTCAGAAGGTGCTTAACTATAAGCACAGGAGTAATCCCATTCCTTTTCAGCAAAAGGTTTCTCCTTAAATACTGAATGCATTGTGTAATCCTAGAATGGAGTTATGCTGTTTAGAGGCCTACTAGCACATTTAGGGCTGCCTCAGTTTACCCTACACATTGTGACTTAAACATGGGCTTAAAATGTTTTGCCAAATTGGGGCCCAAATGATCAATATCATCTCAGCTGAAGGTCTAACTCTGCCCATTGTATGGGCCTTTGACATGCAACTAATCCCCAAGAGGATGTATCTCCTGCTTTGGAAAAATCATAATAATATTTTAAAGCAGGTGGATTGGCAATAAGAGTTTTTAACTGCTCAGATGCCTTCCTATGCCTGGCTTCATATGCCTCCAATTCCCTACAGAGTTTATTGACCCCAGATAGATTTGGGATGTATTATATGCCAAATCATTTGTAATCCACAATAATCGCTTTCTCTTTCCACCTTACATTGTGTTAGCATTTCAGCAATTGCTTTTATTTGAACCGAATCAGCTTTTCTCAACTTATACCCATTACAGAAAACTTCTGTGAGACCAATATTTGCTTTGATAGCTCTGGATTAGGTGTCTTTCTTCTTCTCCAACAGAATGTACCTCAATTTCTCTTTGTGTTCTTTTAGGTGCACAGCCCAAATGTTCTAATCATCATCATCATCATAATCCATTATAATTTTAGTACCTTGTAATGACTCCAAAAGCTGTGCAATTACTCTTTGAAAACCTTGGGAGTAGAACTAATACCAAATGGTGTTTGCTTAATTTATAACATCCAAATAACACATCAAAAGCCACTAGCATGGAGTTTGAATCCTTCAGCTTTACTTGGGAAAATGCATCGAATGCTCAGCATGCTGTTTGCTTCTGAGAATTTAGGTGCCACTTATTCAACATTTTTCACTGGATAATGTTCACTTTTTATTGGCTTGATTTAAATCTGTAGCTTTTCACATGCAACCATAAAATAAACCGAATCTGGCAGTTGTTCTGCTTTTCACTTAAACTCAGTTTTTCCATATTATCAAGTTTAATTTTTACTGTATCTGCTAAGGCAAATGGTGTTTTCCTTATTGAATGGATTGAGGCAGTTTCTGATTTGTCTCATTTAATGTTGTTTTTCTTTTGCACAGACCAGGCCTTGAAAGACACCTGAGAAGTCATTTTAGTATGCTGCCTGTGTTCTCTGTGTGCAATCCTCTGGTATTGATAGACCATTTTTTGAAATAACTTCTTCTTCGAGTGCTTGTTCATCTCTATTTCAGTTAGGTGTGTGCACATGCACGTGCATGGTGGTTGGAAGATTTTCCCAGAGCTGTGCCTTTAAGGTGGGGCTGGGTAACCACTGGAGTTGCATCTGCATGGCGCACAATATAGAACCCTGCTGAACCGTCCCCTTCTCCATTCCTTCTTACAGTTATGATAGGCTGGAATATCCTGTGGCTCTTGCTTCTGTAAGCATGCCCACTCTCCTAATTATTTAATTGTGTACAGCTTCCCTCCAGATATAGTTTTAGCAAGTTCTAGTATTAGTATTAGTAGTGATATAGTAAACAAGGGGGTGTCATTCTCTTCTTAGGAGTCTCCAGGAGTCAAAAACTGTGTAGTCTGCACAAGGCACATGCCAAAGAGCGACCCTCACTTTTCCTGCCTAAGGTACCTGGGTGAGGGTCATCAATGTGATCACTGCTGCATTTGCCATGAGTTCTGCCGCAGAACTCTAAAAGACAGGGAAGAGTGGCTAAAGGTACTACAACTGAAGGCAGCTCTACACCCAAAATTGGATCTGGAACTGGGAGATCTAATACCAAGCACCTCATCATCATGGAGTGATCTGGCACCATCTTCTACTTCAGCACCAAAGGAGGACTCCTCCCAGCACCAACACGGGTCCGCAAGGAGACCATCAGAGAGGCATTGCTCTTGTTCTCTGGTTCATCAGAAGAGGAAGAAGCCAGAGGGTCAGACCTTGGCGAAGTCGAGGAAAGTGCAACCACAAGTGGGCTACCCCACAAAATCTCCCCAGAGGTATGTTTCAGGTCCTACCCAGGAAGAACAGCTAACTCTGCAGATGTCTTCAAGGATGGCACCATCACTTGAAATTATCAGGTTTAAAATAAACAAAAGGAAGTTTTGTTGTATGTATGACAGCCAGTCCCAGCCTGGGACTTTAATTTAGTCCTGCCTAGACTCAGGGGATGACCGTTCAAGCTCTTGATGAATTGTCACTTCTCTACCTCTCTTATAAGGTGTCTTTCTTGGTGCCCATAACCTCAGCCAGGAGAATGTCTGAACTGAGGACCCTAACATCAGAACCGCCCTACACCATGTTCTGTAAGGACAAGATCCAGCTCAGGCCTCACCCAGATTTTCTTCTGGAAGTAGTGTCACAGTTTCACCTGAACCAGGACATTTTCCTGCCAGAGTTTTACCCAAAGCCACGTTCTAGTGCCAGAGGGCAAAGATTGCACTTCCTGCATGTCCGCAGGGTGCTGGCCTTCTACGTTGAGAGAACAAAGCCATTCCATAAATCACTATAAATGTTCATGGCAATTACAGACAGAATGAAGGGCCACCCAGTGTCTTCCCAGCACATCTCATGGATTGTGCCCTGCATTTGGGAGTGCTACAGGCTAGCAGAGAATACCTTAGTGTCTCTATATAAATCCACGGTACGCCCCATCTTGAATACCGCGTACGGATGTGGTCTCCTCATCTCACAAAAGATATACCGGCATTGGAAAAATATCGGAAAAGGGCAATAAAAATGATGAGGGGGTTGGAACAGGTGCCATATGAAGAGAGATTAAAAAGACTGGGACATTTCAGCTTAGAAAAGAGAGACTAAGGTGGGATATGATGGAGGTCTATATAATCATGACTGGTGTGGAGAAAGTGAATAAGGAAAAGTAGTTTACTTGTTCCCATAAGACCACTGTCACCAACCAGTCGATCGGGATCTACTGGTAGATCTTGGAGCCTCTGACAGGTGATCCTGACTGGTTTGGCTACATGGCTATCAAGTGCCAGCACTTCAGCTACTCCTCCTTCCATGGCTGCCCCTTTGCCTTGGAGCTGTTCCCCCAGGAGCCTCCTGTTTCACTGTGCAGGGCAGGGGAAGGAGAGGAGGGTGTTAATGTCACAGTGCTCCCTCTCCCACTCTGTATTCTATCTCCACTGAGCAGAGAGGGGGCACAACAGCACTAGGAATAGAACAAGTTTCTTGGTTGCTTTTGAGAATGGTGCAAGTCCAGGGCAGGGGTGAGCCTTCCTGAGCCCCACTGCACCAACACCCAGGAGCCACCTGAGGAAAGCAAAGCCCAACTGGAGTCCACATCCTGAACCCCTACCCTAGCCCTGAGCGTCCAGGCATCCAAACACTCTCCCAGAGCCTGCACCTAGAACCCCCTCCTGCAACCCAACTGCCTGCCCCAACCTCAGCTCAAAGCCCCTCACACTCTAAATCCCTTAACCCAAGACGAGAACCTGCACCCCAGGCCTCTGCCTGAGCCTGGTGAAAATGAGTGAAGGTGGGGAAGGGAGGGAGGATGGAGTGAGCAGGGGCAGGGCCTCAGAGAGAGGCGGGGCAAGGAGCACAAAGGAGGCAGGGCAAGGATATTTGGGTTTGAGGTAGACCTTGGATGGCACTTAAATTCAAAAAGTGATCTTGTGCTTAAAAAGGTTGGAGATCATTGACATAAGATAAGAGCTAGGGGTCACCAGTTGAAATTAGTAAGTAGCAGGTTTAAAATAAACAAAAGGAAGTTTTTTTTCATACTGCACAGTCAACCTGTGGAACTCCTTGCTAGAGGAGCTTGTGAAGACCAGAACTTTAACAAGGTTCAAGAAAGAACTAAATAAATTCATGGATGCTAGGTCTGTTAGTATTTTATTAACTGGGATGAGTAGGAATGGAGCCCCTGGCCTCTGTACGTCAGAAGCTGGGAATGGGTGACAGGGAAGGGAACACTTGATGATTCCCTGTTCTGTTCACTCTGTCTGGGGCACCTAGCATTGGCCACTGTCAGAAGACAAGATACTAGGCGAGGTTGACCTTTCGTCTGACCCAGTACAGCCATTTTTAGCTGAAAGGCTGAGTCGCAGGAAGAGACAAACCACCGTGCAAGTGGAGTGACCTTTGGCAAGGGGTGTTAGAGAGTAAAGAGCTGCTATGTCACACTAATCTACCAAGGGCACACCAGACATGAATCCACTCTTCCATACTGACCAAATGCTAGATAGCTATGTTCTTGAGCACAGCCAGTGTATGGGAAATGTTGCTTGTCAAGAGAACCTTTTCTCTTTCAGACAGGCCATGTCATGGGAGTGGCATGCTTGTGTGAGTAAATGCTTACCATAGTGAGAAAGGGTTGTGTAACCTACCCCTTATTTTGATGGTCATTTTGGTGTCTGTCGCTCCTAGTTTTCTGTTTCTGAAAGGATGCTATAATGCTGGTTGCTAGTTGACTACCAGGTCACTCAGAGCCTGAATCTGCATTTTGCTAATTTCACTGGCTCTGCAGATGTCTGGCTCAGGTTAAGGTTAAAACAGCTCCCCTTAGCAGCCTGTCTTTCACATAGTCATTATGTATTCTGCATGTGAATGCCAAATACAAATTATTTTATTAAGGAGTCACATAGTTCATCACATTCACAGGGTGATCTTTAAGTCAGCCACATGTGCACCCACTGGTTCATATAATAAATAAAAATCCAATAATTATTCACAAACAACTTTTTTTTACCATATCTCTTAATTTCGTCCCTAATCTGTGATACATCTTCTATCTTTTCCCTTCTCTACTGTGTTAAAGAGCTTATGTGCTTGCAATATAGCCAGACCTGCTGTGTGGAAGGAAAGAAGTACCTGAATAGTAGATACTTTTTTCTCTAGAGGGCATAACAAGGACAAACATTTTAAAGTTCTGCCCTCTGTCTGTTTTGAGAAACACTGATCTAGAACAAGGGTAAGATTTTGTACAGTGGCTCCAAGAATGGTGTCTGTCATTCCTTCAGTCCTACAGGCAGGGTGGCTAAGGCAGTTTTTTGTTCGGAATTAATCAGACCCCTTTGTGCTTTCCTGATCCCAGCCTTTTTCAGGGGATTGAATGGCCCCAAGTGTAGTATAGCCCTTGGTGCCTGTCTAGATTAAGGTAGCCTCCATGTGCAACCATCTGTACCTCAGTGTTGCTCAGAATATCTCTTGCACTGCAGCCTACATACCCATCCACACAGTCTCCTCCTGTTCCCTGTTCCACTCCTGACATGCCTCCTATGGCAGAGTTTGCAATGCAGGTCATCTGAGGGTAGTTTTAAGGCAGTGTTCTGCAGAACCTGCAGCTCGGAAGACCTCCCTCATCAAAGATGGGATTTTTATCATAGAAATCATAGAACCGTAGGACTGGAAGTGACATCAACAGGTCTTCTTGATCTGCCCCTTGCACTGAGGCAGGACTAAATATTGTCTAAGCCAATGGTTCTGAAACTGTGGGAACCCCAAAGTAGGTTGGGAACTCATTTTAGTGGAGTCACCAGAGCTGGCTTAGACTTCCTAGGGCCCCAGTTCCACTCGTTGGGGCTGAAGCCTGAGGTGGCAGGTCTTAGGTTACATGCCACTTGCATGGCGTTGAAGCGTTTGGGCAGTGGGGCTTTGGCTCCCCCTACTGACTCCCACCCCCGATTGAGGGGTTGTGTAGTAATTTTTGTTGTCAGAAGGGAGTTGTGATGTAATGAAGCTTGAGAATCCTGATCCTATCCTCGATAGATAAGGAGAATAATTTATCACCTTCCTCTTTATAACAATCTTCTCCCTATTTGAAGACTCACTAAGTCCCCCATTAGTCTTCTCTTCTCCAGACTAAACAAAGCCAACTTTTTAAAATCACCCTTGGAGGTCCAGTTTTCCAGGTCCTTAATTATTTTTGTTGCTCTCCTCTCTATTTCCTCCAATTTGTCGACATCTTTCCTGAAATGTGGCACCCAGAAATGGATGCAGTGCTACTCCTGAGACTAACTAGAATAATTGCTTCTTGTCTCTTGCTTGCAACACTCCTGCTAATACATCCAAGAATGGTGTTCACTTTTTCGCAACAATATCATACTGTTACTCATAACTAGGGCCCTCCCAAATTCACAGCCCATTTTGGTCAATTTCACAGTCATGGGATTTTAAAAATAGTAAATTTCATTATTTTGTCTATTTACATCTGAAATTTCATGGTGCTTTAATTGTAGGAATCTTGACCCAATAAGGAGTTGCATGGTGGTTGCAAAGTTATCGTAGCGGAAGGCAGGGGTAGCAGTTTTGCTTCCCTAACTTCTCTGCTGCTGCTGGGCAGCTGGAGAGTGGTGACTCCTGGCCAGGAGCTCAGCAGCCAAGGCAGAGCCACAGACAGCAGCAGTGCAGAAGTAAGGATGGCATGGCATGGTAATGCCACTCTTACATCTGCAGAACCACCTGCAAGCTGTGCTGCTGTTGATGGGGTACTGCCTTCAGAGCTGAGCAGCCTCAACGTGGCAATATTGCAGCCCCCCCTAAAATAACCTTGTAACACCCTTACAGCTTCTTGTTGGGTGCAGACCCCAATTTGAGAAATACTGGTCTCCCCCATGTACAGTAATTACTCATTTAACATGTGTCCGCTTAACACATTTTCACAATAGCATGATTTTTTTTGGGAACGTTTTTTGAATAACACGACCCCAAAATAACACAAAAATAATCAAGTGGTGGACTACTTCGCGTGGCAGTATAAGTTGATGAAAACAATGGTAATATGCATGAGTGGATGAATACATGTGGTCACAGCACTCCTCCGCTCAGTCACATGTTTATCTTTGTGTTGATAGATATCTTGTGTTGATAGGTATCTAATGTTGACGTTGACAACCCAGCACCAACAAAAAATTTACTTTGCCACTACCACCTGAAACACAACCCCCACCTTTTCCATTATTTTTAATGGGAAAATTGACCCCGTATAGCACGTTTTCACTTAGCACTAACATTTTCAGAAACTCATCTATCATGTTAAAAGAGGAGTTACTGTATATTATAAGGTCATAGCACACAAAACCAGTTATGCACCCACCTTACAGTAGGTTCTTCTAGATTATATTTCCCTAGTTTGCTTAGGAGAAGGTCATGTGAAACAGTATAATCTCTGTATAAAAGGAGTCCAGTGTTGTATACAGTAAAGGGTCTGGAGCAGGAGCATATCTTGTTCCAAAATTAAATCCAATGCTTTCAATGGGCAGATCTCAGAGTCAGTTCATATTCAACATGAGTAGGTATGGCAGAATATGGCTTGTAAGCTATAATAAGATTCCAAGATTGTCAGCTTAGTGTGTCACTCTGAAGTCTCTTGCATCTGTAGAGGCAGGCTGAAGTGAGGGAAGCAGCTACAAGCATGGATGAGAGTCTTTTTGTTCAGAATATCACCATGTTCAATCATCACTGGATTCCATAGTCTGTTACTGTCCAATTTTAAATTCTCAAGCATTTTGACTTTACAAGTCACACCCATGCATTATTACAGCCACAGTAAGGCATCTATCTATGCCAGGCCAAGAGTCCTAGACCACTGTGAGATAACAGAGAACTCATCTAATCACCATCCTTACTTTACAGCTAATTTGCATGCAACCGTTTCATTGGTTGTTTGAGCGAGACTGCACAGATGATGGATTACAGGGCCCAACTGCCCCCTGCACAAATCTGCACACATTTCCCAATATATACCACCAATGCAAATCAACACAATCACCCACACAACAATATAACCAGTACACACAATCATGCTGAAAACATACAGCCTCTCACTGTAGCACACACCTCTCATTCACCACATGCAAAAATCTTCCAGGACAAACACACACGCTCACACACACACACTCCCAGTCCTCAGTCATTGTTATCATCTTCAGCAGCCCTCAGGACTGCTCACTTCGTGAGAGACTACATATGAGACTACTTGGTCATGAACTGTGGGATCGGACCCCAGATAAGGACCGATTCTGCTCAGGCTTCTGAAAACGGCTACCGTCCCTGAACCTTGAAATCCCATCTACCCTGCATAGAGCTTACCAGAATTTCAAAATCAAAATCCTTGCTGACATTTCCACCTGTGAGGCAGGGCTGAGGTGAAATGGGAAGAAGACAGGAACAGTTTGCGAAATGTCCCTGTTGTTCTCAAGCTGGCCTGCTCCACTGCATATAGTAGGGAACCATGGGGGGACTCCCTCTGACAGCAATTCCTTTCCCACGGGGACCCACTGTGCAGCTAAATTCACTGTATTTAACATGTGCCGCTACAAATCTCACAGTATCAGGAGGGCAATTTCATGACATTCCCTCCTTCTCGAGCATGTTGATCCTGTTGTTCAGGCCCGTATGCAGGGAGGATGCAAAGGGTACGAACGCACACACACCCGCCCCTTCATGATCTGCCATGGGGCCAATTCAGGCCAACCTAGGGAAGGCAGGGGCAGCACATTGCCACAGCCTCCTTTCCCCATGCTCAGTCAGACCATCCAGGGAAGCGGGAGCTGATTCCCTCTTCCTCACTCGGAAGCGAGGCTGGGAGCAGGGCTAGGTTGCGGAGGTGGGGGTGGGAGATGCCCCTTCCACAGCTCACTTATCCCCAAAGAAATTCCTGCATATGGGCCTGAGGTTGTGGAGAGCAGTGAGTGGAGGTGCGATGGTGCCGATGAAACACACAACACTGTAGAATTAGGGTACTTCATGGCCGAGACCTACTTTGCTAAATTCTGTTTTTCCCATTGTCTCCCATTACGCTGCAGTCAGCCATGCTTAATGTGGCCATCCCTGTGTTTGGCAGGACTGGCTAGCCAGTAGTTTGGGGTGGGAACTCCCAGTGCCCACCTGGCTTCCTATCTTTGTGGCGCTGCCTATGGAACAATACCACCAACATCCTAATTGCACACCCACATGCATCCATATCACACAAATACATTCTCCCACCACATACAAAAGATACACACTATACACAAACAGCCACATAATAACCAGACCAACCACACACAAGTGTTCACTTCTCCTCCCCATACAAACACACAATCGCACAAGCTCTGCACAAGTATTCCCCAAACACCCCACGTGTGCTCCTGCACAAACCACACTCAACTTGCCTGTGCATGCCCACTGTCCAGCCCTTGCACCCTGAGCCTAACATGTGTGTGATGCCCTGAATACACAGAATACACTTCCTTGCTCTTTCCAATGGGCTAAACCCACCCTTGACCTGTAGGAGCCGCACCCACTAAGCCGCACACTGAACTTGGCCTTAATATTCCTGCCAGTATTCCAGTGGGGCAATGGCCTCTTGTCCCACCCTTCAGATTTCCTCCTGCCCACCCTTCTTCTTCCTAGTCTGTTTTTCCATTTATCTCCTTTGGCAAATATACATAAATATGAACAACTGTATCTGAGTGTGACCTTACTTGCCCTGACTAAATTAATGTAATGTCTGGGAAGATAATTCTAAAGCCATAAGAAGATAATAAAAAAGGAAAGATAAAAAAGGGCAACCGTTGTGGGTTGTATTCTCTTATCTAACCGTCTGCAGGCCCTGGCTGGGAGTTCAATCCATTGCTATTTAAAGGGACGGTGTAGTCAGGAGTCATACAGAACAACCCAAGCTAGGCAGAAAAGACTTTGCAGTCTCCCTGAATGCTTTGTACTAGGGACGGGCCTGCTCTATATATTTTGGAACCAAATCCAAGTGCCCACAACATTTTGTATTGCTCAAAGGCAGCTTTTTTGGTTCAGTGATTGTTAATATTGTAATTTCCTTGTATAGAATGCCTTTGAAGCTGAGTCATGGACCAGGACCTGCTGTGATAACTAGGTGTACAAAGTTACCCTAATTGTGTGCTCAGCTCTACAAATAGGTGAACATTCATAAGCTGCCATGACTGGGATGAGGCACCAGTCTTGAGCCCCCCAATACTAGTTTTACCCCAGAGCCCTAACTCCCCAGAAACCTAATCCTCTGCCCCAGCTCTGATCCCTTCCCACACTCCAATGCCCTTATTCCCCCTCCCCACCACCACCACCACATGAATTTTGTTATGTGCACCAATCTGGGAAACGTATGGGAAAAACTAGAAGGAACACTGATCACCACTGCAGCTGACTCCCAAACAGCACCTGGGGAAAAACAGAATTGGACTTCAGCAACAGCTAACTTTTCTTTCCCTCTCCCCCCGTTGTACCCTCCCAGGTTGATTATTTCCGGTTTTGATTCGATCTAAGAGATAGACAAACCTGGAGGGGTCCTTGTAAAAATTCTCTCCAGCTAACGGGGCAGGGAGCAATGGATGTTGTGAAAACAAAAGCCTCCTCTACAGCTGCATATTTCAAATGCTTAAACTGTTTTTTTCCTTTCTTTTCTTAACTTTTAATAAAAGATTAAAGGGATTTTTAATGGCACGTTTACCACTGTACTAAGCAGGCTGAGGTTTCTATGGACCAAACTCAGAATCTTGTGTAACACTGTTTAATACTGGACAGGTCCTGGGTTATGTTAACTTCTGAGAGTCCCTATATTCCATTTAAATTAATACAACATCTGTAAAGTGCTCGGTGCTGTATAGGCCCAAAGCAAAATGCTGGCCTCTGCCCCAGAGAGCTACAATCCGACATGCAGAGATCACAGGGCAGGACTGCAGCTGTAGTGGATGTACCCAAGACACACTCAGGTCACAGAGCAGTAAAATCATAACTGCGCAGGGGTACTTAGGTGACTAGCTACAGTTTCAGTCTAGGACCCCAAGAGAGCTAGTTTAAAGCTAGAGTGAATATGTCTACACGAGCTGCATTCACACTCTGTTTATTACAGTATAGGTGTAGGCTAAGAAAGAGATAATAAATGGCTACAGATGGGAAGCACAAGGAAACAAGGAGTCCAAGTCAGCAAGACAGTTTTCACAGCGGCTGCCTATCCATTGTAAAGTTGTTTTGTAGCCATCATGGTAAAGGAGCATTTTGAAGAGGACAATGAGAGGGCTTTGCAGATGGTTACAGGGAACTCTGGTTGAAATTTTTAAGATGGAAGACTTTTCTGTTGGAAAATGCCAACTCTATGAAATGTTTGTTTGATTGAAATGTATTGATTGCATCAAAATGTTCACGGGAGATTATCAGAGCATTTCACTTTGACTTTCATATATTATCATTATAATAATTGAAATGATAGTCAAATTGAAACATTTTGACCTAATCTTAGACAAAACATCTCAACTTAATCATTTTGATAAGATCAAAACAAAACAGATTTGGAATATTTCCTTTCACAAAAAATTCCAACTCTTCCATATTTCATCCTGATATAGGACAAAAACCAAATTTTTTTCATATGAGAGAGGATAGTGAATTAAATGGACCATTGGTCTGATCCTGTAGGACAGTTCCTGTGTTCTTATCACAACTTTTTATGCATAAGGGAGCAAACTCAAAATGTTTCTGGGAGCATGTCTACACTAGGAAAGCATTTTGAAATAATAAAGTTCTATTTAATAACTCCTGATTTTACAAAATTGAAATAGCATGTCCCCACTACAGCAAAGCCTCAAAATTAGTCTGAGACAGGCTCCATTTATGTGGATGAGCTATTTCAACCTAAAACCTCGGGAAGCACGGGGGAGTAATTACTACTAATTAGTCTGAGGAATAGTTTTTTTTTTTCAAAATAGCTGTACCAGAGTATCCACACTAACACAATTTAAAATAACTATTTCAAAATTGGCATTATTCCCTGAAGAAAGCAGGAGTACAGATTTCAAAACAAGTGGCCCATTATTTCAAAATAACAGGCTTGGTAGTGTGGATGCTTCACTTATAAATTCGACCAGAGGGGAGTTATTTCGAAATAACACTCTAGTGTACACCAGGGCTGAGAGTCAAACACACGTATTTCACTTTATTTTTCACTTTGGAACATCTGTGTACCTATAGGATCTGGCCATGATATACCAAAAGAAGTCCAGGAGTGTTGGCTGTATTTTAAAGAAGCTTTATTGAGAGTGCAAGAATAAACCATCCCCATGTGTAGACAAATTAGCAAATATGGTAGGCATGCAGCTTGACTTAACAGAGAAATCTTTGGTGAGCTTACACATAAAAAGGAAGGTGACAAGAAATGGAAACATAAGCAGATGACTATGAAGGAATAGACAAGTACTGCCTAAGTATGCAGGGGTGTAATCAGGAAGGCCAAAGCACAAGTGGAGTTACAGCTAGCAAGGGATGTGAAGGGTTTCTACAGGTATGTTAACAATACAAAGAAAGTAAGGGAAAGTGTGGAACCCTTACAGAATGGGAAAAGATGAAGTAGTTGATTTTTTTTTTTTTTTTTGCCTTTGTCATCAACTCCCAAGCTGCTGCACTGAGCAGCACAATAGGAAGAGGAAGTAAGGAGCCCTCAATAGTAAAAAAAACCAGGGTAAGGACTATTTAGGGAAAATAGACTTCCTCAAGTCCAAGGGGCTGGATCTAGTGCATCTGAGAGTGCAGAGAGAGTTGACTGACGTGATTGCAGAGCCATTGGCCATTACTTTTGAAAACTCGTGATGATGGGGGAGGTCTTGGATGACTTGAAAAAGGCAAATGTAATACTCATCTTTATAAAAGGGGAGGAGTATCTGGGGAACTACAGACTGTCAACCTGGTTTTCTGATCATAGAAGATAAGGATTGGAAGAGACCTCAGGAGATCATCCCCAACTCAAAGCAGAACCAACCCCAACTAAATCATTGCAACCACCTCCCTAGGGAACCCATTCCACCTCCCTAGGTAACCCATTCCAGTGCTTCACCACCCTCCTAGTGAAATAGTTTTTCCTAATATCCAACCTAGACCTCCCCCATTGCAACTTGAGACCATTGCTCCTTGTTCTATCATCTGTCACCACTGAGAAAAGCCTCTCTCCATTTTCTTTGGAACCCCTCTTCAGGTAGTTAAAGTCTTCTATCAAATCCCCCCTCGCTCTTCTCATCTGCAAACTCAATAAGTCCAGTTCTCTGAGTCTCTCCCCATAAGTCATGAGCTTCAGCCCCCCAATCATTTTCATTGCCTGTGGCCCATCAAGTTCCTATGCGTGGCCCTCAAGACATGTTGTTTATTGTTGTCCATGTGCACGGTTGCCAGATTCCACTGGTTTCCATCCACATTTTTGTTTTTCCTACGGGTCTTATTAAAGTGCACATAAAATCAAGGGAACAAAGTGAGGTGTGTGCTGACTGAGCACAATGCTGACTGTGAGAGCTGTGTGTTCTCTCTGCATCTAACCAAAACACCTCTACAGTTCGATTAGAACACCCTGCAAATTCTAGGTAAATGAGCACAGTTAGCAAAATATACTTACTCCTTAGAGACTGTCTTGGTTACGGCACTCTTGTGACCCACTGAGACGAAAGAGGACCACTCATGCGGCCCACTCACTAGCCTACATTGCCCATCCTTGATCTACATCCTTTCCATAGTGAGGGGCCCAAACTGGACATAATACTTGAGACGTGGCCTCAACAGTGTTGAATGGAGTGGAATAATCACTGCCCTATACCTGCTGGCAATGGTCCTACTAATGGAGCTTAATATGGTCATGTCTACACCTGGAAATTATTTTAAAATAACTTATTTTCCTGAAAAAACTATTTTGAAACTATTTATTTATCCTGAAATAACAATTTCAAAATAGTGGGTCCACACTACAGGGAAGCCTTGAAATTAGCCCAAGGTAGGCTTCCTTAATGTAGAACGTGCTGCCTCGACTTAAGGTATATTTACAGTATGGTTCCAAGATCTACCACTAGATCTTGATCTACCGGTTGGTGAGCACTGCAATAGAGTATTGCTCTTTTTGGGTATGTCTACACTACGGGACAAGATTGAGTTAAGATACGCAGTTTCAGCTACGTGAATTGCGTAGCTGAAGTCAAAGTACCTTAACTTGACTTTTGGTGCTATCCGCACTACAGGAAGTCGAAGGGAGAACACTCTCCCTTTGACTTCCCTTCTTCCTTGTGAAAGCAGGGTTACTGGCATCGAGGGGAGTGCTCCTCTCAGTTCAAATTAGCTGTCTTAATTAGGCTTGCTAATTTGAACCCTGGAAGATCAACAGCAGCAGTTTCAATCTTCTCTGTAGTGTAGACATACTCTTTGAGCCTCAGGAAGCTCTGGGAAGTAATTACTTTGAATTATTGTGGGGAGTAGTTATTTTGAAACAGCAGCAGTGGAGCATCCACACTACTGCTATTTCAAAATAACTATTTTGAAATAAGCATTATTCCTCATGGAAAGCTCGAGCTATTAGTTCAAACTAACCAGCCCCTTATCATACATATAGTAGCCCAGTGTCTGTGCGTCTGTAACACTGATGTACATGGCCACGCGCCCTGTGTACGTCAGTGCCCTGCCCCCCTTCCTCTCCCTCCGTGGCGGGGGAGCCGCTCAGCTGGGAGCGGTGCAGCGCGCCGTGCAGGGAGGGGAAGGGGGCGAGCCTGGCCAGAAGGGGGGTGGAAAGCAGAGCTGGGAGGGGATTGGGGGCTGTGGGGCTGGAGGGGAAGATGGGGGGGCCGGAGGAAGGAGAGAGGGAAGCAGCGCTGGCGGGGAGAGGTATCCGGGGGGCCGTGGGGCTGGCCAAACCGCCATGGAGGGAGAGGAAGGAGTGCGGGGTGCCACAGAGGGAGGGGAAGGGGGCGGGGCGGGGCAAGCAGAGCTGGGGGGGATCAGGGGTTGTGGGGCTGGAGGAGAGGATGGGGGGAGCTGGAGGAAAGGGAGAGGGAAGCTGGCGGGGGAATATCCGGGGGGCTGTGGGGCTGGCCAGCAGGAAGAGGGGGCGAGAAGCAGAGCTGGGGAGAGATCGGGGGCCATGGGGCTGGACAGGAGGAGGGAGGCAGGAAGCAAACCTGGCGAGGGGGGGAGGTGCAGCCACTGGCTGCAGCCGGATCCCAAAGAGCCGCTTGCCGCTGCTTGCTCCCCTGCCGGGGCCCAGCTGAACGCCGGTCAGGTGGACCTGGTGGGACAGGAAGGGGGTGGGGCGGTGATGTAAACGGCCAGGGGGTGGGGCTGTGTACATCACCGTCCCCCCTTTCTCCTCCCGTCGTGGCGCTGAGTGCTGCACCCCTCAGCCGGGCCGCCGGGGGAGCCAGCAGCGCAAGGGGCTGTTTAGGCTCCCCCAGGGTGGGAGGGGAAGGGAGGGCGGTGATGTACACGGCCCTGGCCATGTATGTCACCGCCCCACCCCACTCCCTTGCGGCAGCCCGGCTGAGCAGGCAGCACTCAGCCAAGTGCCACGGAGGGAGGGAAGGGGAAGGGGAAAAGGAAGGGGGAGCGGGGAGAGACGGGGGGGGAGGGAAAGGCAGGAGGAAGAGGAGAAGAGAAAGGGAGAGTGAGAGGCAGGAGGGGGAGAAGAGAAAGAAAGAGACAGAGAGAGAGGCAGGAGGCGAAGAAGAGCTGAGAGAGAGGGGGGAGGCAGTAGGAGGAGAGAGACAGAGCGAGAGAGATCAGGAGAGAAGACCTGAAAATCCCGTCTTATGACGGGCTAATTGGCTCGTTTTGAAATAATAGGCTTGGTAGTATGGATGTTCCGCTTGTTATTTTGAAATAAGGGAACTTATTTCAAAATAACTCCCTAATGTAGACCAGGGCTAAGCCTTTAAACTTTCTTGGCAACAAGGACACACTGTTGACTCATCTCCAGTTTCTCATTCACTGTAATCCCCAGGTCCTTTTCTGCAGAACTGCTGCTTAGCTAGTAGCAGTGCTTGAGATTCTTCCATTCTACATGCAGGACTCTGCATTTGTCCTTGTTGAACCTCATCAGATTTTTTTGGCCCAATCATTCAATTTGTCTAGATCACTCTGAGCCCTATGTCCTACACCAGTGGTCACCAACCAATAGATCAGGATCTACAGGTAGATCTTGGGGCCTCTGACAGGGGATCCTGATGGGTTTGGCCAGGAAGCTATCAAGAGCTGGCACTTCAGTTGCCCCTTCCCCCACTGTCATGCTGCTCCTGCCCTCTGCTTTGGAGCTGCCCCCCTGGGAACCTCCTGCTCGCTCTGCAGGGTCTGGGAGGGAAAAGAGGGGGGCGCTGATGTCAAGGGTCCCTTCTCCCCCCACTTCTGTACCCTGTCTCCACACAGAGAGAAGGGGATGGAGGGAGCTTGGCAGTGCAAATCTCTGTCACTCTCACACACTGTGTGTGTCTCTGTCATTCTCACAACACACACTGCCCTTCCCTCTCATCTCCTGACCCAACACACATGTGAGGGATTATTGGTACTTCTTTCACTGCTTGCAAAGTGGGTTGGTTTGGGTTTTTGACTGGTCTGTGCATTTCATCATTTTCATTTCTCTCTTATGCTTAAATGTAATTCTTTGAGGAGTGAGTTCTAAAACACCTAACCTGTCATGGCTGCAGTAATTATCCCTGTAGTAATTGCTGCTCTTGGTAGTGGCTGGCATGACCCTGCAGCCCCTGAGAAAGGCAGAGCAGGGGGTCTCCACATGCTGTCCTTATCTGCAGACACCTCTCCTGCAGCTCCCATTGATCAGTAACAAGGAATTGTGGCCAGTAGAAGCTGTGGGCTCAGTGCCTGTAGATGAGGGGCAGCACATGGCACTATGGAGCCATTGCTGTACATACCAGCTGCTTTCAGGAGTGGTGCAGGACCAGGGCAGGAATAAACCTGCCTTAGCCCCACTGCTCCACCACCCGGAAGCCATCTCAGTTAAACAGTGCCCAGCCAGAGCCTGCTTCCTAAACCCCTGACCCAGCCTTGAACCCCCTCCTATACCCAACCTTCTGCCCCAGATATGAGTCCCCCTGCACCCAACTCCTTCCCAGAGCTTGCACCCTGAAAACCCTCCTGGACCTCAATCCCCAACCCTGGGCTAAGCCCAGAGCCCGTCTCACAGATCGAACCCCTTGGCCCAAGACCAAAAGCTGCATCCCAACCCCCTGCCCCAGCCTGGTGAAAGTGAGTGAGGATGGGGAGAAGAGGGATTGAGTGAGCAGGGTGAGGCCTCAGAGAAGGGGTGGGAAGGAAGTGGGACAAGGATATTTGGGTTTGAGGTAGATCTTACACTGCACTTAAAAAAGTGATCTTCACTTGAAAAAGTGATCTTGTGGTTAAAAAGGTTGGAGACCACTGCTCTACACAGTTTATTGTCATCTGTGAACTTGCTGAAGGCACAATCCATCCCATCATCCAGATCATTAATGAACCGGTTGAATAAAACCGGCTCCAGGACCACTCTGATATTTGCTGCCAACTAGACATCAGCTCATTCAGCCCAATGATCTAGCCAGCTTTCTATTCACTTTACAGTTCATTCATTCGAGTCATTCTTCTTTAACTTGCTGGCAGTAATACCGTGGGAGACCATATTAAAAGTTTTATTAAAGTCAAGATAGATCACATCCACTGCTTTCCCCATGTCCACAGAGCCAATTACCTTGTCATAGAAGCTAATCAGGTTGGTCAGGCATGACATGCCCTTGGTGAATCCATGTTGACTGTTCCTGCTCACTATCCTCTCTTCCAAGTGCTTCAAAATGGATTCTTTGAAGACTTGTTTCATGATTTGCCCAGGGACTGATGTGAGGCTGACCATCTATCTGCAGGTGTGGAGTATGTGCCCATCTCCTTATGTCAAGTTTTTTTTTTCTCGACTGAGATGAAAACCTATCTTGCACACAGATCACATGGGATGGACTATGGTGCTTGCTCCTTGCCTTCTGGCCAATGCTGTCATATATACTGCCTATAGCATTCCATTATGTAGGGTGCTTTGTTGGCTTGCCTGGAGCCTCCATTCAGACAGGAAAGGGTGTTGTAGCATGTTGATAGACTCTGTCTTCTAGCTCACAGAACCAGCTACGTGGTATTCTGGAAAGTACACCTAGCGCATTGTGTCTGGGCAGTGACTTTCGTAGGTGGTCCCTTATCCTCCCATTGCAGCACTGGAATCTCAGTAACACCCAATGTAGCTGTTTGGGTTGCTCAGCAATGGCTTTTCCCTGGTGCTTTCTAATGGCTTGTGATCCGGCTTCATGCCCACCCAGAGGGAACTGGATGGAATTGTGCCATCCCACCCAGCAGAGCCAGAAGTCCCTACTGAGCACAGCCCCTTTCTGTGTGTAGCTGCTCTCACATGTGTTAGGGGCTGCTGGTTTTGCACCTGTACTGCCTGCAGGCTTTCTCTTTAGACCTCACACAGCTCTACCTGTGCTGCGGGGCTATAATGCTTTAGGACTCAGACTCATAGACTTTAAGGTCAGAAGGGACCATTATGATCATCTAGTCTGACACCCTGCACAGTGCAGGCCACAGAATCTCACCCACCCCTCCTAGAATAATCCTCTCACCTATAGCTCAGATATTGAAGTCCTCAAATGATGGTTTGAAGACCCCAGGATGCAGAGAATCCTCAAGCAAGTGATCTGTACCCCATGCTACAGAGGAAGGCGAAAAACCTCCAGGGCCTCTGCCAACCTACCCTGGAGGAAAATTCCTTCCCAACCCCAAATATGGCGATCAGCTAAACCCTGAGCATGTGGGCAAGACTCACCAGCCAGACACCCAGAACTGAAGATTCACTTATGATTGTTTTTACTCTTTTCAGTGACTGTTTTGGGGTTTTTGTCCATTTCCATGCTGGATCAATGCCTTAGTGGTTCGTGGGTTTTTCACAGGTGTACACAGAATCTGGAATAAGAGGTGGCTATTCCTAAAGTCACAGGCTGCCTTCACATCCTGAGATCTAGGCATTTCCTTACTGGCACTTAGCTTCTCAGGTTCTGGCTGGAGTCTATCAGAAGTCAACAGATGTCTGGTGTAGGAGACCTCAGTCCTCTCCAACTTCAGCTAGTGTGCATTCAACTTAATGCCATACTCATGGTACTTGTTTGGGAATTGTCACAGCTTAGCATCATGGTCCAAGATTGACTCTTCCCTCAAATCGTCTTCTAGAATAAAAATAGCATTGGCTACAATTGCAATACCTGGGATTCAGTGCCTGGTTCAGTTTCCATTAAAACATTCTGTGGCTGAGCTGAGCTGAGCTTCCCGTGCGTATTCATTCCCAGTGATATTTGCCAGAAGGTGCAGCAAAGACTGTCAGATAGGCCCATTCTTGATATCACAAACAGAACCCTTTTCCCCTAGAAAAATCAGGTTGAATGTCCTCAATCATTATGCGTAGCAACTTATTTTTTCCATGCTCTGTTCTGCAGTTTTGAATCAGTGCAGAGCCTCAGTTTACCTGAAAATTTTCTCTTTGCTATGTGTGTGCTGATGCATCTTCTTTGCAGTCTTTCTGGGAACTCCATTTTGGCCTTAGAACTGTATTAGTCTCATGGACTGCAAGTAGAGGACTACTGCTGATTTCAACCTGCCATCGCGGAGTCCATTTCCTTGAAATACATTCTCATATTCTGCTAGACGGCTGGACAGGGCCCAGGTAAGAGTTCTCCCTTCTCTCTCATGCTGAAGGTACGGTGCAGTTGTTCTACCATCAAACCCATGACTTGCACTGTCCTGCTGCCCAGCAGTGGGGGCTTCTCCTGTGTGGCAACTCCTCTAAACTACAGTAACATCTCATGTTTACTGGGTTTCTTATTGCCTGTCTGCATTTGCCCACTGGCCTCAGGATGGTTTTATTGTACATCCCCAGCCCTTGGTTACATTCCTCCAGTCTAAGATTGCTGCTTATCAGCATTGATGGGATTACATTACAATCCAGCTGGACTCAAATTGGTCATTGATCTGATAGCATAGCTGCAAATATGATGGCTGAATGTCTAGCAGCCTTCCTCTGCAGGGTGTGTCACATTGCAAAGTCCCTTCTTTTCATTGGAAGTTTCTTTGTCATCAAGTTTTGCATACACCGCTGCTTTTTTCCCTGGGGAGAACAGCAGCACTGAGTCATAAAGTACCTGTATCCCCACCCCTGCTTCCTGGCCCATGGGATACACATTGTCCTTTCTGCCTGGCGCGTTGCATTCTACAATGCATATACCTGCATTCTTGCTTACTCTGCTTCTGTCCTGCTTCAGCTTGAACCCTGAGTACTTGTTCTGCATGAATGGATGATGTTGTTTTCACCCTTTCCCTGGACAGTTCAGCTGTCCCTGCTATTTGGGTGCATTTCTCTAGGGCAAAGTCTATTTCTTTCAACAACCTCTCTTCTGAGCTCAAGAGGGTGTCTTACAAACAAACCTTTTATGTCTTCAAAGTTCCAGCTGGGTGCTGGAATTATCAGCTCTACTAATGCAAATAACTATTCCATCATCTGTTTCAGGGTCTGGGTTAAAAAATTAATGTCTCTCTATAGTCTCGTTCTGTCTGGGGTCACAATACTCATCAAACACTCACCAGCTGTTCCAGTATTTTGGGCACTATTCCTAGTAACAAACAGTGTCTTGCTTCACTTCTTTTTTCCCCAATGAGATGGCAAAAATAAAAATAAAAAACCTTCATTTTCTCATCTTTATCCCTGAGGCCTATTTGTATGCAAACTCAGTTCTGACTTCCACTGATTCTATGCTGGTGCAAATATTTTTATCTGGAAATCCAGCATTCCCAGGATCCCAAGTCCTTCCTGTTTGCTCCATTTCTAGAGCTTTGTTTGCCTATTGATAACATAACACTCTTTCTTGCAGTGGGTCTCACTACTCTCGCCTCTGCCACATATACTATGAACTCGCTTTTCATTGTCAGTTAACTTACAGAAGCATTGCACTAGCATTACAGCCATGTGCACACAGACTCGCTTCTTTGTGCCTCCTTCAAACTTTTCCCTCCTGCAACTTGAGCTTCTCCCTTCAGGTTCCAAGCAGGGTACAACAAACAGACAGACCTAGTGATCAGAGACACAACCTGACTCTGCTGAGCATGATGTTACAAGATCATTTTGTTTTGGTTTGATGAAAATATAGCTCTTGACCTTCAAGAGGTAACTGTACTTGTCTTATAAAGCTTTAGGGGCTGAATGGTAACCTTAAATGGTTGGGGTCATTTATCTATCTGCATTTGTGCTGGGAACAGTGGGGATAGTCCAGATCACCAGGTCCATGGTAAGTGCGGATACCAACTTCTTCTCTGCACATGGAGCTAAGAGATCCCCATAATGGTGCAACCCGACACTGGCTTTGAACTCCATCATCACTGCTTGAAAAAGTAGCCATGAAGCTGCAGAAGGGAGATGGCTCCATGTGACCTACTGTCCTACAAAAGTCCCAGTATAGAGGAATAGGAGAAACCCCATTCCAGTGTTAATCAGGAGTCAGAATGCTCATGCCAGTGGCCTGCCCTGGAGTAAGAGAGTGGGGAGTCTGGGTCAGTGGAAAACAATTCCCCTGCCTTGCACCCCCTCCTGTGTGGATCTGTACTGCAGTTTGCAGAAGAGGAGGGAAGGCTCCAAGCAGGTAAAACGAGGAGGTTGCTTATGGCAAGCAAAGTTGCATGAGCAGCGGCTGAGAGGAAAGAGTCCCCCTTTGTTACTGATTGACAGTCAAGACAGGGAGAGACAGCCACAGACAGGGAGAGAAAGAGAAATGACAGACACCAGCCCTGCATCCAAACTTGTCTTGGCCCACTCCCCCCTTCAGTGCTCCCCCCTCTGTACATGGAGAGGGCTTTCTTGCTTCTTTGTTTGGCAGCTCAGAAGTGGTGTTGTGACAATGGCCGAGGTGAAAGGGGTTAATTCACGGTACAGAGGTAGGATGTGAGGATGGCAGAGTGGAACAATGGGCAGCCTTCCTCCTTTGTCAGTGCAGCCATTGTGCCGCGTGTGAAAAATGAAATCTGTTTCATTTCACTCCCAGATGCGATCAGCTGGCTCTATTTAGAAACCATCAAAAAAAAAAAAGCAATCTAAGTGCCGAGAGGCGGGGCTGGAGAGAGAGGAGCCCCCATTATTTATTTATTTTGGATTTTAACATTTATTTTGCTTTAACCCACTCTCTGCCTCTGGCACTCAAGTTACTGAAACAGGATTAAAGCTAGAGAGAGCTGCCCATCCTTGGCAGAGCTCCTGACCCATGCTGTATGGACAGACTGCGGCAGGGCACATCCACAGAACCAGTGCTCCTGCCCTGGTTTGTAGAAGCAGGCTGCAGGGTAGTTTCCCCAGAGTCAGCCTTCCTGCCCCACTGCTACGTATACAAGCTCAAGCAGCAGGTTCCCCCAGAGTAGCCCTCCTGCCAAAGTGCTAAACATACCATTGCTGGCTTGGATTTCCTCAGAGACAGTGCCCTGCCCTGCTCCTTCCAATCCCCAGATGACAGAAACTGAAGTTAACACAGAAGCTCTCCCCCATCAGTCTGTAAGGCACCTCCTGTTCAGAGAAGCTAGCACTGGTGTGGAAGTGGTCAGCTCTCCCATTCCATTCCCTCTCTTACCTCCTGATGAGAAGGGCTGGGTCTGCAGTAGCAGTGAACCTCCCCAACCCCATCCCGCAAGGGAGCAGACGAACAGCCTGAAATCTTCTCTCCACAGAAATGGTACATGAGCTACAAAAATATGAGCTTTCCCTGTATGTCCCATCAATGTGATTCAACATTGGCCTGCAGGGATCACTGGTAGAGGTCAGAGAGAAGATCTGCCTAGCACCCAGTTCAAAACCTTGGCTTTTCTATTCATGCTGCCAGCAAAGTGGACAATTACTACCAATTTCCAAACACCTGTTTACTTAACAGCAGAGACTCACCAGCTCTTCACCTAGGTAACAACTTCGGCTATGGCCAATCCAGACTGAATGTGAAGCAGCTGTCCAGAGAGGGAAGGTTACATAACCCAATTATCAATCCCCATGAGCCATCCAGACCCCCAGTCCTGCAAAGTCTTATGCACACGTTGAACTTTGCCTATGGTGAGTTCTCTGAAATCCAACAGGCAAACTTCTCATTGGCTTTCACTGCAGAGCTCTTACTTTCTGCTCATGGTGTTCCCAACATCAGTGTAGGTGCAGTAAAAAGCATGATTAAGTGCATCCGCTTATGTTATCTGCTGTCCTGGGATCCAGAATTCTTCCACTCCAGGAGAGGTAGATGTGGACATAACTAACTTTGCAAAGAGGAACAAGGTGCTCTGGCAATTGATGACACCCGCTCAGTGTCAATGGGCTGAAGAAGTTAAGTGCACACAGCAGGAGAGCGACCCATGGTAGAAATTTACAGTTTTAAGGTGTCTCATCTTCCTATTCTCAAGAGCCCATAGAAGGGTAGTGGGGAAAATCCACATATGAGCAAATGAAAGATTGTCAAAAACTAAGTCTGTGTCTACACTACAAAGAAAAGTCAGAAAAAGATACACAAATTGCAAACTGCAATTTTCGTATCTTTTTCTGCTTTTCTTCCGAAAGAGGCTTTTCCGACATTTGGCCGTCTACATGGGACCAAATGTCAGAAAAAAACCCTCTTTCGGAACATCCCTTCTTCCTCATAGAACGAGGTTTACTAGGATGCCGAAAAAACGCATCTGCTTTTCTTGGAAGCGGCAGAGCTTTTCTGGGAGACCTTCAGTATCCCAGAAAATCTCTGTAGTCTAGACATACCCTTAAATGGAAGTATCCTGCATCCCTAGTGCATAGATGACATAAGCTGATGTTTTTTCTTTTAAAACAGATAATGAATTCAATAGGATTTTGAATGAATTTTTTATTTATCAACTTCCCATCCCTACCAGACACTCTTCTGAACAGAAAAATATATTCTCAATGAATTATTAGTCTGAGTGCATTTGTGTTGCTGTAGTACTGAGGATTTTCAGAGCTGGACCACAACAACACGACACCATACAGACACAGAACAAAAAGATGGTTCCTGCCCAAAATGGCTTGCACTCTCAGTACAAGACACAAAATAGCAAAGAGTGACAGAAAGACATGGGGTGGGGAGGATTGTGGGCACAAGGAAACAAAGAGACAAAAGTTTCAGGTTAAGGTATTGCTTTCAAACAATGGGAAAAAAAATCTCATGCCAAATAGCATCAACTGCAAACATCCCAGCCACTTTACAGAGTGCATATAAAAAGTTACAAAGGCAAATAATTAATCTGCAGAGGGGGAGGAGAAGAAGTTTTACTTTTTCGCCAGAAATTTAGGGGAAAGGGAGGAGACTAAAACATGTTGTGGGTTAGCTATGGTTTTATCACTGTTTTTCCTTCCATGTCAAGAAAAGGTGATGTAAGTGAAAGAAAAACAAGATTGACATTTTGCTACCAAAAGAAAAAAAAACAGGTGTTTTTTCTGTAAAACTGACAAATTTTCACTTAAATCAAATGTGTGAAACTTTGTAATTTTTTCTAAGAGTGAAATCATCTCAAGTCATAATACAAAAAAAAAGTGATGAAAATGATGGCATTTTAGCCCTGGGAATGAGTTGCATTCAGGGGAAACGCCTTCCCGTTTTTATTTCTAAATACAGCAATGTGGCCATTTCTCTTTTGAATTGTATTGGGTGCTGATTAAAGGTGATGGGCTATTTGATTATTAGGATTGGCAAGTGGAGCTCACTGTAGCAAAAGAAGACCTCCCCCTTCAAATGTGGGCGGGGCTTCAGAAAGTAGGCATCAATCAAGCACCGAGCACACAAAAACGAGCCGAGAGGCATGGCGGGTGCAGCGTTAACATGAGGGCACCAGAAAGGGACAGGGAGCCGAAGACTCCCAAACAGCATCCGTTTCTCCACGGTATCCCAGAACCTTCAGAGGAAAGAACTCTGTCCTCTAAATCTGGACCTACAACATGAACATTGAGAAAACAGATTTCCTAAACCACTATTCTATGCTGCCCTGAGGCTGGCAACGAGACACATGGGAAGGCCCATGGGATGAATGGATGTTCAGACTGACGCTGGTAAATGCATTTGGATAAATCTTGACTGCCTTTTCCTCTAAGAGCTCCACTCTTGCCATAATCACCAGCCATGCCCTCAGTGGGCTTTTGATTTTTTTCTCTTCCCAAGGCTTTTGTGAACACGTGGCAAAACGAGGCAGATGGGTGGCCCTGCTAGCCAAACAGCTCGGTGGGCCGTAGCCCATTCTGCTACTGGCTTCATCTGCCACTTAATAACCCTCTCAGTCTCATTACCTCGTCATTGTCTTCCCCACACCATCCTTCTGTCAGTTCATTGCCGTCCTTCCGCTGAGTAAGGAACAGCACTCCCTGGTCTCCGGAGATGTGGCACGAGGATGGGCCTTTCATGGCAGGGCTGCAGGGGGAGGGGGCGGGGAGATGGCAGAGAGAGCGTGGATGTCAGATCACATAAATCAAGCGCCGTAGCATTCCCATTTAACACACTCTTCCCCTTCGAGTTGTCAGTGAAACCGTTAATTAATTAGCTAATCCTGAGCTGAAGTGGATTCTAAATAGATCTCCCCTCCCCTCCCCCCAGTTAGGTAATTACTGCTGAGGGAGGTTTTGTGAGAGTAATTTTCCAGCAGGGACAGCCCCGGATGGCTGAGGGAGATGAATTTTAAGAAAGGGTGGGGGAGGGGGGGAGGGAAGGGAATCCTATTGCCTTTCTGCAGGGCCGGTACATTTTCTTTGAAGACACAGAGATACAGGAAGTGGGGTGAGCACTAGAATTTTTCTTGTCCTCTGTCCCTGAGAGACACACACTGCAGAGAAAATGGCAGAAGTGTGCCACATGCGCCCATTGCTCAAAAGCCCAAATGACTAGCTAGTTCATCTCTTCTCCCTTTAGTCTCAGGATACCATTGTGAGTCGGACCAGAGGAGAAGTGATCCTTGCGCGCACTGTCAATGGTAATCTTTCTGCTGACTTCCCTGGGCCTTGGAACAGGGCAAGGATGAGACTAAGCAGAAAGCGAGATCGCCCATCTCCACTTACTCCCAGGGCAGAGAAACTCCCCTGGGTGCTGCTTAGGGAAGTGCCGGCACGTTCTTTAGTTCAGCCACTATCACATGAGAGTGGTGTCCTCTGTCTAGCAACTGAGGGGGCATTGCTCAGTGAGGGGACCCAGTTACATGTACAGGGCTAAGCTACACACCACTGTACTGACACCCAAATACATATAATAGTTGATTTGTCACCGCTGTTGTTACAGATCTAGCTTGGAAATGGAACTTTGCACATCCAACTGTCCCTCAAACAAAACGTGATTGGTATCTAATGCCTGGTGGGTGAAATACTCTGGTGGGACTCAGCCCAGCTGCTAGTGAATAGACATCCATGTTACAAAATCCAATCCCCACAATGGCAGCACCACATTTCCAGAAAGCTCAGAGAACATTTTCTCTTCACTGTGCATTGTTTCCATGTTCTTCTGCATTTGCAAGTTCGGCTCTGTTTCCCACCCATAGAAGGTGGGTGCAATATTTCATCAGTGAGGTCTCATTTCGTCCCCAGCGCTGCATGCCCAAGAGATTCAAAGAAGAAGCCAGGTCAAAATTTTCAAAAGCAGCTAGAGATTTTGTCCTCCATGTTGGTGGTGACTTGGGGTCACTTAAAGGGGACTAATTTTCAGAAATGCTGAGCCTCTGCCCTAACAAAATTAGAGTCTTTTGAGGTGTTCAGAGTTGGACATCCAAAATCAGAGGTCCCCTAATCACTAGCCACTTCTGAGAATATCTGCTTTTGGGTTCTTTTACAAGCAAATATCTTCCCTCTGCTGACAAGACCCTTCCCATACCTATTGTGATGTAATCACATTACCACAGTATGGTGTCTGGTCTGTGCAGAAACAGTTGGGATGGAAAGGACCACTAGTCCTGCATCTTTATGTATCACTTTGCCTGATGGCTACTTGGCTCTGCCTAAATGCTCTTTAATGGCATCACAGCAGCTGGCTCCCTCAAGGAGCGATGGGCCTGGCACTGGCAGCCTCACCTGTGAGGCAGGTGGAGCACACAAGCCAAGTCATGTGACTGATGGTTCATCAGACCCAGTCAGGTCTCTGGGTACATACAGAAGAGTCCTGGGAAGGAATATGGGGCTACAGAAATTTCAGTGAGTAAGACGGGAGCCTATAGTCAGTGGAGAATTGCTGCTTGGAAAGTAGAAAGATAGACCTAGATAAGTGGACTCAACACGAGCTTGGCGATGGATGGACCTAGCACCCTTGGGACAGAGGAAGGATAAGGGGGGGAGGGAGCCCAGAAGGTAAGGCAGTTGGGGGTACCTTCAGTGGTGCAGTAGATAAGGTACCTGCCACCAGAGATCAAGAGTTCAAGCCCCACCTCCCCAGGATTCCAAGAGACAGAGCTGGTATCCTTGAACACAGGAAGGACAAAGGGGGCCCTAAAGGCAGGAACACAGGGGGGATCCTACATTGGTACCATGGATAAAGTATCAGCCTCCAGACCCTGGGGTTGAGGAGTCAAGCCCCCCCCCCCCCACCCAACACAGCATGCCTGGTGAAAGAAGCTGCCCACCCAACTCAGTGTGCCTGGTGAAAGAAGCTGGCCTGAAGCTGGCCCCACCCTTGGAGTGAAAGCCTTAGCATCTCTTGACCAAAAGGAAGGATCTGGATTGGGACAGAAATGGGGATACAGAATTTCCTTGGGGCTCCAGGGGAAATCCTTATCAAAGAGACCATCACTCATCAACAGCTCAAAGTCATTCTGTCAGATCCTAGGCTACAGTGATGAAGACCTCCCTGTAATGATGCTCCCTTTGGGTGTTGTGGATTCTCTACTAAATGAGTTGTGAAGTCTCAGTCCAATTCCTAGCATACAGATGCCACCATCCCAATCAGTAACCCTTTAACTGGGGAGAAGTTTGTCAACAGTTACCTAAATTGTACCTTGTAAACTGAGACATTGGTCTCCTGGCTTGTCACTGGAAATACACATGGGCCCTGAAATACAGCCAGGGCTATGTCTACACTCACAGCTTCTTGCACAGGAAATATGCAAATGAGGCTGAGCATGGAATATCACAGAGCCTCATTTGCATACCTCATGAGCCATCATTTTTGCAGAAGAGGCTCTTGAGCCAGAAGGAGCTGTCTACACTGCCCCTTCTTGCGCAAGAAAAACCCTCTTGCACAATGCCACTACGCTGATTATTTTCAGGAATAACGGCATTGCTCAAGAGGGTTTTTCTTGCGCAAGAAGGGGCAGTGTAGACAGCTCCTTCTGGCGCAAGAGCCTCTTCTGCAAAAATGGCGGCTCATTAGGTATGCAAATGAGGCTCTGCGATAGTCCACGCTTAGCCTCATTTGCATATTTCTCGCACAAGAAGCCGCGAGTGTAGACATACCCCCAGAGCAGTTGTACCTTTACTGCCTTGGTGCTACCTCTTCCTGTCCCTAATGGAATCCTCAAGTATAGTCAGAGGTATGTAACCAATCATTTTAGACCATTATTTCATTTATTGTGTACTGTTACAATTGTGTTATATCATATATTTGTTGTGTCAATTAAATGCATATACATTTTAATTTATAAATGTATAAAATAGTTCCTCTAAATAGTATGTTCTAAAGATAAGCAAATACGCTAAAATGCAAAAAAAAAAAAAAAAAAAAAACCAACCAAACAAACAAAAAAAACCCATAGCATACGACCTGCAAAACTTTAGCTTCACAATCGTAGGCCTTAAAAACAAAAAATAACAAGTAACCAAAAAATAGCCCAATGTCCTACAATTATTTTAAAATGTGTCAAGTAATAATATTGCATACAACTACCAAAAATTAAAAATAGCATACAGGTGCATCTGTGTCAAACATTGTCTTAATTATGAAATATGAGTTGTATATCAATGCTAATTAAATTTAAAAAACTTACCCAGCCTATAAAAAATTGAGATCCCTTAACGCAACCAGTTTTAAAAAGAATAAATGCTTTTATAATGCGCACAAAATGTAGGTGTAAACAAAATCACATTATAAAAAATAATGCCCAAAATAAAATAACTAACCTCTCTCTGGAATATTCCAGCAAATACCATCCCTCTAGTAATAATCAAGCCATAAAACCCCATTAAATCCTAACACTGTTATCAGAAATATAACTATATTAGTAAGTTGTGCAAAAGTCTGTATTAAATGTCTATATGTTTGGTTAATTATAACTTTAATTGCAGCTTTAATAAAACTTATAAAATAAATTAATCTTGTATGGACATGTGGTCACTACCTTTGTTTTTGGGATCCTAAAAACTCTATATTTTAAAAAGTAACAAAGGTTGCTTTCGCTCTTATCTTAAAACTGTAGCCACCAAAGCCAACCCCACAGTAATACCATGTTACAAAAATGTACTTTAAAGAACAGGTAACGAGAGAGACAGGTCTGAGTAAATGGGGTTGAGAGATGTGGTATGCTGCTTCTGAGCGACCGATATAGCATAGGCCTTCTATGGCTGCTCTGCCCTCCTCCCCTCATGGCACTGCCACACCATTCCAACTCCTTCCTCATTCTTTGCCTACATCCCTCCCCATCTGTGGCAGCGCTACGTCCCCTGACCCCACTGTTCAGCTGGCAATGGAGAAGGCAGGTTAGGGGAGAGCGTGTGCTAAATCACCTTTCTAACAGCTCTCGGAGACACTCTCCAAATGGAAGCGTACTGTCCCCTACTCTGTCATGAGCAGCTGTCACGGGCAGGTCCAAGCTCAGCTAAGTGTTTAATGGGCCTCTTGTGAAGACTCTCAATGAAGGGAAGGCAGGGAGAGGAAAGGAACATGTGCCACTGCACAGGCACTGGGTGCGGAGTATTTTCTCTTGACACTGGCAACACTTGTCACACAGGGCCCCAGCACAGCAAGGTGGCTCTCTCATGCCAGCCCCCATCAGCTCCAAAAGCTGGTGCAAATGTGGGTTTTTTTTTTTTTTTTTTTTTTGTGGGATGGAGAGGATCCCCTCCCTGGGTTCTTTACTCTGGGTTTTCAACGTGAAAGGGAGTTTTCCTGAGCAGTGTGTGGGACAAAACCACCTATATCGCTAAATAGAAAGGAGATTCCAGTTCCACGATAGTGGGGTTCGAAGGAGATGGGGGAAATCCTGTTGTGAGCAAACCTTGAGAACCTCTGCTGTCATGACAGGTGTGTGCCAAGAGATTCCCAATGCAAAATAATCACATTTCTCTGAACCTCAGTTTGGATGTGGTCCCACTTCTAGGTCAGTTCTTATTGAATCTGAACCAAATCAGCTGTCCTGCTTCTTTGTAATACCCCCTGTTCAGTCCACCTCTTCCTACCAAAATGGCTGTGCCCATTGGGTTCTGCCCACTGATGAGCTAGAAGACAGTGAACCATTCTGATGAAGGCATGCAAAGATGTCTTCTTGTGGAGTTGCCAACTCAGGGGTCGCCATCATGCATAGCACCTTACCACTGCCTCTCCAGCCAATCCCAGCTATCCACATCTGGACACATGGCCCTAGTGATTGATATGACATTTATCAGCCATTGTGCAATTTTCCACTGGGCAAAATCTGAAGTTTTTCCTTTTAATTCAGTTCTGACTTGGGCAAAATGCTTTTGGGCTGTGTCTAGACTGGCAAGTTTTTCCACAAAATCATCTGCTTTTGCAGAAAAACTTGCCAGCTGTCTACACTGGCCGCTTGAATTTCCGGAAAAGCACTGACGATCTCATGTAAGATCATCAGTGCTTTTCCGGAAATACTATGCTGCTCCCATTCGGGCAAAAGTCTTTTTCCAAAAGACTTTTGCACAAAAGGGCCAGTGTAAACAGCACAGTACTGTTTTCCGCAAAAAAGCCCCGATCGCAAAAATGGCGATCGGGGCTATTTTGCGGAAAACCGCATCTAGATTGGCCACAGACACTTTTCCACAAAAAGTGCTTTTGCGGAAAAGCGTCCATGCCAATCTAGACGTGCTTTTCCAAAAATGCTTTTAACGGAAAACTTTTCCGTTAAAAACATTTTCAGAAAATCATGCCAGTGTAGACGTAGCCTTGGAGTCTATGGGAATTTGCCAACACAAGAGCTGCGTCTAGATTGGCATGATTTTCCGGAAATTCTTTTAATGGAAAAGTTTTCCGTTAAAAGCATTTTCGGAACAGAGCATCTAATTGGCACGGACGCTTTTCCGCAAAAGCACTTTTTGCGGAAAAGCGTCCGTGCCAATCTGGACGCGCTTTTCTGCAAAAAAGCCCTGATCACCATTTTCGTGGTTGGGGCTTTTTTGTGGAAAACAAATCTGAGCTGTCTACACTGGCCCTTTTGTGCAAAAGGGACTTTTGCCTGAATGGGAGCAGCATAGTATTTCCGCAAGAATCACTGATTGCTTACAATAGGAAGTCAGTGCTTTTGTGGAAATTCAAGTGGCCAGTGTAGACAGCTGGCAAGTTTTTCCGGAAAAGCGGCTGGTTTTCCAGAAAAACTGGCCAGTCTAGACATAGCCAAGGACTGAGTAAAAATTGAAAAACGACCTCAGGGTTTATCCCTACATGAATAAGTTGCAGGACTGATCTTGAGCAAGCACCTTTGCTTGACTTGCCTAGCTAGTACCTGCAGATTCATCTCTCCAAAAGTGTGGATTGGGAGGTGCTAGGCTGAGCAGAACCTGAAAGCAGCTATGTAGATAGTTTTTGAAAAATGAGCTACTTCTTGAGAGGACAAGTCACACAAGTCAGTATGTTGGGTGGAAGGTCACATAGTGATAACATAGCTTTTGGAGAAAAACAATAAAATATTATTTAAGGACTAGAAAACAAGACCTATGAGGGAACACTGAATGAACTGGGCTTGTTAAAAAAGAGAAGACTGAGAGGGGACATGATAGCAGTTTAAGTCCTAAAAGGATGTTACAAGGAGGAGGGAGAGAGAAAAAATGTTCTTCTTGGCCTCTGATGATAGGACAAGAAGCAATGGGAGAGTTAGGTTGAACATTAGAAAAAACTTCCTGTCAGGGTGGTTAAATACTATAATAAATTGCCTAGGGAGATTGTGGAATCTCCATCACTGGAAATATTTAAGAGCAGGTTTGATAGGCATCTATTAGGTATGATCTAGATGGTGCTTGGTCCTGCCCTGAGGGCAGGCGACTGAACTTGACTTCTTGAGGTCCCTTCCAATTCTAAGATTCTATATTTTCCCTATGAAATATGCAGACCACATCCAGGAATGAGAGCCCACCCCAGTCTGAGAGCAAGATCAGGAGTCAGGCAGCCCTGAATCCTAATCCTGGCTCTGCTCCAGACTCATTCCAAGGTGTGATCCTTTTCCATTTCTCTGCATATGTAATGCTCCTTTGAGGTATTGTCCTTACTGGGGCTGTGCTGCCTTTCTGTGGCTTCTAGGGCATATCCCTTGGGTTATTGTGCAGCACTGAGCTGAGTCGCTCTGTGATTCTTTCCAAGTGGCTTGTGGCAGGACATATCTGTCCTGCTGGGCATCTGGGGTGGCCACGGGAGGGTAGGGGAAATGCCTGGGTACAAGTTAACTCTGCAGTGAAGACACTCCCTGAGTCAGAACTGAAATAATGGTTTAGAATAACCATTCAAGAGCTCATAAACTGTGCTGAGAGTGACCTTAGCATAGGCCAGAGTATGGAGAAACTCTAACAAGCCTTAGACCAGGGGAGGGCAAGAGGTGGCTAGTGGGCCAGATCCGGCCTGCCAAGGTACCAGATCCGGCCTGTGGCACCTCGCCAGCATGCTTACTACAGAGCAGCTGCAGCCATTGCTATGCAGTATAGGCAGAGGAGAAAGCTTTGTGAGCTGTCCCTGTCCCCTAGCAAAATCCCTCAGCTCCCATTGGCCAGTTTCCAACCAATAGTAGCGAAGAACTTTTGCTGAAAGAAAGGAAAGTGAATGAAGCCTCTTCGCTCCCTCACTCTTCCTCCCCACTCCTTCCTTCCCTCTCTGTCTGTGCTGGAGCAGAGCCCCATGGAGCAGCCCGCCCAGCACACAGGTAGGGAGCCTGTCTCAGGTTCCTGCAGGGCTGATGGCTGGGAGCTGACTAGGTAAGTACCTCCTTGCCAGATCCTACCTCTGGTATCCCACTCTCTATTCCCCTCCCCCCCCCCAAACTACTTGCCTCAAGCCATCACCCAAACCCTTTGTAACCCTTCTCCCTACATCACAATTCCTTCCCAGACCCTGCACCCCCTCCTATGCCCCTCTCCCAGGCCAGAATCCTTTCCTGCACACATACCCTCCCTGACCTTGCACCCCATTTCCCTGTCCTGTGTCACCACTCAAACCCCAGCATCCCCTTCCTTCCCCCCCTTCCCCCAGGTCATAACTCCCTCCTAGATTTGCACCCCTTCCTACAAGATTTGCACCCCTCCCCCAGGAAAGAATCCTCTCCTGCCCCCGTAACCTCTCCTGGACCCTGCACCCCAAACCCCTGCCCCAGATCATAATCCCCTCCTTCACCCAAATTCTCTCTCAGACCTCACACTCCCTCCTGCACCCCAGTCCTCTATCCCAAGATCCCTTCTACACCCCACCTGTCAACCGAGACCCTGTGCCCCCTCCACAGAAGTGTGGCCCTTGACCACTTACCAAAATCTTGGCATATTCCCCTGTTAAAAATTATGGGCCACCCTTGCCTTAGACAAAGGCTCTGCTGCACTGTCACACTTTGCTTCTCTTTACCACAGAAACTGGCTCTCTGCCCATATACAGACATCGCCACTTGCTCTTTCAAAGGCCATCCCTCCCAGCCACTGAGTTAGTGCCACCCATCAGAACCTAATCACTAGTGGAACAGCCTGGGGGCCTGTGGCTGTTGCTAAGTATTGCCAACACCCCAGGAAAACACTGCCACCTAAGAACCTAAACTCTTCCCCCTTTTGTGGGCTAACAACACAATAAAACAAACCACAGTGAAAGGGGGATGTGCCCAGGGCCCTGTGGCATCAGCCACCCACCACAACCCTCTCCTCTTCTTTTGTTAACTATTTCTATCAGTGTCTTGCAAATCTGGGGGACTTCAGCTGCTGCCTGAGGGGTGAGTAAGAACTAGGGTGACCAGATAACAAGTGTGAAAAATTGAACAATTTTTTTTCTTTCTTTCCAGAGGACAGGGTGTGTTGTTGCATGTATAAAACAAAGTCCCTAATATCAAGATGTCAGGACACCTAGGAAGAACACGAGGCTCAGAAGTGGTTTGGGCATGAGTGACAAGGCTGGGTACAGGGGGGAGGGGTAGTCACTGGGAATGTGAAAAACAAGGTTTGCTTTTGCAGACGGAATCAAACCAAGGGAAGCTGGTGAATTAGTGCTGTTTGCTGAGCAAACACCGCCGGGTGGGGACAGGCTGTGAACAGTATTTAAACATACAGTCTTTTATTTGCTGGCAAATATCACTCCCTCCCCCTCTCTTTTTCCCGTTTCTCCCTTCCTCTGAGTAGTGTTTCTTCTACAGGAGGATGGGCAAGGCATCCCAAATTGAGGAAGGACAACATTCCTACAAGGAAACAGGAAAGTGTGCAATTTCCACCTGAGATAGCACTAAACCTCTTACGCTCAGGGACAGATAGTGTTGTCTAGTGATCAGCACAGGAGGCTTGGGAATTGGTGCTCTTGGATTCTGCCATTGAGCAGTGTGACCTTGGGCAAGAATCTCTGCCTCGGTTTCCCTCCCTTTGAAAAAAAGAGTCCATAATGCCTATCTTTGTGGAGCAGGGACGACTGCTGGGAAACTTAGTTCATGTGCATGTGGAACCCTGCAGCTCAGATGCACTACCTTTGCACTAGATAGCATGATTTATTGTGACAAGGCAGCCTTTGTTATTAAGGGGCAGATCCCCAGCTGCTGTACATTGGAATCAAATATCCCAGTATCCCTTATGGTTCTATGCTGAGAATGATAGTCTCTCCTCCAGAGATAAAGTGACCATAGAAATACCGGTGTTTCATCCACCAATACGTGGCCAGATACGAGCCTGGTCTCACCCGTTAGCAGAATCCCCCAAATCATAGGCCCAAGCCACCAATCTCATGGTCTGTAAACAGCGGCTTACCCACGCAAGTCAAAGGGACAGCTTTCCAGCAGCCAGAGCTGTGCAGAGCTTGTCTAGTTCAGATGTCATTCTGGGGATATTCAGTATTCACTGTCTGACTACCCACTGCAATCTCAGAGGGGCCAAAGGTGAGACTCTTCTACACTGCTGAACAGGACTTTGGAACAGCCAAAAGTGAGGCTCCTGGAAACTCCTGAAATTGTGCTCTGTTTTCCAAGCCTCCTTTTCGCTGCTTTGCAACCTGATGCCAGGCACTGCCTGCCATGCCTTTCCTGAGCTCCCCTACTGCTCTGCTGGTACCTCTCAGTCTAATTTATCATGCACTCCAAATCTTCCCATGTCACTGCTGCAAAATGCTAGCTCCAAGTTTTAGCCTCCCTTCAGAAAGCATCTCCAACTGCAGGGCTGGCTTTATGGAACAGTCTTAATGCTCATTCACCCTTTGAAGGCTGGGTGCTCACACAGCAGCTGTGCTGTACATGCCATTGCGTGAATTACAAGTCGCTGCCAATGCCTGCATCATTCATTATTAAACTGCTTATGTGTTTGGCCTGCGGCTTAATCCAACATCACCGTGGTGGCTGCAGGAGAAATCCAGCCATCTGTAAAAGCAGTATCCCCATGCCTATGTCAGCAGCCTCCCTGCGTTTTGTAGCAGTTGTGCCAGGGTTTTCAGGACTCTGAGAAGGAGCCATGCCCTGGCTTCCCCCAAAACGACTTACAGTCCTGCAGAGAGGGGGAATCAGAAACCAAAATTAGTAATTGCCAGGATATACATTGTGTCTTCTATTGGTGCAAATCAGTGTAGTTCACTGAGTCTTGGAGTGCTACTGATTTACACCAGCTGCGGACCTAGTCTAGTGACCTAAGATGTGTCATTAATATCTGAGATTAGGAGTGGAACAAAGCATTGTAAAAACCTAGCATCATTGGCACTGATCATACCATTATTCTGATTTGCTCTTTGGGCCGGACAATGAATCTAGAGCAGTCAGTGGTATTAAGCGGGCTGGGTAAATTTCCTATTTCAGATAACTGGTCAGATTGTCCTGTGACTTGCATTAGTGTCCCTCCAATGATCCCTGGACAGTTAATCCTGATTTCTGCCTACGTAAGTGGGGACAGATTTGGTTATAAACATGGGCCCTGATCCCATGATTCACTCACCATTGTTGGTCAAATGCTTCTTTACAGAGTGCCCCATGTTCTAAGGGACTAACACTGAGCAAGGAAGGGACTTTCTGGTACCCCATTTCCAGATGAATCATCGTTTGTGGCAAAATCTGTGAAACTTTGGGGATGGAGGAGCACTTGACAAATGCCCAGATGTGGTGTGAATAGCTGCAAATAGCAATAACATAATGACCCAAATAAGGGCAACCCAATTTGCTATGAAAATATTAATGGTAAATTAAATATTATCCTCCTATAGATAGGGAAAAGGAATCTCAGGAAGCTAGATTGTCAAAAGGCTGAGCACACCAATGGGAGCTGAGCACTTTTGCACTTCAGGCCCTCATTTAAGTGGCTAAAGAGTTCAGAGCTAATAATTTGGCTCAAAACGGTACACTTTAAAATCTTGTCCTGTGCAACTTCCACAAGGCCATGCAGAACATTTGTGTCAGAACTGGGATTAGGAGTTAGGAATTTCCGGCTCTCACCCCACTGAATTACACTGACATATTTTCCCTGTCTGTTTTCTTACCCTTGCAGCAGTTTTCTGACCTCCACACCATCCAAGAGGCAAGGCAGCAGCCAGTCAATTTTTGCCTGTAGGATTCTGCTTGTTTTGCCATTTCTCTGCTTGGCAATTCACATAGAAATTGCTAGCCTCCATTCACAATTCGATTGAGTTGTTTTGGTGGTGACCCAGGGTGTTTGCCCTGGGAATGCCCTTTAGCATTATTCCTTGCTTGCATGCCACCTTCTTGGTTTAAATGGCCGTTGGCAGAGACCTGCTTTCTGATGTTAGCATCAGGGAGCTGTACTGAAGGCATCTACCTGCCCAGGCAGCCAAAAGCAGCAAGGTGGTGACATTCAGCCAATTGGGTTCAGCCCCAGCTACAATGGAGGACAATCCTCTACGGATGGGAAAAGCATCAGTCACAGCATAGAGATCCATTGTGCCCAATGATGCTAGAATAGCTCTTCTGGTTTGGTTTGGTTTGGTTTGGTTTGGTTTGGTTTTCCTTTTGGCTCATCTCTGAGCTTCCAGGTTTCCGTAGGATCTGGCTGAGAACGTGCCCTGGAAGGCAAGCTGCAAGAGCAGGTTTTATACTGAGGCAGGACTCGAGTGCCTGTCTCCATGAGACCCACAGCCTGATTTGTGGGTGACAGAAGCTCATGCAAATGTAGATGTGTCTCCAGCCTTAACTAGTCCAGACTGAAGTGCCAAGAGACACATTCTGCAGTGATCACTTAGGCAAAACTTTTAATTAATGTCAACGGAGCAAGTGCTGGGATGATAACTCTCATTGGCTCAAAGTTCTTTTCCAGTCCATGTTCAGATTGTTTCTTACTGACTTAACTGGAAGTTGCCCAAGCAAGGGGAAGGAAGATGAAGGCTTCTCCAGGGAACTTGCTAGCAAGGGTCAATGAACTTGTTTAAATAGAGCAAGGACAGACCTATAACTCCTCCCTTTCCCCTCAACCTCTTACTGAAGTCCTTAGACCTTTTGATCTGTCATGGATCCATCTCACATATCATTGCTGGTAGTGTCGAAATCCCCTGAGAGAATGTGTTTCCAGGAACATCTAACACAGGTGGAAAGTGATCACCTTTTGGCTTGTTGAGTTAAAGCATCCACAGGTTTAAGTGCTCTTCCAAACCAACATGCCATTGAGCTGCAGAAGAGCAGTTGGTCCAAAATTAGACCCAATGCTGAACTTGCCATGAGATACAACTGTGTGGGTGAAAACATTCCCATTGTTGTAACCCAAGCTTCTGGATCTAGACTCTGTGTGTGTGTGTGTGTGTGTGTGTGTGTGTGTGTGTCTGTCTGTCTGTCTAGACTACAGGGTTTTGTCGACAAAAGTGGTCTTTTGTCGACAAAACTATACCTGCGTCTACACTTCCGCTGAGTACTGTTGACAGAACCCGGCAGTTTTGTCGATGGTGGTAAACCTCATTCTACGAGGAATAACGCCTTTTGTCGACAGAAGTTCTGTCGATAGAAGGCATTATTTCATCTACACTGTCCTTTGCGTCTACACTCTCATGTCGACAAAGCAAGTTGCTTTGTCGACAGAACTGGCTGTAGTCTAGATGCTCTTTGTTGACAGAAGCCTGTAGTCTAGATATACCCTGTGTGTGCATGTGCCTGCACGCGTGCATGCACGCACGCACACAGTTCTCCTTTATTGATGCCTTCCTGATGCTTCTGATGTCAAGTTATCCCTTAACCAAAAACGGGTCTACAAAGCCAGAAGTCCCATTTGCTGCCCGTTGACTCCAGGTTAGGCTTACCAGATGTCCCAGCTTTATAGGGACAGTTCCAGTATTTGGGGCTTTTTCTTATATTGGCTGATACTGCCCCCCATCCCCATCCCAATTTTTCACACTTTCTATCTGGTCTCCCTACTACAGGCATAAAACTCACTGCAAGGCCCTTTGGGTCATTCTGCCCAGTGAGGAACGTAGGTAAGTGGCAAGTATTTGATGGCTTTGGGAGAGAGAGCTTTACACATCCTCAAACCTATCCAATACCTGCCACGTAGAGACTCTATTAACCTTCCTTCCTCTCTGGGCAGAATGACCCACAGGATCTTGCAAAGTACTCTGTACCTGGAGGCAATAGTACAGGAGAATAGTGCATATGCTCACCACCTCCCATCAGCTCCATCTCTCATCAGCTTCTCTCTTGTTCTCTTTCTCTGAAAGAAATACTTCGAGATGAGCTTGGTGCTTTGTTGGTGGTTAGGAGGACATTGGATAAAGAGTCTGAGAAAGTGAAAGAGGGTATGTGGGGTGGTGAGATCAGGGGGCAACGGGGGGGACAGATTCTCCGTATCTAAAAAGGGAATTAAAGTGCTTTGACTAGTGAAGAAATCAGCTGAAGAATGGCAGCTGAACAAAAGCAGCGAGGCTATGGACAAGTCAGCCTGAATAGGCGTAGATCTCCTTAAATTTGTAGGGGGAAAACCCCCACCTCCCTCCCTTTAAGCCTTCGCTTCTTACTACTTCAAGAACAAATGCAAAGCAAGAAAAACACAAGGAAAGAGGGGAGGTGCAGGGGGTGGGGAGCTAAAAAAAATAAAATAAAAGGTAATCCTCAGCCACTTTGCCCCTCCAGGGGCTACCAGAGGCCTGATTAAAGGTCCGGTGTGAAGCCATTCTGCTATTCAGATGCAATAAGCAGGATTTACAAGCAAAGAGAGAGAAAAGAATGGGCAAGGGGAGAAAAGGAGAATTATTTGTGTCTCTTAATACTTGTTAAGCACTTCTCTTTTGCTGGACCAGACAAGACACAGCTATGCTCAAAGTCCAGCCGATTCCTCGCCCCCCCCCCGCACCCCACTCCAGCATGCCTTCCCTGCCCCCACCCAGAGCAACCAGGCAACACTTTGTTGCTACTGAGCTGAAATCGGTCTCCTCTCCGAGTGGCACACAAAGAGAATGGCAATTAACCTCTGTGTTCCCCCGCGACAGCGATCTAATCAGCCCTGCGCCAAGCCCTGTGCCACCTTCCAGTCGGCAGCTTTGTGCACAGGCTTGGGAAGTGTGTGAGGGTTGGGGGGGAGAGGGGTGGCCAGCTTTCAAGGCTCGGGGGGGCTGTTTGTTTTGCTTTAGAGAAGGGATATCGGCCATTTTCTGCTGCAGTCCCAGTTGCCGAAGGGGCACTCCCATAAACCAGGCTTCGGAGCAGGCCATGCTCATGGTGGTGAGGGCTTGGTAGCAATAGGATGACTTTATTCTGCTCAAATGAGACTCCTCTCAGATTAAACCTTTGCTTGCCTACGATAATTGTTGGCATAGCAACCTGACCACTTACCCCTGCAGCTTCCTCCTACATTGGGATGGGGCCACAAGAAGGCAGCTGGGGTGATGGGTGGGCCAATGGACCGAGTACCAGAAGATGCAGCTTCTATTTTATGTACTGATATTACGGTAGAGCCCTTGTCAGGGACTTGAATCTGGTTTGGCCAGGTATTGTACAAACATAGAACAAAGAGCTGGTCCTGACTCCAGAGACCTGACAAGTTAAGTCATTCTAAGTGTTCCTGCCTCTGGTTTATTGTGAGAGTGGCTGTTACTGGCTTGCTCTGTCCCCACCTTGCAGAGGAGGCCCTACCATACAGCGCCAGCGAAGGAGCTATGGCTGCGGTACCCTCTGGAGATCCTTATCTCAGTCTTTGCCCAGGTGGTGACTGTGACCCATGTGAGTCATATCCCGCCTTGGTCTCAGTTTGCCCCCTCCCTGAAATAGGTATAGTGCTACTCACCCAGCTTTCAGTCTGGATGTGAAGAAGCTAAGCGCTATGTGTTAGGTTCCTTACTCCTTTGTCTAGAGACTCTCAATTGAGATCTGAGCCCCACAGTGCTAGGCACTGTGGACCCACAGTGAGAGGCAGTCCCTGCTCCCAAGAAACTGCCATTTAGCTAAGACAAAGGCTGAGAGGGGAAATTGAGGCACAGAAAGGGGATGTAACTACTCCAAGTTTACCCAGCAAGCCTGTGGCACATCTAGGAACAGAACTCAGTTCTTGTGAGTACTGAATCCTAATATGCAGGTATGTTCACTGTCCAGGACAACTTCAGTGTGGGGTGATTGGGTGCAGAAAGCAAATAAAACTTCAACTTTCCTTCTGCATGGTAGTTTCCCACAGATTCAAGTTCAGAAGGAACTGTTGTGATTAGCTAATCTGACCTCCACATAATGCAGGATAGAGAACCCTAGAGCAGAGCTCTTAAAGAAATATCCAATCTTGATTGTAAAATTGTCAGTGATGAGAATCCGCCACAACCTTTGGTGAGTTGTTCCAGTTAATTAGACCATTTTTTTTAAATGAGTGTAATTTCCAGGATGAATTTGTCTAGCTTCCACTGAGAGCCATTGGACCGTGTTATATCAGTCCCTGCTAGATTGAGAGTTCATTACTAAATATTTCTTCCCTATGTCTATTCTTATAGTCTGTGATCAAGTTATGCCCTCACCTTCTCTTCAATAAAGTAAACAGACTGAGCTCCCTGAGTCTGTCTGTAGAAGGCACATTTTCCAGTTGTTCTTGTGGCATTTCTCTGAACTCTCTCCAATTTACCAACATCTCTCTTGAACTGTGTGTACCAGAAGTGGACATGGTATTCCAGCAGTGGGCACACCAATGCCAAATACCGAGGTGTTCCTGTCCCACTCCCACTCAAAATATCTGAGAGCTGAATGGATGGTGGGAAAGAGTTATGGCAGGCCACGAGGGAAAATCCACTTCTTCCCTTTCCCCATCACTGCCTGTGGTTAAGAAGAGGAAATATTCCTCCCATATCCTGTGTTTCCTATGCCACTGGCTAAGTCCTGTGAGCATAATCAATAGGGTTAGTCCCAAAAAATTCCATTACAACTTTTATTTGTAGTGGGAAACTGGAGTTTTGATTGACTAAATGTGATGCATTCGTTTGTTTTTCGGAGAAAGAATTTACTTTCCTCAAATTATGTTTTCATCAGGAAATTGGAGAATTGGAAAATTTTAGATCTATCTCAATTTTCCCCTTATTTGGGAAAATGATTACATTGGTTTGGGAATGAAAATATTTGGAATTTATTTATTGAAAACCAAAAAAGAGATGAAAAGTTAAAATTTTCTAATGGAACATTTCAGTGAAAATGGCCTGGTTTTTATCAACATTTTCCATGATAAAAACAATCTATTTTCTAACCATCTCAAATAATCAGAAATGCTGATCCAGACCCTGATTCAAGCTATTTGAATCTGGTATTTAGTTTCAGACGAATTTCTGGTCCTGGCAAAGTCAAAGCCAATCAAAATATCTAAACATTGAGAATTTAATAAAAAAAACAGTGAAATTTCAAATTTTGTCCATAAAATGAAAGCAGACTGAAAACATGGATCATTTTTAGCCAGATCTAGTGAAAACAATTACATTGAAATATTTTAACCAATCTTGTCTGACCCTCAAAATATATGCTTGGTTCAGACTGTGGGGGGAAATGTATTTCATTTCCAGTTTTATCTAAATACATTTGCCCATTCTTCATCAAATGCAATACAATTTCTACATTGTGTATGAGCTTACTAGAGACACAGGTACACTGATGCTGATGGTGGTAAAACTTGTATTGCAGCAGGATTGTTCAGCTAGGTCTTGTTTGGCACAACTAACCAATGGGATTCTTTGAGTATTATTTTTTATTTCCTGCCTAGCAGTGTTGTGCTCTGCTGTTAGTCAGCTGTTGTGTTTTACCCCAGAGTCAGATGCATTTCAAAGATGGATAAGTGAAAGATATGGGACCAAATTCTGGAAAGCACTATATATAGGTGCATCCCTTCCCCCCAAAAAAATTCTTGGCAACATGAATATGTTATGGAAGTTGGCTCTTCAGCTTCTTAGGTGCAAGAGCCAAAGAGATTTAATCTAAGGCCAGGATTCTCTGAGTTTTTGAGCTTTGTGCCATCATTACCACCAAGGTAGAGTTTGGCCTTCATATGCAAGGAGACTGTCTCTGACCTCCTAAGGCTGACAGATTGTCTAGTCTGGGCAAGACTGCAAATGCTTCTCCATGGGTTCACAGGGAAGTAGCATTCCACTGGAGTCTCCATCCATAGCACCTCCTTGACGTCCTCACACATAGCAGCCATCAAGACTAGGGCAGCCATTGGTGCTGACTTCTCTCTGATGGGGTAAAAAAAAGAACCAGTCTGGCCACACACAGATAAGAACATAAGATAAGAACATAAGAACGGCCGTATTGGGTCAGACCAAAGGTCCAGCTAGACCGGTAGACTGTCTGCTGACAGTGGCCCACACCAGGTGCCCCAGGGAGGGTGGACCGAAGACAATCATCAAGCAATTTGTCTCCTGCCATCCCTCTCCAGCCTCTGACAAACAGAGGCCAGGGACACCATTTCTATCCCCTGGCTAATAGCCTTTTATGGACCTAACCTCCATGAAATTATCTAGCTTCTCTTTAAACTCTGTTATAGTCCTAGCCTTCACAGCCTCGTCTAGCAAGGAGTTCCACAGGTTGACTATGCGCTGTGTGAAGAAGAACTTTTGTGAAGAAGATGGGAGTGAATGTTGCACCCTCTGAGTCAAAAGAGCCAAATGTGGCCAGTGGAACAGTGTAATACAGTCAGCAGACTTTCCATGAATCTTCAACTTTGTCTACATGACCCCAAGGTCCACACCACAGTGACATGGTTGATAGGGCACACCTGCTGAGCTCTAATTCCTGTCAGTAGACCTTGCTACTGTGTGTTGATGTAGTCTTGTTTGAAAGTGGATTACATCAATGCACACTTAGGAACATTTAGTGCCTGCCAGCAGGGTCTAACTGGCAAAGAAAAGTCACAGCAGATTGGGGTCCCCTTACAAATCACACACCCCTAGGCCAGACCCTGGAGCAGCAATCCAGCAACACCCTGTGTACAGTCATGGAATTGCTTGGTCCTGTGTAAGAGGCGCAGAAGGGGCAGTAGCTGGTACATGTCTGGGTGAGGAGAAAATGCACTTGAACCCTCTCAATGCTCTAAGAGAGTGGTCAGCAACCAGTAGATCAGGATCGACTGGTAGATCTTGGAGCCTCTGACAGATGCTCCTGACTGGTTTGGCCAAGAGGCTCGCAACTGCCAGCACTTCAGCTGCCTCTCCCCTCACTGCTGCTCATCTCCTGCCCTTTGCCTTGGAGCTGCCCCTCCCCCTGAGGAGCCTCCTGCTTTCTGTGCAGGGCAGGGAAGGGAGAGGTGGGGATGCTGATGTCAAGATGCCCCCTCTCCTACTCAGTATTCTTTCTCCACAAAGCAGAAAGGAGGCACAACAGGATTTGGGATGGAGTTTGCTGGCTTATTTTGGGAGAGATGCAGGGCAAGGGCAGGAGTGAGCCTGTTTTAGCTCCACTGCACCACCAACCAGGAGCCACCAGCAGTATTCAGCTGGAGCCCACATCCTGAACTCCTACCCCAATTGTGAACTCCCTCCTGCACCCCAAGCCTCTGCCCTAGCCCGAGCACCCCTGCATCCAAACACTCCCAGAGCCTGCACCTAGAACAGCCTCTGACACTCCAACTGCCTGTCCCAAGAGCTGGTCAGAGCCCCTCACACTTCAGATCCCTAAATCCAAGACCAGAGGATTCACCCCAACCTTCTGCCCCAGCCTGCTGAAAGTGAGTGAGGATGGGCAAGAGAGGGAGGATGGAGTGAGAAGGGGTAGGGCTTTGGAGAAGAGGTGGGAAGGAGGCGGGACAAGGGTATTTATATTTGAGGTAGATCTTGGATTGCACTTAAATTCAAAAAGTGATCTCGTGTTTAAAAAGGTTGGAGACCACCGCTCTAAGAGATGCAAGGTGTCAGCGAGCAGCAGTAGTGGCACTAAAGTCTAACCTAAATATAAGTAATAGGCAACATGGCTCATCTTGTTCTAGTTCTAGTTTAGCAACTCCGGCTGGGTCTGGACTGTGACCTGTGGCCGGATATTGGAGTGAGTTTGACAACCCTGCACTAAGCAGCATGCTAGAGCAGCTCTGTTCTGCCTGCTCTTTGCAGAGCTCCAGGGGGTTATTATACCTCCCGCACACAGATAGGTGTAATTGAGGTGTATGTGCCAAAGAAAGGGGGATAATTGAGCCTAAATTGGTTCAAACAGAGCCAGTTAAGGCAAGACTCTGCTCCCTGCTGTGCGTGAACGGCACTATTTATTTTTAATTCACAGTAATCATAAAAATAATAATTAAACAGCACACTGATTACCACTCTCATCATGGAACTGGAATTACAGATGAGGCTAACCTATTCTACAATCCCCTCCCCACCCGCAAACAGTCCTACATATATAACCCAGATACAATTTTATACAGCTATTGACTAACTGTGGTCATGCACAGCCATTGACTTACTATGGTCGTGCAGATCTAGATGCAGATCCTCAAAGGCACCTAAATTCCACTCCAATTCCTGGGAACAGGGTAGTCATAGCCATCTCAGTCCTGGGATATTAGTGTTGTCAGTCAGTCAGGTTCATATTGATGGGTTCCTGACAGGTCCTCTACTCTTGTCAATGGTGATAACTTTTGGCTGCATGTGGGCGTGTGTGTGCTCCCCTGTCTAATGTGTTAACCATGAGCATTACACAACAGACTCCGAGAGCCCTCAGAGACCACAAATCAGATAAGGATCAAAAGCCTTGATGTAGCTTTATTTACAAGTGAAGTACAATAATAATTGTCAGCAAAAAGACTCACTACTGCGCCCTATACCTATGTATGCCATGACAATGAACTAATCCAACTAAACACTCTGGATTCCAGTGTCCCATCCACTCCCACCTGCCACCCATGGTCAGCAAATGATCACCCTTTGAAGTACACTTTTATACACAGGTACAAACACGTTACACATCACTCCTGACGTTTCGGGTTGCCACCTCTATCCATCATGCTGTCAATTTAGACTCTCTCCTGAACCTGGGTCAGTATGTATGTTATGTGTGGGATGTATGTGGGTACCAAGATGTTTCTTAACAAAGTGTTCTGTTACAACCCCTCTGGAATGTGCTCATGGCCTCTGCTTAGTACCTCTTTGTGTTTCTGTAATATCAGCCCTATTCTTGCCACATTCTGTGAGCTGGGCCTGCCTCTTGCTCACAGCTGATCTCTGCTTTATATTAGCGAAGTCTTGACCATTGCTGTCGAGGCCTTATGCCACATACCTGGATTGTGATACTAGGGCTTATGTTCAAGGCCCTCGTCTTACTATATTCCCTCACTTTTTGTTGTTTTTGTTTTAGGAGGATGTTTACCCATTGTCCCAGAAAAGCATCATGCATGGACTGAAGGTGACTCAGTGGTCTAAACACTGTTATGTTTACTTTACTGCTCACTCATTCATGCCCCATCTGTCCCTTAGTCTACACATTCACTTATATGATTGATGGACAGTTTTTATTTGCCAATTGTATGTAATCCTTTATGGTTGCTCTGGGCATGTTAGGCCTGGGACCATATTGAGGAATGTATTTTTAGGATTTATTTAAAAGCACTCTCAAATAATTAAGATGGATATGGTCTATATATTTATGTATAATATGTACATATATACTATACATAAATATATAGACTACAGGCAGTCCCCGAGTTACGCGGATCCGACTTATGTCGGATCCGCAGTTACGAACGAGGCCATCTCCCTGGTCTCCAGCAGACCAGGGAGAGGAAGCAAACCAACCCGGCAGCACCCCAGCTGCTCTGCCCCAGGCTTCCCCAAGTCAGCCGCTGCTGAAACTGACCAGTGGCTGACTACAGGAAGCCCCTGCCCCGGGCTTCCTGGAATCAGCCGCTGATCAGTTTCAGCAGCAGCTGACTTGGGGATGCCTGGGGTTCTTAAGTTGAATCTGTATGTAAGTCAGAACTGGCGTCCAGATTCAGCCGCTGTTGAAACTGATCAGTTTCAGCAGCGGCTGAATCTGGATGCCAGTTCCGACTTACATACAGATTCAACTTAAGAACAAACCTACAGTCCCTATCTTGTACGTAACCCAGGGACTGCCTGTATATCCATATTAATATGACACAACCTTGTAATAACTTATTTTCCAATTGTGGTTTTGTGATTTGACCCTTGTGGTACTGCTGATAGCAACACATTCCTATTAGAGCATTTATAGTTACCATATGTATTATTATTAATAGTAGGCTGAGTGATTTTAGTGGGTTAGAATACTGGGATAGGCACTGTTACCATGTGTCCCACAGGATTATGTGAATAAGTAAAACAGAAATTTGGAGTAGTGACATTATAAATGAGGCTTTGATGTATAAATGTTTTGTAATTAATTACTACCCATTGCTGTCCATTCATGTTATAGGTTACCCTCACTGCTGGTTGTCACCCTCTGGAATAAGCTTTGCTGGGCAGGAATGGCTAACTTCTCTGTTCAGTTGTTTGCAGTGCTCTAACACACATAACTAGCTCACATAGATTAAGTTGCTCACATGGATTCAGTTGTTTCTTATGGATGCTGTCTTACAGAAAACCTACTGAATGGATAGTGACCAATGTATCAATTACTGCCATAGGTGGTTGGTGCACCTGGGGATCAGGCCACCAGACCCACCTACAACCCCTTCCCCTCTGCTGCAGCCCTACCCCCCATGGGGAGGGTAGGAGGCAAGGAAGTGTGCTAAGTGTTCCCCAGCCTCCCTGGAGCATCAGGGAGGGAATTAGAGGTGGGCAGCATGCCGAGCGCTTTTTTGCGCAAAAAAGGGGGGGTTCCGCAAAAAGGAAACATCCACACTGCTTGTTTTTGTGCAAAAATCCCTTGCGCAAAAACGGCTTGACTAGATTATGCAAATGAAGCGTGACAAAATGCTAATCAGCGCTTCATTTGCATACTTCTCTAGCAAAAGCCGGTAGTGTAGACACAGCCAATTTGAGCAAAAGAGTTAGTAACATAATTTGTACCAAGCTTTTTAGAGTTAATTTGCTTGTGATACCAAGTCTTCTTTTGTTAACTGTTTAAAAGCACAAACAATAACAATTGATATTTTCCTTTAACATACTACAAAAGAAAATAGAATTTAAATCAAAGTGAATTTTTAAAACAGATGCATGGAAATGCTTTGAGAGTATTAAACATTCATGATGCTTTTTTGTGTCTGGGAGTCCAAGGTAAAAACCTGTTGAAAAACAGTATACATTATTGCTATGCCATTCTTAGAACTGCATTTAAAAGTAAAAACCAGTTTATAAATATCCATACAAAAAACTGACATTTTAAAAATATTTCCTTAACCTTAATGTTGAGGTTTCCAATTACATTTACTTTTTAATTACAAATTAATTTTTTAAAAAAACTTTAAAAATGTGATTAATAAAAGAAAATGGGGGAGGAGGGATTGTTTGCAGTTGCATTATTTGTTGAGCCTGAAATATACGTACATATATTTGTAACTGAAACCTTTTTGAACTTTGCAAAAAAAAATGTATATTATAATTATACTCCAGACATAATAGTAAAATAATGTGGTACCACATTATTTTTTTAAAAAAAGTATAAGATTGACTTTTGTTGCAACAAAATAAAAATAACAACAAAACATACAACAAAAGACAACATATAAGAAATATAAGGCATTTTACAATTTATAATGGTTTTACAATTAAAAACAGCAACAAAATTACATTTATAACTACACAAAATAAGACAAAAAAATAAAAAATTGGAAAAATAAACAAAAGCGTTAAACATTTAAATCAGCAACTTATTACCTTATTTAAAACTTTTAATAAAATTATAAAAATGTATGTTAATGTTTGCCAAATTTGTTGTATTAATTTGGTAATTTATGGCATTTTCCATTCCTTTATATTAAACTATATTTTAAAACTCTGCTATACTGGTATATTGAAATAAGAAAAGCCTATGTTTCAAATATTAGCCAGTGGTTAGGATTAGAAGACAGTGCATGTCTGTTGCTTAGCAACCTTATCTTCAGGAAAGTTCAGAATAAGTCCATCTGTTGTGTTCCTGAAGGGTTAAAATAATTAATTTATTGCATTTATTTAAAGCAAAGCTTTTACCTTGTTTTTTACTTCTTTCTTATTCTGTCCTTTTTTAATTGCTTTATGTTTTTAAGGTTTCTGTAAAAACTAACTTTTAACTTTTAACAAACAAAGAGAAAGTCAAAGGTAGGAGACGTGGGGGAAAGGGGAGAGGGTGAAAAGAAACTTGGGAAAGTAGCAAGACTTGAGCCAAGTGAGTTAATTCTCAAAGTTGTTTTATGGAATAGGCAGCAGCAGCAAGTTTAGCAAACTGAGAAGGCATATAAAGGAAAATATACCAGTATGTAAGACTATTTGAGAAAGAAGGGTACATTTTAGCTGAGCATGGAGTATGGTTCCATGCTTCAAAGCAGTTAGGACCCCGCACCTTGGATTTTTATTCTGACTCTGAGATTAGGTTCAAGGGGTCATCAAGTTACTCTGTAACTGGAAAAATTTTTTAAAAACAATGAATAGTTGAGCAGCACCTTAAAGACTAACCAAACATGTAGATGGTGTATTCACAATAACTCATGATACCACCTACAAGTTGTGTTAGTCTTCAAGATGCTCCTAGACTATTTGTTGTTTTTAAAATTGTTCTAAGGTTAGTGTGGGGGTATTTACCTGCTCTTGTAAAAACTGATTTTGTTCTGCCAGTGTCTGTTGCTGTTGTCTGAATGCCAAGTGGATGATGGGAGTGCCCTTACATGCTGCAGTTAACTGGGGCAACTCCGTGAGTTAATACATCAGTTCTGGTTAACCTGCTTAATCTTGCTTTTTCACTTTGAAATTCTTTTTTAATCACTTCCCTGCAATCAAGTTGCGGCTCCTCTCTCCTAGTGCAATGGCTCCCAACCGCTGGTCTGTGGCCCGCTGCAGGCCATGGACCTCTGGCTAACAGGCTGTGCGGCCTGTGGGGGGCCAGGGCTGGGGTGCACTGTTCCCGCCACACCTGTTGGGAGATGCTTGTCCTACCCAGCCTCTCAGCCAGCCAGTGGCAGGTCTCTTCCCAGACATGGAAGAGCGCTTTGCTGCACAGCAGGAGGGCCACATGGAGCCCTGCACCGCAGCGATAGAGCAGCCACAACCCAGGCAGCAGTGCTCAGAGCAGGGCTAAGTGAGGGGGCAGGGCAGGCACTGGTGGCTGGAGAGCTCTTGGGGTGGGGGGCTCTAAGAGGCAGGAGGCTGACACTTGGCAGGGCTCTGATGGCAAATCTAATACTGGAGGAGTTTGGGGGGTGGGGCTAGTATTGGGGAACTTGAAGGGGTGGGGGCTCTAAGGCTATGTCTACACTACAAAGTTAATTCGAACTAACGGATGTTAGTTCGAATTAACTTTGATAGGCGCTACACTAGTGCTCCACTAGTTCGAACTTAATTCAAACTAGCGGAGTGCTTAGTTCGAACTAGGTAAACCTCATTGTACGAGGACTAAGCCTAGTTCAAACTTACTAGTTCGAATTAAGGGGTGTGTAGCCCCTTAATTTGAACTAGTGGGAGGCTAGCCCTCCCCAGCTTTCCCTGGTGGCCACTCTGGCCAACACCAGGGAAACTCATCTGCCCCCCTCCTGGCCCTGGACCCCTTAAAGGGGCACGGGCTGGCTATGGTGCCCGTGCCAGGTGCAAGCCTGCCAGCACGCAGTCAACAGACCCTGCACCTGGCACGGCTCGAGCCAGCCACCCGATGCCCCCAGCCCTCCCCCTCTTCCTGGGACCAGGCTGGCGGCTCCCGGGAGCTTGCCCAGGACCGCAAGAGGCGGGCACCCACCTGGTCCAGTGCAGACATCGTGGACCTCGTCCACGACCTCCGCACTAGGCACAGGAAAGCAGCCGTCTAGGGCAGGAGAGCTGCCAGCCTGGCCACCCAGGAGCAGGTTGGCATGAAAATCAAGGGGGTCCACTGAGACCCCTGACCCTGAGCCCTGAGCTTAGAATGGCCGTACTGGGTCAGACCAAAGGTCCATCTAGCCCAGTGGCCTGTCTGCCGACAGTGGCCAACCCTAGGGACCCTGGAGGGGATGGACCAAAGACAGTGACCAAGCCATTTGTCTCATGCCATCCCTCTCCAGCCTTCCACAAACTTTGGGCAGGGACACCACTCCTACCCCCTGGCTAATACCACTCCATGGACCCAAACTCCATGAATTGATCTCACTTCTCTTTAAACTCTGTTCTAGTTCTAGCCTTCACAGCCTCCTGCAGCAAGGAGTTCCACAGGTTGACTATTTGCTTTGTGAAGAAGAACTTTCTGTTACTAGTTTGAAGCCTGCTACCCATTCCTTTCCTTTGGTGTCCTCTAGTCCTTCTCTCATGGGAACTAATGAAGACCTTTTCTGTATGCACCCTCTCTACCCCACTCATGCTTTTATAGACCTCTATCATATCCCCCCTCCATCTCCTCTTTTCTAAGCTGAAAAGTCCCAGTCTCTTTAGCCTCTCTTCATATGGGACCTGTTCCAAACCCCTCATCATTGTAGTTGCCCTCCCCTCTCCCACCCTCTCTCTTCCCCTCTCCCACCTCCTTTTCCCAGTCTCCCCCAGTTTTGTTCAATAAAGAGAGATTCTATTTTTTAACACAATTGTCCTTTATTTTGTACATCAGGAAGGGGGGCTAGGGAGGGGTAAGTGGAAGGAGGTGAGGGAGGAATGGGGTATGAGCCCCCGATGGGGAGGGCTGGGCTGGCTCCGCGGGCTTCTGGGGGTGGAAGCTCTCCTGCAGCCCCCCAATTGCCCCCTCTCCCCAGATGGCAGCCTGCGGCAAGTGCAGCCGCTCTGATGGCTGACTGCTGTGATGTGCCCAGTGTGGGTACTCCGGGCAATCCAAGCCAGGACTGCTTTGCAAGCAGGGCACCCCTGAGAACTGTCTGTCTGGGGTGGGGGTCGGGTCTCTTTAAGCACAGCCCGCGGCTAGCCTGAGACAGCATCTCCATGCTCTCAGTCCTCCTTTTATTCCCTGCCGGCACTGCTTCCGGCCAGCCTTAACCTCGGTTCAGGGTCCACTCTGTGTGGACATGCTAGTTCGAATTAGCAAAATGCTAATTCGAACTAGTTTTTTAGTCTGGATGCGTTAGTTCGAATTAGCTTAGTTCGAATTAACTAATTCGAACTAAGTTCGTTCGAATTAGCGCTGTAGTGTAGACATACTCTAAGAGGTGGGGCTAAAATTGAGGGGCAATGGGGCATCCAGGGTGGGGAGCTGGCACTGGGGGGATCTGGGATTGGGGCCAGTAGTGGGGAAGTTATGGGGGCAGGGTTGGAACTGGGGCCCTAGGGAGTCAGGGCTAATATGGGAACTGGGATCTGATGCTGGGGAGGACTCTGGAGGGGTTGCGTGCAGTGGGGCTCTGGAAACAGGAGGCTGGCACTGGGGTGTGTGGTGGGGGGCTCTAAGGGCCGTGGTCTGGCACTGAAGCATTTGGAATGAGTGACTGGCACTCGGGGAATCTGAGGATAGGAGGCTGGCACTGGGGGGCTGCAGGGGACTCTGGGGTCAGTGGGTGGTGCTGGGGGGTAGTGGAGGGGTGGGGGATCTAGGGTTAGGGCTGACACTGGGAAATTCTGGGGGCCAGGGCTTTTGGTGGACTAGTAACATTTTATTTGCATATTCATTGTTTGCATAGTTAATAAGCAAATAAAGTGTTGCCAGTCCGCTGAAAGTTTGTGAACTGGCTTGCTGGTCCCCAGTATAAAAAATGTTGGGAACCGCTGTCCTAGTGTGCTCTGTGAATTGTTCCATTTTTTCCTTCATTTTATTTACCAATTCAGTGAAAGTGTTGTTTGCTCCCTCTCCCTCCTGTGCGCTCACTTCTCCTTTTCTGACAGGCACCCACCTAGGTCTTAGTTTAAGTTTAACCGGAACCTAACTTTTATCATATCGCATCCTTCAAATTTACCAGGGCCACCTTTGTCCCTTTCTGTCCCACAATTTCAGCTACTGTGAAAGTTCCTGAAGGCAGTTGCTTTGCTGCAAGGGACAGCACTTCTCTCTTTTGCAGGTTTTCTGCAGCTTTTTCTAATCTCCTGTTTTCCTGTGCAAGCCGATCATGTGTTTGGATTTCTTATTGTCCTGCCAGCAGGGCTTGGACTTTCCAATGCTCTATTATTTGTGTTGATTCCTGTCCTTCCGTAGTCTGTTCTATAACTTGGGAGGCTAGCAGTGTGGCATGTAGTTTAAGCCATCTCACTGCCATAGACCCAAGTTGCAAAAGCCTAGACATTTTACTGTTACTATTATTCAGCGCTTCAGTTTCTGCCATGGCTGTACATATGCCAATCCATGTTCCCCACACTCTTCTTTAAATTCAAATGGACCTCCTTTGCTGGCAATCCAATGGGTCCATATTTCATCAAACAATGTGGGGATTTGAGGGTAAGGGATAAGGGGGTTAACTGGCTTGTTGTTTTCTGCCATGTCAGATCGCGATTCCAGCAGAGGATAACAGTTCACTTGCTTACCGGATCAATGGTTGGGATCATCGGTGCTGTCAGTCAGGCAGGGTCATCCTGATGGGTTTCTGACAGATCCTCTATTCTGTCAATGATGATAAGCTTTTAGCTGCATGTGTGCATGCATGTGCTCCCCTGTCTAATGCGTTAACCATGCACAATTAGTCAACGCGACAGACTCTCAAGAGAGTCCCCAGAGAGCACAAATCAAATAAGGATTGAAAACATCCAAGTAGGTTTATTGCCAAGCAAGGTACAATAATAGTTGTCAGCGAACAGACTCACCGCTTTGTCACTATACATACGTATGCCATGACAATGGATTAACCCAACTAAATGCTTTGGAATCTAGCAGCACCCCACGGTCATCTGATGCTGATGCTCACTTTGGGGTCCACTTTATACACAGGTACAAACAAGTTACACATCACTCCTGACATATCAGGTTCCTACCCTCTGTTAGCTAGTTACCACCCCTTACCTCACACAAGGGGGGTTTCCATTACTATCCATCATGCTGTCAATTTAGACCCTCTCCTGAACCTGGGTCAGTTTCTATGTTATGTGAGGATGTGTGTTGGTACCAAGATGCTTCCTAATGAGGTGTTCTGTTATGACTCCTCTGGAATGTGCTCATGGCCTCTGCTTCATACCTCTTAGGTCTGAGTGTTTCTGAAATATCAGCCCTATTCTTGCCACTTTCTGTGAGCTGGGCCTGCCTCTTGCTCACAGCTTAACTCTTCTTTATATTAGCAAAGTTTTGACCATTGCTGTCTAGGCCTTGAGCCTTACACCCAGCCTGTGATATATGGGCTTATGTTTCAGATCCCCTTATTACTACAGTGAGAGGGACAAGGTAAGGGAGGTCATATCTTTCCTTGTACCAACTTCTGTTGGCAATAAAGACCAGCTTTTGCTGAATTGAAAGCTGGGCTCTTTTGACAACAAAATCAGTCCAAAGAAAGCTCTGACTTCCCCCACCTTGTCTCACTATAATCAATGGCACTATAATCGATGTTGTGCACCCAAATACCCATTGAGAGTCTGAGCCTAAGAGCAGCTGGGGTAACGTGGAGCGTTCCCAACCATTCTACACACAATTTTATTCCATGTATTTCAAATCCAACTTTGGTCCTAGTTAAGTGAGTAACACATCTCACATTGACTCAGATGCCATGATGATGTCTGTGATTTAAGAAGCATCATAAGATAGACATGAATTCAATTGGGTGGGGGAGGGGAGGCTCCAAGCACCATCTGGATACCACTGTGCATTCTAAATGTACAGATGGGTTAAAAGAGAAGGGACATGGTCTGCCCATGTGTTACCCATGAAATGTTAAATGGCCCCATGACACCAGCCATGCCTGGACAGCTGAGAAAAGTATTAGCTCTGGCACTTTATCATCATCTCCCAGTTATTGAAAGGGGTAGGCTGTTGTTGCCATGCTACAATTCAGCACCATGGCCAGTGTCCCCGAGACTGAGCTATGCTAAGGGAAGGTAAAGGAAATGGGAGCAAAGCCTCCTTCAGGCTCTCCTACTGAAACTGTTGCAGTGGAGGTAAATGATTAGTCATTAGAGCTGAGGGACCAGACCCTGTGGAGCTCATTTCCAAAGTGAATGCTCTAACCACTAGGCTGCAGAGTCTCTCATACTTGTACTCACTCTCTTAGTCAAGGGAAAGAGAGAAATACTAACTCTATAGGCTGGTGGTTAGGTTACTCCCCTGGGAGACCCAAGATCCAGTCCATCTGTTCTTCAGACACTTATACAAAGTGCAGCAGGAGAGGCTGAGGGAGCCCTACAGTGGAATAGTCCATAGTCCAGTGGGTAGGATGCCTACCTGAGAGATGGCAGATTTCTGTTCTCATTTAGGGGGCCTTGAATCCCCTAAATATCCCCCACCTGAGTGAGTACCCTAACCATTGGGCTCATAACATCATGAGGGGTTCTGAACTCCACCCCCATGATCGCTTCTTGCAAAAGCCACATCAATACCTAGCCCCAAAGAGTTCCTGATTGTGGATCACATGCACAAATTGGCTCCTTTCTATGGTCTGGTGTTTATCTCCATGGGAGGGGCAGGGCTTAGACCAGTGGTCCCCAACATGATGCCTGTGGGCACCCTGGCGCACACCGGGGCATTTATGTGCGCCCGCCGAACAATCTGGGCTGGCCCCGCCCCCAGGTGCCCTCTACCCCAGACGCGCGGCACATGCCTGTGTCAGGCCCGGGCGCGAGGTGCATGGGTGGCCCCTGCCCCAGGCGCGCGGCACATGCTGGTGCTGTCCCTGGGCGCGTGGTGCATCAGCAGCCCCGCCCCCGGGCACCCGGCAGCCCCAAAACGTTGGGGACCACTGGCTTAGACACATCCCTATCGGGATTATGCACTGGCTATCTAAAGCAACTCCCTGCCTAGCCTTCTGGCTTTTTGTGAATGGTCATCTCAGGTGCCTGTCTCTTCCCCAGTCATTCTATAGGAGCTACCCAGGCTTTGTGATCACAAAGGATTTTTCATGTGCCTGAAAGTTTCTGGCTGTGATGCCCAGCATTACTATATCTAACATCCTTTTGTGCACCCACACCCAGGTGCTCAGTGCTTTTTAAGGTCTCTTTGTGCCTCTGGCCACTTGTAACAACAGGCAAGCAAGGATTCCCCTGGTGCAAGCTGAAAGCATGGAGAGAACAGGAGGGGACAAGCCAGGGACAGGAGCATTAGGGCAGATTCACTCTACTCTTTGGCTATTCTAGGTACTAGTGGGGGACCTTTTAGACCCCCACTGTTCCGTAATCAAGCAAGGTGGAAAACTTCCATATAACCATTCTCTTTTTCCTCGAATTGCTCAGTGCAGCAAGCATGATTTTGGTGCAACTGAGCGTATGGCCCAAAACTCGTATTTGACTTAGGCTATGTCTACACTGCAGAGCTTTTCCAGGATACTGGAGTTATCCCAGAAAAGTTCTGCCATGTCCAAGGAACTCAACTGCTTTTTCAGAACAGTTTCCAAAAAAGTGGACACGTTCTTTTGGCATCCCTGTATTTCTCATTGTAAGAGGCTTTTCCAAAATTTGGCCCCGTGTAGTTGGGCCAAATTTTGGAAAAGCCTCTTCTGAAAAAAAAGCAGAAAAAGATATGTAAATTGCAATTAGTAATTTGCATATCTTTTTCGGCGGGTTTTGTTTGTTTTTTGTTTTTTTGTAGTATAGACATAGCCTGAGTAGCAAATCAGCCCAAATAATTCCTGGCATAGTCTCTCCTTCATGACCCTAGAAAGTTGTATTGGCTCATGGCTGATGCACATGTCCCATATTCAGAGAACTAAACAAAGGAATAGGAGTGAAGAAGACGAAGGAGCAGCAAGACACACATGATGAATGGTCTCATTGCCGGAATGCCTTTGCTACTCTCTTGGTTACCTTCCTTGCCAAGACATGCCATGGGATTGGATCAGCATCTCCCCACATGAGAGAGCAAACAAGAAACATCAATTAGAAATAATCACTACCCTTTCCACAGAACTAAGGATCTAATATTAGGACTCATTTTTAAGAAAGGTAATGTGATGACAATAAATTACAATTATAAAAACTTCATTAAGAGTCAGTAGCAATCCATCCACCATTGTTCTAATTACACTTTGTAGGAGTAATGAATGCTAATGGCTTAATGTACAATAATTACCTCAATTGAAAAATAATAATAATAATACAGAACAACCTCGATTAACCAAATGTCACAGGGGACACTGACTATGTTGGGATAATCATGGTTTCAGATAATCGAGGGAATCTTCAAAGTCATTAATAGATGTCAGGGAATGTGACCCCATTGTAGAGAATAAGTCGTTTTGAGTAATCTGGTGGGGATCAAATGCAGTCATACTGTGGAGGCAATGAGCATTAACAGAACTATGAAATTTCAGACCTAGATTCATATTTTATGGTAGGTTAAACAAAATATATTTTGTGATTCATGTCACACTAAAAAGCTATGACTTCCTTACAAGGTGGGAAACAGAAAGGGGTGTTATCTGGCTAAATTTTCGTATTCATTCAGTTAGTCCCATTCATGGCAGTGAAATTGCTCATGGGAGTAAAAGATTGTGAGATCATCCCTAATGTTCTAAAATGGAATCTTTGAATGCACAAATTGAGTCACGAGCCTGCTGCAGCCTCTGGGCTGTGGTAATTATTTAACAATGGAATCAAGAGCCAACAAAAAATGTTTGCCGTATATTTCTTCTGCAAAACTGCTGTGTTAGGTTTTAAGCTAGTCTGCATTAGCGATCAGATGTAGAGTGTGGTACTGCTACCTAGCAGAAAGGAGAGTACAACAATGCTCATGGGACCTTTTCAAAAGCCATCAACATAGCCCCAGCCACCTGGAGTGACGTGGATGTCTTTGCAGCCTGTTTGAAAATGCCAAGTAGGTCTAGTTCAGCTTGTAACCTTCCTGTTTTTAGAGACACACATAGCAACTGAATAGTTTCAGACTGAAATGAGTTACATTCCAGATTAAGGGAAATGACTGACTAAGAAAGAGCCAAAGCAACAGTTCCAAGAGAGAGCACAGCATGCAACAACTCTGTACCATCCTGCATTTGTTCCTCCTTGCAAAATGGCAACAAACAACAAACTCTTAGAAATGCAGTACTGCAGTTGCAGAAAATCAGACCAGAGTGGTTGCTCAGGCTTTGTATGCATATGTATGTGCCCCTGACTGGGCATTGTCCCATTCCTGTCTCTTTTCTAGCCATAAGCCCCTCTGAGATCTTCTTCTGGTCAGACATCTGAGGGTTTTATTTCACCAGCAACATACTTATTTAAAACATTAGAAAACTTTCTGAGGTTCTTATCCTTTCACTTCACTGAGACTGCAGAGCACACAAGGGCACATTCTAACTCTGGCATGAACAGGGTTATTAAAGAAGCCTAAATAGTGCCCAATTCCTATTGAATTTCTTTGGGATTTAGGTACCTGACTTTCTTTAACTCATTTGAATATCACAATTATATATGCAACCCTACTGCTCAGAAAGATAAGAATAGCTCCCCTTTGTGTCCCATGATATAGGTAGGAGTAGGAAGAAGGAATTCTTTACATGTTTCTTCTTTCATGGGATCCTAATTTATAAGAATGCAGATAACGTGTCAATGGAAATTAACAGCACACTCACCTCATATAGGCAAGTTGAGCTGCAGGTGAGTGCAATGTAATTAAGAAATTAAAAGGTAATTTCCACATATGCTTTCTGTTAATCTAACCCAGCAATCATTTATTTTACAGCAGGGAACTGGCAAGAAGGCAAGCCAAAATAAATAAGATAATACTACATTTAATTGCTTGACTGAATGTTAATGGAACAGAGTGGGTGTTGAGCAGAGAGAGCCAGGATAGGTGGGTCGACCCCTGTGTGCTGGTGATTGAAAGCAATTTTTGTTTTTAATTTCAGTTCTATAGGAGTTAAAACTTCCACCTGCTGAATCCAACTTTTATGAAGTTCTAGCATTAAAGCCCCTTCAACTTTTTATTACTTCATTTTCTTTTCTTTCCTCATCAACTTTCTTGTTCAGGGCTGTTGCTGCAGGGGAGATAATCCATTGGCAGTCTGGCCCATGCCCAGCTGATAGTAGTGCCCACAAAGTGCACAGCCATTTCCCAAGGTGAATGAGCAGCTGAAAACCCCTGTGGTATTGATGAGGAAACTGAGGCATGGGTTATTCTTTGGACACAGCCCTGAGGAAGGGGTGGCATATAAATTCCCTCTTCCTGGCTGGTGTACTTGGAGGCATTATGAATGAGTTGATACTTAAGCAGGAGGAGTAATGTTCCAGATCAAGGAGCCCTATTCACACGAATAACAGAGCAGTGCCCATGACAGGTTTGATTGAACAGCAATGAATTTGTTCCTAGCCACTTGGATGGGAGTTATGGCAATTGCCCCTTCCTGCCACCATAGCTAACCTCTCTTTTTATCTCATTTTCTTGATAAGAACTAGAGATGCAGTGTACAAGTGGTGCCAGCTCTCATGACTTTATCATGAATCTCAGGTGAATTATTGTTTTCCTTACAGCCCCGGCTCCTGGATTCATGTGGAGGTGTGATAATGATACCCTTCATTCTTAAAGAAAAAGAAGGTTTGTGTCCCTTGGGCTGTAGAGAAAGCTTCCCAAAGGGACCACAGAGAACCCTAAGGGCAAAAAAAGCAGAAGGCAAATCAAAAGCTAGTATGTGTTTAAAATCTTATGATTTTAAAACCAATCTCATGGTTCTTGGTGAGCCTGGCCCACCAAGAGTTTTGCCCATTGAGGGTTGGCAATACTGCCTCCAGCCTGAAGGACATTTCTTCAGACTCAGAGTGCCCGCTGTTAATCAAGCTCCTTTCCTTGTACCTGAAGAAATATAATTTACTCCTGGTCTGTAGCCCCAGCAAATGGCTATTGCCCTCTCCCTTTCCCCATATAAATAATTAAGGAATTCATCTGTAAACATCTGGAAGATAATAGGGTGATAGATAACATGATAAGTAATGGCCAGAATGGATTTGTAAAGAACAAATCATATCAAACCAATCTGATAGCTTTCTTTTATAGGATAACAAGCCTTTAGATTAGGGGGAAGTGGTAGATGTGGTATATCTAGACTTTAGTAAGGCATTTCATACAGTCCCGCATGGCCTTCTTATCAATAAACTAGGGAAATGCAAACTAGGTGGGGTTGCTATAATGTGGATGTAAAACTGGGTGGATAACCATTCTCAGAGAGTAGTTATTAATGTTTCACAATCATGCTGGAAGGGCATAACAAGTGGTGCTCCAGAGGGGTCAGTTTTGGGACTGGTTCTATTCAATATCTCCATCAGTGATTTAGGTATTGACATAGAGAGTACACTTATGAAGTTTGCAGATGATACTAAGCTGGGAGGGATTTCAAGTGCTTTGGAGGATAAGGTCGTAATTCAAAATGATCTGGACAAACTGGAGAAATAGTCTGAGGTAAACAGGATGAAGTTTAGTAAGGGCAAATGCAAAGTATTCCACTTAGGCAGGAACAATCAGTTTCACATATTCAGAATGGGAAGTGACTGTCTAGGAAGGAGTACTGCAGAAAGGGATCTAGGGGTCATATTAGAACACAAGTTAAACATGAGTCAACAGTATGAGACCATTGCAAAAAACGCAAATGTGATCTGGGATGTATGTCTCAAAAATGAGATTTACAGGATCTTTTGAAAAAGGCTTTTCTATGTAAAAGAACCACGTCTAGACCTTGGTTTCACTTTCAAAATAGCAGTTTTCAGAACCCCCCCCCCCCCGCCGTGATGAGATTATGCAAATGAAGCATGGAAAATTCAAATCCCGGCTTCATTTGCAATTTCAATCTATCTAATTTACATCCCTTTTTCAAAAGAGACATGTAGTCTAGACATAGCCTAACGGAGCCTGCCTCAGACTAATTTTGAGGCTTCCCGGTAGTGAGGACATGTTATTTCAATTTTATAAAATCGGGAGTTATGTTGAATTTAGTTATTATATATATAGTAGCCCAGTGTCTGTGCGTCTGTAACACTGACATACACGGCGACGTCCCCGGCATGTACATCAGCGCCCTGCCCCCCTTCCCCTCATTCCATGGTGGCAAGCGGCCGCAGGGCCCCCGGACACCCCCCCCCGCCAACTATGCTTCCCTCCTCCCTTCCTCACTGCTCCACCCCCTTCCCGTCCCTCTGTGGTGGGTCAGCTCCAGCCTCCCCTCCAACCTCACAGCCTCCAATCACCCGCCCCAGCTCTGCTTTCCACCCTCCTTCCAGCCAGCCCCGCCCCCTTCCCCCCCCCCCCCCACCTGGTGCGCTGTGGCACACTGTGCCACTCCCAGCTGAGCAGCTCTGCCAACAGGCCCCGGCAGGGGAGCAAGCTAGAAGCAGCGCAGCGCACCATGGAGCGGGGGGAGAGAAGGGAAGGAGGGCGGGGCTGGCCAGAAGGGGGGTGGGAAGCAGAACTGGAGGGGATCAGGGACTATAGGGGAGGATGGGGGGACCATAGAAAGAGGGGAGGGAAGCAGTGCTAGTGAGGGGATGTCTGGGGGGCTGTGGGACTGGCCAGCAGGAAAAGGGGGTGGTGAAGCAGAGCAGGGAGGGGCTGGGGGCTGTAAGAGAGAATGGGGAGGCTGGAGGAAGGGGGGAAGGGAAGCAGCGCTGGCGGGGGAATATCCGGGGGGCTGTGGGGCTGGCCGGCAGGAAGAGGGGGTGGGAAGCAGAGCTTGGGAGGGATCGGGGGCCATGGGGCTGGATGGGAGGAGAGGGGCAGGAAGCAGACCTGGCGGGGGGGGGGGAGGTGCAGCCACTGACCACAACCGGACCCCAAAGGGCCGCTTGCTGCCGCTTGCTCCCCCACTGGGGCCCATCTGAGCACCATTCATGTGGGCCCAGGGGAACAGGAAGGGGGGCGGGGTGGTGATGTACATGGCCAGGGGGTGGGACCATGTACGTCACCACCCCCCCAGTCCTCCTCCCGCCGTGGCGCTGAGTGGTGCACCCCTCAACCAGGCTGCCGGGAGAGGGGAGGGAGGGGCGGTGACATCGACAGCCCCGCTCCCTGGCTGTGTACGTCACAGCCCCGCCCCTCCTCTCTCGCGGCAGCCCAGCTAAGCGTGCAACACTCAGCTGAGCCACCACAGAGGGAGGGGAAGGGGGCGGAGCAGTGACGTACACAGCCAGGGGGTGGGGCCATGTACATCACCAACCCCTTTCCCCTCCCGCTGTGGCACTCAGCTGAGTGCTGCACCCCTCAGCCGGGCCGCCAGGGGAGCCAGCAGCGCAAGGGGCTGTTTGGGCTCCCCTGCAGTGGGAGGGGAAGGAAGGGTGGTGACATACGCGGCCCCGCCCCCTGGCTGTGTATAACACTCCCTGCCCACCACGGCTGAAGGGAAAGAGAAGGGGGGGTGGGGAAAGACAGAGGGGAGAGAGAGACAGGAGGAGTAGGGGGAGAAGAGAAAGAAAGAGATGGAGAGAAAGGCAGGGGAGAGCTGAGAGAGGGGGTATGCAGTAGGAGAGAGAAAGAGAGAGAGAGAGAGAGAGAAGACCTGAAAATCCCGTCTTATGACGGGCTAATTGGCTAGTTTTGATATAGTTTCCTAGTGTAGACATGGCCTGGGATGCCTTCCTCTGCACAGCTCTCTGGGTTATCGAGCTGCAGGAAAGACCCATCAGCTGACTGAAAGAAAATCCATCCAGATTTGCCAAGGCTTGCTGGTGTTGTCAGGACAGGCTGGGGTGTAACTTCCCATTCATAAACTGGAGTCAAGTAGAAGCCACTCCAAGGCTGCCTAGGGCTGTGGCTTTCTGCAAGGCTGCAGGCAAGGCAGGAGCACAAGTGTTTGGCTTCCAATGGGCTGGAAGGGATCCTTCCCTGTTCCTAATGTCAGGGGAGCAGATCAATAGCTTGCATTAAGAAATCAGGTGAGCCTGACTGAGTCACAGGTGCCTGGGAACCCAAGAGAGGCTGGAAAAGAGGCATGGAGTCCAGAGTGAGATATGGGGAGCTGTTAGTTACCCCCTTTCCGACTCTCTTTGGCCTAGTCTTCATTGCCAAGAAAATGAGTAGGTCTTATCTTACTGATGTGCCTGAGCTGTCCAGCTATAAAAACACAGTGGAGACAAGGCACTTCAGTTTTACTGCAAGGTAAACCTAGGATGGTCAGTGCTGTTCCCAGCCATGGATGAGCTTGTGCTAAAGTGACCTGGCCTTGTCTCCACTGTGTTTCTAGAGCAGGCAAGCTTGGGCATGTGCATTGAACTGAGGTAAACACACACCTTTTCGAAGCTGCAAAGGGAAGGCCTCTTTCTCTTGCTCTCGCACTGTCTCTCCAAAAAAGAAGAGGGATGTTAGCACTTGTCTGTGGAGGATGCATGTGTGTGATTGCTCTCCCAGGATGTCAGCAGGAAGGTGTGTGATATCACACAGTTTCTAATTACTTCCCTCCCTTTCTCCACTTCCATCATGTGAGTAAGTAGCTGCTGCGGTCCGTACAACCACCACAGGCATGTTGTTTGGCAGAGGGAGACTACGAATACATTTACTGCATAGTTGTACAAATCTGCATAGGTCTGCAGGCATGTGCACATGTGTATTTATGCATGCACACATGTACATATACATCCATCTGCCCATCTACTGAGCTAGCTGGCCATGGGACCCTATGGTCACTGATAAAAGTTGTCTTTTCAAACATCCAAGGCCAGACTCCTAAAGGGCTTTGAATAGCAAGGCAGTGGATTAATGGTAGTCAATAGGTGAAGGAACTGAGTATGTTTAATTTAGGAAAAATGAGATGGAGAAGAGACATGATAGAAGTATTCAAATAATTGAAAGGATTTACAGTCAGGCTGCAAGCCATAGGCTCCTCCTGGACTGTGTTCACAACTTCAAACCCATATTCTCTGAAGTATACAATAGGACAGGAACGGGGTCTGTTGTGACATTTCATGGCTCTGTATTAAACTGCTAGCCATTTTTAACAATAGCATGGGTAAAGGGCATACTCATTAATGTTTCCTTCATGTTTTTGCTCCTCGATAATATTTTACATTTACATTTTATCATGTAGGATTGATAGTGATGGCCACATAGTCCTTTCTTTAAAATGTTGTCTGTTTGGACAACAGCAATAAATCGGGTTGTGCACAGACAGACCCCTTTGGCTTTCAATTTAGTCCGGAATGATCACAGAAGTGGAAAAGAGAAGCCTGCATTGTTGGCATAGCATAGATGAACACAGGGATCCCTTCTGTCCTTCAAATCTGTGAAATATTAAAGCAACTTCTCTTTGGCTTTTACATGGGGGCTGTGTCTAGACTGGCAAATTTTTCTGGAAAATCAGCAGCTTTTCCGGAAAAACTTGCCAGCTGTCTACACTGGCCACTTGAATTTCTGGAAAAGCACTGACGATCTCATGTAAAATCATCAGTGCTTTTCTGGAAAAATTATGCTGCTCCCATTCAGGCAAAAGTCTTTTTCTGAAAGACTTTTGCCCAAAAGGGCCAGTGTAGACAGCATAATATGTTTTCCGCAAAAAAGCCCCGATCGCAAAAATGGCGATCGGGGCTTTTTTGTGGAAAACCGCGTCTAGATTGGCCACGGACGCTTTTCCGCAAAAAGTGCTTTTGTGGAAAAGCATCCTGCCAATCTAGACGCGCTTTTCCAAAAATGCTTTTAATGGAAAACTTTTCCGTTAAAAGCATTTTTGGAAATTCATGCCAGTGTAGACATAGCCATGATGTATAGTCAGGTGCATGCTATTGATACAAACTGTGGAGTCTATTCTGGAGATAGGGAAATGAAGATCAAAAGACTACATGTACAAGTAGAAGGTAGAACAAAAAATGACAGATGAAAAGACAAAGAGAGATGGACAGAGAGAGGGATGAACGAAATGATAGAGAAAAAGAAAAGGGGAGAGAGAAAAGGAGATGAGCCTTGACATCCCAAAAGATTAAGAGGCAGACCTCCCTGGAGCTGCAAAAACCGATGGTGTTGTATTGGTGGTGGGGAGTTCACCACTTCAGGGTGAAGAGCCCCAGAGGCCAGGTGTGAGCTGCAGCCATTCAAAGCTATGCGCTGCACAAGATTAATGATGACAAGGCTATGCATTAGAATATCACATTCACTGCATTAACTTTTATCATCTGCTCCCTCCCCCTTTCCAGGTCAGCATCCCCTGGGGGTGGAGATTTTCTCTAGTCAAAGGCTGTGGAGAAAATGTGAATCTCTCTCCACGCATGGCCATGGACCCAACCTTTAACAGTAATGTAATCCCAGGCAACCCTATCTCCACCTGGTGAATGCCTGCAGCGGAAAAGACTAAATACCAACTGTTAAGCACAGACACTGAGGTCCTGATTCAGGAAAGCAGTTAAGCATGTGCTTAAAGCCAACCCTAATCAGACACATACTTAACCATGTGTTTCATTTTAAGCAGGAGCTTAAATCTCGTTGATTTCATTGGGCTCTTAGTATGTGGATAAGGCCTAAATCTGAGGCCTAAGGGCTAAATTCATCCTGTCTCAGGGGGAGCTGAGTTCTGCAAAAGCATGGAAGAGAAGGGAAATGAAGGAGCTTTATGCCACCTTTGTGCTTTTCTTATGCTGAAGTTTACAGGGCCACTGTGGCCCTTGATATGTTACTCCATTCAACACACCTATGGCCCTTCTAAATGAACTCCTATGAGGCTGCCATCCCGCTTCTTTCTTCCATAAAACACTGACTGACCTGAGCTAATGCTGTTCTGGAATGCACAAAGAGGGTACTTTCAAGAAAAAGAGAGGTGATTTTTACCTCTGTGACCATGGCTGAAATTCTCTGTCCAGTTCTGCTACCCTTGATTTTCAAAGAACGTTGATAAATTGGAGAGGGTTCAGAGAAGAGCCATAAGATGATTAAAGGATTAGAAAACCTGCCTTGGAGCGATAGGCTCAAGGAACTCAATCTAGTTAATTTAACAAAGAGAAGGGAGGGCTTGATCACAATTTGTAGGTACACGTGTAGAGAGCAAATAATTGATAATGGACTTCACTGTAACTGAGAAAGGTGTAACAAGATCCAATGGCTAGAATTTGAAGTTAAAGGGTAAAATTTTAATAGTGACTTTTGCAATTTAACAAGGGCTGTGGTGGATTCTCCATCCCATACAAGTTTTAAATCAAGACTGGATGTTTTTCTTAAAGCTCTGTTCTAGGGATTATTGCAAACAGCTCTCTGGCCTGTGTTGCACAGGAGGGCAGACTAGATGATCACTTAGTGGTACCTTGTATACCTTGGAATCTATGAAAGGCCTGAAAACATTTGCCTTTCACCTTACCGATATCATGAATGTCTTCCTTGTGTTAGCTGCAGGATGAAAAAGGGTAATTTAGCAGTTCTCTCAGACCTTGTCTCTACTAAAAGTGATTTGTCATTTTATAACCATACTGATACAACCATAGGATCAAATACTCTCTGAGAGAGACAGTTATACTGGCACGGGTACTTTGGCCAGTACAACTTATACTGGAACCTCGAACAAATAAACTCTACTAACAAAGAGCTCAACTCGTGTTTCTCATTCATCCCTTGTTTTTGTCTGCAATTTTTTTCTCCCTCTATTTATTTTGATGCGCTCTCCTCTTCTCTCATATTCTATCCTTCCAAAATTATCTACTCAACTTAATCCCTCCTCCCCCCCCACACACACACACTTGGGCTGTGTCTACACTGGCATGAATTTCCGGAAATGCTTAAAATGGAATACTATTCCGTTTTCAGTTTTTCCAGAAAAGGAGCGTCTACATTGTCAGGCTGCTTTTCCGGAAAAGCCCTTTTTCTGGAAAAGCGTCTGTGGCCAATGTAGATGCACTTTTCTGGAAAAGAATACTGGGCTGTCTACACTGGCCCTTTTCCGGAACAGTGTTCCGGAATAAAGACTTATGCCCAAGCGGGAGCAGAATAGTTTTTCCGGAATAGCGGCTGATTTTGTACAGTAGAGCATTGTTGCTTTTCCGGAAATTCAAGGGCCAGTGTAGACAGCTCGCAGCTTATTCCAGAAAAGCGGCTGATTTTCCAGAATAAGTGGCCCAGTGTAGACACAGCCACAAACACACTCTTTTTCCAGAATTAGCCATTGGGCATGGCTAATCTCAGAATGGTCCACCAGTATGTACACTAGAGGTTTTGCTGCTATAGCAATGTCTGAAAAATCATATCCCTGACTGATATTTTTATTATTATTCCTGCAAAAATAGTTGGTGTAAAACTGGCCTTGATCTTTGGTTGAAAGTGCCAGGATGTTCAATCTATAACAAAAAGAGCTGATTAGTAGCTAACAAAAAACAAGGTTCAAATAGTCTGAATATAGTCCACTTCTTCTCTACTTTATTTTGCGTAGCATCTAAGATGTCCTATGCCTACCATTTCACCAATCACGCATGAAGTGCTTCAGGTAAAGCACTTGTAGACAAGACAGTGTAAAGTATGTTCTTTAAAAAGAGGTTTTAAAAAAATCATCCAGCTCCTCTTTATTCATTGTATATAAAAAAGGCAACAAAAGACACAACCCCATTTTTGAAAGAAAAGAAACATTGAGGTTCAACATCAAGAAAAATATCTCGAGAAAGAGAATTTGCTAAGGAAAGAAGCTGAAGCACCACCTTAACAGCAGACAGTACAAAATGTGCAAGAGGGAATAATCCTGCATTGACCAGAAAATGGATTAGATGGAATGCAGCAGGGGCTTGTTTCTCTTCATCGAGTCTCCACGATAATTATTGCTAAGCATAACCTGCATCTGCAACTACTTAAGCTTGTGTAACTGGACTTTTGCAAGTAGTCGTGAACTACTGATGGAAGTCAACTTATGCAGGTACTTAAGTGTTTCCAGGATCAGCACCTATACTTACATGAACTGAGGTTGGATGCTCCTAACTCGTATGAGAGTGCTACAGGTATTAACAAGAATTCCTAACTCAAAATTACCCTCTCCATGTGGCTTCGTTCATTCAGCATGATTTACTCACTTGTATTTATTATTCTTTTGTACTAAACGAGGGCTAGAGTTTCCATAGAGTGCAGCATCTCAGGTGCCGAGGGGTAATAGAAATTGAACCCTCATATAGGGGCCCAAATGGGAGCTGAGCTCTTTTTAAAAATGGGCCCCAGCTGTTGAGTACTGAACCCTTGGAAATGTGCCCCTATATTTTCACCCCACGTATCCCTTTTATCTGCCCTTCCCCCCACCACCACCCCGGTATGCAATGTTCCTGCTTTGCCCACCCCACCACTGCCTCATTCCCAGGCAGGCCTGCTGGCAGCGAGCAGAGTGGAGCCGCTGCAGCGGGAAGTAAACATTGACAAGCGCTGATAAGGCAGGTCTTATTGGCACCGGGAAGCTGTCAGATGGGAAGTCAGCGTTACATTTTCATTTCATTCACCTCGTTGGGAGAATGAAGTGCAGTGCATGTCAGACCTGTCATCAGAGCCTCGTGCTCCCTCCCGCCGCTTTATTTCTTTTTCCCACTGCGCTAGTCTTGCCTGCTTCCTCCCTTTCTCTCCGCGCATGTCTCTCATTCATCCCCTCCTTTGTAACTTCCCTTAGGGGGAGGGATAGCTCAGTGGTTTGAGTATTGACCTGCTAAACCCAGGGTTGTGAGTTCAATCCTTGTGGAAACCATTTGGGGCAAAAATTTGTCAGGGATGGTACTTGGTCCTGCTGTGAAGGCAGGGGACTGGACTTGATGACCTTTCAAAGTCCCTTCCAGTTCTAGGAGCTAGGCAATCTCCATTAATTTATATCTTTTCCCCCCTCCCACCACCTTTTGTCTCCTTTTTCCTTCCCTCGCATTCTCTAGAAACGTCCTTCCACTTTTCCAAAATTAGCCACTGGGAGTATCCAATTTCCTCAGAATTACCTACCTACCCTAGCCCCATATCCACACCAAATTATCCACTGACTCTACCCAACACCCTCCAGAATGATCCACCAGCCCTAGCACCTCTCCATGCTAGAATTGTCTGCCAGCCCTTGTTTTTTGTGCCCCCTTCCATTATTCACTGGTTCTGCCCAACATCTTCCCAAATTATTCTCCCATCAAGCAAGAGCTTTGTCCTCCCCACTCTGTTGCTGCAATCCTTTTACAGAGCCCGCCACACCACAGCACAGTGCAAGGGGATGCATTTTGTATACATGGCCTGGGATGTTCCTAGGCTCTCCAGCCAGTAATTTGCTGATTGGAAAATGTTCCAGATAGGGGAAATGGAAAGAGAGGAGGGAGGCAGCAGGTCGAGGAGTGGAAGGGGGAGACAGAGAGGGGATAGGAGTTTTCAAACTGCGCCTCCTAATACCAAGCATGTGGCCATATATTATTTTAATAAAGCCGGCACATCCTACACTCACGACAGCTGCTGTTCCCCTTCTCTCATCCTGTGGATCTCATTTATTCCTCATTAGCAAAATCACCTGTTTGTCAAATAGGGACAGATCTGTAAGATGTGAAATTGTGCTGAGGCTGACAGGGGTCTGGGGAATGAGGGAAAGAAAGCGCAGAAAAGGAGGGAGGAGAGCCAGAAAGCCCAGGTCTGCCACAGCAATTTTAGCCAGAACTTCAAGCAGCTCTCACTGGCTGCCTTGAGGGAGGATTTTCAGAACTGATTATATGGCACCTTTTGGGCTTTCAGGTTTTTTAGAGTTTTTTGGTTTTGTTTGTTTTTTTGCTTTTCTGATGCATCTTGGAATGGATATATTCAGGCTGGATCCTCAGCACTTCCTTGGATCAGTGCCCATGAGGCCTGCTTCTGGGTTCTAAGCATTGAATCTCCTTTGCACTACACCTTGCATAGTTATTTACTTCAGTGATTCACACTAGGGTGATGTCTAGACTGCAGGCTTCTTTTGGAAGAACCTTTTTTCGAAAGAGATCTTCCGAAAAAACTTCTTTCAAAAGCGAGCGTCCACACTGCCAAAACACATCGAAAAAACCATCTGCTTTTTTGGAAGATATCATCCACACTGAATGGATGGTATCTTGCATGTAAGCTGTGATTACTATGGACAGAGTAGCCACCAGGGCACCTGAGCTTTTTCCTTTTTCCTCTTCTTTTGAAAGAACTCCATCTTCCCCCTCCACACATGCCTTCTTCCGAAAGAACTCTTTTGGAAAAAGGCTGTTTCCTCATAGAAAGTGGATTAGAAATGCTGGAACAACCCCTCTGTTCTTTCAATTTAATTTCAGAAGAATGCAATTGCAGTGTGGACATAACTTAGGTTTTGTCAGAAAAATGAAAATTTTTCCAACAAAACTCTGTAGTATAGACATAGATCAAAAATTATTCTCATTGTGTGGACAGTTGCACAGAGCCCAGGGCAGTGGAGAATCAGACCCATTGACTTTAATAGGAGTTGCAAACTGACAATGTTAGAGTTGGACAAATTATGGAGTTTTCAGGTTGTTGGCAATTGAAAAAGTCAGGAAAAACCAGTGCTTTTTTTGTGACAGTACGCCCCAGAATGGCATACCAGCACCTATTTTCCCTTCATAACTTAAATGAATTGCATTCCCCTCAGGTGTACCAGCACCTCTTTTTCTGGTGTGGCTGGACTCCCGACAGCATTTCAGATCAGCCTGAACTTTACCCCTGAAGTACCGGCACCTTTTTTCTTAAAAAACAAAAAACCAAAAAACCCCAACCAAACAAAAAAAACCCACTGGGAAAAACTATTATTTTAGCCCAGAAATGGACATTTTTGGAGAATCAAACAGTTGAAAAACATCTGTTTCTGGCAGAACTCAATATCTCATTCAGACAAAATTGAAACATTTTGTTTTAATTTCAACCATGTTGAAACATGGCTGAGTTTTGTTTTAATTCACCTAAAGGATATTTTAAAGTCATTTTCATCTAAAAATGAAAACTTTTCATTTAAAAAATGACAAAAGTTTGTCCAAAATAACATAAGAACATAAGAACGGCCGTACTGGGTCAGACCAAAGGTTCATCTAGCCCAGTATCCTGTCTGCCGACAGTGGCCAGCACCAGGTGCCCCAGAGAGGGTGAACCGAAGACAATGATCAAGAGATTTGTCTCCTGCCATCCCTCTCCAGCCTCTGACAAACAGAGGCCAAGGACACCATTTTATCCCCTGGCTAATAGCCTTTCATGGACCTAACCTCCATGAAATTAGGTTAAAAAATCTAAATAAGGTAAAAAAATCTTTGCTCACTTCCACCCTGCACCTTTTCCAATTAGCCCCTTCAGCTTAGCAGAGAGGAATGACACTTCAAGTTCCTTCTCTTCCCCATTCTTAAATTTGGAATGAAACCCTGGGCTAACAATGACAGGCCCCTTGCTGATCTCAGTGCCTTCGGAATTTCACCCTCTGCCTTTGCTTCCCCCACAAAGTTCATCTTTGGTCTTGTGTCTGTAAAGAGAGATGAACTAAGCTGTGGTGGCCTAGGAACCTATTCCAAAAAGAACAGTGACCCAATGTAGCACCTTCCCCAGGCACAACAGGTACCAAAGGTACCCAAGAGAAAAGGAAATGGAGTGCATTCCAGTGCCCACTCCAGCAAACAGGTACCACCCAAGAGAAACCTATGTTTGCAGACATGTCTTCCAGAGAAGGCTCTGTCCAAAAAGTTTTCTTTCTCCTTTATTCTGTTTTTGTGCTCTCTTTTATCTTTGCTTCTCTATGAGGAAGAATCGCAGAGGAGAGACTAGACTGCCACCACCCAGGCTCAGCTATTCACAGGGGCTGGAACAAGTTGTATAGTGGGAGCACTGAGAGCCATTGAACCAAATGGTACATAAGAACATAAGAACGGCCGTACTGGATCAGACCAAAGGTCCTTCTAGCCCAGTATCCTGTCTGCCGACAGTGGCCAGCACCAGGTGCCCCAGAGAGGGTGGACCGAAGACAATGATCAAGCGATTTGTTTCCTGCCATCTCTCTCCAGGCTCTGACAAACAGAGGCCAGGGATGCCATTTCTATCCCCTGGCTAATAGCCTTTTATGGACCTAACCTCCATGAAATTATCTAGCTTCTCTTTAAATTCTATTATAGTCCTAGCCTTCACTGCCTCCTCTGGCAAAGAGTTCCACAGGTTGACTACACGCTGTGTGAAGAACTTTCTTTTATTCGTTTTAAACCTGCTACCCATTAATTTCATTTGGTGTCCTCTAGTTCTTCTATTTAGGGAACTAATAAATAACTTTTCTTTATCGGCCCTCTCCACATCACTCATGATTTTATAGACCTCTATCATATCCCCCCTCAGCCTCCTCTTTTCTAAACTGAAAAGTCCCAGTCTCTTTAGCCTCTCTTCATATGGGACCTGTTCCAAACCCCTAATCATTTTAGTTGCCCTTTTCTGAACCCTTTCCAAGACCAAAATATCCTGGCTGGATGGAATGTAAACCCTGGATGGAAACCACTGCATTCCAGGGAGGTGCAACAGCACCTATGTGACCATCCTATTTGGGGGGGGGGGGGGTTGTATTTAATTTTGATTTCCAAAGAGCATGTGCCCCAGAATGCACAGACATTCCTCCCTGCCTCCCACACTAGTCCAATTTTCAGGCTGAGCACTTTGCAGCAGCAGCCTCAAGGTGATACCCTGGGAAGGTCTGCACCAGAGAGAAAGGCCTGATGCTGCCCATCATCATTCACCGGGGTGGCACTTCCAGTGGCCACCTGTCCCTTTTACCATGCCCAAGGGTACTCCACAGCCGGGCACTCCACAGCCGGACACACTCACTCCTTCAGCTCTTTGTAGGGAGAAGGGATAATGAGGAGACAGAAAACCCACAGCCAGATCCTGGCCTGTTTAACAGAGAATACGTGGCAGCTGAAGCAAGTCAGAGGAGTCTTGAGGCTGATTAAGTTGTAGCAGGGTCCAAACCAACCCAAGGGCCCAAGGTCAGGGGAACAGCAAAGGTGACTCAGAGCCCCCTCACGCTGTCCACACCTCAGCTGCATTGGGGAGAGTTTTGACAAAAACACTATCTGGTGGAGGGAGACTGCAATGAACTTCCCAGGGCAGCTGTATAGTCCCCCTCACTGTTCTACCTCCGTGACTCAGGTATCAGGGAAGGGCAATGAATGTCCCAATCTGGGGAGATCAGCCCCCCCCCCCCCCAAAAAAAACCCAGCCCCAGCTCTAGTTAGACTTGCAGTGAGGATTCTCTTAGGCCAGCCCCCAGAGTTCAGCCAGCAAGGCACAGTTTAACCCAGGGGTAGAATATTCCTGGATTAACCACTCCACTATTCTTCCTCTTCCCTGTACATCTCTCCCCAGGAGAGAAGTACATTTGCCATGTACCTTTTTATCCTTTGCATAGTTTAGATAAATCTCTCCCACTACCACCACTGCCAGGCCCCCCCGCCCCCTTCCTTCCTCTCCCTTCACAGCTGAAAGTCATCAGGCCCAGCTAGGTCTTCTCCCACTTATGCAGCTCATGAATATTTAACAGCATCTGCTCTGGAGGCGATAAAGCCTACCAATCCTTGACAAATATGGCCTAATCTTTTCAATTTCGGGGTGCAAATATTCCTTCTGAGTCCTGTTTGTCACCTAGATTAATGACCGTGGGTCCCATAATCCTTTGGTGCTAATTCAAGTGGTGGCTAGCTGGAATATTCGTGGCAGGAGGATGCTGGGATACATATGAAGGGGAGATTACTCACTTGAGGTTTCCTTACAGCGAGGTTTTGTTTCTTCGTTGATTTCATTCGTACCAGCTGAATATTCAAGCTGCATTTGGCACTAAGGGAGGAGGGAACTGTGTTGAAAGGGTATATGCAAAGAATATTTCCGAAAATCAAACACGTCTCCTATTTCACCTTTTCTTTTCCATGGCCATCCTAGGGAGACCACAATGAGAGAGAGGCTATCCCAGAAAAACACCGCCACATTCAAGGAACACGTTTGCTCTTCTGCTTTTTTTTGTGGAAGAGCAAAGTGCTCTTTCAGGGGAGCCCTGTATACCTCATTTCACAAGGCATAAGGGCTCCACCAAAAGAGGAGGCTTCTCTGCCATTTGGCCCCAGCTAAATGGAGCCAAGTGGTGGAAAAGCCACTTCCCAAAAAAAAGTGGAAAAAGCTATGCAAAATGCAGAATGCATTTTGCGTAGCTTTTTCCACAAAAATGTCACAGTCTAGACCTAGCCAGAGAAAGAGAGTTCAACCAAAATCCAGCTCAGACCCCCATAGAGGACCAGATCTAAATATTTGTTCCAAACAGCCCCCAAATTTGGAAGATTCAGAATGACCCATGTTTTGAAGCATAGACACCAGGGCTTTAGTTAATCCCCTCAGAGAGAGAGGCAGTTTGGATCCTGATTTGTAGCTCAGAGGAAGGTTTTGGACTCAGTGGTTCGGTTGGAATTGGTGGTTTTGGACTCAGTGGTCCCACATCAGGTTGGAATTGCTATAAGGTTTCGTGCAAGAATAGATTAGCTATCTCAGTCCCGGTCTATGACAGCAGAAGGCTCTATAGGGAATAATATTCAAGGCTATGTAAGCTACTGTGGTCACAATCTAGTCCAGATCTCACTGTGGGCAAAATTTCCTTGTGTGTTTTCTGTGAATTGATTTAGGCCTCAACCTGGCTACGTCTACACTGGCATGATTTTCCGGAAATGCTTTTAACTGAAAAGTTTTCCGTTAAAAGCATTTTCGGAAAAACGCGTCTAGATTGGCAGGATGCTTTTCCGCAAAAGCACTTTTTGCAGAAAAGTGTCCATGGGCAATCTAGATGCGCTTTTCCGCAAAAAAAGCTCCGATCGCCATTTTCGTGATCGGGGATTTTTTGCGGAAAACAACTCTCTGCTGTCTATATTGGCCCTTTTGCACAAAAGTTTTTCGGAAAAAGACTTTTGCCCGAACGGGTGCAGCATAGTATTTCCGCAAAAGCAGTGACAATCTTACATGAGATCGTCAGTGCTTTTCCGGAAATTCAAGCGGACAGTGTAGACAGCTGGCAAGTTTTTCCGGAAAAGCGGCTGATTTTCTGGAAAAAATGGCCAGTCTAGACACAGCCCCTGTGTTTGTCCAACATTCCTCACACTGACTCCTGCTGGGATAGGCTGAGCCTGGGGTCGGTCTGAATTCTCCCACAGCTAATACTCCTGCACCGTCACTTGCAAGAGTTAGCGGTTCAGATGAGATTTGGGTGACTCGAATTCCTGCATCGTTTCCCATAGTGACAGCTGCTGGCAAAAGTGTCTGTGAGCTCCAGACATAGCTACTGCTCCTGCATCTCTCACTGCACTAGCTCCACTTGGAAACAGCTGAGAGTAGACCAGCTGTGACTTTGGTGGAGCTCCAGCTACACTATTCCTAGGTTCTTTCCGCAGATGACACTGTAGGGAATTGCACAAGATCAGTGGCTGGGTTGGGTGAACTTATGTATTCGGTCCCCAGCTTCTCCCAGCCAGAATCACTCTGAGAAATGATGTAGTTTGGAGCTCTGGCAGCATGGGAACTCCCAGATTCAGTGCTCACTGAAGACAGAGTAGGTAATGAGACAGGAGCACTGAATGTGTGAGCCGTCCCTAAGCTCCCGGTCCCAGCCTCTTCCAGCTTGCATCACCCTGAACATGCTGTGGCAAGCGCTGGTTGCAGAATAGAGGCACAGCAATCTAGAGAGAGTACAGAAAGAAATTTTGCCCAGAGAAAAATATGGGGCATACAGCAAATAAGGACAGTATTTCTTTTGCCCAGCCAAGAAAAAGAAAAATAGAGAGAGAAAGAAAAATCAATGCTGGGGCTGATCAGCAATATCGACAACTTAGCTAAGGGGGCTGGCTACTCCTGTTCATGGCATCAGAATGCATGGGACAGCTTCGTTCTTCTGCTCCAGTGTAGCATGAGGCTTTCAAAAGGGGCCTTCTTAACAGGTCTAAATATAGCCAAGTGTCAGCGAAAGCTATAATGGCCAGCCAGAAATCGAAGATTAGTTATTATCTAGCAATGGAACAATAGGATGGCTGGTGTATTCATCACTGCCCCAGCCTTGTGGGGTGAAAATACGTTGAGATTGCAGATTATTTATTTATAATTTGGCAGGTGGGGTGTAGTACTGGCCCGCAGGAACGATGCTTTGCCTGCATTCCATTTAAAGATGGGAGGAACTGAAATATCCAGGAATCAAAATGTCCATGGGGTTTTAGAATTAGTACCATGATCAGAAAAAGCCAGTGGTCAAATTGTCCCGTAGTGAGGTCAAGTGAGCTACACCAGCCGTGAATCTGGGTTTTGGTGGGATAGTTGTTAGAAAAGCAGATTGAAATCGTTTTTTTCACTGAACACAAACCATTTTGCAGAGACATATTGATTTCAACAACATTTTCTTTGGAAAGGTTGTAGAGGTCCAAATCTTTCTGATCCTTTTATGACCAGTGAAAAAAAGACAGGATTTGTTTACACAATACAGCAATGTGCACCAGACTCGTGTAAACAGTAGTACATTAATTCACACTAGGGAACTTTGAATGTGTGCCGGCACAGTCTACACTGGACAGTTAGTGCACAACATGGTGCACATGAGAATACATATCCCACTGGTTTACAGCCCCGCACCATGTAGCTAAGCCCATACACACACTTTAAAAACCTAAACTTGTTGATCCAATAACAGCTGTTTCCAAATATATTTCTGAAATAAAAGTATGTGGATGAGGTTTGTTTTTTTCTAACATGGAACAAAGACAACTCTTGAAACCTGGAAAATTTTCATGAAACAGAATTATCACCCTCTGGTCAGCTCTGGGGGTTAGTGATGGAGTAACGTAGGAACTGAAAGGATCAACATGGATCAGTTCAGATCAACACCAAGAATGTTGTGTAGCAGAACCATGGGTTTGCTGAACACAGAAATTACCAAATTGGTTCAGACTAATGGTCTACCTAATACACAAATCTGCCTTCAGCACTGATAAGTTGGAGCTCAGAGGTGGGCAATGGCAGCAGATGCCCGTGTTAACCCTTGGCTGGCAACCATCACTTTATTTGCCTGCACCTCCAGAAGTACAGAAGCTTGCAACTATCGTTGGCTGTGGATCGCCATTACCGGCCAATGGGAGCTGTGGAAAGCTGTGTAGACCAACACACTGCTTCCCGCATCCCTCATTGGCTGGGGATGATGATCCATGGCCAATGGGTGCTGGAAGTATTGTACCTCTGATTACTCAGGTAAATAAAGTGGTAACAGCCTGCCAGAGGCTAACCCTGGTGAACCGCATCCAAACCATGGGCCAGTTATTGCCCAATGCTGTCCTGGATGCTTTGGAGAAAAATGCCAGAAAATTTGCAATAGGAAGTTAGGGAATAATAACCCATCCCATTAGTGAGGACATCCATTTCCATGGGGAATCAAGATTACAGGAAGAAGGGAAATTAACATTTCTAGAGCTAGCTGGGAACATTGCCATTGAATATTGTTGTTTCAGGAGTCTAAAATGTTTGTGAAAGTTAAATATCAAGGTTGGATCTTAGCATCCAAAAACTGAACATTTTTAGTTTCCATCCCTCCAAAAACCAAAGAAAATTCCATCAAAACCAAATAAAATCCATTTTTGTCCATATTTTTGGAGAGAAGAAAACATTTTCTGACCAGCTCTAACCATAAGTGTCATTTCAAGTTTGCAGCATATAGGTGATTCAGTTCACGTTGTCTGTGAATGATTCCCACACCTGTGGCTTGTTTCTTAGGCCAGAAGAACTCAGCTGGCTGATTCATACAGGGGTTTGGAATGGTGTTCACAATAACACTGACTTGAGGCTCTAGTGCAGGGGTGGGCAATAATTTTTCATGAGGGGCCACTCTGAGATTTTGGTAAGTGGTCAAGGGCCACACTTTTCTGTGGAAGAGGTGTGGGGGTCTAGGATGAAGGTTGGGTGTAGAAGGGCACACAGGGTAAGGCACTGGGGTGCAGGACACGGTGTGGAGTCTAAGAGGATGTTTGAGTGAAGAAGGGAGTTGTGACCTGGGTCTGGGGAATGGGGTGCAGGGTATGGGTGGGTGTTTGGATACAGGAGAGGATTCTGGCCTGGGGGAGGGGTGTAGAAGTTACAGGGTCTGGGAGGGAGTTGTAACCTGGGGTAAGGGGTTACAGAGGGTTTGGATGGTGACCTGGGGGAGGGAGTTGGGATGCAGGAGAAGCAGGGGTGCTAGAAGCAGACTCTGGCTGGGAGACACTTACCTAAGCATCTCCTGGCCTGCAGCATCCCCAGCTCCCTGCCTGCTGCAGCCCCAGACCACTTGAAAACACAGGCTGTTCCCTCCATGTGGCTCTCAACTCTGGGTGGGGGAAGAGGCTTGCGCTGAGCCCAGCTCCCATGCCAATCTCTCAGCTTCAATTAGCTGGCTGTTTCCAGCCAATAGGAGCTGAGAGATTGGCTGAGGTCTGTTTTTATTGGACAGATTTTCTGGTCAATAGGAGCTGAGGATTTGACTGGGGTGGAGAGATCACACAAAGCTTTCCCCTCGCTCCTCCCCTGCAGAGCAGAGAAACATAGGGATTGCCCTTTAAACTGGGGTAGCTGCATGCTTGAGGATCCCAGCAGGGTATTCTGTGGGCTGTGGCTTGGCAGGCCGGATCTGGCCACTGGGACATATTTTGCCCAGTCCCGCTCTAGTGCTTGCTACTGCTCATTTTCCTGGAGGTACCAGGGTAAAAGGAAAACAGTGAAACCACCGAAAAAGAGATAGCTGGGTGATGTCTCAGAAAACCGGACAAACATGAATGAAGAATGACTTGGAAGGACCCATGCTTCCATCTCTGAGAAGAACTGGCACCAACATCACCAGGCTCCAACTGTTCCTCTGGTAAACCTTCCATTGGCTTTTTCATTGAATAAAGACTGTTATTCCATTGGCTGTTTGTTTCCCATAGAAACAAAACCTGGGAAGAAAAGAGAAAGGAAAGGAGAGAGAAACTGGTGTATCTGGTAACAATTGGAGGACAAAACAAGGCCAAGAAGTACCAGAGAGGCTATTTTGTGACCAGCCCAAAGGGGTGAAACACAAATAAGGAGGCCCAAGAAGCCTTGGCCGAAGTTCTGAAGTCAAGATTTTGGAATAAAAGCCCACTGAAACATCACATGCTAACCAAAGGGTGGGCAGAGGGTGTGTGAGCAGATGTGAGCTGTGGGCTTTCCACTCCATCAGCCCCAGAAGGTTCCCCATACCAGCAAAAAAAAAAAAATGGCATGGTGAATATCATCAGAGTATCAGCCAGCCAAGCAGATCCCTCTGTTCCTCACAATGACTGGACTCCTCCTTGAACTTAGCAATGTTGCCAGAGGGCAGGAATCTTCCAATCAAAGCAGAGAGACGTTAGTTTCCCTTCCAAGGAAGGCTGAAAACATCTTTCTTTCTTTCTTTCTTTCTTTCTTTCTTTCTTTCTTTCTTTCTTTCTTTCTTTCTTTCTTTCTTTCTTTCTTTCTTTCTTTCTTTTTTGGCTTTCTCTCTAAGGCTATGTCTAGACTGCAGGCTTCTTTCGAAAGATGCTCTTTCAAAAGCATCTTTCGAAAGAGCATCTTTCGAAAGATCGCGTCTAGACTGCACGCGGATCTTTCGAAAGAAAAATCCGCTTTTTCGAAAGAGAGCACCCAGCGAGTCTGGATGCTCTCTTTTGAAGACGGCCTCTTTACATTGAAGAACGCCTTCCTTCGAAAGAGGAACTTTCGAAGGAAGGCGTTCTTCCTCGTGAAACGAGGTTTACCGCCATCGAAAGAAAAGCCGCGTTCTTTCGAAATAATTACGAAAGAATGCGGCTTGAGTCTGGACGCAGGGGAAGTTTTTTCGGGAAAAGGCTACTTTTCCCGAAAAAACCCCTGAGTCTGGACACGGCCTAAGGGTCTGTCTACACAGCAAAGTTATTTCAAAATAACAGCCATTATTTTGAAATAGCTTTCCTAGCTTCTACACAACCAAGATGTTCGAAATTAAATTGAAATAGCAGAGTGCTTATTTCGTATTTGGTAAATCTTATTCCATGAGGAATAACACCAAATTCGAAATAGCTAAACCAAAATAAGTGCTGGGTAGATGCTTATTTCGAAATAGGGGGCCTCCAGCCCTTCCCAGAGTGCCCTGGTGGCCACTGTGGGCCAAACCAAGAAAACTCTTCTGCTTCCCTCCCGCCCCCAGCCCCGGAGCCCTTAAAGGGATAGACTCTGGCCACAGTGCCTGTGCCAGCTGCAAACCTGCCAGCACAGATCCAGCAGTTGCTGCCCCTGACCCAGCATGAGCCAGCAACCCAGTGGCACCCAGACTTCCACTGCTCCCCAGGAACAGGCTGGCAGCTCCCAGGAGCCTACCAGGGGTCGCAAAAGGTGGGCGCCTTCCTGGTCCAGTGCAGAGATCATGGACCTGATTGAGGTTTGGAAGGAGGTCTCCAATGTCCACGATCTCCGCACTAGATGCAGGAATGCGGCCATCTACAGACAGGTGGCTGACAGCTTGGCCACCAAAGGCTACATGCTCACCCAGGAGCAGGTGCACGTGAAAAGCAAAGAGCTGCAGCAGGCCTATGCCAGGGCTTCAGGGAGCAGCTCCCAACCATGGGCTGACCCAGACCCCTGCCCCTATTATGATGCCCTAGACCGCATCCTGGGGGGTCATATGGTCCGTGCCCCCCAGGTGGTCATTGACCCTGGAGCAGAGGGCCCTGATCAGGGCATGGAGGAGGAGGGGTACGATGGCCAGGAGTCACAGGAGCCCAGAGGGAGCGTGGCACTCACCCAGGACCCCTGAGGCGTCACAGCAGCAATGTCCCTGGTGTCATCCAAGGCCGGGGAGGCCTCAACATGTGGGTGCCACCATTGTCCACTTCTGTGGGGCAGGGGAAGGCGGGGAGAGGGAGACCAGGGACCGTGCGTGTGGGCCTTGCTGACCACGGAGCACGCAGCAACCTGTGCATGTGCTGTGCCACCCTGGGCATGTGGCCCCAGCTGGCTGCCACACAGGGGCCCTGGCCTGTTACCCACATGTGTGTATGTATGACAGCACATGACATGCTCCTGACCCCGGGGAGGGACACTGCACAATGCCCTCCCTCCACAAGCCCCCTCTAAACAGAGGCAAGGCACATCTCTCCTCACCCCCGCCCCTACACTAGATACAGCACAGGGGCATGGGTGCAGTCCTGGGCCAGCTCACACTCCCGGGGATAGCAGGACTTGTCAAACATGGCCTCTATCAAAGCACATCGGCTTCGATGGTGCGGAAACCTGCCGTTCTCGCCATGCAGAGGGGGGCTGGGCTTCACCCACTGTATTCCCCAGGGATAACTGACCACTTTTCTTGTTTCTCCACAGCCACAGCAGCTGCGAGTGCAAAGCTCATCACCCCGCTCAGGACATCCTCCCACACCCGGGCACTCAGCAGGCAGTCCCAGAACCAGGAGGACTACCAGCGGCAGCACCTGGGGCTCCTGAGAAGGCAGGTCCGCATCCTAGAGAACTGGGTGCATGAAAACCTGCAGCTGTGGTGGGAGAGCTGGTGGGAGCTGCTTGCCCAGGGCCGTGCCACCTGTGACTCCCTGCAGACCCTGGTGCAGAGATTGGTGCCTCCTGCCACTCCAGCCCCTGCTGCTGCCCCAGCTATTGCTCCTCCTCCCACTCCTGCTCCCCCTCCTACCTCTTCCTCTCTCCACCCATCCCTCCCCCATACCCGCTCCCCCCCCCCTCCCGGGGATGCCACAGCCCCCGCACCCGCAGTGCTGGGAGACACATTGACCATCAAGATCCCCAACCCTGAGCTTCTCCTCCCGCATCCTCCTCTTGCCTCCCCCTTCCAGCTCCCTTCTCCCAAGTTTACCCCTCCCCTCTCCCACCCTCTCACCTCCCTTCTCCCACCCTCATTCCTCCCCACCCCAGTTATGTTCAATAAACAGAGTTTGTTTTTGGCAATACATGTGTGTTTATTTTACATCAGGAAGGGGGATTAGGGAAGGGAAAGTGGAAGAATGCGAGGGTGGAATAAGGCACAAGGCCCCAGTGGGGCACACCAGGGAGACTTCACTCCTCCATCTGGAAGCTCTCCCGTAGAGTCTCCCAGATACCGACAGCCCCCTGCTGGGCCTCCATGCAGGGCTGCACATACGTGCCAGCCAAGTGGTCGGCCTCTGCCATCCAGGCTGGCAGGAAAGCCTCCCCCTTTCTTTCACACCAATTGTGCAGCACACTGCCACCACATGTGGAATATTCCTCTCAGAGTGGCCCAGGCGAGTGAGGAGGCATCTAAATCAGGAGTTCAGCCAGCTGAAGGCACCCTCCACCACGATGCGGACCTTCCTGAGCCTGGCATTTAAGGCCTGTTGGGAAGGGTTGAGGTATCCCATGTAGGGCTTCATGAGCCAGGGTTGTAGTGGATAGGCTGCATCCCCCACCAGGCACACTGGCATGTCTATGTCCCCAACCCTGATGTGCCAGTCGGGGAAGAAAGTCCTGGCGTGCAGCCTCTGGCACACGAGGAGTTGCAGTACACTCACGTGTCATGTGCTTTGCTGGACCAGCCCACGTTAATGTCCAGGAAGTGGCCCCAGTGGTCAGACACAGCCTGCAGGATGACCGAGAAGTATCTCTTCCAGTTTATGTACAGGGAGCCCTGCTGGTCTGGGACACGGATGGAGATGTGCGTCCCATCAATTGCCCCCCCACACACACACACAGTTGAGGAAGTCCAGGGCGCCAAAGCCCTAGATGACCGTGTCCATATCAGTGAGGCAGTTGACTCTGCGGAGCAGCACTCTATTGATGGTCTTGACCACCTGCAGAGGGACACACAAAACCGAGAGTCACTGGGGTGCCAAGGTGGCTTACAGTGCTCCTTCCCCGCCACTGCCCCGCACCCCTCCCAAGGAGCAACCCCCCCTGCTATCCAGGCCACCGCGGGCAGTCCGTAGTGTGGCTGAGACAGAACAAACCCTCCCGGGGAGAGGACTTGTACTCCCTCCCCCTCTTTTCCCTGGGCCAGCCCATCCCCTCCTTGCCTCCTCCTCCCAGGCACAGTGGCCGGTGACTACCATACCTGCATGAGCACTGCATCGATGGTGGATCTCCCCACGCCAAACTGATTGCCAACAGATCCATAGCTATCTGAAATAACAGATGGCTTTTTCTGACAGATTGTGAGGGACTCCAAAAAGATCTCACTAAACTGAGTGATTGGGCAACACAATGGCAAATGAAATTTAATGTGAATAAGTGTAAAGTAATGCACATTGGGAAAAATAACCCTAACTATACGTACAATATGATGGGGGCTAATTTGGCTATGACAAATCAGGAAAGAGATCTTGGAGTTATCATGGATAGGTCTCTGAAAACTTCCACACAGTGTGCAGCGGTGGTCAAAAAGGCAAACAGGATGCTAGGAATTATTAAGAAAGGGATAGAAAATAAGACACAGAACATCTTACTGCCCCTGTATAAAACTATGGTACGCCCACATCTTGAATACTGTGTACAGATGTGGTCTCCTCATCTCCAAAAAGATATTTTGGCCTTGGAAAGGGTTCAGAAAAGGGCAACTAAAATGATTAGGGGTTTAGAACAGGTCCCATATGAAGAAAGGTTAAAGCGACTGGGACTTTTCAGTTTAGAAAAGAGGAGACTGAGGGGGGATATGATAGAGGTCTATAAAATCATGAGTGCTGTGGAGAGGGTGGATAAAGAAGAGTTATTTTTTAGTTCCCATAATAGAAGAACTAGAGGACACCAAATGAAATTAATGGGTAGCAGGTTTAAAATGAATAAAAGAAAGTTCTTCTTCACACAGCGTGTAGTCAACCTGTGGAACTCCTTGCCAGAGGAGGCTGTGAAGGCTAGGACTATAACAGAGTTTAAAGAGAAGCTAGATAATTTCATGGAGGTTAGGTCCATAAAAGGCTATTAGCCAGAGGATAGAAATGGTGTCCCTGACTTCTGTTTGTCAGAGGCTGGAGAAGGATGGCAGGAGATAAATTGCTTGATCATTGTCTTCGGTCCACCCTCTCTGGGGCACCTGGTGCTGGTCACTGTCGGCAGACAGGCTACAGGAATAGATGGACCTTTGGTTTGACCCTGTACGGCTGTTCTTATGTTCTTATGACAGAGGTAAAACTCATTCCACAAGGAATAAGGCCTTTGCGGAAAAAGCTTTTTCGGAAAAGGGTGTGTATGGGGATGCAGAATAGGAAGTTTTGTTGAAAAAAGAGACCTCCAGGAAATACCACAGGTGCCCTGCTGGCCACTCCATCCACACTCATCACAACTTTATGGTTTCTGTTCCTTGGCAGCTCTTAAAACTGCAGACACAGGGGACAGGGCTTGTGGCAGGAAGCTGGCCTTCAGAGCTTCCAGCCCCAGTGCTGCTGCCAGTGCCTAACATCTAGGCACCATATCCTGGCTACAGACCCCATAAGAACCCCCTTCCCATCTCAGACAGCATGCACAGGGCTCCCAGAAGCCTGCCAGGGGCCACAGGAGGCGTGAACCATCCTGGTCTGAGGTGGACATCCTGGTCCTCCTGGAGGTATGGGGCAATGAGGAGAAACTACAGGATCTCCGCTCCAGACACAGGACTGTGGACATATATAGCCAGATGGCTGAGCGCCTGGCCACAAAGAGCTATACCAGGACCCTCAAACAGGTCCGCAGTAAAATAAAGGTGCTCTGCCAAGCCTATGCCATGGTGAGGGAGCACAGCTCATGCTCTGGGGTAGGACCCCACTCCTGCCTCTATTTTGATGACCTACATCACATCCTGGGGGGTGGTGCTGCCCATTCTCCACCCCTATGCTGGATTTGCGGCTGGAGACGCCTGTCGTCACCTGCCTGGGGGTCTTAGCCTAGGAGGAGGAAAATGAGGAGGAGGAGGAAACTGCCAGTACATTGACCACCATCACTCTTGAGACGATATCCCAGGGCCTGGATGACTCCCAGGCATCCTCCAAGGCCAGGGAGGGATCATCAGGTGAGTGCTCTTAGTTTTTCACACTCACAGGGAGGGAGTGGCGGGCGCTGAGGGGCTGTGGTGCGATCGTCGGTTGGCTTTCTCGGCCAGGACATCGAGCTGCAGTCCATGCATGTAGATGCATGTGCAGCACCAGTCTGTGCCACACATTCCCAGAGGGCAGCAAGGAAGCACCCCTGGGCTCCTGTTCACAGGGTCTGGAGAGGCCACCCACACTCCTGAACCCCGGGGGGCAGGGGAAGGAGGCTGGGGACAAGAGCACACAAGCGCATGCACATAGACTCTGGAGTGCTGCACATGGCACTCGGACACACCTGCATGCTCAAGGCAGGACCCACTCCCGGGGACAGCGCTGCCAGATGCAGGTGTGTGTGCAGCCCTGATGGAAGCCCAACTTGCATGAGGCTCCTCTTCCAACCAATGGATCACAGTGTGGCCTGCCATTTCCCTTGCCTGCTTGTCCGTGGGACATGGGGGGGAGCAGGAAGCATGGTCCCCTGGGTCCTGCATCTGGAACGGAGATCCTGGAGTTTCTCCTCATCGCCCCACACCTCCAGGAGGGCCAGGATCTCCACCCTAGACCAGGATGTTTCCTTCCTCATTTGAAGTTTTGGAGCCACTTCTGGTCATCCCTCTGCTCCATCGCCAGCCGGTCCCACCAGTTGGAACTGGTGCCCAGCCTCCACCGTGGAGTGCAGTTGCAAGAGCATCGCTCCCACACACAGGCAAAGGGTCTCAAAGATGAGCTCAGGGTTGAGTTAATGCGGGGCCATGAAGGCAGCCTGCAAAAACTGGTGTTTAGCATGCCTAGAGACAGCCCTGGCTCCATGGCAAAGAGTGCTGTGGTGTCCTGAAGCAGGGCAACCAGAGCAAGTGGAGGAAATGCTTTGCTGTCCCTTGGAGAGGTAAGCAAGCAGGAGAAGAACATGAGAAACAGCTGTCCAGGGGGGTCTCTTTAAGCATGCGCCTCAGATAGGTTAGGCAGCAGCTGCAGGAAGGATCTGCTGACCTAATGCCCTGCCTGAACTGGTTCTGGGTGGCTTTAAGTGCGACATCGTGTCCAATCAGTGTGAACACTCGCTTTCTAAATAACACATTGCTATTTTGTTGCGCTTTTTGCGTGCAGACGCTCTATTTTGAAACAAGCTCTTCCGGAAGATATCTTTATGTGGATCCTATCCTGGTGTATCTGAGCACTTCTTTCCTTCCCTCCCTCCAGCTATTTATTGGTTTGTTTTTTCTTTTTCTTTCTGTGCATTTATGCTACACTGTGACGTCCCAGCTCCTTCCCACCTTCAGATGGTCCCCATACAAGTAATTTTATAATTGTTGTGTTTCGTTTTTCCCATTGGTTTTCATGCTCCTTTACTGCTGTTTGTTTGGGCTGTCTCTCTGGATTTGAGAGGAGGTTCCCATTTACCATTTATTTTTCTGAGTGGAACCAATTCAGAGACCAAGATTTGGTGTATGTTATGCTGGCACATCACTTCATGGAGTGCTGTCCCCATCAAATAGCAAGAAACTCATTAGCTTTCAGCTCGGAAGTGGGTTCTATATTACTGGTTCATTTTTATTTCAGCAGATGCTAAACTTCTGGGTGTGAGTTTTTTCCTAGAAAAGCGACATGGAACTAAAACAAACAAATGTGACCCAGACATGCCTTTGCTGTGGCAAAGCATCCCGTGGAGTGGAGGCCAGGACTGCCATGGGGGAAGGGACTGAAACGGGGGATTGAATTTGTCTTTTTTCAATCACAGGACACTTGTACAGAGGGGACAAAAGCAACAAATTGCACAAGGGATTCTGCCAACATTCCCAAGCTGAGACACGGGGGCTAGCCCATCTCTCCTGCTATGAGCTGGCTTGCCAAGTTTCCTCAGAGGAGCCCTGTGATACCCTCTTCTTTGCAGTAAACAACGCTGCCAATTTCTAAAGTGAATCTGATTGAATGTGGTTACATGGGGCTTGTGGCAAAGCCTTGCTTCTTGTGTTATGAGCTGCATTCGAGTGTTAACAGTGAGCAATCCATTCTCTATCTTCCGCAAGGCAACATTGTCTGGGCCCTATCCCATGCAGGAACCCACCTCACCTTCAAGGCGCCCCTTAACTCTTCCGCCCCGGGGCACCTGGCTGTTGGCTGCCCCATTTCAGGAGGGACTTGAACCCACCACCCTGCTTTCCCCAGGCAAGCAGGAGCCAGGAAGAACTGGGTTTCATTTCCTGCTCCTAGAAACATAGAATCCTAGGGCTGGAAGAGACCTCAGGAGTCCGAGTCCAGCACCCGGCACAAAGTAGGACCAATCCCACCTAAAACAACCCAGCCAGGGCTTTGTCAAGCTGAGACTTAAAAACCTACTGAATTTCTGTGTGCCTCCATGTAGTGGGAGAGTCTGGTGATCAGCTGGCCTAGTGGTCAACATATGGCTTTACATTTCTGCTGATTCTCTCTGTGGGGAAGACTTCAACCTCCCCTTTATGCTCCGATGGCTCCCCCAGAGCTCAGCACTACAAAGGAGCGGAAGGAAGGTCGGGACAAGGTAGGGTGGCCCAGATCCATCCATTCCACCAGACCCCAAGCCAGGGCTTTAGGGGGACTCTCGGTGTTCACCCCAGCTACGGAGTTACCCCAAATTACATTACCCGTGATTCACACCCTACTGTTCCAGAATGCCTGCATTTGGAGCATGAGTTTAGCAGACTCTCCCCAGTCTCTGTGTCCAGTTCAGTGAGTCAATCTCTCTCTCAAGGTTTTCAGCTTCAGAGAAGGGAGAGCCCAAACCCCTGCTGCTAGAGCAGCCTTCACAGACCTGTTATTGCTCCCTGTGCTGCTTTCACACTGTCTTCCTGTGCCATGTATGGGTCTTTCCCATCCCCTCACCCTGGCCTACCAATAGTCTATGCAGCCTCATTTTGCACTTCCTCCCTGACCTCGCTGCATCCTCTGCTCATCTTTGCACCCACTGCTCCATGCCTGAATATCCGGATGGGAACTTGCCTTTAGCCTTGCAAGTCTTTCCCTGTAAACTGTAGGAGAGGCCTGGTCCCTGGCTACCTTTCCCTGACCAGAGTTGCACAAGCAGCTGTGGTGTTCACCCTTGAGCATATTTGCCTGTGTGGATTTAATGTTGCCTGTTAAATACCAAGGAAAAAAGGAAAAGTGAAGGCTCCGTTGTTTCACAGAGGATGCAGCTGAGACACGCTCCTGAAACCAGAGAGCAGCCATAGAATTAGGAGGTGCACAGCTAGTGGTAGAGGGAAGAGCTGCAAATCATTAAACAAACAGCCCAAATGGCTCCCTAACCCTCCTTTTCTCTCTCTCTCTCTCATCCTCTCCTCTCTGCAGTTTGTCCATGTCCTGCCTGGCTGTCTCTCCCTGGCTCCGTGTGCCTCTGCCTCCCTCTCCCTCCTCCAGTCTGTGGCGTTGCCTGTGACAAGGAACCTTTGGAGAAAGATGAATTGAAATGACACGCGAGCTCCAGCGTGACTACTGGGCTGATGCATGGGGAGCCGTCACTCGCTTCCTGTGGTGAGCAATACAGATGAGATAATGACCTCCCATGCAAAGGGGCCAAGGACGCTTGAAGGTCACAGCAGCTGAAGCCAAGAGAGAAGAAAAAAAGGAGGGAAATATTTTTCCCTCTTTTCTCTATCCCATCTTTTTCATTTTCTCTCTCATGCTTTTTCTTCCGGTCCTGGAACACCCGGTGCATTTAGAAAGCAGGTGTGTAGTGTGCCTCTAGATGCCACACTGTCCCCCCTCTCCCTCCTTGCTGGATATAGCAGCTCAGACATTCTCTCACAGCCTCCAGCCACCTCATTCTTGGAAGAGCGTTGAAGACATGACTAGACACTTCTAGCTCCAGCTCCCAGGAATGTGGGCTGGCAGCCAGCCTTCAGTGGATTTGCATGGCCTATCAGGCAGGTTGAAGTGGGGAGAGAGGCTCCTTTAGCAAAGCTTTGCAAATGTGTCACAATGCCAGGGCTGTAAGTCCCACCACTCTAGTCCACTGGTGTTTTACCATTTAAGGGACCCACGTTGCCATTCTCTGCATTTCCTTCGGATTTTAAGCTTCTTTGGTGTTCCTTTGGGCATCATCCCCTTTAGGGCCATAAGGCATGCCAGTCAGTGGGAATTTAGCCATTGACTTTAATGGGCACTGGATCACCCCTGAATGCAGCCCACTGGAATAATTCTTTCGTTAATGCTCATACTATGCATTTAAGATGCAAAGGGCTACGATGTAGGGGCCAAATGTTGAGAGGCTGCAGACCCCATTGGGCCAAATTCTGAAGACCTGATAGTGCCTGCCCAGAACTTACTCAAATTCCACTGTATTGTTGGGGAGTTTCAGCATAAGGACACAAAAAAATGAGTGACACCTTTAGGATTTGGTTCTCAGATTAACTAAGTGTAAGGGATAAGAAAGGTCAGGGGATCTGGCTCATCTTGCACAGTGCCTGCAAATATCCTGGGAATGGCTGCCAAGGAGGACTGTACTAGAGAGACTGTTAGGAAGTAGTCCAGGGCAGGGAGTTGTACTCGGAGAGCTCAGCATGTTTCTGTAGGATTCCCTGAAGAACTACTGGTGAACTACTCCACTGCTGTCAGGCTCATGGGTTGGGATGCAGTGGGGAAGGTGGGTCAGGTCCCTTACCCCATCCTTATCAACCCCATCTGGAGAACTACACCCATTACTAGTGGCACTGGCCGCTAGGCCGCACTGCCCTTCAGGAGAAGGGCATTGTTATGGATTCTGGCCACTAATCCTGACAGTTCTGCAGAGAAAGAGCATTGTTATGACCCTGTGACTCTGGCTGTTAGGCCACGCCACCCTGTGGGAGGAGGACATTGTTATGGACTCTGGCCCCTAGGCCTGACTGTCCTTCAGAGAAGGGGCACTGTTATTGATTCTATGACTGTGGTCGCTAGGCCCTGCTGCCCTTCAAAAAGAAGACATTGCCAGTGACTCTGGCTGCTAGGCCACACTGCTCTGTAGGAAGGGAGTGTTGTAATTGACTCTGGCTGCTACATCATGCTCCCTGCATGAAGAAGGCAGGGTTATTGACTGGCTATTGGGCCTGACTGCCCTGTGGGAGAAGGACATTGTTATTGACTGAAGCTGCAGCTCTTATGGCCTGGGACAAGTAACAGTACTGTTGAGAGCAGCCGAGAGTACTGTCGAGAGCCCCTTGCCTGAACTGGTACACACGTGGGGTGGAGCACCCCTGAAGGGCCTGAGAGCTGGGTGAGTGTGCTTACGCCATGACAGTAAGGGAACTTTGGCAGGCAGGCTTTGAACTGAGCACATAGACCACAATAGCCAGTGCACATTTTAACTGCTGTAGATATAAACACATACCCCTTCCCCAACCTTTGATTTCTTGGATAGCCTGTACAGTGATACTGGTTTAGGTCTTGTGTCAAACCACTGACCTAATTCAGCTTTAGCAAAGATTCATAGGCCAGCCCCATCCTAGATGAATAATAACTGGGGTTTGGGGAGAGAGTCCAAGAGTGGGTGGTAGATTTTTTTTCCCCTTTTAAGAATCCCTTTTAAGGATTGAGGTAGTTGCTGTAGTAACTGACAGCAGGCCTCGGCTGGGGCACATGGAAGGGGTAATAAGTGCAAAGGCACCACTGGAAAACCATTCCATGAATTTGAGGCAGGGAAACCAGAGAAGCTGTGAAAACCCTTAGCATGTTCTATCAGCCTTATTCACACATAATCAGATGGGAAAAGCCCAAAAGACCATGAGGCAGGTAATTAAGAAAAGAGGGGAAGTTTCCAAAGTTTTGAATTATTTTTTTATCAGCTGTTCACCCTTGGTTCAGCCATATTTATATATTTTCTTGTTTTATTTGTTCATTTATTTAGGGTTACAGTTTCCTTCTCGCTATACAACATGATGCTGATGAACTGACTGTTTAATCCACACTAATTATTAAGCCCATGACTGTTGCTATGAGTGCTAGGCAAAGGATAGTGCCCAGATAATAAGGCAGCAGCCTTCCTTGGTAGAGTAAGAATGGGCTTGTGGGCAAGGTTCTAAGCTGGATTTCAGCAAATGAGTATTCTGTTCTCAGCTCTGTTATTGGCCTCCAAAATGACCTTTGGCAAATCACCAAATCGAACTGCACCACCATTGTCCCTCTGAAATAAGAGAATGTGAGTTTCAATTTCTATGGAAGTCTAAATCAGAATTACCTATATGTCCAGGGGATAAAAGAAGATGTGGGTGATGGTGGCTTAGACACCTATGATTTACTGAGTCTCACCTCTGGCCCAAATAGGTATTGTTACCCCAGTGGCTAATGCACAGAATTCCACTTTTCAGTAACTACTCTTCTTCTGGTCCCAAAAATCTCTCTCCTCAAAGGAAGTAACCAAGTTGGCAATGGTGTTTGCAGAACTAAGATTTTATTCTGAGCTAATAGGATCCCAACACAAGATAATGGCTGACATCCATGCTTAAAGCCATGTCCTCCAGAGAAACAGCAGGGACAACCTCCTGTGACCTGAAATTTGAGAATGATTGTGTTAAAGAAAAGAACTGTTTACTCTGGGCCTCTTCACTTTTATGTATTGGTTTGGGGTCTTTCTCTTATTCTTGGGTCCAGATGATGGAGAATTATGTATTCCTAAGGGATCTGTCTTCTTCTTACAAATGGAACATCAGAGGCCTCAGTACTGCTGAGACTGCTGATGCCGGTAGACCACCACCACTGGAAGTAAGGGGAAGAAGTGACCCAGGGAATGGGACGGCTATAAAGAGAAACAGAGACTAAAAACAGAAGTATGGGTACCACAGGGCCCTGAAGGCAAGGGCTGCCCCCTTGACTAGGGGACAAACTGGCGGCTTTCTTCACTTGAACTGTAACTACCCCTTTAATTGTTTGCCTTGAACCTGATACCACACAGCAGGGTGTATCCCCTGTGACACCACCTAGAACTCCCTCAGATCCACAGTGAGGTATAAAGATCTTGTGCAAAAGGGTTTTTTTGCGCAAAATGGACCCGTCCACACTGCTTGTTTTTGCGCAAAAACCTCTTGCACAAAAAGTATCCACAGAGAATATGCAAATGACAGTGCGACAAATGCTAATGAATGATTCACTAGCATAAGAATATAAGAATGGCTGTACTGGGTCAGATCAAAGGTCTGTCTAGCCCAGTAGCCTGTCTGCCGACAGTGGCCAGCTCCAAGTGCCCTGGAAGGGGTGGACCAAAGACAATGATCAAGCGATTTGTCTCGTGCAATCCATCTACAGCCTCCAACGAACATAGGCCAGGGACACCATTCCTACTCCCTGCCTAATAGCCTTTTATGGACTTAACCTCCATGAATTTATCTAGCTTCTCTTTAAACTCTGTTATAGTTCTAGCCTTCATAGCCTCCTCTGGCAAGGAGTTCCACAGGTTGACTATGTGCAGTGTGAAGAAGAACTTTAGCTTATTAGTTTTAAACCTTCTACCCATACTCTCTGCTGGCAAAAGCCTGCAGTGTAGACATAGCCTGAGATGCAGCTGTCATCTCCAGATCTATAATCTAGACCTCACTTTTGCCCCAGACAGCAGTGTAAGGAGAATCCCATCTGCACTTGTCCCATCTCTCCCTCATTTTTCTCCCTTGCCTGTTTGGCTTTCCAAGGTGTGAGTGTGGCAAAGGGAAGGAGCAGGAGCTTATGCTTGTCAAAGAGCATGGAACTATCTCATTTTCCTGTACACATCGCTGAGTACAAACTGCCTCTCACTTACATACCCCTTACAGTTGCTACCCCAGTGCTGTGGGCTGGGATAAGGAAGAGCTTCAGGTTCCAGGACATCACATGTGCAGTAATATGGGGCAAAGCAGGAGTGAGAGCCTGTCCCTTCCCTTCATCACCTCAAGAGAAGAAGCATTGCAGCAAATCTTTGATTTAGAGTGATTGTACCGTTATTTACGATTACTGAGAAAGTCAATGGGCTTCATGTTCCTCAATTATCTAGGAGCTTTTGAAAATCCCACACTGACCTCCAGTGCTCAAGTTACCAGAAAATAGGGGCTAGACATGAGATGGTGAAAGGGAGAAAGAATTGAGTCTGTGAATGTGATCTGACAACAGCCCTCCCCAATACCTCACTTTCTCTGATGACAAGTTTTGCTTTAAAGTTCCCTAATCATACATACATATATTTCAAAATTTCTCACAAAAGCGCCTGTTTGCCGTATTGGTTGCCTAATCTATACAGCATCTCTCCTCTGCACCAGTGTCACACTTGTTAGAAAAGCAATGAGTCCCAAGCAGTGTTTGCCGCTGATTTGAAATTATCTATCATTCAGCCCGCTTTTCTCTACAGGGCCATCAATCTTATCACCTGTAAATGGGAGCCAAGCAGCAGAGTTCATCTCTGGCTGGAACCCTTTTGTTTTCTTTCTGCCTTGCTCTTTCTCTCCCTTGCAAAAGAATTTCTCTTTAGTTGCCCCCCTTTCTCTCTCTCTCTCTCTCTCTCTCTTTTCTTCTGTGTAAGGTGCAGGTGACTTGGCTCTGATCCTTCCAGGAGAATTGAAACTGGCCACATCAGCTCATGGCTTCACCCTTGATGGTGTCTTGTGATGTTTCAGGTCAAAGAGATTTTGGGATCTAGGCTGCTTGAACATCCCTCTTGAATCTTGTCAGTTCAATCAGGGGGAGAGCTGTTGATAGGGAGCAAAAGAGCCTGGGGATCAGGGACAATTTAGAGATTTTGTAGCAAGAGTCAGGGATCAAGTCTAACTACAGATGAACAAAAGAAACATTTATTTTATTTTAACAAAGCCAGATTAGTATTGAAAGGGATAGGATCGCTGTTCTTGGCCTTGTACATTCTGATCCCTTAGGTGTAAAAGAATGAGACTGCATTCAAAAGACTCAGAACATTTCTGGTGCAAAGTCACCAGATCAGGACTCTTAAGAGAGTTAGAAAGCAAGGTTTCATGTTAGCTTGGAGTTGCACATCAGACATAGTCAGTGGAGAGTAGGGGTGTGCACACGGTGGGGCAAGCAAGGGCATAGGTCTCCCCATTAAATGGAGCACATGGAGGTCCATAAGCACTAGGGACATGGTGGGGGCACATGCCACACTCCTCCAAAAGCAATGAAATTTGAATTCCTGAGCATGCCATGCTGAAAAATCATAGTTTTGCAGATTCCAGTTTGGATTTAGATGTTTAGCTTTTGCATTAGGCAGTCCTGCATGGGTTTGGGATAGGGGCTGAACCACAGGTTAACTTTGTGGTTATTCAGAAGCTGAGAGATTCCTGTGTTTGGCTTTGGGTACCGAAGAGTCATACGTGCATTCTGGTATTGAAAATGCTGTGTGTAGTTTTTCATAGCCCACAAAACAGATTTCTTCTCTTGAAGCTCACAGTAAAGTATTTCATATACTAAAAAAGTCTTATATTTAATTTATATATCTCTAAGGATATATTTATGTATTATATTAAACTATAAAGATATAAACACTCTAACCTACAGGTGTGTTAGCTCTGTAGTTGTGGTAGCCAATGTAGTAGCCAATACATATAAATGGAAACTTCTGCTTAATACTTTAGCTTTTATTATGTCTTTTATTTTGTTGTATAGGTGATTTTTATTTTTACATATCAAAGGTGTTATCTCATTCTCTTTGCATTCCCTGCAACTGTTTTCAATTTCACCAAGTGCCTCTTTGGCTGTTAAATGTTGACTGTCAGTACTGTAAATCGTTATAATCAGAAATGCTGAATCATTAAACTAGATACTGGAATCAACTGCTGCTGGATTTAAGATTGAATTTCTGGGAGTGCCCCTGTAAATTCTTGGGTGCTTAAAAAGCAGACGTCTACAGAAGAAATGGAGCACTTTTGATTGGAACATCTCTTTTGTAAGTAGTCCTGAATGCTTTCTGAAGTCCTTTCTCCCCTTCCCCTTTCCTATGGGTACATCTGAAACTGTGAGTTAGGGGGCTTAGCCAGAAGACCATGTCAGCTGAGTGATCATCTACCAAACTCTTTTGGTATAGAGACAATCCACCAGCCCACGGAAGTTTTTTTTTTTTTGTCATGCTTAGCCAGTTGGAACTAGACACAAAATAAAGAGATCTTTTAAGCAATGGGGCCCAGATCCTTCAAGGTATTCCTTCAGTTTCAGTGGGAGTTAGGAGCTCAAACACCTTTGAGACGCTGGGCCTGAGGGTATGTCTGCACATCAGGGCAAAAGTCAAATTAAGATACACAACTTCAGCTGAGTCAATTACATAGCTGAAGTCAAAATAGCTTAATTTGGCTCTTGTGCTGAATACACAGCAGAAAGCAGGAACACTCTTCCTTCAACTTCCCTTTCTCCTCATAAAATGAGGGTTACAGGAGTCGGAGTAACCAGCTCAACATTATTTCAAAATAAAGGCTTGCTGTATAGACACACTCTTTGTTATTTTGAAGTAATGTCAGCTCTGAAATTATGCTTCTGTGTAGACGTACCTGAGAGTTCACTGAATGCTACATAGTACCAAGGGTAAGAAGCAATTAAGAAAATGCCCTGGGTGCCACTGTAGAGCAGTTAAACACTCACCAAGTCCTGAAATTCTCTGGATATGTGGAAGGAGGTTCAAGCAGCCCCTTGCTGTGCATGTACACGCTATGGGTACCAGTAAAAGGGACATTCTTTGACAGTGGCTGGTTCTGAAGCATTTGAGATGCCCATGTTCTCCCCTTTTCTGTGGGGAAGTTTGCAATAGGCCCAACCATTCTGTGGCAAGGCACTTGGCACTTGAGTTCAGATCCACCCATCTTCTTCAATTAAACTGTGGCCTGCTTTCACTTAGAACTCCTGGTGTTCTCTCCTGATTAATAAAATGAGCTCTGGGCCCTGAGTAGTTCTGAACCATATAGAAAATTCAGATCAACACTACTGGGGATACCCAAACCCATTGTGGAGACAGTGGTGACTGGAGAATATAGCACTGGGCCAGTACTCAGGAGACATGGATTCTAGTCCAAGCCCTACCCTTAGCTTGCTGAGTAACTATAGGCAAGTCATGGGCCTGTGCCTCAGTTTCCCCATTGGTAAGATGGAGGGAATTACTGACCTCCCTGGCTAAGTGGTGGGAGGTGTGTTAGTGGAAAAACAGTAGTCTTTTATTCTGTACACACACATAACCAAAAGCTGATCTCTGCTTCAAAGAGCATACAGTCTAGCTATAGAACAAGACAACGTGTCCATATATCAGAGGTGAGGAGTCCAGGTAAACATAGCTTAGTATGAATATCTCAGCGTTCAAATGCCACCACATGATAATGGGGAGAAGCCAGTATTCCACAGAGCTAGCATCAAAACCTTAGACTGTATGGTGCTTCAGACATCCCCTAACCAACAAGCCTGCTAGCATGTTCTGCAATGGCAAGTCATCTGCTTGTTACATGTTGAGAAAGGCAGCATGCTCTTCTGGTGCCAACTGCAATGCAGCAGCCAGAGATTATACAGAGTAGTGGAGGCAGAAGGAGGAGGAGGGGAAATAACACTGAAAAAAATCCCAAATGGTTCTTCGGGTTGCCACAAACCTGGAAAATCGAAGTCAACATAACATGTTCTCCCAACATTTTTAACCAGATTTTTTTTAAACCAGGGTCCTTGAGTTCATAGCTGAGTTCAGGGCGATTCACTCCTGCCACCAGCTTCCTGTCTTTAGCAAGTAAATGCCAGCCCCCTTCCAGCAGAAAGAGATGTAAAGGGAGATTGGCAAGTGGGTTTTGCTCAGGGAAAGCAAGGTGCATCCACAGATGCTTGCCTAGCCCCATAACACCTGGCATCCCCTGGCTGAGGCTATTCCTCCATTTCCAGGAGTGCAAACCTCCCTCCTCACATCCTGTGGGAATGTCCATAGAAACCTTGTCTGCATGAGGAAATTGACTGGAATATTTATCACAGAATAAGCTATTGTGGAATAGTACCCCATGCGGACACTACTACAGAATAAAAATGACTTTATTTCAGAATAATTACTCCAAGCAGGATAGAGTATTCCTATAGGGACATACAAGAAGCTCTTACAGAATAGGTATTCTTATAGCAGAGTACGGAGGTACTCCTTTTAGAGCGCCTGTTTTATTTGCCTTTGCTAGTGATACAAGAAAGGCAAACAAAATGGAGTGTACATCTACCACCTCTAAAGATGAAAACCTGTGTCTAGTTAAATTCATACTTCTGATAGCTGGATATTCCTCTAAAATACAAACTTGGCATATAAGCAGCTCTCTCTTATGCACTGGCACCTATGAGCTCATCTAACCCTCCTGTTTCTGTATGCACAAGCGGTGCATCTAGACTGGCAAGATTTTGCACAAAAGCAGCCGCTTTTGCGCAAAAACTTGCCAGCTGTCTACACTGGCCGCTTGAATTTGCGCAAGAGCACTGACTTTGTAATGTACAAAATCAGTGCTTCTTGCGCAAATACTTTCACGCTCCCGCTCGGAAAAAACCCTCTTGCACAAGAGGGTCAGTGGGACAGGGAAGAACTGTTTTGCGCAAAAAAGCCCCGATGGCTAAAATGGCAATCGGGGCTTTCTTGCGCAAAATCGTATCTAGACTGGCCACGGATGCTTTTGCGCAAAAGCATCCTTGCCAATCTAGGCGCTCTTTTGCGGAAATACTTTTAACGGAAAAACTTTTTCATTAAAAATATTTCCACAAAATCATGCCAGTCTAGACACAGCCTATGGCTATATCTACACTACAAACTTTTTGCAGAACAAGCAATGAAAATGAAGCGTAAAATGGACACATCCACACGGCTTGTTTTTGCGCAAAAACCTCTTGCGCAAAAAGGATCGGAAGAGATTATGCAAATGACGTGAGAGAAAATGCTAATCTTCTTTAAAATCTTCTTCTGCAAAAAAACGTAGTGTAGACATAGCCCATGATTTTTAGCCCTTAATTTTCTCTCTAGAGTTATTGGAGGCCATTGAGGTAAGGGTAGAATGAAAGGGCTCAGTCCTGCCGAGTGCTGAACACTTAGGATGCATCTACACAACACCCTAAGCTCGAAATAAGATATGCAATTTGTGAAGCACAAATTGCATATCTTATTTCAAATCTATTTCAAAATAAACTTATTTGGAAATTTGGTGCATCTACACAGTTCAACAAGGTTTACTGAGATGGCAAAATATATAGTGTGAGGGGGTGGTTCCTGAGTGATTGGGAGGGGAAGGGAAGGAGGCAGGCACCTCCCAATGGCTCGGCACTCCCTCCCATTCTCTGTTTTGCGTGTTTGTTTGTCTCCTCCTGCAGGTTGAGAGCCATCAACTCCATGCTGCTGCACCTGATCATCTCAGGCTTTGCCGCCCTGGGGTTCCCAAACTGTGGAGGAGTGATCGATGGAAGCCATATTCCAATCCATGCACCATAGCATCATGCAGCCTCAAGGGCTACTTCCCAATGGTGCTGCAGGCATTGGTCAACCACCGTGGACAGTTTACTGACATTTTTGTAGAGTGGTCGGGCAGGACGTGCGACGCCTGTGTATATAGAAACTCCAGCCTCTAGGGGAATCTGCCTGGCTGGCACATTCTTCCCCCACCATGACTATGCAGCTGGGGATGTGCAGATGCCACTGTGCATCATGGGGGACATGGCCTACCACATAGACCCCAGCAGGGACCAATTTAACTCCCACCTCAGCTGGGTGAGGATGCAGATGGAGTGCGACTTCATATGCCTCAAGATGTCGTTCAGGTGCCTCCTGACCTGCCCCGACGTGAGCAAGCACTACATTCCTGAGGTCACCTTGCCATGTGGTGTCCTCCACAACATTGTGGAGAGGAATGGGGAGGACTTCCTACCTTGGTGGGGGGGCAGAGGCCAGCCACAAAGGGAGACCCTTTGAGCAGCGGCAGACAGCTGCCATCCGCCAGGCCCATCAGTTAGGGGTGCGCATCTGTGAGGCCCTGAGGGAAAGACTCTATGGCTACGTCTACACTGGCCACAATTTCCGGAAAAGGGATGCAAAGCAGGTAAGTCAGGATAGGGAAATCCGAGGGGGATTTAAATATCCCCCGCGGATTTAAATAAACATGTCCGCCGCTTTTTTTCCATCTTGGGGAAAAGCCGGAAAAAAAGTGTCTAGACTGGCACGATCCTCCGGAATAAAGCCCTTTTCCGGAGGATCTCTCATTCCTACATGTTTATTTAAATCTGCGGGGGATATTTAAATCCCCCGCGGATTTCCCTATTCTGACTTACCTGATTTGCATCGCTTTTCCGTTTTTAGGGGCCAGTGTAGACGTAGCCTTTCAGTTTAGACTCAGGATAAGCTACGCAATTTGCACTATGCAGATTGCATAGCTTATTCCGACAGAAGGGTGCTCTCTAGATGCACCCTGAGTCACATACCATCTGTGTACTTACCCAACAGAAGATTTTGCCATAGGGTCTTTCATAATTTCTAAAAAAATATCAACAACATCTAATTTTCCAGGAAGAAATTTTAACCTTTAATCATCACACTATACTACTGCTGAAGCCAACTCATGCAGGATAAATCAGATCCTGCAGGCAAGGCATTACTAGCATTACTATTCAAATATAAAAAAGAGATAGGATAGGAAACGATATAGCTTGGCAGGTTACACCAAGGCCCAGATCCACAGGCAGCAGCACAAAAGTAAGGGCAGCAATATCATGCCATGCCATCCTCATTGCTGCTGGCAGTGGCTCTGCCTTCAGAACTGGGCTTCCAGCGAGCAGTGCTATTCTCTGGCCACCCAGCTCTGAAAGCAGCACCACCATTAACAGCGGTGCAGAAGTAACAGCCACAGTACTACAACCCCTCCCCCAACTCCTTTTTGGGCCAGGACCCCTACAATTACAACACCATGACATTTCAGATTTAAACATCTAAAATGATGAGATTTACTCATTTTAAAATCTTATGGCTGTGAAATTGACCAAAATGGACTGTGAATTTGGTTATAAGCTCTCTTTTGGGAAAGCAGCAGCCACCTAGCGGCTTTGGGGCAGAAAATGAGATTGACTGATAAGCTGTTTCCTTCTGTTAGGAAGCCTCCGCCGATGTAAATCAGCATAGATCTACTGAAGTCCTTTGCTGACCGCTGCTGACTCACACCAGCAGAGACATTTCATTAGCAGGCCAGAGCTGTGTAACGTAGCAATGATTCTCTTTTGAATTTGTCTCTAGCTGGACTCCCCACTTCCACATCCACAGATTCACATCCACATCCCAGCTCAGTGTTCCGTGCCTTGTTGTCCAGAAAATCCTTTGAGATGTAACATTATATTTCTTCCAATACAGAAGAGGAAAATCTGCAGAATGCCACAGAAAAGAGCCAATTCCACATAGGTGGAAGGTGATTTGATTTTGATCGTTGTAAACAAGGTGGAGCCCTGAAGGGCCTCATCCCTTGGACTAAGTTCAGGGGAACAATCTTCCAGCACCAGGCTGTCATTAGGAAATGCTGCCATGACACCGTCTTTGCAAAGGTTCTTCCACCATATGCCCCACACACCACTAACCGCCTCCTACATGCAAGCCACCTCCTAGAACAAAACTGACTCTGAAACCAACCAGCCAGCCTACTAGAAAATCAAACCCTACCCTAAGCACTTTCTACCCAGAAAAAGGTGACACTCCAGAGACCTCACAGTGTCCACCAGAGCCTTTGCTATTTTACAGGGAAGGTACCCAGATAGGATGGTGATGGGTGGTGGGATAAAACCCTAAGTGAAGTGTGTGTGTGTGGGTGGGTGGGTGTGTGTTCAGCTGCGTGATGGACGGAAAGACCCACACACACACCCCACCCAAGACCTGGAGATGATCTTTGGCTGTAGGACAAGTGTAACACACAGCAAATTTGATAGCCCCAGTGAGAGGATGGCTCCATGCATGGCGCTGCAGTTGCAATGTGACACCAGGGTCATCAAAGAGGAAAGGGAAGGAATCTGAGATTGGTGTGGCGATACCTAGGGTGCAGAGGGGATGCGGCGGCAGGGAAATAGCCCAGGAAAAGGCACCAAATACTCAGCTACCTGGTAGTGAACAGAATGCCCTGCACACCTGAGGCAGCTACTTGTGGGAAAAGATGCTAGAGAACCGCTTCCTTCATTTGAATGCCCCATGCCTGGTACACCCCGGCCCTTTGTGGAAAGGGTGTGGGATGAGCAAGGGAAGACTGCTTTCCCCCTCACCGCCCATTCCCCAGCTGCGGCCTGACTCCACAGAGCTCATTCTTTCACAAGGTTAGTTTGCAGCATTGCTGCAGGGGAGAGGCAGGGATTGGCAGGACAGCTTCTGTTCCATGGCAGGCCTCCTTAAAGAGATCTGGCTCCACTCGTCAGAGCACATCACACACACACACACACACACACACACAGATGACAGACCGTCCCAGAGAGAGGGTAAGTCTCTGCAATCATGGGCTTGCTGCCCCCTCCCCAGCACAGGCCATTGTCTCCTGTGGCAGCCTTCTCTCCCTCTCCTCTCAATCCTGGCAAACTCCCCCGGCCCTCCTCCTGCAGCCAGCCTCTCTCATAATAGCATCCTTTTCATGGAGACAAATTGTCCAGCCGGGGGCCGCACCTGAGGGCTTTCACCCTTTAACAAATAGCCTTTTAATTTTCTGCCAGAAGGGCATGGAAAGCGGGGAGGGGTGGGGGAGGTAGAGGCAAGAGAATCAATCACGCATCCATCTTCATCATTGCTGCCGGGGGACCATTTTCACTGGCTGAATGCCCTTGGGGGAGGTGGGGGTGAAAAAAAGACAAGAGATTGGGTGAGGGGTAGGCAGTGGGGAGGGGGAAGCCCAGCCATAGGGGAGTCACCTCCAAAATCCATGTGGAAAACTAGCGCTCAAGCTGATAAATAGCCTTGTGGTATAATAACAGCAGCCTTTAGCCTGGAGAGGAAAATAAGAGTCATTTTCCAGTTTGCTCTTTTCTAAAAGATATTAGGCCAGATTCTCAGCTGGTGTAACACTAACGTCATTGGCACTCCACTCATTTACACCAGCTGAGGAACTGACACTGTTGGGAAGTTTACTGGGAAAATTTGTATCACCTCTCTCCCCCACCCACTACATTGAAACATAAGCCAATATCTCTCAGCTAAAATTAAACCCAAGAGGAATCTGGAAAAAAAAACCAACACTCTTCCCTATTCCAGGACAGAAGCACAGCCCTGCTAAATTCTACCCAGGAGCTCTCACTAGCAAGATGGAGAGAGAGAAGGATTTTTTTAAACATCCTTGTTTTCTAGAATCTCCTAAGAAGGAGAGATGCTCTGAGAACTTACAGAGTTGAAAGTTGTCAGAATGGCCAGCAATGGCTAGGCAGATGGAGGGCCTGAGGTGAAGAGAGCAGCACAAATATATGTGCAATATAAATGCAGAGTTGGACAGGTAGAGACAAGCAAGAAAATATGGAGAGAAAAAATACCAAATTGCTTTTAAAACCCAGCTCCTTCATTCCTTTCGGAGAAGAGAGACCTGGCAATGGTATTGGCTCTGACTGGGATCTGTCTCCTTCCTGAATGAAAATAAGCAAGAAGGTTAATTAGATGTTTGCATCCAATTTACGTCTTGTTTGTGAAACCAGCATTTCAGCTGTAACCCAGGCTGGAAGCCCCCTGTCCTCTCTCTCTTGCTAAATTTATTTCACAGCTTTGTAGAACTGGTTAACCCAGGTCAAAACTCTCTTATTATCATTTTATCACTGCCTTTTATTCTATAATTACAATGCTGCTCCCTTTAAAAAAAAAAAGCTCTTTCTTCTTCCCAGTCCACACCTGCTTCCTTGCCAGAATCAGGAAATTTGTGGGCTCCCCTCTACAATTTGTTGGGACCTGGAAAAATTTGTCTCTGGCTTTAAAAGATGCTGACCTGGGATTTCATACTCTGTGCCACCCACATACCTCAGGACCTATAGCAATCTTGCCCAATATGCTTTTTTCCTGAGATGTGACTCATAGAGCCCAAGTCTGGGGTATAGGAGCCCCCAGGCTCAACCCAGGGCCTGAATCCTGTGTAAATCAGAAGTCAATGGAGTAAAGCTAGGATAAATGAAAGGAGGATCAGGCCTAGGGTATGCTCATGCCTTTCCGCCTGCTTGTGTGCACTCTGGGATAGCACAAAGGTTCTGGCTCCCTACAGATGTTGGCACACCCAGTAGCTATAATGCCTTCTGGCTGAGATTTTTTTCAAAGCTGCCTGATGGATTTGGACATCCAGGTCCCATGTAAAATTAATGAGGCTTGGGAAGCCAACTCTAGGCAGCTTTATAAGTCCTGTCTTTCTGTAGCCCCTATATTCCAAGAACCACACATCACTCTTTACACATGCTGATGGATCAAACCTCTCACCCTTCCTCTGAAGCATGGCGCCCACCTTTTGCAAATGGGGAAACAGAGGCATGGGACATAGAAGTGATTTTGCTCAAAGTTACCAACCTATCAGCTGCAGTCAGGACTCCCTCTACCTGCATGCTACTAAACGCTGTTCCCTTTTTTGCACAGGACAGGAAAGGAAGGAGTTTCCTGGATCTCTGTGAGAGCCTCCACAGTCTCCCACTGCCATTCCCAATGGTGCAAAGCAAAAGCAAAAAGGCACCAAATCAAACTGAGGTGTTTACACTCATCTGAAATAAGTGGTTGCATTAGATGTTAGGTGGGCCCAGCATTGGAACTGGGATATCATTGCCAGGAACACCCTAGGTATCCAGCAGCCAGAATTGCTGTGTCTTTTGCTAAGAGAGATGATGTTGCATTGATTCTGCATTGCTGGGTTATAAATTACTTCCACATGAGAAGGCATCAGTTTTACATAAGTCTGGTGCTGCTGACCCCACAGTAGAAGTGCGCTGTTCACCAGGACCCTTTACTTCTTCCTGCCTTCATCACATCCCTGTGAACCAGCAACCCTTGCTGTAGAGGGCTGGTCACAGTTCCACCTCCATCTGCTATGAAGGCGCCCTTTCTTGTCTTTTCCCTTCTCCCAGGGGCAATCTTCCCAGCACTCCCAGCCACTGTGTCCAAAGAGTCCGGGATTTGACTTCTGATTCTTCTCCTTCCCTCTCCCCCATCCCACTGCCCACCTCCTCTTCACTTTTGCTTACACTGAGATTGACTGATGCACACAGAGAGCCCTGAACACTAAGCTGTTCTGGGCCATGTGGAAAATCATGGCTCATGCCAACTGGGAATACCCAAATCCATTAGGGCAGCAATGTTTCCTAGTGGTCTGGCAATCAGAAACCTGCACTCTATTCCTGGTTCTGCCACTCACTTATTGACTGACTTTGAGCAAGTCATGTGTCCCCCTCTGTGCCTCAATTTCCCCATCTGTATAATACGGATAATAACACTGGCCTCTGTTTGACAGCTGCATATGAAAAGCACTAGATGGCTATGTCAACACTGCAATGCTACTTCAGGATACCAGAGTATCCCAAAATAGCTATTCCATGGCTGCACAACAAGCCCGTTATTTTGGGCTCACAAAACCGATGTGCCTGTAAACCTCATTCCATGAGGAGTAAGGGACGTTTGGGAAGAGGGCTTTATTTTGAAATTTAGCACTGTGGAGACAGCGCCAAATGACGAAATAAGCTGTTTCAAAATAAGGTTGAAATAAGATACACCATTTGCGTAGCTCAAATTGCATATCTTATTTTGAACTGCAGTGCAGGGTAGACATAGCCTGTAAGAGCTGCTGTGTATTATTGCTCCTAATATAAGAAAGGTTGGGCTCACTGCCCCCAAACTGTTCAACCAGCTGTAGATAGAGCCACTGGCATGTAATTAAATCCTCACCTACCAAGCACATGGCATTGCACAGGCAGGCATGATACCAGCTTCCCACACAGCCCACTTCCTGTGCTGGGTCCTCACGCAGCTCTTTAATAAACATCAGTGTTTATTAAACAGCCACATCTTCCCCACTTCCCAGTCCTGGGCTCTCCACATACCACTGTGCTGTGGTCCCTCAGCCCTGTCAAACCCCGACTTCTGTCCCAGTCCTCAGCCTTGCAATGTACTCTCAGTCATTCAAGTTATGTGGGCAAATGACCACAGAAGGAGGCTTCTGAGTGGCATAGTCAGGAACTTGTGTGTTAACCTATTTCTTTTCACACCGACCACATCAGCTTTCAGGGTTTGTTTCTTTGCCAGTCAGAAACTAAGCAATCAGGGCCCCGCAAGCTTTCAGTCAGGTGACTTTGGATGCACTAGTTCTGGAAGCAAGTACACGATGTAATAAGGGTGTGTGAGTGGGCAGGAATACCTGGGTGTGTACTTTGCAGTTGCTCTAGCTGACCTGAGGAGGTGCTATAAGCTAAGGGCCATGCATATTGGAAAAGCAATTGACTGCACTGTGTAGGAGAGTTTGAAGAAGCACCAGAGGGAAAGGGGGATGTAGGGCAGGCAGGGGTAGGGAGTTGGGAGAGAAGCATCTGTGTAAAGAAACAGTGGGATTGCTGCATCCCTGTTGGTCTCTGGACTCAGAGGTGTGTCATGTGCATTGGGAATCAAAAGAGTTAATAATATGGTGCAGGTACATAAATGTTACAGCCTCTGGTGACTTCTTGGATTAACAGAGTCCTGTATACAGGAGGACACAGCCAGGAACTAAGGCTTGGTTGACACTACCAGTTTATGCTATTATATCTACATTTCTCAGGATGGCAGGCTCCTCAACACCCTAAGGCCGTGTCCAGACTCAGGGGTTTTTTCGGGAAAAGTAGCCTTTTCCCGAAAAAACTTCCCCTGCGTCCAGACTCAAGCCGCGTTCTTTTGAAATTATTTCGAAAGAACGCGGCTTTTCTTTCGATGGCGGTAAACCTCATTTCACGAGGAAGAACACCTTCTTTCGAAAGTTCCTCTTTCGAAAGAAGGCGTTCTTCAATGTAAAGAGGCCGTCTTCGAAAGAGAGCATCCAGACTCGCTAGGTGCTCTCTTTCGAAAAAGCGGATTTCTCTTTCGAAAGATCCGCCTGCAGTCTAGACGCGATCTTTCGAAAGAGGCTCTTTCGAAAGATGCTTTCGAAAGAGCCTCTTTCGAAAGAAGCCTGCAGTCTAGACATAGCCCCAGTGATGTAGTTATATCAACTTCATCCTGGTGTAGACAGTGCTATGTTGATGGGAGGGCTTATTCCATGGACACAGCTACTACCTTTTCTTGGGGAAAGAGAGTACTTATGCCAATGAGGCCTGATCCTTTGGAAGTTGATTTCAGTGGAGCTCTTCACATGGGTAAAGATTGAATGACCCAAGGAGGAAAGAAAAGCTACCCTCTCCCATTGGCAGAAAAGTGCATCTGGTCATCCTAGGAATGAAATGGGCATAGACACTGAATTTGCCTTTCTCCTCCTGAGCAGTTTTGAGAGACACTGGCAGTGCTGGTGCAGTGAGACGTTTGCATTCTACTTGAGATAGGTTCCCCAAGGACACTCATTGCCACAATGCTTCTGTACCCTGAACTAGGGCATGGGGTGCTTCCACACCCTGGGTAGAAGCGTTTTCCAGCATGCACAGGGTTTATAGTTTGGTTCATGGCTCTCAGCACCTTCCCCCACAAACAAATTCTTCCAGAACCCCTGGATCTAGATCCATTGTTGGCTTTCCTGTGCATCCTTGGATAAGTCATTTCCCCTCTTGCTCTTAAGGCACATCTGCAGGTCAAGCTCAAGGCATAAATTCCAGCTGGAAGAAATGTATCGCCACGAGTTCTGCTCAAATGAGGGAGCAAATAAATGCAGTATTAGCTTCAGACAGGATGGTGCTGCAGTGGCTAGCACCCCTTCTGGCGAAGCCTTGGTTCAAGTATACTGGCTTGTTCAGAGCGAGCATGGACACTTCTCCTCCAGCCAGGATTCATGCCTCCAGTTCATAGAGATGCCCCGAGTCCATTTGAATTGAAGGCTCTTGTGGCAGGGACTATTTGCCAATGTGCGTGCCGCTCCTAGCACAATGGGGGTGTGTCTAGACTACATGCCTCCATCAATGGAGGCATGTAGATTAGACAGATTGGCAGAGGGAAATGAAGCCACGATTTAAATAAATTTAAATTTAAATGGCTGCCATGCTCTGCCGATCAGCTGTTTGTCGGCAGAGCAGGTCAGTCTAGATGTTCCCCTGTCGACAGAAAACCCTTTTGTCGACTGCCCCGTTATGCCTCGTGGGATGCGGTTTATCGGGGCGGTCGACAAAAGGGTTTCTGTCGACAGGGGAACGTCTAGACTGACCCACTCTGCCGACAAACAGCTGATCATCAGCTGATCGTCAGAGTGTGGCAGCCATTTAAATTTAAATGAAGCTGCGATTATTTAAATCGCGGCTTCATTTCCCTCTGCCGATCTGTCTAATCTACATGCCTCTGTCGATGGAGCCGTGTAGTTTAGACACACCCTGGGTATTTAGTCTCTACCCTAGTACAAGTACAAGAGGGAATTGTTTGGCTTTCTGGCACAATGGTTTAGGGGGAGGGCAGAGTTCCATTTCTCAGCTGCTTGAGGGACATGCAAACCCTATCAGCGTGGGTTGCTATTAATAATGTAGCATTTCACAGTAATGCTTGACATACCCCTACCAGCTCCCTCTCTCAAGCTTCAACTGACTCAGTCACGGAGACAGGGAAGGGTTCATTTATAACCATATGAAGCACACCAGCATCAGCCAGGAATTTCCTTCCAGCCACAAAGAAGGAAAGCTTCATTGAGATTGGAAATAATTGCCCCGAGGCCTGGAGCAGCAACTAAGAGACTGACCTCCAGATGCCTCTCACCCCTCCATCTGATAATCCCCTTTGTGGCCAGGTTAAAGGCAATACAGGAAAAGCCACCATTTATCAATTGCTTGTACTGCATCCACCCGAGAGAGGAAGACTGCCTGCATTGCTGCAGCACACAGCCAAACAGATCCCTGAGTCGCAAGGAAACCAGCAGACCAAAGATAGTCGTATTGCTTTGATGTCCTCCTAGTAACTTTGACATGGGAAGTTTCAGAGTAGGGGCAAATTTTAACAGCACTGAGAGGGTTAATCTCAGTAGTGAAACCTCTTATTTCACATATGTATGCTGGAGCCACAGCAAGGCCTTGCTGTTGAGTGATATTAAAGCCTGCCCCTCATGCATATAAGCAAGGAGGGGGCTAATTGCTTCTTATGACACTATAATGGTAGGACTATTTACAGTAGATTAAAATCCAATTCATAATGAGGTATAATAACTTTGCAAATGCCAGGATTCGTCAAAGGGTGAGAAGCGCCACTGAGCCTCAGAGCCAAGCAGCCTTGGACTCGGGGTTCGAGGCTTGGCAATGGCAGGAACGGAGCTTGCCAAAGCTCGGATGGCTTTCTCTAGTTGGTCGTCTTCCCGTATATTAAGTAAAGAGGAGAGGGAGGGGTGATTGGCTCAGTCTTGAAATATTTGCACAGACTGAAAGGGCCACAGCAACAGCCTCAGACAGAGTGATTCACAACGTTCCCACCACAACGTGAATGGTATAAGGAACTGGAGGGTGGTTTTACAGACAACAGGTTGGGATATATGAACATCATCCACAAAATGCTCTTGAGTTCTACAGACAATATCGCTCTTCCTCCAGAGGGGATCCTGCCTCCTATGCAAAGGCCTTTAATCCTCAGAAAAATCTAAATCTGGCCACAGGATTTTTCTCTAGCTCCAGCATGCATTGCTATCAGGGCCGGATTAAGACCTTTAGAGGCCCTAAGCACTGAAAAGATTATGGTGGGCCCTCCCCCCATATGTAATTCAAAATAAAAACAATACTATACTGTAAAATAAAATTTTATTTTTTGAAAAGACAGAAACTTACATGTATGCTGAAATTAAAATAGCTTCTTTCTAGATTTTCTGATTGCAAAATTCTAGATCAGTTCATAGACGCTGACTCGACAAAGCATGTCTGCCTCCATACACAATGGGGAAAGTGAATCAAGTCTGTCCCGGCACATTGTTGTTCTCTGAGGATTTTTAATTCTTTTCAGCTGAGAAAAAGAGTGTTCTGCGGAGGTCTGATTTTTTCCATGATGACTACTTCAATGCTTTTTTTGAAATATCAAATATCTTTTTTTTTTTAAATCTCTTTTTTTTTTGTGCCCCTGTTTTGCTGGTGCCCTAAGAATGTGCTTAGTATGCCTATTGGGTACTCCAGTCCTGATTGCTATGAGGGAAACCTCATAGCACCTTGCAAGCTACACAAGATGTCCTGCAAAAGTAGCTCAGTGCAATCCCTGCAAAAAGATTGGGCATTTTGCTAAGGCATGCCGCAGTAGCCAGTCCAATCAAGAAGTGCATGCAGTTACAATACCTGATGTTACTGTGCTGAGTGTGGACAAAATCGCTACTACATATTCCAGAACAGATAAGGTACACTGTAAATGTTTCTGCCTCATCTTCAGGAAAATCACATCCTATTCAGCTAATGTTGGACATTGGCTCAGCAGTATCTATACTACCTGATTCCATCTATTTGCATTACTTTAAAGATGTTCTTCTTACTGAACCCAAACTTCACTTGGTGTGCTTTTTGAAAAACCAAATTCAAGAGGGTCAAGAGGGGTGTGATACTGTTCTTTAAGCCAGGATATTGGGCTCAAAGCCGAGGTAACTGGGTGGGACTTAGTGGCCTATTATAGGCAGGAAATCAGATCGGATCATCTGGTGGCCCTTTGTGGCCCTCAGCTCCAGCTCCTGTGATGTTACATGTCCCAGACTCCAGCTCTAGACCACTGCTGCAGTCTCCATACCTGTGTCAGTGGGGAGTCAGACCTCCTTGAAAGGAAGCAGCCACAAGGCTCCTGTGTTAGAGGAAGGCTGGTGTTGTGCTTAAGAAACGGGTCTGAGTATTAGAAGATGGGGTTCGGTTGCTTTCTGTGTCAGAAGCCTAGCTTTCTCTTGGGCAAACCTTCCCACTGTTGCACTGGGGGAAGATTTCTGAAGGAATTTACCACCCCCACCCCCAATCTAAGCTGCAGAAAATGGAGTGAAGGTGGCTTATACCTATTTAAATAAGATTTTTGTCCTATCCCCTTTCCCAGGTATTTACCTATCAGTTCAAACATGACATCCAAAGAGGCACCAAATGACCCAGAGGAAAGGCTGGAGACAGAAGGCATTGAGAGAAAATTTCTTTTCACCAAAGGTGAAATTCATCTTGTGCAAAGAAGACAGAACATGGCCTATATGCTGCTTTAAGCCCTCTTTGGGGGGCTTAAGTGATGCCTTAATGTTGACCAGTTTCACAAGGGTGAACCATACAAACCACTAAATATAAGACCAAATGGCATGAAAATCTTCAAAATATACTTACAGTTGGTCTGCAAGAGATTGATGAATGGGATATGGCAACCTTTACCTCCGGTTCACCAGGCCAAATCAAGGCCTGCATGATAGTGACTAGAAGTTGTTGCCATCCAAGATGAAAGGAAGCTAGTACTCTCAGCCCGGTTCCTAAGTGAGAACCATCCACATCACAAAGCCAGTGCCACTGACTAGTCTCCTGCTTGGTAGAATTGACTAGGCTCTGACCATGGAAGTGGAACAAGTTTAGGCATATTGCTAGTGATAGCACGGGGGTGAGGGTGGGAGCTTGTCCTGCTGTATCTGATCTATATTCTCACTTGAAATCAGGGCCCAATCTGAGGCCTTCTACCCCTCACAGAAATTACTAACGGGCATGACTCTGTTGGCTCCATAGATGGCATATACCCATAGAAGTCTCCTCAAACTGTTTCTATCTGAAAAATACCCCAGCTTGGGCTCCTGCAGACAGAGTAAAGGGAAAGAGATGAGTATGTGACTGGATCTTCCTGTCACATGCAATGATAGATCATGTTATGGTACCTGTGGAGAGACCCTGTGTTTGCAATGGAATGGAGAACAGCTAAACCACTCAGGCTGTCAGCCCCCTGATTTGAACTAGGAAGGGCCTGGTAGAAGAATCCTTTTAGTTCAGGGCCCTTTAATCTAGCATTTGCTTCCCCTTCCCTTCAACAACAACAGATAGAATCTGTTGATTTTCAGGGCACCTGCAATACTTACATGTTCTCCCAGCCTTTGCAGGAGACTGGTTCACAGGGGTATGTGTTGGCTATTGATACTGGTTGATACTGATGGGTTAACTGATTGGGAAAGACAGTAACTGGGTAGAACCCGCAATTACTCCTTCTGAGCATTTAGCCTATGGAGATCCACAGTTAGTAAATCAAAATGCATGAGAAAATAAACATATAAATCTTTGAGATGATGCAGGATGGGGGTTTCAGCCTGTTCTTTATTCCTCCTGGCATTCTCTTGTGCATGTCCTCACTGAGGCCAGGTCTACACTACACCCAGAAGGTCAGGTTAAGGTATGCAACTTCAGCTATGTAAATAACAAATCATAGAATCATAGAATCATAGAATAATAGGACTGGAAGGGACCTCGAGAGGTCATCGAGTCCAGCCCCCCGCCCTCAAGGCAGGATCAAGCTCCGTCTACACCATCCCTGACAGATGTCTATCTAACCTGTTCTTAAATATCTCCAGACAGGGAGATTCCACCACCTCCCTTGGCAATTTATTCCAATATTTGACCACCCTGACAGTTAGGAATTTTTTCCTAATGTCCAATCTAAACTTCCCCTGCTGCACTTTAAGCCCATTACTCCTTGTCCTGTCCTCAGAAACCAAGAGGAACAAATTTTCGCCTTCCTCCTTGTGACACCCTTTTAGATATTTGAAAACCGCTATCATGTCCCCCCTTAATCTTCTTTTTTCCAAACTAAACAAGCCCAGTTCATGAAGCCTGGCTTCATAGGTCATGTTCTCTAAACCTTTAATCATTCTTGTCGCTCTTCTCTGTACCCTTTCCAATTTCTCCACATCTTTCTTGAAATGTGGCGCCCAGAACTGGACACAGTACTCCAGCTGAGGCCTAACTAGTGCAGAATAGAGCGGCAGAATGACTTCACGAGTTTTGCTTACAACACACCTGTTGATACAACCTAGAATCATATTTGCTTTTTTTGCAACAGCATCACACTGTTGACTCATATTCAACTTGTGGTCCACTATGACCCCTAGATCCCTTTCCGCCATGCTCCTTCCTAGACAGTCGCTTCCCATCTTGTATGTATGGAACTGATTGTTCCTTCCTAAGTGGAGCACTTTGCATTTCTCTTTATTAAACCTCATCCTGTTTACCTCTGACCATTTCTCTAACTTGCTACGGTCATTTTGAATTATGTCTCTATCCTCCAAAGAAGTCGCAACCCCACCCAGTTTGGTATCATCTGCAAACTTAATAAGAGTACTCTCTATCCCAATATCTACATCATTGATGAAGATATTGAATAGTACGGGTCCCAAAACAGACCCTTGAGGAACTCCACTTGTTATCCCTTTCCAGCAGGATTTAGAACCGTTAACAACAACTCTCTGACTACGGTTATCCAGCCAATTATGCACCCACCTTATCGTGGCCCTATCTAAGTTATATTTGCCTAGTTTATCAATAAGAATATCATGCGAGACCGTATCAAATGCCTTACTAAAGTCTAGGTATATGACATCCACCGCTTCTCCCTTATCCACAAGGCTCGTTATCTTTTCAAAGAAAGATATCAGATTAGTTTGGCATGACTTGTTCTTCACAAACCCATGCTGGCTATTCCCTATCACTTTATTACTTTCCAAGTGTTTGCATACTATTTCCTTAATTACCTGCTCCATTATCTTCCCTGGGACAGACGTTAAACTGACCGGTCTATAATTTCCTGGGTTGTTCTTATTCCCCTTTTTATAGATGGGCACAATATTTGCCCTTTTCCAGTCTTCTGGAATCTCCCCTGTCTGCCATGATTTTTCAAAGATCATAGCTAAAGGCTCAGATACCTCCTCTATCAGCTCCTTGAGTATCCTGGGATGCATTTCATCAGGACCTGGTGACTTGCTGACATCTAACTTTCCTAAGTGATTTTTAACTTGTTCTTTGTGTATCCTATCTTCTAAACTTACCCTCTCTCTGCTTGTATTCACTACGTTAGGCACACCTCCAGACTTCTCGGTGAAGACCGAAACAAAGAAGTCATTGAGCATCTCCGCCATTTCCAAGTTCCCTGTTACTGCTTCTCCCTCCTCGCTAAGCAGTGGGCCTACCCTGTCCTTGGTCTTCCTCTTGCTTTTAATGTATTTATAAAAGGTCTTCTTGTTTCCCTTTATGCCTGTAGCTAGATGCAAAGATGCAATCAACCTAAATAACATAACTTGGGGCTGTCTCCACAGCAGCAAATCAATGGGAGAAATACCCCTGTCAACTTTCCCTAGTCCTCACGACATCAAGGAGTACCAGCATCAACAGGGCACTCTCAACATTAGATTTAACAGGGTCTTACTAGACCTGCTAAATCAGTCCCTGGAAGATCATTCACCGGAGTGTCGATCCCCTGGTGAGTGGAGACATGGCCTGAAAGTGAAATTCACTTCTGCATAGAGGGCCAGCACAAGACCCTCAAAATAGGGCTAAGTAGGATTTAAGTGATGCATGGGCCTCATCCTGTCCACTTGGTTGTGGAAGGAGCAACACCCTTACAGCAGAAGCCATTTTGCCTTAGACTGATTCCCATGGAAGGAGATAGTCTATAAATTCAGCACTCCTGAGACCATCACAATGGAAATGATTCTTTATGTGATGCAGTTGCAACATGAATATGACTCTCCCTAAACAAGGATAGGTCTATGAACCAGTACTCCCCTAGGCAGTTGCTTCTATGATGGCAGCACCTTCAGGTTCCATCTGAGATCAGAGACAGTGCTAGGCATTGTGCAAACACATAGCCCCAAAGAGTTTACAATCTAAACAGACAAAGAGTGGGTGGGGAGATGATTTGCCTCCAGTTACACAGTGGAACAGAGCCAGAAAAAGAACCCAGGCGGGCTTGTGATGAGCCTAGCACACTACCCGGTATAATTATACAACACTGCCCCTTGCTCCTATCCTATTAGAGATGCAGATCTCGCCACTGTCTGAGCAGCTGAATAACCATTTCTCCCTCACCACTGCCCTGCCTCTGGTCATGCTATGAAACTGCTGTCAAACTAAAAACAACAAAACAAAACAAAACAAACTGACAGCAATCCATTCATCAATACCTAATTCTGTCAATCACCCTGCTATACCATCAATAGCTCCATCTCGCTGCTGCCAAGTCAGACGACAAGAAAAAGATTAAATATTTCTGATTTCTCAAGAGATAATGTGTCTTTCCCTATGCAGCCAGTTCCCCAATGCCACTCATGAGTTTCTAAATTTGTTTGGGTGTCTGAGAAATATAAAGGGAGAAATATAAAAGCAACAAAGATTTTAGTTTTTTCTTTAGACATCTCAGAACAGGTTACAGAATCACTGGAATATGGGGAAGATCTATTCTAGTCTATTTCCTTGCTAGAATAGGTCTGTTCCCTAAAATTGGTCTCACACAGGCTACGTGTACACTACAAGCAGCAAAAGTTGAGTTCTGAGTTCTAGGTCAAGATTCCACAGGGCATGGTGGAGAAAAGGTGCCCAGCAGTGCTGGTGAACATAAAGGAGCTGAGGCAGGCATGCCAGAAGAAAAGGAGGCAGAAAAGATGGTCAGAGTCAGCGCTGCAAACATGTCACTTCTATGAGCAGCTGCATGGGATCCCAGGGGGGATACAACCAGTTTCCCTACCCAGTCCATGGATTCCTGTGAAAACACTCGTCAGGCAGCAGTGCGGAGGACAGTGTGGAGGAAGAGGAGCATTGTCAGCAGGTGAATGGAGCATCCAATCTCCAACAAAAGAGAAAGCCCCATCCTGTTCCTTACTGTGCCTGCCATCAAATCAAGATCAGTTGTTCCCTTAAGATCTCTGTGGTGTACCTGCTGCATAGTGGGTGCTTGGAAGCATAACTTTGGCCTTATGCATAACACAGGCCAGTTGTCTTGGACAAACACTTCTTTATGCAAAGAGATTAGGTTCTATGCTGCACAATGCATTTTCTGAAAAGTCTGCCCTTCGCTTTTTATCACAGCAGGTGCAACACTGCACACTCCATGGGGTCCAGCTCCTCCAGCTGTTTGAATATCACAGATCCGAATTCAAAACCTTAGTAGGGATGATATATTCAATGAGCAAATGCAATCCGCCTGCTTGGACAGGGAGTGATTGAGTGGAGGAAAATGCTGCAGCAGCAGATGCAAGCAGAGCGTGAGAACAAAAAAGCTAGCAGGGAATGTGATGGGAAGACATTGGAGAATGTCTTGAGGGTCATGGCAAAGTTGGTGATGTGCATGGTAGGCTCTCAGGAGAGTCAGATGCATTGAAATCCCCTCTGGCTAATGCTGACCCACATTCCCTCCTCACCAAGTTCCATAACCTCCTCTCCCAGGCACCCTAGAACATGGGGGAGGGAAGTAAAACAGCCACACACTCAACCCCCCAGGACGTATCCCAGAACAAAAGGCTGCCATTCTCATACCTGTGCAATTGCTGAACAGGTGTAATATGCTGCTTTCCCTTCTCCCCACCATCCCCGCAAAGTTCCCATCCTGAGCTCCTTTTTTGTCCCTGCTTCTTTATGTTCCCTAAATAAAAATGCATGATTTCTCAACAATATCTTTATTGCTTGTGTTGCATGGGGAGGGATGTGCAAGGTTTACAGGTGAGCACACTTAATGCAGAGGGCACCTCATTAAAAGCAACATGCATAACTGTCATATCACTGTCTGGATATTCACAAAGTTCATCTTCGAAGTCTCCCTGATTTGCAGTGCTCCTTGATGTGCTCTCTGTATTGTCCTGGTGTCTGGCTGCTCATAGTTAGTGGCTAGGCACTGTGCCTCTGCTCCCCCCACCCACACACACACACACACACACATACCCTGACATAAAATTTCCCTCCTTAACTTTCATGGATATTATAGAGCATATAGCAGGCAGTCCACAACCTACTTGTTCTGAGGTCTAATCTAGTCAATAAACTGAGAAACCTTCCCTTTAAATGTTCAAAAGCACATTTTACTACCATTTTGCAGTTGCTCAGCCTATAGCTGAACTGTTTCTTCCTGCGGTCCAGGCTTCCTCTGTACAACTTCATGAGCCATGTGAGCAAGGGGTAGGCTGGATCTCCAAGGATCACTACTGGCATTTCAATGCCCCTAATATTAATTTTCCAGTCTGGGAAAAGAGTTCCATCTTGCAGCTTCCTGAAGAGACTGGAGTTCCTTAAGATGTGCATGTCATGCACCTTTCCTGACCATCCCGTGTTGATGTAATTGAAATGGTCTGTGTTAACAACCAGCGCCTGCACCACTGTCAAGAAGTACCCCTTGCAGTACTCTTTGGCAAGGTGATCAGGTGCCAATCTACCAATGTGCATTCCATCTATCACCCCACCACATATAGGGAATCCTCTCATGGCAAAGCCATGCACCATGTGCTCCCTGTTTCCCAGAGTCACTACCCTTCATAGAAGAAGGGTATTGGTTGTCTTGGCTACTTGGATCAGAGCTTCCTCCATTGTAGATTTCTCCACTCTGAATTGATTTCCAACTCATTGGAAGCTGTCCGGTATTGGAAACTTCCACAGGGCTATTGCCTCTCTGCTCAACTGTCAGAGTGGGGCTCATTCTGGAATTGCTGTGCTTCAGGGCAGAGGAAAACAATTCACAAACTTCCATGAAAGTGGCCTTGAGCATGCGAAAGTTTTGCAGCAACTGCTGATCATTCCATAGCTGCATAAATATGAGTACATCAACACTGCACGCTTATTTTGAAATAAACTTTTCTGGAAGAAATACTCTGAAATAGCTTATTTCGAAATAGCACAGCTAAGCTACAGAGAAGCCTCAAAATTAGTTTGAGGCAGGCTGAGAATAGGATGGATGCAGAAGATCACCAATGAGGAATTACATAGGAATATGCAGCCGAAAGAGAACCTACCGCAGAAGGCTATACAACGGAAGTTACAACGATTCAGGCATATCTGCAGAATGAACAACGAGTGAAAAGTTAAGACCCTGGTATTCAGCATAATGGATGGTCTGAATAGGAGAGGCAGACCCCACAGAGAATGGGTAGATGATACAGTAGATTGGTGCTGAGCTAGTCTACAGAAACTAAGCCACTCCGCACTAAACAGGGAAAGAAGGAAGGAAATAGTGAAGGAGGCATCAGACACCAACAGGTGTTGAGCCCATGGCTGTTGATGATGATGAGGAGGAGGAGACTCCCCTAATGTGAATGTGCTACCTCGATTTAGAGCCCCAGGAGGCACTAGGAAGTAAGTACTTTGAATGGTCCTGGGGAGGAGCTATTTCAAAATAGCAGCAGTGGAGCTTCCACACTACATCTATTCCAAAATAGCTATTTCGGAATAGGCATTATTCCTCGTGTAATGAGGTTTACCAATTTAAAAATAAGCCATCCATTAGTTTGAAATTATTTTGAAATAACGGAATTGCTGTGTAGATGCTCACATTGTTATTTTGAAATAACATCAGTTATTTTGAAATAACTGGGCTGTGTAGACGCACCCTATGTGGTCTCACCAGTCTGTGCTTGTCTCACCTCACCAGAACCAGCATTCCACTGTGTCAAGAGGATCAAATGCTGCCAACATCTGCCAATCACTCATCTCAAGTGCTTTTCACAATAGTCTGTTCACAGCCTCCTCAGATTCATTGCTCCAGTGGGCCCGGATAGGCTCTGGACATACTTCAGTAGAAGGTGCAAGATGTTTGCTATGATCACCATAATACTTTGCTGCTGAAACAAGGTACATGCTTACTTTGCTAGGCATCTGCACAGATAACCAGGAAAAAAAGAGCACGAAGGGATTGCTTCCCATTGCTTTCCATCAGGGAGAGAGGGAGGAAATGAATGCATTATAGGACCCTGAAAACATGTACCCAGAATCACCTCCCACACTGTCTTGGACCCATTGAGCACTAGAAACAAAACACAGAATGTAAATTGGTGGCAAGACCTGTCAGATAGCTACACATGGCATCGCAGTCAAAAGTGATGGTAGCACCCTACTGGGGATGCACTGTGTCAAACTCCTGCATACAGTGGAAACATGTGCCTGCAGCTTTAAAAAACTGGGTGCTAAAAAATCAGCCTTAGCAAATTCAACCTTATCTCATAGCGTAAACAAGGCCTTACTGGGATTAGTGTTACAGTAAGAAGTTTTCAGATCCAGGTGGGAAATAAGGGAACATTGTCCTGGTGACTCCATAACTAGCTTAAGGAAATGCCTGCACAGAAGTGAGTCTTGCAGCCTCTGCAAGGCTAATAGTCAACTGGGATTCCATTCTCTGGTAGGTGCAAATTCCACAGTCAAGGACCACCCACAAAGAAAGCTTCCCAATGTCCCCTCTAAAAAAAATTCATCGAAAATTGCCCTTTATTCAATTTAGCTCATTATTCTTTGAACTGCCCTCAAACAATTACTCTCCCTCCTTTGGGTTTACACCCTCCAGAAACGTTTGTTATACGGGTATCATGCTCCCTTTAATCAACTCTTAAATAATGCATTGGGGGCAGATCCTCCACTGGTGTAGCTCGATAGGCTTTGAGTAAGCCACACTAATTTATACCAGTTGAAGGCCTGGTCTAGTCGTTTTTGAGCTTATAATTTGCCTTCTTGTATCAGTCCCTCAAACCTCTCAATTTTTTGTGTGGCTCTTCTTTGATCTTCTTCCCAGTTTAGTCCCAGAATTAGTGGGCATAATCTCTCCAAAATGGGAAATGCATTGGCATTGGAAAGCAAATCATTTCTAATGTCTAACATCTACCCACCATTCTTGATGAGTGCACATAAAGAGCACTGTATAGACTTATTACTTCACATTTAATTAATTAGGTGGGCTGTGTCCAACCAGCGTGGTTAAACCGGAGTGCAGGCAATACTTATGGGTAACAGTTTTCACACAGTGTAGAACCAAGACAATTGTCAATACAAAGAGGACTGAACGGCAGCATTTCTTCTGATATGAAGAGGACTTTGCCACTGAACCCCACAGATAACATAGCCATCTTCCTGAAAAGGAAACAAAAAGCCTCATTTGATTTTGTAAGGGATTAATATATTAGATTTAGATACTAGGAAATACCATGGACAGCCATGCTGCATGTACAGGCAGTCCCCGGGTTACGTACAAGATAGGGACTGTAGGTTTGTTCTTAAGTTGAATCCGTATGTAAGTCGGAACTGGCATCCAGATTCAGCCGCTTTGCTTCCTCTCCCTGGTCTGCTGGAGACCAGGGAGAGGAACGGCCCCGTTCATAACTGCGGATCCGACGTAAGTCGGATCCGCGTAACTCGGGGACTGCCTGTATAGATTGTGAAGAGTATCCCAGACAGCTCCCTGTAGTCTCTGAATGCCCAGTATCATATAGCAAAGCTGAAAAGTGCCTAGATATCAAATGATTTGGAATAGATAGATAGATAGATAGATAGATAGATAGATAGATAGATAGATAGATAGATAGATAGATAGATAGATAGATAGATAGATAGATAGATAGATAGATAGATAACAATGGTTAGTTGACATGCATCTAACACAGTGGGTCTTTGCCCATGAAAGCTTATGTGCCAATAAATCTGCTAGTCTATAAGGTGCCACAGGACTTCTTGTTGTCTATAATGGTTAATTGAGGGAGTATGGATAAGTGAAACATATATATATATGAAGGGCAGAACCTCCATGAATATAAAGCCTCCTGAGTTGATCCAAAGGAAGTTAAAGAAGAATACAACAATCCCCTTAACAGCACTTTACACTCATATCATTTCCCTCAGAAGACAGAATATATTCAGGTTATGGAGAATACAACCTTAATCAACACACGGATGTCTGTTTATTCAATATGTCCAGCCTGGTAGTGATGACACATACAGAACTGTAGCACCTCCAAGACTTCAGTGGGTTGATGGCTGATGCAACAGGTTCCAGCTTATGAAATATTTAGAGCAACACTCCTAGAATCAGACCGATACGTCACTGGTATAAAGTTTTTTGGCCACAGTCTAAGCCAATTATCTTCACGTGAAAATGATGTTCTCAAGTCATCAATATTTAAAAGGAAAACATGCCTTTTCCCTCTGTTGTTGTTTCCCATTTGAGTATATGTGGATGTGAGAGAGAATGAGTGAATCTTAAAGAAAGAGAAGGAGAGAGATGAAAAGGTAAATGAGTTGAGAGAATGGAGTTCCATCTGGATCACAGGGAGCCAATGACTACCACCCAATTGAAATTCCAACTTTGAGATAATAGGCTTTTCCTAACTAGCATTCACTTTTAACTTCAGCACTGGCTTAAACCCCATGACCTCAGGCATGAGAGACACGGAGCTCATATATGGTAAATGTTAATACTGCTTTAGCACTGTAATAGCTAAAAGGTGGATGCAAGGACTGGCACATTAACTCCTCTTTTTCATTCCTTTTACACATTTTGTGGTAATACGAATAATAAATATTTGAGCTCATGACGGTTAATGGATTGATTATGCTGGAGATGGACATCCTCTATTTATGAGCAAGCCAGTGTAAGTAGCTATCACAAAAGCTATGCCCATCTACTGTTGAAATGGCAGAGTGCTTGGCTTTGACTCAGACAGACTGCCTTCTGTTAGGTAGCCCGCACTGGGTTGACTTCGAATAAATCTTGAGATTCTTGTCAGCAGGGAGATAAACTCTGAAACAGGCTTCCAAGGAGAGGCTGTGGATTCCCCATCACTGGAGGTTTTTAAGAAGGGGGTCAGACAAACACCTGCCAGGGATGTCTGGGTGTACTTGGCCCTGCCTCAGTTCAGGGGGCTGGGCATGATGGCATCTCACGGCCCCTTCCAGCCTGACATTTCTATGACTCCATATTAGACATAAGAACTTACCACTTGTTTAAAACATGAGACTAGCAAGCCATCTTTATTGCATTGGAACAAAGAGGGAAGAGGTTATTATTTATTTGCACTATAAAAACATTTATAAACCCTTCTGTCCTAGGCACTGGACAGTCTTGTAGTCCCCATCCCAAGGAGCTTACAATTGAAATAGCAGAAGGGTAATTCTCTCCATTTTGCAGATGGGGAACTGAGGCAGAGAGATTAAGGGACTTGCCTAAGGTTGTACAGCATGGCTGTGGCAAAGCTAGGACTTAAACTCAGATCTCCTCTGTCCAATGCTGAACATTTTAATCACAAGATCATCCTCCTTTTTAAAGGACCACAATAAGAATCAGAAAGAGTTTAGCAATGAGCTATGGGGAAAAGAGAGAGACACCCAATCCTGAAGTCTACTCAATCTTTGCTCAAAAAGCCTCCAGTTCAGTCTGACCGTGTTTTCCATCAATGCAGCTGGGGCAAGGTTAGCATATAATAACTACCAGATTGCATTCATTTAGATCCTCTCACAAATAGTTTCAGGACATCTGTGGTATACGGAAGGCAGTATTGGAATTTAAACCTATCACTGTATAGCTAAGTCAATCTGGAAAGAAAGCTTAAATCAAAGTGTAATGTGATGTGCTCTCTACCTTAGGCTATGTCTAGACTGCAAGCCTCTTTCGAAAGAGGCTCTTTCGAAAGATACTTTCGAAAGAGCCTCTTTCGAAAGAGAGCGTCTAGACTGCACGCGGAACTTTCGAAAGAGCAAGCCGCTTTTTCGAAAGAAAGCATCCAGTGAGTCTGGATGCTCTCTTTCGAAGAAGCCCTATTTACATTCAAGAACGCCTTCTTTCGAAAGAAGCACTTTCGAAAGAAGGCATTCTTCCTCGTGAAATTAGGTTTACCGCCGTCGAAAGAAAAGCCGCGTTCTTTCGATTTAATTTCGAAAGAACGCGGCTGCAGTCTAGACGCAGGTGAAGTTTTTTCGGAAAAAGGCTACTTTTCCCGAAAAAAACCCTGAGTCTGGACACAGCCTTAGGGAGCAGCCGGGTTTCTCTGTTTTTGTTTTCCTATGTGTTATCATTCTGAATTCTCAAAAGTAAGGTGGCATTACATTGCAGTCTTTCCACAGGAATGTATGTGTTTATCTGATTGCTCTGTGTGCTTGATCTGAACATACCAGCGTGTACCTGGCCTCATTATAGAGGCACTGACAATCGCTCCAGAGTGAAAGTTCTGTTCACACACAGAATTGCTGTTTAGTCAGCTGTCCCAAGAAAGGTTTGAATGGCTTTGAGACATGGAGCTGTAGGAGATGGGAAGCTGGACGCCAAATGAAGTGGGTGCCTGGGTAAAAGTGGAAATGGAGGATCTAAAGTTGAGGAAAGCAAAGAACTGTTGAGAAAGGAAGTACAGGCAGTCCCCGGGTTACATGGATCTGACTTACATCGGATCCCTACTTACAAACGGGGTGAGGCAACCGCACACTAGCTGCTTCCCCCCAGCAGACCAGGGAGACGCGAAGCTAGTGCCCCCCCCCAGCAGACCAGGGAGACGTGGAGCGGCTTTTCTCAGCAGACACCTCAGCTTGAGAATAAAGGACTGAGGGAAGTGAGGTGTGGGAGAATAAAACTGAGCTCTGGAGAAATGTTTGGCTAGAGTTTCCCCTACAATATGTACCAGTTCCGACTTACATACAAATTCAACTTAAGAACAAACCTACAGTCCCTATCTTGTACGTAACCCGGGGACTGCCTGTACTTGAGTAACTTGTCATGATTCCCCTTAGTGCTTGATCATGGAGGGCACCCACATGGGAACTATTAACAAAAGATAGGGCACAAACTGGTAGCTGGACTGATATGGTATAAGTGCTGGTGTAACCCACAGCTGAGTGAGCATTACAGGTACCACTTTGGGCCTGATCTACACAAGATAGGACTCAGTTCTAGTCCATTCATAAGTCTGGATGCTCAATTAAAGCTATAGCTGCTTGTACACTTCTCCGAGGAGGTCCTCTGGTTGAAGTCTCTATAGGATGTCCATCTCCTAAGTAGGAAAAGAGTCAAGACTCCATAGCTGGAGCCAGAACACATTCATGTGCTCTCTGGATCAGGATGTGTATGTTACAGGAGGACTGTGGGAGGGACAGAAGAGAGTGCAGCCTTCCGTATGATCCAAGAAGGATGGCAGAGCTGGGCAGGGAAGCGTGTGTGCAGGAAATGTGGGGAGATAACAGAGGTTGGAAGAAAGGACAATTACATCCCCCAGGGAAGGAGAGAGGATGGCGAAACCGAGCAACTGCACATGAATGCAGTAAAATAAGTAAAATATGATGCAACTGGGTAAAGAGGGAGGGAGGATGGAGATCTTTGCCGTTCAGGATGAGTGACTGGAAAAGAAAGAGGTGTGTGTTTGCAGTTACAGGCAAGCACAGTATAACACAGGGGTCCCTCCACAAATGCACTAGCTGAGGTGTAGCGGGGTATAAGATTCTGGGAATTTGCCTCCTTAAGGATGGGATGTAACCAGCATATGCAAACTGGGGTGTGCCTGGAGCATGTTTTGGGTATAGGCATGGTGAATAGTTGTCAGTGGGAGATGGGGTGGCATTGTGTATGTATACAAATGTTATATATAGAGAGAAAGGCAGCTACTGTGTATACTGATATATGTGTCCATTGCATACCCGTGCTTACAGAATGCTCTGTGTGTGTGTGTGTGTGTGTGTGTGTGTGTGTGTGCGTGCGCGCGCCCACGTGCGTGCTCACACATTCATGCACCCTGGCCTCTGTGTGTTTGCCTTTTACTTTGCTCACTCTACTGTGACAACAGAATGCTTCTTTTCCAGCGTACCTCTTTTCCACATTGCAATCCTTTGGGGATATCAAGGGCAAGCCAGAGAAGGGTTACCTGGAGAAAAGGGTTGCTAGGCAACCAAACACCCACCACCCCCAAGCACCACAAACCCAAAACTCGTTCCAGGCCTGCAACCAGATTAGCATATTAATGAGGCTGTAATTTCCCTAGAATTGTCTGCCCGTACATGCTTGCTCACAGCACACTGGCCCAGGAGTTTGCTATGCAAATAAACTGGTTTTACAGGCTGTGGCTTAATTAACTCATCAAGTTCATCTTCCTAACAGAAAAGGCAGACTAACTGCAGATTAATGGACCTCTGTTTGCTCCTTTCTCTCTCTCTCTCTCTCTGCTTCTCTAAGCTCTTCTGCGGAATATACCTCCTCCCTTCTCTGACTCCACTCCACAGAAAATCCATTGTACAAAAGGGCTAAATTCAGAGGGGCTCGATTCTGTTTCCATCAAACATGACTTCATGAAGAATGAACTGGCTTGGGCCTAGGATGTTATAAGTACACCCTCTGACTTAAGCGGGAAGAGGAGAGGTGTTCAGGTAGAAGTTGGACTTTATGATGCTGTCTCTATAAAGTGGCCTCCTCCAAAATGGTTGTTTTTTATGGACTGGTGTGAGATTAGGCATTCTGTGTTTTTAAACCCACCATTTCTAGCTCAGCTTCAACAGTGATATTAAATCGCCAGCAGTTCTGTGTCTAGAAGAGAGGAGAAGAGAGAGAGGCATTCTCCCTGACTGTCTGATAATTAGAAATGCCTCCCACATTAAGCAACTTTCTCTAGTTCTTGATGTATGATAAAAAAAAAGATTCATGGAAATTTGCAGGGATAAATATGGTCATGACTTTGTATTCTCTGTGAACTTTCAAACTGGAAGTTTCTTTTGACATGGACTGAATTATATGTGTCTTCTCTGTAGTATATATTCTTTTCTGTGCCCTCCTCCCTCTCCACCACCATCACACACACACTCTCACTCTCCGATGGTTGAGCAGAAGTGACAGGAAAATTTTTCAATGGCTCAAGAATTGTTGGTTTGCCCTGGTTCATGTGGCCCTCCTCAGATCCTTTGAATTTACCTTACTCTGGAATATGCAATTACATTTTCCATAAAGAATAAAAGGCCATAGAGGCAGTGGGTGAAATAGTTGAGTGATTTTTTTTTCCAGGTTGGCAGGGGCCAGGTTTTCAGCTGAGGGAAAGAGACATACCTGCAAAGAGACATACCTGCATACCTGCTGAAGGGCTGGCTTTGAATATTTAATTGATAATTTAATTATACTTAATTGCTTGGCATTTGCCTAGATTCTAGAAGCCCCCAAAAGACCATGCTAGAAGCTGGGCAAACACTTCATGGTCCTTGCTCTAGAAAACATACAGTCTGAATAAACAAAGGCCATGAATGGACAAAAAGAGACACAGGCACACAGAGAAGAAATGACTGGCCGAAGGTCACCCAAGAAGTTGGCAGCCAAGCAGAGAACGGAATCCAGGCTCCTGGGTTCCCTTCCAGTTCCTGACCCACTGGTAGACCATAGAACACAGAAACACTGAAACCAACATTTTCAAAGTTGCTTTTGTTTTGTTTTGTATGAAGAGCCCAATCCTGTCAGGTGCTGAGCTTTCTAGCTGTACGCCAACTAAGAACTTAAGCACATATTTTCCTGTAAGTGTGTGAATAAATGTAATGAAATTAGTCATGTGCCTGAAACACCTGCTTTGCTGCTTTGGGATCCAAGTACTCAACACCTGAACCCATGTTCCAGTGTGACATAGCAGGGTATAGTCCAGACCACTGAGTAACTATGTCAACTCACGTTATTCCTTTAAGAGAATACTATGCACACAATTTGTTTTACCCCAAATGGAGTGACCCAGACATTTCAATTGAACACACTGGATTAGATAAAACCATAAAACAAGTTTATTAACTACAAAGATATTTCAAGTGAGTACAAGAAACGAGAAAGAAAAGTCAAAAATGGGTACAAGAAAAATAAAGATAAAATGCAATTGGGGCCCAACTTACCAAACTCCATTACATTCAAAACAAATTTTTCTCACCACATGCTTTCAGCAGTCTTACTGACCATTCTCTTTTGGTCAGGACCTCCTCACCAGAGTCCAGTGTCTGCTTCCTTTGTCTCTTCAGGTGCAGAGAATGTAATGAAGTATTTTAAGTGTCTCAACTTTTTTTTAAGTCCTAGTCCCTCCCTTTTGAAAAGCATTTCCAACTGGGAACATAGCAACAGGCAGTCTTTGTGGAAGAAAACTCCATGCTGTAACTTTGCTAAAATGTCAGATTTTTACCCCTGCCCAATGTTCCCTCTAATTTTTTAAAATCCAAGGTTGGGGTTTTTTTTCCGTGTATGTGTGGAATAATTTTTATGTGCACTAAGTATGTACAAATATGCATCACCAACAGAAACAAAAACATAGTGGTGGGTGCTCTTCTAGACAACTGGATAGCACAGGAGACACTGCCCCTGCCTCTTTATCTGCCCATGAATAGTCACTTAGTAAGTAATAATCTCTTAGCCTTTTTTACATATGGCTGAGGTGTCAGCTTGCCCTTTGTCCCTAAGGAACTCATTGGCCCACTCCCCAGACTTCCCAGGAAAACCTTCTTTCCCTCAAGATTTCAGCTTGCATTGTTCATGCATCATACCACAATGTTACTGATCAGCAAATCATGAGTATTAAATGATACCTCACAAGGCACGTGTTATACAAACATTAGTGACCACAGAGGTATATTCTGTCACACCTGGCTTTCAACAGGAACTGTAACTGCTCCACCCCTCTGAAAAACAGGCTGATTGTTGAATCGACTAAGGGTACATCTACACTGCACTGCTATTTTGAAATAATCTTTTCTGGAATAGTTATTCTTATTTGCAGGGAAGCCTCAAAATTAGTCCAAGGCAGGCTTCCCTAACGTAGATATGCTGTCTTGATTTAGAGCCCCAGGAGGAACTGGGAAGGTATAACTTAGAAGGGCCCTGGTGAGGGGCTATTTTGAAATAGCAGCAGTGGAGCGTCTACACATGCCTTATTTTGAAAGAGCTATTTTGGAATAGGTGCTATTCCTCATAAAATGAAGTAAAATAAGTCATCTGTTATTTCGAAATTATTTTGAAATAACAGAATGGCTGAAACAAAATACAGGACTATGTAGCACTTTAAAGACTAATAAGATGGTTTATTAGATGATGAGCTTTCGTGGCCAGACCCACTTCCTCAGATCAAAAACCATCTTGTTAGTCTTTAAAGTGATACATAGTCCTGTATTGTGTTTCAGCTACACCAGATTAACACGGCTACATTTCTATCACTATTCTACCAGAATGGCTGAGTAGATGCTCACATTGTTATTTTGAAATAACACTAATTATCTCGAAATAACGGTGCAGTGTAGATACACCCTGAGTCTCTAGTGAGATGTTTAACTTTAGGAACCAAGCTTTGAAATATGTTTTTGTTCCGTCTCTTCTTACCCCCCTCCACAGCCAGCTGTGTTTTAAAAGGCAGTTTGAGGGATGTTTTTTTACAGTGGAAGGAGCCCGTGTTCCAAAGGATACAGAGCCTGAGTCAATGCATGGGTGCTATTGTCTTCCATGGACTTTGGATCAGGCCCATAAACACAACAGTAGGAGAGGAACTGATTAAAGTGGTCCAGAAAGGGTGTTTGTAACTAAAGCAGATTATATGAAATTAAAGCACAACAGTTCCAGTGCAAGCAAGCTGCAACTCCACTGGCTTCTGTCAACTGACATCATGGGCATTAAGTCAGAAAGACTACTGCAATAAGTAAATCCTCACATGGTGAATAATGATGACATAAACTGCCCTTGCAGAATAGAATTGTCCCACAAAGGACTTAATTGAAGCCCTTTTGCTAAAGCTGTTTGACTGGACAGAGTCATATAGAAAATACTGTAGTTGGAAGTACAGAGAAATGGACTCGCTGACCTGATAGGTGGTTTCTCTAATTTCTGTGGTTCTGTAATTCATCACCTTTATTTGAAAGCATTTCATACATGCCATGTCTAGCACAGGCAAGGAATGATGCTAAATAATCGTTTTTCATTTCCTCTCTTCATTGTCAGAGATGATGAGAGGTCAGGATATTTCTGCAAGGACAGAGTAATGGAATAGGGAGGCAGCCAGGGATCCTGTGGAACATAAGAAAAAGAAGAAACTATTCACACTGGTGATACACTCTCAGAGAGCCCACTACTACAATCTCATCTCTGTCCAGGAGAAGGTACTTAGATACCAAAGGGATAGACCAGGCATGAAAAGTCACAAGTAGGTAACCATGGCAGGTCATGGCTGAGGTTCACCCGCAGCAGACAGTTGTAGGAATATTACTCATTCTATGCTGCTCCACTCCAGAAGGGAGGAAGGATAGGCTTATGACTGTAACACTAGCTGAGTGATCTGGAAAGCTAGGTTCAGTACCCAGCTCCACTACAGTCCTGTGTAACCTCATGCACATTGCTTCACCTCCCTAGAGCTCAGTTCCCATTTGCAAAATGGCAGCAGAAATACTTTTCCTGTCTGCTCATCTTCCCAAAGTCCTTACAAAGTTTTCCAGTTGTTATCACCCATCTGAAATATTCTGTGGTTAGATCCATGACTGTAGATAGTATCCTAGGACTAAACGCCATTCCTTCGCCCTGTACACAAAGCCCAAACAATTGGGACTTGTGCAAGAGAGCTAAAAAGAATATGTGTGCACTAAAGGAACTCTCCTGGCAAAGCCACATTGCTGTAGCTATGCCGCACTAATTGGGTAGTGTTAGATGCACACGGGTTTTTCCATTGTTTTAGGAACACTACCTCTCTGAGTAATGGTAGCTAGGCCTATATCTACACTATCAACCTAAATTACAGAACTTCAGCTACTTAGCTGGAGTCAACATACCTTAGGTCATATTACCATGGGGTCAATACCCCAGGGGGTGATGAGAGAAATGCTCCTATCACACTTGTCTAGAGTAGAGTAAAGTGGTTGACTGGAGAATAATCTGTTGTCGAGTTGGTGGGTCTTCACTAGACTTGCTAAATCAACTGCCGGTGTATCAATCACAGAGTGTTCATCCTCACTGTAGTGTAGTCTAGGTCATCAGAAGTCTTCATGGCTGCATTTGCATCAGTCACTCCCTGGTTCATTCCTTCTCTCCATTCCTCTGAAGTTTTGCTACTGATTTCAAAGGGAGCAAGACCAGACTCTACATTTCAGGGGAGGAGAGGAGGAAGGGGAGGAATCTGCATCCTAATTTGGCTGATTCCTGCTTGCCTCATTTTTCCTGCTCTTTTCACTATAAGAAAGAAAGAAAGAAAGAAAGAAAGAAAGAAAGAAAGAAAGAAAGAAAGAAAGAAAGAAAGAAAGAAAGAAAGAAAGCTTTATAAACCAAATACTTTGTGATTATTCAGCCCTTGCTACAAGAAGTTACAAATTTTCTGAAATAAATACCTTAGTTATATTGTAAAGCTATTGTCAAAGGATGCTCAAAACATTTGTGTTCTACATATTTGTGCCCACCATTGTAATTTACAAATAGGGTTTTTAAACTAACTTTTTTATACAATAAAAAATGTGGACTCCATTATTCCTTCCTTTTTCATAAGCTCTTATATAAGAGGATGGTTTAAACATTTGTCTCAGTATGGACAAATCTTAAATCCAGCAGGAAAAAAACCCCAAATTGTTGGAAGTAAAAGCTAGCCAAATTTAGCCTAAAAGTGAGATACAGCATTTTAAAACAGTGAGGTTAACCACTGGAAAAATTTACCTAGGACTGGGGATTTTTCATCATTTACAATCTTTAAATCAGCACTGAGTATCTTTCTGAAAGATAGCTATGGCTCACATAGAAGTTACAGGCTTGATGCAGAAATTATTGAGTGAGGCTTTGTGCATGGTCTTATTCAGGACAACAAACTAGCTGATCATAACAGTCCCTTCTGGCAGTGGAATCTATTAATCTATTGACATTCTCCAGTTTAAAAAGCAGCAGCTGATCCTGTGCAGGTCCTACTTCTCATAAGCATTTCATAGACTATATCCATATTGTGCTAATGCATACTAATGTTCATACATATTTGCAGCACAGAGAGTAATGTTTTGGAGAAAGCCAGGCATCAGATTGAATCAGACCCAATGATACTCCTATCCCACACACTATATGAGGATTTCACCACTCCCCCATTGGTTTCCGCAGCAGCTGAACTTTCATTTCTCTTAGACAATTGTTTTTTATCCCATATGGGTCTGAAAAAAATTCTTAATACAACCAAATGGGGTGCTGCTTTCCTGAGTCTGTAGACAGATAGAAACAATTAGACAGATCCTGGTTTCAGAGACAGTCAACCAGAATAATTAAAGGCATGGAAAAACTCCACAATAAGAGAGACTGAAAAGATTTGGACTGCAGAATCTCACTTTCAAAGTTAATTATTTAACATGCTATTATTCAATGTTACAGAGAAACTGGCAGCAAGGGCCACTGTCTGCTCTCAGCTGTGTCCCAGCAGCCTCTGTTTAAGTCAACAGAAGTAGCATGCCAACAAAGGGCTTGATTTTGCTCCCATCAAATGTAATGGCAAGATCCAATTGACTATAAAGGGGCAAGTTCAGACCCAGGATACTGATGGTTCTTTTTTGGTTTCTCATGTCAGTTTATTTGTGCAAAAGTTTGTCTCCCATTCTGTTTTTGGATAAAGACTCCTGTGCATCTGTAACATCTAATACTAAGAGAGGGTTCAGGCACCCTGCTTAGATTTTCTGTGTAAATCTACTCCTGAAGTTTACATGACCCCTTTTAGAAACCTGAGCACAGTAATCTAATAACACAGGAACTGGGCCTATAAGCCCTTAATCATTTGAATAGTTTTTATTCCTTTTGCTCATGCCACTGAATACTGTCCTGCTAGTATATATTGAAGGCATGATGATGACAGTTTTACCATTAAATCATTATTTATTGTGAGAATTGGAGCCATCCACATAAGACTGGGTTTGAAGGATCAAGCCCACAACAATATTTCATAACTGAGGAAGTCCATGCAACCGGTAAGGGCCCATATGGGTGGATGTGTGTACTGTGACAGGGTCAGAACAGAAGGCTATAAAAAAGTAGTGGAGGGGAGATCTATGAGACTCAGAGGCTATATCTACACTCGCGGCTTCTTGCACAAGTAATATGCAAATGAGGCTAAGCGTGGAATATCGCCGAGCCTCATTTGCATACCTAATGACCCACCATTTTTTTCCAAAGAGGCTCTTGCACAAGAAGGAGCATCTACACTGCCCCTCCTTGTGCAAGAAAAACCCTCTTGCACAATGCTGTTCCACCTATTACTTGACAGGAAGAACGGCATTGCTCAGGAGGGTTTTTCTAGTGCAAGAAGGGGCAGTGTAGATGCTCCTTCTTGCGCAAGAGCCTCTTCTGAAAAAAATGGTGGGTCATTAGGTATGCAAATGAGGCTCAGCAATATTCCACGCTTAGCCTTATTTGCATATTACTCACGCAAGAAGCCACGAGTGTAGACATAGCCAGAGTGAGAAAATCTCTGTTCCCAGAGTACCAGAGGGGGGCAGTGAAACACCTGGGGCTAATTAACCAGGCCTGCAGAATCAGACCAGCCTAGGCTAATTAGGACACCTGTGGGTAATTAAGAACACCAGTTCAGACTGGCTATAAATGAAGCTTTACAGTTGGTGTGCCTATGTAGCTGAGAGGATAGAGGAGGGTGCTGTTGGGAGTAGGAGGAAAGGAGACAACAAATGAATACTATTAAGAGGAGGAACCAGAGAGAAGGCAGGTGCTGGAGAATGTGTAGCCCAGGGGTCTTGGAGCTGTCTTATAGCAGGTGACAGGGATTCACAGAAACAGCTACTATCACAGGGCTCTGGGCTAGAACCCGGAGTAGAGGATGGGCCCATGTTTCCCCCAACATCCACCTTCCCGTTTCCACTCCGGGAGAAAGATTGTGGAGTTTATTCTCCATTTTACTACACACTGGCCAATGATGAAAAGAGTTCAGCCAACGGTAAACTAAAGCCCTGGGTGTGATACATAAAACTGTGGACTGCTGTGAGCCTCTGAGGTAAGTAAAATTTGCGAGAAAGTGCAGGATCCACCAAGTTTTCATAGGAGCTTTGTCACAGTACTCACATTGGGACAGGGAAAGACAACTTGTGTGAGTAGGGATTGGCAAGACTGGGCATATACTTCATGAAAGAATGGTTCCAAAGCTGTAAAATCAATGTGAGTCTTTCCATTGGTTTCAATGGGCTTTGGGTCAAGGCCATAAGTGTCTTGGGTTTGTCCAAATTCACATCTGGTCTTAATAAGTTCATCTGTGTTGAAATCTATTGATGCTGCATATTCTTACCTGGGGGGCCAGAGGAGGGGGGAATCTAGTCCACTTCCTTCCAAAATATGGAAATTCATGTACCATCAGCATAGTAAAATAACTTGTCAATTCTACTGAGATCATTTACCTTGGTATCTTTATTGCTATAACTGAGATCGGAACCTGGTGAAATGTTACCTCTTGCTTGACTTATAAATAGCTTAGTTCATGAACCCAGAACCCCACTATATCTCTGAACCCTAATGAAGATGTAGGGGGAGAGGGAATACTTAGCTGAGGTTGGAGTGGGATTAAAAGGCTCACAGCATGGGAACATAGAGCATTTGGGAGGCAGAGAAATTGTTTTTTTACAGCATTTTACCCTTTAGTTTTTAGCTTTGAGTCTTTAACAGGGAGCAAATGTTGCTAAAACCTCCCTTGGAAATGGGAAAGGCAAAGCTATCTTAGCAAACATTTATTCACCAGCTGCTGGGTGAATTAGTGCACTAGAGGAGCACAAACGCCCATCAGGAATCGTTTGGGCCACACTCCAGTGCTCAAAAGGAGCAGCTAGAGAGGTTTGCCCTTAAATATAGATGCACAGGGACTGGATTCTATGAGCAGAGAGGAGCGGGTTTGCCTACGTGTCTGGATTTGATTACCTTCGGCAATGTTGCATGTTTCTAAGGGGGACTTCTACCCTGCAGGTCACCGCAGAAGTGATCATAGGAATGAAAATGGCAAGAGGAAGGCAAGGTACATATGGCAAAGCAGAGAGAAAGAGAGAGAGAGAGAGAGACTAGAAGGATGCCTCCGTCACCAAATGACCCCTTTATGCAATGGCAGGCTTTAAAATCGTTCTAGGGTGGATGCCTACATAAGTGCATGCACCAGCGGGGCAGGTCTGCCAAGCCTGTTCCGAGGGAGAGAACTCCGTAGCTCTTCACTGACTGGAGGCAGGGACCCATGCAGGGAATCAAAGGAATCTGCTCTCGGACAGGTGTTCCCCTGGGAGAAAAGTCGGCGGGGAAGGGGCTTGGCATGCATAGAAAAAGGGGCTGCTGGTATTTTGTTCTGATCCGACACTGGTTAACGTAATGACCGACAGTTCCGTCTGAATTAAGGGAGTAGGGTCTCTGCGACCGCTCCAGCTCCGGGAGCGCCCACAGTTGGAGAGGTGTGGGGTGATTCTCCAAGGGAAAACTCCAAGAGGGGCAGACCAGGCGCCGGGCCGGGGAGGGGGGGCTCTGCGGTGACTCGCTGGGCACATTTCAGAAGGCAGGTCGCCTGCACTGGGGGGGAGAGAAGGAGGCAGAAGGGTAAGAGAAAACTAAGTGAGTGTGAGAGAGGGGGGTGTGAATGAGGCAAATCTGGCACTCTTCTGCAGAGAAATTATCAGGGTTCTTTAATCTAGTGGAAAGTCTGGGAACTTTGAAGTCTTCTGCTTTGCTAAGACTGTCATTGAAATTAACTTCTGTTCAAAGCATTGTTTGATAGTTACTTCCCCGGGTGAGAACTCGCTCGCTCGCTCTTTTTTTTTTTACCAGAAATGTGATGTTTTTCCCAGTGGGATACGACCGCCTGGTTTCTCCCTCCTCTCTGACTGTCGCGCGGAAGCTGTAGGGAGAGGTGTAAATGGCACAATTCCAGCAAAGGGCAGCAGGCTATGCAAATAGCTCCGATTAATATCATTTAAGCCTGTTTGTGTATGATACTGATTGTGTTGCCCCCTCACTGCACGGCTTGAAATAGCCAGATCTACCTCGGAGGAGGGGTGTGCCTGGATCAGGATGATCCTTGCTTGCTTTATAGACAAGCCGTACTGCAATTCGCTAACATCTGTTGGGACTTCTAATCTCCCGATCTTTCCCTGAGGCTAGGGCTTCGATTGGCGACCAAATATGAATGTGAACTTCAAAATTAATCTACGCGCTATTTTTTTCCCGTTAATTCCGCCCCCCTTGATGCAAACGAATCCAGCCGCCCGACGAGGGTTATTTGCATAATTGTGTTGGCTTTCAAATCAGAGTGAATTGAAGAACCTGTGCTTGCGTGTGGAAAAGTTAGTTGAGTAGTTAGGTGGGTGCGGTATGGGAGACACAGAAGACAGAGGGAAAAGTCATTTAATCAGTTTGACTGAGAGTTAGCTGAATTTTTAGGAAAGAATGAAATGTTTCCTTTCTTCTTCGTTAAGCTGGCACCCCAAATATCGCCAGTCAGAGTTAAATAAACCAGGTTTCCAACTTCTTTGGGTGCGACAATCCGACTAGAAACATGTGGATTATTTTTAACTGTGTCGCCCAAAAATGATGGCGGTGCATCTCCTCCTTAGGTCTTAGAAAGGAGCCCTGATTTGAAAGGGGGCAGAGGTTTCTTGGAAATTGATACTGATGCGGGTAGTGCATCTAGCCACTTCCCGGAGAGCTTGTTTATGATGATTAATCACAGCTGGTGAGAATAATAGCATAACGATAAACCCATTTCTACCTTCCCACCAAGAAATAGAACAGGTGCCTACAACTGAAAATTTACAGTAGAAAAGCAGCGAGTTCACTCATTGTAATTAATTAGTTAATGTGTGTACAGCACGTCGAAGATATAAAGCCCCATCTAAGAGCTCAGCCTTACAATTATATGATCCTATTTGGGATTGCTTTTCACTGTTATTGCAAATATAGCTCTTTGCGAGGGGAGTGAGAGACAGCGGGGAAGATCTGTGCGGGCTCCTGTTTGATTATTCACAAGGAAGAGAGAAGTTTGCAAGGACGAATAGCCATTTCCAGACACCAGGAAGTGTTGCGCGGAGCCATCTTTCAGCACCTTGGCCAGCTCTCTGGCTCTCAGGCGCTTTGGCGCGCCGCGAATTCGCCATTGTCTTCTAGCTCCCGGATTGCAGGGAGTACAAAGCGGTGTGGGGAGACTCCAAAGCGCGCTGCTCGCTGGGGACGATGTAGGACTCTCCACCTCTTCGCGAGCCTCTTCTGGGTGAGGGGGGAGAGAAGAGACCTATAGAAATAGGATTATCTTTTTCTTTAAGGCGCACACTCTGTGGGCCGCTGGGCGTAAGACGCACAGGCATTCTACAATATGCTCCTTCCCCTGGTTAGCCTCCATGGAAGAAATAATTAAATCTGTTTCATATTGGGATTTCAAGACAAACAAGAGATTTAAATTATGGACCAGAAGGACCTTTCTATAGGTCTTTTTTATTTTGTTCTTGTCTGTTCCTTCACCGGCCGGAACATCTAAATAAACTAACAAAAATCCAGACAACATTATTATATATCATTTTAAATTTTATTTTCCTTTAAAAATCTAAAATATATTATAAGCTCCTAAATTAAATACTGTTAACAGCATTTCCAAACTAAAGCCATTCACTGGTGGAGAGTAACCTCTATTTAACAGCCCACGAAGGAGGTTCAAATGTTTTTTCGTTGTAAAGTAAATTTCATTTTTAGGAAAAAGTAGCAGTTCATTTTCCTCCCCTCTCCCCCGCGCTCTCACCCATGCAAATCGGATTGACAAGTGAGGTGTGGAGATCAATAAGGCAAGAAAAATGTACCTCTTATCTATTTAAATTAAAACCCAACACTACTGTCTGCTCCTGAATCCGATCCAAAGGAGAAAAGTGGGACATTTCGCATATGAGTAAAAAGATTATTTTAAAACAACAGCGATCCAAGAAATAAAGTTTGGGGACTAGAGAGGTGTTCGCATTTTTTTTTCATGGACACCCATCTAATTGCCGTGCTGGAGAAAACCCTTCGAGCCATATAATTTCGCCCGTGTAGAAATTAACAACAGACGCGGCCTCGGGAGTGTGCGTGTGACTGTCACAACTCGCACGCACCCCAGTCTTTGTCCCCCACCGCAGATTCCAGCCCGCAACCCCAGCAGCGGGCCGTAGCGGAGAGCAAAGTCTCTTTTCCTTCAGTGGACATTTGTACAGGGCCGCGTTGGAAACGGGGGCGCCGTAAGGTCCGCTGAAGGAATCGGGACCAAACAACCCGATTGCACGCATCTTTCCAACGAGGAAAAAGCCTCACACTTTAAATAACTGGATCGGAATGTTGCCCTCTCCAGCCCCGGGGGGAGAGGCGGGAGGTAGGGAATTAAGTAAAGTTTCACAAGAGACCGCCCATAGACTCAGTTCACTTCCAAAGACATTGGAAATTACTTTGTAAAAGCCGGCTACCCGGGCCTCTGCCTTTCCTTTTCTTCCCCCTGCGGGTCCAGCGCCCTTTGCTAGCTGCCAGGTATGGGGCATCCCCTCCTTGTTTTGAGCTGTAGATGCTGCGAGCTTTCTCATGCAGATTTCCCTGTTAACACCTTCCAAACAAAGGCAAATGAGGGCATTGCATAGCTATATCAACACGCAATCATTAGCGGCAGAGGGGGGGAGAGAGAGAATTTCTCTAGCAAAGTACGAGTCATTCAAAAGGGTAATTAAACTAACAAGGGGGTATAATAGAAAAGGGTTGCAACCAAAATTTGAATCAACAACACTACACAAACCCTCCCCCGTGTTAACAAAGACAGAATAATTATGCCTTGGGCTATTTTGCTCCTGCTGCTGAAGTTTTCAAGGGATAACACTTCTGTCTTTCTTCCCAGCCAGACTTTTTATACTAAGATTACCATCTTTTATTTCACTCTAATACAAATGCTTTAAAAAATCCGGAATGGTAAGTGTTCATCCGCCTTTATTGGGTTTCTTTCAAGAACGCTCACACGCGAACGCACGTGCACACGCATACGAAAGGAAAAACAGAAAACCTCAAGCCCAAATCTTTGTTCAAGATCAGATCCAATAATCGAAACAAGATCAAATCAGTGGTCGGCTATATTTCAAATAAAAAGAAACCCATGCTTGGCCACCATGTAACAGGGAGCAGTATTGCTCTCCTCTGGGCTAGGCGCACTTGACAAGAGGAGGGGAAGTAAAAGAATTTGGACATCGGGAGCTGAACTAGCAGGCGAGTTTTGGAAGCGAATATTTAATCGAGCTGCTTTGGAAATGAACCTGAAAACTCCTCCCAGGAAGTGCTGGATGAGGGGAAAGTGCAGTTTAGTGCCACGTAAAAAACCTAAGATTGAAAAGAAACTGTTCAGCATGCTGTCCCTTCAAGAAAGCGAGCCATGCACTGGCTGGAGAATGGGGATCCCAGACAGTTTCTCAGTCCACGGCCTCCTTTGGATTTTCTTCTTGCCTCTCCTCTCCGCTCCAACCTCAGAAGCACTGAAGTTAATGGAAAGATTCCCCTTTGACTAGGCTTCGGATCAGGCCATTTTCACTGCTAGGCTTGGGAAAGGCTCTGTCCCCAAGCCTGCAACCCGCAACCTGGGGGAGCAAGGCGGCAGGGCGCGCTAAGTAAATGTGCCGTTTCCAACGCACGGCGATGGGAGAGAATTATACAAGGGAGCTCTCTCTCTCCTTGGGGCTGGAGGGGCAAGGAAGCGCGGGGTGAAACGAAGCCATTGTTCCACGAGCCCTGCCTATTCCTATCCAGGAATGCCAACCCAGGCAGCCTCCCTCCGCGTTTGTACACATCCCAGGGGTGTCCTGTTAGGAGAAGCGGGCGCGTTCCGGCCCTCTTGCTGTCTGACTGCAGCAATCAGAGACCGACTCCGGGTATAAAGAACTCCAGCTCCGTGTACGCGCGCACCCCTTCCCCCCTGCTACCTTGCACAAGCACGGGGAACACGCGTGGGCACATAGCTGCATAATGACCCGAGTCTCAGCATTGCGTGTAATAGACATTTGTCCTCTCGGGGAAAGGCCCCTGGGCAACGGCCGTGCGTTTCTGTCAGTCAGACAGTGTGGCTTGCCTTTGGGGGTGGACAGCGAGAGAACTAGGCGGGAAAGGTCTGGCTCTCGGAGTACAGGCATTGCTCCTGGGCGCGCAAGTGAGTAGCTGAAAATCACCTTGCAGCGTCTTATGTATTCCTGCCCACCCAGCTTCTCCCCAGCCGCCCGCTTAAATCCGGAGCCAGCTACACGAAGCAAGCCGGGGAGCAGAGGTGTCTCTGTGAGATTCTCCTATTTATTCTAAATGGAACCTCGCATTAACATGCGCCCGATTTTTACACCAGCGATAAAACACCAGAACGCAACGGAGCGCTGAGGCTCCGGGCCTCGCCCTTCTCCCTTTCTTCTCTAACCGCCTTGATTTAATTGGTTTTGTTTAAGTCTTTCTCTCCCCCTCGCTAGTAATTCCACCCCGCGCCTTTCAGACTCCGGGTTGGGGCTTAGCTGGTTACCTTAATTTTCCAAATCGTCCCCCGAAACAAACTCCTCGGGGGAGACCGCTGCCACTCGGAGAGAGAGGAAGCTAAAGGGAAGGAAAAATGAACTCCCATCCTTTTTGTCTCGGTAGCACATTCATTCCGTAGGTGAAAGAAGTGCCCACTTAATGAGACAATTAATTATCAGGATTTTACGTACTTGATTCTCCCTCCCTCCCCCCCCCCATTCCTTTTCTTGGCACTAGCGAAATTTTTAAAAATACTGAACAATGCCAAGAAAGAAAAGCGGATTGGAATTCATAGGTAGGAGAATAAAGTCTCCCTAACACAGCAGAGATGCCCAGCTCCAAATGGCTAATAGGCTTCGAGATTCTTATCAAATATTAGCCCTGGATGTATTTGCATTTACCCTATAGAGAGAGGCCATTGGAAACTCGCACAGAAACACATGCCAGAGGCTTGACAGAGATCTTACGGAAGTGTGTGTGCGCGCGCACACACACACACACACACAGATGTTTAATTGTAAATCTCTGTTACAATATTTTGCTGTAAATTACTAACCTTAACGCTAGCTTTAGAACTACACATTTCTAAAGTCATAAGCATCACCTTGTGCAAAAACGTGTGTGTCGCATGCACTATAATGATAAATGATATTGTTTTGTGTTTGCACATGTGTACGTCGCAATTATTGGGGTGGTTAGTGCAATTCTTTTGTTTTGTGTATGTATGCATGTAAGGGTGGGTAATTTTCCTGTATCTGTGCCGTGTCATTTTGCTGTATTTGTGTATGAATGGTATGTATGTACAGTTTTTCCTTGTGTATGTGGAAACGTGTTATCTTGTTTTGTTTGTGACTATGGCGAAATTCATTTTTTCTGGGTGCATTCATGTGGCTGTATATTTGTTTTGTGTAAGTTATGCTTACTTGTTTGTGTGTATGTGGAATTATTTTGTGTATGTACATATTTGTATGTTTTGTGCATGCATGTGTGAGAGATTGTGCGTGCAATGCTGATATTTTGTATGTATGTTGTGGGGAGAAAAGTATGCAGTGCTATTACTTTGGGGTGTATGGAGAAGAGCTCGTTCTGTTATTTTGGTATTGTGCAGTGGTGTGTGTGTGTGCGCGCGTGTGTAGATAGGGGAGGGATGCAATGAAGTTCCAAATTCCCCAGCTGCCTTTCCTTTAACCTTGGTATTAATTTAGGACAGATCTCTTTAAATGCTCCTTTAATGCATTCAGACGCTGCTGGAGGTTTATCTTTTTTGTACCGTGGGTTATATTTACACCCAAAACAAAATAATTACACTTTTGTTGGAGAGAGAGAACTGGTGATTAGACTCTGGCTCTTTGCTGCAAAACCCTTTCTCAGTGGTACACCAGTACAATTTTTCACGGCTGGCTGAAATCAAACGCAGGAGGTAATGAATCCTGTGAGCAATTTAAATTTACAATTTGTAACGCAGCCACTCAGAAAGCGCCTATAGCTCAGCCAGGAGATTCTTGCTGGGTTTGTTTAATGTTAAAAACTGCACCGTCCCTTTACCAGGGGAAAGGAGGAGGTTTTAATGATGAAAATCATGCAAAAATGTGTTGCATCTCTAGTGACGAAAGTAGGGAGGGGGAGTGCAAAACATCACCAGCGAACTCAAATGGACCTCACATCACCTTCTTCCACGCTATTATTCCAATGCCTGAGCCAACGCCACTTTTGCAAGAAGGGACAACTTAAATTTCAACACAAAAACGGGGGAATCCATCCTTCATCCTTTCAAAAGAACATTTTATATCTTCCAGTTGTGCCAGGGGAGCTGTCTTCAGTATAACACTTCCCTGTACACAATCAACCCATATTTGTTTAAAGTAACACGGTTAAGATAGGCTATTGATGATGATGAAATACAACCAAAATGCTATGAAATATCAACAAACTCGTCTGTGGAGCATCCTAACAGATAGATAATTAATTACAAAACACAAGGGGGAATATGCAAACTGCATATTATAAATTCTACAGGGCTTAACTGATTGGAAACAGATTATTATCTTGTTTGTCTTTTGTCTGTTTTACTTATCCCTCTGCCGTCTGTTGTGGTGTAATGTTGATACACTTTACTCTTGAAGGGGGATTTTTATATAGTAAATTCCATCAACATCTTGTATAAGTGACACTGCTTCTCCATGCATTACCCTGTTAAGACACAATAGGTTTATTAGTTACATATAGGAGGATATTATGGTGCCTGAATAACCATCTGTCACTACTGTTAGCACAGGGTAATGTGCCTAATAGTTCTTGCTGGTTTTTTGGTTTGGTTTTAATATAGTATAACTTCGGGGATTTAAGAGTAAGCAACCCCCTTCTCCCCGAGCTAATGGGGGGAAAGGGTTTGCTGAGGGAAGCAGTTGCGGTAGGGGGGCTGATGGAAAGCCACAGAACCAAATGACGTTGTTATCTGCTAGTTGCAGACGCTGATTGCCCAGTCTAGAGCATTAGACCATTACCAGTCAAACTAAATACCAGGTGACATGCAGGCAATGGGCCCGGGACCTGCCGAGGACATGTTTGCTGGGGAGAGGAGGGATGGAGGAGAAGAGAGAGAGAGAGAGCGCTATGTGAGGGAGTCACGTATTTCTGTTTGATTCTTTCTCTGTATTCGTGAATAGTCACTTACACAGGCAAAGATCCAAAGGGAATCAGTTTAGAGTTAAAATGCTGCTCAGCTAAGGATATGTGCGCGTGTTTGTGCACGGAAGGTGCAATAACACAGAACGTGTAGCACAGTGTTTTTCAACCAGTGGTATAAGTACCCTTAGGAGTACTCGAGAGAAGTCTGGGAGGGTATATCAACGCAACTGAAATTTGGTGAAAACCGAATTTTCGTTTTAAGTTTTACAACGTTTTATTATGTTTGTCCTTTTTACACCCAAACATCTCATCGCTCGCCCAGCTACGATTAAGTTGTTTAAACAAATGTGTTGTAACGGTAGAAAAAAATGTGCGTGTCTGAAAACTGTAGGAATGGGGGGTATCTATAATTTTTTTAAAGGATACTTTATTTTTAAAAAGGTTGAGAAACACTGGTGTAGCATATGAAATACAAGTGTACCTCCACAGAGGTCTGTGCCAAACACCTCGGCGACTTTCACCAGAGAGAGAGAACTCTGAGATGAGCATCCTGACAAACAGACCCTGACATGCACCTCAGATGCGCAGGGAGGTGGCTATCCATGCGCTTTATACGGCTCTATCCGATCCCTATGCACCTTAAGACCCCGTGGTATTTATAGACCTAGCGAGCTTCTCCTTTTATACATTAGCAATTTAGACACGTGTCGATTATTCTTCCACACACCGCCCCCCTGGGCCAGCCCTGTAGCAGTCTTGGTACCAGCGGTTCCCCTTTCGCAGCAAAGCCGGGTAAGGAACGTGCCCGCCGCACACCATGTCCGCTCTGCTCCAGGGGACATTTTCAGCCTTGCCCGTTTGTGAATGAGAAACAGAAATCAAACAGCCACCACCAATTTGTGTTTTACTGTCCCTGGATTTGTCCCTGGAAGTTAAAATTCACTGTATCAGGTGGGCGGAGAGGGTCACCTGGCGCGTACCAAAAAACACCATTATGGTTCTTCCCTGATTCTGTTCCCGTGAGGGGCTGGTGCGGGAAGGGGCCCGATCGGATCAAAATCCGCGTGAATTATTTCTTGCTAAAGGAACGCATTCGTAGACCTGAGCGTATCGTGTACCTCGCGCAGTGTCCACCGCTTAGCTTTAGCTGCCAGTGCTGCTGGCAGTTGTGTGCTCACGAAGGCAAAATAAATGATTGCCATACATATCTGGCTAGAGAGCTGAGAAGCTTTCCAGGAGCTGGCTGATGTGGAAAAGGCAGCGGCAGTGTTGTTTGATCACAACTGATGTGGGACTGAGGGATGCTCAGAGATACGCATTCGAATATTCGACCTGTGAACCTAAATATTAACTGTGATGTTCGCGATCAGTGTGTATGCGCGTGTGTATAAATAGGCAACAGCATTGTTTATAGACTATATATGTCTGTAAATTAATAAATGACTTATGTGTACGTAGAAAATAAAGCAAACAGGCCCAGGCATATATATTATATGTAATATATATAGTCCACTCTGTGTATATGCATATATGTGTGTGTGTGTGTGTGTGTGTGTTACAATATTTGTGCCACACATTTATCTTGTGTCTGTAGAAGGAACTATTCTATTGCAGAGCCAGCCTTCCTTTTCTCCTCCAGTAATGTCCTGCTGTTCCAAGATATAGTATGATCTAACCATTGTAAAATTATTTTTTCCGATTTTTCTCCCCTCCTCCCTCAAGACAATATCACCCCTGTCATGAATTTCAGCCTCTGCTGTTCGCTTTAGTGCAATGGTCAGTTTATTTAGGTATTGAACAGAGATCATTAATGGAGATTGACTTTTATTTACCTTACCAGGGGTGCTTCTCTGCTACAATGGAGAATTTTCCTATTGAGATAATAACTAGTGCAAAAGATTCATGAAGTCCCAAGGAGGTGTCAAAAACATTTTTGATCTTCCGACTTTTAAAAAATGCATTAAAAAGAACCTACAAGGAACCCCTGTGCGCACCGCTCGCTCTCAGGCTGCTGACTTGAGGGAAGGTTGGAAAGATTCTAGCGGGGTTTAGTTTATTTTTTCTTTTTGTGACAGCGGGAGGCTCTGGCCAGACTCCAAGGCAGTTACTTTCCCCTCGAAGAGAGCTGTGTAGTAAGTGTGAAAGGGAATTTGTGTCGCTCAGACCAGTGGTGCAACTGGCCGAATAGCTTCTCTCCGCACTGCTACTTGGGCTCCCGATGGGAATCGCTTGCTGGCAGTGTTAGGCGCTTGGCAAGATCGTGTTTTATTTATAGCAGGCTTGCTCAAAGCCGCTTTTAAGAGCTGCCCCTCACCCTCGGCTTGGCCCACCACGGCTCCCGGGAAAATGCTGCTCTACACATTGGGGTCTAAGTGTTTTCTTCATTGCCGGAGGTAATGAAACGACTGACTAAACGTTTGTGTACTTTCCATTAACAATCGCTTCCCGAAACACTTACCCGGCCCTCCTCCCCTTCTCGGGTGCTGAGAACAGGGATGGAGGACGGAGCAAAATAACCTTATAACTTAATCTATTGTGTCAGCATTGACATTGTCCCTCATATGACAAAAGGAGGAGGAAGCCAGGGAGATTCTGCCCCCCCCCCTCCCGCCAGCTCCCCCAGCAAAAAAAGCCACCTAATCAACAACAACAAGCAAATCCTGCAAATAAACCATCCCCAGTGTTTAGTACGGCCAGCTGCAGCCGGCCTCTCCCACTAAGGCATTGTGGATGGATTCATTGAAATAGCTGTCTCCAAATCTCGGATTCACATGCTTTAAATGCGCTCTGACTGAAACATTTGCAAAGATTAGACTTATTAGGTTCAACAAGTACATGACTGCAAAAATGCTAAGTGAAATGTATCTACAGCTATACATATTTACCTGCTTGCGAATATATCTATCTTTCTATCTACCCACCCACCCCTAGAGTTATAGATTCATAGATTCCAAGGCCGGAAGGGATAATTGTGTTCATGTAGTCTGATCTCCTGCATAACAGACTAGAGAACTTTCCGAAAAATAATTCCTAGGGGGATCTTTTAGAAAAAAATCTAGCTTGATGTTCTTCACTATTGTTATGCATTTGTATCTATTTAACTGTATTTTTGTCTATCCATCTAATCTATCCATCTATTGCCACGCCCACTAATCTGTCTATTACTGTTTATTCTTATCTACTAGATATCGATTGATGTACCTTCTCATATGACTTCCCCATATATTCCTCTCTACCTAACCATCTACATGCATTCCTCACTATTGTTATACAGTCTTATCTATTTAATTATCTATCTGCCTACCGAGTTCATCTATATCTACACCTTCTAATCTAACTGTTGCTAGCTAGATCATCTATAAATAACATTGTATCATCTAATCTATGTTATCTATTGCTATACTTTCTCATTTGTCTAATTGCTAGATAGATCTATCAACATGTTATCATCTAGCGCTGTACTTTCTCATCTATCTGTCTATGTATCTAATCTAATGTAATCTCCCAGAGAAGCAGGTTTAGACCACAACTTTTATTTTAACTCAAACATATTTTCAGCTCTAGAACATTTGTTTACAAAGGTTAATTCATTCGAGTCATCACCTTGCGCACAAAGTGACTGGGTAATTTAAAAGTCCGCAGGACCTGAAATTAAAGAAAAAAATCATGTACAATAGCACAAGAACAACAAGTCTCTTTCTCTCTTTCCAAAGGGGGTTTGCTTTCCTGATTTTCTTCCCTTCATTCTCATGTTGACTCTTGTCTTAAAGATGCAATCTTAAAAAAAAATCCCCCCGGTCTGTATAACAAAGGCCAGCTAGCTCGCTAGGGGGTCAATTACCTTCATATCTGAGAAGTACAAAACAGATAACTTTTTATCCCAAGACATTGTCCGAACTTGCCTTCTCCTGGGGGCACTCCTCTCAGCATGCTACTGGCCTAACTACCCCCAGATCGGGGGTCCTTCAGCTTTTTTTTTTTTTTTGGATGCATGGAGACCACTTGACAAAAGAGCAAGAATTTCCACCTTTTCTACTTATGCAAAGAGGCCATTCGCTGCTTTCTGTTGACAGTGAGGCAAACCAGAGCTTGTTTTGCAGGTGCAGTGACCTCCCCGAGGTCTCATTCCCTCCCGCCCCCCCCCAGTGCCCCAAGAAGAGAAAGATAAAATATTACCCCCAAACTGCAAAAATAATTTAAATCTGCACCCACCCGCCCCTGCAAACAAAATAAAGGTAAATACTTACTTAGCCCCCGCACCAGGTAAAACCTACTACTCAACAATAGTGGTGCCTTGTTTTTTTCCCTCTGTGCCAAGCGCAAGGCTGGAGCCAATTTAGATATGCTATAAATTAAGAGGTTGCCATGGCCACCGCATTCTCATTGGCCCTCGGCCTCCCTACGTTCTGCGGGACGTCACCAAATCTGAATAAGGATGCGCGAATTACTAAACTGGGAGACAAAGCTGAAGATGGGAACAGCGTGAAAGTGGAGAAAAGTCCCAACCAGCCATCTGCACGGAGGAACTGGGGGCTCCCGGCTTTGTTGAGGTGGTTATTCTTGTGTTTGATTATTAAGCCTTTTCGTGGACTGGCTGCTTCCACACAGGCGCTGGCTGGGGCTTCTGCAGGCCGAGATGCGCCTACACTAAAAGGCGCCGAGAAAGTCATCCCTCCAGGATATCTTTGCTTCGCTTCCCCCGACTGAACCTGCTGGAAGAGGTGGGGAGCAGGAGAAAGAGAAGCATCTGCCTCGGTGGCGGCAGTCTGGAAAGTCCACACAACACTTTTTGCCTGCCCCCAGGACTCCCAGGAGAAGAAGGAAGGAAGCTGAAAGTGTTCTCCGTTTTTCCACCCTTGCGATCGCTTTCGGCCGCCGGGTGGAGGGCTGCATCCTGCCTCATTCGGGTTGTCTCGCCTTCCTCGGCCGAGGTCATGATGGTGCATTGTGCAGGCTGCGAGAGGCCCATTTTGGACAGGTTTCTCCTGAACGTGTTGGACAGGGCCTGGCACATTAAGTGTGTCCAGTGCTGCGAATGCAAGTGCAACCTGACGGAGAAATGCTTCTCAAGGGAAGGCAAGCTTTACTGCAAAAACGACTTTTTCAGGTAAGTTCCCTAAGAAGGAGGCGAACCCCTTCCCCAGCTGCTTGGCTAGCACAGCGATACCCTACTTCTGTGCTTGTCCTAGCGTCCTAGTAGCTTTCCGTAATTGGAGCATTTCTGTAGTCCTCTCCATCGCTCGCTGTCAGATATTCCATTCACACTCCCAAAAGGAGCCCTATATGTTCCTGGGGGAGGGGGGAAGAGGCGGGAATCTCTTTATTAATCGCACGCCAGTTCGGTTTAAAGTGACTTTTACAATCCGCAGGCGTCGGTTGTACCTATTGTCAATGTCCCCCTTTTTTGCGAGATTCCTCGGCGTTTTCTGCGCGGGAGGGGAGATCCTAGAACTAGAAGAACTTCAGGTGCTTTGCTCGCTGTGTAACCCGATTCCTATGTTTTTAATGTGAATTTATGCACAAAGTTGAGCCAGATCCGAGCCGATTCTATGCCAAGAGAGAAGGCAACGGTTTGTGGGTTACTTTTTAAAATGCATTCTGGGGTGGAGAGGAACACGACATCTCAGAAAAAAACACCCCTGATGTTCTAAGGCCCCTGGCTTTAAAAGTAACAAGACTTGTCTTGAGGAGAGGCAGAGCCTCAGCTAGAATCAATTCGAACTAACGTGCGGCGGGAAGAGGTCGGCAGAGAGCGGAATATCGGGGGGATGCTCCCAAACTCCTTTGCCCCAATGTTCCAGCCTGGGCTGGGAATTCTAAAAAGCACCAGTAAAGTTCCTTGCCGGGCTTAGGAGCAAAGCTTTGTGATCTAATTGGCTGTGCGAGCACAGAACAGACTTGTTCTCCCTCCTCCCCTTCTTCTTTTAAACCAACAAATGAACTCATTGAAAATGTAAAATCGCCCTAAATATCGCTTGGCCTTTTGTTTCTGGCTGCAATTGAGGTAAATGTGGTCATTTGTTTAGCTAAAGGGTGAAAAGCTCGGGGGATGATTAATATAGAGTGGGGGGAGAAGGCAGCTTTCCTAGTCGTATAGGCCCTAATGAAGGTGAATTTGAATAGGTTAAGTGTCACACTCGCCTTTACACATGTAAACTACTTTTAATAGCCCCTATGCATTCAGCACCCCTCATGCTGCAACTCCTTAAATGCCTTTAATGATTTTTGATAAGGTGCAGATGAGCCAATTATGCTCCAGGATAAGACCAAAAAATGACTTATGACTTCTAATGCTTTCACTAAATCAACGTCATGGAAAGTGAAGCTCTTAGAAGTTGTGTTGAAACAAGGAAGAAAAACTCCAGTTTTATTTCTCCCTTATCCCCGCTCCGCACATTCCGCTTCCACAAGCGCCCTCAAATCTCTCGGGAACCAGAATACGGAAACACCTCAAAGTGGAAACTAAATTACCTGTTTTAAAAAACAGGTACGATTCTGCTGCTTGGTAGCGATCATTCCCTAGGGGAAAAAAATCTCTTTTTGCAAAGCAAAAAAAAAAGGGGGGGGGGCTGAGAGGCTGGGAGGGACTGGAATACAGAACAAAGGGAGATCAAAACTAGACCCATTCTCAGCATTGGTGCATGGCTTGTTTTAATAGGGAAAGAGGACACAATTTTTAGGAGCCACAAATGTTTAACTAGATCCCTTGTCCCCGCTTTCGTTCTGAATTCAATAAGCAGCCATCTGTGTTTCTCTTTTGTAACTGACCACCCCTCTAACAACAGAAGTGTCCCCAGTGGATATTTACTAACGGAAATGTGACATCGTTTAAGAGAACACGAATATTCATCAGAATTATGACTGTATAGGAAAATCCATTGGTTACCTCCCGTGCCCTCCCTAAATGCAGCCTGAAAAAAGGACGCAAATGCGCTGAAGGTTTCTGGTGGACACAGTGTGGTGCAAAAATTGTTCCAGAAACACCACAAAACCAAAGCGGATGTTTATACTGACGCCGAATAATGGCTGCTCCTTAAAGCGAACCATCTGAAACCCACGCATTCCCACGCATGCAGAGAAACGCGACTCACTTCCCACACCTTAGTCTGAGCTGCAAACAATCTGCCCTCAAAACGCAGCTCAGCAAATTGCCCCTTTCCCATCGGGTGTGCCCCTGTGTGCCCCAGAAAGAAGAATTGCTCCCTGCCTCCGAGCTGTCAAGGGTTGAACGAAAGCGGTGGGTCGGGAAAGCCAGCTACCTGCCGGAGCTGTAGGAGGGATTTCACTCGCCGACCAAACAAAACAGACACCCCAGAATATTTCCCATGGAGACGAACTGTTAAAGTGGGGGTGGGGTGTCCATGTCTAGGGAGTCAAACAAGGGCACTCAGGGCTGGGAAATAATTCTCATGTAAATCGAGCCCTCTCTTCGCCTGCTCGAGGCGCGTGTTGCTGGCGATCAAATCCGCCACAAGAGGAATAGTTTTGCGCACGCATTTTGCTGGCATCCAAATCCGCTTTCCTTGGGATGTCGGAACCCAGGGCGATTGCTTTAATCGCCTCATCTCCACCATCTACCCTCTCTCAGCCAAGACGCCTGCGGTTGGGTGCGATGCAGTTATAGGCGGCCGGGGGCGACTCTCAGGCCAGGCCCCTGTGCGCCCGGGTAGCCCCTTCGGTGTTATCACCCTCCCTTCTCTCTCTTTCTCTCGCTCCTGTTCAGGAGGTTCGGTACCAAATGCGCAGGCTGTTCCCAAGGCATCTCTCCGAGCGACCTCGTCCGCAAAGCCCGAAGCAAAGTCTTTCACCTGAACTGTTTCACCTGCATGGTTTGCAACAAGCAGCTGTCCACAGGCGAGGAATTGTATATTATAGACGAAAACAAATTTGTTTGCAAAGAAGACTATTTGAACTCGCCCAGCTTAAAGGAAGGCAGCCTCAACTCAGGTATGGAGCGTCGGCCCCGGGCCAGCAGCTTCTGGCCCTCTGTGGCCTGCAGAGGCCAAGCGCTGGTACGAACACACGGGGACGGCGATTTGATTGTCTTAGTCCAACCTCAGTCTAGGAAACGGGATGGGAGGTGAGGGGGGCTTGGTAATTTTTTTGTGCCGGCTTTGGGATGTGACCTGGCTTTTAGCCTGTGCCTTTGAAATAATGAGGCCTTGCTGTCTGTTTTACAGCTACACACGGCTCACCTCCCAGCACTGGATAGAATCTGAGCTATCGCTCTCCAATACCCACAAGGCGCTTTCATCCAGTCTCGCTCATTTCCGCACCCAGGAGTAATTGCGCTCCAAGGGCTGGCTGTGTTTGGGGGAGGAGGAACCCTTGCACGGTTTATTATTTTCCATCTTTATACATACCTCTGTCCCCCCTCCCTTTCCCCCCCACCACTTCTCAAGACTATTGCGCTTGGGAGAGGGTGGAAGGAGAGTGAAGAAACCGACTCCAAGCTGTGCTGGGCAGGGGGGAAGAGGAGCTGGGGGAAAGAATGCAGGGCCGAAGACAGCACCGGAAGTGGAGAAAGAACGGATGTTTCCATTTTTTAAATCAACCAGGCCCCACAGTCAGCAGGTGCTGGGGGGAAGCGACCGTTTCCATTTACATACAGCTCTCAACATGGGACCAGAGGTGGGAGGGGGACAGATGTTTCTCTGGTTCCGGGTTGATTTGGGCTAACAACAGCACTTTCCCCTGAGATTTCTGCGATCTAACCCCTCCCCTGCCCTCCAAGGCCTGGATATTTTCCCCGGCTTCCTTATGTGTGAAGAGAATCCAGACAAGGCCCCAAACTTCCAAGTCAGGGGAGCCCTTCTCACCCCCTGGGGCTAACAGCGTGAGTAAAGGCTGAAGCCTCTGAGACCTTTTACCTTCTTCCTCCGCAGATAATATTCCTGCCTTTCATCGCGCACAAACGCTCCGGCTGTCTTTCTTTCTTCCTTTCTTCCTTCCTTCCTTCCCACCCCTGTGGCATCAGAGCCTATCATAAACCCTAATGGAGACAATACCCAGAACCCCAATATTTGTCTGTTTGTGCTATGTCTGCACGTGGCATGTACAAGCAGCGGGCCCGATCCCTGCCTCTTTAGGCAGAGGTAAAACTCCCATTGGACTTCCTTGGCCGCTGTCTCTGCATCAGAGCGGCAGGTTGGGCTTTTTCAGCGCCCGCGAATAGATCTTGCCAGGAGGCTTCGCTGGGTCGCTGTTCTGGGCCAAGCGAGCAGAGGTTACCCCGTGAGTTTCACATTAGGGGCCTGCTGCGGGGAGAAAAGGGGTCAGGCAGCCGACGGATTTCCGATCCCAAGGCCAGGGATTCGCTGGATCTGGGGGCGGGGTGAGGCAGGGCCAAGGCGGTCCCTAGCTTTGTGACGGTCGATGGTTCCGGTTCCCACCTTTGTGTCTGATAGGAAAACTCTCAAGCTGACCCAAATGAAAGCGCTTCCTTCCCCAGAGTGGGAGCCTGGGACAGCTCCCTCTCTGCCAGTGCGGTGCAAAACTGCCATCCGGAGCCAGTCACCCTGGTGTAAATCCCATGCGACTCCACTGAAGCCAGAGGTTTTTACGCCGGAGTCGCACCCTCTTCCTGCTCCAGCGACACAAAAGGCCAGAGGTGTTTTGCGCCCCTGCTGCCACACAGACCGATAAGCCCATTTTGCTGCTAATTCTGACCCCCTCATTAACTCTTCGTTGTGTTCTTTGGGAGTGATTGATTCGTGTTCCCCTAGCGCAGAAAGCTGGGGGCGGGGGCGGATCTGGCCTCCAGAAAGCAGCGCGTGGGACAGTGGGGTGGGGATCCCAGCTCAGCTCAGAGCCATCCCTCTCCTGTCTGCCTCTCCCTTGCAGTGTCCTCCTGTACAGACAGAAGTTTGTCCCCGGATCTCCAGGATCCCATGCAGGATGATACAAAGGAAACGGACAACTCCACCTCCTCGGACAAAGAGACCACCAACAACGAAAACGAGGAACAGAACTCGGGCACCAAGAGAAGAGGACCTCGGACTACAATTAAAGCCAAGCAGCTGGAGACTCTCAAGGCTGCTTTTGCTGCTACCCCCAAACCTACCAGGCATATCCGGGAACAGCTGGCACAGGAGACAGGGCTCAACATGCGAGTGATCCAGGTACAGGAAAGCTCAGTGGCAATGGGTGCCATAGCAGAGAACAGAAGAAAGGATCAGGGACTAGTGACCTCCCACAATATCACCATCTGCTTAAGCAGGCGGGGAGAGCACTAGTCACCCCTGCTTCCCTCTCTTCTCCATTTTGGATCCATTGGGTTGCAACTCCCAGCCGCCTAATTCTGCTACATGGCAGCCTGTCGCTATGGAGATGACTGTGACGTCCCAAACTCAGCAGTATGACATTAGGGGAACCGTGGGCTGTGAGAAGCTAGGGAGGGAGAGGAGAGAAAATTCTGCCATTTAGAGAAATCTGGCAGCAGCTAAAAGTGCCGGAGGAAATTGGCATAAAATCCAAGGAGAGACCAAGTAGGTCGTTGCTAGGAAGATTTCCCCTTTGTAAGAATGAGAATTATCCCCTTTGTAAGTCTTTACAAAGGAAATGCGCGTTTTACAGATGGGGAAACTGAGGCAGAAAGCCGTGAAGCGAATTGCTCAAGTTCACCCATATGGCTCGTGGCAGAGCGGAGTCTCCAACCTGGACTCCTCAGTCCTCGCCACTGCTCAGTCCATTGGCCCCTTCTGTCCCTCCTTATGTTGTGATGTGGAGACTGCAAGGTTCCTCTCTCCTAAGCAAGAGGACTATTTCCTATTGTCAGAATTATTTTAGCAGTGATCCTAATTGGCCTCCGTTGCTAATAAAGAGGAGGAGGAGGCTCAGGGAGTTTGTGCTGAAAGCTCTCTAGTGATAGAATTGTTTTCTTCACCTGGAGAGTCCTCAGGCGATAGCTAGCACTCAGTCTCAAGTACTGATGTGCCTGCCTAGTGCCTCATCCAAAGCCCACTGAACTCGATGGAAAAGCTCCAGCCCTTTGGCTCTGGCCCTCACACAAGCGGGAAATTGATGTGAAGAAGCGCTGACCAGCCCAGCCCTGGAGCGGTGACCCTCAACTTTCTTCAGGGCCCTTTGATTCCCCTCCCTCCCCCACGCACTTTGCGCGGCGCTGTGAGTTACCCAAAGTGGAAAGATCCCATTGATTTCAGCGAGCTTTGGATCAGATTCCAGTTCCCTAAAGAACTTGTCTCAGCTCCTATTGAGGTCAATGAAAAGGCTCCGGTTGACTTCAGTAGGAGCTGACTCCAATGGCAACGGAGCCCTCGCTAACCAAGAATAAAAACATTACCAAGGAGTCTACCCCCCTCCCCTAGTCCCACTAGACGCCTGGCCTATGTGCTGTATATGATGCTGGCTGCCGAACCCACCACAATGGCTTATTACGTCTCCAAGCCGCACCTGATGAGCAAGAAGTTCTTAAAAACGCGGCGTCAGCCTAATGCAATATCCTCGTCTTTCCTTCAGTTTCCTGCTTTCTTGTTCTAAGCCTTGTCAGTGCTCTTCTGCAATCTCTTTATCCTGTATTTGCCTGGTGGGACTTTCAGACTGAGCCAGTGACCGGAAGAAAGTTTAGAGCGTTGCCTCAACATTTTTTTCCATGAATCATAAATTAAAAGTTTTAAAAAAACTTTTAAAGCAAAGGGCATCAAGAGAAGAAATTAACCTCAGTTCTTTAAACCGGTGAAACTGAGAGTTGCTTCTATCTTGACATTTTGCAAGGAGACATATGCACGCTGTTGGTTAAGAGAATCTGCACTTGCATGTTAACGAGGAAATTGGGGAGGGGGATAGAAACAATTCCCAAACCAGAAAAATAGATTGGGATGAAACAGAGAAGTATGTTCAGGTCTCTTGTTACTACTGACGTCATACATTCAAACACGTTTTTGCTGTGCTAGGCAAGCGTGTGAAAAAATTGTCCTAGACCAAACAAAAGGGTGGAATGAAATGTTCTGTAGTTCATCTATGTAATCTGCAAGATGGGAGAACACCCAAGATTTCCTTTATTTTTCATTCCCTTTCCCCCCCAGCATCAGAAGCTATACATATTCACGTATCTGTGTTATTTATTGATATATAATTTATCTGTCTCTATGCATTCTTTATTGCTCTAGGTTTCTGTCGATGGATGGATGACTAGATTAGGAAAAGAGGCACTTCGACAATAGTTTGTAGTTTGAAAAGTCTCTTTAGTTGCTTTTATGAATATGTCTTCTAGGATTTAAAAGAAGGAGTGGGAGTAGGAAACATACTTCATTATAAAGCTCTCCAAGGGTGAGCAAAAACCCTTCACCCCTGGATGGTTCTGGGAGTTCATTCCCAACTTTCCTCTTCTTTTTAATTCAAAGCCAACCAATTTGCTTCATTGGCTAAACTGCAGAGTTTAATCCCCCGGTTGAAAGTTTCTCCTCATTTTTCTTCAGAGACTCTTCGCCAGCCTCTTGTAAAGGGCCCAGTCAGGAGCTGGTCCAAAGAACGGAAAAGTGGATCTTCGGGGAGCTTGCCAGCTGGGAGTTGGCGTGGGGAGGATGTGCTATGTTGCGGCCTTCATCTGGAAAATCCTGACGGAAAAATGTGGAACATCTTGGTGCGATCATGTGAAGGGAACCAGTCTCTTAGTTGGCACCTTGTTAATACCACGAGCTTCCTGATCTGCCTGTTCACAGCAGCAGCTCTGTGCCCCTTTGTTACGGAGATCGACCAATATAATAGTAGATTAATCTAGAAACCGAGACCGGTGGCAAACACGTATTGCAAGAGGGAGACCAAAGGCAGGCAAATCAAAACAAATGAATCAACTTGGTTACTGTTGGCTTGCAAAGTGCCCATGTGGCTTGATGGGGCCTTGGGAGACAGCTGGCGGGAGCTGTGGGTTGGTGTGAATGTTGTCACCACGTTCTTGTTGTTTAATTTGCCCGCAGGTTTGGTTCCAGAATAGAAGGTCCAAGGAGAGGAGAATGAAACAGCTGAGCGCGCTGGGGGCCAGGAGGCATGCCTTCTTCAGGAGTCCTCGGCGCATGCGCCCTCTGGGAGGCAGGCTGGATGAATCTGAAATGTTGGGTTCTACCCCTTACACTTATTATGGAGGTAATGAGCATTTTATGGATCACTTCCTGGATGACCCTCTAACACGCTTTATATTCAAACATTGTAAAAAACACAACAAATACAGATCCCAGAGCAAACAAATTAAGACTAGAGGAACACTCTTTCTTTCTTTCTTTCTTTCTTTCTTTCTTTCTTTCTTTCTTTCTTTCTTTCTTTCTTTCTTTCTTTCTTTCTTTCTTTCTTTCTTTCTTTCTTTCTTTCTTTCTTTCACTCATTTGTTCATTTTTATCATTGTTCATTCTTTCATCTTTTTTTTCTTGTTCATTGATTCATTTGTTCATTGTTCATTCTTTCGTTTTTCTCTCGTGTTAATCCTTTCTATTTGATCGTTGTTCGTTCTTTCATTCATTTTCTTTCATTTTTCTTTTTCGTTTGTTCTTTCTTTTTTCTGGATTTTTAAAATTATTTTGCTTTCCTTTTGTTCCTTTATTCTTTCTTGCTCATTTCCTTGTTTTTATTTATTTTTTTCCCCCTTGACCACGCTTGGAAGTTTTAACTCTTGCATTTTGTAGCATTTAATTGTGTCTTTTCAAAAGAGGCTTGCCTTCTGTGTGAGCTGGCCCTGAGACGCTGGCGTCTGCCTGCACTGAAGGGTTTCGACGATCGTTCACGCCATTTGTTCCCTCCAAAGGATTCGGTTCATTGTTACCGTTTTTCCTAGCTGGGCCGGGGAGAAGGGAGGAATTTTGGGGTCAGGTAAAATTGCATGTTTCTGAGCCTCGACGAAGTAGTACGGCATAACTTGCTTTGGCCCACTTCCCCAGCCTCGCAGCCAAGGCAAGTCAGGGGCTGGTATTTCTCTGGTGTGTCCATGCCTGCTGGGGGCTGGCGCGACGGAAGGGCGAATCTTTACCTCCTACCGTGCCTCACTTCGGGGTTAGATCGCGCCCTTGCGCTTCTCGCCAGCTGCCGATGCAATCCGAGAGAACGGAACCCCTAAGGTTCTGACTCCTGCTACAATTTTACCTGACTCCGGATTGCACGAGGAGCCGTCCACAGCACGCGGGGCGCCGTGGGGAATCTCCGCTGGGACATACTGTAGGGCACGGCCCCGCAAGCTTTGCTCCTGGGAGTGAATTTGCTACTCCATTGCGCGGTCCTGCCTGGGTTACCTTACTCCTGTTCGAAGCCATGGGCAGGATTCTAAACTCAGTTACGCCCCGCTGTGAATCCAGACTCACGCCGGTGTAACCGACACCAGACTCTGGCTCAATAGGACTCGTCGCCTAAGTAAAGTTTATTCACAGGAATCAACGCTCCGGATTTAGGCCCATAGTTGGGCCTGTGAACCCGCAGCACAGACAAAAGGAGAAACCCACCGGGGCTGCCTCCTGGCCAGCGGCTAGAAGCAGAGAGCTGGTTGCGGCTCTTTTAGTGCCGGTTTGGTTTTGGAGGCAGGAGGGGATTCCCTTGTCCTGCCGTCCTTCCCCTAGCAATGCAGCGCGCGGCTGCCCCGACAGAGACTAGGGATGTTGTTTAAGAAGAAGCATCGTTTTTACACAAAGCACGTGAAAGGCCGGGGGCTGCCCTGGCTCTGCCCAGCACCCAAGCCGGGGATGTTGGTATTTCACTGCAACGGCTCCTGCGACTAGTGCTGGGAGCAGGAGTCAGGGCAGCCGCAGCCCCTAGGTTGTAATGGAATCTTGTTGGACGGCTGGCGTTGGAACGCGACTTAATCCCAAAGTTCTTTCTTTTCCTCTTCCCCTTCCTCTTCCTTTCCACTGCTAGGTTCCTTTCCCTTTGCAGCCCGCCAGCTCCTTCCCTGTATCCCCCGCCCCCCTGCTCACGGGCCCGGAGATCCCGGTCACTGGTCCTTCTCGCAGACACGGAGGGGAGATAGGCAAGGCAGCGGGTAGGAGGGGAAGGTGAGGGGCGGTTGCCATGACTTTGCCATCCTTCCTGTGGCATCTGTTTGAAGGGTTTCCCCCCAGCCCCGCACACACCCTCCCTCCCTCGCCCTGAATGCGAGCTCAGCTTGTCGAGATCCCCTCTAATCCCCCTGTTAGAGATTCCGTCCGGTCCTTGGCCAAGTTTGCACCCCTGCCGCAAGTAAGAAAGAGACATTGTGATGAAGCTGTCTGCCTGAACAGAAGCCCTGCGCCCATTCAATCCCGCCGCTCCCCCGCTTGTGTTCCCAGGAACAAAGCTCCAGCTGCACCCTTTTGTACCTCTTTCAGACGGCATTTGTTCCAATTACCTCCAAGCTCCTGGAGCATATGGAAGGTCACTATCACAGAGGCCGGGCCCCCGTGTGTTTGCTATTTGTTTTCTCCCCCTTGTCGGCTCGTTCCCCCTCCCGCATGTGGCCCCTCGAAATTCGGCCCCTTCACGACAGGCGTAAGGGACGCAGGGGCCAATCATTCCCTAGCTGCGCTTGGTGGGGCTTGGGGGCGGCCATGGCCTGCCACTGAAGGCAGTGTGGGATGGGGGGCGGGCGTGAAAGTTGGCGCTAGTCCTGGCTGGGTGTCGCCAGACTGCTTGGTTGCTGCGTGAGCCGGCCAGCCTGGGGCTTAGCAAAATGACCCCTCACTTGCAAACCTACTATTGCTGAAGGGGGAAAATCCTCGTTTTCTTTCCTTCCGTGCCAGCTCCATAAGACATTTTCCATACATCTGTCTCCCCCTCCAAATCATCCTGGAAGGAGAGAATGCGCGCTCCCTCGGGCTGCGCGTGCGAATTTTTATAGGGACCTTGTCTAGTTCTTTTTCAAATGTTTGGTCAATTAAAATTATGTTGCCTGTTGTGGGTTTTTTCCCTAAGTTTGGAAGGAAAGCGAGAGCGCCCGCCCCCCTTCCTCCTCCCCACTCCGCAGTTTCTAATTATTTCGCGGCTTTCCAGATACTTCTACTATTTTGGAGATTCCGCACCGCAATGCAGTTGGGTGGGTGGCGAGGTGTTGAGGGTTGTTTGCGTGTCAAGATTACCGCGTAGTTATTGATTATTCATAGGGAAGGGGGGGCATCGAATTAAACTCCCGATTTTCCATCCGCTCCTGCATATTCTAAACAAAACCTTTTACCATTAGCCTCTGTCTGCTTCCTCCTGGGAAGCTATTTGTGAGAGGGGTTTTTATAGTTTTCTCTCCTTAGAACGAATCCCCGCTGAGGGTAGTTACCTGTTTAGTGCACGAGCTGGTGTTATTCACGGTTAAAGTCATGAGTGCCCAGTTATGAATCTCTTGATTCTGTTATTTTGCACCCGATGGACGGGGCAGGAGGGGGTTCTCTGCAGCTAGAGGGCTCCCGAAGCAACGCGCAGGTGTCAGCGAAAAGTCTCTGCTAACGCTGACAACCAGCCGGGTTCTTACCCTGATTGCTGGAACGTTGGGCAAGAGATGTGTCTAATTGTGGAGTAACGCGCCTGATCCTCTCCTGGTTTTATCGGGGTCATTCGGGCGGCTTCATTTTGACACCTGGAGGAAGGGGGCGGTAAAAGAAGCAGCCGGAAAATAAATGTGGGCCACGCAGCTCTATGCGGGAGTCGCTGTTACGGGACCCGCTTCTGTGGCGGAGCAAAAGCGACAGGCCAAGGTCCCTGAGCAGGTGCAATGCTGTGCGCGCAGTGCTGGGTGCGCAGTGCTGTGCGCACACTGCCTCCCGAGGGGCTGCGTTACGGGTTAGTGGGGGCGTTGGACAGCAGGGGCGCACGACACCGGGTACAGAGGCGCCCCCCCTGTCCCTCGGGAGTTGTGTGTTCTTGGGCGTAGGAGGCCGGCCTGGCCGGAGTCCCGCTCGCCCCAAGTTCTCCGGTTCAGGGCAGTCCCCGTGCACCCTGCGCTGCTGGCGTCCGGTCCCTGCCTCACCTTCTTCTCTCTCCCACACTCCAGATTACCAGGGAGACTACTATGGGCCAGGCGGGAACTACGATTTTTTCCCCCACGGGCCACCCTCGCAAGCCCAGTCCCCCGCAGACTCCAGCTACCTTCCGACCTCAGGGCCCGGCTCCACGCCCTTGGGGCCCCTGGAGCCCCCGCTCCCGGGACACCACGCCTCCGAAAACCAAAGGTACACGGATATGATCTCTCACCCCGACACCCCGAGCCCTGAGCCGGGGCTGCCCGGCTCGCTACACCCCATCCCGGGCGAGGTCTTTAGCGGCGGCCCCAGCCCGCCTTTCTCCTTGTCCAGCAACAGCGGCTACAGCGGGCCCCTCTCGCATCCAAACCAGGAGCTGAACGAGGCAGCGGTGTGGTAGGGCTGACCCAGCCAGCGGAGGTGCAAGCCCTGGGGATACCTGGCTACCTCTGCCCCGGGCAGATCCGGCTTCCTCCCAGCACCGGCTAAGACACCAGGAACCACGACCGGCTTTCTGACACTGACGCCAAAATTCTCCGGAGTTTCTACCAGCGCCCCCGCCCCTAGACCGCTGGGGCTTCCAGCCTCAGTGTCTTTCTCCCTAGCCACGTGTAAGCAGGCATGGCTGCCCTGGGCGGGTGCTGAAGAACCTCTACAAGTATCTGAAGCAGCATCTCTTGGACCAAAGCTGAACTGGACTGGATCACAGATCTGCCTAGAATGACTAAACTTCATATTTCTCTGGGGGAGGGCGTTTTCTTTCTTTTTTCCTTTGCTCCATCCAGAATTGCATCTTTTTAATCTTAATCGGAGAAAGTGGAAAAGTCCGCATAATCCACTTTTTTTTAAATAGATTTGTTTTGTGATGGTGGCCGTGGAAAGGGAATTGGTGTGTCTTGGGAAAGAAAACTTCCACTGATGATAGGGCGCCCCCCAGTGGTAAAGTCTGGCTCAGCTTTTCAGGGCTCCAGGACTTTAATGTTTGGGGAGACTTTATTGGGGTTTGTTTTGTTTTTTTCACCGGGCAGAAATACAACTAAAACTACCAATGTAAAAGCGATTCAAGTCTGAATGTCTCTGGCAAACATCAAGTCAAACCCAAAAGTTTGTTGGAGGGAGGCTACACAGTTTGAAGGATGTATTATAGTTTTTGCTTCTAGTTTCTTTATTTTGTATAAAGAAGAAACAAATAAAGTATGTTTTTGTGTTTATCAGTTATTTATTGTACTTTAGTCAACTAATGCTCCACCATTTTTATATTTTTAGGTGGGGGTGGGAGAGGAGTGAATAGGAAAGAAAGGAAGAATAGTTTTTAAGAAGAAAAATTGTTTTTCAAAAGCATTGTGGATTTCCTTTCCCCCACTGCCTCTTGCAGCTGACTAGCTGGTGTTGTTGGATGTGAATAAAAAATTGTTAGTTAACTAACCCTCATTTACCTGGTCCCTTTTTTTATAGAAAAGGAAAAGAGCAACTGTGTTTTAAAAAATGCTACCATGATGGCTTTATCTTCTTTTAATAAGACCTTCTTTATATTGTTGAAGAAACTCTGGCAGTAGACAGTGCAACTATAATATAGTGCTGAGATCATTAATCTTTATAATATATTTTAGAATTTAGATGCACTGCCTAGGGTCAGAGATTTTAATTATTAATTAGTGTTATTATATTCCACCTCCAGCGTTCTAGAAGAGCTGTATATAATGTCAAGGGGTTCACCCTGCAATCCTGACTCCTGAGTAGCCCTTACTCATGGGAGCACCCACTTTCTGGAGGCCCATTAAAAGCTTTGGGAGTCAGTGAGTATGGCCAGCTGCAGGCTGGAATGCCAAATCAACTTCCCTCAGAGAATTTGCCATGTGTCCTTCAAACTGCCATGGTTGTAGGCCTGATCCAAAGCTCATCCAAGTCAAAGGAAAGAAAGACATTCATGGACTTTTGATCATGCTCTGTGAGATACAAGGGAGGAGCTGCTTTCAGTTTGTTTTTGCCTTCTGAGGTTCATACAGACACAACACAGGCAAAGAGTGATAATAGCTGTTTTGATTAGCTTTTCATCTTCTCTGAAGAACTCCTGTTTCCCCCCCCCCCCCAACAAATCTCCAACCCTACCCAGAAATTGGAGTTCTATAGGAATGGTTTACCAAGTGAACTCAGCACTTGTCACAATAGCCCAAGAGAAGAGATGGAGTGACACAATTTTAATTAGGCAGCCACATTTCTCCCTGCTCATGTAGTAGCAGCCCCAGAGAAGAAATCCAGTTCAGGGAGGGCTGAATTTTACACATTACCACATACCCATCAATGGCAGAATTGGTGGAATAATAGCTATGAGATTCTGTAACTGCTTAGCACGGGAGCTAACAGATTAGCTCTATCACTCTAACTAGCTAGATCATTTTTGTTAAAATAAAAATGTCTACTGTGAATGGTTTCCTTGTGTCTGTGTGTCTGTGTGTGTGCAAAAGAGAGCTCAGTTTCTCAGCATGAATAGCTGAAGGATGTAATTTATTTCTGTTTTATACACATAATTTCTTCACACACATGTACAAACAAGCCTGACCCAGATGCACAAGTAGACACACAACCAGAGACACACTCCTGTTTTATTTTTCAACAGTATTTTACAATGATGGAAATAATTGCCCTGGTTTTTTTTTTAATCACCCTAATGCAAACAAGGCCTCTCTCTGCTAAGAAGAAAGTGCTTTTCATGGGCACTGGGCAATGCTTACAGGGGGAGAATGAGGACTGTTGGACACATGTTGATTTCAAACTAATGGTCCCTGTGTGTCCTAGGTGTGTGCAACAGAGCAGTGCAGAGGTATCAGAAAGGCTGGTGCTCTTTCCAAAAGCTGGCAGTGTGAGCCTCTGAAACCCAAGATGTTGGGGTATTATCTGGAAACAACAGGTAAAAGCCCCAAACCCCCAACTCAAAGCTGTATCACCCCAACTAAATCATCACAGCCAGGGCTTTGTCAAACCGGGACTTAAAAACCTCTAGGGATAGAGATTCCATCACCTCCATAGGTAACCCATTCCGGTGATTCAACATCCTCTTAGGGTGCATCTAGACTGCAGGGTTTTTTCAGAAAAATTACCATTTTTCTGAAAAAAACTTCACTTACGTCCATACTGCTATTGCGGTCTTTCAGGGAAAAAATTGAAAGAACACAGAGGGGTTTCCAACATTGATAAACCTCATTCTATGAAGAAGAATGCCTTTTCCAGAAGAGCTCTTTCGGGAAAAGGTGTGTGTGGATGCAGAAGAAGGGGTTTTTTCAAAAGAAGAGGCCTCCAGGAAAAAGCACAGGTGCCCTGGTGGCCACTCCATCCATAGTAATCACAGCTTACATGTGAGACAGTGTCCAATGAGCGTGGATACTATCTTTTTCAAAAAAGCAGATGGCTTTTTTGATGTGCTTTTGAAATTTGGATGCTCTCTTCTGGAAGAAGTGTTTTTAGAAGATCTCTTACAAAAAAGCTTCTTTCGAAAGAAGCTTGCAGTTTAGACGTACCCTTAGGGAAATAATTTTTCCTGATATCCAACCTAGACCTCCCCCTCTGTAACTTTAGACCATTTCTTCTTGTTCTGCCATCTGTCACTACTGGGAACAGCCTCTCTCCATCCTCTTTGGAACCTCCCTTCAGGAAGTTGAAGGCTGCTATCAAATCACCCCTCATTTTTCTCTTCTGAAGACTAACTAAGCACAAATCACTCAGCCTCTCCTCAGAGGTCATGTGCTCCCACCCCCTAATCATTTTGGTTGCCCTCCGCTGGACCCTCTCTAATGCGTCCACATTTTTTCTGTAGTGGGGGGCCCAGAACAGGATGCAATACTCCTTATGTGGCCTCACCAGTGCCAAAAAAAGGGGAATAATCACTTCTCTATGGGTATGTCTACACTACCCCGCTAGTTCGAACTAGCGGGGGTAATGTAGTCATCTGCAATTGCAAATGAAGCCCGGGATTTGAATTTCTCGGGCTTCATTTGCACGAAGCCGGCCGGCGCCATTTTTAAATGCCGGCTAGTTCGGACCCCGTGCCGCACAGCTACACACGGCATGGACTAGCTAGTTCGGATTAGGCTTCCTAATCTGAACTAGCTGTACTCCTCATTCCACGAGGAGTACAGCTAGTTCAGATTAGAAGCCTAATCCGAACTAGCTACTCGGTGCCGCGTGTAGCCGCGCGGCACGGGGTTCGAAGTAGCCGGCATTTAAAAATGGCATTCATGCAAATGAAGCCCGGGAAATTCAAATCCCGGGCTTCATTTGCAATTGCGGATGACTACATTACCCCCGCTAGTTCGAACTAGCGGGGTAGTGTAGACATACCCTATATCTGCTGGAAATGCTCCTCCTACTGCACCCTAATATGCCATTAGCCTTCTTGGCTACAAGGGCGCACTGTGCACTCATATCCAGCTTCTCATCCACTGGAATCCCCAGATCCTTTTGTACTGAACTTCTATTTAGCCAGTTGATCCCCAGCCCATAGCAGTGCTTGGGATTCTTCCATTTTTGTTGAACCTCATCAGATTTCTTTTGGCCCAATCCTCCAATTTGTCTAGGTCACTCTGGACCCTGTTCCTATCCTGCAGCATATCTACCTCTCCCCCTAGCTTAGTGTCACCTACAAACTTGCTGAGGGTGCAACCCATCCCCTCATTCAGGTCATTAATAAAGATGTTGAACACAACCAGACCTAGAACCGATTCTTGGGGCACTCTGCTTGAAGTCAATTGCCAATGAGACATTGAGCCATTGATCACTACCTGTTGGGCCCAACAGTCTAGCCAGCTTTCCAGCCATCTTACAGTCCATTTAACCAATCCATACTTCCTTAACTTGCTGGCAAGAACACTGTGGGAGACCGTATCAAAAACTTTGCTAAAGTCAAGGTATATCACATCCACCGCCTTCCCCATGCCCACAGAGCCAGTTACCACATCATAGAAGCCCTTGTTAAGAAGCACTTGTTAATCCCCGCAAGCTGGGCTCATTCCGTCAAGGAGAAGAGGAAGGGGAAGGAACAGGAGCAAAGACTCAGAGCCTCCTTTCAGCTGGGAGGAAAATACATCCAAGGCTGGTGATGGACCATCCTGCTGTGGGGCATCTGGCAAGCGCCAAAAGGAAGTGTGGCTCCTGCTCCATGCCGGGATGAGTGGAAGCAGCCTCAGCAAGTGAATGGTGCCGCCGTTGCACTGTGCTCTTTGCAGAGGGGCCAGGCAGGAAAGGTTATAAGGAGACAGTTGAGGCAGCAGGCCTTGTGTTGATGGAACTGTCCCTGCTCCGCCCATGCCCACCCTTTGAGGGTGTATGGTTCTTACAGTCATGCTGCTAAAGGGTTCTTCTATAGCCCCAACCCCTGTGAATCCAGAGACCGGCTGGTGGGGGTAACATCTTTTCTTGGACCAGCAGCATCTCTCACCAACCATAGTTGGTTTAATCCAGCCTCACCCTCATGTTGCTCTCCTAGCTGTGGCACAATACGTCTACAATATTGCAGCTCATGGTGAGAGGATGTCAGGGAGCAATGTGACCTGCCCCAGCTAGGCCATGCTGGGCTTGCCATCAATGCTGCCCTTTCACATCAGGCCTCTCTGGTCCTTCAGTGCCTCCACTGGAGCCTTCCCCTGCTATGTGATGGGCTGTCTTTCTCACTGGAACCCCATAATAGCAACTTCCCCTGTGCCCATTGGAATCACTGGAAAGTCTCCCCGGCTTAGAGGGGCCCAAACCACTCTCCATGATCCTCTATCTTGACCAAAAAAGAGGCTCTCCCATCAAGGAGAGGGAACCGAAGCATTCGTTGCTGCAACACAGAGCCAGGATCACCATTTCTCATCCACTCTATTCTGGGGCTGGAGAGTTGGGGCTCGGACCAGGCTTCTGACTGTAGCCGGCATCACCGAGTTTTGCTTTGGTGTTCAATCCGTTTAATCTATTTTGGGTGAAAACACAAATGGGACTAGAAATGGGTTCCACGCCTGGGAAACCAATGTTAGAAAAGAGAAAAGAAAAGGTTTATAGCAATTAGTTCTATGGTCTTTGTCCCTCACTCTGCCCCTCCATTCTTACCTCACCCATGTTTGTTTTCTTTCTTTCTTTCTTTCTTTCTTTCTTTCTTTCTTTCTTTCTTTCTTTCTTTCTTTCTTTCTTTCTTTCTTTCTTTCTTTCTTTCTTTCTTTCTTTCTTTCTTTCTTTCTTTCGCTAAGTCTAGATTGCTGAGCTTTTCCAGAACAGTTTCCAAAAAAGCAGATGTGTTCTTTCGGCATCCCTATATTTCTCTCAGTGAGAGGAATAAGGGATGTTCCAAAAGAGGAGTTTCTTCTGAAATTTGAACCCGTGTACATTTTTGAAAAGCCTCTTTTGGAAAAAAAAATCAGAAAAAGATATGCAAATTGCGAATTGCAATCTGCATATCTTTTTCCGACTTTTCTCTGCAGTGTAGACATAGCCTAATTGCCTTCTTTTCTTCTATTTTTTCATTCTTTTTCATTATTATCTATTTATTGCTCCCTCCATCCCACCTTTACACCTCCCCACTTACCTCTTTACATTCATCCTCACACTTTCCCCTCTTAACTTGAGAGGCCTACAAAGCAGGTGGCCACTTCTTTACCAAAACAAGGCCATTTCTAAGACAGCTGGCCTAGGTGCAATCCTTTAAAGCCCAGGATCTGCTCATTTTATTTATCCTTCCTTGCACAAAGCTGTAATTCTTAGTAAGATGTGGCAGTTAAACTATATTGATCACTCATGAAGCTTGGCTGCCAAACAGCTAAAGATTCTCGCCTCTTTTCTTTCCCCCCTCCCAGAGATATAAATAAATAAAGTCCTAGGCAGGCTGCAGCTCTGAACTAATATTTAAAATGCAAAATCATTGTGGAGTTTTTTCTCCTTGGGCTTGCAGTAAAAAGATATAAACAGAATAAATTACCTTCCGTTGGTGGATTATGAGAGTACCTGTCTCCTGACCTGAATTTTAAGTCCTAACTCGATTGTACCACCATGCACTAGTGATTTATGAAAACCCAGTCACTTCTCTGCATATTTTCTCTGTTCAGCCAAGTGATGGAATTTATCCTTCCTATACCATTAAAGATTTTAACAACTGAGTTACCTATCATTGTAAATGAGCCATTCTAATGATGAACTGAAACCTACAGGATTCCTGCGAAATGAATTGTGTTCTTACTTCTAATTTGGCTAATGCTGTGCTTTTAGATAGCACCTGTCTCTTCCAGAGCCTTAGGTGGGTGAATGACATTTTCCCCTTTTTACAAGAGAGTATACTGAGGCACAAGGCCTAGGGGCACGGTGAGTGGGTCAGGAGGAGAACTGTGAGTAGAACTCAGTAGCCAAATTTCCTGTTGTGTTACTCAGTTTTATGCTGGTGTAACTGTAGCCTTCTACCTGAACCAGATTCTCCTGACTCCTATATTGTGGCATAGCGACTGGGTACCCAATCACTAGAAGCCCATGCCAGGAGGGCAATCCTCACTTACTAGCAGGATACACATAGAAGGACCAGAACCTCAGCTGGCATGAGCCTGCATGGGCAGGAACAGTGTCCCAGTCTCTGTTAGTCAGAAGCCGGGAATGGGTGCCAGGTCTGGGTTGTAGGTGAAGGTAGGGCTGGGGGAGGCAAGCCCCCAATCATACCTCCACTTCCACCCCTTCTGCCCAGGCCCCACCTCTAGAATTAAAGGGAGGTGGGGTGCTGCATGGCCGCAGCCTCCCCAAGCCCCAGAGTACAGAGAGAGAGGAGGGCATGATGCCTCAGCCTACTTGTCCCAGAGCAAGGAGAGGGCAAGTAGCTTCCTTGGCCGTGGAGCACAGGGAGGGAGGGTGGCATGGTCTGAGCCTCCCCAACCCCAGAGCAGAGAAAGGTGAGCAACACACGTCTTTGGCTTCAGTCTGCCCAGCCCTGGAGCATGAGGAGAATGTGCGGTGCATGACCCCAGCCTCTCCACCCCCAGTAGGTGTTCTGAGGGTGGAGTACGCGGGCGGGGGATGGCAGTTTGGGAAGGCAATGCCTTTCCCTGCCTTGCATACCTGTGGCCCATAGAAACATGGGATGGATCACTTGATCACTGCTTGTTCTGTTCATTCTCTCTGGAGCATCTGGTACTGGCTTCTATTCAGAAGTAGTTGTAGTTGCATAGCTTATTTTGGCTTTAGCCCTGCTGTGTAGACATATCCCTAGGGTTAGTCTACACAGTAGCACAAACCTCGAAATAAGCTATGTAATTTGAGCTATTCAGAAGCCAGGATACTGGACTACATGGGCTTTTGATCTGGCTGCTGTTATGTGCTTATACATCAGTCTGTTGACATCCTTGGAGCAACATCTGTTTACACCCCAGATGAGGTTCTGGGGCACTGCACTGTGCTGATCTTGGATCCCTTTTTTGAACATTCTGGCTACATCTACACTGGCCCCTTTTCCGGAAGGGGCATGTTAATTTCAGAAGCCGTAATAGGGAAATCCGCGGGGGATTTAAATATCCCCCGCGGCATTTAAATAAAAATGTCCGCCGCTTTTTTCCGGCTTTTAAAAAAGCCGGAAAAGAGCGTCTACACTGGCCCCGATCCTCCGGAAAAAAAGCCCTTTTCCGGAGGATCTTATTCCTACTTCAAAGGATCTTATTCCTACCTTATTCAAAGTAGGAATAAGATCCTCCGGAAAAGGGCTTTTTTTCCGGAGGATCGGGGCCAGTGTAGACGCTCTTTTCCGGCTTTTTTAAAAGCCGGAAAAAAGCGGCGGACATTTTTATTTAAATGCCGCGGGGGATATTTAAATCCCCCGCGGATTTCCCTATTACGGCTTCTGAAATTAACATGCCCCTTCCGGAAAAGGGGCCAGTGTAGACGTAGCCTCTTTGTATTACTCAGGTAACAGTCGTTTTTACAAGGGAACCAAGGCAAGTGTAAGACATCGTTAAGTTACTTTTTTTAGAACACTTGTGAGGATTATAATTTAGCAGAGGAGGCAAGGTCATTCCCATGGCTATTAGCTAGTGGCAGAACCTCAGGCTTTTTGTCATTTTAAAATGGTATTTGTTTTTATTCAAAGGAACCAAGACGAGTAAGCCAATTTCAAGTGGTTTTTAAGCAAAATGGGAAGTTGACACCGGCTTAACTGCAATGACTGGAGATGCCCTATATAGGCCCCTATATCTCTTTCTGGTTCTACCTAGGGTGTGTCAACACAGCAGCATTATTTCAGAATAACTGATGTTATTCCAAAATAACAAAGAGTGACTCTACACTACAAGCTTTTATTTCAAAATAGTGTCGAGCTGGAGAACTTCTTACTCCAACTCCTGTAACCCTCATTTCATGAGGAGTAGGGGAAGTCTAAAGAAGAGTGTTCTTCCTTAGACTTCCTGTTGTGTATACAGTGCCTAAAGCCAAGTCAAGATATTTCGACTTCAGCTATGCAATTGACGTAGTTGTAGTTGCATAGCTTATTTTGGCTTTAGCCCTGCTGTGTAGACATATCCCTAGGGTTAGTCTACACAGTAGCACAAACCTCGAAATAAGCTATGTAATTTGAGCTACGCAGCTTGCGTAGCTTATTTCAAAATAGCTTATTTCAAAATTTGGCGCTGTCTACACAGCACTAATTTCAAAATAAATCACTATTCCGGCATCTTCCTCAATCCTCGTGCAATAAGATTTACAGGAAGCCAGAATAAGAAGCCCGTTATTTCGAATGTATTTCAAAATAACAGGTATGCTGTTCAGAGGCGCAGAAGGCTATTTTGGGATAATGGACTTTATCCTGAAATAGTACTGCTGTGTAGACGTACCCCTAGAGTCCTCACCTCCAGTCTCACTCCTTTCCTTCCCCTACCTCACACTCTGGGCTGGAGAGTCAGAAGGATTCCAGTTTATGAAAACACATATGGGCGTACTTAGCCTAAAGCACGTGCTAAAGCTCCATTGCCTTTGACTGAAGCACAGTGCTTTAGTGTTCTCCTGAGCAGGGATGCTTTTGTGACTTTCCAGCCCAAGCGGTTGCTCCTGGACCCATGGCCATGAATACCCAAACTGAGGGTCAGGCCCTACGAGGGGTTATAGAATCACAGAACACTAGGACTGGAAGGGACCTTAAGAGGTCATCGAGTCCAGTCCCCTGCTGTCACGGCAGGACCTAGCACCGTCTAGACCAGCGGTTCCCAACCCTTTCCAGATGGGGACCCATTTTGACAATTCAGGAAGACTTGGTGACCCAAAGCAATTAAAAAACAGGGGGGAGGAGGGCGGGTAGAGCCACCTGGGGAGATACTTGGCGACCCTTTTGAAATGTAATGGAGACCCATATTTGGGTCCTGACCCATAGCTTGGGAAACCCTGTTCTAGACCATCCCTGGAAATGTCTATCTAACTGCTGTTAAATATCTCCAGAGATGGAGATTCTGCAACCTCCCTAGGCAATTTATTCCAGTGTTTAACCACCCTGACAAGGAGTTTTTCCTAACGTCCAACCTAAACCTCCCTTGCTGCAGTATAAGCCAATTGCTTCTTGTCCCATCATCAGAGGCCAAGGAGAACAATTTTTCTCCCTCCTCCTTGTGACACCCTTTTTAGAGCCAATTGAGATCCAGAGGGCCTTAGTCTCTTATCAGTGATTGAAATTCACCCTTGCACATACACAAGCATAAAGAGCTCAGCCGACATCCAGTGGGACTAATAGAAGTCACCATTAGTGGCAAAGGACTTTGGACCAATACCATAGCCAATGTACTTTTTAAAATCTTGCTTAAGTCTTGCTTGGAGTGTTATTCAGTGTTCCTTGTAAACTGAGTGCTTGGGAGGCCACCCAGGAGAAATTCAAATGTCACTCAGTTAATTAGCAGAGCGCCCACAACTGGCAGCATTTGTTTCTATGGTGGTGCACATTCACACATGCCTTGGTGTACATAACATTTATTCCACACAAAATATTAGGTTTTTGTTGGCCAGTTGAGTGGAACAGGAATAAGGAGAGAGGCAGTCTCTAAGCCTCTAGGGAGGTGCTGCAGGCATGGGCATGCAAATGGAAGAGGCTTCATCCTGATAAAGGAAGAGGGAGACAAACAGAGAGGCTTGTAGACTGTAAGGTCAGACGGGTCCATCATGCTCATCTAGTCTCACCTGCCATTGTGGGATCTCAAGAACCTCACTCACCCACTCCTGTCTAGACCCCTAACATCTGGTTGACATGCTGAAGTTCTCAAAAATGATGTAAAGACTCCTAGTTACAGAGACTTCCCCATCTACACTAGTTTAAACTTGCAAAAGACCGTTGCCCTAGGCTGCAAAAGAAGGTAATCCCCTCACAGGGTCTCTGCCAACTAGTCCAGGAGAAAATTCTTCCACAGGCCAAATATGTTGATAATTAGACCCTAAGCTTGTGGGCAAGACCTACCAGCCAGAGCCCTGGGAAACAATTCCCTCTAGTAACTCAGAGACCTGCCATTGGGGATATTGGCTATTACTCCTTGGACTGGTAGAAAGCCTCACTTAATTATGAGACAACATGTGTCGATGGCCAGTTTATCTCCATTTGTTCTTGTGTCCACACTGGCATTCCCACCCACATACAGAATGCATTTTGTTCTGTGCACCGTGGTGTGTGCAGCTGTGTCCCACCCGTACAAACACACGCTGTAGGTGTTTGAGCTGTAGGTGCTCTGCTAATTAGCTGGGTGGCTTTGGAATCTCTTCTGGGCAGCCGCCCAAGTGCACAGCTTACAGGGAATGCTGGCCCCTCCGTTGGATGTCTTTATGGACAGCAATCCTATCTCCTCTCAGCCTTTGTTTGATTAGGCCACACAAGTCTAGATGGTCTAGACAGTATTTGGTCCTGCCATGAGGGCAGGGGACTGGACACGATGACCTCTCGAGGTCCCTTCCAGTCCTAGTATTCTATGATTCTATGATTCTAAGTCAAGCTCTTTGAGCCTCATCAAAGGAGACAGGAGCCTGAGGAAGGAAGAGAGCAGGCAGCAGTATTGGGGGCCTACAGGGGAGCAGTGTTTCTGGATGTGACAATGAGGGAGGGAATTTAAAGAGTTTAAAGAGAAGCTAGATAATTTCATGGAGGTTAGGTCCATAAAAGGCTATTAGCCAGGGGACAGAAATGGTGTCCCTGGCCTCTGTTTGTCAGAGGCTGGAGAAGGATGGCAGGAGACAAATCGCTTGATCATTGTCTTCGGTCCACCCTCTCTGGGGCACCTGGCGCTGGCCACTGTGGGCAGGCAGGACACTGAGCTAGATGGACCATTGGTCTGACCCAGTATGGCCGTTCTTATGTTCTTATGTAATGCATTCGACAATAGCTGCTGCACACTGTCTCCTTCATGCCTGGACAAGCCTCCTACTGATCTCAGTGGCAGGCCTGGGGCACAGGGAATCCTGACGGTATATTCTGGCCCATGTGCCATAAGTATCCTTGGAATCCCTCCCTTGCTACCAAAAGCACCTAGCCCTCCTGCTTTAGATGCAGCATGTCGCCATATCTCTAGCTACATGGAGCACTATGCCCAGAGCCTCCAAGGTAGTTTGGCACCTACTGCCCAATGAAATCACTGGTCGTTTGTCACGTAAGCATCTTTGAGGCTCTGTCCCTTAATTAAGAGAGAGAGCACAATCTGCCTTGGGGCGCATTGGCTATAAGTTAGTATAAAGTTGGTGGTATGGCCTGCAAATGGTGCCCCCTCTGAGTATCTGACTCCTGGCACTGCTAACCTGCTTTCTGTGGTAGATTATGCCTTGAGGAGCCCCAGCAGTGTCACAATAGCAGGATGCAAACCAAGGTGATCCAGTCGTGTTCCAGACAGCATCCTATAATATAAGAACTAGGGTTTACTGTATGAAATTGAATGGGCAGCAGGTTTAAAACAAATAAAAGAAAATTCTTCTTCATACAGCGCATAGTCAATCTGTGGAACTCCTTGCCTGAGGAGGTTGTGAAGGCTAGGACTATAACAGGGTTTAAAAGAGAACTAGATAAATTCATGGAGGTTAAATCCATTAATGGCAATTAGCCAGGATGGGTAAGGAATGGTGTCCCTTGCCTCTGTTTGTCAGAGGATGGAGATGGATGGCAGAAGAGAGATCACTTGATCATTACCTGTTCGATTCACTCCCTCTGGGACACCTGGCATTGGCCACTGTTGGCAGACAGGGAACTGGGCTGGATGGACCTTTGGTCTGACTCAGTATGGCCATTCTTATGTTCTTATGCCCTTAGAGAGGCTTCACCAGGTCTTTCTGGCCTGAGTGTGCACAGAGGCTTTGGCGCCATGTCTGCGAATGGCTCATTTCAGATCCCCAGCCTCACTAGTCCCACATGGAAACCCTTCAGAAAATCCACACACAGTGATTACAATGTTTCCCACAACAAAGACATAAGAACAGCCATCCAGAGGCAGATCAAAGGTCCATCTGGTCCAAGATCCTGTCTTCCAACAGTGTCCAATGCCAGATGGTTCAGAGGGAATGAACAGAACAGGATAGTTACAGAGTCATCATCCCATCATCCAGTCAGAGGTGTAGGCACACCCAGTGCATACCGCTGGCCTTACCACTCCATTGCCTGTTGACACAGTGTGGTGTACTGAGAACTCTGTTAAAAGTGTGATCTATCACTTTAAATTCTCGGTGGATTTCCTGGTGCTGTTTGTAGGCAAGGGGCTCTACAAGGAAGCATACCATCTGGCTTAGCACTAGCAACAGTTAGTTTGCAGCCAGCTTGCCTAGAGTAAAAAGGTGAGTGTCGCCTGTTTTTTTTGTTGGTGGTGGTTTTTTTTGTTTTTTCTTACAACACAGAATGCTTGACTGGCTCTGTTTTATCGTTCTTGTGCTGCATGCTAAGAAACAAAGTAGTGTTCTACTGCAGCCTTCCAATGAGAGTGCTTATGTTTTTGTCTAACTTCTGTGCACAGTGAACCGAATTTACAGAATATGTCCACAAGGTGGCACTGTATCACAGCACTAATAGAAGGAAAGGACTTGAAATAGCAAGGGGCCAAGCATCCTCAATTCCATTTGTCTGCAACTTGAATCCAAGTGTGTCAAGCCTTCTAGCATAGTGTGCAGCAGCCCATCCTGAAGGACTCTGGTTACCTTGATAGGGATTCATTGAAAATGCACTAACGTGCAAGTAATGCTGATGTCAGTTTCTGAAGCGAGGGTGCAGCCTAGTGGGTAGAGATGTGAGCATAAAGATTACTTGGTTCTAAGCATAGAATTGGTGTTGGATTGGTGGACGACTTTGGGCAAGTCACTTGACCTCTCTCTATAAGTTTTCCCAGCTGCAAAACAGAGCATTGGGCCCCATCCTACAAACACTTCTGCATGTGCTTAACTTCAAATACGTGTGTGCTTTCAGTGGGAAACATTGCTCCATAGCAGCGTCAAGCAACATAGGTTGAGATCAAGGCCCATTGTTCCAGATTATAAGAGACACTTCCTGCCCTGAAGAGCTTGCATATTGAATACCCAGGAGTAGGAGGAGAAACAGCATAGTGAAATGAATTGCGCAGGCATGCAACACAGCTGTGGCCTACCTGTGCCTTGACTCCAGGTCTTCTGAATGCTAAACTAGTTTTTGAGCCATGGCCTCCTAGTGTCTCTTGAAATCAAAGATATGAGAATTTCAAACAAGCCTTTGGCTGCATCTAGACTGGCAAGTTTTTCCTCAAAAGCAGCTGATTTTGCGGAAAAACTTGCCAGCTGTTACACTGGCCGCTTGAATTTCCGCAAGAACACTGATTTCCTAATGTCTGAATCAGTGCTTCTTGTGGAAATACTATGCTGTTCCCGTTCAGGCAAAATCCTTTTGCGCAAAGCTTTTGCGCAAAAGGGCCAGTGTAGACAGCTCAGATTTGTTTTCCACAAAAACGCCCTGATCGCGAAAATGGTGATCGGGGTTTTTTTGCACAAAAGTGCGTCTAGATTGGTATGGATGCTTTTCTGCAAAAAGTGCTTTTGAGGAAAAGTGTCCATGCCAATCTAGATGCTCTTTTCCGCAAATGCTTTTAACGGAAAACTTTTCCGTTAAAAGCATTTGCGGAAAATCATGCCAGTCTAGATGTAGCCTTTACTGTTACAACATTCCACTGCCAGAAATGAAAAGGCACCAAAGTGCAGGATTCTGCCCCCCCAAAAAGTGACATGGTAAACTCGCGCCATCCTCTGGTCCAGGTGAGAGTTTGCAATGTAGTTTTTAAGAAAAACTTTTTACATTTGTTCTGCTTTGTTTGGAAGGGGAATGTTTGTGGAAGGTAGAAAATAATCAGTTTTTGGACTTAAGATAAAAAATTGCTGGAGTAGATTGGGTTGACTTCTTATAATTAATGGCACACCTTGTAATAGGATTCTCCAGCCTTTGGCACTTCCTAGAAACACCTTGTTACATAAGATATTGCCCACCATGGAGCAGCAGAGTTTTGATTTATGGGGTTCCTTCATCCAGAAAACATCTTCTGGGGTTTTCTGCCCAATAAAATGTATCAAGGGGGGAAAGGGAGGAAATAAATAAAGAAAAATCGTTCTGGGGGAGGGATGCAAACTAGGCCCTCCAATGAAATCAGCATAGTTCAAAGAGAAAAAACATAGCAGATTGCTTTTCCTGTCATTCAGCTCTGAGAGGTCTGTCCTCGACTGCCACCTTCTGTGATCTTTCACTTCCAAGATCTAACACCCATGAAAAGTGTCAGAGCTGCTAACAGCATGAAATCTACAGCGGTCATGGCTGTTTATTATTCGTATTATACTACTGCCTCGAGGTGCCAGTGAAGATTAAGGTTTCCATTGTGCTAGGCGCTGCACAATAAACATGACAAGAATGTCATAGATTTCAAGTCCAGAAGGCCATCTAGTCTGACCTCCTAGCAAATCTGACTTTATATTCTTTCCATCAAGCCCAAAACTTCTGTTTGAGCTATACCATCTAGTTTAGAAAACACTCAGTCTTGACATCAAGACTATGAGTGATGGAGAATCCACTTTTACATTCCTGCCTTGGAAACCTTGCAACTAAAACAGTCATGAAAGACAAAGGAAATACTATGATCTCCATTTTACAGATGGAAATGGTGACAGAAAAAGGCTAAGCAGCATGCCCAGGGTCACATAGGAAGTCTGTGGCAGAAATAAATATGGATGCCAGGTATTCCAAGTCTAGTGCCTTAAATACAAGACCATTCATCCTCGCTCTATTTGCACTGATGCAGGGAGACTCTCCTAACAAGAAGGCTACTTTGAAGTAGGAATAAGAGATCCTCCAGAAAAGTGCTTTTTTCCGGAGGATCTGGCCAGTGTAGACGCTCTTTTCCGGCTTTTCTAAAAGCCGGAAAAAAGCGGCGGACATTTTTATTTAAATGCCGCGGGGGATATTTAAATCCCCTGCGCATTTCCCTATTGCGATTTCAAAAATTACCATGCCCCTTCCGGAAAAGGGGCCAATGTAGACGAGCCCGAACAGTATAAAACAATAATGGTAGATTATCCTACAGAGCCTAGAGTTATTGCACTATAGTGCTCTCAGCACCTTTAATGCCTGCCATCCTTACTGAGCCCTAAATCTACATTACAGTTACATGCTGTGGTGTAGTGTGGGGGCCTTGCTGGATGCTGGGCCTGGGAAGTGGGCTGTGGGTGACCTCCACTGGCAGCTATTTGTAGCACAGCCCAGCAGGACAGTGGATGAGTCACTAGGCAAGGGTCTCCCAACCTGTCGGACCAGTTGTCTCCCAGGGGGAGAAACAAAGGGATGAAGGCAGGGTCCAACCCCTGGCTGGGGGCAGCGCTGGAGGAGAGTTTCAGTTTCTGTCTGGAATCATGGAGGAAGCAGCCTAAGCAAGGGACTGGGATTTAGGGGCCCAGTCTCCCCCATCTCAAGGGGGGCTGAGGCATCCTAGGCTTGCCCTGTAACCAGATTACATCTGTGCTGCGCTGCATCCTTGGAGAAGCAATAAACTCCCTCTATTCTACTGGCTGGTGGAGTCTGTTCGTGCCACTATGAGGGTATGTCTACACTACAGCGCTAATTCAAACTAACTTAGTTCGAATTAGTTAATTCGAACTAAGCTAATTCGAACTAACGCATCCAGACTAAAAAACTAGTTCGAATTAGCATTTTGCTAATTCGAACTAGCACGTCCACACAGAGTGGACCCTGAAGCGGGGTTAAGGATGGCCGGAAGCAGTGCCGGCAGGGCATCAGAGGAGGACTTAGAACGTGGAGCTGCTGTCTCAGGCTAGCCGAGGGCTGTGCTTAAAGGGTCCCGACCCCCACCCCGGACAGACAGTTCTCAGGGGTGCCCCGCTTGCAAAGCAGTCCTGGCTTGGATTGCCCAGAGTACCCATACTGGGCACATCACACCACTCGGCCATCAGCCCGGCTGCACTTGCCGCAGGCTGCCATCTGGGGAGAGGGGGCAATTGGGGGGCTGCAGGAGAGCTTCCACCCCCAGAAGCCCGCAGAGCCAGCACAGTCCTCCCCATCGGGGGCTCGTACCCCATTCCTCCCTCACCTCCTTCCACTTACCCTTCCCTAGCCCCCCTTCCTGATGTACAAAATAAAGGACAATTGTGTTCAAAAATAGAATCTCTCTTTATTGAACAAAACTGGGGGAGACTGGGAAAAGGAGGTGGGAGAGGGGAAGAGAGAGGGTGGGAGAGGAGAGGGCAACTACAATGATGAGGGGTTTGGAACAGGTCCCATATGAAGAGAGGCTAAAGAGACTGGGACTTTTCAGCTTAGAAAAGAGGAGATGGAGGGGGGATATGATAGAGGTCTATAAAAGCATGAGTGGTGTGGAGAGGGTGCATACAGAAAAGTTCTTCGTTAGTTCCCATAATAGAAGGACTAGAGGACACCAAAGGAAAGGAATGGGTAGCAGGCTTCAAACTAGTAACAGAAAGTTGTTCTTCACAAAGCAAAGAGTCAACCTGTGGAACTCCTTGTTGCAGGAGACTGTGAAGGCTAGAACTAGAACAGAGTTTAAAGAGAAGTGAGATAAAGTGATGGAGGTTGGGTCCATGGAGTGGTATTAGCCAGGGGGTAGGAGTGGTGTCCCTGCCCAAAGTTTGTAGAAGGCTGGAGAGGGATGGCACGAGACAAATGGCTTGGTCACTGTCTTTGGTGACCTCCAGGGTCCCTAGGGTTGGCCGCTGTCGGCAGACAGGCTACTGGGCTAGATGGACCTTTGGTCTGACCCAGTACGGCCATTGTAAGCTCAGGGCTCAGGGTCGGGGGTCTCAGTGGACCCCCTTGATTTTCATGCACACCTGCTCCTGGGTGGCCAAGCTGGCAGCTCTCCTGCCCTAGACGGCCACTTTCCTGTGCCTAGTGTGGAGATCATGGATAAGGTCCACGATGTCCGCACTAGACCAGGCGGGTGCCCGCCTCTTGCGGTCCCGGGCAAGCTCCCGGGAGCCGCCAGCCTGGTCCCGGGAAGAGGGGGATGGCTGGGGGGCATCGGGTGGCTGGCTCGAGCCGTGCCAGGTGCAGGGTCCGCTAGCTGGGCTAGCCTCCCACTAGTTCGAATTAAGTGGCTACACACCCCTTAATTCGAACTAGTAAGTTCGAACTAGGCGTTAGTCCTCGTAGAATGAGGTTTACCTAGTTCGAATTAAACGCTCCGCTAGTTTGAATTAAGTTCGAACTAGCAGAGCGCTTGTGTAGCACCTATCAAAGTTAATTCGAACTAACGTCTGTTAGTTCGAATTAACTTTGTAGTGTAGACATACCCTGAGGGTGCAGGAGTCGGGGGAACCCCAACGCGCCATCACACATGCACGCAGCCCCACCAAAATGTAACACCTTTGAGGGGTGGAACAGAAAGTGCAACAGACTTGCCAGGCACCTGGTTGAGGTGGAGGGGCAGATCCATGTTCCCAGAAGGGGAGGGGCCCTGAGACAGGAGGGGTGAGGTGGGGCAGCCACAGCACCACCCAGAGCATGCCAGGGCCCCCAATGACAGCCCTCCAAGCTGCCTGGCATGCACCACTAGTGATTTCAAGGATCTGGGGCTCTGGCCACTGGTGGCCAGGAGTCTTGGGTCCTTTTGAATCACCGGGCCCCGAGCAGCTGCCCCTTTTGTCCCTTCTCCTCCCACCAGCAGGCCTGGGGTAGAGGACATCAGAGCATGCAAACTGCTATTGTTAACTAGCCTGCATTTGGAGCACACCACCTCATCACACATATTTAGGCTATGTCTATATTGCCCTCTCTTGTGGAAAAATATATGCAAATGAGGCAAAGCATGGAATATCGCTGCGCCTCATTTGCATAATTAATGAGACTCCATTTTTGCACAAGAGGCTTTTGCACAAAAAGTAGCCTTCTACACAGCTCCTTTCTGCACAAAAAACCCCTCTCGCACAAGAGCTGTTTTTCCTGGAAAAAAGAGGAAGAATGGCTCTTGCACAAGAGGGGGGTTTTGCGCAAAAGTGGAGCCTCATTAATTATGCAAATGAGGCACAGCAATATTCCATGTTTCACCTCATTTGCATATTTTTTGCACAAGAGGGAGCAGTGTAGACATAGCTTTAGAGTATCTGCAGGATCCATGCACCAAGCCACACAGGGTGAGTATGCACAACAGATGGAGATGGTGTTGTTATAGGCTGGATTTAACCACTGCCCTTCCTTTATGATAGTTGCAAGAAGCCATTAAGCTCCTTCATGGAAACAGGAAGCTGAAACAATAGACGTATCCACCCAAATGTAATCCCATGTGAGCAGAGGGCATTGTTTTGTGCAGACTTTGTCAATAAAGAGTCAGATCTGGGGATTTCACTACAGGATGACTTGTGCAACACATCACTATGGCTGGTACCACAGTCCTTAGCAGGCAGTGAGTAATAGAGGGGCGTATCAGCAGGAGACAGAGAAGGCATCAAGGAAGTCTCAGGTATAGCCACAGAACCACTAGCAGTGTGACAGTGAGAAAAAGCTAATGGAAAGTGATTTTGGGTGGAGTGCTGGCTAAAAGAGGACTGGAACTGTGAACAAAGAAACAATCAGCTGTTTTCTGAGTTCTCTGGTGTTCAAGGAAACAGAAGTTTGTACTTTCTCTAAATAAACAGGATTGTATCAAAGAAATAAATGACTCATCATTTACTTCTCCTCCATAGGCCCTGGATTTTGGCTAACTGGTGGCTCAAAGGATAAATGTACAAAAAGTCTTTGAGCTACAAAAGTAAAGTGTGGAGTATAGACCCGGACTTTAACTGTTGTAAATAGGCCTAGTTCCACTGAACTTCAATGTCTTCAGCAGACCGACCCAAATGTACACCAACTGATGATCTGAGTGTATGGCTCTAACCAGATGGGGGAATGAAGGAAACAGTGGAGGGAGCAGAAAGATAAGGATGAAACTAGACCAGAGGTGAGAGGAACCAGCAAGCTAGAGACGAGCCAAATTAGAAAAGTGTGCTGGGGAAGGCACGATTAACATAGGTAATATGATAGATATATGGGGGAATCCAGATGCTGAGAAAAACTGAAGAAGGGAAGAAGTCCTGTGGCACTTTAGAGACTAACAAAAATGTATATTATCTTGAGCTTTCGTGGGCAAAACCCACTTCCTCAGATGAGTTAAAGAAGGGAAAATGGAGGAAAGTACCAGTGCATTATAAAGCAGCCAGTGCTTCAAACAAATCCTCCCCTTGAATCCAAACACACCGAATTCTGACAATCCTCACATACTAAGTGGCCATCCCATCACCATGGAGCGGTGGGATGACCAGCAGTGGCCTTAGAACTTCCACATGCAGAAGGCCACCTTCCTAGAACTGTGCAAGAGCTCACCCCTGCCCTCTGGCCATGGGACACCCACATGCGTCCCACCATCCCCCTCCAGAAGCGTGTCACCATTGCACTGTGTAAGCTCGCCACGCTGGACAACTACCACTCCTTCGGGAACCAGTTCAGCATGGGGAGATCGACTGTCAGTGCCATACTCATGCAGGTTTGACTCTCTCATGTTATTGTCCCCAGAGGGTGGTGAACTGCTGGAATGGGGATCCCTAGGGAAGGGGGGCAGGTGGAAACTCCCTCCCCAGAAGGTCATCCTGCCTTCACAAAGCCCTGATGAGGGATCGGGTAAGCTAAGGTTGGGCCTGGTGTGTGGGAAGTGGGGCTGGGCTCCATGACTTCCTAAGGGCTTTGGCAACCCTGTGATTTCCTGTTTGTCTCCTTCTACAGGGCCAGCAATGCTATCCTGCTGCATAAGCTCAACTTCCACAGACCCCAACATCACTGGCTTTGCTGCCATGGGCTTCCCCAGCTGTGAGGTGGGGGAGGTCATTGATGGCACCTACATCCCCATCTGGGCCCCCAGCCACTGTGCCTCTGATTATTTCAACTGGAAGGGATACGTTTCTATGGTCCTACCGGTGCTCATGGACCACTGAGGCTGCTTCATGAATATTAACACTGGGTGGTTGGTGAAGGTGCACGACTCACGCATATTCCACAACTCCAGCCTCTACAACTCACAGCAGCACATTTTTCCTCAGCTGCACCGTCAGGGTCGGGGACATAGATATGGCCATGTGCATCGTGGGGGAAGCAACCTACCCTCTGCTCCTCCGGCTCATGAAGCCCTACGCGGGACACTTTGACCAAAACAAGGAACATTTCAATGGCAGGCTCAGCAAGGCCTGGATGGTTGTGAAAGGTGCCTTCAGCAGTCGCAACAGGAGGTTCCACTGTCTCCTCACCCGGCTGGACCTCAGCGAGCAAAACGTCCCCCAAGCGGTAGCAGCCTGCTGTGTCCTCCACAATATTTGTGAAAATAAGGGGAAGACATTTCTGCCACAGTGGGAGCTAGAGGTCGAGCAGCTTGCAAAGATCTTAGAGCAGATGTGCACCACTGCCATCTGGCAGGCCCATCAGGGGGCTATGCATATCCGAGATGTACCGAGGGAGAGTTTCAGCCAAGGCCACCTGTGAGATTCTCCCCCTGACCTCCCCACAAGGAGCTTCTGCAGTGCTCCGGTGTGCCTTTCCTCCCCCACCCTTCTCTTTCCCTTCTATTCCTTCTTCCCTTCTCCCCCCAGCCCCTCCCCTGCTGATAAAATAAACAAGTCTTTTTGTTTTGAAACAATAAACTCTCTGTAGTTTTTAATTGAGGTAAATGTAACAGAGGAGGGATTGGGGAAAGAAACTGGGTGGGGGAAGAAGGGAAGAGGAAAGGGGAGGAGAGGCTCAGGAATGCGGCTGGGATTGGAGCCTGCCTCAAGCAATCCCACAGCCTTGTGTGCAAGGCCATGGACAAGGTTAGGGGGAGAAGCCAGAGGGGCAGGGGCAGGGCAGAGTGCAGGGGGGACTTGGGAAGGAGCGGATGTGGGGGAGCCTCCTGGGCCACTCAGTCATGGTGACCAAATGATGGGCAGTGGCGCTGTATGCAGTGCACATGCTATGTGCCTCCTGGGACAGCTCCTGCCAGGTGGTCCAGCACAACTCTCAGTCAGCACGGTGCTCCTCCAGGTCCACATCCAGCCTCTGGTCCTGCTGCTCCAGAAACTTCTGTAGGGAACAGAGGCAGGCTAGATGTTCCCACTTGAGGTCCTTGTGGGGTTGGCAGTACTGGGAGACTGGTGTAGGAGATGGGGCTTGGGCCCCACTCACGGCTGGTCCAGCTGTGAAGAACAAAAAAGCCAGTCATCCCAGGAGACACTGTGCATGAAGCCTCATCGCTGAGCTGATACCAAACGGTCTCAGGTTAGACGAAGGTGATGTACTTCTTGCAAGGCCACCTGAGGCCTGAAGAATGGGCACTTTCCAGCAGGGGCACAGATGTCCCAGGGGGAGCTTCATGTCCCTTACGCCCCAGGGACAAGCAAGCATGGGAAGGTGCCAGCCAGGCCAGGAGCCTGCAGGAGGAAGGGGGGCGAATGGGGCAGCTTGGCTTCCCTCTGAGCCACGCACATGATGATTCTGGCAGCGGCAGCGTCTCACAGAGAGAGGACTTCTATCCCTGCCCGCTGGAGGAGGGTGTTGGGGGAGGCGTGTGTGAGTGGAAGACACCACATGCCGGGGCGGGTGCTACTGGGTTCCTCTCCACTTCCATCCCTCCCCGCGGCTCCCCTGGCAGCGGCTCAGTGTCCTTTGCCTTGTCACTCTTGCCTGGGAGTAGATGCTGCCCCGAGAGTGCCAGCATGCCCGTGTGTCGGGTGCAGCGCTGCTGTTTGTCTGTCTATGATTCCAGCCTCCTTAGTGTCACCTCCCTCTCTCCCCCAGCATGCATCTAGGAAATCTACTTCTGAAAGAAGCCTGCAATCTAGATGTAGCCTCAGTGCTTAAATTCCTGACGTGGGCCAGCTGACTCGTGGCCCACTAGTCCTCAGCTCACACTTTCACTGCTGTGTAGACATTCCCCCATCCCTCGTTCACCTTAATGGAGAGAGCACACTTTCAAAAGTGTAGCTATAAGTTTATTGACCAGTCTACGATGGCAACAGACACCAATGAGCGTTCCTGCACTGGCCCAAGCTAAGCCTGCCGTGATATTGATCTCCAAGGTAAAGCATGTTGGGATCAGTCGATGAACAGCACTATGGAAGAGCAAGGTACTAGTACACTTCATGTAGTCTTTGCGACAAAACATGAGCATGATGGCCTGCTTAGATCAACAGCGTGAACAAGGTAGGTTGTAGATGGGGCTGTGCGGTCTCCTCCAAACACATCTACAGCTGCCTGGATGCTTTCAACACTGGCACTTCCATTGTGGGGCAGGGGGAATGGACCAGTGGCAGCAATGATGGGAAAGTGTAGGATCAAAAGTCAAGTGGGAGGAAGGCTGGGTCTGTGGTCAGGGGATGTAGAAGAGCAGGGATCTCTTCTCTGATGTCTGTAGCCTCCCTCTGTCACCTTGGGCAACTCATTTAGCAAAGGCCGACATAGCCCAGAATCCCCATGACAGTGTGTCCCAGAACTTGGGACAAAGGACTTGGACTCGTGGGGCTTGCATATCAGGGTAAAGATCACAATGTGGCAGTTCCTGCCAGGGCTCCGAGCCCCACTTCCCTCCTTGGGTTGCAGAGCTCAGCTACCGGCACAGCAGGCCCATTACGCTGCTATTTGGAGCCTGGAGAGCCCGAGGCAGGTGACCCAAACTAGCGGTGCCATTTTTTTTTTACACATAGATCTATCCAAAGTCTCTCTGTGCCTAAGAACCCTGCCCCAGCACATGGGGCTTGGGAGGGTAAATACCCTGAGGAGGAGGAGGCAGCCAGCGGCTATGGCAAAGTAGGCAAGGAGCCTGAAGTTGATGGGGGTAGGAACAAGCCTGCACAACAGATTGCTAGAGGATCTCAGCCATCCAGACTGTCAGCAGAAGTCAGGTTCTGATCCTACTAGGCCTGGTGAAGAGCTTAACTTTTATAGCTCCTTTAAGTTAACTCCCTCTGATCTGCCCCTTGTTCCAGTTTGTTCAGCCCCCGGCCCCCATGCTTGCTTGGGTTCTGTGCTCCTCTTTCCATTGCTTTGGTGGGCTCTACCCACCATTCCTGGTCTAGCAAGTCAGCCTGGCACTTGCCACCGTACAGCCTGGACTGTCTGCTAGGAGCCCACAGATGCTGCTGAACAGTGTGGGAGGTTTGGCCCGATCCAATGATGGGCTCTGAAGAGGCAAGGCGAAAGGGTCTCACGAACCATCCAACTCCTCCTCTACAACTGACATTAAAGCCATCTACGATTTCCGTGGAAATGGGACAGCATAGCACAGTCACCTTCCTTCCCCCTGGTTAAACTATAGCTGGCACAACAGTGGTGTCTGGCAGGTGTCCTTCTGAACGTCTAGCACTTAGTGGCTGGTGCCAGGACTGCTTGTTGTTAGAAGGTATAAAAATAACTCAGCCCTCCTCCCCTCTGTGAGTTCTTATCTCCTGGATCTTTCTCTCTCCTGGATGTCACACCCGCAGCTCCTTTCACCTGTGTGCTAGGCCCCCGTATCCCCATTGTTTGCTGTGTGAAAACCTGGGCCTGCAGCAGCTGTTCTCAGCCGCCTCCTGTGTATGCAGCTTGCATACAGGGGCATGGGGAGGGCCCGTTATTGCCTGAGACAAGAGATGTCATTTCCACCCAGCCCAGCAGTGGAGTGGTGCACGGTGCTGCTGGAGGAGGCAGATTGGTGAGAGACCAACTCTCCCATTCCCAGGTGGGCAGGAGAGGAGGGGATAATTCAGCAAAGTTCTGCGGAAGGCAGATTCCTTTGAAAACCTGGCAGTCACAAGAGGCGTGTGTGGGATGCTGGCTCATCCTTCCCAGCATCCTTTGCCTTCTCCCAAAGAACTTTGTGTATCAGTTTGTTCTACCCGTCATCTCACCCATGTTTTCACTGGCATTTCTACTGGTAATTTTCATTGGCTGCCAGTAATGACCAAGGATCTGGTGCCATGCTGCATAACTAGCGAGTGGGGTGTGCCATTATCTGGTGAGCCTGTTGTCTAGATTCATGAATAATTAGCAAGGCCAGTTTTCCTCAGTACCTTTCCATTGCTCGGCGTGTCCTCCTACTCTAAGATCACGGAAGACATTCATGTGTCCATGCTTCTCCTGGTAAGTGATTTGATGAAATATACAGGGCCATATGCTCAGCTGGTGTAAACTGACATCACACCACTGGATACAGTGAGTCCTTTGATAGGGAGGCTGGCACACTCTTGGGGGAATTCAGAGGATGTTACGGTCACACATTTCAACCAGTTCTATCCAATATATTGTATAGCTTTGCTGCAACATGTAACTAGTTAATTAGCACCTGGCCTAGAGGTTAGAATGGGAGTCCTGGGTTCCATTCCTGACTTTGCCACTGACCTCTTGTGTCGTCACCCCGCTCACCCTCTCCCTGTCGTTTATTGTAGACGGTGAGTTCTTTGAGACTGGGATAGTCTCTCCCTATCTATATGTGCAGCAGCAGTACAATAAGGCTCTGATCTGAGGTGAGGGCCTCACAGTGCTACACGCTGTTTTACAATCTGTGTAGCTAGCTCATGTATATGCATATTTATCTCTTTGTTCTATGTATCGCTCACTGAGCTGCCCACTGAAATGCAGCTACCTCTGGGGTGGATTGTGGTTGCTCTGCAGGATAGGTCAGCAGAAAAGCTTCCAGATCAGTACACCCAGGGGACGGATGATCCCTTTATCTGGCAACCAGGAGCTACCCCCCACCTGCCAGTATTGCTCTGCACTGGGCAAGCTCTGCACAGCAGCATGAAAGCTTGGGGCCTGGCTCCCACCTACCGCCATGACAATGCATGCTGCCTCAGCACCCCTGCACATGCAGCCGGGGTGGGGGAGCAGAGGGTGGAATGGGGACCAATCCTGCAGGTCATTCTTCCCAGCTGTGCTGAGCTCAGCTACTCCCTGCCTCCCAGCAGACTAGTTGTACAGGCCACTTTCCATTCCCTGCCCCAGCCTCCACAGAACTGAACGTGCAGGCACATATGTGCCACATGTGCCAAAATCTGGCTGTGGTTTTGTGACCAGGAAGCAGCTCTCTTTGCAAGAAGTTTCTGATCAGTGTCCAGTACAAACCCTGCAGGCTCAAGTACATGCATGCAGCTCGGGGGTTAAGGCCGATTGGAGTGGCTGGATCTGCAATAGAGTGCAACGAACTGCACCTCGGATTGCTGGCACAGGGAGGACTAAGGAAGTTGCTCCAAGCACCTGTGATACATCCAAGGGAGTGGTGGGACCCAAGCCAAGCTAAGACCACGTGCACACTGAAATGCAATAGGGTCCCTTCAACACAGACTCAGATCCTCCATCCCTGAGGGGTCCTGGGACCTTAGATTTGAGCCTTGTGTTAACTAACACAATTGGTATGTTGCCTCAAGGAGGGTTAGTTCCAGCCTGGGCTTGCATTGCTGTGTAGGCATGTCCCATGAGTCAGGACTCCTGGGTCCTATTCTTTCCCACTGACTTCCTGTAACCCCCACTCTGCCTCCATTTCCACCCCTTGAAAAAGGGATAGTGAGACCTGCCCACTGTGACTTAATCAGTGGTTGAGAAGTTCATCCAAACATAACAGATGTGGAAAGCCTGGATTGAATATTATTACTATGATTAATGCTGAATTTGGAAATGAAAATGGGTCCGGACTGTGTTAAAAGAAAGGCTGATTATTCCCAATTGCCAGCAGTGGCATTGGAGCCGCTGGTCTGGGATGCAGAGAGACAAGGTGTGGTGAGGTAATTTATTGGACCAAAGTCTGTTGGGAAGGGAGACACGCTCACACAGAAACTGGTTCAATAAAAGATATTGCCACACACAGCTTGACTCACTAATTATCCCTAAGACACATATAAACACTGGATCTGAACTGGCCACATCCCGAGGTACTGAAAACCAGAGGCTCTTCATTCTCGTCATTTACTTTTTCATATTGGGGGCAAATTTCTGTCGTTTGAGCTGCTGAGCAGAGCTAAGCTGCATACTCTGCAGGTATGGAATTCTCACTCTGTGGCCCCCTTGTGGACTGGAATCATATAATTCCCTTGCATCAGATGCCAGGTTCTTCTCTCTGGTATCTGCTGTGTCTTCTGGATGGCTGGTTCCATACCTGGGTACAGGATTCCAAAGGGACTTAATATAGCAGAAAGGAATGGTGAAGCCCTACAAGTCTGGCTTGCCGAGATGCTGAGCTCCCATTTCTCCAGTTAAAAGCAGTGGGAACTCCGGATGCCATGCACCTTGGAAAAATCAGGCCCTGTGTGTTCATGTAGAGGGATGAGGAAGCAGTAGCAAATGGAGGACCAAAGGACACATTGGAGGATACACAGAAGGTACCACTAAGGAAGGAAGGCACTTAGGGGCATTTGGGTACCATCATCTTTTTTCTCCAGGGGACATTTCAAAGTTTTGGTGGATTAAACCAAAAAGGGTTCAGTTGAAATCTTTGAGTCCTAATCCTCTCTCAGTTTTGAAAGGCTTTTGTTTTTAAAAGGATTTTTTCTAGTTATTAGCTTAGAAATATAGGCACCATTGCAAATGCCGAAAGGGGAAAGGCCAGAAAAAGCAAGAGTTGTCTTAACAATCCTAAGACTTCTTAAAAAAAAATGAGCGCTTTTTATTTTCCTTTTGGTGCTTGAGCCTTTAGAGGGTCACGTTTCCTAGCTTTCCCCCAGCTAGGAGGACTAGAAACATCTTTTAAAAATGAAAGCTGAGATTCTCATGTATTCACCTGCCTCCAGGAGCCTGCGATGTAAGTACAGCATCAAATATCATGAGACTCCCAATAAAATCATGAGAGTAGGCAACACTCTATCTGGAACACCCAAGCCCATTTTGGATGGTCTCAGAGATGTGTATTGTCAGATCTGACACCTCATTTTAGTGGGTGGGAAAGTTAGATCTTTAACAAACAACTTCCTTTCTTCTAAGTGTGTAGGCAACTGTAAAGTACCTATGAAAATGATCATGAAGCCAGAAGGTTTTCATGGACTTTTAGCATAAATAATCATTCATCTGAGAGTCTGGCCCAAGAAGAATCCTATTCAGAATAGAGATACGATAGTGTAAATGTATAAATGGTTAACCGATGCTACCATCCTGTGTTGCTCCTCCTGCAAACCAGCTCCCACAGAGTCCCTGCCTGCCCCGCATGTAAACATTTCAGTGGTTACGTGTGTACCAAAAATAATCACATTTTAACATCCCAAATGCAGAATCCATCCTTCGCTTTATTTGGCAGCTAGACATGTTTCTGTCATCCAGTCAAGAATCAGAAACAACTCTATTATGACTGATAATCAACCACAAATGAACTTTTTGCTCCACTGGGTGAGAATTATTCAGCAAATAAACTTCTGAGAATATCAGAAATCAGGGTCAGTCATGAATGATTCACGCTGAAAAAGATGGGTTAAAACTACAGTGATGGATCACCAAAATCTATAAATTGTCTAGCTCTAGTGAGTAGGCTAAAGTACCTTTCCAAATGACACAGCTCACAGAGAACCAGCATTGCTCAGCTGACTCACTCCTTCATTCTTACCCAAGAGCTGGTACCGTCAGGGCATGCAGCCTCATTCAGGAACATTAAAGCAGTCACTGAGAATCGAAGACTCAAGAGAAGCCTTGCATCTTTGTCTATAAACTGGTTAGAATTTCATTAGATTCCACTTACAAAAACTCAATAATACAATTTATTAGTGGCTACATTGGATTCCATGAGTCCCCTGCTCCATGAGCTGCTCTACAGTCATTTCATGCCCAGCTGGGTTTTCAGGGCCTGCAGCCCAGACATTTGGATGTTGCTTCCTCCGCACACAATGATGACAATGGAGTCCAGGTCTGGGTTCAAATGCCCTTCCCGTTGCAGCTGTTGAACACGACCTGTGTAGAGTAAAGCCAGAGGGGCTCCACAGGCAGGCTGGACCAGCATCCGCTCGTCATCTAGACAATGCCAGCAGGAAGGAGCAAGAAAGTAGAGATACTTCATCCTCAAAAGCACAAACCTCCATTGCATGAGCTAAAAGAAGAATTTAGCTATGCCCAACAGTAGGCTGTTATCATCACAGAGGGAAGCCACAGGAGCAGGGGTGGGGAACCTCTGGCCCAGGAGGCCGGATGCAGCTCCCTGCTTGCCTGGGATCCAGCCCCTGAGGCTCAGCATTGGGGAGCCTGCACTGGTGCACCAGCCCCTCTGCCACCCACCCGTAGGACCAGAGCACACAATACCTACTTGTCTGGGCGCCCCCCTAGGCACTGGAGTGCAAGGGGAATGTGGGGAGGGTCTTTCTCCTTCTCAGTCAGGGGCTTCTCGCATTTCTCACATTGCTTCTCACATGTGTGTGGCCCCCGACTGATTTTTCTGTGGGTCAGCAGCTCCCGCCCCAGAAAAGGTTCCCCACCCTGTACTACAGGGAGGAAGGATATACACACTAACTGGAGACTAGCCCTTGTGCTTTCAGCCTAAGCTGGTATCTGAAAATCCAACACACTTGATGTTTCCACTAATGTTCAAATTTCCTACAATTAAATGACACTCCAAGCCAGCTGAGGAAGCCCCTTTCTACACCTAATTTCCTTGGGCAGGTGGCACAAGTCCTTTATTGGCTGTAGCACAATTTGGACCCATCTACTCGGGTGAAACCAAACATGTTATTAGCTATGTAACACTTTAAAGACTAACAAGATGGTTTATTAGGTGATGAGCTTTTGTGGGCCAGACCCACTTCCTCAGATCAAATAGTGGAAGAAAATAGTCACAACTATATATATCAAAGGATACAATTAAAAAAATGAACACAAATGAAAAGGACAAATCACATTTCAGAACAGAAGGGGGATGCAGGGGGGGAAGGAAGGTAAATGTCTGTGAGTTAATGATATTAGAGATAGGGAAGGTAGATGTCTGTGAACTAATGGTATTAGAGGTGATAACTGGGGAAGCTATCTTTGAAATGGGTAAGGTAGTTGGGGTCTTTGTTCAATCCCCCCGGAGAGTGTCGAATTTTAGCGTGAATGACAGTTCAGAGGATTCCCTTTCAAGTGCAGATGTAAAAGGTCTTTGTAGCAGAATGCAGGTAGTTAAGTTGTTGAGACAGTGTCCTTTCTGGTTGAAATGGCAAGAAACTGTTTTTTCTTTGTGATCTTGTCTGATATCTGTTTTGTGGGCATTAATCCTTTGGCGAAGTGTCTGAGACGTTTGTCCAATGTACATAGAAAAAACATAACTTCCCCAATTATCTCCTCTAATACCATTAGTTCACAGACATCTACCTTCCCCACCTCTAATATCATTAACTCACAGACATTTACCTTCCTCCCCCCCCCCCCCGCATTCCCCTTCTGTTCTGAAATGTGATTTGTCCTTTTCATATGTGTTCATTTTTTTTATTGTATCCTTTGGTATATATGGTTGTGACTATTTTCTTCCATTATTTGATCTGAGGAAGTGGGTCTGGCCCACGAAAGCTCATCATCTAATAAACCATCTTGTTAGTCTTTAAAGTGCTACATTGTCCTGCATTTTGCTTCAGCTACACCAGACTAATACGGCTACATTTCTATTACTATTCTATATGTTATTAGTATACATTTGGGACACAGCTGGGTCTGAACTGCATCGCACGATTGTAACTGTAACGTAGGCGGGTCTGTCAGTGTCTCCCATCCCTGGATCTGATTTCTTCATTCCATTGAGAGAGAAATGCTAACTAAACCCAGAATCAAAGGTCAACAACCTTCCTTATGAAAAAGAGAGATCTACAGAGGCCGTTGGAATAGCTCAGAGCATGAAGCAACTCCAGCAGGCATTAGGTGGTGCTGTTGGCTCATCTGTCAGCCAGAGAGCAGCATCAGTACCCAGGCACTGTAGGAAAAGCTCATTCACTTACCCAGGAACTGTTCCATGGCTTGGACTGCTTCCACATCCTCCACCAGCTGGGAGATGACTTGGCATTCACGGGCACATTCCAGTGCCCGGACACACACCGTCTTGGCTCCTAAGCATTTGGCCACACTGGGAAATGGAGACAGTGAGAGCATGCCCAGAGCTGGGAGAATTCAGACCTGGATCTCTGCAACTAGGACAAGAAGTTTCTAGGCTGGCAACCCTCTGGGGAATGACATTGACCAGACATAGCACAGGACAGCTGTGAAGCCAGGTCACAAGTCGGGAGTTTGGTCTCCATGGCCCATCTGGCCTTTTGCCCCTCTGCTGGGTGGCTAACAGTGTTGCTGGGTTTTGTGATGTGGAGCCCACAGGATTGAGGCCTGCCAATTCATCACACAAAAAGACCATTCAAGAGTCATCAGATACAGACAGGGCTTGCTGCCATTACTGACTCAGGAAGGATTTGAATCTGGTGCAGACACAGCGTATGAGCATTAACACCCGCCTATAAAAAGCATTTCAATGTGGTCATCTTCAGAGCTTGCAAAAAGTTGCACCTTAGACAGGACTGTATCAACCTGATGGCAACAAATCAGGGCATTGTCCAAGCATTTCATCCAGACCAAAGGAATGGCCTCTGAGGTCCAAAGCTGGGATTCTCAAAGGGGGTGCAGAGATGGGCATTTGGCTGTCGAAGGAATTTCCACTATCCCACTCACTACAGCCCCTCATGAGTGTTAATGGATCTGCTTTCATACCAGCTCTGAGCATTTAACCTCATTGTACAGGTGGAGAACTGAGGCACAGAGCAGCTAAGAGACATGCCCATGGTCACACAATGTCTTCAGCAAAGGGGGTGAAACAAACCCTCTCCTCAGCCTGGGTATGTCTAGACTACATGCCTCTGCTGACGCGGATCGGTCGACAAGGGAAGTCTTTGTTGACCATTCCTGCAAACCTCGTTTCACAAGGCATAAGGGAGTGATTGACAAAGGCTTCCCTTGTCGACCGATCCACGTCTTGACTCGCGCGCTGTGCCGATGATCAGCTGAGCCAGCACAGTGCGGCAGCCATTTTTATTTTAATGAAGCCAGGGATATTTAAATCCCCGCTTCACTGAGTATGTCGGGTAGCCTATTTTACATGCCTCTGTCGGCAGAGGCATGTAATCTATATATACCCCCTGAGGTGACATCAGACCACTGCCCCCCTCTTCTCCTGATTCACACTGCTCTGGAAAACACAGTCCTATGAGGGAAGGCTCTGACTGCTGGCTCAGCTGACTGGTCAGCTAGATCAGATCCTTACACATGGCACAGAAACTCTTGGAGGAGTTCAGGAGACAGTTCCCAGCAAAGCTACAGGGACACCTGGAAGCAGATATTTCCTTTGCTCATATCAGCTCAGGATACAATATTATTTCCCCATATCCCTGGGAAAACATCCTGCCTTCAAATCTTCTTAGGGGGGTTCTGTCTAGCTCAGTACACGAGAGGCAAGGCCGGGCCTAGAGAGAGTGAGTATGCCCCTGCTCTCTGAAAGCAGGACCACCCTCACATCTGAAGTTGGGCACTAGTCAGAGACTGGACTCACCCTGATTTCTGGCTTGAACTGCCAGACAGGGAGAGTTTCCAGCTCTTGGTAAAGCCGGCAGGTCCCCGCTGGCTGCTGGCCTTGTGAACTCAAGGATGTTCAGGGTGGAAAGATCATTCACAGAGGGAACGTGGGGTTAGAGTGGCATGGCATGGCGGGAATCCAGGGACCCCAGGGCCGGATACTGTGGCATCCAGCCTGGGATTCAGCAAAAGTTCCCACCTACAGAGAGGGTTCCTCCAGAGCAGGGGATGGGGAAGGCCAAGCAAGAACTGTCAATCTGGCAGCTGCTACCAGCTGGAAACTCTACACAGGAGAATGAGTGAAGGACATTGATAGGGCAGTGTAAAGGCCAGGCCTCTTCTGAAGAAGAAGCTTGACTCTTGTTGGTCCCGCTTCCTCCCTTCCCCACCCTCCCACTGGCATGTCTCATGTCCCTACCACTTCCTTTCCCTTCCCTGTCATTATAACAGCACCTAGCATAACACCTGACCAAGGCCTTGACAGGCTGCTAAAGGGCAATTCAATAATAAGTGCCTCTGATCCCTCCTCCCCTGCCCAGACCCCCTCAGACACTCTCCCCTCCCTGTCCCCTGCAGACTTCCCCTCCCCTGCCATCACCCCCTGCAGAGCCCCCTTTGGAATCAGTCTCCTCAAGTCCCCAGAGCAGTTGCACTCACCTGGTGATATCTGGCAGGGTGACCAATCTCCCTGCACTGAGCGCTGCATTGAAGCTATCAGCTCCTTTGGTTTCCACTGCAATGATGGGTACATCCTGCCAGCCCACGTCCTGCAGGCCAGCCACCACTCCAGCCAGCAGCCCTCCACCTCCCACCGCCAGGACGATGGCTCCCGGCTTGTTGCTTAACGCATCCTTCAGCTCCCTGACCATGCTGGCATGGCCTTCCCTATGGGAACAGATGGAGAGAAACACCAGACTGGCTGTGAGAAATCAGCCAGCAGGCACTTGGGTATGAAATGTCCCTGCCAGACTCTGATAATGGGCAGAGGGCTGGGCAGCTTCAGCCCTAGCCAGACCTCACGGCATTTGCACAAGGAGGCTGGTCAGGGCACATTCTGCCAGCTAGGCTGTGCAGTGGCAAGAGTCTTGGAGGTAGAAGAAACCAGAGAAGTGAGGAGGGCAGGAGACCATGAGAGGATGGCTAGATAGATGCACAGGTATAACCAAAGTGGGGGCAGGGGATGTGTGGCCCCCAAATGTCTCCTCTCCTGGGGCAGCCTTTTGACAGCAATTGGGCTTAGCCACACCCTGCCTAGCAAGTCTGACATTGCTATAGCTGTGCCCGTCTCCACTCTGCCATGCCAGCCTTGAGCACCCATGACCTACTCTCTCCCTAGAATTAGGGAGGCAGCAGAAACCCCAATCCTAGCTTCCTGTTCCTGCCCTCTTCCACTGGACTAGAGAAGAGGAGCCATTTCAGATTTTGGTAGGAGGGCCGACCTGTGCATGCTGTGATGAAGCAGGGAGAAGAGAGTGAGAAGGGGCAAACTGAAGACAGAGGCGTCAGCAGTATTACTGAGCACGCTAGGTACAAGTCAAGCACCAATTCGGGGGGAGGGGTGGAAATCAATCCCTTTCGCCCTCACACACACACACACACACACACCCACACACACACACACACACACACACACACACCTCTACCCAAGAGCTGCTACGGCAATGGAAAACTCTACATTTTTGGTAGACAACTTAACAGTTAGCTGACAGGAGCACTGTATCTAATTCCTATAGAAAAGAAAGAAAATGAAATAAATATTACACCCATTCAGCTCTAACACTAACATATTCTGAGATCATGTGGCAAGTCACTTAAGGGAGACTGGTTAGTCTTAACATTTTAATGTATGGTCTTACTTTATTACTAACTCCGTGGGGATAGACAGACCCCATAAGGACTCCTGGGCTCTATCTCAGCTCTGAGAGAGATGTGGCATCTAGTGGGTTACAGCAGCAGGCAGATACACTTCAGTTCTATATAAGAACATCAGAACGCCCATACTGGGTCAGATCAATGGTCTATCCAGCCCACTATCCCGTCTGCCAACAGTGGCCAATGCCACTTCAGAAGAGATAATCATCATGATCCATCCCCTTCTAGCATACTGAAGTCGGGAACACTGTCCCTGCCAATTCTGGCTAGTAGCCACTGATGGACCTATCCGCCTTGAACTTATTTGGTTCTTATTGGAACCCTGTTATGGTTTGGGCCTATCCACCATCTCCCAGCAAAGAGTTCTGCAAGTTGATTGTGAAAAAATAATTGATTTTGTTTGGTTTAGTTCTGCTGCCTTTAAATTTGATTGGGCCAGTTTCTTGTGTTATGTTAATGAAGGAATGAATAACATTTTCTTATTCTATTTTTCCACACCTTTCATTAGTATCTAGACCTTTAATATGGGCGGTTGTGAAGGCAGGGCTGGGGGAGACAAGCCCCCAGCCTGACCCCTTCCTGACCAAGCTGCCTCCCCATTCCTCCCCCCCACCACAGAGAGGCAGAGCAGCATGCCATATGCCTGCACCCCCACCACCACAAGGAGGGGAGGAGGGTGGATGGGCATGCACGGGAGGGGTGGGCAGCCCGTGTCCCCAGCCTCCCTGACCCCAGAGCACCAGGGAGGGAAGGAAGCATGCAGCTCTAGCCATTCACAGCCCTACAGGATCAGGCCAGAGTCCAAGGGTGAGGGGCTCCTGGGCTAGTGACTTGGGGCCAGGGGTGCAGGTAGCCTGCTCATTTGAGGAGGTAAAAGTTCCCCCCAAAATCACTCCAGAGGCCTTGTCAGCAAAGGCTGTGAGAGGCAGGGGTAGGAGATCTGAACAATCTCCCAGAGAGGAAAGCCCTTGGGCCCCTTTCCTCCCCTCCCCACCAGCCCCTCAACACATGCTGAAGCATCTTCCTCAGTCGGGCCCTACTAGGCCATGTTCCCACTGCCTGAGTGCAAAGAGACACTGGGACGAGTGGCACCAGCCGCTGGACGCCCAGGCAGGACTGACACAGCAAATTCCCCTTGGAATCAGCCAGCTGGTGGCATTCATTCAGACACAACCCCCTTGTTCCGGCAGGTGCCCTGCCAGGTCCAGAAAGCGGAGATCTGGTCTGACGAGCAGCTCCTTGCTCTGAGCTGGGCTGCAGCTGTGCACTTGCCAGCTTAGGGTACACTGAGGACAAAAGGGCTGGCTGGACACCACTCACTGCACACAGAGTCCACAGGGAGCAGTGGGGACATGAAGAACCCAGCAGCCTCTTGCTGTTCTCTCCCTCCCTTGTGCATCCTGCCTTGCTCCTCTCACCACATGGATCCTTCCCAGGGGCCTGAGGCCACAGTCAGACTCAGCAATATGCCCCCGGGGGCTGATGGAGAAACCATGCAGCAAATGGAGACCCAATCCCCAAAATGGCATGGGGACAAGCCCTCTGCAGCCTGATTATACTAACAGCAGCTCTGGGCATGCGCAGGATATAAGAAAGAGGGAGACACAGAACTGTGGAGGGAAGAGGCATGGTGTGCAATCAAAGCCTCAGAGGGACTTTGAGGGCTCAGATGCGGGCCCCAGGGCTAGAGAGACAAAAAACAATGTAAGGACCAAAGCCCCAACTTCTCACCAGATGAGAGGATGGTCGAAGGGGTGGACACTGTTCCAGCCTTCGGTCTCCGCTAACGCCAGCGCTTTTACGTAGGCATCATCCCAGACCTGCCGGCACAATGATGCAGGGAAGGATCCATGATCTGCCTGCCACTGCCAGCTTCACCCAGCCCTCACTAACAAGGCTGGCTGGGAATGGCCTGCCTGCCATTTAGACTTTCCTTATATAAATGTGCAGCACCTAGCACGAAGGGGACTTGATGGACAGGGGAGGCTAAGCTTCACATCATGGTTACCCGCTTCTGGCAGAATAAGACAGAAGCCTATCCAGGGTAATGGAGTTATACTGGTGGAATACTGAGGGAAGAAAAGAGTTTGGCCCAGTGATTTTTAGGGCATGCATCAGTGTGTGTGTATGTGTGCACGCGTATATGTGCGCGCGTTTCTCTGTGTGTGTGTGTGAGATGAGAATCAGGCTTACAGATCAGTGCAGCTTTGTCTACAGGGTTTTTGCGCAATAAGCTTTTTGTGGGAGAGTTCTTCCACAAAAACTTCTTGCACAAAAGCACATCCACACCTCAAAAGTGCATCACAAAAGTGATGTGCTTTAGTGCAAGAGAGAGTCTACAGTGCATGGATGCTATTGCGCAAAAAAACTCTGATGGCCATTCACAGAATGGCCATCAGAGCACCTGTGTTTTTTCTGATAGGCTTTTTTTGCACAAGAAACCCCTGTGGAACATCCACACATGCCTTTTTGTGCAAGAACTGCTGTACATAAAGGAGTTATTCCTCGTGGGGAGAGGAATAACTCTACTGGCAAAAGCCCTCTGTCCTGTCAATTTACTGGAGGGAGGGAGGGGGGGTTGTGCAAAAATGCACTTGAAGTGTGGACGCTCCATCATTTTTTGCGCAAAAACCTCGTAGTGTAGACATAGCCTGAGTGTATTCGTATGTATGGAAAGTTGCCGGGCCCAGAAATGACGCAGCAAGCAAAATCTTGTGGTCAGTCCTGTTCTCCTGTGATTTGCATTGGGTTGCCTGCCTGTGGGTGAATAAGGCTGGAATTTGGCCCCTTTTGTCACCTCAGTACACACGTAATGTACATTTATCTGAATTTCAATTCTTTATACAGCTTTGTGTCCTCTCCCAAACCTAGCACTATATGAACTGATACCTGCTGAGTAACGAGCTGGAAGACTGAAGACCTGTAGATTGGGAAGGGAGGAAGGGAGCAAGGAGGGGAACAGCCACAGGAGACAGCAGGAGATGGGCGTGCACATCTGTCGACACAAATGCCCAGTTATCCCAGAGTGTAGGACTTCCCTTGGGCCATGCCAATAAATGGAACTTACCTGGATATATTTTTAGTAGCTACCCAGTAGCAATTTACAGCAAGTAAAATGCTAGGCAGAGTATAAACAAGGAGATGGGCCATCCCAGAACCCCAGTGGTGCACATCACTGGCCTCTAGCAATTTTACTACCCACTGCAATTCTGCAGTTGTTCACCCCAGGCTGGTTTCCCCCCATTTCTCCCAGCACGGCCGTAAGGAACGGGGGGAGGGGGGATTTTCTGTACTATTTTCATGAATTATCCATATGACTCCACCTGTCACTTTGGGATCGCTAGCCCATGGCGAGCAGACCAGAAGACACCCAGTGCTAGTGTTACATAGCTCTCTGGGGCGACACGAATAGGTTGCTAGAACAAACTGCAATCCCGATGACTGGCTTATTGACACTGAGTGTCAGCAAGATCAGGCAGGGAGAATACACCCGGGAGCATGGCCTCCCAAAAGGACCCAATAGAGGCCTCTCTCTGGAGTCTGGCTCAGCTGCACTGACAGCAGGGGCCACAGAGAGAGATAAGATTGCTGGGGCCCAAGGCCAAGTGTTGATGTCATGGACTTCTGGGACCTGTCCCTGTGGAACTGTGGCCCTTGGTGTCTGGCCACTGAAGGGTTCACTCCCAAGGGACTGGTTACGAACGGGGACAAAGCCCAACCTCTGTGGATCCATGACAACAGGTACCTTCCCAAAGACCTCCACCTCCGCCCCCTGCTCCTCCAGCTTCTGCACTGTATCTTGAGAGGTGTTTGTTGGCACTATGATGGTGGCAGGGATCCCCAGCTTCTTGGCAGCGTACGCCGCGGCAAGCCCAGCATTCCCCCCTGTAGAGACATGGAGCCAGGGGTCAGTGAACAGCTGGAGAGGCTTGGGGACACCCCAGTGTGGCAATGGAACAATGTTCCGGAGGAATCTGGTCCCGCCTGCTTCCCAAGTCACCACCACCTTCCCAAGCGCTACCTTCCAGGAGTGCTAGCTCCATCCCTCGGCACCCTTATCCTTCTCACCCTCTAATGGTGCCAGCTCCATTCCTCGGGAAGCTGCTGGTGGCTGCCCCCAGGATGGGTGGGACCGCCAACCCTCAACCACTATCCTAAACCTACTCAATGAACTTCTGGCCTGTATTGGAAAGGGCAGATGCCCTCACCTGGGCCTCGACAGTGTGAGAGCAAATCCCACTTCCTCAATGCTTTAAAGAAATCTCCATTGGTACCCATGGAACCCCAGGGATCAGGTGATGGAGAAGAACAGCCCCATCTTGCTGAATATCCCAAGAGAGAAGAATAGTTTGAAGTAAATTTACCGGTGGAACAAACAAAATGTTTGCAGCCGTTCTTGGCAGCCTGAAACCAAAGAGAAAGTAGAGCTTGGAATTCATTTAACTCACATCTCAGGGCTGACAGTGTACATCCGCCATATCCCAAACACAGATTGGCCATGAAATTAGCAATACAATGACCACTCTAACACTGTAAAGTCAGTAACATAATTCAGACTACACACCCACACTCAAGTGCATCCTGTGCCATAAACTGCACATCTGCATCGCCACACACACACACTGCATCCATCCTGCACAATGTTTCTGCATCATTTTACAAGCACACACAACTGCATTTTGCAACACATACCCACACTAATGCATTTTGTACTAAGGATGTTAAGGACTAATCGACCAGTCAACGATCCATAAGCAAATGCTTATGGGAAAGTCAGTCGACTAGTCGATTCCACCCCCTTGCTGCTTCTATCAGATAAAGGCAGCAAAGGGGGGGGAAAAGGGGTACTTCAAAGCAGCAGTGCCGCACAGCTGAGCCCGGGATCAACTGTGTGGCTCTGCCCCTTTGAAACACCACCTCGGCAGGGGCTCTTGTACATTTCAAAGGAGGAATGCGGAAGTGCCTATCAACTAGTTGAGTAGTACATCCACTACTCAACTAAGAAATTAACCAATATTTAACATCCTTATTTTGTACCACCAAACACACACACCGAAAAACACACACATCCTTCTTCTGTGCACATTCACGGCACACTGTGTCAACCATCAAGCACCTCAAAAAAGCAAAGTTAACATCCCAATGCTGTTCTCACCTCCTGACAGAAGTAGCCAATGCCCCTAATCTTGAAGGAGCCTGTAGGTTGGACATTCTCCAGTTTCATGTAGACCCTGGTGCCTGCAGCCTTCGACAGGGCCATACTTTCCAGCACAGGAGTAACCAAATAGAACCCTCTCCCATGTCTGTCCAATGTAGCTGCCATTTGTATCAAAGGAAACCCCTGAAAGTACAGGTAAAGCAATGAGACAAGGCAGGAGATACCAGAGTCTCCTCTCAGTTAAACCTGGAGTATTTCCACCAACTAGCACTGGTGTAAGTGAAGAAATCCAGCCTATAGCCTTTCATGGCACACATGGACAAGGAAAATCTAAGAGGCCAGAATCTGCTTTCTTTGCCCATGCAACCAAGTAGTAGGTGGAAAATGAATACAGGTTGAACCTCTGGTCTGGGATTCTCTGGTCCGGCAACATCCAGGACCACAGATGTCGTTGGACTAGAGAGCACTAGTACAGAAGTTGCTGGCAGCTGGAAGCAGAACCGGCTGGTGGGGCCAATGGGGCAGCAGAGCCCATGGTGCATCAGAACCCACAGTCAGCAGGGCCAGGAAGTGCTGGCAGGGCCACCACAGATGCAAGGGTCAGTGGGATCTTCAGAGTTCACAGGGTTGACAGGGCTGATGGAGTTCACAGGGCTGGCAGTACTACTGCCAGGGGACTGGGTGCAGCAGTGCCAGGTGGCTGAGGAGAGGAGCCCAGAAGAGAGGCTGGCAACCTCTCCCTCCAAAAGCTTTGTTGGTCCAGGAAACTCCCTTCTCCAGAACTGGTCAGGTCCCAAGGGTGCTGGATCAGGGAGGTCCAACTGTGCCAAAACACAACTGATTTGTCCTTGCATAGAGGTATAGTTCCGTTCTTCAGAGGATCTCTTTACACGGGTAAGACTTGCAGGATCTGGCCATGGAAAAGGTTATGTCTTGCTACTATTTGCAAGGACATCTGAATTGCTGAAAATCTGAACACTTTTGCAGTTCATTGCCAAGTTGAAATAGTCGCACACACATACACATACAGCTTTCTCCCCCCTCCCCCAAATTCCAAAACTGAGCTATTTTGTGTAAAAAGGGGACTCTGTATTTGAACTAAATTGCTATCATTGTAACAACATGTGTGCCCTTGTAGCTAAGAAGGTTAATGACCTATTAGGGTGCATTAGGAGGATCATTGCCAGCAGTTCTAAGGAAGTGATTATTCCCCTTTATTTGGCTCTGGTGAGGTCACATCTGGAGTATTGTGTCCAGTTCTGGGTCCCCCACTATAGAAAGGGAGAGGGTCCAGCAGAGGGCAACAAAAATAATAAGGAGGATGTAGCACATGATATAGGAGGAGAGGCTGAGGGATTTGGGCTTATTTAGTCTACAGAAGAGAAGAGTGAAGGGGCTGCTTTTAACTACCTGAAGGGAGGTTCCAAAGAGGATGGAGAGAGGCTGTTCTCAGTGGCGACAGATGACAGAACCAGGAGCAATGGTCTCAAGTTGCAGTGGGGGAGGTCTAGGTTGGATATTAGTGTAACTCCCTTTTTCCTCCCCGGGTTACTGGGGAGCAGGTCACACTCACAGGTGTGCCTGGGCGCCTGGTGTTTTAACCCAAAAGAGATCCTGAGCACCCCAGTGGTGATGGTGTTTAGTTGGGGAAAGCTTTATCCACCCCCTTGCTGCAGTCCCTTGCTGGCAATGAATGTAAAATGGTGGTGCCTCCACCTGGCTGGCCTTGTACACACACTAGTGTGCCTTGAGAGCCTCCAGGAATATACTCATTCCAACATAAAGCTGGATCTAATTCCAGAACAACTACAAATCATATACATCTAATAGAATCCTTTAAAATAAACCATCTTTACTTAACTAAACAGGGATTAACAGATTAGCAAGGAATAGCCTTAACAAAACACATAACAATAACTGAAGCTTATATAGCTAGACAACAGTGACCCCACCCCAGAGTGTGCACACCCCTAGACTCAGTCCCAGACACTTGCTTGCGTGGGCGCTGATGTTGCAGCTGTAGTGAGGATTTGGTCCAGGCTAAACAGCAGCTCTGTCCCAGGCAGCACTTTTCCAACAAGGCCCAAACTTACTGCCTCATGCTGTGCCTATAGGAAGCAGCCTGCTAGATCCCAGTTCCAACAGACATGTAGTAGCTGCATCCAACAGCCCCTGCACTGGGTCAATGTCCTTGGCAGCAGCCTGGCTCCCCCTTTGGTTCCAAATTCCAAGGCAGAGTCCCAGACTGCTAGGCCTCTTTCTTCAAGCACATGGAGAGAGCAGCCCTCTCTCACACACCAGTCCTTTCTTCCTGTTTTTTTCCAAAGGCTCATGGGAATTGTAGTCTGGAGTGTAGCACACAAGGTCTTTTCAGAATAAAACAGAGGCCCCTTTAGTAAGGGGACTGCATTAGGAAAAACTATTTCCCTAGGAGAGTGGGGAAGCACTGTAATGGGTTACCTAGGGAGGTGGTGGAATCTCCTAGAGGTTTTTAAGTTCTGGCTTGGCAAAACCCTGGGTGGGGAGATTGAGTTGGGGTTGGTCCTGCTTTGGGCAGGGGTTGGACTCGATGACCTCCTGAGGATTCTTTGATTCTAACATGACCCTGTGTGATTTCACATGCTTTTCAACTAAATTGCTGCTTTCAGAAAAATGAAACTGGGCACACAAACTGATGAAATCAATACACTGGTGGAAAATGTCATGAACAAACTGCTTGAATAATTGACCACAATTTGTCTCACCTCTATAATTAACAGAAATCAGAAATTCTTGCTCCAGAATCAGAATTCCCTCTCACCTGAGCTAAAATTCAAAGAGACTCTCCTTTAGCTAAAGCAATATAGAACATATAGGACACAGTTAAGCAGTCCTGATAGCATGCAGTAAAGGACAGTCATAGCACCTTACCACAAGCCTGCTTATTACTATGTAAAATTTAAAAACTTCTCTTTTGGTGGAAAAAATTATTTATTGCAATTACTCTGGATAACTGTGCTGACATCAATAGTTAATAAGTTTTTTCTTGGTTGTCTTTACTCACAAGGGACCAGGCATTTGGCTAATATAAATCAGCAGAACTCCTTTGACTTCCATTGCACTATGTTGATTTATACCAGCACAGGATCAGACCTCTGTTCTTTCCTTGTATTCTTCTTTAGTTTCCCTTTTTATTCTGTGTAATTGTATGCCCAGATGACCAATGGTTCTGTATTTGCCTTTCCCTAGGCAAACTGGCCATGATACGTACTTTTTGGAGTTCCTGGGGGTGGGATGGGGAATGAACTGTAAATGAAGCAGTGGTTGCATTTATGAGAAGGGCTGGCTGAAAATTTTCCGTCCAAACTGCCTTTCAACATAAAATTCAGTTTTCAACAAAAAGAAAAATCTCAGATTAATAAATTCATCCATGCTAAATCCAGAAAGCACAACTATGCTTATGTAATCCAGCCTCTGCACTGTACAGGCCAGAGAACCTCATGCAATAATTTTTGTATCAAGTCCATAACTTCTGTTGGAGCTGTAGCATCTCTTTCAGAACAATAGCCACGCTGATGCTAAAGTTTCAAGGGACAGAGAATCCATCACCTCCTAAAGCAAGTGCTTCCAATGAATTATTAACTGCACCCTTATTTCCAACAGGAAGGGGCTCACCATTGGCCATGAGTTTGATGGGAAGTAAAAAAAAAAAAAAAAAAGAACCCCAGGCAATGACGGAGAAGGAGGGAATAAAGCCTAAGGATGACTAAGCACAACGAGCTCCCACTGCCAAAAGAAGGACTCAACCTGTGTGCTAAGGGCAGATAGTAGGAAACACACATAACGACATCCACAGGCTGGATGATGGACCAAAGTACCAAGCCTTGGAGACCAGTGATAAAGGCACCCTGTTAGCTTTGAGTATTGCTACAGTCACTGCAATTTAAGCACTTTCCATATCACCTCCTTTCAGCTAGTTCCCAGCTAGCCAGCTTGCTGTGTTGGACCCTGTCAGCTCAAGCTCACTCAGTCTGTGCCTAAACTGGGGGCAGAAACAAGGTTAGGAAAAGAGATTTTAAGCAAGCGATGCACTCTATGTTTGGGGGGTTCTGCAGGACCCTATCCAGCCCCTGGGGTAAATTAGAGCAGCCTCAGAGTTGTTCTGATGTAGGATTTGCCCCCTCGGAAAGCAGAGAATAGGTTAGAGCACAACAGCCAGGCCCTCTTTCTGTCCCTACCATTACTCCTATGGCAGGAGCTGAAAGCAGAGACACTGTGGAACTCATGTGCCATTTTCACAGCAGCCACAGAGAGCCCTTGCACCAGGAGAAAGCCCATTTCTGGTGCCTTTATGCTGCCAGGAGGGCATTATTATAACTGAGACTCGGACCTTGGGCAAGCCCTCTGAGGCAGCCTAGGAATCAGAAGTCTGTCTGCCTATCTAGCCCGCCACCAGCATATCAAACACACTACTCAGGACAACAACAGATGCAGAACAGGGCACCCCCTGCCCACTCTTCTGTACTCCTTGAGAGGGTTTGGGCCTGACTGAATCCAAACAGGACCCTTTCTCCTGATCCATCCAGGAGCTGCTCTCTACCCTCTCCGGACTGCTTCTTTCTGACAGCACACTCCTGGGAAAGCGAAAAGATGGCCACTGAGGGCAGCACATGTGTCAGCCAGCGTCACCCAGTGATTGCAGAAAGGCTGCGGTCAGCACAGCCTTCAGAAACCGGGAAATCTCAGGATCGGAATCTTTGAGCAGCTGTCGAGGGCTGAAGAAAGAGGATGGCGTTCACTTGCTCATTTATTATTTACTGATGCTGAGCGTGATGCCAGCCCGCATGCATGACCCACATGCACTTAGGGAAGCGGGTTAGATTTATGGAAGGGTTAACGGGTTTAGCAGATTATCTCTCAACCCATGGAGGGGTGAAAATATTATCTCCCTGAAAGAACCAGGACGTGTCCCAAATTAGCAAATCCCTTTGGAGTTAGACACACCCCCGGCATACAAGGGCAGGATTAGCTCCCTGAGCTCAGCTCTCCCCAGCGATCTCTTAGCTGTGTCCTTAGTAGCTTTGCCTGTCAGTCGGGTTGCGCCATGACGTGCCTAACATCTGCTTTGCATTTGGAAGATTTACCTTGATTCTGGCTGGGTTCTCTTGACCCCTTGCCCCAGGCTGGAAAGGAGATGCCTTTCCCCAGGCATACAGATGTAGAGGAGTCAGTGATTCCAAACTGTAAACCTCAGTGCAAAGTTTAAGAAATGGAGGCGGGGAAATGGAGCTAATCAGAGTTATGTTAAAGAGGCATGTGACAAGTCCACTTCCGCTCAGAAAATGTTTCACTGGCTCTTGTTGTAAATAATGCCAAAAAAGGCTGAACTGGATGAGGACAGAGCAGAACAATGGACTACACTAATTTCTCCCTATAATGTTTAACTGCTTTACTGATTAAACGGGATTTTACATCGTGTGTGTGTGTGTGTGTGTGTGTGTGTGTGTGTGTTAGAGAGAGAGAGAGAGAGAGATGAACACTGAAATCTTAGAAACAGGGCAGTGCATTCATCTCAGTTACTTATCATCCATGCTTCAGACCAGAGCAGCTCTGCTGTGTGCCTCCCTTTCCCTGACCTACTCTGCAGAGATGGGGTACAAGGGCACGGGGACACCCTGATTTCAGCACTTGCCTCTCCTCTCCTGGGAGCAGTTCGGCTACAGGGGGAACAAGGTGGGGGGAGGGGTAGCTGAACACACATTGTGCATGCTCTGTTAAACAGCTGGACAGACTAGAGAGAAATGCTTAGCAGGCCAGATCCAGCCCATGGGCCTGATTTTTGCCCACCCTTGCACTAGGCACTGATCTAGATCCTTTGGTGCCGAAATACCTTTCACAATCTGGCCCTCAGGACTTTCAGTGAGACTTAAGATCCTGTAACAGCAAATAATACATCATAAGCATAAGTGTCCAGGTCACTTTTGAAAATGGGGTTTCACCTCCTAAGACACTTAGGTGCATTGGTTGCTCCTCCTGTTTGTGTAGGTCTTTGGTGCAGGAGCAGTGGTGAAAGTAAGCAGAAAAGCATGGTTATAAGCACACAGCTGGCACAGAGGAAGCAGGCAGATGTAACACCAGAAGCTATTTTGAACTCACTTTGTGAAAGTGACCAAATTTCAGACTGATAAACCCTTGGAAGCCATGTGTGGTCTATGTAGTTGTCCCCTTGCAGTGTAAGGGCCACTCCTGATTTCCACAGCCTAGCCTAATTCCTGCATGGCAAGCTTTGCCAGAAAGTTAATAAATCTCTGGGTTTAGTTTGGAGCTTGTGACCCTGAGCCGTGATTCATCCTCACAATTGATGTAAAATTGCCAGATGGGAAAGCAAACATGGCATCATGCTGCCGCCCTGACGGAGCATTGTAACAGTATTATTTTCCTGCACTGATTGGTGGCATTCCCAGTCAGGACATCTCAGTATTTCCCACTCCTGCCACTGTGAGCCTGGCTGCTTTTCCAGGCATGCACCAAACACCCATGCAACACCAAAGAATTTCCTGTACAATTCTAGGAATGTTAACCCCTTCCGTGCTGGGTCCCCATCATTCCTGCTGTCCAGCTGTTGTTCTATTAACATACCATGGGACTATTTAGGTAGTGGGAGGCACTTCCCAATATGTTCAGGAATTCAGCAGGTGCTTCCGATCAGATATCTCTAGAATGTTTAGCTGCACATAAATAAACCAAAATCCATAATTGGTGTGCGGTGCATGTACATTCACAAGGGCAAAGAGAGAGAGCCATATATGCAAACCCTGCAAGCATTCATGTGCCAGAGAACTGTAGGTGCAAAATCTGTAGTTGTGTTTACATGCAAAATGCAGGGAGGTACTTGTATGCATATATATATATATATATATATATGTAACCACGCATGCAAACGCCACACATATCCATGCCAGTTAATGTGGAGTTGCTCGGCAACATGTATATAGGTCACCTCTTCATATAAAAACAGGCATCATTTGCTCGCGCTGCTGAGTTTTGGAAATTTAGCTCTGAATGCTGCCAACCTGCAGGTCCCTAACACCACTTTCAGGGTCTCCAATGTGGGCATTCTCAACAAGGGGCAAACAGAGCAGCTCAGCAGCCAGAGACACAAGCTCTGCTCTGCTTTGAGAAGCATGAGCAAAATAACAGCACCATACAACACTGCAGCTGGTTGTGACTGACAGTTCAGGAAGGGAGGGAGGAGCAGTGTACAGAATTGCTAGATGCGGGTTATTAATTTGGGCAATACTACTACAGTCTGTGCCACATATACAAGTGCACTTGGATAAAACAAAATCTGTGTTTAATAGTCAAACTCAGTTCATCAGTCTGGACAAAGCCACACTTCCTGAGCTACAAAAGACAAGACTGGGAATTGTCTTTGCAGCCAGAACAGTCAGGGGTTTGGTCTGAGCTTGTTGTAGACCTCAACAAGAATGTTAAAGTTCTTCAAATAATCAGACATGCACATGAGCAGTGCATTTTCTTATCTAGTAAAAGATGCTTGTGCATTTGTGTGCATACATGTGAGAGCAGTTGCATGTGTACATGTATATGTTATTTCTACTCACACATTAGCAGGGAGGGATATGGGAATGTGTATACAAGGCAGTGCATGCGTGGGCATACACGTTAGAGTACAAGCGGGGGATTGAACGCACGTGTATGCATTAATGTGTATTTTGTTCATGTGTACACATACATGTATACTGTCATCTGTGTTTGTACAGGAATGTAAGTGTAAATCTGTGAGCATACATATTTACTGGACTGTATATGTGTTTATATTTGTGAGCACATAAGGGCACAGATGCAGCTGTGTGGGTACATGTGTGATCATTTGTGCATTGGTGAGTGTGTGTTAAATTTAGTTTATTCAACTCATCGACAGATTTTCTATCGACTAGTTGATTAGGCAGTAAGCATGAGAGCTGCAGTGGGGTTAGCTCCCGGCCCTGGGAGCTAACCTTCTCTCCCCAGGCCAATACCCTATCCCCTCGGTCACCCCAGAACCCACCCCATCTCCCTACCTTGAGAGGGTCTCTTATCCTGTGTTGGCTGTCTGGCCACTTCCAAGGGGGAGGCACCACTAGAGCCCCCGTTTTCAATTTCGTTTAATGACATTTTCCATGCCACAAGCTGATTTTTTTTGAAAGCTTCAGCTAAAACTGAGCAGTCATTTCTGTGAATGAGGCTAGGGAAAAATACGTTGTTTTGCCCATATTAAAAATTCTCACCGTTTCCCTGATAAAACCCTAATAATCAACGTTAATGTTCACAGCTGCCTCCCACTGTCTAGTTTATTTCTTTGTGAGGCACAGACTCCCTTAACTCCTCATTCCCGCCCCTGGAGCTTGGCCAGATCCTTTGGTACAAAAAGGTCAAAAGTATGAGTATGCTCAGAGTACTAATGAGCCAAGAGTCCCAGACTGCTTCTGCTGAAGTCCGAGTTAAAACCTTTGTACCAGCCCAGGGCCAGAAGCAAATATTTACTTAAACTGCTTAGTGCAGGATCCCTTAGGAAATTACATCGTTTGTCTCCTTCACTGGCCTGTTCCTGCTTTTCCCAGTAGAAGGAGGGGGGCACCATATTCTCTGCCCCTGGCTCAGGACACATTTCCTGCCGAGCTTTTATTCTCTTAGCCCAGTTGCCAAGGGACAGCGAGGCTGGCACAAACAAATCCCGCAGCCCTGGCTTCCCCCCCACCCCGCTCCAGCTGTAAGGCACAATGGCCAGGGGGCAACACCTGGCATTCATCAGCTCTGCCATGCTAGCTGGGGGGGGGGGGGGGAGGGGGAATCTGTCCTGCAGGGAGAGGAGTGAGAAGGAAATGTGAGGTGTGGAACTAGGGGAATAGAGTAGATGGAGGTTGTTAAACGGAAAGTTGGGGAGAGCTGCAATAAAGGGGGAGAGAACGTGAGTCCCTACAGGGCCCCCAGTCAGCACTTAACAGCTTGCACTCTGCCCATGGTACATGAGCAGGAACTATCATGCTCCATCAGCTGGTGAGAGCCCCTGACTTCCCCAGGGAAGTCCATAGGCAGAGAGGGAGGGCATGACAGACTCATTAAAACTGAAACATCCTCATTTGTCTGTCCATTGTCTCCTCTGCCCTTCCTTTGCCTCCTAACTCCTCAGTCCCCTCCACTCAATCCAGCCCCTGCAGACCTCAATAATCTCTTTCTCCCATCTGAACAGATCAGCAGGAAGGATATGGCTGCTGAGTGCCAACTGGCCACGGGAACAAACTCACCCTGGCAGGTGCCCAGGTGGCCTATGGTAGATGAACGTGCCAGGTTTCACTCTTCTCTTGCATTTCATCAATTTGTAGGGTCCCCCCGCCCCCTATAGTGTAAAGCTACAGCATAATTAAGGCACAAAGACTGGAACAGTCTCTCGAGGTGCCTGCTCTCTAGCCATCTGTCGACTGAGAATTGAGGGTCCCACTGCATGAGTACTTCAGACCAGGAGAGCCACAGTCTTGTCTTCCTCTGGGATGTCTAGAGCTGAAGCAACAAGAGATGCTGCAGAGTCTGGGCTTGAAGTGTATCAACCGCTGGGGACCCAGGACAGAAGTAGCAGGGGGGGCTGAGGTGTTATAGATGGGAATGTTGCAGCACAGTCATGCTGTGGTTAAAGCACAGAGCTGGGCACCAAGAAGTCCAGGTTCTTTGCCTCCAATGGCCACAGATATTTTATGCCCCTGGCAAGTCACCTCACCTCTTGTCTCACTCGCTGCACCCTGGATAATACCGCTTTTCTACTGGAGATTGCTTCACAGCAGCTTCGGGGGAAAGCAAAGCACCACAGCGATCTTTGAGAGCTCAGTTACTCAGCCCCAGTCTCCACACCAGCTACAGCAGAGTGAACCCAGAGCAAATCAGCAGCCATAGACAGGGCAGGGCCCAGCATTGACATAACCAACAGATGGAGCAGTGGTCTCCTGTCATGATGTTCAGCAAGCCGAGGCCTATAGGGCAGAGGTGTAAGGCAGCTCTGAAGTGGAACCACAGCCCACGCACTTGCACAATGGGGGACTTCCATCCTAATCCTGGAGTTTGTGTTCAGAGGGGGTTGGGTCTGTGCCAGGGGGCAGTTAAATTAATGGAGATTGCCTATCTCATAGAGCTTGAAGGGTCATCAAGTCCAGTCCTCTGCCTTCACAGCAGGACCAAGTACCATCCCTGACAAATTTTTGCCCCAAATCCCTAATGGCCTCTGCAAGGATTGAACTCACAACCCTGGGTTTAGCAGGTCAATGCTCAAAGCACTGAGCTATCCCTTCCCAACAGCATGATGGGACCCTTGAAGGTGTACAGAATTCAGGGTGGAGAAGGTTGATCCAATCAAGTTATGTTTGCCTTTGATTCTGCCAAACACTGGTTATTTCTGACATGCTCCAAAAAGCTGTAATGGTGAATGGAAGAGGCCACAATGACACTTGCAACCCAACTGGGCAGCCCAGGACTTGCCACCCAAGTGGGTAGCTGGTCCTCCACCTGCACAGCCCTCAGGTGTGGGGCTCCAAGCCTACCCGCATAGCCTGTCACCACTTGCATGAGGCCATGGCAAGAGCTGGGGGGATGCTTGGGGCTGCAGCACAAGCAGAGGACAGTATACTGCACTCTCGGCTATCCAATTGCCACCTGCCCTCTCCTGCAGCCTTACAGTCTCTTTGGCTTTGCCCAGCCTGTTAGATGCTCAAAGAGCTCCTGAAACACCCCTCTAGCTGCCACTGAGCAGTAGATTGCACCCCAGGTCCTAGTCACAGGACTGCCCACAGTGAGTTGTGCACTTGTGACTGCACCTCATGGGGCCAGGTTCTCCTCATACACCAGAGTCAGCCAGGAGAGAATCTTCATGGAAGCCAAGGGCATTACACCCTTGGTGTAAGGAAAAGGAGACTCTGGCCCTCTGTGTCAACTCACCCTGAAAAAAGCACCACGTGGACAAAATGGAGCAGCCCTTCCCCCATTCCCTGCTAGGTGACTGTGTGCCTATCACCCTGCAGCTGCTCTATGTGCCAGCTCACTGAACAGTGAGTCCAGGGCAAGACTTACTCAGTGCCCCGTGACTGGCCCAGGCTATCTGACAGATACTTCCATCCCAGCCACACAACAGCTAAGTCCCCGCAGAACAATAAAACTGCAAATTTCTATGGGGAGGCTTGTAGACACAGGAGACAGAACTCAGGTGAACTGGACATAGACTTTAGAGCCCCCTGCCACAAGAGATCCCAAGCTCACTATTTTGAGAACTAAACTCAAAATTCCAACTTAGCTTTCCCTCAATGTGTTCTTCATATGCAACATACACACTCTCTGTGGCTTACCTTCCTTCCCCGGCAGAACCCCAAGCCAGTCCAGCTTCTGCTTCTACACTCTGGGAATGATTGTTATAACATTTTTGTTATTTCCAGTTTGAAATAGTTGGGAAGTGCTGAGAAATGGATGGAGGAGATGCAGCAAAACTAATTGACTTGTCCCTGATCACACCAAGTCGAAGAGAACCCCAGAGTCCTGCCTCTCACCCCCCCCCTTCCCATATTTAATTATTTCATGGCAATGCCTCTTATAACATAAGTATCGATATAGAAGCAAATGTGCCAAAGTCTTGTGTGGACAGGAGAGAAGATAATACAAATAAGCCAGATTTGGAGAAACAGGAATCCCAAGATTATAGGCTCCCTTGCCCATTCCAATCCCTTGCTTGTGTTTTTCTGAGAAAACACAGGGACTAGCTATTCCAGTGAAAGAAAAAGCCCCCCCGCCCACAGCCTTTCTCCCTAATCATAATTCCAGACCTAGCTCTCCAGCCTGGTTTGAGCCGGCTCAGAAACATCTGACTCAATGAACTTTTGTCTGAGCAATGTCCCCACCCCAATGTGTGCGTCACTCTCCTTTTGGCACAGGAGTGCCTGAAATAGGCTCTTTTCCTTTTGCAAAGAGCCTGAAAAATTCCCCCTCCCTGACCTCGTCCCTTTTGGTATTGTTACTGCTGGTTTCCCTTTAGCTGGAATCTGGCTGCTGAGCACGGAGGGGAATGAATGACATCAGAGGCGAGGGAGGTGTGGGGGGTGCCCCATTCCCTAATTGGCTACCAAGCAAAAACCATAGCCCTATAAAACTTGCCAAGGGACTGGCATCCTCCAATGAGGCAGTGGCTCCACACATTACCCTCACTGCAGAGAAGGGACCACAGACCTGCCACCTTACTCACTCCTGCACAGAACAGCAGCAGCAAGCATACAAACCATCAGGACATACATTAGCTAAAGACCCTGCAGCAACCTGGTAAGTACATTCTTCCTTTCCCAGCACATCATGAGATGATTATTTAAATAAATAGCAAGGTTTGGACAAAGCCAAGGGCTGGCAGTGTTCTAATTCCAGCTCTGACACTGACTCTTTCAAGGGCCATGGGCAAATGACTTTAAACACTCCCTGCCTCGGTTTCCCCATTGACACCTTGATGATATCAACATTAACCTGGCTCGAAGGGAGATGAACTGAAGCGCTCCTGCTTTTCAATTCTGCTCTCATCGCCTTAGCAGCTGAGGACTTTTTAAAATGATTGCCCTTCATCTTCAGACCTGGCCCCTGGTTTTTGATTGTGTTGGTTTCTCTGGGGCCTGGCCTAAGATGAGTAAGAATAAAACCTCAAGGGTTTTATCCAGTGTAAGATCAGGTTCCTGTGACATGCTAGGAGCTGCTCAAACCTATGTGGAGTCAGGCATCTCCATGATGCATCTCCATGGTTTTAGCAGTAATAAATAGGGTTAAGGAGGCTGTTTTGCTGTCTCTCCTCCTCTCACACATGCTGCCCCATGCTCTCTTTCCCCGCTAGATCTCTGAAGACCCTGCCATCTAATCCTACCCATCCCTTCCATCTTTAACCCCACGGTTCCCTGCATCTCTGCCATTGCCTGGCTAACCAAGCAGGATTCACTTTAGGGCCAACAGTTAGCTAGAAGGCCAGAATGGATGCTGTGGGGCTAAGGTGTAGCCTTCTCCTCTCCTCCCTCCCCACCCAAAAGAGGATGAGCCCTCTGTCACCAGCCACAGGGATGATCTGTTTGTGTATTTCCCATGGCAATTGACCCTCCAGGGGACCAGCTGTAAATGGGCTCTGAGTGAGGGCCTAGCGCTAGAAAGAAAGGTTTACAGAGCTGCTGCAGAAAGGATCTCTTTCAGCTCAGAGACGGTGTCCCTCCAGCAAAGATGTCACTGCGTTTGCAGCAGGATTTTTATCTTGTACATGTCATGGGCTCAGCATGAAATTCCCCAGTTGGACTCAAGTCACAAGAGAGGTGCAGTGCAGGCAGTTGCAGGATTAGCTTCCCACACATGCCCCAATAATGTGTCTCTGCCCGCACCTCTGAGATGAGCCAGGACTTCAGAACCAGGGTACTAGAGGCTAATGGCAAGGGCCAGTTGGGTGGTGGACTGTGGCGATGGAACCAGACTGAATCCCCCAAGTCATTCCACACAGAACTGGGTGGGAATGATATACACTAGATCCTGGTGGGAATTTTTCACCAAGACGTCTTTCCATCAGAAAACACTGGTTTGCCACAACTGAAATTTTTCACAGGAAAAGGTTGCTCTTGAAAATGTTTTGGACTGAAAAAACAAAGTTTCAAAATTGCCAAACTGTTTCATTTTGACCTGTACTAAATAAAAAAAGTCTAGTTTGCCAGCTCAAAATAACTTTGTTTAAAGTTTTAAGATAATTATAGTTTTTAAAAAGTAAAAAAAAAGAGTTACAATTTAATCAAAATAAATAAATTGACCTGAACCAAAATCTGTTTCAGGATTTTTAATTTTTCAAGTTTGATTATTTTTTTTTTATTATTTTTATTTTTGGTCCTTCTTGGGGATAGGAACATTTTTTGATAGCTCAGAAGTTTTCATGGACTAGGAAAACCTTATTGCTGGCCAGATCTACTATATACTAATAATTATTGATTAATGGAGCTGATAACAACAAGGACAACAAAAAATACAACTTTCCCTTCCTCCCAACAAACAATGGCCTTTTGATCAAATATTTTTTTTTATTTGACTGAAAACCTCTTTTTTTGAGGAATAAGAATTCTTGCACAAAAGGGGGGTTTTTTTGCACAAAACGGACCCATCTACACTGCTTTTTTTTGCTCAAAACCCTCTTCTGCAAAAAGCAGCGGAAGAGAATATGCAAATGAAGTAAGAGAAATTGCTAATGAGTGCTTCATTTGCATTGCCTCTTCCACAAAAAAGAGGCAGTGTATACGTAGCCTGTGTGTGCTAAGTTAACTATGCTGGCCAAGTGTCTTAGGGTCTGTCTACAATGCATTCCTCTTCCACATCACTCACTTTCACCAGGCTGGGATAGGGATTTGGGGTGCAGGCTCTGGTCTTGAGCCAAGGAATTTGGAGTGTGCGAGGGGCTCTGGGCTTAGCCCAGGGTGAGGAATTGGGGTCCAGGAGAGGTTTAGGGTGCAAGTTCTGGGAAGGAGTTTGAGCACAGGGACACTCACTTCAGGGGCAGAAGGTTGGGTGTAGGAGGAGGTTCAGGGCAGGGACAGTCAAAAAACAAAAATAACCCACTTTGCAAGTAGTAAAAGAAGTAACAACAACCCCCACGTATGGGTTGGGTCGGGAGATGAGAGTGCAGGACAGTGCATGTTTGTGAGAATGACAGACACACACACAGTGTATAGTGACAGATTTGCACTGCCAAGCTCCCTCCATCCCCTTCTCTCTGTGTGGAGATAGGGTACAGAAGTGGGGGGAGGAGGGACACCTTGACATCAGCATCCCCTTGTCCCTCCCACACCCTGCACAGCAAGCAGGAGGCTCCCAGGAGCGCGCCTCCGAGGCAGAGGGCAGGAGCCAGCTCTTGATAGCTCCCGGGCTAAACCAGTCAAGATCACCTGTCAGAAGCTACAAGATCTATCAGTAGATCCCGATCGACTGGTTGGTGACCACTGCTCTATATGGACCAGCTCCTCAGAGTGCTGCTAGCTACTCTACCTCACATGGCAGCAGCAGGCCTGAAGTTGTAATCCTCATGCTGGCCTGTAGTGGGGTTGTTACACAGGCACCGGGCTAGTGCCATGGTCTGTTTGGGGGTGTCATTCACTACCCCACTTTGAGGGGAAAAGTTGGATTTATCAGCCTGGTTGTGTTTTCAGGAGAGAAGTGAAGGGTGGGTGAGGATGGGGACAGGCAGACTGTGCCTACGCCAGGTGGAAGAAAGACACGGAAGGATGATGGGAATTGAGATACAATCTACTGACTGACATGAGTCACATGGATTTGGCCTTTCAAGCTGAAAGGGTCCGAGTACAGTTCACCCTGGGTGACATCTTTCACACCGGGTCACAAAGCACTTAGCCCAGAGAGCCATACGCTAGAGGCAAAGGAAGATTTTCATGTGAAATCTACAGAGAGAATGAGACTCTGATGACACTTTGGGCTGGGACCCATTTACCTGGGGGTAGATTTGGCTCCAGTTGCTGTGGCACTTGGCGAATCAGCCTGGTCATTATATGGCTACTTCATTGCATTTAGAATATGGACGGGGCTCAATTAATTAAACAGGGAAATGGATGAATGGGCCACTCAGTGCAGCAAGCCTCCTCCTCCCATGTGTCTTGGATTAAATCAGTTTGTTTGATGCTGGTTCCACACTTTCATTGTGACACAGATTTTTTTTTTATTATGTGCATGGGAGAGGAGAGAAGCTGGAGCAGCTGAGTAGGGGGAGTTGGGGTTCTTAACATCTGGGGAGAGGTTAATTTGAAAGTGGGGGATAAACATATTAGCTGAAATAATCAGCAGTGAAACAGTTAACTGTCCTGACACTCAAGCCATCATTAGGCTTCAGAGTCAATGGCCAATTGAAATGAATAGGCTGCTGACACCACTATAAAATGGGAGCTGAGACCGCGGAGCATAAAGCCATAGCAAGAGAAACCCTCACAATATTCACAGTCCTGATGGTGGGTCTTATTTTCCTTTTTCCCTCAGAGCCCAGCATGACTTCTGCCAGGAGCCTGCATGTGAACACGCCCCTGCGGGACAGTGTCCCACTCTCCAAGGTGGCTGGCACCAGTGTCTACCTGAAGCTGGACAATGCTCAGCCCACAGGTTCCTTTAAGATCCGGGGCATTGGTCACCTCTGTAAAACGGTATGGACGCGGGGCGGTCGGAGGCAGTGGGAAGGGCACAATGATCAACTGGTGCAGAAAAAAGACTGCAGAGCAAAACTGGAATGTACAATTGCTAGGGTATGGGAGAGCACCGTAGTAAGATGGAATCCTTTTGCCGCGGGAGCAGCAAACCAGTTTGGCTGTTCCCTGCAGCAATCTTGTACACTGTAAGGAGGGAGCATTGGCACCCCTCTAACTCGGGATGACTAAGGTTAATCAGGCCTGGATTCCTGCTTCTACCTGGAATAGATTCTGGATGCAACTCCGGCTGAGGAGGAGAAGAACTTAGCCTGGATTTCTGTGTCTTCTTGGTGTAGACACTAGCTGATGTCTCTGCATCATCTGCATCTGACTGTATCAGCTCTGGGACCTACTATGGCAACCTCACAGAAGATACCTGATCTTGAGAGTCCACCTACCTCAGATGGGAGGAGGAGGGTGAAAATTGCCAGGACGCTCCTTTTTGGAGCAGCTGGACTGGGAGGGTGGCTGCTGCTGGACTTTACTTCATTCTGGTGGCTTTGGCAGTGATGCAGGGACTCTGTGGATGGGGTCAATGAGAGGCATTAAAGGAGCCCCGTGGGGAAACTGACCTGAAATATTAAATGGGTGGAAGGGTCAAGGCTGCTAAGAGAACAGCAGCTCCCATGAGGTCAGGCTGTGGCCACGTTCGCTTCACTCACCCTTCCCTCTTGATTTGCCTCCACAGTGGGCAGAGAGAGGCTGTGAGCGCTTCGTTTGCTCCTCAGGTGAGATATACCAACCTGGGGCCCTGGCTCCCAGAGGGGGCTGGCTGCTGTGTCACCCCCAAGCCAATACTCCCCAAAAACTCAGGGGTTCCAGCTCCTCCTCTTGCTCCTGGATGTAAATAATGACCACAAGGGTGCACAGGAACCCTAATCCAGGCTGCTTCCTGCTGGCTGGTGCTGTATTTGTGGGACAGCTGGAAAAGGAAGAGAAGCACTAGTGATGGCGTTGGTGTGGATTGTGTAGGGGCGATGGGGCTTCTGACATCTTTGGTCATATAGCAAATGTGATGTGGAGTTCCTGTGATGTTACAACCTCCCCGCCTCAGTCTGTGCCACAAGATTCCACATCTCCTGAAACTCCTGAGAAGCCTCAAGCCTGGAGAAGGCTGAAGGAGAAGAGGGTGGATAGACACAATGCTTTGGGAGGCCCTGAAGGCAGCACTGTGACATCTCTTGCGGGGTGGAATACAGGAAACCAAAGGCCCAATGTGGTTGATTTCAGGTGGCAATGCTGGCCTGGCAGCTGCCTACTCTGCCAGGAAACTGGGTATCCCAGCCACAATCCTCGTGCCCACGTCCACGCCAGCTTTCACCATTGAGCGGCTGAAGGACGAGGGGGCCACCGTCTGCATTGTGGGAGAGGTAGGTATGTGGGTAGATCAGTCTGCCTGTCTGGTGTGAGAACCAGAATATCTTCCCCCACCATGACCCAGAGCCAGGACAGGAGAGCCCTGCAGAGCAGGCTGCCCCACTGGGTCTAAGGTTCATGGTTCTGACCACAAATGGCTCCCCTTGGGGAGGGGTGTCCAATAAAATGTCTCTTCTCTGCAGATGCTGGACGAGGCCATAGAACAAGCCAAGGAGCTGGTGAAGAACAACCCCGGCTGGGTCTATGTGCCCCCTTTCGATGACCCTCTCATCTGGTATGTGGCCTGAGTGAAGGCTGACACCAGAGGCTGGAAGGTTTCATTTTAGCCACTGCTGCCTATTAACATCCCTACTAGTCCCAGCCACCAGCTGCACGTAGCCCCAACAAGGTCATTGCATGCTGCACACAAGGTGGTCCACTCTATGCAGACTGCATTAGCATGGCCACCATCTCTCAGTGCCCAAGCATGGGAGTGCTTACCAGCAGGGGCGGATGGGAGTGCCACGGGTCCCCAGGCAGTGAAATTTCACAGGGCCCCCCCTTTCACACGGCGCATGCGCGGGGCCTGGGGCAGCTGCCCCACTCACCCTGCCCTAAATCCGCCGCTGCTTGCCAGAGAGAGAGCCCCCATGACTATTTATTACCCACTGCTCTGGCCCATGCTCTGCATGGTGCATCTCTAAAGTCAGTGCACCCACAGAAGCTGGTGCCACTAGCCTAGCAGGGGCACTCTGCATTGTACCTGGGCTGGGATCTCCATGGCTGTTCAGATAGGAGCTTCACAATTGCCACTGCACTGATGCCCCGCCTGCCCTAAAAACACAGCTGTGACTTGGGTGCTTTAGAAAGTTCTATAGTTGGGCAGGGTCCCCCCATCTTGAAAGTTATCTGGACTTTGGTCTGTTTGTCCACACAGTCCCTCACCTTCTAGTGCTTGCACCCAGGCCTGTTCTGAAGCGTCACCTGTCCCAAAGGCATGAGCCTGTAGCCTGAGCACTACAGAGCACAAAGACTGAAATTGTCTCAAGCTGCTAAACCAAAATATCCCAGGTTGTGGGGAACCCTGCTTCTTTGACACTGGTGTGAGCTCCCTGAACTCAATGGGATGACACTGGCAGCACTGAGCAGAATCAGGACCTGTATTTTCCAGGCTCTTTTATAGAGTATGGTCAGGACTCAGGTCACCTCTAGCCATTACCTCCCCTCCCCTGCTCCCTCTTGCTATCTCTCTGCAGGGAAGGCCACACATCCATAGTGAAGGAACTGAAGCAAAACTTGGACTCCAAGCCGGGGGCGCTGGCTCTGTCCGTGGGTGGTGGTGGGATGCTGTGTGGAGTGGTCCAAGGCCTCCGTGAGGTGGGCTGGGAGGATGTGCCTATCATTGCCATGGAGACCAAAGGGGCGCACAGCCTGAATGCTGCCATGGCTGCTGGGCAGCTGGTGACCCTGCCAGAGATCACCAGGTGAGTGACAGGAGCTGGGTGAATCAGGGCTCCTGGCCTGTGACTTGATAATCAAAGGAGCCAAGACTTGGGGTCGGCTAGGAAGAACGAAAGCTCAGGGGCTGATAGAAGAGAGACTTGTCCAGCAGCCTCATGATTCCCCCCAGGTCCGCTACTCTGCCACCTACATGCCTTGGATGTTATTGGCTTATTCCCCCTCCCACGGGGCACCTCCACCTAGCCCCTTCCTGTGCATAATCTAAAATAGCACAGTGATGCTCCTCCATGTGGACAGCAGGGAGCACAGGTCTTTGGGCACTACAGATGCCCCCTTCTCCCAGATCCACAGAGTCAAACCTCTTTGTGATCTAGGAAGGAGTAGAAACCAGGTAACCCAAGAGCTTGCCCCGTGCTACCCCATGTAGCTGCACTGAATCTGGGGCACACCGGCCCATACAGATGTAGGGATCTGCTCTGGCAAGGAGAATGTGAGGGGCAGTGGGGATTCCACCCTGCTATCCCTGGCAGCTCCTTGCCTGGCTCAAACCCTGGCAGCTTACACACTTGCAGGGATAGGTTGCACTGACCTGCAAAAGTGTGCTAGGGGACTCCATTATCCCCACCTGCCACACGTCTCTTCTTCTCTCCTGGCTGCAGCGTGGCAAAGACCCTCGGGGCGAAGACAGTGGGAGTTGAGACACTGAAGCTGGCCCAAGAGCACCCTGTCTTCTCAGAGGTTGTCACAGACCAGGAGGCAGTGTTGGCCATTGAAAAGTTTGTGGGTATGTAATAGCCCCCTCCCTGCACACTCAGACAATGACTTGCCAAGGGACGATCATTCTTCCAGAGCATTGCTGTCCCCCCCGAAGGTGAATAGAAATGTTTAAAATAGCCTGAGGGTCCTCCCAGTCACACAGAATGGCAGGATCTGTCTGTGCCCCATTCATCTGCCAACTCATCTGTACACTGCGGCTAATCCTCTCCTCACAAATTGCAGGCTCCCCTCCTCCAATCTGCTTGCAACCCCCATGCCAGATTGTGCCTGTAACAGATCGAGGCCTCCTGCTGTCCCCTAGGGGCAGGTACACGTCCCTGCGGGACCTACAGGTCTATAGAGCCCACTAGACCAGGAGTGGGCAACAATTTTTTATCAGGGGCCAGTCCAAGATTTTGGTAAGTGGTCAAGGACCATGCTTTTCTATGGAGAGGATGCGGGGTCTGGGATGGAGGTTAGGTGCGGAAGGGAGCTTGGGCAGGGGATTGGGGTGCAGGAGAGGATTTTTGCAGGGGAGGGTTGTAAGAAGAACTGCAGAGTCTGGGAGGGAGTTGAGGTGTGGGAAGGGGTGGGATGCCAGAAGCAGGCTCTGGCCAGGAGGCACTTACCTAAGCCGCTCTTGACCAGCAGCACTCCTGCCAGCAACCTCAGAACACTCAGAGCAGCTGACTGTTCCATGTGGCTCTGAGTGCTTGGGCAGGGAATGCTTTACACACTGCCCTGCTGCCTGCAAAATCTCTAAGCTACGATGGTACGCCTACATTGCACAGCTATTTCAAAATAAACTATTTGGCTACATCTAGACTGGCATGATTTTCCGGAAATGCTTTTAACGGAAAAGTTTTCCGTTAAAAGCATTTTCGGAACAGAGCGTCTAGATTGGCATGGATGGTTTTCCGCAAAAGTGTCCATGGCCAATCTAGACGCGCTTTTCTGCAAAATCGCCATTTTTGCGATCGGGGCTTTATTGCAGAAAACAAATCTCAGCTGTCTACACTGGCCCTTTTGCGCAAAAGTTTTTGCCCGAACGGGAGCAGCATAGTATTTCCACAAAAAACACTGATTTCTTACACTAGGAAGTCAGTGCTTTTGCGGAAATTCAAGCAGCCAGTGTAGACAGCTGGCAAGTTTTTCCGGAAAAGTGGCTGATTTTCTGGAAAAACTGGCCAGTCTAGACACAGCCTTCCGGAATAGTTATTCTGAAATAGCTTATTTCGAAATAGCATGTCTACGCTGCAGGGAAGCCTCAAAATTAGTCTGAGGCAGGCTTCCCTAAGGTAGATGTGCTATGTCAATTAAGAGTCCCAGGAGGCACTGGGGAGGAATAACTTAGAATGGCCCTGGTGAGGGGCTATATCGAAATAGCATCAGTGGAGCATCTACACATGCCTTATTTTGAAATAGCTATTTTGGAACAGGTGTTATTCCTTGTAGAATGAGGTTTACAGATATTGGAATAAGCTGCCTGTTATTTTGAAATTATTTTGAAATAACGGAATGGCTGTGTAGCCATTATTATTTCAAAATAATGCTAGTTATCTCGAAATAATGGTGCAGTGTAGACGCACCCCTATAGACTGGAAACGGGTAAATGGGAGCTGAGAAATTGTGCAGCACAGGCCCTGCCCTCAGCAAAAGCTCTTGGCTCTCATTGGCTGGTTTCCAGCCAATAGGGGATGAGACATTTTGTGGGGGGGGGGGGGAAGGTGAAGGGGAGGCAGCATGCAAGGCCTCCCCATCACACTCTGCAGCTGCTTTGAGTGTTGCTGCTCAGTGCACAGAGGCAGGCTATGAACTAATGGGCTGTATCTTACCCACCTGTGCATTAAAGAGACAATCATGGAGGACGGAGGAAAGGGAAGAAGGCATGAGGGGAGTGTTAGAGGGTTACAAATGGTTATAAGAAGCCATAAATCCAGCATCTCTGTCCAGCCCATGACTTTTAGGCTACGTCTACATTGGCAAGTTTTTGCACAAATACTCTTTAACGCAAGAGTTTTTGCATTAGAGTATTTGTGCAAGAGAGTGTCTACACTGGCATGTGCCTTTGCGCAAGAGCATCTGTGCCAGTGTAGACGCTCTCTTGTGCAAGAAAGCTCCAATGGCCATTTTAGCCATAGGGCTTTCTTGTGCAAGAAATTCATGTTGCCTGTCTACACTGGCCTCTTGCGCAAGAACAGTTGCGCAAGAGGGCTTATTCCTGAATGGGAGCATCATAGTTCTTGCGCAAGAAGCCCTGATTTCATACAGTAGAACATCAGTGTTCTTGTGCAAGAACTCCCCGCCCATGTAGACAAGCAGCATATGTTTTTGCGCAAAAGTGGCCACTTTGGCGCAAGATCGTGTCAATGTAGACACACCATGGTGTTTAGCAAAATCATGAATTTAAGCTCCCTGGCTTATCTATTAAAAGAGTTGTGCAGATTTCCTTGGAAGATGAGGGCTGAGAGGTCAGCTATGGAGTGACTGCTTTGTGATGTCCTATCCCCTAGGCCACGCCGGAACCCACCCCACTGCCTTACTCTCTGGGTGCCCTTCATCCCACCTCTCGCTGGGGGGGAGGGGAGAGGCGACCTGGAACTCAAACCTGCCACTCTGCCCTCTGCAGGTGAAGGGTGTTTTAGAACTCACTGAAACAACCTGGCCAGGGCCATGTATTGGGTTACAGGAGCCTTGCCTCCAGCCCAAACCATACTCTTCACAACAATTGCAGTCTCACAAGGCTGCTTCTCCAGGACCTTCCTGAACTTTGGGCTGCTCCTCTTCCCAATGCGGGAGTGCCAGATTCTCCCCTTCAGTTACCCTGGGGAATGAAGCTCTTAAAGAGGCCTCCCCATGCCATGGTTAATCATTAACCCCCAGCATCTCCACCTGGGTTTCCCAGCCTCCAAGATTTCTTCCACCTGCTGCCACCTGGGCCTTTGCTTCTGGCACATCTGCCTCAAACCCAGCAGAGAACTTCTTCCACTCTGCATCCTCTATAGAAAGTACCCTGGTCTCACCCAGCTGGGGAAGATGCCACCAACTGAACTAGCACCAGGTGGGCTAGCCTGGACTCACTGAGAAGCAGCATAGGGACAATGCATCATGTCTGCAACTGTGAATGCCTCTCCTGCAACCCACAGTATTCCCTAGAGCCACAGCTGTCTCCACATAACCCCCGTCAGGGACTCAAGGCTTCTTCCATGTGTGTGACCCTAGCCCCTCTCTGCTTCCTCTCTTGGAAACATCCTGAGTCAGAAATTGTCCCGTGTCACTTGTGGTGAGGAGTAGGGGAATCCTACAGAGCAAGAGCACTCTTTCTGGTCTCTTTACTCAGGTGATGGTCAGTTAATCCACAAGACTGTGTGTTCCTGAGTGCAGGGGAGATCAGTGGCTGCTTTGACCATGGCCAGCTAGGATGTTCTCTCCAAGATTTGCCCTGGATGTAGGGGAGAGCCCACCAAACAATTTTCCAGATGCCTGTTTGTGGCTTGTTCTCTCCATTGGCCCTTTTCTAGAGACCTGCCATGAAACAAGGGCAACTTTTCATCCTACTTGGCTCCTTGAAGCAGATGTTGAATGCATGAACCAGGGACCACTCCCTGTCCACTGCTCAACATCCAGAACTGTGCCACCTACCATCCTGCTAGCTGAGACCTCCTGCCCAGGCAGATGTGGGATGGGTGAATGACCACATGGGCGCACAGAGCTCCAGCTAACCTCCCCCATTTCTCCTCTATCCCGCCATACAGACGACGAGAAGATCCTAGTGGAGCCAGCCTGCGGGGCGGCACTGGCAGCTGTCTACAGCGGTGTGATGCAGAGGCTGCAGGCGGAGGGGAAACTGAGCCAGGCCCTGGGCTCGCTGGTGGTCATTGTGTGCGGGGGCAACAACATCACGCTGGCCCAGCTGCGTCGCCTCAAGGAGCAGCTAGGGATCCAGAACATCATGGCAGCCTAAGCTGGCTGGGCACCACATGGGCTGGGGGAGAGGAGCTCTGGAGTTTTATCCAGGGCTTTGTTTTCAAGTGTAGGATGCTGGTTTTAACAGTCAGCATGTTGGCAAGGATGCATGTTTTTAACTTGTGGTCATGTTGCCCCTTCCTTTCGAGCTGGATCACACAGGCTGAGGCTAAACCCAGGACTCCCAACCTGCCTCCTCTCAGGCCTGGGCTCATCCCCAGCCAGTGGGCAGGAAGGAACCGCTCCCAAGGCCGAGATGGCCACACAATTCAGTGCATTATCAACATCTGATCCAGTAGTCCCTTCAGGTACTGCATAGATGACCAGTGAGAGATAGACACTGCTGCCAATCTAGCCAGAGAAGTTAGGAAAGAGAGAGGAAGTAATTGTAGCCAAGGTCACACAGCAGTCAGGAATAAACCAGGTCTCCTAGATCCTTATCCACTGCCCTAAGCACCAGGCCATGCTGTGCAACAGCAGAGCATGTCTAGTCTGGAGAAAAGACTTAGGTGGACCCTGAACACAGCCCTAAGCTCTGCTAAGGGGTGTTATAAAGAGGACAGAGATCAACTGATCTCCTTATTCGTGGGCAGCAGGACAAAAACCATGAGAATCTGCAGCAAGGGAAATTCAGGTTAGACAGAAAGTCTCCTAATAGCTGTAATGGCAGTTAAACTCTGGAATAAATTTTTAATGGAAGCTTTTCAGAATACAGTAGTTTGGACAAACACCTCTTGGGGTGGTCTAGGGTTACAGGGAGCTGGGCGTGTGGATCCATCCCACCACAGATTTCTGTGATTCCAAAAGGAGAGTTCCTAGGGCTGGACAAGCTGTAGTTCTGTTCTGGCATGGCAGGGAGCCAGAACTAGATCAGCTGCTGGGTTGGTTTACTCCAGCCTGCTGTAGGGGGCTATTCTTACCTCAAAAGCTTTCATAGAATCTTAGGGCTGGCAGAAACCACAGGACTCATCAAGTCCAGCCCTCTGCCCAAAGCAGGACCAATCCCAACTCAATCATCCCAGCCAGGGCTTTGTCAAGCCAGAACTTAAAAATCTCTAGGGATGGAGATTCCACCCCCTTGCTAGGGAACCCATCCCAGTGCTTCCCCACCCTCCTAGGGAAATAGTTTTTCCTAATATCCAATCTAGACCATCCCCACTGCAACTTGAGACCATTGCGCCCCGTTCTGTCAGAACGAGGAAGAATGGCTTTACTAGTGTAAAATACCATTTGAATTCCTTGCCTAGTAGTTGTACAACAAGCCATGCCTTCCGGGGAGGCCTCTGGAGTTATGTGGTTTAGCATCACTATCTTACCAGCCAGTCCACTTAGCACCAGGACTAAGAGCAGGCTTGCCAATCTCTCATTCACTTCACTGTGTAGGCTGTGGGATGTAATTGTTGGGGAAGGTTTATGTAACATGAGATTAGTCTGAGAAATGAGTGTTGTATCTTATAGCCAGAACACAGTATGCTCTAACATGCTGGCTTTTCTAACAGCACCCACTATTTAACTACAGGCAGTCCCCGAGTTACGCGGATCCGACTTACATCAGATCCGCAGTTACGAACGGGGCCTTTCTCGCCCCGGAGGGCAGGAGCAGCGGGACGCCCAGATGCGCCGCGGTCCCACCACCCGCGCCCTCCGGGGCGAGAAAAGCTGCTCCGCGTCTCCCTGGAGCAGACTAGGGAGACGCGGAGCAAAGCCGCGGAGCACGCGGGCAGCGGGACAGCCCAGACGCACCGCGGCTGGCCTGCTGCCAGCGTCCTCTGAGGCTTTGCTTCCCGTCTCCCTGGGCTGCTGGGGGGGGGGGGGGGGAGCTCCCCCCAGCAGACCAGGGAGACAGAGAGCAAAGCCGCAGAGGATGCGGGCGGGACCGCGGTGTGTCTCGGCGGTCCCACCACCCGCGTCTCCCTGGTCTGCTGGGGGGGAGGGACGCAGCTAGTGCGTACCTCTCCCCCCCCAGCAGACCAGGCTTTTCTCGCCGATGACGCCTGGGGTAGAGTAGCTGGGGCGCTGCGGGTTGGTCCCGCAGCACCGCTCCTCGGCGCTACTGGACCAACCCGGCAGCACTCCAGCTGCTCTGCCCCAGGCGTCCCTAAGTCAGCCACTGCTGAAACTGACCAGCGGCTGACTACAGCAAGCCCGAGGCAGAGTTGCTCTGCCCCGGGCTTCCTGGAATCAGCCGCTGATCAGTTTCAGCAGCGGCTGACTTGGGAACACCTGGGGTAGAGCAGCTGGGGTGCTGCCGGGTTGGTCCCTGCAGCGCTGAGGTACGGCGCTGCGGGGACCTACCCGGCAGCACCCCAGCTGCTCTGTCCCAGGCGTCCAAATTCAGCCGCTGTTGAAACTGATCAGCGGCTGATTCCAGGAAGCCCAGGGCAGAGCAACTCTGCCTCGGGCTTCCTGTAGTCAGCCACTGTTCAGTTTCAGCAGCGGCTGAATCTGGACGCCAGTTCCGTCTTACATACAAATTCAACTTAAGAACAAACCTACAGTCCCTATCTTGTATGTAACCCGGGGACTGCCTGTATTTGCACTTAAAAAAAAAATCCGTATTTCTATAAAGCTGTGTGTCTCATTTGATTTCAGACAGAACTGCATGGCCATTTTCAGTGAGGCTGCCCCACTATCACCACCTCATTATTTTAACTGGCCTCTTCTATTGGAGAATCTGAGTGCCTCACAACACCCCTGTGAAGCAGGGCCAGGCTGTTAACCCCGGTACACAAGGAGCTCTGTGGCACAGAGATAAAAGATTTGCCTGAGGTCATACTGAAAGTCTGTGGCAGAGGAAGAAATGGAGCCAGGTCACTCATATCTTAACCCCTGGATCATCCTTCCTCTCTGCTGTGGAAATTTAACAACTTTTATCTGTAGGGGGTTTGAGTAAGAAAGATTCTGGATTCAAGCACAGGGCCCTGCCACTTGATGAAGGGAAAAGCTCTGTTAGCAATCAGCAGTAATAGGATTTTATCCTGTAAGGCCTTGTCTACACTGGCAAGTTAAAACCGCCACGTCCATGCTGGCAAGGCACTTAGTTGACACAAACACCAGTTTGCAGGGCTCTCAGAAAACCACCTCCACAAGAGGCATAGAACTGTCTGTGCAGTGGTTAGAGCACCAGGGTGCCAGTATAAACACGTCAACTGTTTTCTGTGTAACCGGACTTCGGAAATCTCCCACAACCCCCCAAGTGGCCACTCAGCTATTGGAGGCACGTGCATAGACCCTTTCGAAGCTGTATTTCTGACAGCTACAGGCTCTGCTGATCTGCTCTGGGACACAGCAAGCCCTGCTGGGCAGAGGGCTCCTGCTGTTGAGCACAGAGGCAGGCACCAGTGTGTGGGAGTGAGATGCACCCACAGCTGTGCAGAGGGAGGGAGGTAGGGGGCTGATATCAGGGTTGCCCCTTCTCCCAGGACAGGCTGTTTCCTGCCACTTTCTAACTGTATAAGACAGCATGTGCTCCGCCATCCCAAGGAGTAGTATGGACCCAGGGGTGGAGGGGCACCCTCTTACCCTATCCCTGCTCCACTCCCTTCCCACTTCTTTTCTGCCTTCTTCTGCCCCATTGATCCCCTCTCCAAAACCCCCACTCTCCAGCAACATGAGGCAGACGATTACGGCTGCAATCACCCTCACTGAAATAGGAGCCAGAGTGACCCAGTGGCCTGCTCCATTCCACCGCCACCTCCTGGGAAGGGTTGGTTTGCGCTGCTTCACTGAGGTGGTGGAAAGCAGAGCACCTCCCTTGAGCCACATAAGGGCTCAGGGGGAATGGAGCAGGCCAGGGCATTCTGCTTCCCACCAGGGTTACGGGGAGCGACCCAACTGGGAGATGGTTGTGGAGCAGACCAAGCTGCCACATCACTCTGCTTCTTGCAGTGAGTGCAGGGGGGCCTGAACCCTGTGGCCATCCCACCCCAGGCAATCCCCTAAGACACCCTGATCTTGAACCCCTAAGATCTATATGAGGGACTGTCCTGTCCACAGCAGCTGCCCCAACTATTCTGAACCCTCCGCAAAGCAGTTTCCCTGCAGCTCTCTGAGCCACCCTGTAAATCTGCCAGTGTAGACATACCCTTAGTCTGCCTGAAGGTCAAGGGGCCATAGTCTATAACTGGGCAGTAGTTAATCTGCACTGTGTGCTGCACAAGTGATGCAAAGGGAAGTTGGATTTTTATCTTCACCCTGCCCTCCTCCCCCATGTAAAACAGTCCTCAGGGGCTCTTGTACCTCCCTTGTTGCAAGACCTAAGATGTTTGTGCAAGGGGCTGCTCTCTGGCTGCCCCAGCTGGCATGAGAGCCCAAGGAAGCCGCAGCCAGTTGGCAAAAGGCAGAGCCAATTTGAGTAGCCTCAAGGTTGCACTGGGGCAAACAATCAGGGCACAGGAACCAACTGGTTCTCAGCTTCTCCTCCTTGCTCACCTCTCTTGCATTAGCCTGGGTGAGAGCGGGAGGTACCTGAGCAAGGAGCAGCTCCCACCACCCAGCAGCAGAAAGAATCACTCACCCTCTTCCCCTGCAATGCATCAGGCTTCCAGCCCTGCAATGCTGAGCAAGTGCAACACAAGCAACTGTAGTGTGAGCTGGGAGTAATGGGGAAGCAGTGGGAGAAGGTGCAGCTGGGTAGCACCTGCACCTGCCTTATTCAAACAGGGCTTATTCAAACATTGCAGCTTTGAAGGAAAAAACACCCCACACGGTTAACACTGACTATTGCTCAGCAAACCAACTCACAAGGGTCACAGGCTGGCCACTATGGCTGCATGTCCAGGGTGGGGAAACATACAATCTGGGGACCATATCCAGCCCCCAGTTTGCCTGGATCTGGGCCCTCAATGCTCAGGAATCCCCATCCCCCCAGCATGCGGCAGTGAGGCTAGCATTCTAGCCCTGCAGCCCTCTTCCTGCCTAGACCCCAAACACCCCACTCCACTCCTGCACCTTGGGTTACCAGGAGTCCAGCTTTGACCCGGACAGTCCAGTATTTGAGCTTCCTGTTGCAGAAACAACTTGAGAAAATATAAATGAGACTATATATAGGTCTGGTATTTTCTAAGTAAGATGTCATGTAGACTGTGATCTTAGTGTCAAGTGTGGCCGGTATTTTTGTTGAAACCATCTGGCAACCCTACCTGCACCCTCCCTCCCAGACCCAACACCCAAAGCCTGCTGCATAGCAGTTCCCTCCCACATGAAACCCCTCATTTTTGGCCCCCCAGAGCATTGGAGGGCATAAGATCTACTATCCTGGGGCCCCTAGACTCTGGTGTGCAAGGAGAATGTAGGGAGTGTCTTCCTCAGGTGGGAGCCACATCCATGAGGATTTGTTTTTGGTGAGATGTTTGCCCCTCCCTTCTCACGTTTGCTGCCCCTGATTGATTTTTCTGGGGATCAGCAGCTCCCTGGCCCTAAAAAGATTCCACGACCCTGACAATGTCTGAACAGTGCTCTCGCAGCAGCATGTCCTTCACTTGCCGACTAAGCCAGAAGGGATGACTGAAGGGAGACCACTGAAAGCTGGGAAATAAAGAAAGGCAGAAAATGCAAGTTATTTTGACAAAATGGAAAAAAAAAAAACCCCTCCACTTTTTAACTGGCCAATGAAAATTTTTCAGTTTTGAAAGCCCCCTGGAAATATTTCCATTTCCTGTACAAACTTTTGAGTTTCAGAAAAACTGATTTGACAAGACCAAAAAACCCCACCTAGAATCACCCTTAAGTCTCCCCAATCAAATCCACATGCCGTTCCCCCCCCCCCAAAGTGCTGCAAAAATTCTACCAAAATGCAAATATTTCACTAACGTGTTTATTCGGTCACAAAAACAGGTTTTGTTTAAAACAAGAAGCTGCCGCGGAAAACGAGTGGCCCCGCTTTTCTACAAGAGTAGCATTGCGGGCTGCCAGCATTGGAAACCACTGCACTGGTAAATCAGCTAAGGCCTTGGTAGGGTTTGAGGTAGGAGGCCGGGACTTTAGAAAGGCACAAGGCTCTGGGCTGGATCTGGGAGGGGAAGGGGGAGATTTGGAAAGTGGGGATTTCTTTGGGCTTCGCCACCAGTCATCTGCAGAGGCCTGGAATCGCCTGCCACAAAAATACCAGTGCTGGGAATAGGCTAGGCCTGATGTTCAGTCCTAACAGGAATGTACAAGTTTAACTGGTTACCTGGTAAGTATTAGTCTTAACAGCATGCTTACCAGATAACCGGTTAACTAGTCGGCCTGGCCAACTGGAGCAGCACCTCTTGCTCATAGTGCATTAGGCCTATCTAGTCTAGCCTATCCCAGCAGAATGATGTTACACTGACTGTTGTAGCCATATTGGACCCAGGATGAGCTACAAGTTGGTGAAGCCACATCTTGTATTGGACCAGCTTCCAGTGGTGAAAGAGACAAGCTTTTGAGACCCACATAGCTGTTTTGGGAATGCATCCTATGCACTGCATAAGCTCTAAAACTGGTCTCTTTCACCAACAGGAACTAGTCAAATGTATTAATGTCACTGCTCTTCTTACATTCCTATGCCTAGAAAGATGATGGCAAAGACCTCACAGGCCTTGCCTAAGAAGAGATTTGGAGGATGTGGTTTCTGTAGCATGGACTGACTTTATAGAGAGACTCTGCCTGAGCTCTGGGGGATTCTGACAGGTATAAAAAAAAATGTTGCCACTCCAACTTTTTGCTTTTACTCCAATGCAGAGGGGAAAGCTAATCAGACAGAGGGAAAGATCAGTGTAAGGCACCCCCAAAAAATTCTCTGCCCTCTGTGGGGCCAGAGGGCACCTTCTTGACACTTCAAACTTTAGCTAATTATTCCCAATGAATAAACTGAACTGTTATGTCCCTGCCAGAGGAGGGCATGAGACTCTGCAAATATTTTATGACCACTAGAGATATCACTAGCGGACTCCGCTACTATCTCTCTAGCTCTGGCACTTAGTCTCACTGAACACTTGAGCAGTCCAGGGTGGATTGAAGATAAGTAACTCTGAAGGGGTGGTTCTGAAGGGGTAGTACAGATGGAGAAACAGGCACAGAGCAGCTGCCTCGCTTGCCCAAGGCCACATAGGAAGTGTGTGCTGGAATAGGGAACTGAATGCAGGTCTGTAGGCTGCAGACTAATGCACTAGCCCTAGGGCACTCCTTGTTGTTCTTCAAAGCAGTACCAGGAGATGCACAGCACAAATAAGGGTCTTTGCTACAGGTCTGGATTAAGGCCTAGTCACAGTGGCCTCCACACATCTCATGGCTGTACCAAGCTCTGGCCCTGGTTCTACAACCACACTCAGGTGGCAATCAGCTAAAAGAGTTCATCTGCTGCCAGCATGGAACCGAGCCTACACGAGGGGTTACCTAGGCCACGCACCTCCCAGATCTCTGTATGGGTATCCCCAAACGCCCAGACAGGCTCACTCATCTCATGCACTAGCAGCTGAGAAAGGGATTCCCTCAGCTTTCCACCCCCTCTCCCATCCTGCTTGCAGACCGACAGACCAAAGTTGGGCAGAAATGCTGCTTTTATGGCTGCAGCCAACTATGAGCACCAGAGCTCTGGGCAGAGACTGAGTGATCCAAGTTTGGGTGCACACCAGGAAGGGCTAGGGGGGCGTGAAGGAGGAAGTAGCAGACAGCACCAAGGAGCCCGTGCTGCTAGCTGGAAAAGTGACCCAACCAGGGATCTGCTGCACCCCATACACAAGCTCATCCAGAAGTTATGGGCTTTGAGCCAGGCAACATGCTCGGGTCTGTGTAACACAGAAGTCAGACTGCATGAGCATAAGGGTCCCTTTGGGCCTTAATCTAGGAATTTTCACACACAAGCTGAAACCCCAACCAGCCTTCTCTCACCCCCAGAGCCAAGCAAGAAACAACAGAGCAAGTTTTGTTACTCAAGCTAAACCAATTAGCTATTTTAATGCCACTTGCCCAAGCCCAGAATGCCTTGGTTTGCAGCGGAGCACAGAACAAGCCCCATCCTGCAGCCCCCATCGGGCCCAGCAGGCAGCTAAGCCATGGGGGGATAATGCCTCCTGCTGAGAGAGTACCTGATCCAGGCTCCAAGGGAGTCTGGGTCCTGTTAAAGAGAAGTAGGTTCTGCCCAGGTCAATCTGTGGAACTCCTTGCCTGAGGAGGCTGTGAAGGCTAGGACTAGAACAGGGTTTAAAAGAGAACTAGATAAATTCATGGAGGTTAAGTCCATTAATGGCGATTAGCCAGGATGGGTAAGGAATGGTGTCCCTAGTCTCTGTTTGTCAGAGGGTGGAGATGGATGGCAGGAGGGAGATCGCTTGATCATAACCTATTGTGTCCATTCCCTCTGGGGCACCTGGCATTGCCTACTGTGGACAGACAGGGTGCTGGGCTGGATGGACCTTCAGTCTGACCCAGCATGGCCATTCTTATGTTCACCTTGCACAAGCCACACAGCTGTGGGGCCATGTAGGGCCAGGCTGAGGGAGGCAGTGGGCACAACAGGAACAAGGGCAGACAGATTTCAGACTAAGACTGCTTTTGCTTTGGACGGGAAGCAACGGCTGAGGCCATCACCTGAGCCATAGAGGCATCACATTGCAGTGCATGATTCAAAGGCAGCACTGGTAAATAGCCACGATCATCCGTGAGCACTGGCGTGCAGAGAGGTGTGGCAGAGTAATAGCGGCAGAGGGCTGGGGCAGTCTTCCCACCCCTCGGAGGATGCTCTGCCTGGGATCTTCCGGGGCTGGCAGATGCCAGCGGGGACAGCACACCAAGCCCCAGCTGGGAAGATTAGGGGATGAGGCAAACCTGCCTTTCTGCACTACACTCCGCGAGAGCGGCTCTCAAGCACAAGAGTGACCCCTCCCATGCGCCACTCCCAGAGTTCACATAGGGGACTGACCCACTTCTCAGGGCCAGCACACGAGTTGGCAGCCCACAGGGGACCCAGCTTCGCCATCCTGGCAGGGCAGCTCCTCCGAGTGGGATGTGTGGCAGCTCTGGTCTTTGGAGGTGAGTTCCCAAGTGGGGAGCCCTCAAGGAGCCAGGGACTGAACCACCAATGGGTCAGGAAAGGAGGGGGGCATCCCCTGGCTTCTGGAGAGTGTCAGTTTGTGCAGAGAGCAAGAAGCCAGTTTTGCAAGCTCAATGTGATAAGCTACATCCCCTGGGCCAAATCAAGGCTTGGCAGAAGCAGGTGCAATGGCCATCAGCTTTGCTGAACTTTCACCAGGGCTGAATTTGATGCAGTAGCTCCATGGTACCCAAAGTCACTGTGCTGTCTCCTCTGCCTCCCACCCCTGCACACAGACACAGACGCATTCTTTCCTTATCTCAGGAAAAAGGCAGCTGGGATGAAGCAGTCCCACCCACCCTCCTGAAGCAGACAAGGAGACACCATCAGCACCTGTCTGCCAGCCAACTTGGCCTCACACCCTAGGGGATCCAGTCTCTATTTCAGTCCCACAAGATCTTGATGGGAGGAAACTTCCAGAGGTCAGGGTGCCCCATGTGCACTAGGTTGCTGTAGGGAGAGGTGCTCCACTGGAAAGGGGGGACTTCATCCCAGGTAGGCCCACTGGCAGCAATCAGGCTGTAGCCCTTGGCCATCACGTAGGATGTGATCTAGGGAGAGAAAACTCCGCAAAGTCAGCAGGAACATCCCCGGTCACACACTCTGCTGGACAGCCTCTGGCTGCCGGAGGGCACAGGACCAGTGGAAACAGGTGGAAAGGCAACATGCAAGTGCACATGTGTACACATTATTTGTAATGCCATGCCCAGAGTAGACACTTAGGGGACACCAGCAGGGGATGGGGGAAGAGGGCAAAGCCAGGCGGGAGGTAGGGAGGGAAGAAGGCTGTCACGTGACAGATGGCCCTTCAACCAGTCACCTCTGTCCCTGCCCCTCAGTAAAACATTGTCAGCAGCAGGCATCAAACCTAGAACTTCTGGATCCAGAGCCAGAAAAGCTGCTCTGTGGGCCGAGGCTGCAGTAGCACCTCTTCCTGCTGGGGAAGAAGCCTAACACAGCGCAAGCAAAATACAGTCTACAGGCTGGATAAGCTGCCAAATCTGGCCCACAGCCCATTGGGAGCTGCAGCCAAGCTCGCTGCCTGCCCCACCTCAGCAGGCCATGTGTGCTTCTGTGAACCAGTGTTTCTCAACTTTTTTTTTTTTAATAAATAAAGTACCCCTTTTAAAAATAAAATTATAAGTACCCTCAGTACCTACAGTTTTCAGACAAAATTTTCTTCTACCATTGCAGCACATTTGTTTAAACAACTTAATCGTAGCCGGGCGGGCAATGAAATTTTTAGGTGTAAAAAGTACAAAAAAAAATAAAACCTAAAATACTGTAGAACTTAGAACAAAAATTCAGTTATAGCCAAGTTTCAGTTGTGTTGTACCCCTCAGACTTCTCTTGAGTACCCCTAAGGGTGCTTGTTCCACACTACAATGGCCCTTCCCATCAAAAGTTATTGCCCACCCCTTTGCTAACCCATCAGATTCCCCTCCATTCCTAACTCCCTCTCTATTACTACCACCACCTCAGACCCCTCACCTTCATGTCGGTGCCCCCATGTGATCGCTGGCGCAGTGCAGCAAACGGGTAGGTCCCGTTGGCGGGGTTCAGGTCCGACCTGGCGGCAATGGCATTCTCCGCGTTCTGGGGCGGGTCGCAGCCCTGGCACCGGGACAGTGGGTCCTTCAGGAAGTTGTTGAACCTGAGAGGCAGCACAAATATGTTCAATGGAGGCAGCCCAGGGGAGGAGAGGTGGGTCCTGGCAGGTACAGGTATGGAGCTCATGCCAACAACCAGTTGGGGGGGGGGGGGATGCACCCTAGGCTGGGTTTGACTTGGGGAAGGAGAGGAGCTATTCTGGTCTGTCCAGGTTCTTCCACTGCACTCATCGATCAAGCAGCTGCCACAGAGCCAGAGCCATGAAGGCCAATACTGCCTTTGCGGAGTCTGGCTTTCTTCTGTGCACATCAGATCAGAGTCCTGGAGCCCCAACAGGCCAGAGCTCCAAAGGTGGGATCTACACTGAGGTGAGACTCAGCAGGATGGGCGCACAGAGAAACGGATCACCCTGCCGGGGCTGACAAAGTGCTGAATGATTGGCATGGCAGTTAAGAGACAAACCTCAAGAAACCCCAAACACCTGAACAATTAGAGGGCTCTTGATTTGGCTCTCTGGGCCCATCTCCCAGTGCAACTGCATCTGCCCCAGCTGTCCCTCAGCCCGACACCCAGGAGAGGCTGGCCTCTTGGAGAACAGCTCCTGTGCTCCTGGTATCATGACGAGCACTGCTGTGACAAGAGGCAAGGACGGTACATCAGCTCCTAGGAGGCTCCCTTGTTCCACGTAGCTGTGCTGCCTTGTCAACATCAGGCTAAGTGGCATCCCGCCAAAGAGCCCCTAAACTCCGCCTCCACACTCATCTCGACACCCTGTCTGTGCCCTTCTCCCCATGACAAGGGCACGGAGCTCTTGTATCTCGAGGTCTGCCTGTTCCACAAGCCATATGCCCTCCTAGGATAAAACACTGCTGAGCTCCACTCCCTCCAGAGAATCCCTCACCTCATGAGCTGGATCATGGAGTCCATGTCCCGGACGAGTGTCTGATTGCGCCTGAAGATCAGGGCCCGGGGGTTCTTGTCATAAGTGAACCAGTCTCCGTATTTCTTCACCAGCTCCAGCTGGCCACTGACATTGAAGATCTCCTCAAAGTATCTAGGGAGCAGGGGACAGAGTACCACACAAGTCAAACAGGGACACCTCCTGTTTTTAATACGCTGCCACAGAGAATCTCACCCCTGCCAGGCCAGATTCCAGTGGGATGGGGGAAGGTAAGGGATGGCCAATTGGTTAGAGCACTAGCCTATGGCTTGGAGATTCAATTCCCTGCTCTATCCCTGACTTAGTGTCATCTAGGGCCAAGCTCTTGCCTGTGCACCCCAGTTTCCCCATCAACAGAAGGGGGATAACAGCTCTCCCCCACCTCAAGAGGGTCATGAGGAGAAGTCACAGGCTCTGAAGCTCTTTGAGGCCCTCTTCACAAGGCGTCACTAGAAGAGCCTGCCAGAGCAAGGCTTGTTCTAAAGGGGCATTTCCACCCGGTTGTGGCCCAGCTGCCAACCCCACTGCATACCAACCCCCAGACTAGGGATGTTAGACAGCGGGTCATAGAACAGTCAACTAACGGCATGATTCTTATCGGTTACTCAACTATTCTCCAGTCCCTGGGGGCGGGACCAGCAGCCAGCGCACGCCAGCCCGCTCCTGGGGAGCCCCCTGCCATTCCACAGGCAGAACTAAAAGGAGCCAGGAAGGAGCTAGTCAGCAAGAGGAGCCATCTTAAAAACCAGCTCCCCTCACAGACTGGCTGCCTGCCACCCTACTCTGCTGCTTCGGATACAGAGGCAGCAGTGTGGGATGGCAGCAGTCTGTCTGCAGGGGAAGGTCAGAGCTCCCTGCAGGCAGGGGCTGCTGCCGCAGACCAGCCTTGGTCTTCGGTGGGCCCAGGCTTGCCACGGACGGAGGCTGCTTTGTGTAGTTGGGGGCAGAACTAGCTTTTAAGCCAGCTCCAGCTTCATTCCCCCACTTTGCTGCCTCCATTAGAGAGGCAGCAATGGGGGGGGAAGGGAGGATGCGAATAGTCGACTAGATTAAACGATAAGCCTAGGCTTATTGGTTAATCATCTAGTTGACTACTCCTTCACCTCCCTCCCCCAGACAGCAATTAAAGGTGGAGTCCCTCTTATTAGCAGAGTGCTGCCCTTCTGAGACCAGGTTGCACAGCTCCCTGAGAGTACAGCATTCCCAGCCTCAGCTGGCTGGGAGCAGAGAATACTGCTCATAAGCCCAAGAGAGGTTAGATGCCTGCTCCTTACACCCAGCTGACATCCTTCCTGGAGCAAGGTGCCCTAAACTGGGGATTGGGATGGAGAGAGAAGCAGCGCTTCTTACGGCACATTGTAACTGGCCCAGTATCCCTTCTGGTACAACTCTTCTGTTTTGTCAGCCACGACCACCAGCCCCCTGAGAGAGAGAGAGAGACAGAGAGAACAAGTCATGTCATGATAGATCAGAACACAAGCCAGGAAGCAGAGTGCATGCTGGGAATGCAGGAGTGCAGCCTCTACCTTGGATAACCAAGAGTCAGGGTGGCAGAGTATTGGCCAGCCAGCTCCTCAAGGAGCATACAGACCCAGCTTTGATGGGCAGCTGCCCCAGACTCAACAGGCTCCCCCAAGACCCTCTGACTTAGCAGGGCTTCTGCAGTTGATCAGTGCCTAGAACGGTGACCTAGAACAAAAACCCAGCAGGAGCAGCTGGCTAGCCTAGGGGGAAGCAGGCAGACTGCCATTATCAGAAACCCCAGGGCTGAAGCCTCAGCATCAGACAAAGGACGGTGACCTCCTCTCCGAGTTACAGGGGCAGTCTGAGTCAGTCAACATGATGGTGTAAGCCAGGAGTCATCCTACCACTCTCAGAGGAGGGTTGGGAGAAGGAACAAGCTTGCAGCTTGGTAATATCACAGCCCAATATTCCCTTCTAAGACACTTACGGGATCTGCTCCAGCACCGTGAGCACCCCATGATGGAGGCCAACTTTGCCTGGCAGGAAGGTGTTATAATCCACAATCATCCACTGGTTGTTGTACCTGGGCAAGAGATGGGGAGACCGGGGGGGGGGGGGGGGGGGGGCGGGGAGAGGAGAAGAGGGAGGAGGAAGAAGGTTGAATGCCTTAGGCCATGTTGGTAAATCTCAAGTAATAGTTGGGATTAGTCCTGCTTTAGACAGGGGGTTGGACTCAGTAATCTCCAGAGATCTCTTCCAGCCCTAGGATTCTATGAATAGTGCTGGTGTACTAATGCTGCCACCATGTGGCTATTCAAAATAACTACTGTACACTCTTTGGTGATTACTGTTAATAAGCATACAGACAACCTGCAGAACACATTGCTAGGATGTGTGGGGAGTCTCAAAGTATAACTGGGTTTAAACCACACACACAGGCTGTTAGACAAGGGCACATCCCATTGCTCCAGGTTCCCTAAACTCAGTCTGCCAGTAGCTGGCACTGAATGACAGGGGATGGATCATGCCCTCTGCACAGTCTGGCACGGATACCGGTAGGGCTGTCCCATGGCCCCCGCCTTCTGGTGCGCCCCTTCCCACTGCTGCGGCGAAGTAGAGCGTCCTAGCTGAGAAAAGTGTGGCAGAACAGAGCAGGCTGTTGAGTTGCTTGGCTTCCCTTGGCTCCAGGCCTGACCCCCTGCTGCTGGCCCCAGGCAATCCCCTAATATCAGTATGGGGAACTATCCTAAGATACTGAGTTGTATGGACCATGGGTCTGACCCAGGATGGGCATTCGGATGCTTCTGTCTAAAGGATCCCCATTTGGCTGCAGTGAAAGCAACTCTCACGTGACTGCAGTGGACACCATAATGAGGAACAAACTGAACACAGTCAGTGGCATTTTGTCTGTCCCCACTTCTCCCCCCACCCTTGCCATGCCAGGTCAGTACGTCATTTGGGGCTGGTTTCAGAGAAGAGCTGCGGAGAAATCAAAAGGAGCTGTTCTGTAGGCAATGACTGCAGCATTGCAGATGTCTCTGCAAGCCAAGCAAACTGCCTAGTGACAAATGCAACAGACTCCATTTTTATTACAAATCCATGATGCCCTAGGATATCCTGATTCACATCCCTAGTCCAGAATAAGGACAAAGACTAGCCAGGTGACCTGGTAAGCATCACCCTTAACGGGTAAATGGTTAACAGTTCCAGTACCTGGGAACAGTTCACTGGCCCCCCCATGCAGTGCTCCCCCTCCAAGATTCCCCGTCTGGAGCAACCTCACTTGCGATAAGCAAGGGCTTTTCTCCAGCCCCACTGAAGATCTTTACTAAGTTAAACAGAGCATTTAACACTACATTTAACTTGTTAACCAATAAAACACGATTTTATATCCCCATTCTAGACTACCTCACAGAGACAGATTTTCAAAGCAGCAACCAACAAAGACAGAATTCAAAACCAGTAACCCCTTCAATCTACATAAAAGGAGAGACTCCCTTAGCAGTACAAGTCCTATGACACACAACTGAACAGTCTGTGCTCTGTGCCTCTCCTCTACCCTTGATCTATCCTGGCTCTTTACTTGTACATTCTTCACAGCAAGGGCTGTCTGTTGCGTACATGCAGCACATGATCTAGGTTGTCGTGTAGGCATTAGAGTAATAGAAACAATGACAGTGACGATCAGTAATAATTCCACCCAGCAGTGGAGCACACACATACCAGCCATAAAGCTTCTAAAATGTGCTTCTTGGTCTCAGCACCATATTATCATGCAATGCAGCAGAACTTAGCATACTCACACCATGCGACACCACATAGCCAAGGCATGTCAAGACTCCCACAATATCATGCCATCACCACGAACCACCTTGTGCAATAATCCAACATCAGGAGAGGTTAGATCTTCCTGCGTGATTAAACTTCTAGGCAATAACCTGGAAGTTTCACCTCATTCCAATCCATGGCTGCCAGGGAGGGAGAGGACATGACAGAATGACTGCAACTCAACTTACGTGCCACTGTTGAACTGCTGGAAAATGGCAGCCCACTCGGCCCCACTCCTGGCTAGCCGGTTTGCCACTATATTTCTTAACCATTCTAGGACACTTTCTTCTGGATGGATGTATTTCCATAAGGCAGCATTGCTGTTCCCAATGGTGGTTTCCAAAGTCACCTACAAGAAGCAGAATGGAGGTAACAGTGAATGTGACCTAAGAGCCTGGACCTGGGCAAATGGGGCAGGTGCATGACACAGGCAGAGCCAGAGGGGAAACCAGCCCCACTGCCCATGTGAAGGGTGCAGTACTAGGCCAGTTCATACAGAGGGAGATCTGGCTTTCAGCCCGAAGCTTACAGGATGCCTGGTGTAGACAGTAACCAAGGGCCTGGATGTGTACAACCCCTTCGAGTCCCAGAGCAGCAGTGGGGCAGGAGGCTCTATCCCTATCGAGCAAAACCCAGGGACAGCTGGAGCATGGGGGAGGGAGGCAGGGGAGGAGGATCCAGGCAGCAGCTGCTCACCAAGCCACTGCTCAAGATGTAGAAGTCATCTCCCGAGAAGATGGTGCCGGGGTAGGATGAGAATGTCTGGACGTGCCCAGAGATGACAGCATCACCTGAAGGAGCAGACCACAGGAGCTATCAGGGATGCAGATGCCATGCCACGTCACCTCCAGAGATGGGTCCTACCAGCTTCCCAGAGCAAAAAGCAGCCCTACAATTGTGGCAAGGTCTGCGGCAAGGGGAGTGGGACCCAGGGCTGGCCTGAGCCATTTGCGCGCCCCAGTAGCCCGGTTGGCCTGTACCTTGGGCTGGCTCTGGTGGGACCCTTCTCTTCGCATAAGAAGCGGGGAAACTTACACTGCATCTATGTGGTCTCTAGAAGCACCATTCTGTTAGCTACCCCTCTCATCCTTCCCATGGACAGCCAACAATCCTGCTTCCTGGTAGGCAGATACAGTGCTTTCTGCTGCTGTCTTTCCACGCCTTCGTCCTGCCTTCACTTCTTCCCTTCCTCTGGCCCCTACTCAGGAGCACCAATCTCCCAGGCCCCCTGCCTGCCTTACGTACTCTGGGCTGAGGTCCGGAAGGGCAGCGTGTACTTCTTGATGATGCGCAGCATGGACTGGTAAGTGTTCCAGGTGTCGTGGGAGACCAAGAGCTCCTGGTTCCCCGGCAGCAGCTTGAGGAGAGCGGAACAAGACCCTGAGCCCAGGGAGCGCTCTCTTCCACTTTTGTTCAAGGCAGACTCCAGATCCTCCAGGTCACCACCCAGCTGGAACAAGCTTGGGGGGAGAAGAGAAAGACACATGGGACTGCGGCAGCATAGCCAGAAGCCCCTGGATTTGCCAGAGCAGAGACAACCCTTGAGCCACTGGCCCTCTCCATGGCTGAAGGCTTGCTGCAGGATACTCCAAGTTACGCCCACACTCTGGGGCGGAGGAAGCAGAGAACTCTGCCCTCCTGGTCCTGGCACACAGGACTCCCATATCACACTATGGGGAAGGTGCAAGCCCGAGCAATGGCCATAGAACTGTAGTCTGCAGCAAATACAGGCACAGGGTATTGCTTCTGCTCCAGAGAGTCAGGCCTCACCTCAACCCCAGGGCAAAATAAAGCAAGGAGACTGGCACAGCCAGCACCAGACCCAGCAGCGCAGCACAGGGGCAGGGTAGTCACAGCTCACTAGTAGAGCCCAAGGCTAGGAGAGTATTCACGTAAATTTGGGATCTGTCAGTCTACTCTGCTGTGTGGGTATAAATAGACTATTTCTGCCTGGACTCGTCCTACCCCCAGTCCAAGAAGCTTCAGTACTACAATTAAAATGTGAGGTCCTGTCCTTTGGGCCAACAGCCCAATGTGAAGTCATCAAGGCATCATGCAAACATTAACAAGCAGTTCTCAGGACCTTGGGAGGAAACTACTCCACTCCCTGGTTTATAGATGGGAAAACTGAGGAATGGGAAAACTGAGGAATGGGAAAGAGCAATAAGAACCCATACTGCCCGCTGGGAGGTAGAAGCAAATCTAGCCTGTTCTCCTCAATGACCTTAGCTCTGCAGAGCCAACGAGAGCCATGCATATTGGCTGGCAGCAAGCTAAGCAGATGAAGTTGGGGGCGAGGGGGTGTAGAGCAGGAAGACAGGGCCTTTCCTGAAGAGACAGGGATACAGCAACAAGTCATGCCCAAACAGGACCAGTAACAAGAGCATGTGATGGGGTGCCATCACAGCAGAGTCAGAGCTCCTGGTTCTACTCCCACCGCTGACTCAAGTTACAGCACATCTCTGTGCCTCAGTTTCCCCTCTAGCATGAGGAGAATAATGACTCCATAAAGCCAACATCTTCCCCTCACTGCCTACATATGGAATGCAGGCCCAGCTCCTCCCTACAGCTGCCAGTGAACTGTAACTGCCAAGCACATATCAGGCTAACACCCACCTCCTCTCTCCAGCCCCTTTGATCCTGACATCAGCTAAAAGGGTTCTGGCCAATCATCCACCCTCATGCCCAAAGAGACTTACAGGAACCCAAAGGGGGCCACTGAGAATCGTCCAGTGGGGAAAGCCACTCGTCCGTTATAACTGTCCTCAAGGCCCTTCAGCTGCAGCAGAGCCAGGCGCACCTGTCAAGGGAGGGACAAGCATACTGCAAAACCCACGTTCACACAGACTAGCGAGCCATCTGGGGTCTGAGAGTCACGTGGGGAGGGCAGAAGGAAGAGCTGCAACAAGAACTGGAAAAGGGAGTCTAAAGAGAGGGACAGTTCTAAAGGGTTTTGGAAGGGCATCCCGCTCCATGTTTGACTGCTTGACACATGCTCAGCCTGCAAGCTGGACCCCCTGAACCTCAAGTCCTGGAATTCTGCAAACTCCTACGGTCACGCTGAGTGCTGTCCTGCATCACTATGAAGGTTCTGCTCAGCCATGTGAGCTCTCCGTGACAATTCAGGCTCTCTATGGCTCACCCCTGAAGCCCATTCCGGTGCATGTACAGAACTACTCAGTCCACATTGCCTACACAGAGTCCTGCAGGAAGAACTTTGCCAGCTAACGCTGCAGAGAGGGGAGAGTTATGAAGGCCGGATCTAGCCACCCCAGCTGGAATGTGGGCAAGACAACCAGGATTAACGTCAATCCTGCGCTTGGTTAAAGATCCAGGGGAACGTTAATGGACACAGGTGGGCAGCAAGCCAATTTTAAAGCTGATGGCACCAAGTAACTTCCAGTTCCTGGCTCCCCTTTCTACTTAAAGTCATGGAACACCCAGATTTTCACCGGTAGGTACCTGGTCTAGAGCTCCTGGAGGAGCATAATGGGAACTGGCCTCCCAGACTCCAGCCCCGGACCCAAGGAAACTGCCCTTTCCCCCCCCACAGTGACCAACACACCCATACAAATGCACAGTACGGCCCACCCCTTAGCAGCACAAACCAACCTGGTACCAGTACTCAGGAGCATCTCCTTTCTCTATCTGCGTCTCCATCCAGGCCAGATTGGTCTCTATGTAGCTCTTCAGCTTCTCACAGTAGTCAGTCTGGTATTTGAAGGGGCCACAATAGCCCACCATAGTGTTCATCCAGTGCATGTAGATGAGCTGGGGGAAGAATAGGAGAACACTGGAACAGGCAGACCTGCTCACCTCCTTTTCATCCACTTAATATCCTTGAGGGGCTCATTTTCCATCACCGCTGCATGAAGCCACATTCTTGTCACCAAAGCATCTCCTGTGGGCTGGCTAGAGAGCTAGGAACCAGCCACATGGGGCAGAAGGCAACTGAGGAGTGCAGAGAGGCAATCCAGCCACATCGGGTTTTCCAGACTTCAGTCTAAGCCACGCTTAGCTCACCGTGAAAACAAGCGTGAGAACCTTAGCCTCACCCCCACTGGGCGCAAGTGGCCCACAAGCTTTTGGCACCACTGGCCATCTGATAGGAGAAGGCCAGGAATGGACTGAACCAGACCTCTGTGCAGACTAAAGGGCAGAGGCATAGCAAGGCTGGGGAACCTGGGACTGGAACAGGAGAGAGCCTTGCAGACCAACCCGAGCAGAGCTTCCAACTCTATGGGTCTAACCAACCCCTGCCATGTGCCACCATTTACCTGCTCGGATACAGCCGCTTCAGCCAGTCCCGCAGCGTAGGCCTGCAGACTGTCATTGTACTTCTCACTGGTAGCCAGTTCCAGAAAGGCCCACCTGACCAAACAAAGAGGCCACTGAATGAACAAGAAATAGATGCCACTGGAACCCACACAACGCCAACTCCCTGTGCAGCCCCCTAGCCATGCCCTCCTGGGCACAGCGTCTGTGTATTTTATTTTATTTTAAGCGGCCTTCAGATAAAGTCTCCAGCTCTGGGACAAAACAAACCACTCTCTAGGCTCCTCTATGTTTTGCTTCTGGTGTGCCTTGTCTGGAGCTGCTGCCAAGACTCCTCCAGCACTCTGCCGCCAGGGCTAGACACGCACTACAGCCATAGGGAGGGGGTCTTCCTCCATAAGGAAGGAATCGGGAGCAAAATGAAGATGATGGGGGGAGGAGAGGAGGGGAAGGACCAGACAAGCTTTTGCTCCCCCTTAAAGGGCCTGCATAATTATCATCCCTTACATAGGAATTGGCATTTCCATGGTATCCAGACGGGCTGCGATGCCAAGTCAGATACCCCCGATCCTGCACCCAGTCTGCAGCAAGAACAGACTCCACCAGCCAGTAGAATAGAGAGTTTATTGCTTCTCCAGGATACAGCCCAGTGTAGACATGATGTGGTTACAGGAGCCAGGACTCAGAGGCCTCAGACCCCTTGGGTTAGGGATCCATCACCCTAGCCCTTCAGCTCAGGCTGTTCCCTTTATGTTTGCCAACCAGCAACTGTCCCTTCTCCCGACCACTCACGTTCTTAGTTCTCTTGCTTCCCTTAACCCATCTGACCAGTTGGGTCTTTGTCTACCTGACTTAGGCAGCCCACCTGCTGGGCAGTGCTCATGGCAGAGGCCAGTAGGGGTCATCCACAGCCCAAGTACCGCAACCAGCAAGGTACTGACACTACATCCCCACATGCGGATGAGTCAGTGGGAATCACACCTCTCAGCACAGGGGGACCCTAGGTTACAGAGCGGACAGCACCCCCACTACACCACATCTCTCCCCCCGCCGAGAGCAAACTGAGCAGGGTCACTCCGCTTGTGACCTGGGGAAGTTTGGGCCCCCTGCGCGGTAAAGCTGCAGCGGTGACATTGGCGCTCCCCTTGGTTTGGGCCGGCCACGGTGCTGCCCTGCAGGAGCTGGCTCCCCCGTCCGGCTGTTGCACAGCTTTGGGGGGCCCAGCACGGGTCCCATCTCTGTGGCTGTACCAGCCCTTCCACTGCCCTTGAGCTCTGGCCAGGGTCTCTCTGGACAGGCCCATTATACACAGTGCACTTGCCCACACCTTTGCTAATTCAACCCCCAGTCCCAAAGCCCAGAAGGAGGGGGGGGGGGGAGAATGTGGAGAAGAGAAGTGGACAGAGAGCATGTAATTTGGAAGGGGAGGGAGAGATACAAAGAGGACAAGGCCATTGGCAGCTGGCTAAGTGGCATCCCTTTGTAGCCCTGTTCTCCATCCCACAGTCAGGTCTTGGGCGGATTGTACACCATCAGCAAACAAAACCCACCAGCCAGCAGCATTTGGATCTTTCCATAGAATCACTGAACACCAGAGTTTTTTTTTTTTTTTAAAAAACCTAACACATTCACTCAGGAGAAAACAGCCATTCCCAGCTGCCTCCTGCTGAGCCCTGCTTACAGGACAGCCCAGGAGCCCACACCTCTACTCAGCCTTGCTGAAATCAGTAAGCAAAACTCAAGGTCAGCACAGGAGGGCACCAGCAAGCAGCCAGATAGTCGCACCAAGATAACAGCCCTGCCCCCTTGCAGCTGGCTAATCATCCCACTCACGGGCAAGGAGAGTTATTGATTTATAAGAGAAACAACACTGGTGCCAGCTTGATTGCCCTGGAGACTGAAAGCCCCTGGAAAGATATGGCCAAGGCTTTGGCAGTGAGAGCTTTCCCCCACTGGTTCCAGGGTCACCTCTCTATAGGACCCACCTGATAATGGAGCAAGATCCCATGAGGGGTAACTCAAAGGCATCCCCGGAAGGGTATTGTGGTAAGTATTTCAGAGTGCTAAATACAGCTTAACTCCTCCAGTGCTGGTACTCCGAAGCGGCTTGACTGAGCTCACAAAGCAAGTCAGGCCTGCAGGCCATACTTCCAACCAGAACCAGCAGCCAAACCACCCCCTTCCAACAGACCTAGGTATGTCACCATCACGTCTACACACAGCAAAGCATCTGTTGCCAGGAGGCAGCTGCCACTGAGCACAGTAGACTGCTCCAGAGGGAGCAACACATCGCAGTGAGGTCAGCTCACATGATGCTGGGCGCTTTTTATTAAGTCCAAGTTCCCACACCAATGTGGTCCCATGAGAATCCGCTTTTAATTTTATTTTAAAAAGGTGGATTCCAGCTCTCAGTTGCAGAGAAAAGGTTGAAAGTACAACAGCCTCAAGACAAACTGTAGAGTTATTGGTTAAAAAAAAAATTGTGATTTTTAGAGGGCTGGACAGAATTTCTGAGTGCTTGGGGGTAGCACTGTTCTCTCTCCTAAAGAGATGGTTTTCCTTAAATCTGAAATAAGCCTCCTCTGCTAAGTTACGGAAGGGTTGTTCTTCACATGTGAATGAAGAAGCGTAACTATTTCTGCTGCACAGAGTTTAGGGAAATGCCTCCTATGGCAGCCGTGTGATGAGCCAGTAAAACGCAGTTATTTGTTACTGTCTAGGCCAGCTTTGAACCTGGGAGAGGTAGCTAACCAACACGTTAAGTCTGATCCAAAGCAACCTCTCACCCCAGTCACATAGCCTAAGTGAGCAGAGTCACAGTGTGCATCTGGTAAAGCAGCAGTCTGGACAATAAAAGTCCCTTCTGCCCCTTCATTGTTATTGGCAATGTCTACACTCGTGGCTTCTTGCACGAGAAATACGCAAATGAGGCTAAGCATTGAATATGGGGGCAGGAAAAAAAACAAAAAAAGAAGTAGGACCGCTAATTACTAAGGATGGAGTGGAGGTTAAGGATAATCTAGGAATGGCCCAATATTTGAACAAATACTTTGCTTCAGTCTTTAATGAGGCTAATGAAGAGCTTAGGGATAATGGTAAGTTAACAAATGGGACTAAGGATAAGGAGGTATATATTACCATATCCGAGGTAAAAGCCAAACTTGAACAGCTTAATGGGAGTAAATCGGGGGGCCCAGATAATCTTCATCCAAGAATATTAAAGGAACTGGCACATGAACTTGCAAGTCCATTAGCAAAATTTTTTAATAAATCTCTAAACTCAGGGGTTGCACCATTTGACTGGAGAATTGCTAATATAGTTCCAATTTTTAAGAAAAGGAAAAAAAGCGACCCGGTTAACTATAGGCCTGTTAGTTTGACATCTGTAGTATGTAAGATCCTGGAAAAAATTTTGAAGGAGAAAGTAGTTAGAGCCATTGAGGCTAATGGCAATTGGGACAAATTACAATATGGTTTTACAAAAGGTAGATCGTGCCAAACCAACCTGATCTCCTTTTTTGAGAAAGTAACAGGTTTTTTAGATAAAGGAAATGCAGTGGATCTAATCTAGCTCGACTTTAGTAAGGCATTTGATACAGTAACACATGGGGAATTATTGGTTAAATTGGAAAAGATCGGGATTAATATGAAAGTTGAGAGGTGGATAAGCAACTGGTTAAAGGGGAGACTACAGCGGGTCATACTGAAAGGTGAACTGTCAGGTTGGAGGAAGGTTACTAGCGGAGTTCCTCAGGGATCAGTTTTGGGGCCAATTTTATTTAATCTTTTTATTGCTGATCTTGGCACCAAAAGTGGAAGTGTCCTAATAAAATTTACGGATGACAAAATTGGGAGCTATTGCCAATTCAGAAAAGGATCGGGATATCATACAGGAAGATCTGGATGATCTTGTAAATTGGAGTGATAGCAATAGGATGAAATTTAATAGTGAGAAGTGTAAGGTTATGCATTTAGGGATTAACAACAAGAATTTTAGTTATAAGATGGGGACACATCAGTTGGAAGTAACGGAGGAGGAGAAGGACCTCGGAGTCCTGGTTGATTATAGAATGACTATGAGCCGCCATTGTGACATGGCCGTGAAAAAGGCTAATACGATCTTGGGATGTATTAGGCGAGGTATTTCCAGTAGAAATAAGGAGGTGTTAGTGCCATTATACAAGGCATTGGTGAGACCCCATTTGGAATACTGTGTGCAGTTCTGGTCTCCCATGTTTAAGAAGGATGAATTCAAACTGGAACAGGTACAAAGAAGGGCCACTAGGATGATCAGAGGAATGGAAAACCTGTCTTATGAAAGGAGACTCAAGGAGCTTGGCTTGTTTACTTTAACCAAAAGAAGGCTGAGGGGGGACATGATTGCACTTTTTAAATATATTAGAGGGATAAATACCATGGAGGGAGAGGAATTATTTAAGTTTAATACCAATGTGGACACAAGAACAAATGGATATAAGCTGGCTAGTAAGAAGTTTAGACTTGAGATTAGACGAAGGTTTCTAACCATTAGAGGAGTGAAGTTCTGGAACGGCCTTCCAAGGGAAGTAGTGGGGGCAAAAGATTTATCTGGTTTCAAGATTAAACTAGATGGGTTTATGAAGGGGATGGTTTGATGAGATAACAGGATCTTGGTAACTAATTGACCATTCATTATCAGTGGGAAATAGGTCAATGGAGGGATGATAGGAGTTACTATAGAGAACTTTCTGGGTGTCTGGCTGGTGAGTCTTGCCCACATGCTCAGGGTTTAGCTGATCGCCATATTTGGGGTTGGGAAGGAATTTTCCTCCAGGGTAGATTGGCAGAGGCCCTGGAGGTTTTTCGCCTTCCTCTGTAGCATGGGGTACAGATCACAGCTGGAGGATTCTCTGCATCTTGGGGTCTTCAAAGTATTTGAAGGCTTCAATATCTGAGATATAGGTGAGAGGATTATTCTAGGAGGGGTGGGTGAGATTTTGTGGCCTGCACTGTGCAGGGGGTCAGACTAGATGATCATAATGGTCCCTTCTGACCTTAAAGTCTATGAGACTAGGACTATCGCTGAGCCTTATTTGCATACCTAATGAGCCGCCATTTTCTCAGAAGAGGCTCTTGCGCCAGAAGGAGCTATCTACACCGCTCCTTCTCACGCTAGAGAAAACCCTCTTGCACAATGCCAATTATTTTCAAGAATAACGGCATTGCGCAAGAAGGTTTTTCTTGCTCGGCGATATTCCACGCTTAGCCTCATTTGCGTATTTCTCGTGCAAGAAGCCGCGAGTATAGACATAGCCTTAGGCTACAGCTACACTGTAGCCTTCTTCCGGAAAAACTTATACAAATGAAGTGCAGTGTGGAATATTGCCGTGCTTCATTTGCATAATTAATTAGCTGCCTCTTTTGCGCAAAACCCCCCTCGAGCAAGAGCCGTTTTTCCACATTTTTTTTCAGGAAGAATGGCTCTTGTGCAAGAGGGGGTTTTTGCACAAAAAGGAGCTTTGTAGATGGCTTCTTTTTCCGTAAAAGCCTCTTGCACAAAAAGAGAGCCTCATTAATTATGCAAATGAGGCACGGCGCTCTTTCACCCTTCACCTCATTTGCATATTGTTTGTGCAAAATGGGGGCAATGTAGACATAGCCTTAGTGTCCTATGAGGAATGCTCACCCAAAACATGGGGCAGCCAGGCTCACTCACTGGAAGGCAAGTCAGGTCAAGACAGTCCTACGATCTGTTACTTGTTGACAGCAGGCTAGGATGTTACTAGATCATTTTGCCTGCCAGATGATCGGGCACAGAAATGAAAGAGGCTTCCTGATTAAGAGGCATGACACAGCAACAAGGGTCTAATGCTGGCCTAAACAGAACCAGAGTTTGAGAACAATTGTTCCAAGGAGGTGGCTGGTTCTTTCCTGTGATCTGTTATTTCAAGTTGAAGACAAAAGTGAAAGTAGCTTCAATTTTAAAATCAACATAATCAGGAGTGCATTTTGATTTTACCCCATTCCTTTCAGACTATTAATTTAGTCCAGTGGCTCTCAACCTTTCCAGACAACTGTGCCCCTAATTTGTCTTCAAGTTTCACTTCATCTAAAAGCTACTTGCTTAAAAAAAAAAAAAAAAAAAAAAAAACCACAGAAAAGTCCCAGCGCACTATTCTTGAAAAAAATGCTCTCATTTTTATCATATCCATAGGAACTAGATCAATTGGTACAGAAATATTGTACTTACATTTCAGTGTATCATATATAGAGCGGAACAAACAAGTAATTGGCTGCATGAAATTTTAGTTTATACTGACTTCACTTGTGCTGTTTATTTAGTTTGTTGTAAAACTAGGGCAATATCGAGAGGTGTTTATGTACCCCCTGTGCGCACACACCCAACTGAGAACCACTATTCTAGACTATAACCTTTTCAGGACACGACTGTCTTAACATGTAATTGTACAGACTTGGCAGTGTGGGGCTTCAGGCCCAAATGGTACGTGCTCAGATACCACAATGATGGGCAGCAAATATAAAGCTTTACTGTAAGTGTAGTATAAGCTTTACTATATGTGCACCCCTTTTGCTAGTGTAAACATGAGGCAGAGCCACTTGAGAGCATCCCTTCCATGAGCAATGCAGAGATGCGCACACCCAAGCCTGGCTGCAAAGTGCTTGCACGGAAGATATACCCACCTTGCAGTGTACAAGTAGACAGCCATGGGCCAGCTGTGCGCCAGCTACAGCACTGCAGATAGCAGCGTAGATGCAATGGCGTAGGCAGCATCTTGGACCAGCGTCAGTACATAGTTCAAGGATCAACCAGGAACAAGGGACTGTACATGCAGCCAGGGCTGGATTAACCATTAGGCTAATAATAAGACTATAGACTTAGGCTCTCCAGGCCCTCCTGCTCAGGCAGGACCCAGCCAGGTGAAGGAGAGGAAATGAGGTGGTTCACATAGCTCTGCTGGAACGAGAAGTCCTCCTGACAGCAAGACAGACAAGGCAAAGCAGCTCCCTGTGGTTTAGAAGCACCTCCCTCTCACTCCCTGACAGATGGAAATGGAACAGCAAGCAACAGGTAGCGTCTGTAGAAATGGGGGAGAAGGGAGTCTTCTGCCCCTCCTACGTGGTCCTGGGGGAAAGGCAGCTCAGGCAGTCCTGGACTGGAGTGGGGTGCACCCCCAGCCAACCCTTCTCACCTGCGGGCTGCTTAGCACAGCAGCTTGCAGGGAAGCTCCAGGCACCCAGCTGGGAGCACCTCCTCCCCGCCCCCACTCCTGCAGCGGAATGCCCCAGCTGGCTCTTAGTGCAACCCAGTGCACTGGTGCAGTGTCTCACTTTCATCTCAGGTTTATTTAGCTTTCAGGTTTTGGAACGAAACCAGAAGTTAAGTCTTGTTTCTACCCCAACTTCAACTTCTTTCCCAAGTGGAAAATGCCAGGTAAGCATGGAATGACTGATTTGAGATGGGAATGAGAATAAAGGCTGAGTCCTGGGGACTGTTACGTTTTTGAAGCCTTATTGACTTCAGGCCACGATCTGGAAGAACAGATCTTTGCTCAATAATAGATTCAGGTCCCGTTTGCTTTTTCACACCTGGATAAGCAGAATCTCACTCACTCTTCCCCTCCCCACTTGAATACTCTTAAGGGCAGAAGAAGCAAGGTCTGTCTGCTTGATCCTTCATTCTGCACCAGCCTAGTAAACAAACCCTATCCAAATCTGAGGGTTCTTTTGCGATGTTGATTTCAATGAAGCCTTTTTGTTGACGGGGGCGGAGAACACAACAGCAGATGGCTATGTTTTGTCTCTCTCATTCAAAAGCTGAAAGAGTAAGAGGCTGGACTAGATAACCTCTAGAGATCCATTCCAGTCCTATGATTCTAATTGTGGAAGAGCTAATGAATACAGAGGAAATGCATTTAGCTACTGGCTATAGACAGGAGACTGTCATACAGAGCTACTCCACTTTGGAAGCCCCGAGGGCCACAAAGATACTCACAGCACACACCCAGGGCCGCAACTTGCAACTTGATTGTCTTTGAATAATATATGCAAATATCTTCTTTCAGGGTATGAATATAAAGATTAAGGAAAGACTGCACTAAACCCAGGCCCCATTTAAGTCAGTTCTGCTGATACTTAAAAAAATGCAATATTTACCTGATTTCCACCCATACAACAGCATTTTTAATGAGAAATGACCGTCCAGGAATTTAACTACTAAAATGTACATCAACAGAAGACCATTTTTGACTAGTTTTTTTGTTTTGGCTCCTGTGGGCTGTGTGTTGAGCCCCTGCGTAAACCCAAACTGCACATGGGCCACAAACAAATGTGCCGTGGGTGGTGTGCTGAGTAGCCCTGGTGTAGCAGATCCCCCCCCCCCCCCACACACACACACACACCCTTCCCAGCTCTCTGGCTACCACCAAGTGGCTTTGGTTAATGTGGCAGCTAGAGTCCCCTCCCCCCTCCAACCCCAGCAAAGGGCCCAGAGTTTTATCAAGTCTGTGTGTCTGAAGTACCTATATCATCTCCCAGTTAGATTTTACTAAAAAATGTCTGCAATTTGTTGGATTCATATCACTCTCAGATATAGAGAGAAAAGAGGACAAAAGCTTACCTATTTAGCTATACTGAGTTATCATTGTGTATCCAATGTGACAGAATGTTTCCCAAAAGTTGAAACTACATTATAGCTGTCTTTGTCACTAATAATAATCCTTTTCTCTTCTAGAAAAGGTCAAAATGTCCTCTACCACCAGTCAAGAGCATCTCAGTGCTTTGCCCTTCTTGAGCACTTAGAATGAAACTGTCAGTCTTGATGAGATCTTTCATGACTGTGCCACAGTTAAGTGGGAATACAATTGTTTTATGTAGAAGAAAGGTGTTATCTATATACATATCTGCATAAAACTAAGTGTCTGATTGCAAAAAAAAAATAAAATTATGAAGTCATATGTAATTAATACTAAGGCCCTTCCCTCCCATTAGTCGTAGGCCCCTCAAAACCTTAATCCCACCCTCCTTGCAGCTAGTCCAAGCCACCACCTTCCTCACTACAGCCACACTGCTATTGTTAGCGTCCTGGCTGCAGAGCAGCTAGTGCGCATCTACCCTGCCTACCTTGGAAAGCATCATCCCGGGTGCGAGGTGGAGATACCCTCATTGAGCTCAGAGGTGGAGTGGCACAGATGCTAGACTCCTCCTTCCCTGGCAAGAGGGGATTTCTCCTCGCATCAGCAATGTGCAAGAGGCCTGGCAACAAGTGGGTGCACTGACCGCAGGAGAAAGTGAAATCACAGGCACGTGGGGCCGCTGGGTCTAGGACAAAAGGCCCTGGCTGCGGTCTGGGAGCAGGCGCCAACAGCCCGCTGCGACAGCAGTGGGATGAACCCTCGCCTGCAGGCAGGGCCATGTTACCGAAAAAGCAGAAGCGAAAGGGGGACGGGAGGACGGCCCGAGCTTGCTGGCTGATGTCGCGAGCTCGGACTGGAAAAGGGCCAGAGGAACCAGCTACCCCAGCCCCGCAGCACGGAGTCACCCGACCCTGGCCCCCAGCCCCGGCTTGCTCCCAGCTGCCAAGTCTGAGCTCGCCCCGGCATCACACTGCGCAGGGGAAGGAGCAGCAGACTCGGGCCCAGGATGGGGACCTAGCACCCCCAGCCCCACGCGGGACCGCACCTACCCGGTGTCTTGGATCCGGTCGGTGAGATTGGCCCAGGCGACGGCTGCAGGGTGCCAGCCCTGGACGATCTGCAGCTGGCCGGAGGCGGGGTCCAGCAGCACCGAGCTGCTGCGCGTCTCGGGCCCGGAGAGGGGCAAGGCGGGCTGCAAGAGACTCAGCAGCAGGAGCAGGGCCATGGGGGGCGCGGCGGCCGGGCAGCCCCAGCAGCTCATTGCGCGGCCAGCCCCAGCTCCGGCTGGCTGCACTCTGCCGCGCCGCACAGGCTCTGACGCTGCCAGGCGGGGCTGGCCCAGGGCAGCCCCTTTTAAAGCGACCCGGCTCCTCAACAGCTGTGCATGCGTGGGGCGCGGCGGAGGGGCTGGGGAGGGCCTCCTGCCTGCGGCGCCTCCCCCCCGCAAGCCTCCTCTTCCGTGCGTGGGCCCCAGCGGGCGTGCCATCCAACAGGAGCGCCCCATGCTAGAGGAATCCTCCCCAGCCGCCTCCTCCACCCTTCCAACAACCCCTGAAGCCTGTGACAAGCAAGCGACCCGCAGACCCGAGCCGGACCCTGCCAGAACGGGAGATGCAAAAGCTGCAGACATAGCTCTGCTGGGACAGTGATCAGCTCCCCTGGTAACACCTGCCCTGGGGCCTACTCCTGGTCTATACTGGCAAGTTACTGGGCAGCAAATCAGCCCCCAGCTCTGTAACTTTCATGGGGTCCATAGTGGCAAGGCACCCCGGGTAAACTACCGCCATGAGAAGTGTAGAGCTTGCTGCGCTCTGGATACACCGCTGGGGCGTCAGCGTGGCCACCATGGTGTAGCACTGCCTCCTGACTGGCCTCCAGCATCCCTCCCACAATGCCTCTCTGCTCATTTGTTTGAACTTTACTGCCCTGCTCCAGGGCCGGACGGAGGCATGGGTGAGCCGGGCAGCTGCCCAGGGTGCCAACCAATGGGGGGCACCTGATGGCAGCTGTAAGGGGCGCAGTGTCCCTTACAGCTGCCATCAGGCGCCGCACGCCTGGCTTCCCTAGCGCCAACCCACCCGCATCCCCACGGCGCCAGCCAGCAATGCCCTTTCCCCCATGGCTGCGGGGCCCTACACGACCCGGCGCCCGCGCCAACAGCAACAGCCAGACCGGACTGGGCCACGCATGCGCCATGCGCCCCAGGGGTAGGCCACAAGCCCGTGCCCAGGGTACCAGAATGCCTCGGGCCGGCCCTGCCCTACTCAGGTGACCAGCCAAGTCACCAAGACACACCCTTGCCTTCTTTTTTAAATTTTAAAGTCCCTTTCCTGTTGGCTCAGTGATGCATGGGGTTCTCAGCACCTCTCTCAGACTGGCCATACCTGCTCTATTGCAACAGGCGATACCAAGCTTGGAGCCATGCTGAGGTGCTAGACCTCATCAGCATTTGGGGAGAGGAGGCAGTCCAGTCCCACCTGCACTCCAGCTGTACACAGATACACAGGGCCGGTCCTAACCAATTGGTGGCCCTGGGTGACTGCCCAGCTCATCCGCCCCTAATATCAGCTCTGCAGATACATCTCTAGGTGCAAGGATCATAATGGGCATTTCCACTTCCCCAATGGTGATCTTCTTATCTGGGAAGAAAGGTCCCTTCTTGCAGCTTCCTGAGCAGGCCAGTGTTCTGAAAAATGAATGCATCATGCAGCCTTTTCAGACCAGCCTGCATGAATGTCAGTGAAATGCCTACAGTGATCCACAAATGCCTGCAGAACCATGGAGTAATATGATACTTGTGGTTAATGTACTCAGAGTTCTGAGTGATCTGATGCCAGAAGTGGAATGTGCATGCCATCTATTTCCCACCGCAGTTTGGGAAGCCCTTCTGTGCAGAACCATCCACAATTTCATGCATGTTTCCCACAGTCATGCTCTTTCAGATCAGGATGTGATTGATGGCCCTGCAGACTTCTATCAGCACGACTCCAACAGTTGATTTTCCCCCTCCAAAATGATTGGCAAAAGCTGTCTGAAGTAGCCAGCTTCCACAGCGCGATCGCCATGAGCTTTTCCACCAGCAGGGCAGCTTTCCTCCTGTGTCCTTGCACCGCAGGGTGGGAACAAGCTCAGCACAGAGTCCTGTGGAACTGGCTTTGCTCATCTGAATGTTCTGCAGCCACTGCTCCTCATCTCAGACTGGCATGACAATGTGATCCCTCCTTTCAGTGTTTATTTCCCAAGCCCAAAGGTGGCACTCTACCGTGGTCAGCACCTCTGTGAATGCCACAAGAAATATTGTCTCCTATGTACACTGAACAGACTCCTATTCATCAGTTTGTAGCTTCAGGAATAACTCAGCTGGCATGCATGACATACTAGTGATACCTATCAACATTTTCATCAATAGCTGGGGATCCATTCCCGTACATTAGGGACACAGAGTGTGCAGCAGAGAAGCTGCTGCCAAAAGCAAACAGAAGCGCAGAGGTGGCTGGGATGCAAAGTGATGCACCACAGGACCTTGGGACAGGACCCAGAATGTTCCACACCGCCCCACAAACCTCTGCAGCAGAAGAGGAAGAGGTACTCTGAAGGAGAGCTGCCCAGGTGCACCACTCCCGAAGGAGCTGCAAGTGACACATGCATGATCCCGCTGATGCGCTGATAGGCTAACAGTGAGGACACTCAATAGTGTTTTCACTGCTGCACTCCGCGAGCAGTGCTGCAACGCTTGACATCTGCCAGTGTAGATGTGGCTTCAGTCTGCATCCTTGAAGCCTGCTCAGTACCTTCCAAAGATGAGCCTGGAAGCTTAAACCCATAACCTTGCTAGACACTAATAATCAAGGTCAAATAGACACACAGGTTTATTACAACAATCTGTAACCCATAATTCTAGGGATGTAAAAACTTTTTTAAAAAACCCAGTAACCATGTAACCGATTGAATTTCAGTCGGTTACATAGTTAAATATTCTGCGGGCTGCCAGACCCACATGCTCCTGGAGGCTGCTGGACCTGCAGGCCAATTGCTGGACCTGCCAACTCCTGCTACTGCCAGACCATGCATGCTAGATCCACGAGCTCTTGCCAACTGCCAGACCACTGCACTCCCTGCACTTAGGAAATTTTTCAGAGCATTCCCACATATGACTGTGATGGGCCTCCTGTAATATGTGTGTCATGGCCTACTACTGTATTGAATCAGAATTTCCTAGCTATTGTCATAGATCTCAAACTGCTTACAGTGATCCTCCTTTATCTTCAGCAGGGGAGGTGTAATAATTGAGAGCAGAAGAATGTAAGTTCTGTAGTTGATGCCATGAATCTCTGGATGCTTGTGGTATGCGTCCAGCTAGTGTCACCTGTATTAAATAAAGAGCAGCTATGTTGATTGAAAAACAGATCCCACTACACTTTTCCTAAGCAGGAGCTTGCTAATTACAGCTAGTTACACTATTATTCATGGAAAGAGATTTGTGAGCGAAAAAGAATAACCCAAAACAATCTCAATGACAGAAATTCCAATGCACTTGAGTCCCAGTTGCACTCTGTGCAGCATCTTCCATGCACAGAGGATGCTAAAATACTTTGCAGAGTTAGAGAAATGCATTCATTAATAAGTAGCAGAGGGTGAGAAAAAGTCATGGGCCTGACATGGAAAAGGGCCTTGTTTGGGGATTTGAAAAAAGGGGAACATTAATTAAATGCAGAAGGATGGCAGCTGTGAAGGAAAAGATTCGTGCACCAGCAGTAGGGTGATTAGTAGCATCGGAGCTACAAGTGGAAACCTTGCCATTAAAATTATTCATAAGGTACAAATAAATGTTCTATACCGGGGTGGAGGACTGGGAGGTGTGGGGAAGTTCAGGGCAGGGGGTGTGGTACCTGCAGCCTGTGGCAGCAGGAGGGCCATGCTACCTGTATGCTGACTTGGCTCTGGGGCGGGAGTGCAGCCTGCCCATCGGCTTCTCCCTGGGGCTGACCTGGGTTGGTGGGGGCATGTGGCCCAGCCAGTGGCTTCAACCCAGGGGGCGGGAGGCTCAGGGTAGCAGAGACTGCACTGGCCAACCAGCAACTGCTCTGCGGGTGGCAGAGGCCGGATGGCCAGTCAGTGACTGCTCCTTGGGGCTGAGGCACTTCCTGCCTCTTGTGGTTATTCATCAGTATAACTGTCCCTGCTATCACTCCCCTCCCTTCCATTTGATGAGAAATGATCACATTCCACACATAGCTGAGGCTAAGTCTATACTGTACCTCTCTTGCGCAAAAGCCTATGCAAATGAAATGTGGATTAGCATATTGTTGTGCTTCATTTGCATAATTAATTAGGGGCCATTTCTGCACAAAAAGGAGCTGTGTAGATGGCTCCTTTTTGCACAAATAAAAATAACAGCAAGTCTACGGTTTGTACATAATTGTGTGATATTAAAGCTAATCTTGTGATTTTTGGTGAGCCAGACTTATGAACATTTTAAACATTTGGGTTTGCAACTAAAGCAGGCTGAGCAGGGAGAAGCCAGTGGCAAAGTCAAATTACCAGAGACAGAAGGGCAAGGCTGTCTCACAGCTGGGTTGTTCCTTGTCATCAGTGTCCGTTCTTGGCTTCTTTGCAGATCAGGAGATTCTGTGATGTTTAAAGACAGTCCAGTGTCCCACCCCGAACAAGACAGAACTCTGCAATCAGGGGAACATTTCAATAGGTAAGATGGGCATGGGGTTAGGATGAATGCTTTGGGGTGCGACAGGTCAGAGCCAGTTCAGCCACAAGAAGGCCCACAGGTAATGGGAGCTCATCCAGTGGGGGAAGGGTGGCTTTATTACCTGTGCTACAGCTGATTCCTGCTGAGTGATAAGGAAATACCACGGAAGCTCCAAAGTGTCTCCTACCTGGTAGTATGTGATATGTACCAAGCACCCCATGCAGTCCTGGCACCGCAATTTGGCAGTGAAGGGCACACAGTGGATGAAATTCTGGCTCTGTTTTTTTTTTTTTTTTTAAAAAGCAGGAGGAGTTTTTCCCTTGACTTTAATAGGTTTGTGTTTTACCCACACTTAATCTTGGTTCCTGCTTCCAGGCCAAGTGATGAGAGGGTGGGGGAAGGCAGCAACTGCCCTGGAACCTGGCAATTCAAAATAGCCCTTGATTCTCAGCCTTTTAAATCACTGCAAGGGTCCCATGCAATAAGCTTCGGACCGGGCTAAGGGCTGGCAGGGGGGAGGAGTGCAGTGTTGAGGACTGGCTGCCCACCTCTTGCACCTGAGGCTCCAGCTCTTCTGGGAGCATTGGATCTGGCTCCCTGCACTTTGGCTCCCCCTACCCGAGGTCACAATGCAACTGGGTGGTTTGAAGAGAATCTGAGATTTGCTTGAACCAGTCCTGACAGCTGTAACAAAAGCATCTTGCAGACCAGGGCCTGTATCCACTCAGAGGAGCCGTTTCCTGCTTCAGGACAGCAGATGACTTGTGACTTTGCTCTCTGACTCAGGTGCATCTCAGATAAGTGGTTTACAGGGCCCTCTGCTGGATACAATCTGCACACCATCCGTTCCAGCTGTGTTCTGTGCTCTACCTGGTTCCCCTATGCTTCCAAGCAGAGTTAGGTGGTGATTTTGAAGATAGGGCCATTCTTACCCATACACAGAATATACAGTTGTATCCGGCACCGAGATATCTGGGGCACCCCTAGGTCTTAAAGCCACCCACCTCTTCCTATCCCTGTTCTGTGGCTTTGCTTTCTCTGGAGAAAATCTAGTTATCTTAAAAGTGAAAAAGTCTGACAGACCTGTTAACAGAATCTGTCAAAGAGCCAACCAAGTGGTAATGAAGCCATTTAACAGGCATTTGCTAACCCCAGGCATAATCTGTCATTTTCTGAATTTGCTGTTAGTCTACAGAACCTTAGTTTAATTTTTGCTTTAAAATATTTCATTAGTGTGTTGCTGAAGATTATCAAATCAGAGCCGATGAACCAAACTGAAACCATATATTGGAAACCACTTCACACCAGGGGTACTACAATACCGCCCCCCTTCCTTGTTACTCCTAGTTCTAGCACCTCTGCCCCCTCTCCAGCTGATGTTGGGCATAGGCACACCAGTTTAATAATATTGCGTAAGCCCTCATAAATGCTAAGGATGGCCCTGTTTAAAGCCATCGGTTGTTTGGGGGTCTGGTGGTCTGAAAGCTGCATCTCCCTCCTCACCCCTAACCCCTTCCAGCTGAAATCAGTACAGACATTTGAGGAAGAAAATAAAAAAGAGTCTGGTTTTTGTTACAGAAGCCAAAGATGGCACATGGGTGCTCAGCCCCTTTTCTGGGCCTCAGGCCCCTTAGAAGTACATTGGCCCTTTAAGAATGGGCTCTCGGCCTTTCCCCAGACTCCTTGTTCCTCCTTCTGGAGTCTGATTTCCCTTGAATACCCCCAAATTACACCTCTCTGAAAAGCTACCTGCTCACAAAATCGAGATATAAAAACACAAAAAGGGCTGACTCTCATTTTTACCACATAATTATAAAATAAATCAAGAGGCATATAAATATTGTTCTTACATGTCAGTGTATAGCATATAAAGTGGTATAAACAAGTTATTGTTCATATGAAATTTCAGTTTGTACTGACTTTGCTAAGTGCATTTTATGTTGCCTGTTGTAAAACTAGGTAAATATCTAGATGAGTTGATGTGTCCCTTGGAAGACTTCTACGTACCTCTGCTTGAGAAACACTGTTCTAGTTCAACTCCAGTTATATTCAGCCCTCTAGGCTGTATCCTGTCCCTTCAGGCCTGCTGGCAGGAACCTAAGGCTATGTCTACACAGCAACATTATTTTGAAATAACATAGTCTGCGTCTATACAGCTAGCAGTTATTTTGACATGTTGTAATACTGTCAAGCTGGAGGACTTCTTACTCCAACCCCTGTAACCCTCATTGTATAAAAAGTACGGGAAGTCATAGGATGAGTGTGCTGTTTCAAAATAAGTGCTGTGTAGACACTCCAAATTTCAAAATGAGTTGTGCAATTGACGTAGCTCAATTTGTGTAGCTTATTTCAAGTTAAAGCCTGCTCTGTTGACACATCCTAAGGGATTCAGGTTCTCCTCTCTCTCATGGAGCATAGAAAAGATATGTGCTAAGGGTCTTCCCTCCCTCCCTTGTCATCCACCTTCTCTGCCTGGGTATTAACCTTTTATCCTGACTTCTTCTGGTCAACCAGTTAGACACAGCTGGGTTGGTAGCAACTATGTGTCCCTAACCTTATCCTATGACACAAAGCCTGTTTTGAATAACCCGTATTTGTATGTGTTATTTCTGTTCTAGAAGCTTCGAAAATGCTCATTTAAAATAGAGACCCCTCTGTGCTAGGCAAGCGCACAGTAAGGAACCATCCCTGCCCTGGAGAACTTACAATCTGAGACAAATCAGAAAGAAGGTGAAAGGGGAAACAGGCACAGAGGGGGCTGAAGGCAGCAGGGACATGCTGGTAGCCACACAGACAAAGTGGCTGGAAGTTGTTCTGGCTCTGCGGTGCTGCCAGTGCGGGCAGCAGGTGGGCCAGGGGACACAAGGGTAAGGAGGGGGCAGTGTGTGGAGTGGCAATTCAGACTGGGAAGCACATGGATGAGTGCAGAGGTTGGCAAGTGGGGTTGGGGGATGCACATGGGGAGGCAGGCAGTATTGCACAGAAATCCCCACCCCCAGGATCCATTGCCAGAGGGGGGTGGCCCCAGTCAGCATGGAACCCCATCCCCTTTCCCCTCACACACCTCACTTCTTCCCAGAGACTACACCCTCTCCCTCCAGCCCCTCTTCTGCCTCCAAAATCCTGCACCAAATTCCTTCCCAGAGCCTGCACCCCTCACCCTTTCTTGTACCTCTGCTCCCAACCCCAGGCCAGAGCCTGCACCCATCCACTCAGCCTCCATCCCAAAGCCTGCACCTCTCACTCCCTCCTGCATCCAAATTCCCTCCCAGAGCCTGCACCCCCTGAATCCAAATTCCCTACCCAACAGCTGGCACTCAGACTCCATCTCAGAGCCTGCACCCCTCACCTCCTCCTGCACTCAAATTCTTCCCAGAGCTGGCACCCCCTCCTACACCCCAGTCCCTTGCCCCAGCCCAGAGTCAGCAACCCGCATTGCACCCAGATTCCCTTCCCAAGCTCACATCCCTCCCTCACCCAAACTCTCTTCCAGAGCCTTAGGAGGGAGTGGGGGAGGGGTGTGGGTTCTGAGCATTCTGGGCCTCACCTGCAAACCTGTGCTCCCTGCAACTGCTTGTTGTCTGTCTGCTGGCTATCTGCATTGTCCTGCAAGTATAAAAATGACTTTAATTAGGGATACCTATAGTTTGCTAAGGATTTGTTGGGAGCCTGGTGTCATGCCTTACTGGTGTTTTTGTTGTTTTCCTCTGTGTCCTCTTTGCCCCCTTAACTGTGTTTACTTCCCCTAAATAAATAACACTTTGTTTGCACCTTCCACTTGGGTTAAATTTTATTTACCTGGAGTGTAGGGTGGAATGTGAGGGATTTATTTTACCAGGTAATAGATATTGGATGCTGGGGTTGAATCGCTAATTCAGCTTTAACTGTGATCATAACATCAACAGCACAACATCAGTGGTTGGAGAGCCTTCTCTGAGCTCTCTCAACAGGCACCAGGGTGCACTTTTTGTGGCTCTGAGCTTTCAAGGAAAAGCATTTGTAATTTTCCTGAACACAACAAACCCAGTGCCCCAGGGTGGCTGGGTTCATTCTTTGCTCAGTTAAAAGCATATTTTTTCTCTTAAAGGCATGTGATTTTAGTGGGCAATTTAACAAGGTAGAAAATTGACCCTTTAATCTCTTAAGGCTCTTATGGCCAGGCTTCTGGTTCCCATTATCAGCACCCCTGGCTGGGCGGAGAGGTCTGCTGCTGTCTGATCACTGTTGTCCAGGAGCACTCTGAGGGAGAGGAAGCAGGCAGTACAAAATCAAAGCCAGGCACAGTGACTTGGCCTCAGGCTGTCACTGCAAGGAGAATTCTTTCTGGTGCAGGATATTCTTCCAGACTGGGGAGGTGGGAGCAGAGCAGGCTGGAACTGCAAAGTGTTCCAGATTTGGTTCCCCAGGTAGGGCCAGACATGGCTGGGCATTTTCTGCTTGAAGATTCATGAACTGGTCTGGTGCCTTTGGCTGAAGCCCTTCTGCCTTTTTATGGTGAGGGAAAAGAAAACGGTGCCATTTGGCACGAACATACCACCTCCTCCCCTCCTCTGCCCCCTAACAGAGTGCACTTGGCTGGGTCCAAATACCTGTTACGAACCATTCTAAAGGAAAGGTCTTTCCAGGTATTATCACATGCCTCTAGTTTGTGCTGTATGGCCTGCACAGACACACAGGCAATAGCCAGATACCATGCACTCCAGGGCTTCAGATGTCATGGGGAGCTTAGTATGGGAGCCAAAGTAGAATAGTAACTGGGGCTGCGGAATGACTCAAAGAAGCAACCTTTCATGAGAAACCATCCCAGAATCTAGAATGACCCTTGGAGCAGCCTGCTGTGTGGATGCTGCTGCCATGAAGGTCTTGCCATACACCTCACTATCAGGGCTCAGTGGGTTGATATAAGGAGCTCCCAGAACCCTGTGACTCTCTTTTTGTCCATCTGTCTGTACAGCACCCAGCACAGTGTAGCTGGGGCTCATAGACATGATATCGATAACAGTAATTCATAGTTACTATGTACTGTCCTGAAGGAAGAAACATGTTGGGTTGAGGGGAGCCCTAGTGTGAGTTTAACCAATCGATAGAGGCCCCCATCCAGTGGCTGCACCAGATGTGTGTCTCCTGCATATGACTGTCATGGAGGCTCAGTTCAGCACCCCTGAGGTTTGCAAACCCAGCACTACTGGGGAAGTCAAAAGAGCAGAACATGGGCTGAAGTTGGGTGGCAGGAAAATGCTGCTGTACTGGTTTCAGGAGGGAGTGGCCTTTGGAGGGCTAGCTGTGTGACAGCCAAAGAGCTGTGACACTCGGAGACTGGCTCACACAATTAGCCAGGGAGCGCCCCATTTACAGAGCCACACTGATAGAAACCTCACACGCAGACAGGCATAATCTCTCTCTAAGCTGTGATTTGCACTGCTGAACTTGGCACCCCTGTCCTGTTTCCCCCCCTCCCCAACCTGAGCTGTTAGGATGTTGCTACAGTTTAGCAATGGTGACATTGTCTGTCAGGAGTCAGACAGCCCATCCACACACAGTCAGATTTTCAAACACACAGCGTGGCAGTTTGCCAGGCCCCAGGCCTTGTGGCCAGAGGTATTTTGGTCAGGCTCTCCCTTTGCACTGGTCTCTTCAGGGATCCCCAGGTGCCCTGACTCTCTCTCCTGTGCTGTAATTACTAGAACATGCTTCCTCCTGGTCTGGGTATGTCCATCTGCCTTGATTCATAAGAGCATAGACTTTTTCAGAGCTATCTCTCAGGTCAGTAGCCCAAAATAATCCAAAATAAGCCTGAGTGTTCCACATGCAAAATCCAGCGTAGCAGCACTGTAGGTCACATACCGATCGCCAGCGCTCCTGGCCCTTCCTCCATCCCTGTGCACTCTTTCAGCAGGATCACTACAATCTTCTGAAAACCTCTCCTGGTTGGCTTGAACGCTGGGGAGCCCTGCCCGTATCCTGCAGTACAGGGCTCCTCATCTCAAACTGTGACAATATTCCATCCCACTGCTAACTCCGGGGACCACCACCCTCTCTTGCTGTTGCGACTGTTTTCTGAGTCTGCGCTCACATAATGGCACAGCCGAATGGGACATGGGGGATAGGCCCAGACTTCGGGTGGATGCGTAACTTTGGGTAGCATGTCTCTCCTCACCCTCTGGCCAGCTCTGGGGGAAGAGGAGGGATAGCTCCTGTAGCTCTGACCAGTAGTCCCCATAAAAATTTACTCCCTGTGCCCCCCACCAGCTCTGTCCCATGCTGGGAGTGCAGGGCTTGCCCATCTCTGCCCACTGGGCCCTCCTGCTGAGGAGGGAGTTTAGGGCTTATCATGCTGCGGAGTGGGGTCCGGGCTTTCTTTTGCTCCTCCCATCTTGTCTCCAGCAGGGGAGTGAGGTCAGGGTCCAGGGACTTGCCCAGTTCCACCCACCCTGTGCTACAGGCAGTGAGGGCACTTGCCCCGCTCCCCTGGCCCCTCTGGTGCCCCAGACAAGCCCCCAACTCCACTCCTTGCCAGGTGAGTGTGGCAGTGCAACCTCCAGACTCCATTCTGCAGGCCCTGCTGGAGTAGAGCCTGGATGGAGGGCAGGTGGGCCTGGCTGCTGATTGTGTGAGCTATACCCCACCCAGGGCTATCCTGTAGCTCATAGCATCTTTCCTAGAGCAGAGTTTTTCTGTCCTCCTGAGTCTTAATGGACATGCGGTCACAGAAGGCATGGGATGGCAGATGCAGAATGTGTCTGCAGAGATGGGCCTTAGCTGCACATGCAGTTATCAAGACTGAGCACAAGATGGGGCTACCTATGTGCTGCTAGTGGGAGACTGGATTTGATGACCTAGAGAAGCCTCTTCCAGTCCTGTATTCCTATGTAGCTTGCAAATTGGTGTATAATTGATCAGTGCTGTGAAATGATTTGATTTACATGCCTGTTCGTAGTAATTATGCCTGCTGATTAAGCTTGTGCAGTATATATTGCCCACTGCTTGCATGCACTGGTGTATACCTAATGCATTTGGAATCCCTGCTCTGGGCAACTGTTTAGGTTAGGGATCACAGCAGAGTCTGGGGCTGGGGGTTTATAATTTAGCATTTTACTGCCATTGGGGGGCACAGGAATGGGATGCCCAATCCAGACTTGGAGTCAGGAAGAAGTGAGGAGCTGCAGCCCCAGGAGATTTTACTGTATTTTATCTGGAGTAATTCCAGACTTTTTCATTGGCCCCCAGACCTGTGAAAACTAGGGAATTGTGTGACAGGAGGGGAGAGGCATAGCCAGAGGCATAAATTAGTGAGGTGGCGACAGCAGTGACTAATCACAGCCCCTTCCCCCCCTGTTGTCCAGACAGGCTATCCTGGTGAGAAAGAATCCCATGGTAGCACATTCACAGCCCCACCCTCAGAGAGGCAGCAGAAGCAGAGAGCCCTTAAACAGAGCAAATCCTGCCAAGTGGAAATTCTGCATGCCGAAGCACTGCGGAGATCAGGAGGCTGGGCTCAAAGGAGAACAGTGTCTGTAGCTCCACGGCACAATAGGGAGGTCAGCAACAGGGGAGCCAGGGCTGACTCTGAGAAGGGCTCTGTAATTTTCAGCGAGTAACTTTATTGGCACGACAAAGGTGTGGCTTACGGAAGTGCTGCCAGCTGGCATCACCTAAGCCATCCTGCCTGCCTGCCCTATGCAGGATGAGTTTTTGGGCAGTCTTTCTAGCGCCTCTTGACCCATCAACTCTTCCGTCCTATTTCATCCTGGGCTCTTGGGAACTGTAGCGTAGACTGTGACACACAGGATGAGGCTTTATGGTGGGGGTCCAGTACAACTGTCCGTCCCTGCAACAAGAATGCAGTTAAAAGCCATAGTGTGGAGTGGGCCTACCTGGACCTCCGTGAGTGGGCTAATAAAGTTTGGGATACTCCACGGCTTGAATGTAGCTCAATCTTGGTTACGCAGCTTTCAGCCATCTTGCAAACAAGCTCTCCTGCCTCATTTGTAGGGGTAGGCTGAATGGGACTTCCTTGCTTGACTTCCGTCAGAGCAGAGCTGAAGTTTTTGCCCCCTGTAGTGCAATGAAGCAACCCTGGGTTTTTAGTCTCACTTCCTTACAAAGAGTTTCAATATGAGTCCCTTCTGAGCAGGTTCTGACTACTGTAAGGTTTCATTACAAAACGGTCTGGTATGGTGGGCTAGGCCCCAAACCTGCAAGTGCCTTAATGGCTCAAAGGAGCAGTCCTATTGGACATTTGCTAGCTCAGGGCTGGAGCTGGTAGGGAATCTTTCAAGTGACTATTTTGTCATGGGCAAAGCCAGTTTGCAGAAACCAATACTTGCCACAGGCTGTGGTCAGATCTGACAAATGTCCCATGTTGAAGAATGTCTGAAGAATAAAAAGCTTCAACTTCATTGGAATGCCTCATTTCAACATTGTCTACAGTTGAAAGTGTTCAGTTTTCCACTTCAAAACAACTTTGATTCAAAATGTAAACTACACACAGCATTACAAAAAACAAAACAACAACAACGATAACCCAAACCAAACAAACACACACAAACATGGTTGAAATACAAAGAAAACTTTTGGATTGACCTAAATAAAATTGGGGGGATTTTCAGTCCAGGAACATTTTTGTATGGGATTTTTTTTTCCAATCTCACAATTATAACTGGATGGGAAAACCGATTGGCTATCGCTCTCAGATCAGAGAGGGCTCTCGGCTGTCACCCCCAGCTATGTCACAGTCCTCCTCTCCTGTGCCTTAGTTTTCCCATGAAAAGGAGGATGTTGATGTTCACCCACCTTAGTGAAGCAGGCTGAGATTGTTTTTTGAAGAGGAATAGGAGGAGGTGTAAAGATCCCCACATGGGGATTCATTACTTCCCCCCAAAGATTTCTGGTTAAAGTCTTTGATTTGATATTTGTTTTAATGGCAGGGGGAAACGAAGGTGGAAGGGGACAGGAGCTCACACGAGAGGAAAATCTCAGGCTGTTTAAGAAAAATAAGAGGAGCTTGTCTCTTTAAGAGAGGCTGGCCCTTGTCGGTGTCTGAAGAGGAAAGCGGCTGAGACCGGCGGAGGGGTTGGTCGCCTGCTCGCTCTATGGGAATTAGCTGCCTGGATACACGTGAGCAGAGCCCGGCCGCCGCAGGCCAAGCATCAGCCCCGCGCAGGCGAGCCCTGGAAGAACGTACTGGAGCTGGCTGCTACGAGTGCTTGGAGCCGCCGCGGCCGGGGGAAGCGAAGTTCCCTACAGAAAGGGACGCTTTAGGGTGGGTCCCCACTGCTCGCTCGTATTTGTAAAGTTTATGGCCTGGATTAAACGTGCCCGAGCTTTCCTGGGGGCCCCCCCTCGGCCGCTGCTCAGGGTCCAGAGAGGTGGCCAGGTTCAGCTTTTGCAATGTCCAAGTTTTATCCTGGAGTCCGGGCGACCTGGGTCATGGTTGACATAAGCCTCGGGCGGGCCAGCCTTGTTTACTTCGCTGCGTGCTGATGCAGGCGTTTTGCAAGCCCTGGACAGGAAGACAATTCCACAGGCTTTGATGACACCTTTCAAGCTGGAAGGACCAGATATTTTCCTTTTAACCCCTCGCTTTCCGGAGGCGTTTCGCAGCCTGTATATAAACAGGCATCCAGATCACAACGACTGTGCTGCCCAGTGCGAATGACAAGGAACCCCGCCGGGAAGCCAGGTGTTCTATCCCATTGCTGCTAGTCCAGCAGAATGGGGCGTGGGCTGCTTTAAAGGTTCCTGTGTGCTTCATCCAGGAGCCAGCCACATTTCTCGATACGCTGTAGAAAGGACATTGTGTGGTATTTGAGGATGAAGAAATTCTGCCTTCTCTGCTAGTTCTGTTTGACTTTCGCTGTAACCTTTTTTTTAACCCTTCCCTGTCTTTGTTAATCTTTCGCTCTTCCGTGGATGCTCCAAAGGGAGGTTAAGGAGTTCTGCCTGCTACAGTTTATTTGCCTTTTTATCCCTGTCAAGAAATCTGTGTGTAAAAGAATCCTAGGTCCTGTGGCAGCACAGTCCTGTGCAAACATTAATTGGCCTGCACATTACTTCTCTATTTCCATCAACGGCTGAAACGTCCCAGCTTGCAAAATTTACCAAAGAGACCTCCTGCCCAAGGAACTCACTGTTGGAGATACTGATCCAGGAGAAGCCGAGGTGCCATAATAGTTCAAAGGACTGGTTTTAGAGTTAGAAGGAGGTGCATTGAACTCTGACACAGCCTCAGGATGGCAGTGAGGTCTGAGGGCCTGAAGGCTTTCTGGATTCTGGGTGTGCTCTGGATGCTGAGCTGCAGTGCTGCTGTTTCAAGAGCTGTTGCTAGATCACAAGGTGTTGGGAGCCAAATGCCTGCCCATCTGGAAATCGGGAGAGAGGCTGATGGCATCCGGTATGCCCACCACCAGGGCAAGACTATTGATGTAAGTATCTGAGCTCTTTGGGTACAGCCGGGATAGTTCAGACTGACAGAGCACTAGAAGAGGGGCTTCCACTGTCTTTGGGGTCAGATTTTTAGCTGGTGTAAATCAGCAGTGCTACACTGGCATCAGCTGAGAATTAACTTCTTGTGCAGTCTGCCCCATGGTACCTACCATGTCCCTTCCTGGGGCAGGAATTCCTCCAGCAGAGGATAGGAGTGGGTTTGTTACAGGTCTCCCCCCCCTTTCCCTCCTCGTCTTTCAAACCTGAGCAGGCTCACCTTCTCTGGAAAGTGCTGAGATGTACAGGTGGAAAGCACCAACCCAGTATTATTATCCTAATGCATTAACATGCTGTGCTTGGACTGTAGAGACCATGAGAGGTTAGGTGAAAGAGAGGGCAGCATTTACGGTTCCTAGACAGCCAGAGGGATAGCTTTTGTGCCTGCACCTACCCAGAAGTTGCCCTGGAGGAGCTGGCAGGACACTGACTAGGCCCTGCATGTATTACATCTGTGTTAGTAACAGAAGTGAGTAGTAAACTGAGTGATAGGAGGAATGGGAAGGGTAAGCTGCAGAGAGATCTGGAGGAAGGAGTAGCTGCCTCTGATCAAAGCCTCATTAACATATATACGGGTCCTGCTTGGTTTGTTCACAATGATATGGGGTACTACCTGCTGATTCACCCTGTTGATGTCAGGCCTAGGGAACAGCCAAGCGGTAAGTTCCATTTACCAATTTGTTAGATTTTTACCATTAAGTAGAGCTTTAAGGTGAGGAAATGATTGAGGCCAGAGGCTGAGGAGCAGTGCAGTTGCTTCCCAGCAGCACATTAACGCTCTGGTGTAACCTATCATTGACCTGCTCATAGGACTACCTCTCCACAAGAATTGTGAATTCCCCAGATTGGCTGGTGGGGGGGCAGATAGGAGCTTTATATTCAGCCACTCCCTTAGCTGGATGTTTGTCTCCCGTACTGTCCAAGATTAGCATTTGCAGTCATTTACTGAGCCTAAATTCTTTGTGCTGGTTTGGCAGGCTAAGACTTTTGCCACAGTCTTTCCCATGTGATTTTCGTCAGTAGGTCAATGCAGTCCCTGTAACTGCAGGTAAGCAAAAGTGACCGCTGTTCTTTCAGAACTGTGGGTAGTTAAAGCTAAAACTGGCTTTCTGTTTAGCATGTGATTTTTCCAAATGTGCCAAAATCATGGGAGTATTTGGATTGACTTGAAATGGGATCCAGCATAACATTAAGGGTCCAAACTGGGGTTGAGTTGCACAAGATACAGCCAGCCCACTTTAAATAAATGAGACTCCCATAACGTCAGCATTTTATGATTCTTATAACAGTTTTTACAGTTAAGATATTGTGTGGGAAGTGCTATTACCCAGTTAGTGAGTTAGTGTGTAGATGTGCGATATGGGGCATATATGTGGCACTTGTGGATGTCATATGAGCACGAGTTAAGTACCCATTGCAGTAATCTCAAGGGAGTTAAGTGGAAGGAAGATAGTAATCAGAACAAAGGGAACAATGTTTTTTATCTCAAGCCAGGCCTAGGCCGGAGACATGTGCTTTATGCCACTGGAAAGCACAGCTCCAGGTCTAACGCTCTGGCTTTGCAAGATTACTGCATCTTTGAAAGCTGTGCTGTTGAGTGACAGCAAACTGCAACTTTGTGGTCTCTCTTGCTGGCTAAGCACATGGCTGGAAACTCATCAGTGGCTTTACTGATAACGCCTCTTGATGGGTTTTGAAGATCCCCAGAGAAACTGTCCTAGCTCAGCAGAGAGCAAGCAGTGTATTCAACCTAACCTCTCTGAAAAGGAAAGATTTGGAAAGGAAGCCAGCAGCATCCACGGACTTTCTGGAATTTCAGAAATTCATAGAAGCTCGATCTCTTCTGACCTTATGCTGCTCAGTTTGATTCAATTCCTTAGCATCTAGCATTAGCTCAAGACTGATGCACTGTAGCAGCCTTCCCTCCTCAGGACCGACAACAAATCAATGCAGTTCTTCCCTTTGAAATGACCGGGATGAGTCTAGGTGTACTTTTTTAGACTTCCCTACTTCCCCTGCAATTCAATTTTCATACCAAAGACACTAAGATTCATGCAGCTCTGGAAAGCCAAAGAGGGTGGTTTGAAATGATAAAACTGGGGATCACAGCCCGGCAGACTTAACCTCACTGTGCTGCAGCCTACTGGGTAAGGGGCTTTGACATGGGAGACCTGGGTTCTATTCCTGGCTCCGACTTGCTGAGTGACCTTGGAAAAATCATTTCTTCCCAGGGCTTGTGTTCATTTGCAACACAGCAGCTGGCAGACTTCAGTATAGACACTGCCTGTGCAGAAGGGAGGGGGCCAGCCAGTTGATATAATTAATCCACCTTCCTGAGGGGATAGCAAGCTCTGTGGAAGAATTCTCCTGCTGACTTAATGCTGCTTACCTGAGGGTTAACTACATCACTCAGTGTGTGAAACAGCACCTTCTCCCCCAGCAATGTAACTGGGTCAATCTAATTTTCTAGTGCAAACCAGCTGTCAGTTTCTCCATCAGTTAAGTGGAGATAAAGCTGTGGAATCTACTGATGGAGATTGTAGGAGTGAAGTGTTCCCTTTAACTGCTGGTGCAGGCCCTGTTAGCAACTCAGTTTTAGGCCTGCTGGGCCATGTGGCTTCATTCCAGCCCTCACTTGTCAGGACTGCAGCATGCTTATAAGATGGGTGGCTCAGATTGATCAGGCTGCTCCTGCTTGTAGTAATGCAATCAGACCCTCCACCTAGCTCAGCTGGAGGTTTCTGAGATGCTGGCTTTGTATTTAAATGGTGAATAACAGGCTGCGAGGTTAATATCCCCAGTCAGCTTTATCTTTGGAATGGAGTTTCTGGCTCGATGCAGGCCCTAAACGCAACTCTGCCTGGATTATCCTGTCTACACTGAGGATTTATTAACCCAGCAGCTCTAAGTTCTGGTCACAAAGTTCTAGCTCCTTCTCAGTCACTCCTCATGTCCCAAAGAGGCGCTGCATGCTCCAAGGTAGCCAAAAACTCTCCAGCAGGCCCTGTGCACTGACTCTCCCTTGCTGTGCAGAGGGGGAAGCATGCCCTGTCCCGTACTGGCGCAGTCCAAAGTCTGCACCAGAGACACTGGCTGTGTCACACTCACCTGTGGGTCCTTTGGATAGAGTAAGAGAGTGTGAGGGTGTGAAATGATCCCAAGTGTTAGCAGCACAGGCAATGAACTGAGGCTCACACTGCTAGAATTTAAGACATTCAACAACCGAGACAAAGGCTTAGATTCAAGTGTGAAAAATTCTCTACCTTAGCTATACAATGTCAGGGAACCTGACTGTAGCTCCTTAGGCAAGGGTGCAACCAACAGATCTGGTTCCTTTCTGTGACATAATGTATGACCCACTCAGGGGTACATCTAGCGATTGACATCTCCTACAGGGACTGTCTTTCTGTTTGTACAACACCTAGCGCAAATGAGTCATGGTCCAGGATTAGAACAGCTCCTAGGCCAGGGGTCGGTGACCTTTTCAAACCAAAGAGCCAAACGACATCAAAATTCAGAACAAGTGGTCAACAAAGAGCTGTATAAGAATGCCTGTTTGTCCGATTGAAAATATACAACTTAACATGATTGATAATAGCATAAGTGAAAGATTGTACTTGCACACTTATTTAATGGACTTCTGCTGCTGCTGCATCTTTTCACGCATTTCTTTGACGTTTACATCATAACTGGTCACATTCAGGTTCATGCACGCATTGAAGCTACTTGTGGGGATTTTTTTAAACATTTTGAATTAATTTTTAATTTAAGAAGTTGCATGCATTTTAGGCATGACAAGAGAGCCATATTTGGTTCCATACTGAACCGTAAGTTGCAGTCCTCTGCCCTAAGCACTACAGCAATACAAAGAGAGACTTGTGGTGTAAGACTCAGAGGTCCCAGCTTTGATCCTCACGGCTGCTGAGCCAACCTGGCATCAGGCATTACGTGTGCTTTGCCTTCACTGCGTTCTGTCGCTGGGCAGGACCAAAGTGGACAAAAAGGGGATCTGTAAATCTCCCTTTGATTCTTCTAGGTGCAGCCCCACAGGTAGCATCAACAAAGATGGGAGAAGTGGGCAGGACAACATTCGAGAAATGTTGGAGCCTTGTCACCACACAACAGACATGCTTGCCACTGGGAGGGTTTTGTGGAGACAAGCAGCATGGCTGTAGAATTGCAGGTCTCCTGTTGAGCAATGTAGCTGAGGCCCCCCCCAGGTATGACAGTGATGGCACCTGGGTCTCACTGTCCGCTCTATCACTGAGTGAGCTGCCGGGGGAACCTTGGAGAAGTTACTGCCCTACTCCTTGCCCCAGTTTCCATTTTTTCTTGTGGAGTGGGATTGTGTGCTCTTCAGCTCAGGGCATGCTTCTCACAATGAGTCTGTGCAGCTCCTGACACAGCCAGGCCTCCCGCTGCTTGGAATCTGGAGTTAGTACTGTAATACAGGTGGTAAGATCTAGCGCCTTGATCGCACTTTTCAGGCCTAGAAATTAAAGCACTCGAGGTGAAGCTGCTATCATCATCCCCACCTTACAGGGGAGGAAACTCAGGCACAGAGTAGTGACTTGCCTAAAGTCAGTCAGCAAGTTAGTGTCAGAGCCAGGAGGAGATCCCACATTTGAGGTGCAAGCCAGTGCCTACCCACTAGACTATACATCATAGAGAGCACATGGATAGAGATGCCAACCTGCAGCCACATGTTGACCAGCTCAGAGTGAGCAAAGACCAGTGACCCTGCTTTTCAGGGCAAACTTCTGCTATGCCCTGGCTTTCCAGTTGCACAGAAGCTTGGTTTGACTCCTTCTTTGTTGTTTAGTGCTGGGAAGTGTGGAACAAGAAGAGCTCCGACTGGTGCAGCTTCATCCAGACCAACCAGGACTGCCAAATGGACAGCGGCTTCCTCAATTACCTCAACGGGGTCTTCTGTGCCTTCCCCTCCGCACTGTTGCCGCTGGTGGTGACCTTATACGTAAGGATTGCCGCAGGAGAGCGGCTGTGGGAGATAAAGGGGAAAAGCCCCACAAGGAGGGAATGTGAAGGAGAAAACAACTCACCTGCTTGGCAAGGTGGCGGCGAGTGTTAGACACAGGGAAGCACAGCCCTTGGTGGGACCTGCCTCTTGGCCCTGTGAAGAGCCCAGAGGGGAGCAGAGAAAGGCCAGGGCTGGGCACAGCTAAGCACAAAACATCAGCAGCTTCTATCTCTGCCCCCTTTTACTCCCACTGCTATTTTTTGGGGGGAAGAGGGTTACCCAGATGTCCATGTGTTTTATCTTTACCCCTCCCTCTGTGTTCTGCTCTTTGCTAATTCACTGTTGGCTTACTGCAGGTTCTCTGGCTGCTGTATCTGTTCCTCATCCTCGGCGTGACTGCTGAGAAGTTGTGAGTAGTCACTCTGGACAGTTCCTTCCCCTGGGGGGAGAAGGGTGGTGTGGGCAAAATGGGCCAGGCCTCTCGCTTTCAGAACAGTTTCATTGCCTTGTGTCTAGCTCAGGTACAAGCAGGGCTAGAGATGGCCAGCAGGGTGATTCTGCTCCCTGCCACCCCTGCCCTAAAGACAAGAAGTGGCTCCAAACCCTCGTAACCCCAAGCAGGGCCCCATGTGGGGTGCACCTCTGTCTACTTGGGAGAGGGATTTCAGATCTGGACTCTGCTGGAAGCCCCTGCCTCCTGCTCTCTGTCACCTGTGGAGACAGGGGCTGTCAGGACCCTTGTGGCTGCTGGTGTGCAATCTAAATGCAGCGTGCAGAGCAGCACTACTGAGCGGCTGCAAGTCAGGGCTAAGGTGCATCGACAGAGCTGAGTGTGGAGGGAGGCTGGGACTGGAGCAGCAGGGGAGAGACTATGCAGGGAGGTGCAGGACCTTCCCACATTATCTTGTCTACACCTCACTGGTTCCAGCCAGGCTGACCAGCCTCTGCCTGCTCTGAGCCTTGGTATTCATTAGCTGATAAACAGACTGGATTGTTCTCTCAGTAGCGCCAGCGATTGAGACTCATTCTATGTTCTTGCGTCTTCTCTCCTTCTAGCTTTTGCCCCAATTTGTCTGCGATCTCCATCAATCTGAGACTGGCTCACAACGTAGCAGTATCCTTCTGATCGCCATTCACCCTGGGCCACGGTTGCTGGGAGAACAGATAGCAGAAAAAAACAGGGAGGAGGGGAAGCAAGTAAGGGCCAATTTCAAATGCAGAGCAACAGCAAGAAAATAGGGGAAACGCCTGAGAATGTGAAAGTGCAGGGTGTGTATGGAGAGTGGTGGACAGGGGAGAGCAACCATGGCTCTGGTGTGTCAGGAGAGAAGGGAGACATTCATGTCATGGCTGTGTTGGCAGGGGGCAGCTGGCCAAAGCCAAGGACTGGCTAGAAATGAATGTTAGAAACCCTATTAGAACACTGGCCTTCATTACCTGAACCAGCCAGCTACTAGCCCCTGGGAAAATCTACCTGCCAACAGCTGGTCTGTAAGAATGAAGATGGGGGAATGAGGATGCAAGGAGAGGGTGGTCTATCTCCAGTGAGTCCAGGTGCAGTGAAGTCCCTGCTAGCAGTCACCATCCAGAGAGCTCAAAAATCTCTGGATGAGATAAGGGCCAGGCAGGGGATTTGCACATGGCCTCAGTGCCGGTTTGACTCTAACTCTGCTCCCTTTGAAGCCAGGAGGGGGTTTTGTCCAGAGATCAATGGGAACAAAGATAGGTTGGTGCTTTCCAGATTCTCATGCACTATTGCAAAGCCAGGTCAGGAGTCATGAAGCTCTGAGCACAGTGGCAGTGTCCTGCTTTAGTCCCCTGAATTACTGTCGCACCTTCTGTCCAGAGCCATGTTGTCCAAAACAGGCCCACAGCATTATCCCTGTTTTACAGAAGGAGTAACTGAGGCAAAGAGGTCACCCAGCAAGCCAGCGACAGCATGGGGTGTGCAAACGAGATCTGCCACAGGGTGGGCCAGACTGTCTCAGCTGTGTTCCCCGGTGGGAATTCCTGGGGCCTGGATGGCAGGAGCCGTCTTTTCTGCACTTTGAGTAGCAGCACCTGTAGGAAAGAGGGAGGGGACTAGATTGGAAAAGGTTCAGCATCCACACTTCCTTGACATTCTCCTCTTCATGGCGTCACCTTCCTGGCCTTTGGGAACGGTGCTCCAGATGTCTTCAGTGCTGTGGTGGCCTTCTCTGACCCCCGGACTGCTGGGCTGGCTATTGGCGCTCTCTTTGGTATGGAGAAGCACCCTTGCCCGTTGTGTTCACACTTCCCTTCAAGGACCACAATGTGCTTGGCTGAGGCTAGCCAGTCCCTCTCCGTGCACGTCCCCCTCCTCTGCCTCGGCTTTAGCTTCCTTCCTGTTTTACTTTTCTTGTGTCTGCTCCAGAGATGACCACTTCAGAGCTCCCTCTGTGCACGGGGCTTTCCTAACCAACGTCCCATCACCCCCACATCTCTGCAGAGCTTTGGGCATGTGTCCTAACTTTCAGTCCCTTGCCCCAGTAGACAGGGTGGCCTCCTGTGGGACTGCGGTGGGTGCTGATGCATCACCTGGCCAGCATGAGATGCTGTTGGTTCATACTGCCAGTCAGCTCCTCACTCCGATTTGTCTGGCCCCCGAGGAAGTGGGGAACGTGACTATGACTTTGCCCTTGTCCTGGGCCATGGCCAGGGCTTGCTGTGAGGTGTGTTCCATAAATTATTTTAAAATAAATTATAAATAAAATACATTAATGGAGATTGCCTATCTCCTAGAACTGGAAGTGACTTCAAAGCTCATTGAGTCCAGTCCCCTGTCTTCACAGCAGGACCAAGTACCATCCCTTACAAATTTTTGCCCCAAATCCCTAAATGGCCTCTGCGAGGATTGAACTTACAACCCTGGGTTTAACAGGCTAATGCTCAAACCACTGAGCTATCCCTCCTCCCCACACACACACACACACACACAGTTGCCCTTGCAGCTGTTGAGTGCCAAGGAACCAGAGGGACTCTCCTGGCAGCAGCGCTGACTTGGCCACGTTTGTGTTCACAGGTGCGGGTGTGTTTGTGACCACGGTGGTGGCTGGCGGGATTGCCCTGCTCAGACCCTTCATGGTGGCCTCCAGGCCGTTCCTCAGGGATGCCATTTTCTACATGGTGGCCGTGTTCCTGACCTTCGCCATGCTGTACTTCAGGAGGATCACGCTGGCAGGGGCTCTGAGTAAGTGACCAGCCTGCTGCAAACCGCTCTGGTGGGGCAGAGAGCCAGTGGCAGTAAACACCACCAGTAGGAGCACTTTTGATGAGTGTAAGAGAGTGGCAGGTAGAAGGTGAGATTGTGTGGCTGCAGGGGGCCGTGTGGATGCAGGAGTCTGAGTGGTGAGCCATTTCCTCTTCTCTTGACCAGGCTATCTTGGGCTGTACGTCTTCTACGTCCTCACAGTTGTGATCTGCACCTGGATCCATAGGAGGCAGCGTGGTGATGGGGTGTCCCCTGCTGGCTCCGGACAGCCAGGTAAGGGAGTTGCCATGCTCTGGGCCCGCTACGCCTGTTGGGTCCCCATGAACAACTTGCACTCTGGAGATCCTTCAACGCACCCCTTCTCTTGTCTCCTCCAGAGCATCTGTCCAACCCAGAAGATGAGGATTCCCCCCCACCAAGTGTTGACAGCGGGGAGTATGGTAGGTCTTTTCCTGGTTAGCTGGTACCATGTTTTCCATCTCCATCACCATGAGTAGGCAGAGTGGGCCATGAACACACGTGACATGAGTGGCTCTCCGGTTGGCCATGCTTGTGATTGGAGAGCCTGGGGCTTAGTGAATAGGGAGAATAGATTTTCCTTGAATGTCAGGACAATAGTGGTTCTAAGCTGGAGCTGGGCTGAGGAAGGGGCACCTACCTACATGTGCGTCTCCAAAGAGGCAGAGTGTGCACAGCTCTCTGACAAACCTTGGGAAAAAGAGGAGCCGGGTCAGAGACCCGGGTACAACACAGGGAGCAGCTCCAGCACAGTTTGGAGGGCCTGGGTGTCCCATGCGGTGTCTGTAACTGTGAAGTGAAACTCAGCCTTTGTGCCTCTCTTATAGAGGAGGAATACCGGCCCCTGCTCCCCTCCGAGGAGGGGACTTTACAGATCCTGACCAAGTCCCTGAACCCCCTGGATCACAGGAAGTGGAGGAGGAAATCCTGCTACTGGAGACTCTTCAAGATTTTCAAGGTGCCTTGGTCACAGTCCCTCTTTAGCCCTGTAGTGTGTGGGGTGGGAGGCTGGGTTCGGGGTGCGGACTGATGTGGGACACCCAACCAAGCAGAACCTCATTGCTGAGGATATGGACAATTCACCCCACCTTCTTCCAGTCTCAGCCCCCGGGGGAGGAGGCAGCATCTTGAAGGATGGAAGCTTGAGCATGCTGGCCGAGCTGTCAGGACTCTGCTATGATATAGCCCCTGAGCAGCATGTTCTGTGTCTGCTGGATACAAGCAGAGGGTTGCTGGTCCAGGAGACAAGTGTCTGGGAGCTGGCCTGGAAAGGAACTGGGGATAGAAGTGAAAGGCCCCAGGCTCCCATCACTCCACCAGTTTCTCTCTGGAGGCAGAGGCCTTACCCCACATCCATTCCAAAGGAGTCTGGCTGGGTCCCGCAGGACTGCACTGAGCCCTCTGACCTCTTTCCAGCTGAGCGCTTTCCAGACAGGGACAGCCAAGTGCAGAGGTAGCCAACCCAGACAGCGAGGCCCGGGTGCCTAAAGGGAAGCAGCCCAAATCCACGGTTGGGCATCTCCATAAATGGCCTGTTTTCAGAAAGGGAGCCTCCGCCCCCAAGGACGAGTCAGTAAGGCCGGGATCTTCCTTTGAAAGTATTGGCCACTGAATCATCCGTGCGGTGCTGGAGCCACATGAGGGGGCATCCCATGAACCTCGGCTTTGGAGAGCGGATGTTCTGTGACTGTCCGGCTAAGCAAGGCTGGGGTCTGCGTGCAGAAGGCTGCGGTCGGCTGCTCTGTTGGGCCCATCTGCAAGTCCAGCCTCATGTCAGCTGCCTCCTTGTGGGCGGTCTCTTCCCAGATGCCAGTGGAGTTTGTGATGTTGCTCACAGTGCCTGTGGTGGATCCCGATCAGGAGGACCAGAACTGGAAGAGACCTCTTAACTGCCTGCACCTGATCACCAGCCCCTTGGTTTGCATCCTCACGCTGAAATCTGGAGCCTGTAAGAACCCTGGCTTACTCCCAGTAGTACCCCTGTAAGCAGTGCGGCTCACTTGGCTTTGCAGCTGGAATTGAAGGGAGCAAGTGCAGCTGCACGAAAGTTGAGGGCTGAGGTGCTTGAGTACAATCGTGCTGGAAATCTAGGCATTGTGCAACCGATTCTCAGGCTGCTCGGCTCACTTCCTTGTTGTGGGGACAGGGTGGGCAGGAAGGAGATGGGAAGGTCAGCTACAATACTTCTGAGTCCCAGCTTCTGACAGTCCTGCACAACCCCCCTCAGCTCTGAGCTACAGGAACTGAGAATTGTGTAGGGGGTGGCCAGGAAAGCAGAGGCTCCGTTTGTTCTGCAAGGGCAAAAAAGATCAAGTTGAGGAGTCTGTCCTGCCCCAGGCAGTCCCCACTGCAGTACAGTGGTGCTTTGTTTCTAATCAGCACTGTTCCCCTATCCAGAGGTGGCTGAATTTCAGTGTGTGGGGAAATCCTCAGCTGCTGCAAAGCTGGTATATTTGACTTTGGTGCAGTTGCTCTGATCACAGCACTGGGGAGGGGAGGAGGTTTTGGGAAGGGAGTGGGGCGAGTGCAGAGTGCACTGTGCTCTGGCAGTCCTCACCAGCAGCGTTGCCCCTAGGGGGCCAGAGTCAAGCTTATAGGCTAATGTAACTTAAACGAAGGATCCTGACCATATAGATTTGGGGGCCTTGAGCGCCACTGAGGACTGAGACTCTGCTTTCTTCCCGGGGCTCTCAGGAGAGACCATTGCGGGGCCTGAGGGACGGTTGGTGTCCAGCGGGGCCAGGCTGCGCCAATTCCCACCAGGGTTTCTTTCCCTCCCGTGCAGATGGGCTGTATAAAATCCAGGACGTCTTCCCAGTCTGGGGCCTGACACTCCTGATTGGCACTTTCCTGGCCACAACAGTCTTCTGCACTACAAAGAATGAAGAGCCACCCAAGTACCACTGTGTAAGCACCCCAGGCATACAGCTCTGCGGCTGGAGGACCCTCTCCATCCTCTCTTCAGCTCTATGGCCACAGGGACCCTGCTCCTCAGCTTCGTAGCTGAAGGGACCCTTCCCCGACTGCTCTCCACTCAGCCCATGTCTGGGAAGAGCCACAAGTCATCGAGTGCCTGGGCCTGGCTCCTCTTCTGGCTGCCTGTGGGGGAAAATCTGGGATCCAGGGCCTGGCTAGCTGTGAATTGCCCATCAATAGAGGGAGGGGCCCATTTCTTGCCTAGTGCTGGCGTGAAGAGGGCATGGCAGAGCTGCTCTGGAGGTGCTCTCTCACAGTACTGCCCTGTCTCTCCTGGCAGCTGTTTGCCTTCCTGGGTTTCATAGCCAGCGCCCTGTGGATCAACGCAGTTGCCACGGAGGTGGTCAATGTCCTGCGGACCTTAGGAGTGGTTTTCCAGCTGAGCAACACTGTGCTGGGCCTGACACTGCTGGCCTGGGGGAACAGCATCGGAGGTGAGTGGCTCCACATGCAGCGCAGAGGGGGATTTCCCAGTGCAGACTGGCAGCTTGGCCCTGAAGCCAGGGGCAGGAATTTTAGTCTGGATCTAGTCAGCTGCGGTCATAGCAAAAGCAGTGACGTTGGCAGCTGCTGCAGATGAAGACCATACCTCCCTCTGTTCTCCAGCAGGATGAGGTGCTTGATCGAGCCTGGCTTTCATGCCTGCCAGTGGCAGTGATTGGTGGCTTCCATTACCACTCTTAACGCCATGAGTAGTTGACAGCTGATTTGAACACGTGGCACCCTTCATTAAGCAGGTCTCCTTCAGCTACAGCTCCCCACCCTACACCCGCCTGGCTTCAGGGTGGAGAGGAGAGGGGTCATTTGCATTTAAAGTAGGAACTTCCCATCTCCACAGCTGCAGCATGTAGCCGATTCCCCAGGGTACAGATCATGCTGCAGAGCGCAGAGGCTGCTGTATATCGGGAGATCCAGGACTTTGCCACTGTGTTGATCTCTTTGTTCCAGCCAGCTGTAGCTAGGTGGTGGCATTTCCAGCAAAGTTACGAGTGGGAAGCAGTCCCAGTGTTACAGATCACTTAGGGGCTGGTAGCCCGTGTCCTTTGCTTGTCTCCACAGAGGTGCTAGGGCTCCACTGCCAGCAGAGTGCGTCTACCCTGCCTGAGTCAGAGTTTGCTGGTGCAACCTGCATCTAAGCCCAGAGGCTTTGCTAACGTATGCTATGCAGTGTTGCTGGGACCTCATGTCTGAGGAGGGGTCCATTCCTTGACAATGAAAATATCCATATCCCACCTGGGGACACCTCAGAAGAAGCCTCCCTTGAGACTGAGCCTTCCTCATGTCACGTCTCACGAGCTTGGAGACTGCCGTCTGCAACAATGGTGCACGTGGACAATGTTCCTTGTTCTTCATTTGCAGACACTTTCTCAGACCTCACCATGGCGCGGCACGGATACCCTCGCATGGCCTTCTCTGCTTGCTTTGGGGGCATCATCTTCAGTATCCTTTCAAGCGAGATCTTCTTTGGGCAACTGCTAAATCAGGCAACATGGGCTAGTGGGTAAAGCTTTGAACTGGACCTCAGGAATTCAGGATTCTGTTCACAGCTCTGCCATTGACCTGCTGGGTAACTTTGGGCAAGATTCTGTACCTTCTATTTTCCCACCTGTAAAACAGGGCTAACAATACAGACCTCCTTTGAAAAGTACTCTGACAACTGGTTTTATTAAACTTGTGCTAAGGGGTTTTCCTCTACGTAATAGTCTATAATTCTTTTCTTTTCCAACTAGCTATCCAGCTGCAGGCTCCGTGTTAGTCCCCTAGGGGAGTTGTAGCTTTGCATGGGGACACAAAGAAATCTCATCTAGCTGCAGTGAGCCCACACAAGAGGTTTGGTTGTGGGTAGGGTGGCTGGATGCACTAAGCCAGTTTCCAGAGTGAAGACTAGCTTTAGGAAGGAGCTTGCGGGGATTGAGGCATTTGGCAGTGCCCAGGAAACTTACACCAACTCTCCCAGGGTTTGCATGAGCTTAACTTTGATTTTTAGGGCAACCACCCACCTGCCATCCCTGCCAACATAGCTGCAAATAGCCAGTAAATCAGAGCCTAAGTTGGACTTTGAACTTCTGGTGTTCACGGTGCCTCAGACCATTAGCCTTTGCACCGCTCATGCCAGGAAGGCAGCAGTAACTACACTGCTCTGAAGGGAAAACAGGACTACAGAGACTGACTTGGCTCAATCCATGTGGCAAGTTAGGGCTGAGGCAGGATTAGACCTCAGGAGTCCCTGGCACTAACCTGCATACACTTTCCGAAGCTATGCTGAAAGATGCACATTCAGCACCTGCTTTTGGTTGCAGCCTTCCATGAGGCAAGCCCCACTCTTTGATCAGGGGAACTTAGGCTCAGAACCCATTTGCCCAGAAGACTCCAGGAGGAGTTAGCCTGACTCAGCACTAAAGGTGCCATTTTTACTCCTGCTCAGTTCATCTGAAATAAGTGTAGGGTCTCCACCATGGTAGCAGTTCAGAGCAGAGGTGCAGCTGGCTTGTAGCCAGGTCTCAGAGTTATTCAGAGGTATTGGACTGTAGGCTGCTGGTGAAAATAAGCCTTTTCTCTAGTGAATGTGTGGGGACAGGCCACAGCTGTCTGTTCCTTCCTTCTGTGGCAGGTTACAGAGGTCCAACCTATTTCTCACCCCATGGTCCAGCTGGTGTTGGGACTCCTTTTGTCCCCAGGGCCAGTTCCATTTCCTGTAGGGCTTTTCTTTCCTGAGCCGGACCACAGATATGCTGGTAGGAGTGGGACTGGGCTGTTTGCTGCAGATGACAACCAGTCAGCTGGTGGTAAAGGTAGGGCTCTCTTGCTGACCTCATGCTCCTCCTGTGCTCTGGGAGAGGGCTTGTCTTGCTTTCACTTACCTGCTCTGGACAAGTGAGATACATTGGTTGAACCACCAATGCCTGTTCATGTTACAGCTTCACCAATGCCTGTACATGTTACAGCTTGTGATGGTGAGTGGGGACATATCAGAGCAGCTATATATCTGTATGCTAGAGGTAAACACTCATCGCTGAATGGCAGAAGACAGCTGAAAGAGGAGGGTGAGACCATTCCCACATTTAGGGTCAGGTAGAGTGGTTGGCCCCACATTGAGGACAAGGATTATTCTGGACTTTTTAGAATTGATCTTGGAGGTTGTCATAAGGGCACCTGTTTCTGGCAGATGCCTCCAAGTGATACAAGGTTAAGCAGTGGTATATAAAACTAGGGATGTAAAATTCTGTGTAATTGGTTAACTGGTTAAACCTCTGATGCACCTGGGCCTACCAACCAGTAGGCATCACCCTTAACAGTGATGCTTCCTGATTAACCTTTCACATCCTTAATATAAACCTCCAGCACTAATGCACTGTATTGATGGACTGGCACCTGAAGAAACCATGTGGCACCAATAATTAACTCCTGCCTTTTCTTTTGCAGCTGGAGCTGGATGGCCTTCTGGTCTGGATTCTGGCTGGAGCACTGGGGCTGAGCCTAGTGTTTTCCTTCATATCAGTGCCAGCTCAGTGCTTCCAGGTGGGCAGAGGGTATGGTATCTGCCTTCTCCTCTACTACTTGGCCTTCCTCACAGTAGCTTTGCTGACAGAGTTCAAGGTGATCCGGCTCACAACCCTCTGATGACATCTTGCCTCGAAGGACCTGCCATGTATGTTGTGAGAATGGTGGTTGGAGGCTGAAGAGCCCACAAGACTTGGACTAAGCTTCTGATTATGAAGGGGAAAGAGCTGGTGGTGGGATGGGCAGATGCAGGCAAGCAGCTGGCATGAGTCTCTGCACCTGTGCTGGCTGGGCCAGTTCCAGTGAATCACTGAAAGAGGTACCACCAGTATGTGGGAGACTGTGCTGCCTTCCTTGCAAACACAGCTCTGGAAGTGTGTCTATTTCTCTCAGCTGAAGGTATGACACCTGGAATTTCCCACAGTCCTGGGGCATGCTTTGGAGCCTGTACATTAAGGTTCTAGTGACATTTCCACCACAGGAAAGGAAGCCAGTGCTGCAGGAGTTGAGGCTACATTGGTGCTCAGACTATACCCAGAGCTCAATCCAGGGCTACTGCGACACCATCCCTGGGATTCTACTAGCAGCATTTACCGTTCCACTTGATTTTAAAATAAAGGAATTATTTAGATTTAGAATAGGTTTTTTTTTAATTAAATAAAGATTTGTTTTAAAAGGAAGCCTTTGCACTGCATTTTAACTGAGGGTAAATGGAAACACCTGTTGCCTTAAGTGGAATTTTGCAGCGGCACAGAAAGGGTACATATACACAGAAGGGCTTAACTTGAAATAAGCTATGAAAATTGAGCTACATCAGTGGCATAGCTTATTTTGAAAATGGGAGCACCTACATTGCACTTTTTTCAAAATAGAGCACTCTTCCCCTAACTTCCCTTACTCCTTGTACAATGAGGGTTACATGAGTTGGAGTAAGAAGTCCTCCTCCAGCTTGTCAGTATTTCAACATTATTTTGAAAAAACTGCCGACTGTGTAGCCAGGGACGGTTATTTTGAAATAACACGAGTTATTTCAAAATAGTGTTGTGTAGATGGGCTATGGGCAGGTTTTTTTTTAAGCTTATTCATTTAATTTCCTACTTCCCTCCCTGTAGGACATCTGCTCATTGATTGTAGCACAATAAAGTGACTCTCAAATAACTGTTTCAGTGCAACTTTGAAAGAATTCTCACTGCTCTAGTGGCTTCAGTACATACTTTTAGCCGCTGAAAACCTCAGTTCAGCTGGGCTAGGTCTACACTCGCGGCTTCTTGCGCAAGTACAGTCGTTCTTGCGCAAGACTCTGCAGAGCAGCCACACTGCCCACCCGCTCTTGCGCTAGGAAATTTACAGAGGGCTCCTTGCGCAAGAGTTACATGTGATAAAAAAGAGCATAAGCTCTCTTGCGCAAGAAGGCAGTGTGGATGCTTGGCAGGGATTTCTTGTGCAAGAGGCCATTTTAGCCATAGGGGTTTCTTGTGCGAAAGTGTGTCCACACTGCCATGGGAACTCTTGCGCAAAAGCACAGCTCGCACATGGCAGTGTGGATGTTTTCTTGTGCAAGACTTCTTGCACAAGAACCCTTGTGCAAGAAGCCGCTAGTGTAGACATAGCCCTGCTGTATGAAGGGTTATAAAATAAAGCATGGGGCTCTGCCTAGTGATTCTGTGGTCCATGACTGGGCCTTAGCACCTATTCCAGTATATCTGTCTATCCATGAAGCAGTGGGGAAACACCTCACTACAGCAGGAATGAGACAGAGGGCAAATGCAAGAGTGCCATGGCAGAGAGCTGTGCTATGCACTGTGAAAATATTTAACTTGCTCTACTGCTGATGGAAGATAGCCATTGTTTCCCTTCATCAGCAAAGGACTCCTGACAGGTGGAATAGTTTGCCATTGAAGAAAACAGTCGTCCTGGTTTACTAGGAAATTGCATTGTCAAGGTTTCTTTAATCCTTTGTCAGCAATGTGCTTGGACTGAGTGACCACAAGAGTTAGTCACTGGGTCTTGTGCAACAGGGATGGCAAGAGGCCTGCTGAAGTAATTCATCCATTAATACATAGGCAGCCAAAAAAGCAGATATAGCAATTAGGAAGAAAGGAAATAGGGGTGAACTTTGATAGGAAGCACCCTGCTTAGGCATTGTGATAACTTCACCTTCCCCAAAAGATGAACTGCACACTTTTAAGATTGTTCTCAGGTGCCTAATCTGCACAAGATTTTAAAACCATCTAAAAAGTGACGAGCCCTTTAAGAGTCTTTGGCCTCACCAAAAGGGTGACCTGGGCTCCTACATCATGGATAAAAATGGGATCTAGGCACTTTTGAAAATTTCATGCTAGATCACAAGGCTCTAATCTGGTGGCGTGGAGAAGAGCAGCAATTTTACAGACTCCTAGGATTACTTAGTATTTTAAATGTATCGCAGCAGAAGTATACAGCAGCTTTTAGAATGGAGCAACAGGGAGGGTTTCTGTGCCTAGAGACTAAAACTGAAGGTGGACAGGGATCCTCTCAGTTTGGCAAAAGCTCAACCACAAACCAACTGGTTATCAAAACTGACACAGGAAAGAGGAGCTGAGGCAGCTGTCTGTGTAGCAGAGGATGTTTTTATTATGTGCCTGGAAAAAAAATAGATAGTTGAACAGACAGGTCCTATATACTTTGTATATAAACAAATTGCCAACATACAAAACCCTGCAGTGCTTCCTCCCTTATCCCTACAAAATGATTGTCTTTGTAGTTATGGTAAGTCTGTGTCTAAGAAAGGGGATGGGGAGGATGATTAAAAGGGGATGCCCCCTACACAAAACTTTTTTTTTCCCTTGTGACTGTTAGTCATTTGGAAAAAACCTCTGCAAACCTCTTCAGTTTTTAAAAAAAATACAGTGCATATTTCAGGCCAAATGAAAATCTCAGCAATAAAAGTCACAGAAGGCAGAGTGTCACGTGTACGCTGGAACTTGTCTTTCAGCAATCCTGTGCACCCTTCATATTACATGAGTTCTTGCTTGAAAACTCCACTCCATGCTCTGCAGTTCATGCCTCCTCTGTTAGTCCCTCTGCCCTCCAGTAATGCAAAAAGGCCTGAATGATGGCTTTGAAAAATATCTTTTTTACTTCCCTAGCAGCTGCATTGGCTTTTAACCCTTACAATCCTGGCGCTTTCCCTCCTACAAGCAACTAACAGCAAAAATTGTGCTACTGCAGCCTTTAGAAACTAGTGTAGGATAAAACACCAGAGCTAGGAATCCATGTATCGCAGCAGCAAGCATGTGCTCTTTTCAGGGCCGCTCACCAGTGAGCATCCTAGAGGTATGACATACAACTTGGAAAATGGCCATGATTTCTCCGCAGGGAAGCTCGGCAGTGCTCAGATGTCCTTTCACACAAAGAAGCAGCAAAGAGTTTCATTTGAGTCTCCGATGAATTCCACAATGCAGCAGTGAGGACCAGCAGCATGCAGTGGGTGCAGGCATGGTGAACACCAGCACAGCCCATCACCTCCACTGAATAAGGACACTGAATCACTACCCATGGAAGGGGAGATTGTCAAAAGCATATGAGACTTAGGAGCATCACTCACCAGAAACTGGGCTCTTAGGACATGTAGATATTTTTTAAAAATCTAACCATAGGCCATAATGGGAATGACAGAGTAGCTCCTAAATGGACTTTCCACATAGTTGTGGAAACTCTCCCCCTCCTGCCCAATATAGTGTGATATGGTCCTTTGCAGTGGGTCTATAACTCCAAGGAAAAGAGGATATCACCTCTGGATTAATACTGATTTTGGAGGAAGGAGGCAGCTTGCTATGTAATAGGGTTTTTTTTTAGGGGAGGGGAGGGGGCAGATTGTCAAAAGCTTTCACTTTAATTTATTGGTGCTCACCCAAAATTCGAAGATGATGCGCCATGGCAACCTCTCCATTGGTCTGCCACTGCATATGTGCCATGATTAGATGCTTTTGTAACAGCGCACTCTAGCCACAGATAGTGGTTTGCTTTACATATGTGGCTTTCATTACTCCCATTGTCCAGAAACAGAAGCATAATTACATGCCTTCCTCAGGGTCATGGAGTAAGTCAGTAGCAGAGCAGAGAACAGAGGCTGCTTCTATGTATGTACTCTGGCCCTAATTAATCAATTAATAGTTCCCAGGGGAGGCAAAATTTTTACAAGAGATAAGGCAAAGAAGGATAAAAGGTTCCCATGTGGTCACAATCTGCCTGGGGAATCAGAGGAGGCATTACTCCTACTGGTGATTGCAGAGGCATTGGGCACCCACATGTTCACATTCTGCCCCAGATATCCTCGATCCAGTCCTACATGAAGCTAAGTCACTAACCTGGTGCTGCAGAAGCCTATCTCATTTTTACACCAGGCCCAGCTCTTCTGCTGAGAAACTGGATGGTGGAATGGCAAAGGCTCAATCACCCCCCTGTATCTCACCCACTAACCAAGACAGCCTGAGTTTGATGGTTATGTGAAATAGCACAGCCCAGACATTTGTACTGAACACTGGGGAGATGGTCGACAACTTGAGCAAGGGCACTGCTCCAGAACTCTGCCATGTCTTACAACTTTTTGTAAGGATCCAAAGAACTGCTGGAACTCAGTCCTAGAGAGCCACCCTCCAAAGAATATATCAGAGCGGTTGGATGGGCTCTGCAGGAATAAAACTGCTACTGGTAGCATCTCTAGAATGGTCAATAAGCCAGGTAGATAGGAAGAGGCAGATTCAGAATAAAGCGGTTAATGTCTCACCCTTCCCCCTTGCTGGGTACTAGATGGGAAGGGAAATAAACTTGCTCCCTGATCCTTTTATTTAAGAATTAATGTTACATATATTTTAAGCACTTGAGTATTAGCAGGTGAGGTCAGCATTATTTCCTTCTTTCAAAGGATTAAATACCCCACCAGTGGTTTCTGACTAGTAAAACAATTTATAGGTCCATATTGGTGACGTCTAGGACTGGAAGGACAACAAAGTATTCTGTAGTAGATGCTCAATAGTCAGTGACAGAGATATGGTTGTGCTCAAGATTTTATATATTTTTTGTTCCAACAATCCTATTCTGAGTCCTCTGGGTGTTTTGCTTTGAAACTATGAAAAGCACTCATGATGTCTTCCAGGGGAAGAGATGTTTAAAACCAAAACTTAACTGATATACACTGAAGAGATCCACACACACACACGCACACACACTAAAATAATACTATTAGGTTATTGCATAGACGAATGGCTTGCACTAGTTTGGCCTAGATAATTGTCTGAGAACGCTGCCTGAGGCCTGAAGCTGGCAGAGGGGTTCTGGATGGGAAGACGTCTTGCTGCTGGTTTTCTTCTTTTCTGGAATGTTCTTCATACCACTCCTGAACAGAACAAAGATCAGATGCAATAAGTAGTACTCATAACACACTCAACTCCCCACCTCCCTGTCACTGTCCTAAATAGCACCCTCTTCCCCATCCAAGTGAAACACAAGAGAACCTGGCATGTGATACCTCTCAAATGCTTTAGCACTAGTAAACAGCAAGGACTTAGACAGAGTGTTTTCCCTCCATTGTGAAGTTTGGATACAGCTATTGCCGCTGACAGGAAAGGCTTAACTTGGGCATTGCTATAACATTTGCAGACTGGAAACACTAAACTCTCAGCTCTGGGGTTCAAAGCATCATCTCCTCACCACTACTGCTGGCAACAGCAGGATGTCCTTGCAAGGATTTCCCAGTGCATTTAACCTTCCATTGACATGCCTCCTGTGCAGGATTTAAGACTCATTTACTAAGGGCTGACTGGTCATTTGAATCACTATAAGCGAAAACAGTTGCAGCAAATTTCTGACCACAATTAAGGATAAGCACCAGACTTATTCTCACAGCTCATCCTACTGCTCGTAACAGAAGGGACGCCAGAAAGATGAATACCAGAGGAGTCAATTTCTGCATCATTAAATTAGTCATGACAAATTTTCCTGGGGCTTAATGGCCCCTTCCCTTCAGAAAGGGTTTTTTCTGGTGCATACTCCACCATATACAACATGGGATGTTCCAGGGACCCAATCAGTTCCTTTGGCCTCTGCATTAACAAGGTCACTGGTGTTGAAAAGGCTCTGATGTCTAGAGTGAGTCAGCAGCTTTTTGTCAAAGACTTTGATTCAAACAAATTTTTATTGGGGAACTTTGAGTGTCCAAGTTCCTGCCTGGCTGTTTGGGCACTCACCTGTGCAGTGCAAGATTCAGGTTGAAGTCCCTGCTCGATCACGGTCTTGAACACGGAGATGCCCTAATTGCTGGGCTATTGCTAGCTTGGAGGGCTTGGTCAGTCTCTATCTCATTTCTTAAAGTCTTTGCTTAGTTTAACACTCGTTACTCATGTCAAACCCTCAATTTTTCATTAAAGGGACAGCTTGTTTTCCAGTCAATCCTGGTGACGTCACATTAAGCCTCCAAGGCAATGAAATGAGGAACATGCACACACACAGTTTGCAGTGCTAACTGGTATCCTCCCTGACCGAGTCAGACCTGATGGGGCAAAGGCGGGCAAGGCTCAGGAATAAAAAGGATTATGCTGCCCATGACTTGCTCTAGACCAGCGGTTCCCAACCTTTTCCCGATGGGTACCCATTTTGACAATTCAGGAAGACTTGGTTACCCCAGGCAATTAAAAAACGGGGGGAGGAGAGGCCACCTGAGGAGACACTTGGCAACCCTTTTGAAATGTAATGGTGATCCATATTTGGGTTCTGACCCATAGTTTGGGAAACTCTGCTCTAGTCTATACTCACAGTTCAGACTGATTGTGGATGTTTCTTCACCAACACGCTCAGGATTAGCTTGGTAGGAGTACCTCAGGGCTAAGAGGTGCTAGACCATTAACACCATACATCTCTCCGTCTGAGACAAAGGTGCCCTTACCACAGTGGTGGTATTTAATAGGGTAAATTCATCTAATTACTGATATGAGACAAACTGGGAAAGATGGAAGCTTTAAAACAACTGTCCTTTGCAGCAGAGACATCCTATGTTTGAAGAATATTAGCAGAAACTGCTTAATCAGTTAATCTAGGGCCATGTTTACACTGCAGTGCATGTTGGTATAAAATAATCCACATCCATGTGACACAAGTTGTACTGACTTAAGCACCAATATAGGGGTATGTCTACACTACAAAGTTAATTTGAACTAACAGCCGTTAGTTCGAATTAACTTTAATAACTGCTACACCTACAAACCACTAGTTTGAATTTAAATCGAACTAGAGGAGTGCTTAATTCGAACTAGGTAAACCTCATTCTACGAGGAGTAAGGCCTAGTTCGAATTAACTAATTTGAATTAAGGGCTGTGCAGCCACGTAATTTGAACGAGTTGGAGGCTAGTCCTTCCCAGCCTGCCCTGGTGGCCACTCTGGGCCAAACCACAGAAACTCTTTCACCCCCCTCCCGGCCCCGGAGCCCTTAAAGGGGCACAGTCTGGCTACAGTGCTTGTGCCAGTTGCAAGCCTGCCAGCACCCAGCCAGCAGACCCTGCACCTGGCACTGCATGAGCCAGCCACCTGCTGCCACTCAGCCCTCCGCCTCTTCCCAGGACCAGGCTGGCAGCTCACAGGAGCCTGCCCGGGGCTGCAAGAGGCAGGTACCCGCCTGGTCTAGTGTGGAGATCGTGGACCTCATCGAGGTTTGGGGGGAGGCCTCAAACGTTCACAATCTCCACACTAGGCACAGGATAGCTGCCAGCCTAGCCACCAAAGGGCACATGCAAACCCAGGAGCAGGTCTGCATGAAAATCAAGTTGGTCCAGTGAGACCCCCGACCCTGAGCCCTGAGCTTAGAACATAAGAACGTAAGAATGGCCGTACTGGGTCAGACCAAAGGTCCATCTAGCCCAGTAGCCCGTCTGCCGACAGCAGTCAACACCAGGTACCCCAGAGGGGATGGACCGAAGACAATGACCAAGCCATTTGTCTTGTGCCATCCATCTCCAGCCTTCCACAAACAGAAGCCAGGGACACCATCCTTACACCCTAGCTAATAGCACTCTATGGACCCAACCTCCATGACTTTATCTAACTTCTCTTTAAACTCTGTTATAGTCCTAGCCTACACAGCCTCCTGTGGCAAGGAGTTCCACAGGTTGACCATTTGCTTTGTGAAAAAGAACTTTCGCATATTAGTTTGAAGCCTGCTACCCATTCATTTCATTTGGTGTCCTCTAGTCCTTCTATTATGGGAACTAATGAAGAACTTTTCTTTATGCACTCTCTCCACACCACTCATGATTTTATAGACTTCTATCATATCCCCCCTCAGTCTCCTCTTTTCCAAGCTCTCTTTAGCCTCTCTTCATATGGGACCTGTTCCAAACCCTTAATCATTTTTAGTTGCCCTTTTCTGAACCCTTTCCAAGGCCAAAATATCTTTTTTGAGGTGAGGAGACCACATCTGTACACAGTACTGAAGATACGGCGTACCATAGTTTGATACTTCCCCTCCTCCTTCTTCCCCTTCCTGCTCCCTCCTCCCAGGTTTCCCCCTCCCCTCTCCCACCTCCTTTTCCCAGTCTCCCCAGAGGTTAATCCCCCCTGCAGTTTTGTTAAATACAGAGAGTTTCTATTTTTGAACACACATGTCCTTTATTTTTTACATCAGGAGAGGGGCTAGGGAGGGGTAAGTGGAAGGAGGTGAGGGAGGAATGGGGCACGAGCCCCCGATGGGGAGGACTCGGGTGGCTCTGCGGGCTCCTTGGGGTGGAAGCTTTCCTGCAGGGCTTCCTGCTTCCTGACAGCCCCTCCGATTAACCCCCCCAGATGGCAGCCTGAGGCAAGTGCAGCCGGGCTGATGGCCGAGTGCTGTGGTATCCCGAGGTGGGCACTCAGGGCACTCCAAGTCAGGACTGCTTTGCTGTCCCTCATCGAGTTAGACAAGCAAGCGGGGAACCCTGAGAACTGTCTGTCCTGGGTGGGGGTCGGGTACCTTTAAGCACAGCCCTCAGCTAGCCTGAGACAGCAGCTCCACGCTTTAAGTCCTAACCTGATGCCCTGCCAGCACTGCTTCCGGCCAGCCTTAACTTCGGTTCAGGGTCCACTCAATGTGGACATGCTACTTCGAATTAGCAAAACGCTAATTCGAATTAGTTTTTAGGTCTAGATGCACTAATTCGAATTAGCTTATTTCGAATTAACTAATTCGAATTAAGTTAGTTCGAATTAGTGCTGTAGTGTAGACATACCCTAGAGTACTATGTTGGCAGGAGAAACTCTGCTTAATTAAAATAAGTGGCAGTAGTTAATTACATAGTGGAAAATTAAGGTGATGGGAGAGCTCTCTCCCATTAGCCTAGAGCATCAGCATGAGCATCTGCACCACTGGAAACTGCATAGTGCAGACATAGTTTATAGGTTTTTCTAATTCTTATTCTTCATCTCCTGCTCTGAACTGCCAGGCTGTGTGCTGGGACTAGTAAACATGTGCTGTATTTCACCTTGGAGAGCACTTCACTTCAGTGGTGCATGCACAAGTGCATGCGCACAGTTTATGAAGTACTTTGACTTTTAAGGGGCTATATAAAATTAAGAGGTTATGAATATAGTGAGATGCTTTTTATATGCCATATACAAATGTCACACAGCATCCTGCTGTCTAGTTCCTCTGAAAGAAAGACTCCCAATATAAAGAATGAATAAACATTCTAACCAATGGAATTGGTCCTACTACTCAGAATATGAGGATGTTTGCGACATGATGTTTCCTACCTGTATCTCCTCTTCATACATTTTCATACTTAAGTCACTTTTGGTCCTTGATCTCCGTCCCTGAAACAGTATCGATATTTGCTGAGAAAACAAAATAGACATATTAATAAAATAGGGGGAAAGAACCCAGTTCTGCTAACTTCCTGCCCCACTAGTTTACAGCAAGGTCAGTGGTGACATGAGAACCCAAGCTTTCTGAGGGAGACTGTGCCTAGCAAAGCTTTCCCCATTCACCTATACCTACCAGCTTGTTCAAGGGACAGTTTCAACTCACACAAGTAGAGATCAGCAGTCTAAATTACTGTGTGATCATTTTGGATGAATTTTTAACTGATAAAAAATATTCCTACAGTTACTGATTTAACTTTATTTCAAATGTTAAACTTTTCCTTTAAATAGACATGGTTGAGGTTAGAGCCACTTTTAGGCTTAACATTTTGAAAATTGCCTCTTCACTGGCAGATATAACCTTCACAATTCCAGTCCTGAATTTTATCTGTGTGCACACCTGCTTAACATTTCAACACCCAGGCAATAAGAGACCCAACCAAGCCAACTTATGCAAACATGCTGTAGACCAGTGTTTCTCAATCTTTTTTTTTAATAAAATACCCCTTTAAAAAAAAAAGTAAATATCCCCAGTACCTACATTTTTCAGACATACAAACACTTTTTTCTACCATTGCAACTCATTTGTTTATGCAACTTAATCGTAGCTGGGTGTGCAATGAAATTTTTGGGTGTAAAAAGTAAAAAATAATAAAACCCTGTAAAACTTAAAACAAAAATTCAGTTCTCCAAATTTCAGTTGTGTTGACGTACCCCCCAGGCTTCTCTCAACTACCCCTACGGGTACTCGTACCACTGGTTTGAGAAACACTGCTGTAGACTACTACAGCAAGTCTGGTGTTGACAGTTTGGGATTGCAATAGAAGGGGCAAATTCCAGCTATTACAAAAAAAAATCCATTTAAAATCTTCCCACCAGTATGAGAGACAGAGCTCTAAGGGAAGAACTGTAGCCTGGGACAGTTTAAGATCATTTTAAGGCTTCACAATATCCATTTTGTGATACCAGTGGAAAAGGGAATTCCAATTTGTGATGGAGAGGAGGAGTGCTGTCTTTTTCTTGGCATCGCAGCATTCTGTGTCTAAAGGATTAAACTCAGGTAGCTAGGAGGTATTGGCAGGGAGGCAAGTGAGCTAATGGGAGAAGATTTTGAGCTCTGAATTGAAAGGAATCATGCTTGCTTCTTTTTCTTTGTGTGAGTTTAAGCCAGGAGCTGGGGAAAGAAGATAAGTATTTGCAGGCAGGACTGCCATGCTTAGAAAGAATACTGAGCATAGAAATGGACTGGACCTTGAAGCATGGATGTGAGAGTAGGTAGGGAATGTCTCTTTAGACACGATCAGGTTATTTTCTTTGTTTTGTTATTTAGTTAAACTTCTCTATACTAAGTCCATATGCTCCTCCCCCCACACTAACTTTAAGATGAATCATGGGGTGTTTTAATTTATTCTTTTCTCAATTGCTTTCAACACCTAGCAACCAAGTATATCTTATTTCATTAATAAAATAACCCTTTTAAGGCTATGATTTGATTCTTGTGTCTGTTACCTTCCAGGAGGTATGTGTATGCATATCCAAGACTGAGAAATCCGCTATCAGAGATTAGTTTGTTTTCTTTTTTCAAGCTCTCTTGTGGTAAAAGTGTTTGGGCTACACTTCTGAGAAGTGCTTTCTTCCTGGATTCAAGAAAGGAGTTGTTTTAGGCTGCTACCACCAAGTATTTCCCATGGCCAGAGTTTTACTTATGCTAATCTGCAGGCACCGACCCAGAGTCCCTTCAAGAGAGCAGATACTAACAAGAACAAAAAGGAACATGTGGAAAGAGGTTTCCTCTGTACAGCAAAAGCACTCCTTTAAACTCCAGTTGTAAGCCTAGATGTTGTATCACAGAAGTGCTGAGGATTGTGGCCCAAATCCCAGTTTCTCTTCTTACCCTGTCTTTGTCTATTTGTGCAACGTTCTGCAACTCAGAGATTTCAGAGGCAGGACAATTCCGTCTGTAACGCTTGATTACTGCTTCCATTTCTTCCTTGGAGATGATCTTCTCCAGGACAATGCCATTTTCTTCTTCAATGGGAGGAAAAGAAAAGGAGAAGATGACATTGGGAAGTCAGTTTTAATCAGCAAAGGTAATACTTCTAAAGAGTTTCTATAGGTTATATGGCCAGAAAACACCACTGATCATCCAGACTGACTTCCCGCATAGCACAGGCCGGAAAACTGTCCTGGATTAGTTTTTGTTTGAACAAGATCAGATCTTTTGGAAAAAGCAACCAATCTATCTAAAAATTCCCACTGATGGAGAATCCATCTCAACCTGCAGTAAATTGTTCCAAAGTTTAATTACCCTAACTCAGGGGTTGGCAACTTATGGCTCACATATGGCTCTCTTGGCAGCTGTTGGGAGTTGCCTCTAGGGTGCACAAAGAATTGTAATCCTGCCTGCTTTCTGATACAGCAGCACTCACCTGCCTTGCAGTTGGAAGGTAAGCTGCTACTGGTGGTGGGCTTGGTTGGAGAATGGGGGGCCCGGGCCCCATGGTGGCTGCCTGGCTGCCCAGGGTGGGCTGTATGGTTTTTGGATCTGAATCTGGGCTTTGGTGTGGCACTCCGAGGGCGAGGGCCAGGGCCGTAAGTGCAGCCCCAAGAGCAGGCAGACTGTGGCCCTGGTTCCAGCCCCAGCACACAGGGCAGCCATCTGTCTACAGCCACAGCCCAGGAGAAGCCGGGCAGCCATCAGGCAGCCCTGGCTTAGCTTCAGCTCTCCCCACTCCCTATATAACCCTGACCCCAGGAAATGACAAGAGGGCTTTAAAGCTTGGCCTGGCAGCCCCCATTCATCCATGACATGCTTGGGTGGCCACAAATTGCAGTCTGGCAGCCCCTTCACACACCTCAGGATAAACTCCCCACCTCCAAGACATCAGGGGCAGCATAGTGGCCCCCTCCTATCCCAGGAGATACGAGGGAGGAGGACTTAACTGGAAGCCACAGCCCAACATCTCCATAGCCCCAGACACACTCGGGGAGACTCAGGGGTGGGGTAGAAACCACTGTCCACCTCCTCCCTGGGAGGAGATGCTATGGAGGTTCAGAAACTGCGCCCACCACCCTACACTCTGGAGCAGCACCATCTTCACCACCGTGGGTAGCTCTAGTAAGCCCTCTCCCCTCAGGCCTCCTGCCTTGAACCCCCTGCCCTTAACCCTCCTCCCCCACCCTGATTCTTACACTCCATGTGCACCAAGTCCCACCACATATCCCAACCCCGTACCCTGCACCCCCATCTCCGGCCCTCAGCCTCCTGCTCTCACTCCTGCATTCCCACCCTCTGCCATGAGCCCCTCCTAGCCACTGCCATGACTCCTGTACTCCCATCCCCTGTCCTAGCCCCCTCAAGTCCTGTCCTGACCTCTGCAGCTTCCGTCCTCTGCCCTGAGCCTGCCTACACATTCAGCCTCTTGCCCTGAGACCACCACCTCCTCCCCCAACTCCAGCACCCACCACCTTCTGCCTTGAGCCCCCCCACACCTCCAATCCCTGCCTTGACGCCTGCATTCTTATATAGCTCTTTGTTCTCAATTTTGATGTCGTTTGGATCTTTGGTTTGTAAAGGTTGCTGACTCCTGCCCTTCAAAATTCATATCTCATTTCCAGTCTCAGGATGTGTCTAGACTACATGCCTCTGTCGATGGAGGCATGTAGATTAGACAGATGGCTTCATTTCCCTTTGCCTGTGATTTAAATAATCGCGGCTTAATTTACATTTATAGGGCTGCCGTGCTGAGCCGACAAACAGCTGATCAGCTGTTTGTCTGCTCAGCGCGCTAGTCTGGACACTCCGCGCCGACCTGAAAGCCTTTTATCGACATCCCCCTTAGGCCTCATAGGATGAGGTTTACAGGGGATGTCGATAAAAGGCTTTCATGTCGGCAGGGGAACGTCCAGACTAGCGCGCTGAGCCGACAAACAGCTGATCAGCTGTTTGTCGGCTCAGCGCGGCAGCCATGTAAATTTAAATGAAGCCGCGATTATTTAAATCACGGCTTCATTTCCCTTTGCCAAAAAAACAAATCTACAAGGCTCCAAAGGAGCCATGTAGTTTAGATGTACCCTCAATGTCTAGTTATACTTTTGTCTATTAGGCTTAAAAGCCCATTGTCAATTGTTGTTGCCCACTATTTATTTATAAACAGTAATCAAATCATCCCTTGGTCTTCTCTTTGTTGAAATAAACTGATCCAACTCCTTGAGTATTACAGTAAGGCTCATTTCCTATTCCTTATTAATGGATTTTTTAAATTTCATATTCTTCTAAAGCATCATACCAAATATCTGGCTGTACAAGAATAAGCAGGAGGCCAGCCAAAGGGACCATCTCCTCAGACTAGGATTGGCAAGAGGAGGCACATCTCACCAACACGTTAGAAAAGAACATTAAGAGTTGGCAGGTATAGTGGACCAAGAGGGTTCTTTCAGTTTAAGATCCTGGGGGAGCCAAAGGTCTGATTTTAAAAAGGATCTACACATTATGGTCTATTCTGTGTGCAATGAACTGGCAATGAAAAAAAATTGCTGCTACAACTGCTGCCATTGGACCTCCAGATACCTGAGCTGGGGGAAATCAGATAATTGCTGTGTTTAAATATTAAACTGTTTGCACCTACAGAATTATGGGTGTATGCAAAGAGTCATAAAAATCAGGGCTTCTCTACTCAACCATTATTGCTCACACTGACAAGCCAAACTTTGGGAGCAAAGACGTACAAACCAATAGGTTGGCCATGCATTGCACTAACCTTCTGAGTCTTGGTTCTTTCTGGTGTAGTTCATGCGGAACACAAAAGCCTCCAGTATAAAGGCAACAATGATTGTCATCACCACCTGGTAAGGGAATCAGAACGAATAAAGCATCACAAGGTTTGTAACTGGGATACCCTTCCAAACACTTCCATCTGAACTTCGGCTGCATTCCCTCAACCCACCCCCTCTTTCAGCAGAGGGAGAGTACAAATTCTAATTCATGAGTCTACATGATGTGTCTGTGTAACAGCTTGCCAGTGACCTGGGAATGGGTAGTGTGATAAGATGAGGCACCACTGCATACCACTATCACTCCTATCCAGCTAAATTATGTGTCAACGCTGGCAACACCTGTAGTTATTGCCACTCCAAAGTTAGTGAAAGTGATTTGGACAGTATCTGAACTACTCTTTGTAAAAAGAGGAGAACTTCTCTAACTGACCTTGGATTCTTCCATTAGAGTGGAGCAAGACTGCCTGAAGTGCATTAAATGCCAAAGAAGGCAAAAATGTCTGAGGACCTACCTTTGTCACACTGTAGACAATCATGAAGTAGAGGCGGCTCCAGTGAGAGGTTTGTGAGGTCACCCCTTCCTAGGAACAAGTGACAGTTCAGTGGCATGAAAAGACAAGAGAAGTTGCTATTAATCCCGAGAGCAGAAAAAGCAGCAGGCACCCCAAATATAACTCTGTACCTCATGAAATGAGAGACAAGTAGTGCACCTCACATATCTAACCCCAAGGGCTGCACCCGCAATACTCATAACACCAGCTAGAGGCTGGTCTTTCTTTTAAAGGGCTGAACACAGATTCCCATATAATACTTAGGTGTGTAAATGCACCCATCACTATTACATGTGTAACAGAAAAATGTAGCAATAGCTGTCTACATATCTAGCTAGTTATATAGAGTGTGTCATCTAGGACACTAAGCTACAGTAAAGAGGTGCTTGAAGAGTGAGGTCACCACCACCTTTACACCAAAAGGTCTGCCATGATACATTTAGAATTCTTTAGATTAACGATCTTGAGGTTATCCCAAAGCAGATTTCTCGTGTGGCATTGCAGAGAATGGCAGACATTCAAATAGATAAATTAGTAGGGGAGAGAAGAGAGAGGAGCATTCAGAAGACTGAACAACGTTATTCAGAAATACAGGAAGTAAGTGGGCAGCATTCAGAATCTGCCATCTTCTCCTCCAAACCATTCAGAACTGCTCAGAGAACACAAGCTCTACAGCGCTGAATCAGCCAGTGGCAACCAGCTTGTCAAGATAGCTGAGTGATGTTCCTCTGGAGGGCAGATCCTGGCAGGTAGTGCAACTGGCTTGTACCATCCACCTCAGCCAAAGCTGGCTGCCTTCCCTCAGATGCAAAAATGAGGTATGCTACAGAGAATCTTACCCTGCAAGAGTGATGGTAAATTGACGAGAAAAAAATCTAAGTACCCCAAGATCTACTTACCATGATGATGTACCAATCATTGACTACTGTGAACTCAAACAGCGTAACTGTATGGAAACAGAAAAGAAATAACCAAAGAAGTGCTTTATCCAACCTAACCAGTTTCAAAGTCATTACAAATGACTGTTACCCCTATTATGTGCTTCCCTCCTTTTCAGAAGATACCTCATTTTAGTGTGGTCAACAGAGACCAAAATACTTGGGTGCTGTTGACAGGAGACGGATTCTGCTTTGTTACATCAGTAAATCTGGAGTCTCCCCCACTGAGGACAGTGGAGTGATTCTAGGTTAGACCTTTATAACACCAGAGCACAGTTTGGCATGTCTTTAATAAAACCAGGAGTTTGCCAGGCAAGTCCACACTAAACAAGACTTTGGAAAGATCCACAAAGAAATTAAAACTTATCCTCCTCCTTCTCCAGGCCTGACTCATGTTTAAAAATCAGGGAGTGGGAGTGGGGGGGGGGGGGGGGGGGGGAAATCAGCATGAAAAATTCTTTTCATGAGTGACAAAATCAGTATTGGAAGCTCAGCAAGGGAGTGAAGTAATGCTTTCTATTCATTTCTGGAAGCATGAATTCAAAACTGGTTCAGATCACAAGTCAAAACAAGCCTGCAAGTTTCACTCAGGCTGGTCTCCAGGTTATGTTTATTTACCTTGTAAATCACTACACCGTTGGGTTTAGTAGCTAACAGCAGAACCCAGGATAGGAAGAAGAGAATACTGCAGGTTTGAGAAGTAAAAGCAGAATTCTGTTAGGGATCCAGAACAGGGGTACTGCAGGTCAGAGCCACATGTGGGGTATTGGGGGGGGGCAGTTAGAATAGGACGAGCCTGACATGCATTGGGGGCAAGAAGGAACCATCAGCAGGTGTCCTACAAGATTTATTAAGAGCTTCATTCCTCCACAAGCTTCACACGGGGTCATGCTGCATTATGTAACAATAGATGTGAGAATTTGATCAGCAACAGAAATGAGAATTTTGATCAACAATAAGAACCAATATTCCTCTTACCAAAGCTATTCAAAATGTTGTCAAAGTTGTTGAGATAGTAATAACCTTCTTCCACAACTGTCTTGTTGCCAACTGTGTGATTCACCCAGCGATAGGCATCTGCCACTGTGCTCATGCTGATCAGAGAAGCCAGGACAAATCAAGAATGAGAAGAGCTCTGGAAAGATGTGCTGACAGATACTTACATGCTTAAAAAGCTGTGTGTAAGGAGGCTATTTTTCCTTCTTGCCAACACTTGTTGCATTTTGAAGCCCATTCTCTAAAGTGGTACCTCTCAGGGACACCTTAGCATCAGAGGGTATGTCTACACTACAGCGCTAATTCGAACTAACTTAGTTCGAATTAGTTAATTCGAACTAAGCTAATTCGAACTAACACGTCTAGAACTAAAAACTAGTTCGAATTAGCGTTTTGCTAATTCGAACTAGCATGTCCACATTAAGTGGACCCTGAACCGGGCTTAAGGATGGCCGGAAGCAGTGCCGGCAGGGCATCAGAGGAGGACTTAGAGCGTGCAGATGCTGTCTCAGGCTAGCCGAGGGCTGCGCTTAAAGGGACCTGACCCCCACCCCGGACAGACAGTTCTCAGGGGTGCCCCACTTGCAAAGCAGTCCTGGCTTGGAGTGCCCGGAGTGCCCACACTGGGCACATCACAGCACTCGGCCATCAGCCCGGCTGCACTTGCCGCAGGCTGCCATCTGGGGAGAGGGGGCAATTGGGGGGCTGCAGGAGAGCTTCCACCCCCAGAAGCCTGCAGAGCCAGCCCAGTCCTCCCCATCGGGGGCTCGTACCCCATTCCTCCCTCACCTCCTTCCACTTACCCTTCCCTAGCCCCTTTTCTTGATGTACAAAATAAAGGACAATTGTGGTCAAAAATGGAATCTGTCTTTATTGAACAAAACTGGGGGAGACTGGGAAAAGGAGGTGGGAGAGGGGAAGAGAGAGGCTGGGAGAGGGGAGGGCAACTACAATGATCAGGGGTTGGGAACAAGTCCCATATGAAGAGAGGCTAAAGAGACTGGGACTTTTCAGCTTAGAAAAGAGGAGACGGAGGGGGGACAGGATAGAGGTCTCTAAAAGCAGGAGTTGGGTGGAGAGGGTGCATCAAGAAAAATTCTTCATTAGTTCCCATAAAGAAGGACTAGAAGACACCAAAGGAAAGGAATGGGTAACAGGCTTAAAACTAGTAACAGAAAGTTGTTCTTCACAAAGCAAAGAGTCAACCTGTGGAACTCCTTGCTGCAGGAGGCTGTGAAGGCTAGAACTGGAACAGAGTTTAAAGGGACGTGAGATCAAGTCATGGAGGTTGGGTCCATGGAGTGCTATTAGCCAGGGGGTAGGAGTGGTGTCTCTGCCCAAGGTTTGTGGAAGGCTGGAGAGGGATGGCACAAGACAAATGGCTTGGTCACTGTCTTCGGTCCATCCCCTCCAAGGTCCCTAGGGTTGGCCGCTGTCGGCAGACAGGCTACTGGGCTAGATGGACCTTTGGTCTGACCCAGGATGGCCATTGTAAGCTCAGGGCTCAGGGTCGGGGGTCGCAGTGGACCCCCTTGATTTTCTTGCACACCTGCTTCTGGGTGGCCAGGCTGGCAGCTCTCCTGCCCTAGACGGCCACTTTCCTGTGCCTAGTGCGGAGATCGTGGACTAAGTCCACGATGCACGATGTCCGCACTAGCCCAGGCTGGTGCCCGCCTCTTGGAGTCCCGGGCAAGCTCCCGGGAGCCGCCAGCCTGGTCCCGGGAAGAGAGGAGGGCTGGGGGGCATCGGGTGGCTGGCTCGAGCCGTGCCAGGTGCAGGGTCTGCTGGATGGGTGCTGACAGGCTTGCACCTGGCACGGGCACCGTAGCCAGCCCGTGCCCCTTTAAGGGGTCCGGGGCCGGGAGGGGGGCAGACGAGTTTCCCTGGTGTTGGCCAGAGTGGCCACCAGGGAAAGCTGGGGAGGGCTAGCCTCCCACTAGTTCGAATTAAGGGGCTACACACCCCTTAATTCGAACTAGTAAGTTCGAACTAGGCTTAATCCTCGTAAAATGAGGATTACCTAGTTCGAACTAAGCGCTCTGCTAGTTCGAATTAAGTTCGAACTAGCGGAGCGCTAGTGTAGCGCCTATGAAAGTTAGTTCAAACTAACGTCCGTTAGTTCGAACTAACTTTGTAGTGTAGACATACCCATACATATTACATGGGTATATTGCTGTGGCATAATCATAGAACAAACATCTCAGTCCCCAGCTGCAGCAGGCACAGATTCAAATACTCAGCTTCATCAACCAGCATGTTACCACTTAGCCCTGCTTTACCCCTCTCACTTTAAACACATCCATTGGATTTTTCCTGGTAGACAAATACATACAGGATCCCTAATGCTCATCGCTTGGCATTGAACCAGGCTATTAACATGGGCATTTCAGAGGAAGGTGGTTGCTGAGTACTCACTTGCAGCAGTTTGGGTAGACAACCCCAGAGAAGACTTCCATGCCGACAATGGCAAAGGAGTAGTAGAAGATAAGCAGGGTTAAACCCAAGCTGGAAGAGAAAGCAACAAACAAAACAAAACGACTGTTTTTCCACAGGGTGCAAGGACAGAGAAAAAGCAAGTGGTGGTTTGTGAGAGATGGAAAATTGCCTACCAGATACAATAATCCCCCATGAAGCATCTAGGCCATCTCCCTTCAATGATGTTTTGTGCAGTGTTTTGTTTAGACTATTTTTAAAAGTCTCAAGTCATGGAAGTCTGTACCACTCCCTTAGTGAGAAATAAACTCTGAGAATATTGACAGACTTACATTCTTTCCATTAAGCCACTAAATAATTGATCCTCACACCCATTTCTCTAATGAAGCAAACTAACATGGGTCTATCCTCGGTTTCCTTGGTCATCAACAGCAATGCCAGAACATTTTCAAGAATAAGGTAGTTAATATGTCATGGACACAAGCAGATCTGCAGCAGGGGAATAAGATATTGTGATATCATATACTGACAACAGCTGCTTATTTCATTACACATCAGTCTGCAATAATTAACCTGTCTGGTTCCCTATTGTATTAAGGGACATGAGATCACCATGGGTGTGTATATATCTTTGCACAAAAAGTATCAGCACTTAAATGTTACCCTGGAAATGGCAGAACCACATTAGTATTTCTTTGACATGCTGCCTATTTTTCCCTTACAAAGAGGGCTGTGCAGTACCTGGCCATCCTCGGGAACAACTCAGACATTGTGTCCAGGACATTCCTGTAGCGCTTCTTCAATTTAAAAATCCTGAAGAAGGGATGAAGAGCCATCAGTTAATTCAGGAAGGAATTACCCTCGTTACTAATCTGCATAAAAACAAGCAGCATATAGCAGCAGAAAGCCACGGGAGGAGCCTGACTACAGGTGCAGCCAGAGGCTACGCTAAAGAAGAGCATTACAACACTATCAGACTGGGCATTCCTCAATGTGATGCTACTAAATGAAAGGGGGACTGTGCAACTGCATTTAGCCATGGAGATACTGATAGCAGAAAAAGATATAACATGATCCACTGGCTGGAAGCTGAAGCTAAGCAAATGTGGATCTGAAATATGGCATTAGGATTGTTCAGATAGGGGACATGAGTACAGCCCTGCAAATCCATGGATATTCATTTGATATCCACAGCTCATTTTTGCAGAGACAGAGGCAGATACAAATTTCTTATCTAGACCCCTGCAAATTTGCAGATATCCACTCCAAATCTACAGATGTCAATTAAGATATCTGCTGGTCATTTTTGCAGACACACATGAGGAAACAGGGCTCTAGACATGATAACTACTTTTCAAGTAGAATAGTAAGGGGGGAGGGGGAGAGAGAGAAATTACTCACCTTAACCTCTGACAAGACAAGCAGCAACAGGCTTAAATTGCAGCAAGGGAGATTTAGGTTGGCCATCAGGAAAAACTTCCTGTCCAGGTTGTTAAGCACTGGAATACATTACTTATGGAGGTTGTGGAATCTCCATTATTGGAGATTTCAGAGCAGGTTAGACAAACACCATGCAGGGATGGTCTAGATCAGGGGAGGGCAATCATTTTTGATTGGGGGGGGGGTCACTCCAAGAATCTGGAAAGTGTTCAAGAGCCACATTCTTCTAGGCTATTAATGGAAGAGGTGCAGGGTTGCAGGATGGAGGTTGGGTGCAGAAAGGAGCTTGGGTGAAAGCACTTGTGATTTGGGGCACTGACTGGGCTGCAGGGGGTTGATTGTGACATAGGGCAGGGAAATGGGGTACAGGAGGGGGTGCTGGGATTTGGTTGTGAACTAGGGAGAAGGGGAACTGATCTGTGGCAGAGGATTGGAATGCCAGATCTAGGAGGGAATATGGGTGCAGGAGAGGGGCAGGATTTGAGTATGTGAAATAAGGAGTAGGAGTGGGGGAAGGGAGGGTACCAGAGGTAGGCTCTGTCAGGAGAGTTACCAGCCAGCAGTAGTTACTGAATCAGCCTCCCTGTCTGCCCCACTCCTGCACAGATGGCTACAACCATGTGCTCTGGAGCCCTCCTTGTGCTTCATTGCTGTCTGTTATTGAAACACACAGCTCTCACTGGCCAGTTTTTGGCCAAAAACCAGCCAATGGGATTGTGCTGGGGTGAGAGCATCTCCTAAAGCTTTCCTCCTCTCCCCTCCTGACTCATAGTTTTTAAAGAAAAACCACCCCACAACCACATTTTGAGCGGAAAGCCTGCCTGGGGATCCCTGCAGCATCTGTGTGCCAGATCCGGTGGCTCGCCAGACTGGATCTGGCCCGCAGACTGTATTTTGCCCAGACCTGGTCTAGATGGTGCCTGGTGTAGGGTACTGGACTAGTGACCTCTTGAGGTTCCTTCCAGTTCTATAATTAGTTACCCTCACTGATAAAAATTTGTCATTGGAACAACTGTTAGAGGGTTGTGGTAGATATCTACCACTGCCAATTTTTAAATCGAGAGGATGTTTTCCTAAAAATTCTGCTCTGGGAATAATTTTGGGGAAGTTCTGTGGCTTGTGCAAGACAAGAGGTCAGACTAGATGATCACAACTGTCCCTTCTAGCCTGGAAACCTTTGAATTATTTTGCTCTTCCATTATTTACCAATATTTGCCTCAGAGGTCAAGTGATATAGGATGTCATCTCTCTTTTCACCAGCAGATCTCAAAGAGTTTCATACAGGAGGGCTGTAACATTATCTCTGCTTTATAGATGAGGGAAATGCCTTGCCCAAGTTACAAAGCAAGTCAGTGGCAGAGTCAGACACAGAACCCAGGTCTTCAAAGTACCAGCTCTCTATCCACTAGGTAACACTGCCCACTTTCAATTGGTTGGGATATTTATACTTCACATGCATTAAAAAAAAAAAGAAGAGGACAAGTGAGGCTTCCCAGAACCTCATCCAGATCTTTACCCAATCAAATATAATCTTTGTTTCCATGGGTAAGTCCCACTGCTTCATTTGAGGATCAACAATATGCATAAAAAGGGGTTTGCAGGATGCTTCAGGACAAGGACAGTATCTTACTTAAAATCATGCATAAATACACTTTTGATAAGCAGCTCCATCATTAACATGCATATACTTGTCATTCATAAAATTCTAGGGCTGGAAGAGACCTCAGGAGTCTGAGTCCAGCTCCCTGCCCAAAGCAAGACCAATCCCAATTAAATCATCCCAGTCAGGGCTTTATCAAGCCAAGACTTAAACTCCACCACTTCCCTAGGTAACCCATTCCAGTGCTTCACCACCCTCCTAGTGAAATAGTTTTTCCTAATATCTAACCCAGACCTCCCTGAGACCATTGTAACCTGAGACCATTGCTCCTTGTTCTGCCATATGTTCACAGAACACATTTTAAAGCTGAACTCATGCCAAGATACAGGCATAACTATCTCGTTTTTTTCCTGAAATAATCAATGGGAGAAAGTTGCATTCCTTGCACAACCACCATCACAGACTTGAGTGCAAGCTTTGGTAGGCGAATAAGTGTGATTAACCTAATTTTGTAAGTCCTTATGTGTATTCCTTTAACAAGCAGAGATCCTGGATAATTGACCTAGGGGACAGAGAACTGGACTAGGACTCAGGAGACCAGGGTCCATTTCCAGCTCTGCCATGAGACTTCCTAGTTGACCATGGGCAAGTCACATTGCCTCTTTTGGCCTAAATTTGCCTTCTGTAAAATGGATATGATACTGACCTCCTTTGTAAATGATGAAAAGTGCTATACCTCCTTTTACTGATGAAAAGTGCTATATAAGGATTAGGTTATCATTTATCTTTAAAGCAAATGCTGGTCCATCTATGAAACTTGCATTTGATTATCTCTACAAAGATGCATGCATCCATATAACAACCCTGTGAGATAGACATTATTATACCTGCTTTACTGAGGTATAGAGAGATGAAATAATTGCTCAAGGTGTCACTGCAAGTATCAAAACTGAGACAAGAATTCATGCAACCTGTTTTACCAGTGGCCACGGTTTGCTTCAGTGATAAGCATTTCTGGGAGCTACAGCTATGTTCCTACATTCTGAACATAGGAACTGCCAATTTGGGTCATACCTCAAGTCTGACTAGCCGAGGACCCTGTCTGACAGGCTAGTAATAGGTATTTCAGGGAAAGGTGAAAGGGAATCTGACCTCAGCCTAGATTCTAAGAGGTTGGGTTAAGCCTCAAAGCATCATCAATTAATTCTGATAACTCTAGACCAGTGGTCTTCAACCTTTACACCCAAGATCACTTTTTAAATGTCAAGACAAGCCAAGAGCCCCCCGCTCTCCCCCCCGTTCCCTTCCTCTCCATCACTCGCTGTTCCCAGACCTTATTCATTCTCACTGGGTTGAGACAGGATGTGTGGGCTTTGGGGCTAGAATGAGGGAATCGGGTGTGGGAAGGGGTGAGATGTGCAAGCTTTGGGAGGGAATCTGGACGCAGGAAGAGGTGGAGAAGGGGATGCTGGGTCAGGGAGGGGGCTCCAGGCTGGGGAGTGTGGGGGTCTTGTGGGGACTGGGGATGCTGAGCAAGCAACAGGCTTGTGAATGTGAGGGTGCAGGAGTTTGTGTTCGGGTGTGAGAGGGGATCAGGGAAAGGAGGCTGGGAGTATGATGGGCTCAGGACACAAATTTGCAGTGTGTAGATAGTGCAGGAGTGTTGTGGCAGAAGACTGGGGATAAGGGGGTGCAGGAGTTTGGGGATGTGAGAGGCCTAGGGCACAGGGTTCCAGTGTATGATAGACTCAGAATTGAGCCTGGAGATGGGGTGTGTGCACACGCGCATGTATGTGTGCGCGTGTGCATGCACAGGAATATTATGATGCTGCAGCCAGATGGGGGCTTGACTCCAACTGGGATTTGTTGGACAGGCTTCATTTTTAAATAAAATATGTCAAAGAAAAGGTTTCAGCATTGTCTGTTTATGAGGGGGACAAGGAACCTGTTTTGAGACAGGGGTCTCTGACCCACAGAAAAGTCAGTCAGGGCCACACAAGTGAGATAAAAAACAACCCCTCCAAAACCCCCAAACCTCACTAAATGTGGTCCCCAACAGTGCTGGTGGGGTCAGGGAATATGGTGCTGAGGCAGGGTGTTGGTGGGTGCAGGCCGGGGAGGAGACAGCTTGGGCCAGTACCTAGAGATCCTGAAGCTGCACACCAGGCCTGGGTCTCAGGAAGCATGTGTGCTGCTCCCTGCTAGACCTCCCAAAAGCTGGCACACTTCCTGAAACACCAGGTCTGTCACACACGCGTGTGCGTGAGAAAGACACTCATTCTTCCCCAACACAGGAAGTCAGTAGGGGAAGAAAATCCCCAGCACATGACGGAACTGGCATTTCAGGAACTGTGCCAGCTGCTAGGAGGGGTGGGGGGAGGAGGAGAGAGAGAGGGAGCAGCTCATGTGCTTTCTGGAACACTGGATGTGGCGCGCGGGTGTGGTACCTCCCTCCTCCCCCAGAAGCCAGTACTACCTCCATTGTCATTGGAGGTAGCATCAGCAGGGGCTTCTTTTTGGGGGTTGGAGGAAATAGGGAGGTTCCCAAACTTTTTGCGATCAACTGGTCAAGCGCCTTCCCCCCCCCGGTTGATAGGTTGGTGAGCACGGCTCTAGATAATCTCATTCCCTAAACAGGCTGACAGTTCTATGAAACTGTCCCATTTAGGTCATGCCAATGAGCAAGCCCTTGATTGCACTGGAAGGAAAACATATCTCCCTATCTCTGTTGCTGTTTTCCACTCCCTGTATATTCTTTCCATCTCACCTCAGCAGCTGAAGAAGTCGCAGGACAACGATGAAGTAAAATGACATGTTAAACTCCCTTGCCAGGAGACCCAGAAATGCAAACAGAGTGACTGCAAAATCAAAGCTGGAAAAGCAAGAGAGAAGGGCATGGTTTAGCTTGGAGAGGGGCAGAGTGCTCATGGAAAAAGGGAAAGGTTGGAGGGGATACTGGAATTGCCTGAAGAACCCCCTACTGAAATGAAGTATTCTAACCTATCAGCTTAAGGCTTGTTTTGAAAGAAGGCAACTACATCCCAACAATCACCACTAGGCTCCTCATATTTTGCAGTTCTGAGTTCTCTATCATTAGCTCCCCAGCTGCATTCAGCTGATTCAAATTCACAAGTGGCTCAAGTGATACTGATGCCATACAAGGCAGCACAAAATCTTTGGGTGTTCTACCTCCAGTCCCCCGTTCACTGTACATAAGAAGCAAACTTACCAATTCCATACAGAGGACAGATATTCAATAGGTCCCAGGCCAATAATTTTCAGAAGCACCTCTGCTCCAGAGACTGTAAAACAAGACAGTATACAAATCCTTACATGAACCACACCATTGCTATTCTTTGTCTGCAACTTGAGCACACAGATTTAATAAATTCCCATTCCCTCCCTCCACATTTATCCTCAAAGGGATGCCAAGTGTGCCCCACTTCCTTTCTAGATCACTAACTTCTCCATATACTCAGATGGCAGTCTGGAACTCAATTTAGCTACAGTGCTAAACATTTAGACCTCTGGACCAAAAGGCTAGTCAGTCATCCAGAGGAACTTCAGGGCACATAATCCCACTTGTCTAATTTAGCTTCTAAGGAATGAGCTCATTGGACCATAGGAGGTATTCTTGCACAGAGGGGGAGAGGGAGAGAAACTGTTTCATACACTGCCACAATAGCACTTTGCCAAGTTTTTGGATTAACAGAACATTATGCCACCTGGCAAAAGTTCAATGATCAAAGTTTATCTATACATCTGGGGATAAAAACGTAAATATAATCATACTTGGTCAGACCAGCAGTCCATTTAGCCCAATACCCTGTCTTAATGACAGACTGAATACTTCAGAAGATATGAACAGTGATCCAACCCTAGCTTCTGGCTGTCCGAGGTTTAAGGACACTCAGATCAAGGGGTTGTACTTGGTCATCTTAGCTAATAGGCAATGATGAGTTCATGGAGGATACTTATCCATCTAATTCTTCTTTGAACCAAGTTGTACTTTTGGATTTCATGACATCCCCTGGCAACAAGTTTCACAGGTTGACTGTGCACTGTGTGAAGTAGTACTTCCTTAAATTTGTTTAAAACCCTCTGCCTATTAATTTCATGGGTGAACCAGATGCACATATTATATTATAATCTTATTGACTCCACTCCATGTCATTCATGATTTTGTAGACTTCTCTCTATCATTCTCTATAAGTCTTTTCTTAACTCCATCTTTTTATTTTTTAATCACTGTTCATGGAGAATGTTCAGTAACCCTAATTATTTTTATTTCCATTCCCTGTACTTTTCCAATATATCTTTGAGGTAGGGTGACAAATACTGCATGCAGTTCTGAAGGTGTAAGCATAGCATGGATTTATATACTGTAATTATGATACTTTGTCTCACTGGCTAGCTCTTTCCTAAAGATTGTAACATCCTGTTAGCTTTTTCACTCGTACTGCACATTGAGAAGGCATTTTAGGAGGACTACCCACAAGGACTTAAGATATTTTGTGAGTGGTAAAAGCTAATTTAGATGTCCTCATTTTGTATGCATAGTTAACTAATTAAATGCTACCATGCACTAGTTTCCAAGTTACTTGTTTCCGTAACTAGTGGTTTGAGATGTGCTGCTCATGTCCATTCAATGTAGACATGTGCCTGACACCTGAACCAGTGCTAGAAGATTTTCCCTTAGACGTATCCATAGAAGGAACAGGAAGGTTCAGGCATCCCTTGGAGTGGCGCCCACATATCACAGTTCCTTCCACCCTCAGGCCAGATCTATACTACACTCAGAAGGTCAGCTTAAGGTATGCAACTCCAGCTATCTAAAAATCATAGCAGAGTCAACATACCTTAAGTCAAGCTTGGTGCCATCTCCACAGCAGAAGGCTGATGGGAGCAAACATTACCATCAACTCTTACTCCTGGTAAAGTAAGGGGTACTGGTGTTCACAAATGATATGCTAAATATTCAATTTTGTGGGTCCTTATTAGGCCTGCTAAATCAAATGCCAGAAGCTCTCCAGTGCAGTAAGTACAGATATGGGGAAGGAGGAAGGGATGTTGAATAGATATGAATACATCTTCAAGAGCACCAGTTACAGAAACTGATAATGGTCTTTTCTTCAAGTGCTAGCTCATGTCCATTCAATGGTATGTGGCAACAAGCAGTGTCTCTGGTGCTGGTGGGGGGAGTTTACAGACAGCTCTACTGAAGGCAGCATCCTCTCAGGCTTGTTGTGTCAGGACATAAGTGAAAATTCACTGAAGACCACATCTCAGCCTGGCAAATCTCTTGTACAGCAATGTTGGCAAGGAAGGCTGTAAAAGAAGCCTGCATTCTGGTTTATTGGGTCCCCGACGTGTAGGGGCAGCAGTGCACCTGCCAATTGGTAGCAATTCCAAATGCAAGAGATTATCCAACTGGAGATCCTCTGGGTGAATATCAGAAGCTCATTCATTTACTCTGCATATGCAAGAAAGAACTGGGGCGAATTACAGAAGGGCTCTTTTTTAATAAGTGTAAACAGCCAGGGTCCTGTGGATGTCCAGGGAATGCAGTCACCTTTCCTTGTTGATTGCATGAGGTTTTGGGGAGAAGATCAAGAGGAAAGTGTCTTGTTCCCTGTGGAAGGCTGAGACCACCTTCGGTAGGAAAACAGGTTGTGGTCACCAAAAAAGCCACTTTACAGACAGTTGCCTGGAATGGCACAAGGAACTTCCACAGGTTCCCAGGTACCTTTGGGGTGGCCAGGCTTGTGGCCACTAAGAAGTCTGAGAACCTGTCTGCAGTACTAACAGCCTCAGGCAAGATGTCTGAGCTGGAGGCTTCAAAACCAGGCTGATGAAGATGAGGAATGAGGACTGATGTTGGTGCAGTACCATACACTGCTAAAGAAGTAGATACTGCGGATAGGGAGAAGCAGCATGAACAGACATTCCCCAGGGGATGACTGCTGGGAGACCTGTAGTGCAAGTGTCGATGGCTGGCTGACTCGTACTGGATTTGAGAGAAGCACCACAAAACAGAGCAGGATTGCTGATTCCTGAGCTTCTCAGACACACTGTATGCAAGTGGAAGATGGAGAGCAGTGATAGGTGCCAGTGACCAGTGTCTCAAACAACATTCAGACCACAGTAATGGTCCTGAGCCAACTGTCCATATGCCTCTGGGGATCTGTGTCTAAGTCCCAGAAAGCCTCACCTCAAGTCTTCTGCTGAACAGGATCCTGCAGATGACTAAATCAGGCTGTGGACATTGCAAATCTTGCCACGTGGAGATGAGGAAGAAGATGTCCCTCCCAAGAGGAAGCAAGGACTCTGTGGAGGCCAGAGTGGTGCCATGGCAGGTTTCCCCTTATGCCATGGTTCTGCAATTACAGGTGGGGGTTGTATGGTTCTGTGATTACAAGTGGGGGTGGCACCTACATCAACATGATGTCCTGAGCTGCTTGCAAGGAAGGAGCAGGAGAGCATCACTCCAAAGGGGCCTTAGTCTGGCTGGACTGCAGCAGAAATGTCAGCGGTGGCTGGCATCTTGGGCTTATTTTTCTTAGGCCCCATAGATCTGCCCTGCTCTGCCTGGGCTTTTGTGATGCTGGAGATCAGTGCCAGGAGGCTGACAGCACCATTGGAGCACTGCACACTGATGCACTAGTGTTTGGTACAGAGACCAAATGGTCATGCACAACAACTAAGGTGAATTCCATTCAGAAAGCTTTGAAATGAATTCCCTCTCCTTTTTGGCAGGAGACTTGAACAATCTGCAAATGCATCATTTGTGCGCATCTAAGCACCACAGTGAGGTCACTAAATGGCATGGGCCCACTGCAACTGTACCATGATTTGAAGCCTGGGGATCAGAGTGTGCTCTGACCAGAGGCTAAATTCCTATGGGATCTACATTAACTTGAAACAATAAACTAACAATGAGAACTTGTTACAGGGAAAACAGAGTCCAAAGAAATGGAAAAAAAGAGTGACGGCTAACGCTGAGGAGAGCTGGTTCCAAGCACCATCATTAGTGGCAAGAAGGAACAGAGGGATGAGGGGACCAGATGCACCCTATATAGTGAGACATGGGTGCACCACTCCAGGGGGCACCTGAGCCAGTTCCCCTATGTATACTGCTAAGGGAAAATCTTTCCACACGGATACATGTAGGCACACACACATACCTACACTGAATGAACAGAGCAAGCACTCAAAGAAAATTTTGGGTAAATTTTGAACTGCAATAGGACGAGAACTTGCAGGATTTGAATTCAGGACAAAGTGAAAGACATTACAAACACACTGTGGTGTGTTATTTTTTTATTTTCCTCCCTACAAGAATTACATTTAATTACATTATGGTGACTATTATGGAGTCATTCACTTCTTGGACTGTGTGATCTCACAGCATTAAATTCAGATTTGCCTCGCCCTTTGGAAGTTCCAGGACTTGTTCAGGAGCAGTCATTAATTGTGTCTAGAGATTTTATTTTGCATCCCACCCGGAGGTGATGTATATCCGGTCAATACGAGGACAGTTGAAATTCCATTATTGGATTTTCTGGTTTTGTAGCTTCTAACCTCCCTGAATATTTCACAAATCATAGACACTATCTGGTCAAGTGATCAATAATCTGTTCCAACAGTTACATTATTACTGAAGCAAGACATTTTTATCCACAAACATTCTATGATACTGTTTGATTTATTTCAGATTTTTCCTATATTTGACACTGGTTTATTTCACATTCAGTGCCAGTTACCCCAGCATAAACTGCTCTATCATTCCACTATTTGGTAGCTGTAGCTTACTGTGTCCCATTGATTATCATTGTTCCACCACGTTTCTGTGATGCCTATTGTCTCAATATCCTCATTTAATACCAGCCACTCAAGCATTAGCATTTATACTTTTTGCATTAGCAAATACACCATAAAGTGTGTCAGTATTTAGGCGCCTGTTTTTATGTGATATCACTGATTAGGACAACCCCAGTAAGAAAGAAAAATAACTGCATCCTAATAAAGGAAAACAGACTTTTTTTTCTTACTCCACAGGACTCCTCATATAGTTAGTGGGAGGTTAGCAAACAGTTTTGGATTTCATCAAAAGTGTTTTATTGCAATAGTCAGCTTTACATGAACAGCGTTAGGTCTGATTCAATCAAACTGCCCAGCAGCGAAAAATAAACATTGCCTATACGAGAGGATGAGCTAATTCGGTCCTGTAGTAAGCCCCGTGGCAAAGCAACGCACTGGCATGCAGATTAAGATCAGGCTCACTATTGCCTTGGACTATTCAGGAGAACTAGAAATACAGTACCGTGTGAGAGCAGGAACTTGATTTTTCAAGACATCCCATTTGTTTTAAGTGGTGTTGACTGGCTCAAAGAAGTCACCACCTCCAAAATGGATGGAAGACTACTCAGAGTTAAAGTTAGGAAAGGAAGTACAATGGAAGAAAATGGAAAGAGATTCTAGGATAAATTAAGGAAAGAGGAGAGTTCCACAAAACAATTAGCAAAGTAGGAAATAAAGAGGGTCTTGCTTCAATAGACAGCAGAGGTGCAAAAGCTTTCCTTCACAGCACCAGCATCACCTAAACAAGAAGGCAAAGTCCAATGAAATCTTTACTTAGGAAGGTGGCTTTCAAAGAAATGGAAGCTTTGATCCCTTTAGTGACTAAAGTGCACAGTTGAGAAACCCCAATAATGAGAATTCCCCAGCTGTAATGGAAAAGGGCCATGCTGGTCTGGCAAAGCAACTTACTTGGGAGAAAGAAGATGTAACTCCAAGAGACATCTCTTCTGAAGACGCTCCCACCTGCAAGGCACAGAAACAGCACCTTCTCAGAGTGCTGATCAAACTTATGGAAGCAGACAAGTCAAGAAACAAACCACATATTTCCTACCTGGCAGCATAAAGGTTTCAATAAGAATCCAGATCCCATTCACAGCCACCACAGTATCTGGAAAATAAAATTCACAGCTTCAATGAAAAGCTGTTGAATAGTCAGACATTAATTTTCTAATTCTTTGGGAAGGCAGTCATATCTAATGGCTAGTCCTGTGCCCTAAACATCAGAAGATCCAAATTCTATTCCCACCTTTCCCAATCTTACACACTTAATTCACTGGCAAACCCTTATAAGTTTTGTGCCTCAGTTTCACAGGATATAAAATGGAACATAATTTAACCACTTATAAAGTGCTTTAAGATCCTCAGAAGAAAATGTATGCTGTTGAAACTGCTGACGTGCAGTTATTCTTCTTGGTAAATTATTCTCTACATTGACCTGATATTATTTCTGTATTTCAATCTCTCCAGAATTGTTCCAGAACTGTATAAAGCTCCTAAGTCAGTTACAATGTGGGAAGGATACAGCACCATCACAAGGCTCCTATAAGCCTTCTTTAGGTCCCACCATTAAGCCATTGGGACACCGAGGATGCCAGCTGTAGGAACTCTACCCTTCACTCTTCTTTTTCCTCCCTTCATTCTATCATCAGAATTAGCAAAACAGTCAGTTTTCTTACAGAATAAAAAAAACTATAAGAATTAGACATTAGCATAACAAGTTGGAGCAGGAGTCATACATGCTCTCCACTACAGAGAAACAGCAGCAGAATCACTGTCAAGTTTAACACAAATTCCAAGCAATATCCCTGGAATTAAGCTCATTGAACTTTTTGAAGTTGAGTAAAGCACTGTGTGTCAAATCCTTGCATCAACATCCTCAACTGCAGTGTCAAAACTGAAAGCATATGAAGTATAATCATGCACCATCTGAAATGCAACAGGATGTTAGAAGAAACCAGTCCCACAAAAGAAACTACAAAGTAATGTATAAACTAGCCCTTAGGAGAATCCCACATGCACACCCAAAAACTCCCTCCCTAAAAGCAAACAAGCACAGGAATTATGATGTATACTGGGATTCCAATCAGAGATCAGGTTCCATTGCACTAAGCAGTATACCAACACGTAAGAGAGAATCCCTACCTCAAAGAACAAAGAGCTGAGCAGGTAAAGTCATGAGATTTTGTTTTTCACACTTACACATTAAATACTGGAATCTTTGGGACTTCACCAGAATGTTAATACCTGTATTAAGAAAGGAAATGTCACAAGCAAATCTTTTTTTTTAAACAAAAAAACTACTTAAATAATCACATGTACAAAACACTCCCTCTTCTTCCTGTATTCAATGCCCCCACTCCAAGGTTAGCTAAGCTAATTTTGAATATCCATCCTAGCACAGGATCTAGATATCTCAGTGAATAATAATGCACTTATTTGTCTTTCACTTGTGTCCTGAGTTTAAACCCTGATCTAGAACTCAAACAACAAAGGTGTGGCAGTTCTCACCCTATCGCAGTTCCAAATATCCCCATGTTGTGAAACTAATACACAGTTCAAATTGAGATGTCAGTCATTGCCAAGTTCTAGTAAAGTGGAAGTTATAACTTGGAGCTAAATTGCATTAGCACAGCCGCATAATGATCTTGTATAGCAACTGCCTGCACTAATCTTGATTCAGGCTATTTGTTCCTCACTAACTTACAAAGTCTAGGAGCAGTAGTTGGGTTAGTCTGTAACTTCCAAAACCAAACACACAGTCCTGTGACATCTGCTTTCATGGGCAAAACCCACTTTTTCAGAGGACATTATCTGAAGTGGTTACTTGTACTGGGCCACATTATAACTTCTACTATTTCCTTTACAGCAGCTGCATGTATCCTGTGCAAATGATGCATCCACCTAAGTCTATGAAGGCCAACCTCTGGGACCACAAATCTACACCACAGTCTATTGCTGTTGGAGAAGAGCTGCAGCCTCAGATACTGAGAAATGAATCTTCTGGACTCAGCCAGTACGAGCAAACTAGAGTGCTGCATCAAACTCCTAAGAATGCTTATCAGAAGAGGAATCCATTCATAGGCGAGCTCAGTGTTTGGTCTACTACAAGATATTTGTTAAGAAGCTGTCCTTTATGAAGGTAGTTTCTGAATCATTGCGCAGAATGTGTATTTATATGACAGATGTCTTCCTCTGGAAGCCAAGAATGCAGTGTTTTGAGTGCATCATCAATTTATCTGGAGCATTTAAACTATATCTGTAAGTTGAGGTAATGTACAGAAAGACTCTTTTTTTAGAAGAGATGATTTTTAACAGATGATATTTGCTTCATCTGTTTTATTTAAAAACTATGTAAACATTAGGATACATAGTGGTGCATCCAGTTCAATATCCTATCTTCAGACAGTGGCCAATGTCACCTGTTTCAAAGGGAACAAACAGAATGGGGTAATCAAGTGATCCACAGAGCAATTTACCTTTAAAAATAAGAAATGCTGTCCGTGGAAGATCATCAAACCAGTGCTCGCGGTTTGGTTTTGCCTGGAAGTGGAACAGACCTGATCAGCAGAAGTATGAGTAGGGATTTAAGTCAAATGAGAATGGAGCAAGACAGGAGGGAGAGTTCCATCTTCTCCCCACATCATTTCTGTCTTGTTCCACAAAGTCTTTATTTTCTCCTTTACCTTGTAGATTTCCCTTTAGTCCTCATTCCCTTCTCTCACTCGCCTCCATTAACACTTACCTTCCATTTTAAGCTAACAGCTTCATAGAAATTGTAGAAATCCTTTAAACTGTAAGAGAAAGAAAAGGGTGAATCACATTACAGTTCTGTGAGATCTTGATTTTACCATCACAGATACTAAATCTTTCACTATTTAATTGTATCAAGTGCCTACTTGGTCACCTGTTTGTAGGAGAATTTTCTTTCAGAAGTTTACTAGAATTTCTCCAGTTAGCTCCTTGACCAAGCTAGCAGAAAGTCAATGTTCAGCTATTGTTTGAGACAGATTTTCCTAAAGGCAAGTGGCCCTTATGAGAGAGTTAATGCTACCAGATTTCTGTAGCAAGGCCTGATAAATAAAGAGGCTTAAGATGAAATCCTGGCTCTAATGAACTCTAAGAGTTGCACCATGGACTCTAATGGAAGGAGAATGTCACACACACTTTAAACTCTTAGGGGCACTGATTTTGTCTACTTGCATACACTACATGGATATAAATAAATAAGGCAAGGGTTCACACCACTATTAATGTTTAATAGCTGTAGTGGTCAATTGCAAAGACACACAAGAATCCTGCAGGCACATGAAATAATGACAATAAGTGTGGTCTAGATTTTTAAAGATGTTTAGAAGCCTAAAGATAAAGAATTGAAAAATCTCAGTAGGTGTATAGCTGCACCTTAGGCATCTAAAAATCATAAAAAATAAAAGGACTCTCTTGGTTTCTATCCCACCCACAACAAAACACACAGATTCTGAACTAACATCCAATTTCACCCTCTTCCTGGGGATTTTGTTTTATTGCAAAATAAAAACAATTTGCTACCACTACATTAGCTATGCTCAGTGTTTCCCTTGGGGTTTCCTTGTCCTATCACCCTAGATCTCTCTCTCCAAAGACTCTTTATATCCAGATTAGGGGTGTTAACTAAGGATATGAAATATCAAGTAATTAACTAATTGAATAGTCAATGCATTTTTGCATGGACTATTAAATTAGTTGATAGGGCATCTCCCCCTTTGAAGTGTAGCAACTGAAGGGCTGTTGCTACACTTCAAAGGTGAAAGTGCTGTATGGAGCCCACGGTTAGCTGGGGACTCCCCTGCTGACTTGGGCTTCATGTGGCACTACTGCTTTGAAATGCTGCATGCAGCCTGGGGACACCCCAGCTGGCCGGGGGCTGCATGTGGCATTTCAAAGCAGCAGCGCTGCATGGAGCCCAAGGGCTGGCCCCAGGCTCCACACAGTGCTTCCGCTTTGAAGTACCCCTTCCTCTTCCCCCTCCTTGCTGCCTCTAATAAAGGTGGCAAGGGGAGAAAGTGACTAGTCGACTAGCCTGTCTACTATCCAATAGTCAACTAGTCCTTCACATCCCTAGTGTTAACTGGACATGCCCAACTGCATGATTCAGCAGTGATTACTTTGAATCTTAATACAAAATTCTGCAGTTGTTTTAAGAGCTCCAGTAGAGCACTGCCTTAGTGAAATGTCAGGGGACATAACCTGGGAACTTGTTAAGCTAAAGTTGCATTGCACGTGCAGAAGTTCTTCCTTCATTGGGTGTCACATGTCCAAATAGGGTTCTCTGTTTCTCCTGATTCTCAATTCTCCTGCTTCTCTTTTACCCAACTCCCTTTGCTTCATAGCTGTCATCACAGTATTCTCTCTCCAACAGGACAGATGGAAAAGCCATCCCTTGGCTAGATCATAAAGGAGGGGATTAATCACTTGACTCTTTTGAAGCTTAAATTCACCCCCAATAGACCAAGAAATTCACCCCCAATAGACCAAGAAATTCACCCCCAATAGACCAAAATCTCAGAAATGTTCCCCAAACCTGAACTGCGTCAAAGCTTGCATTCTGGATTCATTTTCATTGATGAGCCACACCATTCCCTCTGACATATGGTATGGTTCCAAAGTGCCAAGAACCCTGTAAAATGCTGCCCCTTTTCTAGACTGCAGAAGCAGCATCCTACCTCAATAAAGGTGTAGTGCTTTGATTCAGTGCTTTGAAAGTAAGATAATGCTCTCTGGTGCGCATCCGAGGCTTATAAAATCGCATCAGCCCTTCAAAGTGTTTGAAGGAGATACCAGACGACCTCTGGAAACACAGAAAGGGGCTGCCATAAGTGAAGCTGTAGGAGGAAGCATAGGAACACTAGGGCAGTGCAATTACTTCTCTTAGAGCGGCTGCTAAGCAATATTTAAATGTTAGGATAAGATGATGTTACCTCTAAAAGGCATACCCTCACTTACTCTAGAACCTAAACAGGAAAAAGCCTCATGTGATTAGTTCCTCCACTTAGGCTATGTCTACACTGCAGAGTTCTTCCGGGATACTGAAGGTATCCTGGAAAAGCTCTGCCACATCCAAAGACTGCATTTGCTTTTCCAAAAATTTGCTTTTCCAAAAGTCTGCATTTGCTTTTCCAAAAATTATGCATTCCTAAGCATCCCAAGTCTGATGAGGAACAGGGACTTAAATAAACCATAGATATTTTGTTTTCAGCATCCCTATAAACCTTGCTCGGAGGAAGAAGGCATGTTCTGAAAGAGAATCTTCCTGCCACATTTGGCCCCTTGTAGACGGGCCAAATGTCAGCAAAGCCTCTTTCGGGAGAAAAGCGGATAGAAATATGCAAGTTTTGCAATTTGTGTATATTTTTCTGACTTTTCTTTGTAGTGAAGACATAGCCCAAGTCTCTTGACTAGTACAAGATTGTTCTCTGTTCTTCCACTAAAGTTTTGTCTAAGTCCTAAGCAATAGACCAACAGAAGTTAGTACATTGAAGTTAGTAAATGTAAATAACTGTTCTCAGGTGGACTTACTAACACAGTTCAGGGCCAGGATATTTTTACTGATACTTAGCCTACATTTTCCCTTTTCAGTTTCATCTCATTACTCTTCACTATACTCAAATGCACTATGCTAAATCATTCCTCTTCTCCCTTTGTGTGGATAGGCTTAACACTGCTTATAGCATGGCTAAAAAACCCTGAATCTATTCATCCTTCAGGTTTCTGATCGTACTGAACTTTGTCATCAATCACCACTGGCGGCACATCACCTCTTTAAAAAAAAGTGTCTTCTAAAGAAATATTGGTGGAGCTCATCCCCCTTTATTTCTAAGGACACAGGCTGTGACTCTCATGCATATGAAGTATCCCTTACCTCAGGGGTGGGGAACTTAAGTCCTAGGGACCAGATGTGGATTTTGGCTGGATCTGGCCCCTGAGCCTCAGGGTTCCCCACAGCATTGGGGAGCCTACACTGGTACTCCAGTCTCTCTTCCCCCCCCCCCCCCACTACTCCCCTCCACACACAGTGGGGCTGGAGGACATAAAATCTACTAGTCTAGGCCCCCCCTAAGCTCTAGCATATGAGGGAAACGTGGGGACTGTCTTTCTCCTTCTCAGTGAGGGGCCATGACAGTGTAGGATTGTTGGGGTTTTTTGTGTTTCTCATCCATGTGCGGCCCTGAGTGATTTTGGGGTTAGTGGCCCTCAATCCAAAAAAGGGTCCCCATCCCTGTCTTACCTGCTCGCTAATAAGTGAGTAGGCGTGTTTAATGGCTGTGCGCTTGTGGAGCAGTAGGGACTTGAACTTCCTCTTTTCAATATCACTGAATGTGTCAAGAACCACAGCAAGAAGCTGTAAAGAAACAGATGAGACAAAAAGCAAGTCAGGTTTTGACTGCTACAGTAAACGGCCACTTAGGAATAAGCAACACAGAGGCACAATAGATGCCAGCAATATGCATTTTACTATATATTGTGCTAAGGTAAGGTATAGAAGAGTTAATAAGAATCTAACCCATCCGAACAATAAGGGATTAACACGAGTACACATGCAGTTCCATTTTTGAAGGGGATCACAGTTTCTACCAGAATTAACTAGTCACATATAAACAAGTGCAGTGCTTGCTTGTTTGTACCAGGGCAGGAAGCTCACCAGATTGGGGGGAATAGCGTTGCTTTCTGCCTTTATACTTATAAAGGAAGTTGTCATGTATACTTTCAACCAGCTAGCTTCTACACCAGCAGATAGCTGTACACCACTATCTTAGATAGATTTCTGGAGTCTTGTTTCGTTTGGACAAGCCAAAGTCAGCTTAAAAACTCTAGCTGTGACTGAGTTAGTAGCCATAACAGTGCTCCCTATTTAATACACCAAACAGGTGTATGACAATACACCAACTAACACTATGCCACCATATTTCTTATAGAATTATGTTTTTAATATGAATATGCATAACTCAAATATGCTTTATGCAAAACAGGTCAAGTAATCTGTCATTCAAGATCCTGTAATCTCCTGAACGTGTATGTTCTATTTTTGCGAATGTATTATTCTTGTATGTGAAGTTAAAAATATGAAGTGTTAACCTGCTTTTTAATCTAGAACTTCTAATGAAAGCCCTCAGTTGTGCTTAAGGAGTTTAATGGGCTAGTACTCAAAACAATGATCTGTGAATGGCTTTGTTTCTCCTATGGTTGGTCCTACAAAGACATGTGACCATGCCACCTGGTGCTGGAATCCTTCTAGAATCTGGTATTTTTTCCATGGGGATGGGGAAGGTTAAACAGAGGGTTCCTGCCCTGGGAAAATTCTATTTAAGGAATGGAAAGCAATCAACATCATCTTCAGGGAGGGAACCTGCTGTGAGCAGCCTCTGTCCATGATGGCCCAAGCTCACTAGGGACAGAGGCTGGTCTGCAGCAGCAGCCCCTGTCAGTGGAGGGTTGGAGCTCACCATGGACAGAGGCTTCTCTGGTATCCCACCGATGTCAGCATCCCATGGAGCAGCCTCTGTCCACTGTGAGCCCACCGTAGACAGGATGCTGCCACCTGATGCTACTGCTGATACAGAGGCAGCAGTGTGGAGTAGCAGAGAATCACTGGGAGTGCACTGGATTCCATCCCCAGGGACTACTGAAGTGTCATCTAACCACTAAGATTTCATGTGGTTACACAACTATTCAACTACACGATATTTAACATCCCTAGCTATTACCTAATACACCTGTTGTGAGATTTCAAAAGGAGGCCTTGTCACTATGAACATGTCACTTGTCACCTGTGAGATTTTGAATGATTAAAAAAATCTCTAAAGAAGTTATCAATGTTGTTATGAGCAATTACAAAGAAGCCTGATCATCATCACTGAAACCTTGTTACAAGTGATAGAGATGTAGCCGTGTTAGTCTGGTGTAGCTGAAACAAAAAACAGGACTATGTAGCACTTTAAAGACTAACAAGATGGTTTATTAGAGCTTTCGTGGGCCAGACCCACTTCCACAGATCAAATTTTTGATCTGAGGAAGTGGGTCTGGCCAACGAAAGCTCATCACCTAATAAACCACCTTGTTAGTCTTTAAAGTGCTACATAGTCCTGTTTTTTGTTCTTGTTACAAGGTATAATTGTTTTTAACTGGATAGACCCGGTTAAGAAATTACCACACAAGAAAATGACAGTGTGGTGTAGTGGGGGTGCTGCCTGCTCTGTATCCCGGCTGTGAGGTGTGATTCCCACTAACTCACCCACATGTGGTGATGTAGTGTCAGTAACTTGCTGGTTGCTGTGCTTGGGTTGTGGGCTGTGAATGACCCCTACTGGCCTCTGTGAGCACTGCCCAGGAGGTGGGCTGCCTAAGTCACATAGACAAAGACCCAATCGGTCAGATGAGTTGGGGCAGCGAGGGAACTAGGGTCAGATGAGTGTTCGAGGGAAGGGGCAGTCTGGGGCTGGAACCATGAGGGAGACAGACTCAGGTTGCTGGGGCTGAGGGTTAGGAGTGATGGACCCCTAACCCAAGGGGCTGAAACACCCTGGCCCCGAATCCTGTAAACACACTATGTCTATGCTGTGCCGTATCCTGGAGGAGCAATAAAATCTCGCTATTCTACTGCTGGAAGAATCTGTTCTTGCTGCTATGGGGATGCAAGATCGGGGAAACCCCTACTGCGTCATTACAGATGGACATTCTATTACCAACCCATTGTGACATGGAACAAATGCTACTGCAACGTTAAAAGGAGAAGGGAAGTCCCAGCTGTAGTAAGACTTACCAAATTCATAATGAAGTAGAGCTCAATGGAGAGATACACTATGAAGAAGACACACGACCAGGGGTTCCGGGAGTAAGATGGCATCATAACATCAGGAAAACTGCATCCCAAAATATACAAGCCATTAATAAGCACAGAAGTCTCGTTCATGCAGTGTTTCACTCTGACTGGAGATGATCATACTATGTATAGGAACTGGACAGATGCATACACAAACCAACATCTTCATATGTTTATGCAGACTATGCATTGGCTGCAAAAGTTTTAAATGCAGTGAAAATTATGCATTCCTAAACATCGCAAGTCTTATGAGGAACAGGGACTTAAATAAACCATAGATATTTTGTATGTTTTAATCAACAGTAATACTTTACAATTTTACAGAGATCTTATTCCAAGGATTTCAAAGTTAATTAATCCTCACAATCATCTTAGACAACACACATTGTTATCCTCATTTTATAAGATGGAAAAAACAGGCAGAGGAGTGGTGAAATGACTTCCCCATGTCTGCATTAGTGGCAGACAAAGGAGTTTAACTCTGACCTCCTTATTCTTAGACCTGTGTCATAACTTGTGCCTTACTGGCTTATAAGGTGAATTATAGCAGTGCCTTCAGGGTCAGATATTGCACATTAGGGCGCACTAACGTATAGGTTTCCTCACTGGGAAATATCGCTCTCATGCAATGAAGAAGTTATATCTGCATACCCAGTGTTTCATACAGAAAGATTTGCTGTGAGGCTTTTTTCCAGTGGTGGGAGCGCCACTAAAAGAAAACAGAGACTTACTTTGAAGTGGTCAGAAGAACAAAGAGATTCACCAGGCTGTTCTCTAAGGTATTGAAATACTGAAAGAGAAAAACAAATGCAAGCTATTCTCACAGTGACATGGTCAAGGTTATAATTCCTTAACTAATTTCCTAACCTCTCTCAGTAGCTCTTTACTACATGTGTTTGCTTATAGATGGGGCATGCCATTACAAGTATGGCAGTGAAGAGTTAAATTTTAAAGCTTGTCTATACATTCCTGTGGATTACTCCCAATACTTTCATCACCCTGTAGTCATACTTGATAGCTGGAACATGTGGCTGTTGATCAGTAAAGGCACTAAAGGATGGGAATGTCTTACACCACTCTTTCACTGCAGACCCAATGGTCTATCTTCCACTTGGGATGGGAAAGTCCTATTTTCCTTAGACCTGTGATCATGCTATGAAGAAGTTCCATCTGTTTTGTTGTAGCACATGAATATCAGAAGAAGTTGCCAGCAGCTGGCCTGGGATCACAACTCTTTATTGGGGATGTTCATTTACTTATCTGGACAGAAGATTAACCACAGGGCAGCAAGATATACTGAGGAAACTTATACACAGGCCCACAAGTGTCTCACTCTGCACTAGACACGCAGTTCTGGTAGTGAGGGATATAGCTTGTCCTGATTAGATTCAGGCAGAAACAAGAGAGAAGTGACAAACGTATCATCCCTTTTGGGTTTCCCGATACTGAGTAGGTATCATTTTATTTCTCATGGGAGTCTCATTCTCAGTTAACTATCATTTTTTTTTTTAAAAAAAAGGTCAGTCCTGGCGTTCTGCCCTTTTTTTTCCTAACTCCAATTAATAACTTTCCTTCTCAATGAGTTGTCTCTAGGAGGATAAACAAGCAAACAAACCAACCTATAGCTGTAGCACATATATAGACTACTGGAAGACTTACCCAACACTGCCTGGGACTGGCTAAGAGCAGGAGGAGGCGGGGGTGCACTGCTGCTCCCCAGGGCAGGCCAGGGACTGCACTGCCAACCAACAACTGCTCACTGGGGTACTTGCTGCCCCCTGTGGTCAAGTGTGAGTATAACTGCCTCTGCCATCACACCTCTCCCTTTCCATTTGATACAAACCCATCATATTCCACATAAACCCCATTGTCCTGACACAAAAAAAACCCCTCACTTTGCATAACAAATTTGGTAGTTCTAGCTTTTACCGCTTAGGAGGAGTTCTTGCACAGACAAACATTTCTAAAATATACAGAAAGAATATCTGAATTTGGTTTTTTAGAGGACTAAATGGGTCTTAAAAAGCTAAGTCTGAAGAATCCATGTCTACTTACGGGATCCGAGTGATTAGGGGAAAATAGATAAAAACCTAGAGAAATGGAAAGAGGAAAGAGAAAGAAAAAACAAACAAACAAAAAAAAAGGGACTCATTTCAAGAAACACCACAACAAAGAGTCCCTTGACCTCAAATCATGGCTATAAAGCTGCAGATCAGCTAAATGAATGCTTTGCTATTTAATATTTGCATGCAGCATTATTTAATATTTACATGTAGTATAATGCATGTACATTATGCTTTTGAGAAGATGAAGTTATAGGGTTTCATTTTCCACTGGACTGGCATTACTCCAATATTAAGAAAGTGAAAAGGTGTTGTATATGCCACACAGTGCCTGGTCCGATACTATTGACTCCTTGTACTTAACATACATTGGAAAGGTACTTTTGAAAAACAAATTCTTGGAGATTCCGAGGATGGCATTGTACACGGCACAGTACAGACAGTCATTTTCAGAAGTTTAAATTCAATTTGCAGGCTGAAGAGTGGATTAGCAGAACGTGCAAATTGCACTTAAAGTATACAAGAATTCCTTTTGGCAAACAAGTAGTTTTGTAGCATCTTAGAAACTAACAAAAAGATAAGAAATCCTGCTCATCTGAGGAAGTGGGTTTTACTCATGAAAGCTCATGATCCTATATGTGCATATACGTGTACACACACACTTGTTAGTTTCCAAGGTGCTACAGGACTACTTGTTTTTTTAAAGTTACAGATCAATATGGCTACCCCTCTGATCCTTTCGGAAAAGTTACCCCTATCCCTAGTTACTTGTGATATTAGCTCACGGGGCTAAAATCCCTGATTCCAGGTTTTCCAACTCTTCACCTGCTCACTCCTCCCAGCTTATTATGAAATGAGTAAGACAGAAAGGAAGTGAAGCATCTGCCAAGACATCTTATATACAATCAGCTTTGCATTAACCCTTGTTATTTTGTAGTACATGGAGAATAATTATTGCAAGGTACCATATAAGAAAGATGACAGCTTAATTTTTCACAAGGCAACTTACCTAGGATGGCAAAGATCACCATGAAGAAAAGGAGGAGGAGGAGGATGTCAATGAATGGAGGGAGAGACTGGAAGATCTGTCGCAGGTTTCTGAAAAGAAGGAAACAATTAGTCTGTATTTTAAACGGAAACCTCTGCATGTGCATCAATAAGTGAGGATGGATCAATTCTTCCTTGGCAAGCAGATAAAGGGGAAAATCCAGTTGTTTTTCCATCTCTCACTTCAATGACTGGGAATGGAATGCCCAAGATTTCTAGCACATTGTCCTTGTCACTGTTCCTATCAGGAGAGGTGTATGCATCACACTTCTGGCAAAAGGTCTCCTTCACTCCCCTTCTGGAGGGCATCCTACATCTTTTTCATCATCTTTTTTTCACCATCTACTACATACACTTTCATCATGCCTTACAGTAGGCGACTGAGTAAGATGGACTGCAATATAGCAGTATGATCCTAAAGCCCAAGTGCATCCTGTCTACATAATTTGGTTGCACTGGGCCAGATCAACGATCCGTCTACCCAGTATTGTGTGTTCCAACTATGGCCGGTACCATATGCTCTGGATGGAATGAACTGAACAGTGCAATACCCAGTGTTGTCCAGTCCCAGTTTCTGCATTTTTTTAAACCTGCTGTCTTAAGTTGATTGGGTGACCCCTGATTCTTGTGTTATGTGAACAGGGTAAATACCACTTCCTTATTCACTTTCTCCACACCCTTCAAGATTAAATAAACCTGTGTCAGAACCTCCTTAGTTATTACTTTTATAAACAGAACACTCCCAGTCTCCTTATATGGAGACTGTTTCATATCCTAAACATTTTGGGTGTCCTATCCTTTTTCCAATTCTAATTTTTGGTGGCGGAGGTGGTGGGAGGAACCAGAACAGCATTCAGTATTCAAGGTGTGGGTATGCCATGGCTTTATACAGTGGGATTATGATATTTTTCTGTTTTATAAGCCATTAGTAAAGTCATAGATCATAACATTCAAGTTGGCTTATCTCTGAGAAATCAGAATTTAACTCATTCCCATGCAGCAGTACAATGCTATATTGTTCCCAGAACATCAAGTAATTTTCCAAGCCATAATTAGTTTCTATGAAATCAACCTTGAGGTAATGCATATGTTACTAGTTTCACCATATCAATTTCCTTCTGCAGGATTAAGACAGATTCCCAATAGAACACTCCAAGCTTTGGTCCTAAGGCACAATGTAACATTTTTACGACTGCCTTGCTACTTCTGCTTTCTTCAAAACTCTAAGGTAAATCTGAAGTGTCTATGAAATACTTTTCCACTGGCTGCATTGACAACCACAAAGCTTTAGTTTGATCTCAGTCACAACTACAGGATCAGCCAGTTGGCCACATAGCCGGTCACCTTCTGACAGCTCCACAATAGCGACAGTCCACCAAGAAGATACACCGCAAAGCTCTTGTTATCCGGAAGTGAGAGGTCTGACGCACCAACACCACTATTGCCTCTACAAATTGCACCAACAGCACACAGGTCTGCAAGGGGGAGAAAAAGGGGAAACGATCACCATTAAATTAACTTCATCTTCTCTTCCACTTCCAGATTAGTGAATTAGACAAAAATCTTCTTAAAGTCAGCTAAAATGTATATTTGACAGCCGGCATAGTGAAAAGCAAAGTTGTAGTGTTCACGAACAAATAAGGAAAGCACAGCTTGCATTACTTTTCCTTTCCCAACAGCCAGGCAATGGAACAGCCTTTACAGAAGGGAGGAAACAAAGTAGTACCGCTGCAGATGTACTTCAGCAAGTTCATGCAGGGTACAGAGGAATATCACCTGTGTTCTAGAACATTGAGACCATAACTGGAGAAAGATATTTTAAGAAGGTAAAAAGAATTCCAAAATGTAGACATGGACAATAGCTCACATAATAGCAGTTGGGAGACAACTCAAATGCCCTGTATACAATAGCCCAATATTTATTTTGGTTCTTTGGTGACAGAAGTCAATGAAGGAGGAAAAAACACTGAAGACAGACAAGGAGTGGAGCAGGCTTACCTTAACCATGGTTCTTTTGTGTCGGAGATAAGTGTAGAAGCCCATCCATCTCATCTTCATAGCAAGTTCAAACACCACAACCACTAATGCAAAGAGTTCCAAGGTTGCATGGATCTGTAATCAGACCACCAATAAAATTTATCTTATCAATTTCCACTGGTTCCAGAAACCAAAGTCTGACACTCCCTTCTCAAGAAGTTAGGGGCTTCTGTAACAAACCTCTGGTTTGTAAAAATTCAGGCTTCTATCTCTGCAGGAGAAGACCTGAATAAATACTGAAAACATTTGCACAATCGGAACAAACAGTCCTCTGTCATTAAAACAATCTTAGTTAGCCTGGCACTAATATTTTAAGAATTAGATTTTTTCCCCCCAAACATGTTCAACAAATTGGTAACAGCTACTGAGCACTTTGGAAAAAATCCAGCCTTACATCACTAAAGACTTTCTCTAACAAAGGTTCCCTTTGCATTTTTTTCTATTGGTGCTATCCCAGAAATAATGTGTGATAAAACCATCAATAAGAACTATTTTGCCATTTTTAGGAGTATGATAAATATTCATTTCCAAGTAATTATCTCATGCTCTTTTTGCACCTCAAAAATGGCTCTTTGAAAGGTCCCAGCTTGGCATATACCCCTGTGATGTGGTATGGGAATAAGAGTTGGATAAAAAAAGAGCTTGCATATATGAAAAATTATGGATGATTAGAAATACTACTCTGAATAGCCATCATGATAACACTTAGCACTTAATTATAGGGCCAGCTTCCCTTTTGCAGGTGCAAGCTGCACTCACAAATCTGAATGCTTGCACTATACTCACAGGGAGTTACACACACAAATTATGGCTTACACTCAATTCATTTTTGTAGACATTCTGCACCCACAGAAAGTGAGAATTGGCCTTTAAAAACATCTAGCTATAAAGTGTCAAAGCACTTTAAAATGAATTCTCACAAACATGGAAAAAAGCCTGAGTAAACAGAGGCATGGAGATTAAGTGACTTATCCACATTATAGGAGGAATCTGAGTGAGACCTAACATAACACTATTTTCAAACATACCAAGGGACAAAGATCTGAAATGTTTTGATTCTAAGAGCTGCTAATGATTCTGTTTGAATACATCATGGGCAGTACTGTCTGAGACAGGGGTCAGCAACCTTTTCAAGCCAAAGAGATAAGCAACATCAAAATTCAGAACAAGTGGTCAACAAAGAGCCTGTAAGAATGCTCATTTGCATAACTGAAAATATACAACTTATTACTACTGATTAATAGCATACATGAAACATTGTACTCAGACTATTTAATGGGATGTCTGCTGCTGCATCTTTTCACGCTTTTTTTGAAGTTTGCATAACTGGTCAAATCCACCTTCATGCACATATTCAGGCGGTCTTCTGTCAATTTTATAGCAGGGGGCTGGGATATGTGGGGGTGCAGAAGTGTTATGGCAGAGGACTAGGGATGTAGGAGTATCAGGGGCTGAGGGCAGGGAGTTCAGATGTATGAAGTATGACTCAGAGTTGGCGTGTGGAGATGAAGGAGTGTTATGATGCTGCGGCCAGATGTGGGCTGGGCCCCAATTGCATGCTTGTTGGCCAGGCTTCATTTTTAAATAAAGTAAAATATTATGTCTGGCACAAAAGTTTTCAACATCGTCTTGTGGCCACTGTCGCACAGGAAGGAAAAAAACCCTCACCAAAAAAGAGAGGTTAAGTTTGCAGGACAGGGCTGCCAGTGAGTGGGACAGTGATGGGGAAGGAGGATCTGGGCAGAAGATAGGGGGAAGGAGGTAGGATGGAGTGAGGTGGTAAGGGCTGGGTGGGTGAAGGGTAGGGTGCAGGAGTCGGCTGGGGCAAAGTGTCTGGGGGGAGGAAGCAGGAGAGGGCAGAGGGTGTGGACTCTCAGCAAGGGAGAGGGGCGAAATGAGTGAGGGGGAAGGGGTTCAGGTTCTGGACATGAAGGGGTGTATACCATGAAATACCGCCTCCCACTGCTTCCATTCACTGGATTCTGGCCAATGGATACAAAGGGGAAACCTCCAGGAAGTTTGTCCCTGAGAAACTGTTTCCTCAGCTATAGGAGGATGGGGAGGAAGGGAGGATGACACTGTAGTGCATGGAGCCATTTTTGGCTGTGCACGTTTTCTGCACACCAGATCCAGCGGAGGGCTCAAGGCTTTCTCTGCCCACCCTCTCCTGCATGAAGCTGGCATTGGCATTCCAATTTGCAAGGAGCTATAAGGCTATAGCACCAACATGAGCTTCAAGCTGCGGGAAGAGCTGGGGGTGAGGAAGTGGAGCTGCATCTCTGCAAGAACCACATCTGGTTCCCTAAGTGAACCATATTTGGCTCATAAGCCATAGATTGCTAACTCCTGGTCTGGGATGTTAACCTTTAAAAGCATCATACATATGTCCTGTGTTGCTTGTTAACCAGAGTGAGCCTGATCTCATGGAAAATAAATTCTGCTATATCTATATTGATGAAAAACATTGCTTCTGCTCTGCCCAGGTATTAACACAAACCAAATATTTACAGTGTTCCTGCCTTCTTGCTCTGTGCCCATAAACTCATTGTCATTTTGTGACGTCAGCTACATACATAGATGCCAAGGCGAAACATGGGGACGGCGGGGGCCTCGCAGAGAGATAGCAGCAGGAGCAGCAGTGCTGGCGTCAGCTCCATTAGATAGAAAAGGTGATTGTGTACAAAGAGATAGGCAGCCAACGATTTGGCATTCTTGGGGTGGGTGAAGAATTTATCATTGTTTTCTCCTTCCTACAGAAAACAACATCAGCAGCATTAGTCATGTTTTGCACTTCAAGAACAACAACTTTACATACATCAAATCAGTTTAACAACTGTCCTGTGAAGGAAATAGTGTTATTCTTATTTTACAGACTGCTAAGAGAATTCATTGAGTGATTAAGTGTCTTTTCTAAAGGGCAGAGATAGGTCTAGAACTCAGAAATTTTGGGTCTCAAGGGCATGCTGTAACTATTTGGTAACATTGCATATATTATACATAAGGTATACTCCCCTTTTCTGTACATATATTTTACTAGTACAAAATACACTAACAGCTGGCAGCTTTCTAAGTATTCATTTCTTAGGAAAAGCTAACATTGTCCATATCATTTTACAGGATAGTTAAAGACATTTAGCTAACACCACTAATAAACTCTGACATTGTTAACTTTTAATTATTTCCACCTTTGTGACTTCACATCAAACTGATGAACATCAAGGACAGAACTCTAACCCATGCCCAACTGGTTGACAGTCATGGTTTCTTATCTTAACTTTGCAAAATGACTGAAGGGAGCATTCTTTTGTAAAAGCATTAATACACTGTCCAGTATATTCCAGAAAGGAATATAGAAAGCTGGAGACAAAAAAAACAAAGATGTCTATACACTGAAGCGTCGTGTCCTCTTGCTCCAGGATCTTAACATTAAAAAAAACAAAACAAAACACAAAAAGAAACCAGTTACTGTACTCCAACTGTTTGCTTGCAACTGATTTACATCGGTAGCTTTTTTTTTTTACAGGTTAAAGAAGTAATAAAAGACTGCCCTGCTTCCAATGGATCTATACTGAATAGTTCTCATCAGTCTCCCAATATTGGGCCATCAAGCAGCCATTTCTATTGTTTAAGCTAGAGCTGCAAGGTGCAACCTAGTGGGTTGCACAAGTGGCCCTTCAGGTCAGTGTGCCGCAAGACTGTCCTAACTGAGAGTTTCCCAGGATACGGTGGTTTTGCTAATTGTGCATGTGTAACTAGAATTTGCAGGGTATTCCCATTGAACTGCTGTAACAGTGCTCTGATTTGGATTCAAAGGGAACACGAGACTCTTATAGTCAGTGCGCTATCAGCGCACACCTCACATGGCGGGGAGGTGTGTATGTGTGTGTGAGTGTGTGTGAGCGTGTGACAGAAACCAGCAGAATCTGGCAACCCCGTTTTGGGGCAATAGTCAACAAAATGTTTCTAGGGTCACACACAGAAACCCAATGGGTCACAGATTCCCAACAACTGAACTAGACGTTCTCACATTGTGGACCAGTTGTCTGAAGTTGTCATGTCGTGCTGCTTAGTTGTTTCCAACTGAGACAGCTAAATACTTCCAGAACATTACATTTCTAGGGAAGGCAAACCAATTACAATAAGGATGTTAAGCAATTATGGTTTGGAGGTGAGGTCAGGTCCATAAGACAGTTGTTCCATTAAGAGGTGATCCACACGGCAAATGTGAGCTAACAACTTAATCCCTCGGAATCATCTCACAGGGAAAGAGACAATTCTCAAGAGTACGTGAAAGATCGTGTTCTGTTTCACTACTACAACTATTAGTTAGTGATCCTGACATGAACTTCTAATCAGAGAAAGCTAGCTATAAATCAACAGGACATTCTTTTCCATGTTTCACCCAAAACAAGTTTGTAGACTGAAATTCTATCCTTTGGTAACTAGCCAATTCAAAATATTGAGCAACTAAGTCTTCTTATCCAGATAGCAAACTCCAACTTAAAGGTGCTAATTTAGATAAGCAATGTGAATACAACGTAAGTTATGTCTACTTCATTTCAAGGACATCAATATGGCAACTGGTCAAAACAGCAACAAGAATAGTTTTTTTGGATTGGAAGAATTTAGGTTACTGTATGCATCAAAATGAGAGCCTTCATTAACTCAGTGAATGTTCACAGAGAACTTGTAATATAAACATGTGCTCACATAAAACACAGAATCATAGAATACTAGAACAGGAGGGACCTCAAGAGATCATCAAGTCCAGTCCCCTGCCCTCATGGCAGGACCCAGTACTGTCTAGATCGGGGGAGGGGGAGGTGGAACCAGCAGAATCTGGCAACTCCGTTTTGGGGCAATAGTCACCAAAATGTTTCAAGGGTCACACATGAGGCCCCCAGCTTGCCTGGATCCAGACCCTGAGGCTCAGACCTCCACCCAGCATTGGGGAGCCAGTCCTGATGCTTGCGACCCCTTGCCATCCCATTGCAGGCTACAGCACACAAAATCTACTAGCCTGGGTCCCCAGCCTCTGGTGTGAGAGGGTAATGTACAGAGTGTCTTGCTCCTTCTCAGTCAGAGTCCATGTCAGTAAGGTTTTTTGTTTGTTTGCTTTTCACTTGTGTGCGGTCCCTGATTTTTCTGTGGGTCAGCGGCCCCAGACCCAAAAAATGCTCCCCACCTCGGTCTAGATCATCCCTGATATATTTAAGAGCAGGTTAGATAGACATTATCTCCAGTGATGGAGTTTCTACAGCCTCCCTAGGCAGACCTGAATAAGGTTGACTGGTCAAGATCACAGTGTCAGAATTAGGAATAAATCTCAATCCGTCCTCTAACTATAAAGTCACTCTCTCTTTAGAATTAGTTGTAATCAGGAAATTTCACAAATATATTTTCTATATTTAATAATGATCAAGATTTACAAGTCCACTCTCCCAATTTATTCAAAGGGTTATTTTCTGTTCAAGTCCCTGATGAGTAATTTCATATACAGGGTAGATTATTTGATCACAAAACTGAATAGAAAGACTGACCTGGAGGTAGATTGCTGCCTCTTGGTACTTCATTTCCCAGTTGTCTCTGGTAGATCTTTGCTGAGAATAGCAGTCCCCTGTTGCTGGGCTAGACATATCATTAACAAGATCACAGCTGCCTCCATCTGCATCCATAGGACAGGGCACAAGAGACAGAAGAGAGAGATGTACAATTAAGAAGCCCAACTTTGATCAACGAGAATGCACCAGTCTTGTCTGGAACATAAGCAACCCAGGTATCAAGTAATAAGAAAAGTTACAAGCATCAAGTGACACCTGAACATAAAGTGACAATGCAGACACTGCCCAATGGAGTCTTCAAAAGAAGCAGCTTTTCAAAAGCCAGGATCAGCTCACAAATTCAGCACTCAAGGACTCTGGGATGCTTGAACATGAGAAATTTATAACAGGACATATTGGATTCTATCAAAATAGAACAAGGTCTTTTGATTCATGATCTGTTTCAGATTCATCCCTCTCGTCAAAAGCAACAAATTAGAAAGAGATAGCAAACTTCAGAAAGCCATTTTGGGTATATGTAAACAAGAAAAACAAAGTCAAAATACTCTGGAACTTTTTTTAGACTGAATGCTAAGGAAGAATGGGTTAGAGCAAGCAACAGAAACTAAAATCACAATACTTATTATAGAAAGCTATACATTTTCAGAGTGCTTTATAATTATTATTTCATCTTCACAACCCTCCAAAAACAAGAAAATATCAGTATCTACATCTTGCAGCTAAAAAGAAATATGGTATCTTTTTAATCTTTAAAAAAACTTTCCAACTAAGAGTGCTCTATCATTTACATAGGATTCTATGGACAAAATCCATGTATAAAAAGGGTATTAACTTGAGTAACTGTGAAATTCCCCTTGCCACCACTCAAATGAAAGATTATAATCTGCAAAATTCTTAGACACCTTCAACTACTGCTTTTTTTAATTATTTTTTAAAAGATTGTGTATATGCATATATTCCCAGGAGACAAACTGTTATGTAAATTTCAGCTTGACAGCAGAAGCATCCAAGTATTCTGGTCAGGCATAATGCGTAGAGGAGTTAGAGGGACCATGGCTTCATCAGAATTTGCTAACCTCTCAGCAGATGTCATCACATTGACAGAGACTCCTACCTTGGAGCAGAAATTAAAAATGGAAATTTCACATTCAGAATAGTTAAATGTTCAGAAAAAGTTACTAGCATGCCAAGGAAACAGAATTATAATGGAAGCCTAGTCTGTTGCCTGCACTACAGTGTGTTTTGTAACTAGCATCTATTTTTGCATTTCTTAAATGTTTTAATTAATAATCCTAATAGTGCATTAATATGTCTTTGCTAAATAAAATTATAATTTGGTTAATACTTGTGAGGATGACATTTCTGAAATATATCCTGAAAACAAATCAACAAAAGCAAAAGCTAAAAAAAACGGACTCTGAACATATGAGCCATAAAGATCCATTTGATTTATGGCAGGGTATTTGGGATAAAAAGGGATCTCTAAAAGCTGGCAAGGTAGACCCAGAATTGAGGGAAGGGAATCCTCTTAGTTACTGGTAGCAACTGGGTGAGGCACATGGCTACTTTTAGACAGATATATTTGCACAGTTATTTATCAGCATTGTCAAACAGGCCACATGTAGCCCAACTGCAGTTTGAAAACAATTTCATTTTATTTACTTCAGAGACTACAGCTCCTTTACAGGCCAGACTTTTGTCCAATTTTCTTGTTCACTTGCCTCAAACTGTACAAGCCTGGGTAAGTATTGAAACAACTGGAACCTTTCAAAATATCAGAATTTATTTATTTCATTTCTCTGTTTTAAAAATATCCCACCAACATTAAAAATCTGACAACACCTCACAAAATTTAAGAATGCCAAAACGAAGTTCAGCCCAATCTAGCCATAGGTTTGTAGCATTCAAGACTTTTCCTTTAATCTTTAAAATGTTTTTCAAACAGAGATCTCCCCTTGATTGGAATCAAATCAACATTTTGCAAGGATGCAAAAAGCAGCGCTGGGTTAAACAAAAACTTTTCCAACATTTCATACACACGTTGCTAACCGGTGAAATACAAGAGATGTTCCCAAATGCAAATACAACTCCTCAGACCTGAGAGTCAGAAACAATATTTGAAATCTGCTGTTTTCTCTCTGCCCAAAACATATCAGTGCTAGTCCCACACAGAATGGAAGACTGATTAAGTATCCTATTGTGGAACTCCATTTACACTGTCTGTTCATTCCCACTGGGTACCAGAAAGTTCATCTAAAATCCCAAGGAACTAGTATTATTTGGCTAAAATAATAATAAATATGAAATGAGACTGACTCTTGTTTGGCAGCCATCCAGGTAACTAATTTCTTCACTGCTCCCCTGATAACAGTGATATAGACTAATGCAACCCTTCACTCCACTCAAATCATGCTGTAGACCAGCTCCAGTTGTATTTACCATTCATGTCAGTCAGATAGGAAGATCTCTCCACCGGATTCTCATAATCTTCTGAGTGAAAGGCAGACTGCTTCCACCACCGCATGTCAGTCTTCGCCTCAACATGCAGATGCAATGTATTTGAAGATGGAAGTAGGTAGCGGAAGAAGAATTACAACAGTTTAAGTTCTTCTTCTCTGTCTGAAAGTTTTAGCTGACTCAATATTTTAAGTTTAGAGATGACAATATTTTAAGAAAAGCTAAACAAACTAGATTGCCTTTTACTCTCTGAAAAAGAAAACCCACATATAAAATAAATTGTTCTTGTATGGAAAGTGGCTCAAAGCTTCAGTTAAAAGTTCATCCCCATGAACTGGATGCATGATTTTTCAGAAGGCTTATTCACTGTATGAAGAGTTTCCAAAATTAATTCCAGTTATCAAGAATGGATTCATTTGCACTTCCCTTTTTTCCTGGAACACAACAGAATCTGCTAACTCTGCAAGTGTTCCGCTAATGGGAAAGGATTTAATAAAGTGCTGAGCATTCAGTGTAAAAGAACACACTCCCTCAACCAAAAATATTTTCATTTTTTGTGAAGTTTATAGTACAAAGGATGTGAAGAAATATTCCAGCTGAACTGAACAGATGGTAATATTTTCCCTACTCTGATGTAACTTACAGACATTTCCTTAAAAAAAAAAAGCCAGCTGGCCTGCTTACACAAGGCATCCAGAATGATCCAGAATGAAACTGCAGGAACTCCCAATATTTTCATTCATAAGAGCATAGCATGCTCCAGTGTAAATAGTTTCCATATGCCCGCAATTTTTTTATATATGGAGAAAAGGGAAGAAACAAACAAAACAAAACTTTCCTCACTCTGAACAGTTCCCTTTTCCCTTTATTAAATGAGGTACCCTGCTAACCAACAGACTTTGCTTTCTCCTCTGACAGGGAAAGGAGGGTAAGCAACTTCTGCCACTGAGATTTGGTCAAGAAGTATGCTGCTGTTGGAAATGGATCAATGCCAATGCAAGGCTATGTGTAAGCTATTAGACAGAGGCAGGAGGGAGTGGCCCAAGCTCCCTGCCAACAGAGGCTACACGAGCATCCTACATGCCTCCCTCCTATACTGCTGATAGAGAGGGTGCAGCGGGGGAGAGGGGAGGGAGAAGGGGAGATGGCTCTGCCAAAGCCAATACACGTAACGAGACAGCTTGAAAGCCAGCTTCCCACATGAACCGGTTCCTGCCTGCACCTCTCACCCTCCACACTGCTGCAGAGCAGGAAGGAGAATGGGGGGAGGTGGAAGAGGAGGTTACTCACTTTTAGCAGTAACTGGAATTCAAGATGAGAATACCTGTGGGTGCGCCAAAGCAAATGTCTGCGTGCCCAGTGCCACAGACTGGATTCTTCACAACAGTGCATGAGGGGAGGGAAGGAAACCATACATGAGCAGCAAGGGAGGCACATGGATTCTACTCAGGACTACTACACATGCATGGCCACTCTCCCATCAGTTCCTTCTTCACCTGGATACCTGACCACAAAAAGGAGTCCAAAGTAGAGGAGAGGAAGGGAGGGTGGTGGCGCACCCACAGGGACACTCATCTCAAAGAACATCAGTTACTGCTAAAGGGGAGTAACCTCCTTTTCTTGAAGAGACTTTCCTGTGGGTGCTTCACAGCAGGTGACCGGAAAGCAAGGTATCCTATAGAAGTAGGGACTTCAGATCAGGCAAGTAGGCCATTGACAAGACAACCCTTGCCACTCTGGTGGAGGAAAGGTCCCCAAGAAAGTGCACAGCGCCTGGCAAAGGTTTGGTCTGAGGTCCATGGAGCAGAGCAGGTTACAATGTGGCTTCTGCCCTGGGGAAGTGCACACAAATTGAGGTAGGTGGTGACAATTGGTTTTGGTTGCAACATTTTGATGTGGTCTGAGATCCAGTGTGACAGTTTTGGGGATGATATCTGCTGTCCCTTGTTGCATTCTATGATAAAAATGAAGAGTTTAGAGGACACTCTGAAAAGTCTGGTTCTACATACATCAAGGGTATGCATTTGTGCTTCGAAAGCATTGGCATGAGGCTTGGGGAAGACCACAGGTAAGTGGATGGCCTGGTTGATGTGGAAAGATGATTGGTCCTTGGGATGGGTGAACAGAGACACCTTATCTTTGGGGGGAGAGGGGAAAGTTTGCATTAGGGCAGCCATTTCCCCCACCTGATGGGCTGATGTTATTGCCACTAGGAATGTCATTTCCAAGGATAGGTGAAGAAGCGAGCATGTAGCCATGTGTTCAAATGAGGGTTGTATGAGGGAGCTTAGCACCAAATGTAAGTTCCGAGGTGTATGTGGAATGGTTATAACATTTGGAGGCCTTTCAGGAATCACTTCATCGTGGGATGTGCAAAGACTGGTGTCATCAATCTTCATATATCATGTTGCGATAGTGGCCAAATGTCCCTTAATTGAACTGATGGAGAGATGGGAATTTAAGGTGCAATAGGTTGTCAAAAGTATCACAGGTATTGGGACTGTCTCTGGACCTATGTTGCAGAAGTAGCCTAGCAGACAAATCGTGACCATTTGTCCCTATGTGTCTTGAGTTAAGGGAATGTGGAGAAGTGCCTTTTGTACCTGGGTGGAGCACTGTAGCTCTGAGAACCAACTAGGTACCAGACTTTCAGGTGCAGTGTTAGAAACTGTGGGTGTGAAACTTTGGTTGGAAAAGGATCTTTGGATTGCATGATTGGGATTGCAAGCAAGGGAACCATGGTTGCTGTGTCCAGCAAGGGGCTATGAAGATGATCCTTGCCTGGTCTCTTCTTATTTTGAGAATTTCCCTGTTGAGAAGGGGAATTGGAGGGAAGACATATAGTAGGTAATGGGTCCACTTGAGTGAGGGCATCTGAGGGAGCCCTTGCCAATGCCAACTCCTGGAGGAGTACAGGAGACATGAAAATAGTTATGCTAGGTCTTAGCATGTTAAGTAGATGGAAACAATAGAACCTGGGCTTTTATAGAGGGAAATCCACTATGACAAGGTCTTTCACAAATGCCAGAAAAAAAACCCCATAAACTGATGTAGTACTCCTCTGGAAGCCATAGGGGTAGCACTGACAAAGATTCCATGCAATGGGAGCAGCAGGGGAGAAAAGCTTCTAGGCAAGAGGTTCCTGGTGCTGCCATTTTCTCCAGAGCCCAGACTGGATCTAGCCCTGGTCTGCCCCAATCCAGCCTGCCAGGCTCAGGGCTCCCCGCTGCAGCAGGGAGCAAGTGCTGGTACTTCAGCTATGGGGGTGGGGGCCGCATGTGTAGGGCTGGAAAACCAACTCCTCGCGGCAGGGCTGCAGTACCAGCTTGAGCCCAGAGTCTAACTGGCCAGAGCCAGGAAAGCCATGGACGGTAGCTTCACAACCTCTGTCCTGATGGCACCACTGAAATGGTCCTAACAGATGTTTCAGAGCGATAGCTGTTAGTTGTTTTTTCAATTACAGACTAATAGTCTCTAAGGAGCTGCAGGATTAACAAAAATTTGAGATGGCATCATGAGCTTTCATGGGCACAACCCACTTCTTCAGAAAAATGGAGTTTAAGGGGTCCAGTTTCCAAATAAATAGCAAATAAAGAGCAGGGATGGGTAGGAAATGGAAAGGAGAAAAAAAATGGGAAAATAGGGTCCATGCTAAACGAAGCTGATAAGTGGGTTCTTAGAACCCACTCTAAGAACTTGGTGTTTGGCTTTTTCTGTCATTAGGACGTGGAACGTAGCAGGTAATCCCGTTAAGGCCTTTGTTTAAACCTCTATTGTAGGTATCAAACTTGTAAATGAAATTAAGTTCTGCAGATTCCCTTTCAAGCTGGTTTTTGAAATGGACTTGTAATATGGAAACTTTGAGATACTCATTAATGAGTGCCTTAACAGAGCTTTTCAATACCAATGCCCACTTCAAAATTAATTCAATTTTCAGTGTTTTCATTGTTACCATTTGCCAGTGTTCTGTTATCACTTTCGCCCACCATTCCATCATCATGTTGGAACTTTTGACTTTCTGAATCAACTGTTTACAGGTCAGGAGTGCTTTACCAAGGGAAGGCTAGCATGCCCCAGAATTCAGTGACAGACACGAATGTAGGGTAAAAAAAATTCCGAAACACTTAGACATCCTTCTCTATCTTGGATCCAGCATTCCCTCTAACATTTTCTATCCTGCGGGTGGAGGTGTTGCATTTTCTTTTGCATAGGTTGAAATTTATTGTGTAACACCAATATTGAGGTTGTACTGGTGGTGCACATCCATACACTAACAAAATACATACATATAACCAGGGCTTGACGAACCGCGGCGAAAGCCGCTTGCCAGCCCTGCATTGCGCATGCATGCGATGCCGGTAAACGGGGCGCTGGGCTGATATCTACTAGCCACGGGCGAGTAGATTCAATAGATTGTCGAGCCCTGCATATAACAGTTCATGTGTGGAAGAAAATTTATTAAAACAGTAGTCAACGTTTTTAAGCACAAGACCACTTTTTGAATTTCAGTCAGTTCAGGATCCCTCTCAAACCCAAACACCCCTGCCCTGCCCCTTCACAGAGGCCACACCCTCTTCACTCTGTGGAGATGGGGTACAGGAGAGGGGGACAGAGTGACATGTGCCCCCTGCCTCTGTCTCCCCTATCCTGCACAACAAGCAGGAGGCTCCTAAGAGGCAGCTCTGAGGCTCTGGGCAGGAGCAGCAGAGCAGTGGGGAGAGGAACAGCTGACATGACAGCACTTGATAGCCTCCCAAACGAACTAGTCAGGATCACCTGTCAGAGGCTCCAAGATTTTCCAGTAGATCCTGATCTACTGGTTGGTGAGCACTGCATTAAAACAAGGGATAGTAAACAAGAAGCAATGCTTACAATATTTAATATGAAATTAAAAAAAGAAAATTAACACTACCCTTGGAGTACATGTATAATCTTCCTCCTCCTCTTCTTTTCCAACACCCCAAGCTAATACACCAAAAAGCATATTATCCACACACAGTTCAACTTTAAGATGCTAAACAAATCTATGAGTCAACTAGAAATAGTATTTGCAAGAAGAGCATGATTAATATAATATTTAATGACACTTGAAAGGAGAGTAAAAGGCATTTACTAAGGCTTATAAAGTTTCTCTGGGAAATGTTTAGGATCCACGCTGTAAAAACAGATAAAGTTCTCCTGCTTTGAAATTTTCACCTTGTGTGTCACCTACTCAAAGAGTAGAAGCCCCAGAACAAATTAACACATGACTTCAGGGTTTGTAGATAGATGCATATTTCAAAAGAGGATGCATATACGGTTTCATCCTACAAAACTAGAATCACACCTAACTACTCATGAGACAGAACTCAGAAAACAAAGATCTGGCCTTACTACAATACAATAGATCATGTATTAATTAGTAACACAGGATTTAAAAAAAAAAATCCAACAACCCTAAGATGAGCATTTTAGATAACACTCCAAAAAACTTGTTAAAGATTCTCTTATATTAAGCCATCAACACCTATGTAAACATTGTTTGAAATTCTCAGAGTGGTAGCCATGCTAGTCTGTAACTGAAAAAAATCCAGAAAGACAATATTTAAATCCCGCAACTACTGAATGTATTTAACATAGTAGGTTAGTCTCTCAAGTCATGTTGCCCACTTCTAATGTAACGCTTCTAGATACCAACATTGACTATTTCTTAAGATGAAATCAGAGTCAAGCATCTCAAGCCAGAATTAAGAAGAGGAATGTGATACTGACATATGGAAAAAAAAAAAAGCGGAAAAGAATCTGAAATTAGAAACTTTATTGGGGAAAACTGCATCAATCGGTAAAAACTCAACTCACCAGAACTAGATTAAATTCTCTCTGCTACCGAAACTGAAGTTTATGAACTATATACTCTTAATTATGATTAAAAATGTGTTCTAATATGCCAATATTTGTGGAATTCTGCAATTATCACCTCTTCTTCCTTCTTTGCTCTGGCTGAACTGTGCAAGAAAAATTGCTAATATCCCAAGAGACTGTATACAAGGGAATATGGAGAATTCCTGACTTCTGGGCTCACTTAACTGCTAAGCAAGGAAAATAAGAAGGAGCTACTGTTATGCAGTTCCAATAAGATTTAATAGGGAGTAAAGATACTGTAATTAAGGGCTCGTCTAGACTACGGGGAAGATTCAAAAAATGAGGTTTACCGGGCTTTTCGAAAAAAGGGAGAGAGGAGGCCGAAAAACCCACGCATTTAGGCTATTTTCACTTTTGAAAATTCTGCAGAATTTGCATATCCTCTTTTGAATGTTCCCTGTAGTCTAGACATAGCCCTAAAAGCATGCTCTCAATTGCCAGATCTATGATTTTTTTAAAGATATCTTTTTTATAAAAAAAAAATCTTACCTCTTACATGACTCAGAAGATAGGACTTCACAGAATTTCTGCTTCAAGCACTATATCTATGGTTGCTAAATGTATTTAAATGTTCAAGATTGATGTAAAAATTGCTAGTGATGGAGAATCCGCCACAACTCTTCAGTCATTCTAATGATTATTTGCCTTCATTGTTAATTTTCCACAGTATTTCTAGTCTAAAATTGGTAATAGAGGGCTTTTCCTCTACAAAAGTATAACAAGTCAATAGTATAAATTGTCCACATTTCTTTTCCCCAAAGTAGATACTTACAGACTGACCAAGTCATCCAATAGTAGGGATTTTAAATCCCATTTAATTGGTCAACCAGTAAATGTGAAGTTTAAACAGCTAACTGATTAAACATGAGGACAGGGAGTGGAGCTGGCCCATCCCTGATTTCTGCAGCTGGACTGGAACAGCCCCCTGCCACAGTTAACCAGTTAACCATTAATAACCCCATACAGTACCCATCCAGGAGTTCAGTCTTTTGTTATGACATGTTTTCTAGTCTTTAGAGGTCATCATGGCTCTTTGAACCTTCTTAAATGTTTCAACATCCTTGAAGCATTAACAGAATTGGACAACAGATACCAGCAGCAGTCACACCAATGCCAAATACAGAGGCAACGTGAACAGGTGAGCACTGAGTTTGAGCATCTGAGAAGCACATTCACCTCTTTGGCCACAGCACCACACTTTGGAGTTTGTATTCACCTGATTATCTGCTATGTACATCCAGGCTACGTCTACACTGGCATGAATTTCCAAAAATGCTTTTAACGGAAAAGTTTTCCATTAAAAGCATTTTCGGAAAAGCACGTCTAGATTGGCAGGATGCTTTTCCACAAAAGCACTTTTTGCGGAAAAGCGTCTGTGGCCAATCTAGACGCGGTCTTCCGCAAAAAAAGCCCTGATTGCCTTTTTCGCGATCGGGGCTTTTTTGCGGAAAACAGTACTATGCGGTCTACAATGGCCCTTTTGCGCAAAAGTCTTTTGGAAAAAGACTTTTGCCCAAACGGGAGCAGCATAGTTTTTCAGGAAAAGCAGTGATGATTTTACATGAGATCATCAGTGCTTTTCCAGAAATTCAAGCGGCCAGTGTAGACAGCTGGCAAGTTTTTCCGCAAAAGCAGATGATTTTGCGGAAAAACTTGCCAGTCTAGACACAGCCCCTCTGTATTTTTCTAGGATAACTGCTTCCAAGGACAGAGTGCACAATCCTGTAAGTACATTCATTGTTCTACATGTATGACCTTTCCATAAGCCCAAATTGGCTGGCATTAATAAAGTCAGCCTGTATCAGCCATTCCACTATTTTGCCTGCAATCAAAGACAAGCTGATGGGCCTTAAAAAACAAACAAAAAAAACCCCAAACACACACACACACACACACACACACACACACACCCCCCACACACACACACACCACCCAGGCCATCTCCATTTACTCTTAAAATATGTGCACAGCATTAGCTTTGTTCCAGTTCTCTGTGCTCTCACCTGTGCTCCAAGGGCAAGTGGAGGGGGAAAAACATCCATCCCAAACAGCAGCATTAACATTCCTGACAGCATCTCACCCCTTCTTTTAAAAATGTTTTGATGCAAGTTACCTGACCTTACTTATTTAAAAATGTCTGTCTGAATAGCTTCTGTTTAACATCTTCCTTAGTTTATTGTTGGAATGGAAAAGTAAATCAACATAACTAATGAATACATTAACTCAATTTCCAAAAATCTAGCTCAAATGTTTACTAAACACTTCTGCCACTTCCTAGTTTACATTCATTGCTACCAATTTTCCCTTTCCCCGCCATTTGTTTTGTTGGTTTTATTTTCCCCAAAGACAGGTTTGTTTGTCTTTTTTAACCTGGGTAGCCTGCCTTCTCTCTCAATTGCAGCTTTTTGGGCATCTCGTAAAAAGTATTTAGACAATTCCTAATATCATTCAAGTTTGTTTAATGTCCCTCTCCTTACTGATTTGGCTCATAACTGTATCCAGCTTAATGAAACTGGTCCATTGTAACTGCTGGGGATAAAGAAAAGCCTGGGGATAAAGAAAAGGCTTGACACCTCTCTCATGTTTAAGAAAATGTATTTTGCTTGGTCAGTCATTCCCTCGTTAGTGACACTCTGCTTAGCAAGTTGTGTGTGTGTTTAGCACAGTATATTGCACACCCACCTACTGAGTTGCTCAACTCTCCGTGAATGGCCAGACTTCAATAAAAGCAGAATGCAGACTGCAAAGCAGAGTTAAAGAACAACGTAATGTAGCCTGTAACATCCAGCAAGTTTGCAGTAATTATCCTCACATTTCCAGTTGTTCTGGAATGGCCATCACACTTAGGAGTCTCTGCCCCTCCCATGCATTAATAGGGGTGTCATTACACTACAAAGGAGTATTTTCAAGTTTCAGTAATGACTTACAGATGACAAATAAAATAGTCAACCTGGTTTAGCTATTTTACCTTGAACAGGATAGTATTTGGGCCTTGATTGGCTTTCCTCAAGATACATGTATTTTGAGGGGGGTAAATGCTGCTCACTTCATCCAGGCAGGTATCCCACTGACATCAATGGGACCACTTAGATAAATAAGGCAAGCAAGATTAGACTGACTCAGTAATTCAGTCACTATTCAAGAAAGTACCAAAGACTAATACCCTCAAACATGGTTGCAAGGTCAATGAAGGAAGTGCCATTCTACTCAGATGCACTATTTTTCTGCTGAGGAATCCCCCTCACTCCAGTTATACTATTTCTAACATACTCCTATGCCTTTGGGAGCACAATGACTGCATATGATGGATTGGAAAGGATTAGCTCTGGAGGAGATAATGCTTCTCTCTACTTCCTTACATGTCCTGTTATCATTAAATGGCAATATAATCTGCATTTAGAAATTTGATGAGGCCAAACTCATTAAAATACCTGGGGCATGGGGATTTTTCATTGCTCCTACATATGGAATTGTATGATCACACCCCAATTGTATTGGCATCATCCTCACTTAGCCCAATGCACAGAAGGATGTATGTATTCCATGCAATGAATTTAATGGGTTATCTTCCTATATGTGGCTTTTTCAAAGGTTCTGTGGCTGGCTCCACAAACTGTATTTTGTTCTCATATAAATTCACAGAGGATACCCGAGATTACAGGATTATGATTTACAGAAAAAACAGCAGCACCATGCATCTGGGGCTAGTTTTGTTTATATGTCTAAGGTGTCTATCTTGGCATCTGAGTACCTAATTTCTGTTTGTACTGAAATGTTACATAATTTATTTCCATCAATGCAAGAATGAAAGCACTGTTATGAATATTTCACCAGCTCAGCATAACTCACATATAGTATGCAGTGGTTTTTGCCTCCACTGATATTGACAGAAGTCACTTAAAATTCTGATTTGATCTTGGGTTTGGAACACCACCATGAAAGTCTTCTACCATCAATGAAGAGCAACTTGGTTTGGTGGTTTGATGCATTTTATTTTTTCCCCCAAAGTGAGAGTGCCCTATACAGTTCATGGTAGCCTGAGCTTTTGATTCAAATGCTCTGTAGGGCACAGAGAATTCCAGAGTCACTACACAGTTAACAAAGTTGCACCTAAAGAACTACCCACACAAAAAAGGGAAGTGTTCATCCAATAATACAGCATATTGTTCACAATCATGCTACAAACACATGAAAACACTTGGAAGATGCAAATCTAAAACCAGAGCCTGTCAGAACGCAATAGAGACCATCAAACTCATTTCACTTGCCAGTTTAAAGGATCAGAAATGTAGTGTTCTGGCTCATAAATTCTACTGGTGAATGTGAGCTTAGAACCCTCGAGGCAATAAGAAAATGGCAATCAACAACAACTCTAACCACTGCACAGATGCTGCTGTTTATTTTAGACTGTGCTTCTTAAAGCAATCAGAAAGATAAAATGGTATTTCAACACAGGGGGGCTGACAGCAGCAGGCAGGATCCCTCGCTGAAGACACCAAGGACAAAGGAAGTTCTGAGGACTATCATATTGGTTATGATGAGTTAACTCACCATGCTCTGCTTTTGTCCATTTTAATCTGCTAGTAAGCAAACTTGGCCACACCAAATATCCTGCTTCTGCAATGCCCTAAAAATCCACAGGAACCATAAAAATTACAAAAACAAAACCAACTGATGTCTTCCCTGGGAAGACATGAAAGCTAATAACTATTTGTTTCCAACTGTTGTTGGGTTTACTGTTGTCATTTCAGAATCATACATTGAATGTTTTCTAGCTGTTTAAAATCTTTTATATTTCTAGGACCACCTGCTCAAATACTGGAAATCTCTAATATCACTCTACACATCTCTCAACATAAGCCATTAGCCTAGGAAGGAAATACCCTGTTTTTCTGTTCTACTATGCAGTGTGAAGATGTGCTGAGGGAACATGCAAATGATCTCAAAGCGTCAAGGTCATTTTCAACTTCTACATGAAAGGACAGAATGGAAGAATCTGGAAGCAACTCCCATTTCTCATACTTTAATCATCTGTTGTGTGTATAAAACTCGATGTGTTTATAGTTTTGGGGTGTGGAGTGGTGAAGAGGCTTTTCACTTTAGAATAATGAACACTTTATAACCTACAATTAAGTGATCTTATTCTGCACAAGTGTAGGATGCACATGTAGGACTGGGTTGTTGTGTGTTTTTTGGGGGGGGGAGGGGGATTAACCATAAAAAAAATATATTCTATTCAACAGTGCAGCTGTTCTCTCCCAACAGAGCCCTACTGTGAAAGGTACAATCTATATATTAATGCAGATTAACACCCTCCCCTCCAGCCAAATTGAAAAAGCAAGGCAGGCACAATGAGTTCATGCTAACTGCAAGACAAACCTCTACAGTACTTGGTTTAGTTCAGAGATACTCTTCTGTTGTGTACCATGCACTCTGCTCATACATTAAAATTCTTTTGCCACAGATGCCTTTGTAAAGTGTGACCACCACAGTAAATTCAAGAGAGGTCCATGTTTAAGAGAGGCAATTTGCTCTTCTTAAAAAGTGTCCATAAGTTATCTGGGTTAGAAACATTAAACATCTTCTGTTTGTGTTTCTGTAGACTGTATTGTTGTGAGTCCAGGAGTTCACAAGCTTGGTACCACCTATTGAAAGTCAATGCAAATTAGGCACCAAACTGCCATTATGTGCTTTTGAAAAATCCCATCCCTAAACAAAGGTAACAGAACAAAAATACTGCAGCACTAGGGAGGTTAAGAAACAAGTAACCAGCTAATTGTGTAGTCAATAGGGTTGGAAGCCTCCAGCAGCTGCTGCCGCTCTGCAGTTTAAATGTAGTGAGTCAGGCACACAGGCAGTCCCTCTCTTACTACATTTAAAAACTGCAGAGCCACAGCAGGGGTAGCTCCTGGACCCAGCACAAGCTGGCACTAAGCTGGGCTTGCTCAGTCCTAGCTCACACCAGGTCCAGGAGCCCCTGTCTACATCCAGCCCTGAAAGCAGCAAAATGCACTAGACAAGTCTGGCAAGAGGCAGCCCACATTTTCATTTGGGATGAAGCTTCCTAGCACACCTCATTTAACCACCACTCTCCTGCCTTCCCATCCGGTCCCTGATGCCAAGGTTCCCCCAAGCTAAGTGCCTGTCTGCTGCACACATTCTGGAGACAGAAGTTGAAGGGCCGAAGCAACCCCAGGCAGGCTGGCCAGGCTCTGAGAAGTCAGTGTTGGGTTGGCAGAGGGTCACTTGACCTGCCTATTCATGCCTCCAGCCCCACAGAGCTGCCCGATGCACCAGAGTGTGTTACCTGGTACCACTTAGGCCAGATAGGAGACAGGCAGAGCTCGACCAGGAATCACAGGGCCAGGGAAGGCCAACAGTGGAGGCTGGGCTGCGTGAGCCTTGCTCAGCCCTCGGCCACTCGCCCTGTTCTGCCCCTTCGGGTTACAGTGCATCCAGGCAGAGCCACACAGCACTTTCCTTGGACAAAGCCGCAGCAATGGGTGAATTCCAATCCCTGCCCTCAAGCCCAGCGGGCTGCTGGTGTGCAGTGCTTAGCCTGGGCTTGCTCCAGCCACGCAATGAGTCCAGCCACACTAGCTCAGCTGTTGGAGCCTTTTCCCAGGTGCCCGCAGGGCATAGCCAGGCTCTCCGAGCACCTGGCTAAAGGTTCTGCCCCACCCCCACCTGTCCAACCCATACAGAGCCCTGAGTGCCACCGGCCCAGAACTCTAAGAAACAGCGATGGTGATATCTGCCCAGCTCATCAGAGGAGATCCACCCCTGGAGTACTGCCAACTCAAGCAATGCAGCAAGCCTACATCTCCCTAAGCCCAGCCTGGGAGGGCCAAGTTTGCCTAGCTGCTGAACTCTGCCTGCCTGGGCTTCAGTCCTCTGCTCCTGGTCCAGCACTGGGCAGCCCTGGCCACTTCCTCCTGCCATGCATAAGTGAGGCTTCTGGGAAAGCAGTGCGAGCCCGGCACGTGGGATGGGCAGAGAATGGAGCTGTGGCTGTGCCACCCCCAGAGCAACTGGCTCGTCCTAGGAGTGGGGGGGGGGGGGGGGGAGAGAAATGCAAGTAGATCACTACAAAATAGAAGTCCTTCACCAAACACTAATTTAACTTCTCTGCCCCACTGAGTTAGGTATAATACACATTTTACAGATAATAAACTGAAGCACAGAAGGATTAAGTGACCTAATCTAGGCCAAAAAAAGAATTCTGACAGAATTGAGGTTGACACTCCTGAATTGTGGCTCCCAGTCTTGACCTCTTACCATGAGTTATCTCCAAATGAAGTAGCTGTAGCACTACTACTAGAACTATTTACAAAGGAGATCAGTTACGGAGGAAGGCCTGATGTAAGAAGATATACTACATGGTATGTAGGAAATTGACCAGACAATCTAGGATGATTTTAAGGCTCTGCTGTCAAAGACTCCACGAATTATAAGGTCAAATGCAAGCTCCTCCTCTGCCCTCACTTTCTCCCCTCCATTACTTTAGTCACAGTCATCACTTCCCATATAATCTGTGTCTGAATATGCAATGTCATCTTCTAATTCTCTCATTGCCATGTAAAGGATTGGTACCTTTATTTTGTAGTAGTCTCTAAATCTTTCACAAAAGAAAAAAGTCAACTTTTAATATTGAATTACTTTCAAATCGAGTCCAGATAAGTTTATTTCACTGCTGATACAAATACGTTCTTGAACCAGAATTTATACAAAGAAATCTGGGTTCCTTTGAGCTTTATCCTGATTATAGGAGACAGCAAGTGGATATTCATATACTGAATGTGTATTTCAGCAAAACAAGGTTATCTATTCCTTGACTAAATTCTAGCCCAATGCTTTGAGCTAGCAATGTTAGATCATAGAATCACAGACCTGGAAAAGACCTCAGAAGGTCATCAAGTCCAGCCCCCTGCTCTAGGCAGGACCAATCCCAACTAAATCAACCCAGCCAGGGCTTTGTCAAGCCGAGACTTAAACACCTCTAGGGATGGAGACTCCACTACTTCCCTAGGTAACACATTCCAGTGCTTCACCACTCTCCTAGTGAAATAGTTTTTCCTAATATCCAACCTGGATCTCTCCCACCGCAACTTGAGACCATTGTTCCTTGTTCTGCCACCTGTCACCACTGAGAACAGCCTTTCTCCATCCTCTTTGGAACCTCCCTTCAGGAAGTTGAAGGCTACTATCAAATCCCCCCTCACTCTTCGCTTCTGCAGACTAAACAGACCCAACTCCCTCAGCTGCTCCTCATAGATCATATGCTCCATCCCCCTAATCATTTTTGTTGCCCTCCGCTGGACCCTCTCCAATGCGTCCACATCCTTTTTGTAGTGTGGGGCCCAGAACTGGACACAGTACTCCAGATGTGGCCTCACCAGGGCCAAATAAAGGGGAATAATGACATCTCTGGATCTGCTGGCAATGCTCCTCTTAATGCAACCTAATATGCCATTAGCCTTCTTGGCTACAAGGGCACACTGTTGACTCATCTCCAGCTGCTCATCCAGTGTAACCCCCAGGTCCTTTTCTGCAGGTTGGTCCCCAGCCTGTAATAATGCTCGGGATTCTTCCGTCCCAAGTGCAGGACTCCGCACTTATCCTTGTTAAACCTCATCAGATTTCTTGTTGCCCAATCCTCCAATTTGTCTAAGTCACTCAGGACCCTATCTCTGCCCTCAAGCGTATCTACCTCTCCCCCGAGCTTAGTGTCATAAATAGCATGTAACTGAATAGTCGTGTAACTTTAGCAGTTACATGACTATTCAATAGCCCTGGGCAGTGGGGCTGGCAGCCACTGTGCTCCCAGTCCCACTCCTAAGGATCCTCCATCACACCTAAGGATCCTCCATCACACTGTGGGGTGGCAGGCAGGAGCCAGTTTAAAAACCAACTCCCTGCACAGACTGGCTCCCGCCTGCTGCCTCTGCTACAATGGCAACAACGCTGAGTGGCAGCAGCCTGTTTGTAGGGAGCTCAGAACCTCCTCCACCCCACCAAGGACAGAAGCTGCTGCTGCAGAGCAGCCTCTATGACAATCCCAAGCTCACCACAGACAGAGGCTGCTTTATGGCAGTCTTCCTTGCAACACCCCCCCCCACCCCCATGCTGCTGCCTTGGAATCCCCTCTCTTCTAGGTCACAACTCCCTCCCAGATCTTGTACTTCCTTATACACTTCTCCCCAGGTCAGAATCTACTCCTACATTCATACCTCCTCCCAGACTCTGCACCCCATTCTTCTACCCCAGATCATAACGCACTCCCTCCAAGACCCGACATCACCTCCTGCATGCCAGTCCTCTATCCCAAGCTCTCTTACATCCCATCTGCTGTCCCAGATCCCTACACCTTCTGCCCACAGAAGTGTGGTGCTTGACCAACTTCTGGTCTATTTTTTCCACCACTGTTGGTGAGATTCACCATATGACTTTAGGTAAGGTCACCGAATTCCTTCAATTCATTCCCTCCCACCACCACCATCAGTAAAAAGATGGTAATGCTCATTTAACTCATGAGAAAGCTGTGAAACTTAATGAAGGTTTTGAGATCCTCAAATAAGATGCACAATAGAAGGGCAACAATTTCTTTATGAAACAGACTCAAGTGATGACAGCTCTTCCTTTCTCTGTCTCTTTCAACTGCTGCAGTTTGAAAAACTTCTATCAAGCCTCAATTCTTTTTGTTCAGACAGCTGCCTCTCCTGTGGTAAAACCACACTATTCCCTCCATTATCATCAAAATTCTAGTCAGCTTTGCAAAAAGAGTGCGCACCCTGGAAGATACGATACTGCAGCACAATACAAAATCCAGCCTTCATTAATCTCAGTCATTGTAAGCCTGTTATATACTCCTCCTCACTGAAGTGTTTTCCTCTATTCAGTGTTTTGAAAAATAAAACCAGGGGACAAGTTGTCTTTAAATTCTTATTTTAAACAGAGTTGGCTTCCATCTTCTCATTTTCATGTAATTTAAAGAAAATTGTAAGTCCATAACAGCAAGCAAGAAAGTCCCATCTGCCCATCACTCCTGTTACAATTTTAGGAAACATACTGTGGAGGCAGGAAAAGGGAAGAAGGGAATTTGCGTGCAGCCATCTTGGTCTTGTTAACAAGAGAGCAAGAGTCAGGCTAAGTCTGTGGCCTGACAAGGCCAGATCTGTAATTAGACCTGCCTTTATCTCTCGCCTCTATAGGGAGATAAGGACAGAATGCTGGCTCTGGCAGGGACCTTGAGATAAGGAGCGCCTGGGTGGAACTAAACTGTTAACCACTGGTGTTTGTAATGGGAAGGAGACTAATTGTTATTGTTATTATATCTAATAGACAGTATATAAACTGCTTCATAATTGCTTGTATTCGAAGATCTGCCTGGGGGGGCTCACCCCCCCCTGTCTGAACCAGTTTTTCCCTTGCTGTAGCTCATAATAAAACGGCCTCTGGCTACTTGTTGCTTAAACACAACGCAGAGTGAAGGCTTGTTTTCTTCCACAATACAAAGTAAAAATTGACATATAGAGGTATCATGGTTCTGAGAAGACTGGCACAGAACTATTTACAAATATTGCAGCCTAGTTTTTACATACTAGCACTATTGCCAACTCCCCCATTCCACCCCCAAATCTGAGGGACCAGTTGCCAACATGTCAGAGAGTTAAGCCGGGGCCAAAAGAGAAACTATGGTTCTGTGTTGTACTTAAATAATGATACAACTGTAGGACAGATCAGAACTATAACATGATTTGGGAAAATTGATTAAACTTTGATGATATCCTATCCAGACAACAAAATAAATCTTCACAGCTGAGGATGTGAGGGAGAATCCCAAACCTGAAACTTTTTTAGGGGACAAATCTGAGGAACTGTCCCAGATTGAGGTATCACGAGGGGAGATTTTGGAACAAACTGATAAACAGTATTAAGTCATCAGGAACAGATGGTATTCACCAAAGAGTTTTGAAAGAACTCAACTGTGAAAATTGCAAAACTACTAATGGTGGCTTATAACTGACCCTTTAATCTTCTGTATCAAGTGACTGGAGGATAACTAATGTGACGCCAGTTTTTAAAAAAAGTTTCTAGAGGTGATCCTGGAAGTTGTAGCTTGCAGCAGCATCCCCTGTGAGGCAGAAGTGTGGGAATGGGGGGAAGGGAGCAAGCAGTACCATGAAGACTGTGCTGCGGGGAGAGGGGACTGGCTTTAAGTCAGCTCCCACTCCCCCTTTTCCGCTCTTGTTGCCCTTCATACAGAAGCATCAAGGGGCGGAGGGAGAAATGTGAGCAGTCGAATACTCAACTATTTGCTTACATCCCTAATAAATAAACATAATTTGTTGGGGAAAGGTTAACATGCGTAACAAGGTTTCATGACTCATTAAATCTAATAGAATTCTTTGAGGTCAACAAGCATGTGGACAAGGGGGATCCAGTAGATATAGTGTACTTAGATTTGCAAGAAGTCTTTGACAAAGTCTCTCAAACGTCTTCAGAGGGAAGGCCCTCTCAAGGACTGATAACAGGTTAGGACAGGAAGCTAAAGATAGCAATAAATGGTCAGTTTTCACAATGGCGAATGGTAACTAGTGATTTCCTCCACAGGTCCATACTAGAGATGTAAACTCCCAGTTAATCAGTTATCATTTAAACGGGTTAACTGACTAAAGCGGGGTATCAATCCAGCGGGGCTGCTGGGAGCTCCCAGCAACCTACTGGAGCAGCACCCACCCACAGTGGGGTCAGGCTCCCTGCTGGGAGAGGCTGATCTGGAAGAAAGCAGCCCCTGTCAGTGGTTGGCCCCCTTGGGAACTGGCACAGCTCACTGCCCACTGCAGATGGGAAGATGCTCCTGGTCCCACTGGTTACCAGTTACCTAAACAGGTAATGCTTACCAGTTATGGTTAACCTTCCACAGCTCTAGTTTATATTAGGAAAAATCCTATTCAATATATTCATAAATGATCTGAGAGGGGGATACACATTGAGGTGGCAAAAGATTTGCCGATACTAAACAACTCAAAACAGTTAAGTCTAAAGGAGACTGAAGAGCTTCCAACGGATCTCACACAACAACAGATGAAATTTAATGTTGATAAATGCAAAGTAATGCATATTAGAAAACATAAACCCATCTATGTACAATCTAATGGGGATTAATTTAGCTGTTACCACTCAAGAGAGATCTTGGTGTCACTGTGGATCATTTGTGGAAGACATCCACGCCACGTGCAGCAGCAGTCAAAACAGCAAACTGAATGTTCGGAATCATTAAAAAGGCAGAGTGAATAAGACAATGAATATCTTATTGCCTCTATATTAATCCATGGTACTCCCACATCTTAGATTAAAAACTTTACTTAAGTCCACACTGCAATTGTGTTTTCAAAAAAAAAAAAAAAATTGGAATAGAGGGTTTTTTCTGATACTGGTCAACTTCTTTCTATAAGGACGAAACTTTTTTCCAAAAGAGCTCTTTCAGAAAAGAGCGTGTGTGGATGGGGAAGAGGGAGTCCTTTTGTAGGAAGAAGAGGAAAGAGGAAAAAAATCACAGGTGTCCTGGTGGCCACTCCACTCCATCCATAGTAATTACAGCTTAAATGCAAGAGAGCATCCATTCAGTGCGGATGCTATCTTTCAAAAAAGCAATGTGCTTTTCCTGAGTAGACACTCTCTTTCAGAAGAAGCTTTTTTGGAGGATCTCTTCCGGCCTCATGCCACTTCCCGCTTCATGGGAATGGAGATCCATGGCCAACGGAAGCTGCAATCACCCATACCTGTGGAAGCACAGTTAAATGTAGCAGTGATGGCCTGCTAGGATCCTGCCCTGGGGAACCATCTTCCAGCCTGTGGGCCAGTATTTGCCCATCCTTGTACAGTGTGCAGATTCAGCAATCAAGCTGTGCAGAGTCCAGCTGATTTCATCGGTGTCTGCACAGATACAGAAGCTCATGCACATACTACCAATAGCAAGAACGGAGCATGCATGGTTACTTTTAAAGTAAATTGTAAGTTAATTCAGGTCTACTCAACTTTGGAAGCCCAAGGGGCCACAATGATGCTCACAACACATGCGGAGGGCTGAAACTTATGTGGGGTTGCATATATATGCAAGTATATGTCAATAGCTTCTTTCACACTGACGGTCATGAATACAAAGATTAAACCTTAAGCTGGGTGCTGGACCTAAATGTGGCCAGTGTGAGCCAGTCAGCACTTCTCAGGCTCTGCCCACAAACCTAAGCAGTCAGCATTTCCCACAATGTCCCAGTGCTGTCAGCACCTCCTCCCGGAGAGGTAGAAATGCCATCACCCTGTACCCCCATCTGTTCCAGCCAGCCTGTCCGCTCATGACTTTCAGTGCTCACCCCACCTGGGAAATGCCTCGTGGTTGTGGAGTGTATTCCCAGTTAAGGTCATGTTCAAAGGATCCCATCTGTGGGCCATGTGTTGAGCCCCATGTAAACCTAAACTGCACCACAAGCCGCAAACAAATGGACCGCGGGCCGCATGTTAAGAAGTCCTGTTTATTTGATCCAAGCAAATAGGCAGAGGTAGCATTATCTCATTTCTATTTAAAAAATACACACCACAAATACTAGCACTTCTTCCCATATAAAAAAAAAATCTCAATTATCAGGGACGTAAATTTAAGATTGACAGACTGTGCAGAGCAGGAATGAAGCAAGATTACATAAGGGATCAATTTCTTGACTAGAACCAAAAGAGTAAAAAATAAATACAGCAGCTACAGACAGACAAGTTTATGTTCTAGGGGAAACATCCGATGACATGACTGCAAATACTGTGTGTTAGCCTGGTCCAATGGCATCACATGAGAACACACATAGCTCGGAGCACAGATATGGAAAAGAGAAACTTCAGCTTAGGGGCAAAAACTCCTCAATTTATTACCTGAGAGTATCAAAGGTTGCATGACACAGACTCATATAAAGGATCAAGTCATTTATTCCTTCACTACTCAAAACATTCATTAGAGTTATGAGAGTTTTGAGCAAATAAACAATTTCCAAATAGGTACTTGAGGTTATTCCTAAGACTGTGAATAATTATTGTGTAAGATTTCCATAAGAAGAATACAATGGAACTGCTGGGGGGAAAAACTGAAACCACAATTACAGCAGGTGACTGAAAATAAACTATGCTTCCCTCCCTCCGCCTCCCCCCCAAAAAACCTATCAAGTAGTCTTACTTTCATTAGGCAAGTCCTCTGAATCCAGCTCATTGACTGCTGAGGTGTTGCTTCCACTTTCATCCAAAGTGAGAATGAGGGGAACATCATCATCCATGCTTACAGCCATTGTATTTCCTTTCAGGTTTCTCTCCTAAGAATTTTAAATAATGTCTTTTGCAGTCCACCTTTCAAGAACACTTGGTCAAAAATATTCCTCAGAAAGTTCTCCATCAACCAGGTGCATCTTCTAGACGTAATATGCAGAAAAACATACCCATCTCCAGGGGTCTCAATACAAAAAAGAATCTACCAAGTTGTCTGCAAAGAATAGTTCAGAGAAGTAAATTCATTAGTAACATTAGTTTACAACCAACCCCTCACCATTTAAAAAATAAATAAACTTGATCCAACTTAGCCTCAACCACAATAGCTACACCACTCATGGTTTAATTTAGGACAGAAATAGTCCTGGGTACATTTCTCAATGTTTGTTAATAAAGAATAGGCAGAAGCCGCATCTCTCTCCACATATATTTTTCCTGAGGGACAACAAGGTGACACCACCACATCACTCTGCATCCCGCCACCCCTCAGCCGCACCTCCCCCCCGCCTGAGGGGTGCTGGAGTACCCCCAGAGAGGCAGGCGCAGGTCCCTAGCATACAGTTGGCTGATCTTAGCCTGAAGGCGAGAAGCGAAGCACCACTGGCTCACATGGCCTCAAACCCAGCACTATGGTTTCTCTTTCAAAGTGCCTGCCCTGGGGATAGATTTGGGGGGGGGGGAAGGAGCCTGCCCGGGGGGGCGGAGCGCGGGGGGGGGGAAAGGAGCCTGCCCGGGGGGGCGGAGCGCGGGGGGGGGGGAAAGGAGCCTGCCCGGGGGGGCGGAGCGCGGGGGGGGGGGGGGAAAGGAGCCTGCCCGGGGGGGGCGGAGCGCGGGGGGGGCGGGGGGGGGGAAGGAGCCTGCCCGGGGGGGCGGAGCGAGGGGGCGGGGGGGAAGGAGCCTGCCCGGGGGGGCGGAGCGCGGGGGCGGGGGGGGAGGAGCCTGCCCGGGGGGGCGGAGCGCGGGGGGGGGCGGGGGGGGGAAGGAGCCTGCCCGGGGGGGCGGAGCGCGGGGGGGGCGGGGGGGGAAAGGAGCCTGCCCGGGGGGCGGAGCGCGGGGGGGAGGAGCCTGCCCGGGGGGCGGAGCGCGGGGGCGGGGGGGAGGAGCCTCACACGAAACCCGCACTCCTGAGCCCTACGGATACCGGGGGGGCGCCAGTCAGGCCCCTCGCCCTGCGCGGGGAAGGCGGGGCAAGTCCCAGGGAGGCGGGGCCAGACAGCCGCCGGGCCAGGGCAAGGCCCCGGGACCCGCTCGCACCGGGGGGTTCAGCTTCGCTCTCTGCCCAGGAGGGTCGCAGGGACACGCACCGGCCCCGGCTGCTCCTCGTGCAGCGGCCCCGCCCCTCGGCACACTGTGCGCGTGGACTCTCCACTCCGCCCGCGCGACCCCCGCCGGCCGCACCAACAGCAGACCCGAACCCGCCGTCGCTGCAACAACTCGCCTCAGTCAGCCGTCGATTGTCCACACCCCGCCTATTGGCCGTCTCCCTCAGGACTCCGCCCCATGCCTGAGACCGACCAATCGGCCCTACTTCCGTTCTTTAGCAACAGCGGCTCATGGAAGGGGGGCATCCGGGTGTCTTTCATTCTGTCCTTCCATTGGACTCTGGTCTTGCCCATCAAAGGAAGGGCTAAATTTTCCGTTTCGGATTGGACAGAAGGCTCGAAGTCTCTGCCCTGACTCCGCCCTCCAACGGAGAAGGAAGGGGCTGGGCTAAACTTACCGAACAAGGGCGGCGATTGGCTATGGAGGGAGGGGGCAAATCAGTCAGGACCTATCCCCGCCTCCTTTGTTTGGGGTTAAAGGTGAGCGAGGGGTAACCTAGCAACAGAGACACGCTGGAAGAGGACCGGAAGGGAGGCGGCGGCGGTGGTGTGAGCAAGTGAAGAGAGTTGGGGGACCTCGCCCGCACCCCCGGCAGCCTCCTGCCCCCATGCCCACCCAGGGAGACCGGGGAGCTTGCTCCCCTATTCCCACGCTCAGGCCACCTCCCCCCCCCCCATCCTTACCAACCTGGCCACCTGCTCTGATAGACCAGCCCCTGTTCAACCCACCGCCACAGAGACCTAGGAGCCTCCAACGGGACTGAGCAACCAGCCCTCTTCCCCCCCAAAGCAGGGCATCCCTGCCCCATCTCAGTCTAGTCTCACAAGGGCTGGAGAGTTTTCCTTCCACTTTTCAGCATAGGAAACAAACAGCTCATTAGCTGTCTCAGGCACTGGAGGCTAACCACTAGAATTAGTTTCACCTCCAGCACAGGAGGGTGGGCTGTCATAGGCATAAGGACCCAATATTCTGAATGTGCTTTTAAACTTAGAGACAGACCCCATATAATTTTACATTCTCAATTTTGGCCAAGGTATATCATGATGCTAATGCTAAAATCAAACTTTTTTTTTTCAGGTAAATGTTGTGAAAGAAGAGCATGCAGCAAAACAGCAGGGGAATCTAAATCTACGTGTATTAAGATGTCCTCTGTGACTGTATTCATATAGAAGATTTTTGCTCCCTTTCATCTTAGAACTTTTAAATATTTGACTGAGAATATGGCAACAGAGGTGGCTATCGTGCTCCAGTTGCCATATGAGGCAACTGAATCAACCACCAGGCCCTCCATGGGATACAGTCAGACTCCAAGAAAGTCAGTGATGAAACCAAGTCCACTAAAGCTTTTGGATCCAGCTCGTTCAAAACTTACCACTGTTGAGACAAAGAGGATCATATCTGTTTTGGATGAGACCATCTTTAAGATAGAACTGATCAGTCTGATCTCTCACATTACTGAATGTGTGGGTGATTTAAGCACTATCCTGGGATCTGAGCTCATAGGTACCCTTAAGGAGCATGAGCGGCTTTCAAACAACATGGAAGCTTTACTTACCCAGCTTCAAAGAGAAGGTTTCCTGAAGCAGGATGATGGAAGAGGGGACCTTGTAGGAACTGACCGCCGTCTTCAATTGCATCAACAAGCTGTAAAAAGCTCTATAAGAAATATTCTGAGACTCTTTCAGGCTGACCCTATAGCTTCTCAAGCTGTGAAAGACGAGGCTTATGCTAGGGATTTATCATCTGAAATGTTTCTCAAAAGGTTGTCAGAATTCCGGGGTTTCTTATTTGAGAAACTCCTGACTAGTCCCTTAGAAGAACAAGAAAAGATTCAATTCATGGAAGAAATCTCCCTCCAGGAAAAGAAAAACAGTGAAACTATTGCAGCATTAGAGGCAGAACTTGCAATGGCAATCCAGAGTCGAGATGATGAGGTACAGTGGTGGTAAGACTAAACATTTCAAACTAGAGACCTAGGTCATTGTAGGAAAGGCCAGTAAACTAAACTATATTCTGTTTGTTGCCTCTCAAAGTGGAAGTCACTAAAATATTTCTTAATACACATTCTGAATTAGAAATAGTTATATCTACAATATAGTTGAGAGAATATGTCTGTCTATTTGTTCAAGAACTTTTCCAAAACAGAGTTAGGGCTACCAAATACAGTGTACAGCCTTCTCTTATCATAACGTAAAGCAGCGGTTCCCAACAGCCAGTCCACGGTGCTGGCTGCTGGGCTACAGCAGCTGCCAGAGCTGAAGCTGGCTGTTTGCAGAGGCTCAACTATCTCCAGCACCCATAGAGACTGATTTTTGCACTGTGACAGAAGTGGTAGCAGGAGCCTTCCTCCCGCTCCCACCCAGATAAGTTGGTGGCTTGGCCTCCCCCTCACCACCTGTGTGGCCGATCTTGCTGCTGGCTGCGGCACTGGGCTGAGACGGTGGCAGAAGGAAGCAAATAAAATGTTAACAGTCTGCCTAAAGTTTGTGAATGGGTTTGCTGGTCCACAGTATAAAAAAGATTGGGAACTACTGACTAAAAGCAAGGTAAGGGTTTGATTGTGCCAGGAAAATGGAATGTGCCTTCTCATAAAACCATATAGAAAAGAAACAGAATTACCAGGCAAGTGAAAGGGGTGAGCTGGGGATTTGCCCCCCATCTGGGACTTCCTCAGCGCCAAGCCACTTTCTCCCTTCCCCTCCAGGCCCTCTTTAGAGTGGGCTGAAGTCGTGCCTCCTTCCCCCAATTCATATGGGAACATTGCTGACTGTTCTTCTTTGTCAGGGAGCAAGGGGAAAGTGCAGTTTGCTGCAATCCTCAATCTGGCTGGGGACTGTAGGGGGCACAAATCAGGACTTGTCTCAGCCTGGGAACATGTACCCCTCCCCAGGTTGTACCTGGTGGAGCCGCAGCAGCTATGGGGAGGTGCTTTTCACCTGGCCCCAAGCTGCTCTGATGCATACTGAACCCCTCATCCTCACGCCCTCTCCAATGCATGCTTTAAATGAAGCATTTTCATTTTATTTTCCAAAAACAAAAAATAATGAAGTTAAGGGCCCAAACAGTACTGGGTAAATCTAATTCTAAAAACAGTTAAAATGAATCCCTGCATATTTAGATTCAGGCACTCAAACATAGTTCTCCATCTTCAATGGCCAGCTCAAATCATATTGGAACCCAGTTTTACCCACTACTAAGTTTAAAAAGTATTAAAAAATATGACACAGGCACTATGGCAAAGAGGGTGTCACAAAGCCTCTCCTAGTCAGGGCCATAATGTCAGCTTTCACTGTAAAGTACTAGTACCATTCCCTGTAACAGATAGTGAAATAGTGACAGTAACAATTCTAAAATTCTATTTTAAAAATCCATTTTTAATACAGACTCCATATTCACTATTTTACTATATATGTTAGAAATGTGTGTCTGTCCGTCCATTTGTTCAAGAACTTCTCCTAAATGGTAAGAGCTAGAACCACCAAATTTGGTGTACAGCTTCCTCTTATAATGTAAAGCAAGGCATGTGTTTGGTTGTGCCAGGACAATGGGATGTACCTGTAATTTGATTGTTTCTGGCAGAAGACACAGTTATACTGCAGAAAGTCCACAAGCAGCCCACAAATGGGCCAGAGATAGGAACCAGGACAGCTATAACCGCATTGGGCCGGCAGGGGTGGAGAAAGGGACAGCTGTCTACTGTATATTTCAAGTAATAGAGAAGTAGCTGTGTTAGTCTGATCTTGGTAAAATTTAAAAAAGCAGTTGTAGCACTTTAAAGACTTACAAGAGGATTTATTAGGTGATGAAAAAGCTCATCACCTAATAAACTATCTTGTTAGTCTTTAAAGTGCTACAAGACTGCTTTTTTTGTTTTAATATAAATTTCAGAGAGTTTGTCTGTTTGTGTGTCTCTGTCTGTTTGCCTGTCCCCTACCAGGGGTACATGCACCTTTGCCCTAGCTGTGCCGAGTGTAACTGCGGCAGCCATGGACAGGTGCTTCTCATCTGGCCCTAAGCTGCTGCGATCCTTTCTCCCTGGAGCAGCCTCCATACTGAACCCTTCAGCCTTTGCCCCACTCCAGAACAATGATTGAAATGAAGAAAACCAAACTTATTTGAGTTAAGGATCTGATCAATGCCAGGTCAATCTTCTAGTTTGACATATTGTTATAGGCATTTTCTATAGCCTTCATCATAGTGCATCATTGCCTCATGAATATTAATGAACTAAGGCCCACATCCTCAAAGACATTCCCCGAAATACCTACAGGGATTTAACCCTATAGCTCATAACCTTCTTCTGAGGTAATATTGTTTCTTCATTTTACAGCTGTGGAAAACAAGGCTTAAATTACATATAGGTTGGTGAGCGGAGCCAAGACAAGGACTCAGATCTCCTGAATCTAAGGCCTGGCCTACACTAGGAGTTTAGATTGAATTTAGCTGCATAAGGTTGATTTTCTAAATGATGCGTCCGCACTACCAAGCATGTCACATCAACTTTAAGGCCTGCTCAAGTTAATGTTTGTTGGTTATTTCATAAAGAATAATGCTATTCCTGATCTTGTATATTCAAAGTTACAGTCGTGTAGACCCAGCATAGAGAAATTCAAGGTTCTTGGCCTCTGGGAAGCATCTCACAGTGCCGTGTTCTGGCCAAAATTTGCGCCTTTACTGGTCTCTAGTTGAACAGGAAAATCCCCAGAAAAATTTTAATTTAATTTCCAGGGTGGCCAGTTTTGCAAGCACATCTCAGAGCAAGTAGCGCTCCATGGTACATGAGGCCATGACTTCAGCCAATTCAAATACTGCAATGATTGTGAATACTTCGACTCCCATGGGCTACAATTCCCTGGGATGCAGAAGAGTGCCAGTGTGGATTGTCTGGAAGCAGGAGCAGCCTGAGGCCGGCTGCAGCAGCTGGCACCCTAGGCAGGGTGGCGCAATCAGTGCCCCTGCCTGCACGGCTGTCAATGTCCGTAATGTCATCACAGGGTGCCCGGGCCAGCAGGCCCCTAGGCAGCTGCCTAGCTCGCTTAGGCTCATGGGCTGCCCCTGTCTGGGAGATCTTGGACCTCATTGAGGCATGCGGAGAGGAATCCATTCTCTTCAAGTTCCAAACCAACAAATGTAGCATGGACATTTACGTGAAGATCATAGGCTGCCTGATGGCTAAAGGATATTCCAGGGATGTCTAGCAGCACTGAATCAAAAACTGAGGAGCTCAGGTAGTCATGAGGCAAAGGAGGCAAACAGATAGTCTGGTGCACAACTGCACAGATTCCTCTTCTATGAGCAAGTGGCCAGACATTCCTGGCGTCAGCATGGAGGACAGCATAGTGGCAGAAGAGGGGGATGAGAAGGAGTATTTTCCAGCCAGCAGTCAATGAGAGCCAGGATCTTTTCACCGTGCTGGAACCAGTACCCTCCTTCCAGGATGTCTCTCAGTTGAGCACTGACCCCGGGGAGAGCACTTCTGGTGAGTTCACAATTCAAGCAAGTTAAGGCAATTGGGTGTGAAGTACAGTGCACTCTGTGCCTACATAACTGGGGGTGGGGGAAGGGGAGGAACTCAGAACCACTTATTAATGTGACTGAAGATGAAGCAGGAATTTTCCCTGCATATATCCATGAAGTTCTCACACAGGAATTCTTTGATCTGTCTCACAAGATTTTTGTGGAAACCACTCTTATTCTGTCCTCCATAGTAGGACAGCTTCCCTCACCAAGATATCAGTAAGTAGTCTGGCATCATTAAACCATAAAGCCTTACAGCATAAGGTCTAGGTTTCTGGCCACATTTAGTCAGCATCTGCTCCCAAAGAAGGGAAGCTATTTGCACTCTCTGAGGGAGGCCGTGTCTGCTGGATCTGGACATAGAGGGAAGCCCTGTCACCTCTCCCTGCCTTCATACTTCTGTGGGTTGGAAAAGTAGCACTGTCCTAGAAATCTAGTGTGTGCTGGATCCTGCCCTGGCTGGCCTTTTACCATGCCTGCCTGCCTCCAAATTGCATGAGTCCAGATGCTCCCCTTAGAACTCTGTGTGCTTGCTGTAAAGTGGCTACTTTAAAGCAAAAATTTGGCCTTGCACAGAACACATTTCCATTGTCTTTACAGAGACCTTCGCTATAGGATAACAGATTGGGGTGTGGGATTAAAGGCAAAGATAGGGAATGCAGGGGCAGCTTGTTGAGGGTAATGTATATGAGTCTCAAAACTGGTCATTCATAAAACTGTCCTTCAGAGCCTCTCTGATTTGAACTGCCCCAGACTGTGCTCTCCTTATTGCCTTGGTGTCCATCTGCTCAAAGTCTCTGGCTGTGTGCCTTGCCTCAACACCCCACCCTGCCAGATAAGTTTCCCCTTTGCTCTCACAAAGATTATGAAGCACACAACAGGCTGACACCACAAATGGAATGTTGACTTCATTGAGGTTCAACCAAGTCAGGAGACTCCTAAACATACCCTTTAAATGTCCAAAAGTACATTCAACCACCATTCTACACTTGCTCGGCTTGTGATTGAATTGCTCCTTGTTGGGGGCCAGGCTGCCCATGTACGGCTTTATGAGCCATGGGAACAAGGGGTTGGTTGGGTGGCCAAGGATCACAATAGGTATTTCCTCCTCTCCAATTTTCATTTTGTTGTCTGGGAAAAAAGTTGCAGTATGCATCTTTCTGAAGAGGCAGGAATTCCTAAAGATGTGCACTTCATACACCTTTCCTGACCATTCCACATTGATGTCAGTGAAAAAGTCCTTGTGATCCACCACCATCGAGAAGTATCCATTGTGGTTTATGTACTCTTCGGCAAGTTGGTCAGGGGCCAAGATAGGGATGTATGTTCCATCTTTTGGTCCACTGCGATTAGGGAACCTTATTACGGCAGAACTGTCCACAATCGTATCTGCGTTTCCCAGAGTCACAACCCTCTGAGACAGAAAGGTATTGATCACTTTGGCTACTGGTATGACAACAGCCCCCACTATAGATTTCCTCATTTTGAATTGATTCCCAGGTGAATGATAGCTGTCTGGCTTTGCAATCTTCCAGAGGGCTATTGCCACATGCTTCTCCAGGGTCAGAGCGAGTCTCGTTTGGATACTCTAGTGCCTCAGGGTGGGGGAAAACCATTCACAAAGTTCAAAAAAAGTGACCTTGCACGTTCAGAAGTTTTGCAGTCACTGTTGAGCATCCCATCTTTGCATCACAGTGTGGTCATACCAGTCTGTGCTTGTCTTGTGGCCCCAGAACCAGCGTTCCACTGTGTCCACAGGACTAACTGGCAGCTGTACTTGCATCAGCACCAGGACTTGCATGAGGAGCAACTCCATGCCAAGCTGAGATTCATCCTCCTCCTCTTCCTGGCAAAGTGACATGCATATACTCACAAAGTACTGCATCATTAGGCACATCACAGCACTCATCATCATCAAAATGATTTGCTGCAAACCTGGATCCACGATCCTTGCTTGTGCTGCTATGATGTCTGCACAGCAAACCAGGACAAAAAAAGGCGTGAACAGACTGTTTCTCATTGGTTTCGTGCAAGGAGGGAGAGACTAGAGTTCATTATAGGATGCTGACAATGTTAACCCATAACCACTGGCTACAGAGTTTTGGTCCCAGCAGGCACCAGGAGCATAGCACAGAATGCAAAACTGTCAACAGTGTATTGCTTTTGGAGTACACTGTAGGCTTCCTAATTGGGATGCACTATTCAGACTTTATTGAATTCTTCCCCACAGTGAGGACTCAAAATTTGACTTTGCAAAATTAGGTGATCAGAAATCGACCATAATAGTTTTGACCTCATCTTGTAGTGTTGACATAGCCTCGGTCCATCATTGCTGTCATGGCTGATCCCCGCTCTGCCACTCCCAAGTGCAAAAGGTGAGGGCCCGCAAGAGACCTTAAAAAAATACCTTGCCTCTACAGCCTCTGTTTATAAAAACTCCCCAAAGTCACAGATTTACTGACTTTGCAGGGTAGCTGCCACCATCAAATGATTTCTCCTGATTCCTTCCTTGTTCAGTTCACTTCTATGCCCCGAATTCCTTGGAAGCATGGTAGTCCTGTCTGGGTTTAAATCAGGGATGGGCAAAAAGGCCTGTGTGGGTCAGATCCGGCTTGCCAAGTGAGTTAATTGGCCTGTGGAGGCCCTGCCACTCTGCTGCCCCCAAACCAATCAGGGGCTGAGGGCGAGAGGAAGCACACAGTTTCCTCCACTCTGCCCCCACACTGCAAGGAGTGTGCGGTGCTTACAAGCACCACATGCTCCTGGCAGGACAGGAGGAGACTGCACGGTCTCCCATCCTCGTGCCCTGATTGGTTTATGGGTGAGGGGCAGCACATGAAGTTTCCTCCTCCCTGCTCCTCCCATGCAAGGAGTGTGCAGCGCTTAGAAGCGCCACACAATCCTGGCAGGGCAGGAGGAGACTTTGCAGATTGGCCTGGGGGCAGAAGGGAGAGTGTGTGAAGTCTCCTCCCATCACCAGGGAGATGGGCACTTAGGGGGAACCTCTGGTGGGGTCAAAGACTTCATGCACTTACCCACCACCACCAAACCAATTATGGTCTGTGGGTGGGGAAGCAGGGAATTATCCTGGCCCACCCCTTCCATTCTGGCCCTTCCAGCACACCTTCTATGTATCACAATTGCTATATATACAAACTATTCCTTCCTCCCTAATTATTTAATCATTTCAGTTTTTATATAAGAGTTCTGGTCTATCTAGTAGGCCATGCATTCACAGTGAATGAAAACAGAAATAAGGAAACAAAGTATAAGTTCATAAGAGGGCTTGTAAACAACATCAAGTTAATAGATAAAGAAACCGAAAAGTGATGTGTGATAAGTTTACAGCTGCAGCTTTGCTTGTTAGGGATGTGAATGGTTAATCGGATACCTGATTAACTGGTAAGCATCAGCCCAGCCAAAGCAGTCCCTGCCTATGGCAGGCCTATGCTGGCCAGAGCAGTGGGCCTGTCTTGGCTGTAGCAGCACGCCATGGGTGAGGATGTTTCAACCGGACCTTGGCGAGTGGAGGGGTGGCTCCAGCCCAGATGGAGTGGCCCTTTCTGGTTTCGTTTAAGCAGTTAACCGGTTAAATATAATGTTTAACCAGTTAAGTGATTAATCAGGATTTTACATCCCTATTGCTTACTAGCAGTTCTGGATCTGTACATAGACTGGCTACAAAAATTTGTAAACCAATTATAAATCATGATGCAATGTAAAATGCCTGCGTTCATTTTGAAATATGTATGTAATCTGCTTTGGAGCTGTGGAAAACACCAATATCCACCCCAATGTACTTGACCTTAATCATTTTAATCTTGTACAGTATTGCTGTGTGTCACTAAAAAAGCACTCAGTGATGAGTTTAGATTTTAGCTAATTTCTTGGAAATTGAGTGGAAAAGGCCTCTGAGAAAAATTCCAATGCCTCTTGCATATAAATGCATGTTGATTTGTTTTAATGCTGGAAGCAGTTTCCAAATCATTCCTTTCTATCCTAAAGACCTCCAAAGTGAGTATTTAAAACCACAATCTAATGTTCTTTACTTCTTTCCAGTCAGTGGGTGACAACTCTCATACACATACATGCCACTGTCCTGCGGTTCCATTTAGTTTAGATCCAAGGGAAACCAGGACATGCTAGGGCTATTTAACCACTTTCCTACTTATTGCAAGTTTTAAGCAGTTAATACAGTTGTTTAAGTTTTACAAGCCTTAAAAACAATGTCTATACAATTTAAACCTTGAATACTATAGATTCTAAAGAAATTAATACAATAATAAAGCCTAATTCACTTACACTTCACCCCTATGCTACCTACAGTACCAGCCAGGAGATCGTGGTTCCTTTTCTTCCCATGCATTAGAATGTCCTGCACTGGGTCGCCAGTGTGAAGGACCTATTTACATTTAGTTACATTGAGCAGGACCTGTGGGTCAAGCCTGCCCATTTCCTCCCATCGATTGTTCCTACTAGGACCAGTTTTATAGCAGAGAGAGACTTGGTCGTTCTAATAATATTTACTAATTGATTACATATTGTGTAGGATATGTAAAATACCCAATGCCTCTATTTGGGGTACATCCTGCTACTCAGGATGTTACCTAAACTATGTGCGTAGTTGACAGTTTCATGGCTGCATGTGTACTTTTTGCTTATTAGAAACAGAAATACCAGTACAAGTTTGCTTGTTCTGGGTTCTTGACGTTGTCTTGCGTACCCTGCTTAATCTGCATTGTTATTCAAAACATTTCCTGACTCACAGCTTCCCTTGACCATGCCTGCATGCTTTGGCGCACCAGACTTGAGACAGGCCAGAAATCTGCACTGTGAACAAGGCAGACATCACCACAAGGCAGGGTAGTCCAGGCTCCCCTATAGCCACTCAATATCACTTCTCTTTGTGCTTTACACTCAAAATATAGGGTAAATAAGCCATCTCCAAGGAAGAACATTAAGCAGCCAGGAGATTTGACATGATGGTGCTCATTATGCAGCATACAAGAGTCTCACTGTTCAGAGAGGGGATTTATCAAAAAGTTCCCTTAATTTCTTTATTTTAAAATTAATTAAGAATACAATAAAAATTGCAATTGTGTTGTTGTTTTTAATGAGACCCAAATCACTAATAACAGTTACAGTCCAGCATAATCTATTAATCTAGTGTAATGATCTGACATCTAGTTTAATCTGTCAATATATCTTTGCAAAAGTCGATCCATCTGTTCATCTGTAGTGAAAAGTATATCTTTGGGTTAAGTGAAAGTCAGATTTTTCACCATCATTGCAATGAAGAATGGTTGAATAGCTTTTGGGCTTGGACTAGAACATTTTTGTGAAGATTTTATAGGGATCATAGCAGTATAGCAGTAGCAGCTAGTTATTTGCTTTTACAATTTAAGACTACAATCCTGCAATCTGATCCATGTGGGAAGAGCCTGCGTTCATTTAGAGCTCTGTTACCTTCACTGGGCTTTGTACAACCCTCATGGTTCAGTGGAAATGGTCCAGTTGAATGACTGGGGACAAAGTGCACCTAGCAAGGCTGTAGATCAGACAAGATAATCATCCTCATTTTGCACTTGGGAGGTAACTGAGTTCTAATTTCCAAGCTCAGGTCAAGCATGCTGGTAATTCAATGAACTCATGATTATTTAGTGCAGTTTAGCAGTTTGCTCAGTACCTAGCAAGGAAATACGTGGTTTTTGTCTGTTTGTCTAGACAGGCAATCAGATTGGACCCATCTGCCCACAGGACAGGCACAGTAAGCCTGATTCCAAGCTCAGTGAATTCAATAGTCTTTCCATTGACTTCTGTGAGCTTTGGATCAGGTCCAGCATTGGTAGCAGCTGTGCCAACTATCCTATGCTGCTCAGCTGGTGTTAATCGGTGATGCCAATTCATTCCTTGGGCTTTCTGCCAAACTATCAACAAAAGAGTCCTTGAGGGTGTGGTTTTCAAAGCACTTAAGGCTTGTCTACACTAGAGGCACACAGTAGTGAATCTGGTGAAGGCACTGTATGTGAGCTGGAGAGAGTGCTTCATCAGCATAATAAATCTACCTCTATGAGAGATGGTAACTATGTTTATCTACCCCTCTGCTTAGAATACTGTAATTTACATCTCTCAGGAGTGTGATCTATTTTACACCCCCTAAGCAATGTAAGTTTTATACCATAGTAAGATCTAGTGTAGATCAAGCTTCAGTGTTGGCCAAACTCTGTACCCTTTGAAGTCACTAGGAGTTGCACCAATAATGATTTCAGAGTTCTGTGTAAATACAGTGTACTTGCTGTCATTGGAATGTAGTTCCTTATCTTAGGACACTGGTGTCTTTGTAACTTAATTCTCCTGTAGTTTCAATCTGTAAACCCCTTGTAAACCTACTGATCCTTACGATGCCTTTTTTCCCTGGGTTTAGATTATGAAAAAGAATGCTGCAATCAGGGATCTCAAAAGCCATCTACTCCATCTGGAGAAGTTCTCTGAAAGCCACATCCAACGCACCAAACATGAAGCAGAGAAACTCCAAAAAGGGGAGCTGCGAACTTCCCAGGCAAAGTGTGCCAAGATACAGCAAGATATAAATCAGCTAAGAGCACAGCTCAATGTTCTCATCACAGACAATCGAGAGTCAGAACTGGCTCTCAGAAAGGTATGGAGGGAAGGGCGTTCTAGAGAGGCAAGGTGACTTGTTAGTGTGCTGTGAGTTTTTCATATTGCCTACTAAGCTTTACCACTGAACTGCTATCGGACATTCCTGGTAAAATATGCCTGCTGTGCGGCTGAACATACAGCTGTAATCTAACATGCTATTGATAAAAAAGCAGCCTCACAGCAACCCATCAGCAAAGAAGCTAATTTGTTGTTACCTATAAATCCCACCAGACATGTACATAATGGGTGCCAGCCTGCCTCTGAAGACACATTCAATACATAGCACAGGTTACACAGTGCTCTAGTAGGTCAATGAAGCAATTAGAATTCATAGCACAAAAATTGCACTGCAAAGTGCAAGGGAGGCAAATTTATATTGCAACCATCAGAAGAAACGGTCAGTCAGACAACATCCTCACCTTCCACTTAGCTAGGTGCTATCCAAACAAACAATCCTGATTCATCCTCCTGATCACTGGCATCTCCAAAGCTTTACAATTGGTGGTGGTGTTCCTGCTGGAGAGTGGAAGAATTGTATAGCAAAAATCTATAGTGTTAAAAAAACTTTTTTTAAAAAATCCGTGCTCAGTCCAAATAGTCAGATCAATTTACAGGCAAAACATACCTACTTAAAGATGTTTACGCTATATGTCTGTTCTAGCTCTTTCCAGATATTTTACAGTCCAAGGTAGAATAATGCTTTATCTGTAGGGACATTGCCAAAGTGTTGAATTAAAGATTACAAAGCAGTATGAAATCCAAGTATCCCCATCCATTCTTAGGCCTGCTTTGTCATTCAGCTCAAATTCAAGCTGTCAGTCATTCCTCTCTCTCTGTGTGTGTCTTTGGTTTGGGGTTTTTTTGTTTTGTTTTTTTGTAAAAAGCTGGTTAGCTCACAATATATGCTGACAGAGAGACAAGTGGGAGAAAGAAAACACAAGCCCTCACTACTGGAACCTTTCCCATCCTACATGCTTTATTCTCCAAAGACCGAATATTTTAATTGGATTGAGGAATTCATCTGCGAACAACTGGGAATTGTCATAGTCCGGTCCACCTCACTTAAAATAAGGAGCTGGTTATTGGGGCGCATCAAAAACCAGGTTCTGATAGCATCCATGCAGAAGAGGTATGGTCAAATAGGAAACTGGGTTTCCTAATAGTTAAGCTTAACTGGGTGAAATTCTCTGCCCTGCAATGTAAAGGAGGTCAGACTAGATGATCTTCTGATCTTAAAATCTAAGTGGTTCTTAGATTGCAGATATCATCAGTTTGAGGGAAACTGCTTGTCAGTAGCTTTATAAGATTCACCATACATGGGGTCGAGTCATTTTTATCCGATTTTCCAACTTTCCAAAATACTTCTTTATTTTAAATGCACCCACCATTATAATCCAGATAGTGTTGCTGTGCTGCAACTGAAACCCATCCACTTACTGTAAACTAAGTAAACTCCATATTCCTTAGGTGGATGATGTCTGCTCTCCGTAAGAGACCGAGAGATGGATAATAAAGACATCTTGGACCAATGAACCTTTTCAAAAGGCGCAGGCATCACATTCAAGCATACTAGATGCTGGGATTTAAACATACAGCTCCTTTCATCCCTGCATAGTGGATGTTATGTTTCTATATTCAGCTGCCTGTAAATGTTTTTTTTTTCCTGTGTCATTTATTTTAGAAAAAATACAAAGTGGAGATGGAAATTGAGAACTGGATCCAGAAATATGATGCTGAAATGGGAGAAAAACAGGTACCCTAACTGGTCAAGACAGTTGGCTCTTCTTTGAGAGGGCTTGTTCATGTGGGTCCCACTCAAGGGATGTGTATGATCTACCCAAACAAGCCATCTAAAAGAAGAACCATGATTCTTATCAGGCAAATAACCATTTTTCTGCCCTGCTTTTGTGTTCAGCTGCTCTCTACTGTCTAGGCATTGTTGAGAAGAGTCATATCATCTGCAAAATCTATCCTATTCTAGCATTAGATGATTATTTCCTCACTTTGTTAGATGGAATTGTTATGCTTGATTCCTTAGAGTTACTGGCTCTACCTAGTATACAAATCAAGTGCTTTTTCCACATCACTACTAACTTGTTAGACAGCTAGTTCATAGTATAGAGAGTGATAGCAAATGCATCATTGCCTCTCTTCCACATTAAGCTTAATAGTCTTAGAATCGTGTCCAAACCACCAAACCCTTCCTAGAATCCACTAATTCCTCACATGTTCCTAGCATCTTAGTGGATCTCTGCTTGGTTAACAGCAAAGTAAGGGACTAAGGAGGGGGACATGGAAAATTGTTGAGAATGGGCCTTAATAGTAGGTCCCATGTAATAACATGGTAGGAAGCAGAAACCTGCTGGTTCTTGGCTGCCCATGAAGCCATCATCATGAATATAGTGACAGAAACTGATGAACTCGGGTTGGTAGGGCTGACACACAGATGTTTCTGATTCCCCTTATTCTATCCTATGAGCATGTTATCTCCATAATACTTATTTTCATCCCTATAGATGGTTTATAATGACAATAAACCATAATCATCCATCTAATTGTGTTTATATCATAGGGAAAAAGTTGCTTAAGAAATTGAGTGTTGTGGCCTGGTCTTGCAGGACACAGTTTTTAAAGATGCCTAAAGGAATTGGGCACCCAACTCCCAGTTGGGTACCTCCTTTTAGATCTTACTCATTTCCTCTTCTGAGATGGAACTTTTAAAGAGCTATAAGTGGCTCTGCACGCATTTGTGATGGATGAAATGATCCCTAAACATAGAGGCTGCGTCTACACTGCAGGCTTTTTGAGCAAGAACAGTTGTTCTTGCGCAAAAACCTGCCAGGTGTCTACACTGCACGTGTGTTCTTGCACAAGTAAATATCCAGTACAGCGTCAGAAAACAGGTCGTCTTCTGCAAGAGTTATTCCTCTCCCCACAAGGAGTAAGCCCTCTTACGCAAGAAGGCAGTGTGGACAGGCAATGGGTTTCTTGCACAAGAAAGCCGTATGGCTAAAATGGCCATCAGAGCTTTCTTGCGCAAGAGAGCGTCCACACTGCCATGGATGCTCTTGCGCAAAAGCACATGGCAGTGTGGACGCGCTCTTGTGGAAGACCTTTTGCACAAGAATTCTTACGCAAAACATTTCTTGCACAAGAAGCCTGCAGTGTAGACATAGCCAGAGGGTCTGTAATGCTTTTTGGGATCCTCCGGGAAAGACATTACCAATGGGAAATATAGGGTGATGTTATGAATGTCATGAATAACTCTGTTTGCTGCCCTACCAGACTGAGTATGAGGAAGTTGATGCTGTCTATACTGAAGAGAAGGCCCAGCTAGCTGAGTTGAAGGAGAAGTATGCTATGCTTGAACAAGAATATTCCCAGATCAAGGAGGAGAGGAGGCTATCTCAAGAGAAGAAGGAAAGGGCTGAGAGGGAACTAGCTATCATGGTCCGTGCTGCCACTCACATTCAGGCCTTCTGGAAGGGCTACTTGGTCAGGTCACTGTTAAAGTCAAAGAGAAAGAAGAAGGGAAAAGGCAAGAAGAGCAAAAAATAAATTAGTTCCATCCTTTTTCCCTCCCTCTCTTGCAACATTATAGGAATTTCCTCTTGGACCTTATCTGTCTAGAATGTTTTCGCTTCAGCCAGACAAACACCCTCTCTAAGACTGTGGTTTTTATGTACACAAATCTGGCATGTAATAATGATTCTATTATAAATAAATATCAACGAACATATTAGACTTCCAGGTATATTAATTCCAGATATTTTAATTGCTTTTGGTCTGAATTTAAGAGAAAAAGGATTATCTTGTAGTTAAGACACTACATTGAGGATTGGGACTCCTGGACTTTATCCCCAACTCTACCACTCACACACTGCGAAACCTAGTAGAAATTACTCAGGGTCCACTCCAGCCCCTGCTGTGGTCAGTAGCAAAATTCCTACTTACCCTGGTCCCAGAGCAGACCCCTACCACAGACCTGTGTTTCTTATCCAAGGTATAGTCTAGACTAGTGAGTGCTGTGTTACCTCTGCCCTCTAATGTGGGGTGTCTTTTACCCTGCTTTGTTGTTGTTGCCTGCACTCCTGGACTGACAAAGTGATATTTTGTCTGAAACAGCAGGAGTGAAAGCATAACAAGTGGTGAATAGGAATGCTTCCGAGAAAAGTACAAGGGGAGATACCAAATGTCATTAACATGTAAGATAATACATAAGATATGTATGATAGATTGTTTATCTCAGTCTATAAATGTTGGGATATCTTGACTTAACTCTTTGGCCAGACTAGGAGGCAATAGTGAAATCCCTATTGAGCTGTGTCCACTGTCACAGCTACATATATGTAGTAGCTCAGTGACTATCTGGCTACTGACAACTATTACTGTAGTTGGTTCAGAAGTAAACCTGACCCAGGTGCCTTTATATTTTATGAGTCTGTGATCTTTGGGGGCTTTCTTGAAGTCTATTATGCTAGCTGTTTGTGCAGAGTATGAGATATACAGAGGAAGCATACAGAAACACACGCCGCTGAACATTTATCATCCTTGACAAACCTGCCGGGACGCCACATCACTGAATCCTGATATACTACATTGCTGTCCTGCCCTACTGCACATACAAGGAAATGGACTACACTGATCAACAGTATTACCTATATTATCACTATTGAGGATAGGTAGTATCGTCAATATTTTATGGACTATGAGCACTGAGTCTTTGCTGATATCAAAGGCTATTAAATTCTAAGACTAAATAGAATCCTTGGCTATTCACTAAGGATGTGAAAGATTAACCATTTGCCTGGTTAACTGGTAAGCATCACCTTAAATGGGGGGATACTTACTAGTTCTGGTTAACTGGTAACTAGTGGGGACTGGAACAGCTCCTACTCCAGCCTGACAGGAAACCTGACACAGACAGGAGCTGATTTTGTCCGGTGTCTGGAGCAGCCTCTGTTTGCGGGGAGCTCAGGCCTGCTGCAGACATGGGCTAGTCCAGTGGGGGCTGGGAGCCAGGAGCTGACAGCAGTCCCAGCCCACAAGCAGAGCCAGCCTTAGCCCCAGCATAGGAGCTGAGAGGTAGGAGCCAGTAGTCGGCCCTACCGTGGGACTGGAGGTGGAAACCTCATGGGCTGGGGGCTGCTCCAGCTGGGCTGGAACAGTCCCCAGCCCAGATCTCGCTTAGTCAGTTAACCTGTTAAACATTGTCAACCTAACATTTACCTGGTTAACTAATTAACCAGGATTTTATATCCCTAGTATTCACACTGAACTCTAAATAACTAGGTCTCTTCTGAGCTTAAAGTCTATGGCTGAGTCTAGACTGGCACGTTTTTCCACAAAACATGCCAGCTGTCTACACTGGCCGCTTGAATTTCTGCAAGAACACTGACGATCTCATGTAAGATTGTCAGTGTTCTTGTGGAAATGCTATGCTGCTCCTGTTCGGGCAAAAACCCTCTTGCGCAAATGCTTTTGCGCAAGAGGGCCAGTGTAGAAAACGCGGTATTGTTTTGCGCAAAAAAGCCCCGATCGCGAAAATGGCGATTGACAAAGGCTTTTGATGTCGACCACTGATTGTCCAGACTACTGCGCTGAGCCGACAAACAGCTGATTGGCACAGCGTGGCAGCCATTTTGATGTAAATGAAGCAGCTATTGTTTAAATCGCCATTTCATTTTTCTATGTCTACAAAGCTCATCTAGATGGCTCCGTTGACAGAGCCATGTAGTGTAGACATATCCAAAGTGTTACTGAACTTTGCTCCAAAACAGTTAACAGTGACATGACAAATCTTTCTTTGCTGTGTTATTTCCTGGGTGCTTGGGTCAATCTGACATGCTTTCCAGTTTGTTTCCAATGTGTCTGCATTGTATGGACTGGCCACCAATGTTGCCTCTAATTTTTTCCATTCATGTGCAGATTTTTTCCATTCGTGTGCAGAATACTTTTTATGAACACTGAGACATGTGTGAATATGCACCGCCAATAGAAACACAAAACCCAGCAGTGGGCAGTCTGCAAATCAGCTGGGCATCATTTGAATTTCTTCTGACTGGATGCACAACGGCACAGCTTCCAGGGTGTAATGTGACAGGTAACCTGGGGGCACACTGAGGATCAGATCAGGGTGAATTACTTAGAACTGGGGCTATTTACATCCCAAGACTGGGGTCCTCCTCTAAAGGGACCAAACCAGTCACACACAGCAATCCAGCAGGCCAGCAAGAAGTCTCATAAGCAATTCCCTAAGACACCTCAGCTTTATCTATGCCACAACCAGCACCATATCTTACACAGATGAGAGGTTACAAAAACCAATCTCACCAAATCTGAACAGGTTTTCCTGGTCCCAACAGACCAGTCCCAGTGCCAGGTCAATTTATACCTCAGATCTTACCCTAAATAGCATGTTGGGCCAATCTGTTATCTAAAATCTAAAGGTTTATTAATAAAAAGGAAGAAAAGGTTGAGAGTACAATTGTTAAAGAAAATACATTACATACATCAATCACCAAGTTTTTGATGCAGGTTTTTAGCAGAGATGTAATAAACTGCTAGCTTAAAAGTCTCTGGAGGACATCCTTTGTTAGGATGGGTCAACGGTCCTTCCCAGATCTCTTCTTTAGATCAGTTTCTTCTGGAGCAGAGAGCAAGAGTGAAGACCAAGATGGAGGCCTCCCCAGGATCCTTTCATAATCTTGCCCACACGGAGGAAAATCCATTTTTCTCCTGAATGATGAGGGTGTCTTGCAAAATGGAGCTGATCACATGGTTAACTAACCTGCCCATGTCCTTTAGGCAAGCAGCCATGGTATATCTGCTTGTCTGCAGGTTCTCAGCAGAATTCCTCAGATGTTTATTGGCAACACTTAAAAGCCATTGTCCATGTGGCATCGAGTAACGCCTCTCACAGTAGGTGTTCAACGCCTCCTGCTATCTCCCAGACAGAAAACATTTAAAATAGAAGTACAGAGCCCATATTCATAACTTCTCATACAAAAAAATCACACATATATATGAGCAGCATAAGTAGACTCAGCATAGAATAAGCTTTCATTAGATACCTCACTTGGCCCAATTTGCACAGAATTTGGGGCTAACATGTAGCAGTGGGTGCATCAATGATCTGCCAGTTCTCATTAAAATCTCATTAAAATTAACGTGGCATAGGGAACACTGCTGTCCACAATAAAATATGACTTTGGGTATCCTCAAGTCATCCAGATACTTGACAATAATTCAGGATTTTGATACTTTGAATCTTGTTCCATCCTTGACCCCGGAAACATCATAGGTAGCTCATATGGAACTGATCTAGTTTCCTATGTTGTCCAAGTCCCACAACCACACAGAAATGTTGTAAGTGTTCATGTTCAATGGAAATTTAGCTTAGGGCTTATTTTGATGCCTCTATCATTCCATAGAAATTGTTCTACGATTTCTATAAATCATTCTAGTATTCCATAGACATTTAATTTAGGGTTTATTTTTGATGCCCTTATCATTCCACAGATAGTGCTCTTGCATTCCAAATTTAGAATTGACCTTGGCTATAGGATGGGCTCCCTCATCATCGATTGTGGCCTTCTGTGACAGCATATCTTCTAGATAGGAAAACTTCTCTCTGAACTTGAAAGGAGCATTGTTGATCTTACTGCTTGAGTAAAGGTGCATTCCATGACACAGGTTGACACTGCACATCAGTTTTCCTTAGGCTGACTGTGAAGCCAAAAATGATTGACTACATGATCAGCTAGAAATGGAACGTCCTCAGTTGTGTGAGCAACATTCACAATTATCACCAAATAAAATCTCCTTACAAAGTACATGTTGCCACTTTCTAAGCACTGCAGATTGAATAAATTCCTATCAATGCAGAACTAGATAAATCCTCCCGTCAATATCATGAAATGCATCTGTAAGCACAGCTGAAAAAAGTATGGAAAACAACATGAAAGCCAGCACACTGCCTTGTCTGGTGCCTCTGATGACCAGAAACGGGGTCTGCAGTGAAGACTAATGCAAAAAAATCACCTAGTTTCTTCACAACACAGCTGTATTTTCCTTCAGTGCTGCTTCAGTGCCTTAATGATCTAGTGACTCTTCTAATGTTTGGTAGACTTCTTGCTTCTGATGTACTTAACTTTTGTGTGTGTGTGGGGGGGGGGATTTGTTTGGGTTTTGTTTTGGTTTTTTGGGGTTTTTTATTTTTTCGTAGCTGCTCTTCAAATTTTTTTTGAACTGCCTAATTATACTTCTTCCCTTGCCGTGCCACAGTTGATGCTCTTTTCTATTAGATATCAATAGAAAGCCAGTATTATACTGATCATTTCATAGTGTACATATGATGAACAATAGGGATGTAAAACTGAGTTTAATCAGTTAACCAATTAAAGGGGGGACAGGAGGAGGTGGTTGGTGTGGCTCCTATCTACAAGGTACCCGGGCCCATCGTGAACAGAGGTTGCTCCAGATGCTGGAGCTGCCCTTACCTGCTGAAGACAGAAGCTGCTTCAGTCCAGCCAGACCAGCCACTATCTGTGGGGTTCCCGGGCCCACTGTGGACAGAGAGCCCCATCCATGGTGGACCCTGCAAGTGCTAGAGTAGACCCCTGCCTGAGGTGGGTAAGGAGCTGTTCCAGCCCCCACCGGTTAACTGGAACCAGTAAGCATCACCTATTAAGGTGGTTAACTTGTTCAGGTGGTTAATCAGTTAAGCTTTCATATCCCTAATGGAAAAATTTAAAATTATGGCTGTATTGGAAATTATGTCATAGAAGGAAAAGGCCCAGGTAGGGATCATCAAATTGTGGAGGTAAATGCGTAGTTGTGCCAGCTGTGTCAGAGGGAAGGCTTTGGACCATGGGATGTTGTTCCAGGAAGAGATGGGATCCATCTAACAAAGAGCAAAAAGTGTATTTATAGGCAGGTGTGCTAATCTAGAGAGGAGGGCTTTAAATGGGGTTTTCTGGGGGATGGTGACCTAAGTGTTTCAGTAAGTAGAGAATCAGAATACCGAAAGGAAATACAAGGAGGAGGGTGCAAGAGGGGAAGCCTCCTAATTTATACTGAGAAAGTAGGGCAATCAGCCAGTTATCATAGGTGACTGGCTTGGCTTAGCAGTGAAATCCTTGGCAAGCTTAAATACAAAAAGAAAGCTTACAAAAAGTGAAATCTTGGGCAGATGACAAGGGAGGAGTATAAATATATTGCTCGAGAATGTAAGGATGTAATAAAAAAGGCCAAAGCACAGTTGGAATTGCACCTAGCAAAGAGTGTGAAGAGTAACAAGAGAGGTTTCTACAAGGCATGTTAGCAATAAGAGGGTGGTCAGTGAAGGTGCAGGACCTTTAGTGGATGAGGGAGGTAACCTAGTAACAGATGATGTGGGAAAAGCTAAAGTACTCAATGCTTTTTTGCCTTTGTCATCACAGACAAGGTCAACTCTCAAACTGGTATGCTAGGCAACACAGTATGGGAAGGAGGAGGGCAGACGTTGGTGTAGAAAGAACAGGTTAAGAACTATTTAGAGAAGTTTCACATACACAAATCCATGGTGTTGGATCAAATGCATCTGAAGTTGCTGAGGGAGTTGGCTAATGTGATTGCAGAGCCATTGACCATTATCTTTGAAAAGTCGCTGTGATCAGGGGGAGGCCCTGGACAATTAAAAAGGGCAAATGTGGTGTCCATTTTAAAAAAGAAAAGAAGGACAATCCATGGAACTACAGACTGGTTAGTCTCACCAGAGTTCCCTGGACAATCATGGAAGGGATCCACAAGGAATCCATTTTAAAGCACTTGGAAGAGAGGAAAGTGATCAGAAACAGTCAACATGGATTTACCAAGGGCATGTTATACTGAGCAACCTGATTGCCTTCTATGACAAGGTAACTGGCTCTGTGGCTATGGGAAGGTGGTAGAGGTGATATACCTTGGCTTTAGCAAATCTGATAAGGTTCAACAAAGACAAGTGTGGAGTCCTGCACTTGGGATGGAAGAATCCCAAACATTGTTACAGGCTGGGGACTGACTGGCTATGTAGCAGTTCAGCAAAAAAGGACCTGGGGATTACAGAGGATGAAAAGCTGGGCACGAGTCAACAGTGTGCCTTTGTAGTTGAAAAGGCTAGTGGCATATTAGGGTGCATTAGGAGGAGCATTGCCAACAGAGCTGGGAAAGTGATTATTCCCCTTTATTCAGCACTGGTGAGGTCACATCTGGAGTATTGTATCCAATTCTGGGGCCCCCATTACAGAAAGGATGTGGATGCACTGGAGAGGGTCTAGTGGAGGGTAACAAAAATGATTAGGGAGCAGGAGCACATGATTTACTAGGAGAGGCTGAGGGATTTGGGCTTATTTAGTCTTCAGAAGAGAAGAGTGAGGGGGGATTTGATAGCAGCCTTCAACTACCTGAAGGGGGGTTTCAAAGAGAATGGAGAGAGGCTGTTCGCAGTGGTGGTAGATGACAGAACAAGGAGCAATGGTCTCAAGTTGCAGTGGGGGAGGTTTAGGTTGGATATTAGGAAAATCTCTTTCCTTAGGAGGGTAGTGAAGCACTGGGATGGGTTACTTAGGGTACGTCTAGACTACATGCCTCTGGCGACAGAGGCATGTAGATTAGGCTACCCGACAGAGTAAAATGAAGCGGCGATTTAAATAATCGCCGCTTCATTTAAATTTACATGGCTGCCGCGTTGAGCCGACAAACAGCTGATCAGCTGTTTGTCGGCTCAGCGCGATAGTCTGGACGCTCCCCTGCCGACATCAAAGGGAGTTGTCGACAACCCAGGTATGCCTCATCCCAGGCATACCTGGGTTGTCGACAACTCCCTTTGATGTCGGCAGGGGAGCGTCCAGACTATCGCGCTGAGCCGACAAACAGCTGATCAGCTGTTTGTCGGCTCAACGCGGCAGCCATGTAAATTTAAATGAAGCGGCGATTATTTAAATCGCCGCTTCATTTTACTCTGTCGGGTAGCCTAATCTACATGCCTCTGTCGCCAGAGGCATGTAGTCTAGACGTACCCTTAGAGAGTTGGTAGAATCTCCATCCCTAGAAGTTTTAAAGTCCCGTCTTGACAGAGCCCTGGCTGGGATGACTTAGGTGGGATTGGTCCTTCTTTGGGCAGGAGGCTGAACTCGATGACCTCCTGAGGTCTCTTTCAACCCTCTGATTCTATTATTCTATAAAATCTCATCTGCTTTTGTTGATGAACCTGTTTGAAATAAAGCAATGTTCATTCCACTTAATGTGGCAAGCTGCTGGGTACTGTGTCTCTAAACAACAAACCAACCACAATCTCTCTCTCTCTTTAGCCCAGGAGAGGGCTAGACACTACAAAGTATGTGATTTGGGAGAAATTTGGGACTCCAAGTGTGTTGTAATGAACTTGCCAGATGTAACCAGGGTGTCGCAAGCAGGTATGTGCTGGAATGAGAATTGCTGCTTAACAAACAGACAGTTTGTGCAGACTTATGTGCTGCTTGGGAGCATCCAGACAAAGGCTGCTGCAGCAACCTAGCCTTCTGAGGCATTTCTTACAGGACAGGTGTGATAACTCCTCACTTGTCAGGATTACACCGCAGAACATGAAAATAACTAAAGTTTTAAAAAGTCCATTGAACAGGGGAACTAGATGCTGGGAGTCTCACATCAGTGCACTAAACCCTAGTAGTGCAGTGCCCAGGGAAACTGAGGCACACACTCGCGGAATTACTACAGAACAGTATAGTGGAAATCACATGCACCACATTGGGCACTTTGGCACTGTGAAAGGCAGTGGCCTGTGTTTTGTAGAAGTTCAGACTAGGTGATCAATGGGAACTTCTGGCTTTTTAATCAATGAATCTATAGAAAAACCAAGATCCCCACACAGTCTTATTCCCAGTTTGTCTACATTGCATTCCTTCTTCAAGAGAATGCAAATGAAATTGCAAATGAAGCACGGATTTGAATTTCCTTTGCTTCATTTGCATAATGTGGCTGGATGCTTTTCCAAAATAGCATATTTCGAGAAAAAAATGGGGTTATTTTGAAAAGAAACCCTTCCTTCGAAATAACTTTTACTCCTTAAAAAATGATAGCACACAGCACCATTGCTCCCACAGACAGGCTATTATGTCTCTCTCTCACCACAGGATGGCAGGGTCGGTGCATCTCCTGCATGTGGTTAACCCCTATCCTACAGGGTAGTTGCAGTATCTGTAGGGTTTTGTTTTGTCCCAAGGCACCTGGTGTGTGCATGTGCTGCACAGTTCTTTCTATGGAAGAATGCCTGGAGCATGGCTGAACTAGTTCAACTGAAGCTGGAGACAATCCAGAGAAGAGCAACAAGAATGATTAAAGGTCTAAAAAACATCGCCTATGAGGGAAGACTGAAAGAACTGGGTTTGTTTAGTTTAGAAAAGAGAAGACTGAGAGGGAAAATTATCGCAGTTTTCAAGTATCTAAAAGGGAGGAGGGGGGGAAAAAATTCTGCTTGGCCTCTAAGGATAGGACAAGAAGCAATGGGCTTAAATTGCAGCAAGGGCAATTTAGGTTGGACATTAGGAAACATTTCCTAACTGTCAGGGTGGTGAAACACTGGAATAAATTGCCTAGGGAGATTGTGGAATTTCCAACAGTGGAGATATTTAAGAGCAGTTTGGATAGACATCTATCAGGGATGATCTGGACAGTGCCTGATCCTGCCATGAGGACAGGGGACTGGACTCAATGATTTCTTAAGGTCCCTTTTGGTTCTAGTATTTTATGATTCTGTGACCCCTGGAAAAGCCACTGACTCATGTGTGAGGGACCAGTCTCAGATCCAATCTTTGCAGAAGTACTTTAAAGCAAGTTAAACTGACACCCTCTTCCTAGCTTTTTCCCTTTGGCTACGTCTAGACTGGCATGATTTTCCGCAAATGCTTTTAACGGAAAAGTTTTCCGTTAAAAGCATTTGCGGAAAAGAGCGTCTAGATTGGCACGGACGCTTTTCCGCAAAAGCACTTTTTGTGAAAAGAGTCCGTGCCAATCTAGACGCGCTTTTGTGCAAAAAAGCCCCAATCGCCATTTTCGCCATCGGGGCTTTTTTTGCGCAAAACAAATCTGAGCTGTCTACACTGGCCCTTTTGCACAAAAGGACTTTTGCCCGAACGGGAGCAGCATAGTATTTCCACAAGAAGCACTGATTTCAGACAGTAGGAAGTCAGTGTTCTTGCGGAAATTCAAGTGGCCAGTGTAGACAGCTGGCAAGTTTTTCTGCAAAAGCAGCTGCTTTTGCGGAAAAACTGGCAAGTCTAGACACAGCCTTTGGGTGTGTCTACACTACAGTGTTATTTTGAAATAACACATCTAGACACAAAATGCATTTCAAAATAGCGTTTTGCTATTTTGAAATAGCGCGTTCACACTGATTGGATGCTGCATCGCATTTAAGGCCGGCCAGAACCTGTTCTGGCAGGGCATCAGGTCAGGAGTTACCTTGTGTGGCTGCTGCCTGAGGCTAGCTGAGACCTGTGCTTAAAGGGATCCCCCTGGACAGCCGGTTCTAAGGTTTCCCTGCTTGCCTGCCTACCTCACTAAGGGACAGCAAAGCATTTTTTTCTCTGTATGTTCTGGTTGCCCTCACTCAGGACACCACACCACTCTGCAGCATGGAGCCGGAGCTGCCTCTGGGCACTCTGGTGCTTCTCCTGGATGTGTTGCTGTGAGCCTGGCAGCACGTTCTGCAGGCAGTAACAGTCTCCCTGATGTGCCCCACTGGGGGCTTGTGCCTCATTCCTCCCTCACGTCCTTCCACTTACCCCTCCCTAACCTCCCTCCCTGCTGTACAATAAAAGACACATGTTCATTACAACAAAGCTTCTTTAGTGAACAAAACTGGAGTGAGAGGGAGAATGAAACTGAGGTAAGACTGGGAAAAGAAGGTGAGAGAGGGAAGGAGAGAGAGTGGAGGGGGAAACCTGGGAGGAGGGAGCTGGCAGGGGGTGGCAAGGGGAGGAAGGAGGAGGAGAAGCTCAGGGCTCAGGTTTGGGGGGGGTCTCACCAGGCCAACTGTCTCCCAGAACCACGGGTGTGGAGGCCTCAGCATCCCTGGGGGCTTGGCAAGGATTGGGAGGAAGAAGCGGGAGGGGGAGAAGGAGTGGGAGGAGGAGCGGTAGCTGGGGAGGCAGCAGGGGCTGAAGCAGCAGAGACAGGAAGCTCTACCCCAGGGTCAATGACTACCTGGGGGGCACAGACCATCCTGCCCCCCAGGATGTGTTCCACAGCATCAAAATAGGGGCAGGGGCCTGGGTCTGCCCCTGGTTGGGAGCTGTCCCCTGTGGCCCTGGCATACGCCTGCAGCAGCTCTTTTATTTTCATATGAACCTGCTCCTGGATTCGCATGCGGCCTTTGGTGGCGAGGCTGGCAGCCATCCGCCTGTAGATGGTTGCGTTCCTCCATTTAGTGAGGAGATCGTGGATGTTGGAGGCATCCCCCCAAACCTGAATTAGGTCCCTGATCTCCACTCTGGACCAGGCAGGCACCCACCTTTTTTGGCCCCTGGCAGGCTACTGGAAGATGGCAGACTGGTCCTGGGGAGCGGTGGAGGGCTGGCTGGCACTGGCTGCCTGGCTCATGCTGGGGCCACTGGGTCTGGTACAGCGACTGCTGGCTCTGGGATGGCAGGCTTGGAGCTGGCACAGGCACTGTGGCCAGAATCTACCCCTTTAAGGGCTCCGCTGAGGGGGGAGGGGAGAGAGAAGTTTTCTCGGTTGTGCCCAGAGTGGCCACCAGGGCACTCTGGGAAGGCTGGAGGCCCCCTATTTTGAAATAAACACCTACATAGCGCTTATTTTGAAATAGCAATTTCGAAATTGGTGCTATTCCTCTTGGAATGAGGTTTACCAATTTCAAAATAAGCCCTCCGCTATTTTGATTTAATTTTGAAATAGCGGTTTGGCTGTGTAGACGCTGGTAAAGTTATTTCGAAATAACGGCTGTTGTTTCAAGATAACTTTGCTGTGTAGACATACCCTTTCACATTTTATCCAGCCTCAGGGTAACTTTTGTGCATAGTGGGTTGGTCAAGTAGCAAAGCTTTCTGCTTTGTTTTGAAGTGGTCCCAGATTCCTACCTAGCTAAGCTTTTACAAACACATTCAGTAAGCTCATATCTATCTCCATGATGTATTTAGTTTTCCCATCCAGGAAAAGGGAAGTTGTAACCATGTCTGCTGTTTTACCAGACAACAGATTCCTACCCCCACCTTTTTGTGTGCTGCAAGTTGGTGTGACCCTCTCCTAGCTTCAGTGTCCCTTACTTTCCTACCCTGACATCCTGTTGCAGCCTGGACACCCCTTAATGTGTTCTCTTTGGGGCTTCTGTTTTTAGGGTCTTCTCTGTATGTTTCCCTGTTATTTTTGTGCAGGTTTTAGCTCTTAATGGGCTGAGCTGAGCTGAAGTGCTTGCTTCTCCGGGTTTCTCCTTTCACAGGGGTGTTCTTCCCATACCCCAATTCCTTGTCCCAGCCCTGATCCCCCTTCTACCCTCTGAACACCTTGGTACCAGCCTGGTGAACCCTCCTCCATCCCAAACCTGTTATCCTTGGCTCAACCCTAAATCTTGCTCTCCCAGCCAGAGCCCTCACCTCCTCCCTTGCCCCTTGCACACAATTTCATGAGCATTCATGGCTTGCCATACAATTTCCATGCTGAGATGTGTCCTTCAGGCCAAAATGTTTGCTCATCCCTGCACTAACTTCTTGCATATGTGGTAAAAACGATATTTTAGCTTCTCAGTAAAATATCCCATCAGGAATACAACAAATCCCTTTATGAAAGGGGAATACATCTATATATATCACTGAGAAGTAATAAAAGACATGTATCAAGATGGAATGAAAAAATCCCATAACCAGAAGGAGTAAAATCAGTCCATATACCAAGAGGAATTTTTAAAACAATCAGGGGATATAAAAACTCTGTATGGTAGGAAATATTACTATTGCCCTTACTCCAAAAAACCCCAAAACTTTCCATGTGATATAAGATTAAAATAATCCCATAAATTAAACACAACTGAAAAACACCATAAATCAGAGAAAGTAACAGAATACTGTATCTGAAGTGGCTGTAGGGGGAAAACACACACATTTGAGGCATTAAAAACAACTGGTAGATCTGTGAGGAGGGATAAAAAATGCAATATCTGGAGGGAGCAGATAAAAAAAAAAGAGAGGGATATGAGACCCTATTTCTGGAGGGAGGGAAGGATGGAGTACACACGCGGTACCCGGCAGTTCACCTTCAGGTGTGCCCCTGCCTACTACCTTATCCACTCAAAGTTCCTGCAGCCCACATGAACAGTATGCCACATCCAGGACACCTCTATGTTAACCCTATGTTTGCCCCCTAACCCCCACCATTGGGCCACACATCAATAGCATACAATTCTCGCAGCAGGGGAAGATACATTTATCCTACAGCAGTGAAGAGGTTAAGCAAGAGAAGTTCACTGGCCTTCTTCCTCTGACATCACAGTCAAAGGCCTCCTGTCAGCCCCCAGAGCGTTTATGCAGTGAAGTCCTTTGAAAGGTGCATGAAGTTCTTAAGCAATCAATAGTGACTAAAAAGGTACAAGCTGCCATAGCAGCTGCTAACTGAAAGGGGCTGGGATGCAGGAGAATTCCTGCTTCCCTGGTGTTCTGAGCTACTATATCAAGACTGCATGCAGCCCAAGAGAACTGGCTGTACTCCCTGCTGCAAGCCTAGGACAAGCTGCATTACTACACACACTGTGACTTGCCTCAAGCCTCTTCTAAATTGGAATACAAAGCAAAGGATTTCCAGTGTAGCTTTCTGCTGCCTGAAGGGACTCTAAGAAGCTCTCTTGTAACTCTATGGTTTAATTTCATTGTGGCTTGAGGCTTCAGTCTTTCCGCTCAGGTAAGCAGCTATTTTAGATTGTGCATTATTTTGCTTTATGAGCAGCAAATGGATAGATATTTGTCTGGTTGAAAACTGAAGTGTAAAGAAGCTGTTTCTCTCAAATAATGATCAAGTTCATGTTTACATATCTATTCTGTTGACATTGCTAAAATAGTATAATTGTGGCTTTCTGAATAGATTGATTATATCATCCTATGTAGTATTGCTCTAACTGAAAATTAAAACCTAAGAAAAGAATACAAGCTGCCTCCTTTGTGTTCCTTCTAATTTAACATTGATCGGATGCAGCTCCTATATGCTGCAATGTGTGTTATTACTACCTACATAGAATTCAGTTGATTTGTATTAGCAGCACATCATGCAATGTTTTGTTTAGGTTTGCTGTGTCACATTCAGTGTGGGCTAGTCCGAAGCTTCGTTAATGATAAATGCTGAATCAGGTCTTCTAGTATAAATAGCAATCATATTTATTAACTATTCCTGATACCCTGCAGTATAAGTTTAAATTGCTAAGCACAAGATAACATAGGCTAGTAGTTAAAGCACAGGACAGTGAATTGGAACAGCTGGATTAAGATTTTCAAACTTGGCTGCCTAAAATAAGGTTTCTAAACCCATATTTAGGCATCTAAATTGAGATTTGTGGGCACATAATTCTCTTAGGTTCCGTTTAAAAACCAAGCCCTTTATTTAAGGGTGGTATTTTCACTGACTGAAACCAATGAAAATCAGATTAGTTAACCAGTTGGTTAGAAATGGTCAATGATCTTAGACTAGAATTTTAAAAGGTGCCTAGTAGAGATGGATACCCAGCTCCCATTGATTGTGAGAGTTGGACACATAATGCCATTTGACCTCCTTGACAATCACAGCTTCAGGAGCCCAATGATAAACTGTCAAGTGTGAAAATAATGACCCTGATTTCCATAAATTGGCTTAAAACAGAGCTGCAGATATCTCTAGATTTTCTGGGCTATAATGGTTGATGGCCTTGTTGGTGGCTGACAAGTCTAAGATGGTGAAACTTAGGAAGGAACTATCCATTGCACACATACAAAATGGAAACTGCCTGTCTAGGAAGGAGTACTGCAGAAAAAGGAATCCACGGGTCATTGTGGACTACAAGCTAAATATGAGTCAGTAGTGTGACATTGTTGCAAAAAAAGCAAACATCGTTCTGGGATGTATTAACAGGAGTGTTGTAAGCAAGACAGAAGAAGTCATTCTTCCGCTCTAGTCTTTGCTGATTAGGCCTCAACTGAAGTACCGTGTCCAGTTCTGGGCGCTACATTTCAGGAAAGATGTGGACATATTGAAGAAGGTCCAGAGAAAAGCGACAAAAATGATTAAAAGTTTAGAAAAAATGATCTGTGAGGGAGGATTAAAAGAATTAATTTATTTAGGCTTGAGAAGAGAAGAAAGAGATTTTAGTACCTAAAAGGTTGTTTCAAGGAAGAGGGAGAAAAATATTCTCCTTAACCTCTAAGGGTAAGACAAAAAGCAATGGGCTTAAATTGCAGCAAGAGGTGTTTAGGTTGGACATTACAAGAAATTTCCTAACCCTCAGAGTTTAAGCACTGGAATAAATTGCCTAGGGAGATCGTGGAATTTCCATCACTGGAGATTTTTAAGAGCAGGTTAGACTGGGATGAGCTTCAACTGGAGTGTGGTCCTTTCATGAGTGAAGGGGATTGGACTTAATGACTTTTCAAGGTTCCTTTCCAGTTCTATGATTCTATGGGGTACTGATTCTGAGCTGTCAGCAGGAAAAGATTATGCAGGCTTCGGTAGCAGTGGATTCAGTGGAGAGCAAGGAGCAAGAAGCTGAATTGGAGAAAGTCTAGGCTGGAATGGGAAGAAATCTCAGATGACAATTGTAGACAGCATGTTCAATAAGTTTACATCTAAAAGGCAGATGGACTGGTAGTTGGAGAGGCAAATGGTGTCAAGGGTGAGTTCTTAAGGTGGGAAAGTATACAGTTTGTGTAATGAAGGGAAGGAGCTGGAGGAGAGTGAGAAGGAGAAGAACAAGTGCAAGGCTGGAAGAGGGAGCACAGGAGATCAGGAGGTGGGATGGGGTCACTGGGGAAAGTGGAGGAGAAGAGCAGATCAGAAACATCTGTATCTGTGACGGGAAAAAAGGAAGTTGAGCTGAGGGGAGAGGTAAAGTTACATGATATTTTGTCAACTTTATGTCAGAATAAATTGGTGAGAGTCTACGTAGAGACAGAATTGGAGCAGAAGGATGGGAGAGGGTGAGGCATAAGTCAAATTAAGGCAGGAATAGGATTCAGTTAAGTTGACAGAATTATTTAGCTAGGAAGATGGCAGAACTGAAGGTCATAGGATTTCTGCCAGCAATGCTCTGTAATGGGAGAGCAGGAGTGGAGGGAATGAGCCAGGGCTGTGGGTTGGCAGGATGTACATTGTGGGCAGTAAGTGGGTCAAAAAAAGTCAAGCATGCAAGTTAGTGAAGCATGGAGAGAATTAACAACAATGGCAATCAAAGAAAGGGAGGAGAAGGCCAAGAGCAGTTGAAGGCATTAACACTGCTGGACTGGAAGACAGAGAAAAACAGAGTTACGTCTATATCCCCATGTGCACTCCTTTTTATACAGTTATGATAAATGTTGTATGAAATATGCCTTGTGAGAGATCATTTGAAATGTCCTGATTTGCCAACCATTATCATCCTCATGCAATATAGATAACAACATTGCATGAACAGTTACAAGATTCCTCTGTACAGTGTCAAGACATGTTCAAAGCCCAGGGACGCAGCCTCAAACTAATTTCACAGAAGCTAGCCAACTCCTCAGCCACCTGTCTACAAGATCACAATTGCCAAATATCTCGTGAAGTAGACATTTTTGGGCAGGAAAAAGACTGTGTGCAGAAAATCTATATCTTGAACAAAAGAACAGCTGCAGGTTCCTTCCCACACAGATTTTCCATCTCCAGAATCTCAGCTAGAGATGATTCTCACAGAAGAGAAAGGACTATGGCCAAGTCTACACTGGCAAGAGCCAGCACAATAAATCAGCTCCCAGCCTTTAGGTCCCAAGGTGCCCACACTGGCAATGAACTTAGTGTGCACTAATTCTGCTGTGATTTAGGTAAACCACCTCAGTGAGACGCATAGAGTTTGCTGTGCTCTGGATACAGCGCTGAGGTACTGGTGTGGACACTTAAATTGTTTGTTACTTTCTGACTGGTCTTTGGAAGTGGCCCATAATCTCTCAGGCCCCCTCAACTCCTTGTTTTGAAGTCATATGTCTGCCCCACAGGCATGTGCATATCCCCTTTCAGGTTTCTGTTCTGAACCACCCTCATGATGTGCTGATTTGCTCTGGGACACAGAGCAAACCATGCAGATAGAGGGGGGGATGTGTGTGTGTGTGTGTGTGTGTGTGTGTGTGTGTGTGTGTGTGTGTGTGCTGAGATCCCCCAAAACACGCTGTCTCCTCCGCCCCCATACACACACGCTCCCTAGAGTTCTACTGAAAAGCAGCTGTCAATGTAGCAGGATGACCTTGGAGTAATAGGATTGGGAAACCTACATCATGTGGTGCTGACTGCTCTATGTGCCCTTGCAAATCCTTCCCAAAGCACCTTGTGGCCAGTTGCACAATGGGGTAGCTACCACAATGCACTGCTCTCTCTGCTATTATTAGAACTGCTAATGTGGACATGCTCCACGATCATAAGGAGCACAATCTGGACATACGACTGTGATTTCCTTGCAGCACTCTGTGAGCAGTGCTGTACAGAGCCTAAGAGAAAAGAAGGCACATGTCCCCAAATGACCCTCATGTCTCTACCCATGGCTTCAAGAACAGCTGAAGAACAAGGAAAGTGGCACTAGATTGAGGGAAAGATCCTATCTGAAAGGCGATTAGCCAGTAAGACTGTTGAGATGAGAGAGACGTAGAATTCATGTAGCCTATTAAATTGCATTTTACATTTTATTTTTTGATTGCCAGTTCTGATTTATGTCTCATTACTTGTAATCACTTAAAATCTGGCATTCTCTAGTTAATAAATTTGTTTTATTGTTTTCTCTAAACCAGTGTGTTTGGATTGAAGTGTTTGGGAAACTCCATTTGGGATAAAAAGGCTTGTGCATCTCATTTTCTGTTACTAAAAGGTGGTCTCCATATGAGCTCATCTTGTCCAGGAAAAGGCTGGGTAGCACAATACACCCATTTCTGGATGAAAGCCTAGGTGGAAGAGTTTGTTGGTGTTGCTTTGCAGTGTAATTCATGAGCAATCAGCCAGTATTCATGCCTTGTAACTTGGAATAATTTATATGTTGCAGACTGTGAGAACAGACCAGGAGTGGTAGCTCACATAGCAAAGCAATAAAAAAGCACCCCAGTTTGGAGGAGTGAGGGGAGACAGATGTTCATCAGTCTAGCTTGTACTGTGGGTAATGTCTCAGATTGGGCATGGGGGATGAGGCTGCTGGGTGATACTGAATGTCACAGCTGGTGGTTGAAAAAAGGAAACTTAGCAACAGAACAATCGGGGAGAGAACATTGCCTGCTGAAGATCAGATAACTGTATGACCAGGTCAAGAGAAAAGGTGAGATGTGTCATCCGCATAGATACTGAAGAGACAGACGATGAATGGAGGAGACTGTGAGTAGAGGGAGCCAGGAACTGAGACTACTGAGGAAGGTTGATCTGGAGGAGTTGGATGGACTGTAGATGAGAGCAACATGGAGGGAGCAGAAAGAGGAGTGTTAGGGTACGTCTAGACTACAGGCTTTTGTCGACAGAAGTTTTGTCGACAGATACTGTCGACAAAACTTCTGTCGACAAAGAGCGTCTAGACTACATTTAGTTCTGTCAACAAAGCAAGCTGCTTTGTCGACATGGTAGTGTAGACGCAAAGGACAGTTTACATGCAATAACACCTTCTGTCGACAGAAACTCTGTCGACAGAAGGTGTTATGCCTCGTAAAATGAGGTTTACCAGCGTCGACAAAACTGCTGAGTTCTGTCGACGTTATGTCGACAGAACTCAGCGGTAGTGTGGACGCAGGTATAGTTTTGTCGACAAAAGTCCACTTTTGTCGACAAAACCCTGTAGTCTAGACACACCCTTAGATGCAGCATTTTTTAAAGGATGACAGAGTGGAAAGCAAGAGGTCAGGGGAGTTGGAAGCAGCAGGAATGGGGAGAAAAAAGTCTAACATTGCAGGAGCAGTCCATCTGACTCCACTGTCAGTCTCTGGAACGGGATAAGAATCTGGCCCTTTGATGGCATCAGTTGGAGAACGCTACAGAAGATGAAGAAATATTACTGTTACTTTTATTACCTGATTTTAAATACAACTATTGTTTGAAATACCAAAGCAACAAGCAAATGGAACTAAATTGTTTCAAGAAGACATTTGTTTTTAAAAGCTATTTCAGAAGCCCCATTTGCATGGGGCAAAGTTTTCAAATGTCCACTAAATTCATTTTCCTCAATTCTGGGGACTATAATCCCTTTGGAGCAAACAGGGTTACATTTTCATTGGCCAGCATTAGGGTGCCAGAACAATCTGTATAGTGAGGGTGCAGAGAAGCACTGAACCAAACTGTAAATCCTGTATATGCGATGGGAGCCATTTCAAATCAGATGGTGATACAGCATCCCCAGCACTCTTATTAGTTCCAGCATCTATGTTGTACCTGCAAGAGACACATTATTAAACCCTGAATGTGCAGGCAGAAATATGAACTTGCTTAGGTGACTAAGCAGTTACACATGCAATTTCCTGTTTTCTACAGGTAAATGTGAGATGTGTTGGTGTAATGAATTTATGCACAAATGTTGTGGCTGCAGCTTAGTCTAGATCTTTTGATATCCCATAGTAAACTGTCTGTATTTCTTTTGCACACACTGTCACAGAAATATCCTTTTGGTGTGCAAAAGCAAAAGTTTAAATTTAAAAACCACAAAAAAGATTTGAAAATAATATGCAGCTTCCAAATGAAAGTTTCATTCTTACCATTTTGTGTGTTGTGAAATCCTTCAGTTCCACACAGGGCAATCTGACACTGTGAAACTTTTCAATGTTTCTGTTTTTATTGATGCACCTTTGAGATCTTAATTGCATCTCTTGTTTAATTATTAATTTCAGAACACTACTTGTCTATCTTGTAAAGAACATATTAAAGCTGTAGCACTGAAAGCCGTGTTAAATGACCCTTTAATCATAACATAAATGACTGAATCAGCAGCGAGTAAAACAATACTAGTTGTTGCTTTAAACAATGTTCATGGGATACATCTCAGAAAATCATTGAACACATTAAATGGCAGCATGATAACATTTAATGACAGTGAAGATTGCATTTAAGACACGACCCCTGAAAACTTCAACAGCAGAAGATAAGGGAGAAGTCACAGAACATCACCTACAATACAGTAGGGTGAAAAACACACACTATCACTCTGCAATTCTGGGAACTATAATTCCTTTTGATTCAAATTTCATCTTCCAATTCCACTTCCAATTCCATCGTCAATGAACACCAAAAGCAATCTTTCACCTCCAAACAAAAATCCAATTACTACCTCTGTGTTGATTCATAGATTTACCTTTCTATATGCTGGACTTGTCGCCTTCTCTACAACTAAAATCTTGCCCTGTCTCTCTGACATCTCCTTAAGGACATCCATGTTTCAATTTAAGCTCAATGTGGCCGAAACAGAGATTTTTGTCTTTTCTTCCATCCCCTCCTTTCTGCTTTAATCACAATGTACACCACCAAAACTAACTTCTCTGTCAATCAGGCCCCTCACTTGGGTGTCCTCTTCATCTCAGGCCTCTCTACATCCTTTCATGCAGGCTATGTCTACATAAGGGGTTTTCAGAATTGGGTAGCAGTCCCAGCCGTGTAAGCCGCTGGTGGGCCATAAGAAGCTTTGCTTATCTAAGTGTCTGTAGGTACAGCGCTAGTAGCTCCCATTGGCTGGAGTTCACAGCTCACCTTAGCTGGAAGTGGCAAGGGCTTTGTGCTTATGGACACGTAGATAAATAAAGCAGGCCCACAACCCAACTTTGAAAACCCCTGCTCTAGATCTTACTGGTTCTCCCTACACAACATCTCAGATTCAGCCTTTCTTCTGCATCTGGATTGCTTGGTAAACTGGGTGCATGCAAACAATGCCCATTTTAATATGGCTAAATATAAATGTATATAGCTAGGAACAAAGAAAGTAGGGCATACAGGTTGAGGACTCTATCCTAGGAAACCTGATTTGGGAGTCATGGTGGATAATCAGATGAATTTAAGCTCCCAATGTGAAGCTATGGCCCAAGGATCTCTCCTGGGACCCGTCCTATTAAACTTATTTATAAATGATCTAGAGAAAGGGGTAAAGAGTGAGGTGGCAAAGTCTGCAGATAATACCAAATTGCTCAAGATAGTTAAGAACAAAGCAGACTATGAAGAGCTTTAAAAAGATTTCATCAAACTAAGTGATTGGGTAACAAAATGGCAAATGAAATTTAAAGTTGATAAATGTAAAGTAATGCACATTGGAAAAAAATAATCCCAACTATATATACAATACAATGGGGACTAATTTGGCTACAGCTACTCAACAGAGAGGTCCTGGAATCATTGTGAATAGTTCTCTGCAAACATCCACTCAGTGTGCAGTGGCAGTCAAAAAAGCAAATATAATGTTAGGAGTCATTAAAAAAGGGATAGAGAATAAGACAGAAAATATTTATTGCCTCTATATAAAACCATGGTACACCTACATCTTGAATACTGCATTCAGATGTGGTCACCTAATTTGAGAAAAGATATACACTATTGGCATTGGAAAAAGTTCAGAAAAGGGCAACAAAAATGATTAGGGGTTTGGAGTGAGTCCCATATGAAGAGAGATTAAAAAGACTTGGACTTTTCAGCTTAGAAAAGAGGAGACAAAGGGGGGATACGATAGAGTTCTATAAAATCATGACTGGTATGGAAAAAGTGAATAAGGAAAGTTATTTACTTGTTCTCACAATATAAAAACTAGGGGTCACCAAAAGAAATTAATAGGCAGCAGGTTTAAAACAAACAAAATAAAGATTTTCTTCACTCAGCGGACAGTCAACCTGTGGAACTTTTTGCCAGAGGATGCGGTGAAGGCTAGAACTTTAACAGGGTTAAAAAAAGTTTTAGATAGATTAATGGAAGTTAGGTCTATCGATGGCTATTAACCAGGATGGGTAGGAATGGTGTCCCAAGCCTCTGTTTCTCTAGAGGTGGGTGACAGGGGAGGGATCACATGAAGATTACGTGTTGTGATCTCTCCCACTGGAGCATCTGGCATTGACCACTGTCAGCAGACAGGATCCTGGGCTAGATGGACCTTTGGTCTGACCCAGTATGACCATTCTTATGTTCTTACATTTAAGCAACTAAAGCAATCCTGGATAGATGGATGTATCTCCAGTAGGAGCAGAGAGGTTTTTTTTAATTTTACTTCTCTATTTGGCTTTGGAGTGAACACTGTAGGACCCTGTTCAGTGCTGGTACAATTCAAAAGGATGTTGATAAATTGGAGATAGTTCAAAAAAGGGTGATGAGAATGATCAAAAAATTAGAAAACCTACCTTTATTGATAGATTGAGCTCTTTAGGTCTATCTAGCCTGCTGAAGGGGAAGAGGATAAAGCTAGACAAATTCAGACTGGAAATAAGGTGAGAATAATGAACTATTAGAATGATTTACTAAGGTTCTACACTGGATTTTTTTAAAATCAAGATTGGATGTTTTTCTAAAAACTCTGCTCTAGGAATTGTTTTGGAAAGCTCTCTGGCCTGTGTTATGCAAGAAATCGGACAAGACTATCACAATAGTCCCAGGGAACTTGGCTGTGTTCATTTCAACTTTAAATCCAACAGTTTTGCTGGAACTAGAGCCTATGTTTTTGAAAAACATCCAATCTTGATATAAAAATGTCTAGTACTGAAGAATCCACCATAACCACTAAGTTTTTCTTCGAGTAGTGTCCCCGTGTAGTGTCCCCGTGTAGTTCGAGTAGTGTCCCCTATGAAGACACTAACCCAACGAGGCAACGAGGTCCCAGAAGGCACCCAAACCAGGCCCGCCCACCAACTACCCAACCATCTAAACAACAAATTTGAAGATTTGGTCGAGGACCTGCAGCACCTCTCTTACGATCTACCACGAGTTCAACATGGCCATCTATTCACCCACCGTTTGCGGCCATTCCTTCCTCAATGGGAATCCATAACATCGGACCGCTGGGTTTTAGAGATAATTCGAGTAGGCTACACCATTCCATTTACCTCTGTTCCCCCTACCCTTCCCACTATCCCATCCCTCTTCAGGGACCACTCTCACGAAACCCTTCTAAAACAAGAAATCGATCGACTCCTCCTCATCGGAGCTATAGAAAGGGTACACCGAGAGTTCCATTGGAGAGGGTTTTACTCGAACTATTTCCTAACCGAAAAATGAACAGGGGGTTGGAGACCTATATTGGACCTCCGCAAACTGAACAAGTTTCTCAAGAAACAGCATTTCAAGATGGTCACACTCTCTACAATCATTCCTGCGCTAGATCAAGGGGACTGGTTTGCAGCCCTCGACCTCCAAGATGCCTATTTCCATGTAACCATCCACCTCCCCCCCCACAGTCGCTACCTACGCTTCACATTGGGACCAGACCACTTCCAGTACAAGGTTCTTCCCTTCGGTCTCTCATCAGCTCCGAGGGTATTTTCGAAGGTACTGGCGGTTGTAACGGCGTATCTCAGATGACAAAACGTCATCATATTTCCCTATCTAGACGACTGCCTTCTAAAGGGATCCTCGTACGCCGAAACGGCCTCTATGATACATACGATCATGACCCTCCTTAGTCGTCTAGGCCTTCTAATCAACCAAGACAAGTCAACTCTGCACCCGGTTCAAGACATAGAGTTCATTGGCGCACGCCTGGACTCAGTTACAGCCTGGGCATACCTACCTCAGCAACGTTTTGCAACTATGCAAGAAATTATAAACGGGATGCTTACAGTTCCTACCACCACGGTACTTACATGCCTCCGACTAATGGGGCACATGGCTTCCACCACCTACGTAGTCCACCATGCTCGTCTGCACTTTCGATGTTTTCGGCTCTGGATTGCAACCGTTTATATCCCATCACGACATCCTTGAAACAAAACAGTTACTATCCCACCAGACGTGCTGGCATCCTTACGATGGTGGACAGTGCCAAACAATCTTCTGACAGGGGTTCCATTCCAACAAACCAAACCCACTATCCAAATCACCACAGATGCTTCCCTTCTCGGCTGGGGGGCACATATGGATGGTCACGAAGTTCAAGGCAGGTGGTCCCCAAACGAGACACTCTTACATATCAATCTCCTCGAACTGAGGGCAGTAAGGAATGCCTGTGCACACTTTGCCTCCGACATCGCCAATCACACAGTCCGCATCCTAACGGACAATATCTGCATGATGTTCTACATAAACAGACAGGATGGAGCCTGCTCCTGCTCCTTATGCGCGGAGGCTATTCGCCTGTGGAACTCGTGCATCCGCAACCAAGTCACCCTTATAGCATCCTACTTGCCCGGAGTGAACAATATCAAAGCGGACTCCCTCAGCCGAAACTTCACCTCGGACCACGAATGGGAGTTACATACGGAGGTGACGAACTCAAATTTTCCACCAGTGGGGATGGCCATTGATAGACCTCTTTGCTTCTACCCAGAACACCAAATGTCCCCAATTCTGCTCACGTGTGGGACTTGACAAACACTCTCTGATGCCGTCCTAATCAAATGGACAGCCCCCCTATACTATGCCTTTCCTCCCATGCCGCTCATCCCAAGAGTCCTGCGCAAGATCCTGAGAGACAAAGCCCTAGTCATCCTGATTGCGCTATCATGGTCTCGCCAAACCTGGTACCCATACCTTCACAGGCTAGCGGTCCAGCCTCCCTACCCACTACCGTACCGGATAGACCTACTATCTCAGGATGACGGCAGGATATTGCATCCACAACTCAATACCCTGCATCTTCAGGCATGGCTTCTCTCTGGTTCTCAGAGGTAGAAGATCGCTACTCCCAGCGAGTAAAAGACGTCCTCCTCCACAGCAGGAGACAGTCTACTCAGAAAACTTACCAACAGAAATGGACACGTTTCTGTTACTGGTGTCACCGAGCCAAAGTGGAGCCCCGTGCCTCACCACTAGATGCCATCCTCGACTACATTCTGGACCTTAAAGCATCAGGACTGTCAATCTCCTCCCTAAGAGTACACCTCTCTGCAATAGCAGCATTTCATACGTCAGTAGATGGCTTCTCCATTTTTAACCATCCTATTACAAAAAGATTCCTCAAGGGACTCCAGAATGTGTACCCACCACATAGGGCCCCACCCCCTTTGTGGGACCTAAATCTTGTTTTGAACTGCCTCACCAGACCTCCCTTTGAGCCACTGGCAACAGTACCACTTCCTTTCCTTTTTATGAAGGTCTGTTTCCTCTTAACCATCACCTCCGTCAGGAGGGTGAGCGAACTTGGAGCATTAATGTCAGAGCCTCCTTACACAGTTTTCACAAAGGATAAGGTCATACTTAGACCCCACCCCACGTTTTTGCCAAAGGTCTGTACAGAATTCCATCTCAACGAACCAATCGTGTTACCTACCTTTTTCCCAAAACCACTTTCTTCGCAGACAGATGCCAGCCTGCACACTCTGGACATCCGGAGGGCTCTGGCCTTCTTCCTAGAAAGAACAAAACCATTTCGTAAATCTGAAAGACTTTTTATCTCCATTGCTGAATGATCCAAAGGGACACCAATATCATCTCAACGAATCTCAAAGTGGATATCGACATGCATAATTAAGTGCCACTCTCTGGGCAATAGACCGCTGCTACGCCCACCATGAGCGCATTCTACTTGAGCCACGGCTGCTTCTACAGCCTTTCTGGGCAATGTCCCCTTAAGAGACATTTACCGGGCAGCAACATGGTCTTCAGATCATACCTTTGCTAAACATTACGCTATTCTTCCACAACTTAAGAGTGACTCAGCAGTTGCCACGGCAGTGCTCTCCACCACTGCCAAACATTGACTCTAGCTCCCTCCAGCCATATACTGGATACTGCTTTGTAGTCACCTACAGTGGAGCACCCAAGGGGACACTACTCGAAGAAGAAAAGGGAGTTACTCACCTCGTGCAGTATCGAGTGTTCTTTGAGATGTGTGTCCCCGTGGGTGCTCCATGACCCTCCTTGCCTCCCCTCTGCTCGGAGTCAAAATTACTCGGGCGGAGACGAGGAACTGAAAGGGAGGGGGTTGAGCCGCGCTCCTCAGGAGGCGGGAAGGGCTTGAGACTCCTCCTGGGCATGCGTGGCTCAACAGGGGAAACTGCTATACAAAGCTCCGATCTGAGGCTCAGGGCGACCCTTCACCCTACAGTGGAGCACCCACAGGGACACACATCTCGAAGAACACTCGTTACTGCACGAGGTGAGTAACTCCCTTTTGTTCCTATAATTACCTTCCTTAAAATTTTGCACTTTATTTCTACTATGAATTTGTCTAGTTTCATCTTCCATACATTGGATTATGTTAATTATAGAATCCTAGGGTCGGAAGACACCTCAGGAGGTCATTGAGTCCAACCCCTACCCAAAGCAGGACCAATCCCAACTCAAGCATTCCAGCCAGGGCCTTGCCAATATGGGATGTAAAAACCTCTGGAGATAGAGATTCTACCGCCTCCTTAGGTAACCCATCCCAGTACTTCACCAACTGCTGTTTATCTAGTCAGTCCCCAGCCTGTAACAGTGTTTGGGATTCTTCTGTCCCAGATGCAGAACCCTGCACTTTTCTTTGTTGAACCTCATCAGATTTCTTTTGGCCCAGTCTTCCAATTTGTCTAGGTCACTCTGGACCGTCTTCCTATCCTCAAGTGTATCTACCTCTCCCCCTAGCTTAGTATCATCTGTGAACTTGCTGAGGATGCATCTATCCCCTTATGCAGGTCATTAATGAAAATGTTGAACAAAACTAGCCCTAGACCCTGACCCTTGTGACACTCCACTTGATACCAACCACCAACCAGATATCAAGCCATTGATCATTACTGTTGAACTTGACTATCTAGCCAGTTTTCTAGCCACCTTACAGTCCATTTATCCTATCTATATTTCCTTAACTTACTGGCAAGAATACTTTGGGAGACCATATCAAAAGCTTTGCTAAAGTCAAGGTACATCGCATCCACCATCTTCCCCATGTCCACAGGGCCAGTTACCTTGTCAGAGAAGGCAATCAGGTTGGTCAGGCATGACTTGCCCCTGGTGAATCCATGTTGAATGTTCCTGATCACTTTCCTCTCTTCCAAGTTCTTCAGAATTGATTCCTTGAGAATCCCCTTCATGATTTTTTCAGGGACTGAGGTCAGGCTGACCGGTCTGTAGTTACCTGGATTGTCCTTCTTCCCCTTTTAAAGATGGGCACTACATTTTCTTTTTTCCAATTGTCTGGGGCCTGCCCCCATCGCCACAAGTTTTCAAAGATATTGGCCAATGGCTCTGCAATGTCAGCCATCTCCTTCAGCACCCTCAGGTGCATTAGACCAACCCCATGGGTGTATGTCCAACTTTTCTAAACAGTTCTTAACCTGTTCCTTCTCCACCATGGGCAGCCAACCTCCTTCTCATACTGCGTTGCCTAGTGCAGTAGTCTGGGAGTTGACCTTGTCTGTGATGACAGAGGCAAAAAGAGAGAGAGAGAAAAAAGCATTGAGTATTTCAGCTTTTTCCACATCATCTATCACTAGGGCTACGTCTAGACTGCAAGCCTCTTTCGAAAGAGGCTTTTTTGAAAGAATCTTTCAAAAAAGCCTCTTTTGAAAGAAAGCGTCTAGACTACAACCTCTTCTTTCGAAAAAGTGAGCCATCCAACTCTCCTGGATTCCTTCATGTTAGCAACCCAAAGGATCCTGCCCTTCAGTTCCCTGAGGGAGTCAAAGTCTGTTTTCCTGAAGTCCAGGGTCTGTCCAGGAGGGTTGTTTTGCATGTGGTTCTGGTGGATTGTTTATAGCTCCAGGAATAGGTTTATGTTTGCTCTTGGAGGTGTATATGAGGTAGGAGGGTTGCTTGTGTTTTTTGGGGTAGTTAGCCTTCAGGGGAGGTATCTATGTGTGTTCTGGAGGATTGTGTGTAGCTGAGGGAGGAGAGTTGTACATGTGGTTTTGGGTGTATAGGTGAGAGGGGAAGTTGTATGCTTATGTGTATTGTAGGGAGTGATTTATACCTGAAGGGGGAGAGGGATCCATGTGAGTTTGGGGACAGCGTATAGTATGGAAGAATTGTTGGGTTTGTTTGAGGGTGAAGTGGCATAGAGTTGGTGTGGAGTTAAGCAGAGGGGGCAGTGTGTGTGTGTTTTTTGGTATTTGAGTATGGTGTGTAGCTGAGCACCCCCTCCTTTCCTCTCCTCTCCCTCTCTCTTGCCCTCACTGTCCCTCCTCTCTTCCAGCATCACCCTGTCCCCTTCCTTCTCACATCCTGATTGACACCTTCCCTCCCCTATCCCTTCCTGCCCTTTTCCTAATTGTCTCTTCTGGGCTCCCTGGCATTTATCTCTCCTCCACCCTGCCCCTTTGTGCTTGCCCTTTTCTTCTCTTGCCCTGTCCCCCTCCCCTCAGCACAAGCCCCTTCCTCTCCTCACCCACCTTCGCCTTAGTTCTCCCCCTGCCCTTCCCTCACCTTCTGCCTTTCATGTGGAAAGAAGTTTGCTGCAACCGGGCTGCAATGTTATTTTTATTACTGTGGTCCCAACCCCAGCTGCTCCCAGGGCAGGACCGCATGCCAAGACTGCAGCAGAGGTCGCCCAAAGTGCTGTTTTTAGGACTGCAGTCCCAGTTCCTGTGGGTTGCCCGGCTCCAGCTGGAGTCAAGCGGCAGCCACATGAGGCCTGTGGCAGTGAGGCTGCCCCGGCTGGAACGCACCTCGTGTGGCTGCCGCTTGACTCCAGCTTGAGCTGGGGCCACCCGCAGGGACCTGGGCTGCGGTACTAAAAACAGCATCGCAGGCAGCCTCTGCTGCCATCCCAGCACCTGCCAAGCTCGAACATGCCCCATCCTGCAGCACCCTGGCCGGACACTGCATGGCTCCTGCTGGGGCTCCAAGGTGTCCCGGAGGAGGAGGCGGTGTCGCCAGAGCAGGACCCCATGTGGCAGAGGTGGTCCTGTGGGAAGGAGGAAGGGAGGGGCTGCATGCCACCAGAAGCCAGCCCGGCTACCTTACTTGCTCTGCCGGGGAGGAGAGGGAGGAGGCTGCTGAACTATGTGAGGAGCAGTGGCACCGTACCATTTCTTGCTTCTTCCCATACGGGAAGCCCCAGCAAGGCTTTCTGGGACATTTCACTACTTGATGGGGCATTGGCCCAGAGTATTTAAATTTGGGATAGTCCCGGAAAAATCGGGACGTATGGTCAACATAGCTATAGGGTGGGATTCTACAACTTGTTAACTGAAGTTATATCTGGAGATAGCAAGGCTGTTTGCTCTCTGGAGATTGGGGCTCTGGCTCTGTCATGTTACTGAACCTGACATAGCCCTACATCACACTGTGCCTTGGCCTCCAGGAGAGCCACCGTTTCTTTGCACATGCTCTTTGCTTTCTGCCCCTGGTGATGTGTCAGGCTGGGTGATCATCCTGGCTTTGTTTATGAGTAACCGTGGTTTGCTGAACTGCATGGCAGTGTAACTCCTCACTCCACAGACTAGATAGCTTTTTTATCGCCTCACCTATCTGCTAGAGATAGCAATATACTGAGCACTTTGTTTTGTGATAACAAAGGGCAACTGTGTCCAAAAGACCCACTTTACTCATTCAAAGGTCAGCTACATATGAATAGTGATAGAAATGTAGCCGTATTAGTCTGGTGTAGCGGAAGCAAAATACAGGACTATGTAGCACTTTAAAGACTAACAAGATGGTTTATTAGATGATGAGCTTTCGTGGGCCAGACCCACTTCCTCAGATCAGATCCTTCAGGCCCACAGATCTGCAGAGGCTGAGGGCTCCTCTCCACTCCCAGTCTGTCAGGACAGAGCCCTCAGTTAGTGGCTGACTGCTGGCCAAAAGGAGCACATGAGGGAGGGGGGAGAAGAGGGTAGGCAGAAGCACAAACAGCTCCATGGGGCACCTGAAAATGTTGGCAAATTTTTGGGTGCCCTATGCAGCCTGTATTTCACATGTGCACAGATACAGCATAAGAATGTAAAAACAGCCATACTGGGTCAGAACAAAGATCCATTTAGCCAATATTCTGTCTTCTGACAATGGCCAATACCTCACGCTAATTTTGGGGCTTCCCTGCTGTGTAGACGTGCTATTTCAAAATAAGCTATTCGGAAGAACTGTTCAGGAATAGCTTATTCCAAATAACTGTTCAGTGTAGACGTAGCCGTACATACAGTGCAACTCCTCCATCTTTTCCCTCCCACCTGTCCTTCCTGAACAGTTTATATCCTTCCCTTACAGTGCTCCAATCATGTGAGTCATCCCACCAAATATCCATTATTTCAATCACATCATAGTTCTTTGATTGTGCCAAGATTTCCTATTTGTTGTGCTTGTTTCCCAGGCTTCTTGCATTCATGTACAGACACCTCACTTAATTAGGTGATTGCCTTACTGTCTCAGTACAAATCAGGGGTCCTCCTCTGTTGCACCTTTTTCCTTGTGTTTCTTCCCAGGAACCCACTTCCTCACTTACCTCAGGGCTTAGGTCACAGTTCCCCGATGAACATAATTTAAAGCCACCCTCACTAGGTTTGCACGTCTGCCTGTGAAGATGCTTTTTCCTCTCTTCACTAGGTGGATCCCATCTCTTCCTAGCAATCCTTGTGCTTGGAACAGCATCCCATGGTCATAGAATCATAGGGGAGGAAGAGACCTCAGGAGATCATTGAGGCCAGCCCCTTGCCCAAAGTAAGATCAACCCCAGTTAAATCATCCCAGCCAGGGCTTTGTCAAGCCGGGACTTAGAAACCTTTAGGGATGGAGATTTCACCAACTCCTTAGGGAACCCATCCCAGTGCTTCACCACCCTCCTAGGGAAATAGTTTTTCCTAATATCCAACCTGGACCTCTCCCCCCATAACTTGAGTCCATTGTTCCTTGTTCTGCCATCTGTCATTAGTGAGAACAGCCTCTCCCATAGTCTTTGGAACCTCCCTTCAGATAGTTGAAGGCTGCTCTCAAATCCCCCCTCACTCTTCTCTTCTATAGATTAAATAAGCCCAAATCCCATAGTCTGTCCTCGTAGGTTGTGTGCTCTAGCCCCCTAATCATTTTGGTCACCCTGCGCTGGACTTTCTCCAGTGCAAACACATCCTTTCTGTAATGGGCGAGAGGGGGCCAGAATTGGACACAGTACTCCAGATGTGACCTCACCAGTGCTGAGTAAAGGGGAATAATCACTTCCCAAAATCTGCTGGCAATGCTCCTCCTAATGCACCCTGATATGCCATTAGCCTTCTTGGCTATCAGGGCACATTGCTGACTCATATCCAGCTTCTCATCCACTGTAATCCCCAGGTCCTTTTCTGTGTGATACATCCCAGGTCAGCACTGCACAGTCCCCTCAGCTCCTGTGCTTCCCTGCATAATTCACTGTCAGCTGCATAGCTTGTGCAGCTTCTCATGAAGCCCCGTGCAGAGACTCAGAGTGCAGCAAGGAGGGATCTCTCTCCAAGCCCTAAAGATGCCAGGGCCAGCAGGGAAGAGCCCCTCCCCACCAGCCCCAGCATGGAGCTGCCCAAGTAAGCCTGAGCACCACACCACTGCTTTGCCTTGAGTCAACCCCAGCCCTGAGCACCCTCATGCAGCACAAACTCTCATCCCCAGCTCTGCCCCAGAGCCTACACCCCTAGCCAGGACCCTCATACTCCTGCATTCCAACCCTGTGCCCTAAGCCTCAGCCCTCTCCCACAGTCAAAGCCCCTTGGTCCCACTCCCACTGCGTGAATTTTTGTTGAGTGCACCACCAGAAGGCGATGTGTCACACGTACCTCCATGTTGATGCATATAAGAAAATTAATTCTGCTCAGGGATGGAAAAAATTAGAGGGATGCTGGTTCCCAGCCAATGGGAGCTGCAGGGACAGGCACACAGCCTCAGAGCTTCCCTGACCATCCTTCCCTATGCCCAAGGTCCTCGTGGACAGCCGAGCAGCCTGGCATCCAACCTTCCCTTTGCAATGGAAGAGCTCACGGTTCCAACTCCAAGGCTTAGGCCTTCCCACCCATGGTGCAGAGACTTGCCATGGGCCAGATCAAATTAAACAGGTGGATAGATCTGGCTTGCAGGCTGGAAGTTCACCACCCTTGGTTTAGATTGTTGTCTCTGATTTGTATTTCTTTGGGCAGAGACTCGCTGTGATAGATGTTTGTACAGTGCTTAGCCCAGTGGGGCATCTGCTGTAATACATAATGATAGATAACAGGGTTACTCTGGGAATTTGTTATAGAAACACTGAAGCAAAACAAATATTTTGGAAATTAAACTCAGTTTGCGTGCATTGTTGTTACTGAAAAGGTACTGCCCCACACTTCAGAGGGATCTAAGCCACTCTCCACTGAAGTCTCCACTGATAGCAGGATTTTCAACAAAATCAGTAGGAAATAGGCTCTTAAATACCACACAGAGTCTTTGGTGGGCCGTGGCTGTAATCCTGTGTAGTCCAACCTCAGGCTATCAATACATTTTGGGATTGGTGCAAATGCCTGCTTCTCTGTTCCTTCCTTGACTGAAGAGCAAGCCTTGGGTGCCTTACTCTGACTTTGTGAATCCCAGGGATTCTCTGGGTGACTGAAATTCCCCGTGTGAATTTAACTGTTGACAGCTGGAAATAAATCTCATGTGGAGGCTCCATTCCCCAATATGTTCATCAGTTTACAAAAAGACTCATGGTGCATAATCGAACATGACTTGTGAGCCATTATTTCATGTAAGGGAAGTACCTTTAACTTGTGAATTTGTGTAGCCTAGCCCGTGGTTGTGTGGTTGTGTGAAGGAAAAGGGTGACTTAAAAATAAAGTATGTATGTGAATGTATTGCTTGTATTACTTTTTAATTGAGTTTTTTCCATTTAACATAGGTTATGAAGGCAACCTAGCACCCCTGCTGGCATGATCAGCCAGTGTACCATGAAAGGTTATACCAGACATCCTGGTGAGCCGATTGCTCATTTTAAGCCGTAATGGTCTGTCCCACCTGAAGACTGGGCTGCAGCATCTACTAGTTGGCTTCCTTTCTATTCCTGCTGTGATTCTCTCCCCCTGCTCGGTGCACCATGGGAGGATGCTTCTCCAAACCAAAGCCAGGTGACTGCTGTTCATTGTTCATCTAGTCGTCAATGTTTGTCGGAATAGCTGCATATGAATCTAGGTCAGGCATGCCGAGGTACTCCATAGGGAGGCTGTTTCAGAGAATTTTAATTCTCTGCTCCTACACAGAGGATTACAGGGCAGTTAAGCCGCAGAACATTCCATTTCATTTCCACTCCCATGCAATGAATTGTATAAAACCTTTCAAAGTGCAGAGAGGGAGGGTTTAGAGTGCAGTGAAAAACTCAAATCTCAGTAAATTAGAGATAGAAAAACTCACCAGGGCATCAGTTGCAGCTTGGGCCAAAGATAAGAATCCAGCCTTGATTTGAAAGACAGAAATTCAAAATCTAAGTAAATTTGCCATTTGATTTACCCTCATACATGAACTGCCCATTGAGGCTATGTCTACACAGCAGCATTATTTTGGAATAACTGATGTTATTCTGAAATAACACCGTATGCATCTGCACTACAGGCAGTTATTTCAGCATAATGTCAAAATAATATCCAGCTGGAGGACTTCCTACTCTGACTCCTGTAACCCTCATTTTATGAGCTCATTAGAGACACAGGCTGCATGAGGTGATAACATTTATTGGCCCAGCATCTCACTTGGTGAGAGAGATAAGTTTTGAGCCACACAGAGCTCTTCTTCAGGTATGGGAACAGAATTGACAGTGTCACAGCTAATTACAAGATCAAATGGGTAATGTTACACACATAGTTAGCACATAGTCTTTAGTTGTTTAGTCTCTCCATTTTTAAATATTAATAATTTTTATCAGACCTCATCATCTGGGGGATCTGATTCATGATTTTTGAATGCTTGTAGGTGGTATTCTGAGAATGGCACAATACTGACATTTGCAAATAATATAAAGAAATTGCTTAAGCTACTTTTTTTAGTATCTTTAAAAACTTCTCCAATTGTCAGGTTAGCTCATTTGTCCAAGGCAGTTGCTTTGCCATGAGAGAGAATGGATTTCTACTTCCCAACAATGTTGGGTCTTACATGACAAGAGTCCTGGTCTTCAGCACAAAAGTTCCACCTTTGTTGGCCCAACAGAAGTTAGCCCTCATTGCTACGGAGTAAACAGAAGTACAGTCATATGTGACTGCTTAAAAAATTCCAAGACGTTAGATCGCAATCACATTAAGCTTAAGAACCTCTTTATAGTAAGTTTAAGAAGAGCTTAAAATATGCTGGAATGCAATCCAAGTACATCTACACCAAGCCAAAGGGATTTAAAATGTTAAGAAATGTGGTGTTTATAAACCTCTTATTTCTTTGAAATTTAATTTTCCTTCATCAGAATAGAGCTGTTTCCATTCTGGACACAGTCACCATGGATCCCCAGACTCCAGAAGGGCTCAGCAAGAGGGAATACTGCTCCCTGCCTAAGTGGCTGTCCTAGAAGCACCCAGTGTGGTGCAGGGTAGGGTGAAGCAGTGAGTTTCCAGGATGGGGAAGGCATGAAGTGGACCCAGGATGCAATAGAGAGGAGGGGGTGGGATGAAGCCAGAAGACTGTGGGGGGAGAGGGAGGTGAGCCACATTGTCAGGGGCTGAGTTGGGAACAAAGAGCCAGGTGCCTCCACCAGGGGCCTGTAAAGGCAGCTGACTCCCTTGCTAGTGCCATATAGGCCCTCTAGTCTTGTATAGCAGTGGCTCTCAACCTATGGTCCACAGATCCCTGACTATGTGCAATGGGTCTAGAAAGACTTACACTGAAAACTCAAGGAACAGAATTCTACTGTATATACAGACAATAGATTTCCAAAAGGGCTCACACCTCTGCTTGAAATGTTTTGAGGGCCACCTTAAGAACCATTGTAGTGTAGTATTGAATAGTGGCATAAATTTGTTGCTGTGCTGGTTAATTCAGCTGATAGGGAAGTACATATTCCCACACATTTGCTCACAAGGCCCCTTCTTTGTCCACAGAGACACATAGTTGCATATCTTAAGCCATCTATACTACAAAATTAAGCCAACCTAACTGCCATTGGCATATGATTGCCAAAGTTATGTCATCTGTGCATGTCTACACTTTGCTCCTTGTGTCATCGGTGAAAATTCTCACCAGGATCACTTATATCAATTTTACTGCACTGTGGGATGGATCCTGAAGGCCAATAACAGTTAAGGCGACAGTGCATTGCTTACATTATCTTAACTATATCAGCTTCACCTGTACACTGTGAGGGTATGTCTACACTACCCCCCTAGTTCGAACTAGGGGGGGTAATGTAGTCATACGGAGTTGCAAATGAAGCCCGGGATTTGAATTTCCCGGGCTTCATTTGCATGAAGCTGGCCGGCGCCATTTTTAAATGCCGGCTAGTTCAGACTCCGTGCCGCACGGCTACACGCGGCACGGACTAGCTAGTTCGGATTAGGCTTCCTAATCCGAACTAGCTGTACGCCTCGTGGAACGAGGTTTTCAGGGTGGCTGACCCTAAAAACTGAGGCTGAAAGGATTATTAAAAAGGTAGAGATGAGTTATTCAATGGTGCATCTCAGGGGTAGTAACCATGTTATTCTGAATCTGCAAACTTTGAGGAGTCTTGTGGCACATTGGAGACTAACAGATTTATTAGGGCATAAGCTTTCTGGTGAATTGGGGTTTGAAGCACGTGGAAGAGAGGAAAGAGGTCAGGAACGATCAACATGGATTCACCAAGGGCAAGTCATGCCTGATCAACCTGATTGCCTTCTATGATGAGGCTCTGTGGGCATGGGGAAGTCGGTGGATGTGATATACCTTGACTTTAGCAAAACTTCTTATTCAGTCTCCCACAGTATTCTTGCCAGCAAATTAAAGAAGTCTGGATGGGTAAATGGACTGTAAGGTGGCTAGAAAACTGGCTAGATTACTAGGCTCAATGGGTAGTGATCAATGGCTTTATGTCTGGTTGGCAGTCGGGATCAAACGGAGTGCTCCCAGAGTCAGTTCTGGTCTGGTTTTCTTGAACATCTTTATTTATGACCTGGATGAGGGGATGGATTGCACCCTCAGAAAGTTTGCAGAAAGATGTGGATACACTGGAGATTGTCCAGAGGAGGGCAACATTCATGATTCGGGGGCTGGAGCACATGACTTATGAGGAGAGGCTGAGGGATTTTGGCTTATTTAGACCTCAGAAGAGAAGAGTGAGGAAAAATTTGCTCGCAGCCTTCAACTACCTGAACAGGGGTTCCAAAGAAGATCGAGAGAGGCTGTTCTCAATGGTGCAAGAATCAGGAGCAATGGTTTCCAGTTGCAGTGGTCTCAAATTGCCCTAGCCACAGCCAGAGAAGGACTTTTATCCTGACCCTCAGAAAAGATTAAAGAGCTAGCTGTAAAAAGGCTTGGCACCATGAGCAGAGAATCTGTCTTCATCTGTTTGATTCCTACTGTGTTCTGGGAAACAGGACTGTGTGCATTCTTTGTATATAAACAGGATTGCATCCAAGAAATACCTGACTGCATCAATTGCATATGCTCAGGAAAATAATCCGCTAGACCCTAATTATTGGCTAACCACTTGGGTCAAAAGCAGTAACAACACTGTATCTGGATCCAATGCTTGCATGCTGTTTCTGTACCAGAGATAGGGTTGTATATTTCCTCTGGGAGGTCCATCTGGCTAGCAGAGCCTACGCATCTAGGCAATGCTTTTATTACAAAAAGTGTGTTTTTACATCAAATAGCTAGCTCAAGACAGCCATCTTGTTGTAAGGTCAGCATGGAGACAAGATACAGTAGTACTTAACTCCAGGTAGTTGGTCAGGCTGTACTCCAAATGGATCTTGGCTAACTCTATCAAGATAAAAACAGCTGCATCTCATCTCCACTGGAGTTACCTTCTCAATACCAGAACAGGCCTTTGCAGTTAAGGCATAGCCACAGGGCAGGGATGGGAGAAGGAGATGGCTCTGTCTAATAGTCGCCCAACAGCTTCCACTTATGGGCTGTTAAGAGACAGGGTCAAGCCCACTAGCCTTAATGGTTCCAGTCTGACCTCCTAGGAAGCCCCTACGTTGGTTTGAAGAGGGCGAGGCAAGGCATTACTGCACCCACCTGATACAGAATCCAGTGGGAGAAAGGAAGGTTGTGTGACTTAAATAAGGACAGGCTCTTTGAAGAGGAATCAGACAACACTTGACTTAGGCTTTTGAGGGTTTGTGAGCTGGGCCAATTCTGTTCTTGTAACTTAACTGGATAGTCTCTACATGAGCTTGTAGGGCACATAAGTGGTTGGTGATGGAGTAGTATACCCACACCTGGCTTAAGTGGGAGAATTCTGAGATTCCCCAGAGCCTAGTACTTGAGGGAGATGTGCTCAGAGAGACCAGAAAGGGGACAAAGCTGCAGCTAGCTCTGTAACCATGGCAACATCCAATTCCTTTTACAACAAAAGAAAATAAAAAATTTACATCTCTTAGGAGAATGAGAATCCAGGTCTAAAATGGTATGTCTATGCTTGCCCTTGATCAACAAAACTTTTGTTCTTCACAGGTGCTTAATGCACCCTCCTCCCCCAGAAATGACAAAGTTTTGCTGTGGCAAGTGAAAGTGTTAACGCTGCTTTGTTGGCAGAAGCGCTCTCCTGCCGACAAAGTGATTCCCCCATAAGAGGTGGAAGTATTACAGTGTTCACACATGCTGACTCTTAGTCACAAGGTAATGTCAACACAGCCTTGTTGCTAAGAGCTCCGCCAGGCAGACATGTTCCAAAGTCATGTCAAGTCTATTTCATATTAGAGTTAACGTGTGAAATAATACCTTGTGCTGGAAATCTAGAAATCAAAACACTCCATCGTAGAACACCTCCTGCCTATTCACTTCTGAATAGATGCATGTCACCTCAACATCCACCAATTTCTGCATTTACCCCTCTGCCTCAGAGCAGCCTGTGGTGCAAAAGCAGTGAGCGATGCTCTGAGTCAGTGGCAAGGGCTAGGAATGGCTGTATCTCTCCAAATCAGTTGACATGTCAGCCCTGATGCAGCTCGGGTGACGCAGCAGGGGGTGGGTGAGTGTGCACTGTTATCATGCTGTCCAGCACTGTTATCATGGTTACAAGCTCCTCCAGCTCCAGAGTCCCAAAGGAACCTATTCTACTCTGCAACTTGTTCAACATGGTGTTAGGGAAGAATATGAAACAGTAGAGAATAATATAGCAACAATACACTAATAACTAGCCCGACATCAAGGGCAGTTCCACTCCACCATTTCCTTCCTCTCTGCCCCTGCTGCACCCCCAAAACCACACAGCCCTCTCCTTGTTACCCTGGGATAAGTGTATAACTATCATGGAAGGCCTCAGAGCTGCCCTTGCCCGATCCCCAACAGTGCAGAGGCCTCCTCTACAGGGAATTCACTGGCCATCATGAAGGCTACTTTGTAGTATGGCCTTAAAAAAACAGATACTCAGGCTTTTATCTTTCATTCTGAAATCTTTTCTGTCATAATGGTTTATGTGGAAATACTCTGAAGAGCATCTGTGACTAGGGTTGCCAGGTGGCCGGTTTTCACCCGGAGAGTCCAGTAATTGCGTCTTCTGTCCGGTTAAAAAAAAACCAGAAAATATCTGACATGTAAAATGTCTGGTATTTTCTGTTTTTCTTGGACAGAAGGCTGGCAGGGACATTTTTCCCCTGCCACATCTGGTGGGGGGGGGGGGGGGCAGAAGGTGAGGGAATTTAAAGGCACAGTGACCTTTTTTTTTTCTCAACCAATTTTTTTCCCCCCCATGTTCGGAATTTTTTGTGAAAGTATCTGGCAACCCTATCTGTGATGGAATGCTCCTTAACCTCTTCCAGTGGTGGGCCCTGCCAAGCAGTACTTGCAAATCCTGCATAAGAACTAAGGCAGAGCAGTTCAAAGGTGGACAAGCAGAGGGAGGGAACAGATTGGTGCTCAGGGGAGATAATAGTCCACCAGCTCCCGTCTCACAAGACATGACCACACCAAGCCTGAGAAAAGACCGGCGGTGGTGTTGGAAATCCAGATACTTTATTTTCAATTCAGTTCTTTAATTTGCCCAGTGGGGAGACAAAGGATAACTCAGGTAATTTGATTTGTCAATTTCACATGCATTCATTTTTTTTGATTGTATCACTTTGGTATACAGGCAGTCCCCGAGTTACGCAGTTACGAACGGGGCCCTTCCTCTCCCTGGTCTCCAGCAGACCAGGGAGAGGAAGCAAAGCCGCGGAGCACGCGGCCAGCTGACAGCCCAGACGCGTCTGGGCTGTCAGCTGGCCACGTGCTCCGCGGCTTTGCTCTGCTCTGCTCCCCGTCCCCCTGGTCTGCAGACCAGGGGGACGGGGAGCAGAGCAGAGCAAAGTCGCGGAGCACGCGGCCAGCTGACAGCCCAGACGCGTCTGGGCTGTCCACTGCCCGCATGTTCCGCCGCTTTGCTCCCCATCCCCCTGGTCTGCAGACCAGGGGGACGGGGAGCAAAGCAGAGCAAAGCCACGGAGCCCGAGGGCAGCAGGATAGCCACGGTGCATCTGGGCTGTCCCGCTGCCGCCGTGCTCCGCGGCTTTGCTCCGGACGCCTGTGGTACAGCAGCTGGGGCGCTGCCGGTTGGTCCCGTAGTGCCACTCTGGGCGCCACTGGGCCAACCCAGCAGCACCCCAGCTCCTCCGCTGACCAGTGGCTAACTACAGGAAGCCCCTGCCCCGGGCTTCCTGGAATCAGCCGCTGATCAGTTTCAGCAGCAGCTGACTTGGGGACGCCTGGGGTTCTTAAGTTGAATCTGTATGTAAGTCAGAACTGGCGTCCAGATTCAGCCACTGTTGAAACTCATCAGTTTCAGCAGCGGCTGAATCTGGACGCCAGTTCCGACTTACATACAGATTCAACTTAAGAACAAACCTACAGTCCCTATCTTGTACGTAACCCGGGGACTGCCTGTATATGGTTGTGCCAATTTTCTTCCACTATTTGATCTGAGGAAGTGGGTCTGGCCCACGACAGCTCCTCACCTAATAAACCATCTTGTTAGTCTTTAAAGTGCTACATAGTCCTGTCTTTTGTTTCAGGTAACAAGTGATCTAGGGAGGCAGCTACTGAGCCCTCCAAAGTCATAACTGAGCTGCCCCCCCTGGGGCCCTGTACTGGAGTCTGGTGGAGGGTATGGGCCTGGGCTTCCCTACCAATCCCTAACAGAGGGATAACAGTAGTTGTTTACCCATTGGTGGGAAAGGCAGCTGGAAAAGGCCCTCCTGCCAGAGCTAAGGCAAAAGTCCTGAAGCCCATATGGGCACAAAAACATCTTTGTTAGTGGAGTTCTTTTCAAAAGCGGGGGGAGGGGGAGCGGGGGCTAGACTATCTGGCCCAGCTGGAGGGCTGAGCTGCAAAAGAAGGGCCCAGGCCAGCAGGATGGCGCTATAGAAGAAAGGTGGATGTCTAGTTGTCCCCTGCCTGACCACTAGGCTGCACAGCTGATGGGGGGAGGGAAGGTTCATGTTTCACAGCTTTCCAAAAGTGGAAAATAAATAAAAGCACTAGGCAGGGGCACTTTGTTGTCACACATTCTAAGGATATGTCTTGCTTATGTTTGGCCTATGACATCCCTCATTTAGCCTGTTTTCAGAACATTTTTATATGTGCTTTTGATAGTTTTACAATGAAATGCCAAATGCAGCATTAATTACATCAAGCCTGTTTCCTTTATCAGTTAAGCGATACTCTTTCCAAAGGACAATTTTCAGACTTATGTCACAAGAACTATTTTCCCACGAAACCACATTGATTGCCAATAATTATATTTCATTTGTGTAAATATGAAAATCCCTGTTTGCCCTTCACAATCCTCCCCCCACCCCCTCCCTTCACTGTGAATTGACGTGAACTGAATGAGTCAGTGAAGTTCACTCAGAAGTCTGCAAAGAAATTTGCTCACAGTCAGAGACTTTTAAATTGGTGAAGTCTGGCACGTTTGATAGACATTATAACTAACAGTTACTGAAGCTGCCAGTTACAGTCACATGAAAGAAGTTCACCATCCATCTCTTCCAGTGAGTCAACATGGAAACAGCATCCTGAGAGAGAGAAAGAACAAGCAAAAGAATGATGCTATAAATGGGGGAGCTGGCAGCCTTGCTAAGCTGTGGGTAAGGTGGGGTGGCAGTTCCATACTCTGGAAGGGATGACGCCACAGGAGGAAGAGACAAGGCCAAGGGCAGCCAGTCTTCAGTGCCACCAGGACTGTGTCCCGCCTCCCTCCAGTGCTGCCTGGAGCATACCGCACAGAACCCCCTGCTTCCCCAAGCCACCCAAAGCATGCTGCTCCCGTGGCAATTTAAAGGGCTCAAGTTGCTCAGGGCTCCGGGTGATGCAGTGGCTATGACCGGGGCGGATATAGGGCAGGGTGAGTGGGGTGGCCGCCCCGGACCCCGCACTTCAAGAAGCCCCACACATGTGTGTGGTGCCACCGCGCATGTGCAGTGTCAAAGGGGGGGCCCCGCAAAATTGTGCTGCCCTGGGCCCCGCAATATCCTCATCTGCCCCTGGCTATGACAGCAGTGGCCAGAGTCCTGGGCCCCTTTGAATCACTGGTCCCTGGGGAGTTGCCCCCTTTGTCTCCCTCCCACCGTGTCAGCAGGCCTAACTATAAACCAGTTGTTAGTACACTCAGGCTATGTCTAAACTGCAGGCTTCTTGCGCAAGAACTGTTTTGCGCAAGAGTTCTTGTGCAAAAGGTCTTCCACAAGAGCGCGTCCACACTGCCATGTGTTTTTGTGCGAGAGATGTGCTTTTGCACAAGAGCGTCCATGGCAGTGTGGACGCTCTCTTGCGCAAGAAAGCTCTGATGCTATTTTAGCCATAGGGGTTTCTCGCGCAAGAAAATTATGTTGCCTGTCTACACTGCCTTCTTGTGGAAGAGCTCTTGCGCAACAGGGCTTATTCCTCGTGGGGAGAGGAATAACTCTTCTGGAAGAAGCCCTGTTTTCTGACGCTGTACTGTAAATTTACTTGAGCAAGAACACCCGTGAAGTGTAGACACCCGGCAAGTTTTTGTGCAAGAACAGCTGTTCTTGTGCAAAAAGCCGGCAGTGTAGACATAGCCTCACTGAGGCTGTGGGCGATCCAGGACATGCACTCCTGTTTCAGTCATTCTTTTTAATTATCTATCCATACTGGAACAGCTTCAACAGAAGAGGCCAAGCAATTCTCCATTTCACAACCCACATATTTCAGTGATTAAGGGACTCAGCTGAAAAGTGACAGATCTCTTTTCCAATCCTTTCTCCCCCTCAGGCAGAGAAGGGAATTGAACCAAGGATCTCCCACATCCCAATGGGGCTAAAACTCCTCCTGCTCTACCATTTTGTGTGAACTCACCTGAGGGGCCTGATTACAATAAGAAGCCTCTGAACATGCCTACCAAATCAGTGCCCACACCTGACTTGGTCAGCTGAGCCTCTGTCCTGCTCATTTTTTGAATCATTCTAGGGCTTAATTTGGAGAAAGGTACCTGGATACCCACGGAAAGGCAGTAGGGTATATGCCAGAGATGCCCAGGGAATGCTGACAGCAAACCTACAGGCTTTGGCAGCAGGGGTGGGGTAGGTTGTGCACTGAAGTGGTGCCAGAATAGGAACTCAGGTACCTCACTCCTATTGTGCATTGAAGCCATGGAAACAGCTATACTGGGTCAGACCATCAAGTCTGGCATGGGTGTCCTTCCACTGCTGAATGTTTGTCTTAATTCTTCAGCAGAAGGTGAACCTCTCTTTCATGTATCTGCCATGCTGGAGATGCAGGGCGGGGATGGGGAAAAGTTCTCTTCCTGGACTCTGCATGATCAATTCCATGACCTGAAGCAGGAGGTGGATTAAACCCATTTAATCATGCATGACTACCGCCATTTTTGCTCAGAATTACACAGCCCTGTTTTCAAATCAGGGAGGAGGACTTTGTGTGGCCGTGAATTCCACAGCTGGACACCATACTGTGTAATGAAGAATGTCCTTTATTTCTTGCTGTTTTGTTGGCTGCTGTTAAGTCCCTGAGTGACCCTTTGTTCCTTGTATGGAAAAATGCAAAAGATAGAAACTTGCAGCTTGATCAAAAGAAATAGCTGCCTTTGGTTTAATGTAGGGAGGCGGGTGGGTGGAAAGGCAAATTTTCTTGCAGAGGAAACTTACCCTTCATGTTCAAAAACTCAGAAGTACATAGTCTTTAATTGCCCTGGCATAGGGGCTTCAAACCCACCTCCCCCAAGCCTGACTGATGAAACCCCAAAACTATAGCCCCCAAATGCCCAGATAAACTGCTGATCCTGGAGGAGCTTCAGAAAGCTTTTATGGAAGGGGAGGAGTGAGAGTGCACCAGAATCAGGGTTTATAACCCACGCCTCGAGCACCCTCAGCAAAGGCAGAGGGCTCTTCTTCCATTCCAAGGGGCTCTGTGGTTCCCAGTAGGAGAGAGAAGTGGTTCTTTATGCTCTGGGGTCTGATGGCAGGTCTCAGCCTGATTTCCTCCTAAACTGTTAATAGTGGGGTGCTTCTCTCGAACCATTCTTTTCTGCTGATTAGGTGCTTCCAGACAGATAGCTACAGCAGCAGAGCTTTTTAAGGCACTCAGGGTTACAGGACAGGCAGTGATACAACCTCTCACTGGTCTGTGTTGACATGCCCACCTGAGTCTTCTGGAACCCACAGTCTATTGATGCCCTTGACTTCCCAGCTGCCTTCAGCTCACTCAGTCCACAGCTGAGTGTTGTTTTCGCTGTGTTCACATCTGTCCTTGGTTTACATAAGAACGGCCATACTGGGTCAGACCAAAGATCCATTCAACCCAGTGTCCTGTCTGCTGACAGTGGCCAATGCCAGGTGCCCCAGAGGGAGTGAACCGAACTGGTAATGATTAAGTGATTAAGTGATTTCTCCCCTGCCATCCATCTCCACCCTCTGACAAACAGAGGCTAGGGACCCCATTCCTTACCCATGTCACATGCACCCACTTCCCTGACTGTGCTCCTGAACACCATTGGTGGGAGTCTCATGACCTCACAGACCTCTTCCACAATAGGTGTTTTCTCTCCTGCATCAGCCCAGGCCCCTCCCTGTCCAAAACCAATACTTCAGCTCCTCCCTGCATCCCATGCTCACAGTCCAGTCACTTTTCTGCAGTCTTTGGCTCAATTCCATCCTCTGTCTCTACACAGGATCTTGCCAATTTGTGCAAAGAGAAAATTAACAAAATCTGCTGAGCTCTCCCCCTCAAATACCCTTTCCCCCCCACATCTGACTTGAAGGTCTTCTACTTCTAATCTGTCCCCATATCCCAGGGATCCTATCACTTCCTTAGCTCCATTTTCTCCCTGCTCCCCCCTTTCCTTGCCTTATCAATATCTCATTGTTCTGTGTCCTGGGCCCTCAAAATAGAAATGTGTTTCAGTCTCTCCTCCTTCCAGAATAGTCTTGGATCCCTGATGCCTTTTTAATGACTGATCCATCTTTTTCCTCCCCTTTATCTCTAGGCTAATTCAGCAAGTACCTTATGAAACTTGACAGAACTCAAGCCTTCCTTGCTTATGTTGTCTTGCCAAGTTTTGCCTCATCTCAGATTCCTCCCTCTCTGCCAGTGCTCCCAGCATTGGCACTCCATTTGTCTGATTCCATTCCTACCCAGTCCTCTCTGTGACTTCATAATAGGATCAGTGTTGTAAACTAAGCACTTGGGCTGCTGACCAAGAGAGATTCAGGTGCAACCCAGCAGACAGGGGAGTGCCTGCAGCTGCCCATAGCATATGTTTCTATTGGTGGTGCACATCTGCACATGCCTCGGTGCACATGCCAAAATTTATTCTGCATGTGGATGGAAAAAATTAGAGGAAACATTGAATAGGACCGCACTGAGCTCATCTGCAAGGCCCTGACCCTGCCTATATTTAAACCCTCTGCCATGCCCCCACTACTGCAAATTGAGGTGTCTTATATGCACCTTGTCATAATGTTCTTCTCCTTCCCCACCTACAATCTACTTATATTGTGAGATTCTCAGAGGATAGACAGCACTTCCTGAGTGTTTGAAAAGGGCTCATCATACACTAGACACCAGGTGTACAGGGCTCTCTGGAGGGGAGTATGGCGCCTAGAACAAACCCTTCCTCCCGCCACAGATTTTGGAATACTATAAGATGGGGTGGGCAATAATTTTTGCAGGGGGGCCACTTAATGAATTGTGGTACATGGTCATGGGCCAGCTCCACCCCTAGAAGGGGCGGGGGACCTAGTCAGAAGGAGTGGAGCTGGGAACTAGCCTTCCCCAGGAGCTGTGTGGTGCCAGATGCTTTGAATTAAAAACACAGCAAAGGGCGCACAGCTTCTGGCTCCACTGCTACTGTGTTGCCTGGAGCCACCTGGGGTTGCTGCAAATGTTTAAAAAGGCTCTCAGACTCCGGCCACTGACAGTGTAGTGCTGCAACTAAGTGGTGAGCCATTTAAATAGGATCCTGCTGCCTGAGCCACCACTTGAATATAAAAAGAAAGCAGCCAGATGCAGTTCGTGGGCTGGATCAAAGCACCCGCCTCCCGGGCTGCAACCTGCCCAGCCCTGCTGTAAGAGATGTGACTGCAGAATGCATATATTAGGTGCTGGGACATGTGAAAAGGTGCCTGCTAGTGTGGCAGGGAGGGGGAACAGCCAGGTGAAGAGCTGAGCCAGCATCTTGATCAGGTGAACACCTGGGTCAGCAATTCAACCAGGCAAACAAATGAGTTAGCAAACTGATCTTCCTGTTAGGCAGAAAAGTGTTTATACAATAGATAATGAGTAACTTGGTAACAATGTATTTAAGACCAGCACCTGAATGAGATTGTGCACTTACATTTAACCCTATGCTATGCTGTGCCCCGTTTTGCTGGGCTAATCGCTCACTACAGAAGCAAACAAACAACAGAGGTCTTCAGCTCTGTCTATGAACCCGTGTCTTCTGCTTCACAGGGAAGAGAACTGGCCAGCAGATGCGTAAGGAATAGGTTGGTGAATAATACAGAAAATATGTCACGCCTTTATGCAAATTAATGGAGGAACCTTGTCTGCAAACTAGGGGTAGGACTGGTCATCCGATCTCACCCAATATACTGCCGAATTAGAGGCGCAATGAATATGATCAGTGGCCTGGAAAAGCTGTCTTATGAAGAGAGAATGACAAGTCTGGGATTGTTACCTTGGGGTGTGTCTACACTGCACTGTTATTTTGAGATGTCTACACAGTCATTCCATTTTTTCAAAATAATTTTGAAATAACAGATGGCTTATTCCAAATTCTGTAAACCTCATTCTACGAGGAATAATGCACATTCCGAAAGAGTTATTTCGAAATAAGGCATGTGTAGACACTCCACTGCTGCTATTTCAAAATAGCCCCTCACCAGGGCCATTCTAAGTTATTCCTCCCCAGTGCCTCCTGTGGCTCTAAATCGACATAGCATATTTACATTAGAGAAGCCCACCTTGGACTAATTTTGAGGCTTCTCTTCAGTGTGGACGTGCTATTTCAAAATAAGCTATTTTAGAATAACTATTCCGGAATAGCTTATTTCCAAACAGCCATGCAGTGTAGATATATCCTTAGAGAGGAGACAAATAAGAGTTTATACAATGTCTATAAAATAATAGACTCAGACTTTCAGGCCAGAGCAGACCATCATGATCGTCTAGTCTCACCTCCTACATACAGCAGGCCACAGAACCTCACCCACTCACTCTTGTACCAGACCCCAACCTCTGCCTGAGTTACTGATGTCCTCAAATCACAGTCCAAAGACTTCAAATTCCAGAGAAGCCACCATTTATTCTAACTCAAACCAACAATTGACCCATGCTGCAAAGGAAGGCAACCTTCCTCCCCCCAGTATCTCCAACAATCTGACTTTGAGGGAAATTCCTCTCTGACTCCAAACATAGAAATCCGTTCAACCCTGAGCATTTTAAGGAGACTCACCAACCAGACACCTGGGAAATAATTCCCTGTAGCAAATCAGAGCCCTCCCCAGCTATGTCTCATCACTAGTTATGGAAGATAGTGGCTCAGTTTCACCATGCCATCCCCTCTATAAACTCACCAAGCTCTGTCTAAAAGCCAGCTTGGTATTTTGCAGCTATGACACTTCTTGGAAGCTGTTCCAGTATTTCACTCCTCTGAGAGTTCTAATTTCACTCCATCTAATTTCAAGTCTAAATTTGACAATTGACAGTTTATATCCATTTTTTCTTGTGTCCACACTGGTAGTTAGTTTAAATACCAAGACGGGTTCTGGAGCCCAAAAGGAGTGGGGTTTTAACAGGAAGGAGCACAGCTAGAGACGAGCCTCTGCCAGCTAGCCCGTTGGCACTGCCCTAGTGCATGTCACACCAGCCTCTGGCCACTGCCATAGCTTTGTAGTGGCAGCAGTGGCCAGGAATCCCAGATCCTTTGAAATCAATGGACCCTGGGCCTGCCTGAGTTTACAAATGCATTAAAATCTTTGCTCCTGGGCTGGCAGTTGCATCTGCCAGTTCCTTAATTCTTGGAGATCATCCATGGCTGGCCTAAAGAATGCATGTTGGGAGTATCTGATCTCTCCGTGTCACAGCAAAAGAAAAAGGGGACATAGAAAGAAATGGAAAGAGCCCCAGTGTTGAGCCACACGTGAAATAATGGAGGAAGCTTTATGTACAGATTCCATTTATTGGGGGGGAGACAGGGGAGGAAATGTGACATGAAAGTTTGGGCACCACTTTCAATATCTGGCCTTTGCCTTGTTTTACTGCCTTATTGTACTGGACATTTCTACTCCCTAGTTTACTGTCTGCTTTCACCCTTCTCTCCTTTCACACTTTCCAGTGTGTCACTTACTCTGAAGTACTCTGACAAGTTTAATTAACTTAATATTTGCTCCTTGTGTCTAGATCACTAGTAAAGATGGTAAATTAAGCTGGTACCAACAATGATCTCTGATCTCCCATGTACCTATGTACTAGCTGCTGTTTAGGTAACCTGCCTGCATGTGTTTCTTGAATGGCCTCCCCATCGCTAGACTGTATATTAATCTTCAGCAGGATAATAATACTACCTTAAATACCTGTAACAACTCCTAGTAAAACCAAACTCTCTTTCTGTTACTGTTTTCCCAGCCACAGTCATCCTCACAGGTTCTCTTGTACCTGCTAATTCTGTGTCCCAAGTATAGTCATTTTCATATTCCTTTTTATGAACTTGCCCAGATGTTCTGGAGGGAATGAGGAGGTGTCAGGCCTCATCCCTGCTTAGCACCTGGCCAGTCTTCAGGAACAATCTTAGGGCAGAGAGCAGGCCCAGAGCTGTAGGGGAATAGAGAAGACAAAGCATTGCTTTTGCCCCCCTCATTATGCCAGCACATCTGCCTTAAGATGCACTGTGCAGTAAAACCTGACCCTCTCCCCCTTCCTCCTTCCCAACTCTCCCAGCTGCTGTGACTCTTCACTGCCTATCTCATAACTAAAGGCCATTGACACTGAGCTATCCCACCCCTTAGCCTCCTGCAGCATCTCCCTCTCCTACCCCTCTGCCTGCAATTCTGTTCTTCCCCACCTTTCCCTCATCCCTGGCTGCTGCTGCTGCTTCTCTGTGTCATGGGGTCTTGGCTGAGGGCTTCTTCCTCCACAGTAGAGCCACTGACCTGGGGCAGTTTGAGTAACTCTGAATGGCACTAAAGACTGGATTAATAAAAGGACTTACAAGCCTAACTGCCACATTAGGTGCCTACATCCCAGAATCAGGCCCACTGGGAGTTATCAAGCCTTTATCCGTTGCCACCAAACCCTGTCGGTGCATAAACGCATGTGGCACCTACAGGTTTGCAATAAATGTTTGCTTGGTGAGTATTTTTCTGTCTGCGAGTATGCACGCAGCTGCTTCCCTCCCTGTGTCCAGATATCTGCCCCAGAGCGAAACACAAAGGCTACGTCTACACTGGCCCCTTTTCCGGAAGGGGCATGTAAATTTCACTAGTCGTCGTAGGGAAATCCGCGGGGGATTTAAATATCCCCCGCGGCATTTAAATAAAGATGTCCGCCGCTTTTTTCCGGCTTTTAAAAAAGCCGGAAAAGAGCGTCTAGACTGGCCCCGATCCTCCGGAAAAAGTGCCCTTTTCCGGAGGGTCTTATTCCTACTTTGAAGTAGGAATAAGACCCTCCGGAAAAGGGCACTTTTTCCGGAGGATCGGGGCCAGTCTAGACGCTCTTTTCCGGCTTTTTTAAAAGCCGGAAAAAAGCGGCGGACATCTTTATTTAAATGCCGCGGGGGATATTTAAATCCCCCGCGGATTTCCCTACGACGACTAGTGAAATTTACATGCCCCTTCCGGAAAAGGGGCCAGTGTAGACGTAGCCAAACTGGGGGAAAAAAGTACTTGCCTGCCATCTGGTGTGCTTAGAGCTCACCTCCCAGAGCTGACTCTCCATAGGTGAATTTGCAAAATGTTTGAGCAGGACAGCCCTCGTAGCTCTTAGACAAATCGGGAGGGTACTCTCCTGGGATGGGGAAGAACTCCAGCTCCTCCCCCGCCCTGCCACAGATGCTTAATGCTAAATAAAGATTTTGCCAACAAGAGAGAAGTGGTCCACTCCTAGAGATGATGGAGCCCTCACTTTGGCACTGCCCATTGAATAGCTGAGGTGGGGAGCCATATCCCATGCTGGCTTTTGTGGATTCCATTCTGAGGGAGCCTAGGCACCGAACTTGGGTGTTGTGACTCCCAGAGATTTTCTAGGTGTGGGCACATCACTGCACCTAAGTTCCTCTGTGAATCTAGCCACAAGCAACTGTTGTGGGAAGGGGAGTTTGTGCAGCTCCATGTGACATTCCTGACTAGCCAGAAAAGGCCACACACGAACCTCACGGGTGAGGAACCTCATACAAAACCTTGCATTATGAGAATTTCTCTGCAAGTGACAGGAATCTCACTTGCCCCATTTCCCAGCTACTAATGCAAATAATTACTATTTCCTTATGTTATGAAACATATGCAGATAATATTTGCTTTCAGTGTGAGGATAACTGACCCTGTAGTTCCCCCTCCATGGCCCATTCCAGAAGTGCCCAATCAGGTCTCCAGGGGGCACCAGTCTGTGGGCAGGGAGCATTGTCCCACTCCCTTCTGACAGTGGGTTTTAAGGCTGCAAAGTTCCCTGCCTTACATAGGGATATGCCCAGTCTCGGTGCCTTGCTTTCCCTCTGAGAGCCACACACAGGCTATGTCTAGACTGCGCCCATTCGGCACAAGAAATATGCAAATGAGGCAAACCATGGAATCTCACCATGCCTCATTTGAATAATTAATGAGGCTCCATTTTTGTGCCAGAGGCTTTTGCGCAAAAAGGAGCTGTCTACACAGCTCCTTTTTGCACAAAAATCCCCTCTTGTGCAAGAGCCGTTCTTCTGTATTTTTTTCAGGAAGAATGGCTCTTGCACAAGAGGGGGTTTTTGCATAAAAGCCTCTTGCCAAAAATGGAGCCTCATTAATTATGCAAATGAGGCACGGTGATATTCCCTGCTTCGCCTCATTTGCATATTTTTTTGCACAAGAGGGGGCTGTGTAGACATAGCCGGTATATTGCCAGAGGTTACAAGTTACTGCATGGCTCTTTTGAAGGAAGCATCTTTATTCTCAAGGTAAAAACAGAAAAGCAGTAAGTTGATACACACAGGCTGTGACACCTCTCACTTAGCCAGTAGTCTCTGTCACTATAGCCAGGTTGAAAAGGCCAAATGGATGCCAGCTGAGTAAGCCCTGGGCTGAAGGCCTAATGCAGGGGACTCCAACCTTTTTAAACACAGGATCTCTTTTTGAATTTAAGTGCAATATAAGATCTACCTCAAACCCAAATACCCTTGCCCCGCTTCCCTCCTGCCCCTTCTTTGAACCATGACTCTGCTCCACCCCTTCTCCGAAGCCTCACCCTGCTCACTCCATCTCCCTTCCTCTCCCATCCTCACTCATTTTCACCAGGCTGGAGTAAGGGGTAGGGGTGCAGCAGGCTCTGGTCTTGGGCCAAGGCTTTGGAGTGTGGGATGGGCTCCGGGCTTAGCCCAGGGTGGGGGATTGGGAGTCCAGGAGCGGTTTCAGGGTGCAAGCTCTGGGAAGGAGTTTGGGTGCAGGGGGACTCACATAGGTGTAGGAGGTTGTATGTAGGAGGAGGTTCAGGGCAGGGACAGTCAAAAAACCAAAACCACAAACTTTGCAAGCAGTAAGAGAAATAACAACAACCCCCCCAACCCATATGTGTTGGGTCAGGAGATGAGTGAAGGACTGGACAGTGCGTGTTTGTGAGAATGACAGAGACGCTTAGTGTGTGAAAGTCACAGAGTTGCACTGCCAAGCTCCCTCCAGCCCCTTCTCTCTGTGTAGAGAATGAGTATAGAAGTAGGGGAAAGACGGACACCCTAACATCAGCACCCCCTCTTCTCCCTCCCATACCCTGCACAGCAAGCAGGAGGCTCCCAGGGAGGCAGCTGCAAGGCAGAGGGCAGGAGCAGCACAACAGTGGGTGGAGGGGCAACTGAAGTGCCAGCGCTTGAAAGCTTCCCAGCCAAACCAGTCAGGATCCCCTGTCAGAAGCTCCAAGATCTACCAGTCGATCCCGATCTACTTGTTGGTGACCACGGGCCTAATGGAAGCAGCTGTGAGCCTCATTAGCCAGAGGGCTATATAAGGCAGCCAGAGGGGACGTGAAAGAGGAACAAGGAGCCAGGGTGTGCACCCCATCCAGAAGGAGAGGCTGGCTGAGTCTGCTGTGAACAAAAGCTCTGTAAATAGAAGGTGGTGCAAAATTGGCACTGACAATAAAAGGCATGGGTGATTGCACAAGTTAGGGTCTCCTGTTGATTTGTGACCAAAGAAGGGGTCCCAAGGCAAGGGGTCTAGGCAAGGACCTTGCCACAATGCTAAGAGTTCAGATGAGGCCACCCTCGTAGGTACAATGGGACCTAATAAGCCGAAGACCTTACTGCTTCTGCAAGGGTTGGGGGATACCCCTTGAAGAGAAGATCCTGTCTGGTTGGATCTGAAAGAAGCCCTTGTGGCAATTTATTTGCAGTTTTTTACATTAAAAAGTCCTTTTTTCATCTGTTTGTCTCAAAAAACTATGCTTGGACTAACATACGCAAACCTCTCCAGCAGACAGTACCACTTTGGACATGCTGACAGTTTCAATGACTTTCCCTAATCACCTCTCCCCCCCCCCCCCCCCCCCGCATTGCATTTAGCTCCCATGGTAAGGTTCCCCTTGAAGTTGCAACAGTCCCTGGCCCATAAAAAAAAAGACCCATTGACACTCTTAATACAATATCATCCCCAAAGATATTGCATGCAGTTGCAATATCATTTACATTCATAAGTACAAAGGCCAATTGACAGTACAGCTGAGACTAGAACTCACATGCAACGTAGGCATTGTGTTAAGTGCCGATCTTGGAGCTACATGGTTTCTAGGAAGGTTTTTCCTTCTCCAGAAGCTTTGTCAAAACTTAGAATTTGAAAAGCAGCCAACACTGCTTGAAAATGTTTTCTAGGAACATCTCACCCAGTTCTAATTGTGCTGTTCATCTCCAGGATATTTTTCATCTTCTGTTGTCAAATTTGTGCACCTTCTCTATTTAATGCTCAGGATTCATAAGAATTGGAACACTATGTTGAAATTAATAATCAGTTTCTTATTAATTGTCCTCTAAAAGGGTAGCAAAAGCCTGCTCAGCTGTGTACACGCTTAATATGCTAAATGGCATGGTTTTAGCATTACCTCTCATTTAATATTGGCTATTAATGACGGGGAGAGTTTTTTATCTGTTTTCAGAGAAGTGAGGGCTTGTCTACCAGTAGAAATGGAGCCCTCCAAGTCAAAGCAGAAATTACATCCCATTGCTAGCATCTGTATTTCATTAACAGGGAACAAGACTAACATGGATTAAATGGGGTTTCACAAAAATACTTGGTTGGAAAGGAAAGCCAGTGGTGGATGGTTTAAAAAGGAATAATGGGGTAATGAATACTAAAATTAAGTCAAGACTAAATTAAACTGAGATTAAATTTGCCATCTTCCCAGCCAAGGCAGCAAAGATTACAATTTTGAGTGTCATGTATCGGGTCCCCTAGAATTTCCTGAAAGCCAGTGATGCTATGAGAGCTGGAGGTAATGTCTCAAGGTCATAATAGCATTCTCTGTAGATTTCTGAGGAATTTATTCAGATGGACTTAAAAAGCTGCTGCTTAGTTTTAATGCAGATTCCTGTTTGCTCCTACAGTTGAAGTGAAAATTGAAGTTGTGCTACCAGAGAAAGAGAGGGCCAAGGAAGAGATGTCCCCCAATGGGAAAGCCAGTCCACTTGTTTACAAAGTCAATGGAACTGCCCGGCATTACCACCTCGATGAACATCCCATCACTCTCAACCCCTACCAGAACCTGAAAGACGTAGTTGAAGCCTCAGTGTGCCATGTGAAGGACCTTGAGAATGGACAGTAAGTGTTTAACATTTTTACACTTAGCCTGAATGATCCCAGAGGGCTTTATACATGCTACACCATTTACTCTACTGTAATTGAAATGTTGCCAGAGCTAAACAGCAAAGCTGCACGAGTCTATGAAATGTGGCACGTTATGAGCTCAACAATTGCACATATGCTTAATTGCAACCTTGTGCTTAAATTGGTTTCCAATCAGCATGGCATTTAAGCATATGCTTATAGCAAAGCATGTATGTTACTGCTTTGCTGCATCAGGACCTGTGTCCTTATCTATTTTTTTTAAACTGTTCCTTTTTTCTCATTAGCTCTTTCCCTTTGACAAATCCAAGATAATCTGATGATCTGCAGCCAGTGCAGTTTATCTTTTTAATAAGGGTATTATTATCTTCCTTCAGTTTTAATAAGACACTACTCATCTTTAATGGTTTTGGATACATGAAATTCTTTCATGTTCTGTGCAATCGGCTGTGGAATTCCAGCTATGGAGATCCGATACTTATTTCCAGTAGACCTTGTCTAGTCTCCTTCAGTTGTTTCTTTAATTATTTGTAAGTTTCTTTATTTGCGAAGTTCTCAATTTATCCTTTTAGCAAACTAGTTTGAGTAAAACAAGTATGTATGGCATTCATGCAGTAGGCCCACATACCACTTCTATCATGTCTTGTTTTTCTAGTTCATCTAGTTCCTTGTCCATTTATTCTCTCACAAAGAATGGAATTTTCTGACTTATTTGTGCTAATGGAAATACCACCTTATGTGCAGTTTTACAGCCCTGATTTTTAATGTAACAATTTTCATAATGGAAAAAAAATCTTCCCCAATAATAGATAATCAATTGGGTTTTTTTTATTTTGCCATGAATGTGTTTTCATCAACATGTGCCACTGACTGATACTCTGACAGATTCCACCATTGCTTTCAGTTGCAAATGGATATCATAGGTTGAGAAAGCCTTTAATTTTAGTGGGGTTTTGGTGCCATATCTGAGAGTAGTCTGATTCTGTTACAAGAAGCATAGTTGTAGTTGTGTCCCTAGATATTAGAGAGACAAGGTGGATGAGGCGATATCTTTTATTTGTCTCACTTCTCTTGGCCCTGCTTACTTGGCGCTTTACATTTTTTCCCCTAACAGTTTTGTTCATATTTACTTCAGCTTTGGGAAATTGGCCATTTTAAAGCAGTAAGTATGAACATGCCACTGGTCTGGACTGTATTCTATTTCCACATAATTAATGTACACACTTACCTTTAAGCAATGGCTAGCTTCTAGTTCAATAATAATTTCATCTTTTAGTGTCAAAATGATATTCAAAGAGAAGTAACCGTGTTGATTTCATTATCAGTTGTGGTTTTTTTAAAAATGATCTATATATTTTTTGAAATTACAAGGACATTAGTCCAATCCCAAGCCCTCTATCATATGTCTCCCCATTGAAATCCCCCATGAAAACACAATTTTTCTTTCTACACATGATAAATAGATGTTTAAGAAGCATCCTGTTCTCTTATCTGATTTGGCATATCAATATTCAACCTATCAATATTCCATCGTGTACTTTCTCAGTTAGAACATTGATCCAAAGGCTTTGCAGAACTGGCACTTGTGAGCCAATTACTGTAAAACAGGTAATCGCAGATTTGACACAAAGCACTATCCACTTCTATTTAGCTCAATCTATCCTTCTTGGAGGCAGCTAATTAAGGAGAGTCTCACCTGTACAGGAACAGGCAGGGCCTGTATAAAGCTAGGTACTTGGGGAAGTAGGCTGCAGTCACCAAGTAGTGGGAGTTGGAGACTGGCAAAACCAGAAAGGGGGAAGCCTTATGTGTAGGAAGAAGCACAGAGAAACAGTAAAAGGTTTTGGACTGCACAGGGACTCTGGTTGCTTGTTATAGAGTCTCTGGACTGGAATCCAGTGTAGAAGGTGGGCCTTGCACCAAGTTTCTGTATTTGCTTCAAGCCATCAGATGCTGATGATTATCTCTCTCGGGTCAAATGGTTCTTTAGGGGGGCTGTAAACCATTTCTCTTATCTTTTCATATCTTTGGAGCTGTTATTTAACAAGAGCTGTGGGCTTGGTCTGAAATAAAATCCAGCTGAAGAATGCAGCAAGACTTCGTTCCTTTTGCATGTGGTGAAACATGAAAGTTCATTGATCTCTTTATTCCATTTATATCATGGTTACTGCAAGGTCCAAACATGTCATGGAGAGGGAGCAGAGTCCTTGAAGCAGTCTGCAGTATGTATTTAGCAATAGCCCATACTTCTGCTTAGGGCCCTCTCACTAAGATATCTAAACATGTGCCAAAAGGACTCTTCTAGTGGGACAATTCTTGTGTAAAGGCAGGCAGGTGCAGAATCCAACAGGTGCTCCATTTTGTTGCACTTTGGGAACAGCTGCATTCTAGCTAGGAGCACAGGAGAGGTTGGATTCATGAAGGTATTCAGGTGCCTAACTTTCAAAAATAGGCCAGCAAGGAGAGCCAGGATTTACTGCATAAGAAAGGACAACATGGGGGAATCTCCGTGTGATGCTTCCTTGAAACCTGGGGTTAGCTGGGACTCCCCAGCTGATCTTGGGTTCAGGAAAGTGTTGCGGGGAACCCGAGGTCAGCTGGGGAGTCCCCAGCTCCAGCAGCATGCAGCTAGCATGGAGCTCAGGGTCAGCAGGAGACTGTGAGTCCCCCATCTGACTCCGGGCTCCATGGCTTTGAAATGCACAAGAGCCTCTGCTGGGGACTCTTGTGCATTTCAAAGCAGGCACCCACGTGAAGCTTGGAGTCATCAGGACTTCCCACTGTCCCTGGGCTGTATGAGGTGTTTCACATTCCTTCTCTGAAACATACAAGGGCCCCAGCGAGTGCCCTTGTACGTTTCAAAGGAGGAATGTGAAAGGGCCCATCAACTAGTTGATGGAAATTCCATTGACTAATCAATTAACTGCATTTTAACATCCTTAGTTTGGATTATACTCTGGTATGTCAGGCCCGCTTTATAGTATTTCACAAGAACAAAGCATTACTTCCTCTTCAGCCTAAATTTCTACCCAAGATCCTAACTCCACCTTACCCAGAGTATTCAGTTTTTATGAAACCCCATGCTTCACCTGAAGAGACTTCATTTCCTTGATGTTTCCTTCACTGGCTTTTACCTGCAAAGAACCAAGTCCATCAAAGTCTCTCAAGACTCTTTGTTATGATAGCAGAGAGATCCTGTGGTCAGGCTGTATCCACTCAGGGTGTGTCTGCACTGCATCCTTAGCTTGAAAAAAGCTACACAATTTGAGCTATGCAAATGACATAGCTTATTTCGAGTTAATTTCAAAACAGCTTATTTCATAATTTGGCTCTGTCTACACAGCGCCAAATTTTGAAATAAACCGCTATTCCAAAATGTCTCTTAATACTTATGGAACGAGGTTTTGAAATAACAGGCTTGTTTCAAAGACACAGACTAGCTATTTTGGGATACCGGAAGTATCCCGAAATAGTGCCGCAGTGTAGACGTGCCCTCAGAGAATTTCTAAGTGGGTTTCTGGCTGCATCACCAAATGCTGCAGACTAGCTCACCTCCCACATCCCAGCCACATAATAGTCCACTTCACAAGCATGCGAGTCACTAGAGTGGTGTTCCAGGAAGTGGTTTCATTGCAGGACACATGGGATGTATCTACACTGCAGGGCATAACTCGAAATAAGCTACGCAAATGGAGCTACGTCAATTGCATATCTTATTTCAAAATAAGGAGCATCTACACAGCACTTATTTTGAAACAGAGCACCCTTCCTCTGACTTCCCTTACTCCTCATGCAATGCGGGTCACAGGAGTCGGAGCAAGAAGTCCTCCAGCTTGACAGTATTTCAAAATAACTGCCTGCGGTGTAGACGCAGACTAAGTTTGAAATAATGTTGCTGTGTAGTGTAGACGCAGACTAAGTTTGAAATAATGTTGCTGTGTAGACATACCCATGGAGAGCAGACACTTACTCCATATACACGTTACCTAGACATCATGCATCAGCCTAAGTTGCTGCTTTGAATGCAGCAGTGGGATCTGCAATACTACACACATCTTGATTGCCAGCTTCCTGGCACCCACCTCCAATCTGAATAACACTTGTCAATCTCCTGTGTGGACCTGGCACTCAAAGAAGAGGCCATTACTTACTGTAACAGGAGACTCCTTGAGCTGTGTGGGCCCTATCTGCATTTCACTTCTCACCTTCCTTCCACTCTGCTGCAAATCTAATGAGATTCATAGTGAAGCGAGGACTAAGTAGACATCATCCTGAGCTGCTTATTATACCCTCACTCAAGAGCATGAGGAGAGCTATGAGGCATGTGCACACCAACATACTTATTTTTCAAAATTGCAACACTCAGGCAGATGGTGCACATGCATACTATGGATGGAGTACAGTTAGAGACCACACATCTTGAAAACCCTTCAGTTGCAGTAAGTAGCCTCTACTTAAAGCTAAACACAAATCATTAGCTAATGCAAAAGCTTGAGGCTGACTTTCTAGCACGTGACAGCCAGAGTGGATCAGAATGTACAGTTGTAATAAACTCTAGCCTAAAGGAGAAAGGGACAAGCTAGGTCTGGGACTTTGGTAGCTTTTGAAGTGACCTCAAAGACAGTCTGATCAGTTGCATGTTGCAGGACCCTAGCCTCACGCTGATTAAAGTGGCTGGCCAGAACAAGGCCTGCACACTCTGCAAGAGCATTCCCAGATTAAATGGAAATAGTATCAAGTAGAGTTCTTACTGTTGCGTCAGTTCCCTACGGGCAGATCCATAGAAAATGGGAGAGACTCCCCCTGATGTCAGTGGGCTTTGGGTTGTGTCTATATTGAGGCTATATCTAGACTGCAGAGTGTTCTCTGGTATCCTGGAAAAACTCTGCCTCATCCAGGGAACACGTCTGCTTTTTCGGAACAGTTTCCGAAAAAGCAGGCACATTCTTTTGGCATCTCTGTATTCCTCATTTTATGAGGAATAAGGGATGTTCTGAAAGTGGAGGTTTTTCCAACATTTGGCCCCATGTAGATGGGCCAAATGTCGGAAAAGGCTTTTTCAAAAACACAAGAGGAAAAAGGTATACAAATTGTGGTTCGCAGTGTAGACATAGCCTGAGGAAGCAGTCCAGAATGATTTCCTCTGGGGACACAAGTGCCACTGAATATGGAAATCACTGTCTCTAAACAATGGGCATTAGCAAAACACCAGTGAACTTTTCAAACAATTTTTCATACCCATTTGTACTTCTGTAGCACCTTTTTTAAGCATCAGTGACTCTTTTTTAAAGAAAGTGAATTGGAGAATCCAATAGACCATAATGAAACTGATCACTTGTATTTATAAGATTAAATGGGAAATAGTGATGATAAATAATAGTAATAATAAATATTTGTGATGTGTATTATGCTTCTCATGTTTTTTGCCTTCAGGATGCGAGAAGTGGACCTGGGTTGTGGGAAGGCTCTGCTGATCAGGGAAAATGGAGAATACTATGCAATGGGACACAAATGCCCTCACTATGGAGCCCCACTGGTGAAAGGTTAGTCTGCTCTCTCTGGGTGTAAGAGTATGAATTAGGCATATTCATAACAGATGATGGGCCTACAAGCAGACAACTCAGCGATTTGGTATCTTTCACTACATTGCAGAATTTTTTGTTCTGTAGAGACATCCTGCCTTTGAAGTACACATGCATGTATAATCAAATACAAGGATCAAAATCTTCAGCATTCTGCCCCGATTTGGTCTGCTACCAGATCACATGCTAGCCTATGCAGTACATCTCTGATTGAAGTCTCCTGAAATAATGTTTGAAGAACAGAAAAAAAATTATGATGGAGACACTGTGACCCCCATAGTTAAGACTCAGTTTTAGTTTATACTTAAAGCAGGAGTTGCACCTCCTTCTTATTGCATTAAAAGTACTAGTGCTCATGTGTGATGTGCTGTAAAGTTTGAATTTTGTCTGGATTTTCATGTGTTTCTGTTTCCAGATCTTAATCTGTTAAAAATTGTCCTAAAATAATTTTATATTCTGAGTCTCTTGACTTTTAAAAGCCACAAACTGTAATCAGTTAAAAGTCTATACATGCTGGGCTCTCTGGATGCATGCCATTGTTTTAATTAACAAAAAGTAAATGTTGTTAATGTTTTGTGATAACTGAATTTTGGGGATGACTGTTGGCCCATGAAGAGTTTTCCACATTGACGATGTCTCTTTCCAGATACGCAGTATGTGGGAGCCTTTTAAATGGTTTAGGAAGTGGTATAAACCTGCTGTTTGATATAACTGATAAGTGCAAGTTGGTTAGCCAAGGGGCAACTGGGTGGCATCAGATCTTCTGCTCTGCCAAAGACCAGGATTTCTGTGAAGCTGTTAATGCAGTTCAGATATGAAGTGCTTCAGCTGGCTGAGTATTTGCAGGTTGCTGTGCTGAAGATCCTGTTCTCTGTGAAGCCATTCAGATAGCTCCAAGAGCTGCTAATCTCATGAAGCACAAGCTGCAACTGTTGACAATTCTGTTCTTTGTAGTGCTGTGTGGCCAGGTCTAACCAGTGCTCCCGAGCAGGAGAGTCCTTTCCAAGGAGCAGAATTTGCAACACAGGTCGCTTTAACAAAGACCAGGGCCTTGAGGAAAGTGTCTAGCCAGTTTATAAATGGACCCTGGACTTCATGAAAGGAGCCACTTCCCTGCTAAAGTTTCCCTCTTAATCTTAAAAACCAGGGGAATTAACACAGTTGACTTTTCCCCCAACAAATTATGTTCATCTATGTATCTGACAATTTCATTCTTTACTATAATTCCAACTAATTTCCCTACTACTGATATTAGACTTATTGGTCTGTAATTACCTGGACCACCTCTACAACCATCATATATATAGTAGCCCAATGTCTGTGACTCTGTAATGCTGCAATGCTGGCTGTTCCCTCTGGGCAGCGCTGTTGCCTGAGTCACGTCCTTCGCCTCCCACCATGGCACTCGGCTGACTTCTGCGCCGCTCGGCCGTTTGGGCTCCGTGGTCCCCCGAGTGAGAGGCAGGAGGGGGAGGAGAAGAGAAAGAGAGACAGAGAGAGGCAGGAGGTGAAGGTGGAGGAGAGCTGAGGTGGGGGGGGAGGAGGCAGTAGGAGGAGGAGAGAGAGAGACGGAGTGAGAAACTGGAGGCTCAAGAGAGAAGACCGACGTGGAGGAGAGATCTGAAAATCCTGTCTTATGATGGGCTAATTGGCTAGTTGTTAAATATTGGCGTCACATTAGCTATCATCTAGTTATTAGGTACAGAAGCTGATTTAAAGGATAGGTTACAAACCATAGTTAATAGTTCTGCAATTTCACATTTGAGTTCTTTCAGAACTCTTGGGTGAATGCCATTTGGCACCAGTGACTTATTACTGTTAAGTTTATCAATTTGTTCCCAAACCTCCTCTAAAGATACCTCTATCTGGGACAGTTCCTTAGATTTGTCACTCTAAAAAGTGTTTTTGGCTAGCTGTTCTTCAATCTTCTTTTTGGCTTTTCTTATTATATTTTTACATTCCCAGAGTTTCATGTTCCTTTCTATTCTCCTCACTAAGATTTAATGTCCACTTTTCAAATGATGCCTTTTTGTGTCTCACTGCTTTTTTTTCTTGGTTGTTAAGCCATGGCAGCCTTTTTGGGTTTTCTTACTGTGTTTTTTTAATTTGGGGTATACATTTAAGTTGGGCAACTATTAAGGTGTCTTTGAAAAGTTTCCATGCAGCTTTCAGGGATTTTACTTTTGGCACTGTACCTTTTAATTTCTGTTTAACTAACCTCCTCATTTTTGTGTAGTTTCCCTTTCTGAAATCAAATGCCACAATCTTGGGCCGTTGTGGTGTTTTTTCCACCACAGGAATGTTATATTTTATTATGTTATGATCACTATTTCCAAGCAGTCCAGCTATATTCGCCTCTTGGACCAGATCCTGTCCTCCACTTAGGACTAAATCAAGAATTGCCTCCCCTCTTGTGGGTTTCAGGACCAGCTGCTTCAAGAAGCAGTCATTTAAGGTTATTCTATGATTCTATGACCTGACAGGCCCTTTGACAAGGTGGGTGGGCCATCTCTGCACTCCTAAAAAGGGTAGAGTTTCATGCAGAAAGGGCAGTGCCAGCCCAACCACAGCATTTCCCCCCTCCCACCCCAGCATTGCTTGGAGCATGCTATGTGGCACTCTGTTAGCATTTAAAGGCCTCAGGGTGCCACTGCTGTTGGAACCCGTGTCCCCCTGGCATTGGCAGGCCTGACTATACCTTGGCTCCAGGAGACAGTGGTTGGGGCATCAAATGTCAGGGCTACCAGGGGCACAGAGGCCACAGAGATGCTTGGTGGAGTAATCTAAAGGAGCTGGGTGTTTTGTGAATTCCAGAGAATGGTAAGGCTTAGAAAAATTAGGCAGGCATGTAAATTATTCTTCCTAAGATCGTATTCTCTTAAATGCTTTGGTTCTAAATGGAATAATAGAATCCTAGGGCTGGAAGAGACCTCAGGAGGTTATCGAGTCCAGCCCCCTGCCCAAAGCAGGACCAACCCCAACTAAATCATCCCAGCCAGGGCTTTGTCAATCTGGGGCTTACAGCCCCTAGGAACAGAGATTCATTCCCCTCCCTACGTAACCCATTCCAGTGCATCACCACTCTCTTAGTTAAATAGTTTTTCCTAATATCCAACCTAGACCTCCCCCACTGCAACTTGAGACCATTTCTCCTCCTTTCGTCAAATGTCACCACTGAAAAGAGCCTCTCTCCATCCTCTTTGGAACCTTCTTCACGTAGTTAAAGGCTGCTATCAAATCCCCCCTCACTCTTCCTTCTGCAGACTAAAGCTGTTCCCCACTCTGGCACAATGAATGCAGAAGTGGGAGCCTGCAAAAGCAACCTCCAAACCTCACCTCTATAGGCTTTGGTACAAAAACTTCCCCGAAAATCTTAACACCCGGACTTTGGGAAATAAAAATCATAAAAAAACCACTGCCACCACCCAAGTATTACAAGAAAAACCAAGAAAGAGATCACTTGGGAAATCTCAGCCCTAAAGTAAAACCAGGACACAAAAATTAACCAATACCAGGTTAAATAAAAAAGAAAGAACTCTTATTATCAAAAAAATACCCCAGTTACAAGCGTAGTTAGAATGGCTAGATGATAACAGTCACCAATTAACATACTCATGGAGGATTCCGCCATGGTCAAAACTTAGTTGCAAAAGAGAGGAAAACCCATTTCTAACAGCAGAGATATCAGATCCAAATTCCCAAACCAGAAAACAATAAAACCTGACAGATTTATCTAGACTTTACCCTACTTACACATCATGAAGAGTCTTTTTCTTGGAGAGAGACATGTCTTCTGTCTCTAAAGGTATCTAGAGAGCAAAGTGGCTCAGAGACAAAGGAGGGAAACCCAAAAATTCCTTTGTCAGTTTGAAATCCCTACCTGCATTTCTATTGGCTGACTGCTACCTGGCTAGGTACAGGGACATAGTTAACTCCTTAGTCCCCAGGCTGCTGGCCAACCCTCATGGTTATGACACCCTCAGTCTCTCCTCATAAGTCAAGTGTTCCAGCCACCTAATCATTTTGGTTGCCCTCTGCTGGACTTTCTCCAAAGTGTCCACATCCTTTCTGTAATGGGGGCCCCAGATTTGGACCCAATATTCCAGATGTGACCTCCCCAGTGCCGAATAAAGGGGAATAATCACTTCCCTAGATTTGCTGGCAATGCTCCGCCTAATGCACCCTAATATACCATTAGCCTCCTTGGTTATAAGAGCACACTGCTGACTCACATCCAGCTTCCCATCCACTGTAATCTCCGGGTCCTTTTCTGCCAAACTGCTACTTAGCCACTCTATCCCCAGCATGTAGAAGTGCTTGGCATTCTTCCCAAGACTCTGCACTTGTCCTTGTTGAACCTCATCAGATTTCTTTTGACCCAATCCTCCAATTTGTCTAGGTAATTCTGGATCCTATTTCTGCCCTCCAATGTATCTACCTGTCCCCAAAAACTTAGTGTCGTCTGCAAACGTGCTGAGGGTGCAACCCATCCCCTCATCCAGGTCATTAATAAAGATATTGAACAAAACTGGCCCCAGAACTGACCATTAGGGCACTCTGCTTGAAACTTACCATCAGCCAGACAGGGAGCCATTGATCATTATCCGTTGGTCCCAACAATCTAGCTAGCTTTCTACCCACTTTATCCATTTATCCAATCCATACTTCTCTAATTTGCTGGCAAGAATACTGTGGGAGACCATGGCTGGTTAGGTGTGGAAAGACAGTGAGCGTGAGCTGGGGAAAGAGCTCTGTCTTCCAGGGGAAAAGCAGAACTACAGCAGAGCCACACACAGAGCTTGGAATTTCTAAATGATCTGTCCTAGAGAATAGGTTCCTTTCACTGCAGAAAGCATTGGTTAAAGTTTCTGGGCCTTGTGCAATGCAGAAGATCAGACTAGACAATCATAGTGGTCACTTCTGGCCTCCAGCTCGCTGACTATATGTTGAAATGCTTTTGCACTGCACTGTTACTGGTCCAGCACAAATGGGGCCATCCCTGATCTCTGGCCATCAGTAACTTTGTCTGGGTGTTGCTGAACTAAGAGCTCACCAGGATTGCTAGGAAACGGGCGGGAGGAAACTATGGAGAAGTATGACTCACTCCTGCCATGCCTTTTACAGGAGTTTTATCCAAAGGAAGAGTACGTTGTCCCTGGCATGGTGCTTGTTTCAGCATTGGCACTGGTGATATTGAGGACTTTCCTGGATTGGACAGCTTGCCCAAATTCCAGGTAAGATCTTCCAATCTACGGAGAAATAAATGACTCATATGGGGGTGGGGAAAGTGTTTTCCTTTCCAAGTGCAGAGCTGGAGTGTCCCAATTGATCCCACTCATTGCTCCCTCCTCTACTTGACCCTCATGATTGCGACTGCCCCATTTTCCTTGCACCCCTCTGCAAGTACCTGCCAGCTCCTGACACGGCCAGTCAGTGAAGCTGCTATTTGGGCAGGCAAGCTGCCCAGCCTGTGGCCTCCCCCATGCTCTACCCCTGCTCATCCAGGGCATGCATCCTCCCCACTGTTTTCTTCTTCTGTTTGCCCACCAGTTCTAGCCAAATCCCTGAACTAAATGGAGCAAATGACATGGGGGGAACGGGGGACTCATTTCAAAAGAAAATGAAACATGTTTTCCACTGCATGCCAGATTGTGGAGACTGGACTTGAAGAAGGTACCTAATTAAAAGTGCTAAATTAGGGAATAAAAAAGTCACTCACAGATTTTTTTTAATCTATATCTATACACACACCTTGAGATTTGCTAGAGATTTATTTTCAAAAACTTTGTAGAAAGGGCAAGTCAGTTGTTCTACTGAAAACAACAGTAAATATTGAGGCATACAAGGTGCAGTCCTTCTCTGTTTTACATTTTCTTCATTGGAATTTCTAAGCTGATTTTATGAAGACTTAAGAGTACATTTAAAATATAAAGCAATCATTCCAGATTACTACATATTTAAACTCACTCAAACAAAGACATTATTGTAAATTAATAAGTCAAAAAGGTTTAGTGTGTTCATAGCAAAGTTCACTGCTTTTAGGAAAAAGGAATACTAATTTATTTTGTGTGCTTTTCATAATAATAGACATGTTTATGAAATTTCACTATATGATTGTTAAAATATGCTTCCAAAGATTTTAGGCATAACAGCACCTTCCCTTAGTAAGGTACTGTTCTTGGTAGAGGGTTCTCTTAAATAGTCAGAAGTAAAAGGGAAACTCATTTGTCCAACTATCTGCAAGAAAAGGAATGTTTTCCCTGTAAGGACTCTCTTCAGCATGGGAGAAGAGGGTGAAAAGACTGAAGGGATGAATAGTAAGGACAGAAAGACTTTGGAAGCAGGTTTTGTGCTATAGTAATTAAAATGCATATATTAGATGAGGGTGGTCTATTGAAAAAATTATTTAAAAATATATGTCTGAAGTTCCAAGGATTTGAGGCTAAAACTGAATATTGAAGATTATGCATCTAAATATCTATGGAAGGATTTTTTTAGAGATGTAATTTTCATAATGTTCAGCAACAAACTAATGAAATATTTAAAGCAAATTTTAAACAAAGGTCCTCTAGACATAGTAATGCATAACTGATTCTGTCCATAAATTCATGGTTGGCACAAGCCTGTTAAATGGTTTCATTATCACTTAATGGCTCTTTCACAGGTCCAGTGTTATGCTAATAGGTCTGGCAAGCTGCAAGGCTTTTCACTTCTAAGTTAAAAGATCCACTAAGGATGTGCAAGCAGCAGCAGTCTGTTGTGGGAGCCTTCAGGAATGGTCAGAATAGGGATAGTAAGAAGGGAGAGGTTGTGCACTAAGACCCAGGGAAGGCATGCCTCCCCTTGCCTGCTGCCCATGCCTCCAGGTTAAGGAGGAAGGAGAGAGGGAGAGAAGAGCTTGTTACATAAAGCAGGGGTGGCCAACCAGTTACAGACGAAGAGTCAACATAGTGCTAGATACACCACGAAGAGCCAAGGGGGAAAAAGTTGTTGAGGCCACCATGTTCAGTCGAGTAAAAAGAAAAAAAACCCACAAAAACAAAAAGCCACGAGTAGAGCGGCATTGCCATTTTATGGCAACCATTTTAAAGGCGGCCATTTTGAAGCCTGCATGGGACACTGCAACTCCATCTCTGTCTCTTTCAGAGCAAAACACGCTGCCCCTTTCAGAGCCGCGAGTGCAGGTGCAGGAGCTGCAATTTTTTCTTTGGAGAGCCACGAATTGGCCACTCCTGACATAAAGGCTGCTGCTGGTGAAAACCAGTGGGGTGGGGAGAGAAGTGGGGAGGAAGGGTGTCTAGGTGCCCCCCCCCGGATATGGTGGTGCTGAGAAATACAGCAAATGGTGCAATGTGTCTGAATGGACAGAACCTGTTTTGCACTGACTTATATGCAATTCAACATTGGCTAGCACAGAATAGATAAACAGGCAATTTAAACCTAGAGATTCTAAATATGCGACAAATATGTTCTAAATATTCTAAATATGTCTTCTCACCTCAGGTGAAAATTGAGAAGGAGAAGGTGTACATCCGAGCGAGCAAACAGGTGAGGGCAAGAGATTCCATTGGTATCCAAATAGAGGGGCGGGGGACTACAACATGCCAAGAAGCAAAGGAGATTTGATCCTTTGGCCCACTGGTTAGGTAAACAAATGTCCAAACAGCAAATAAATAGATCATCCACACTTCCACCCTGCATCCTTACTGCTACGATGGGGTTCAACTTACTGAGGTTATCTCCTGTCTTCTAGTGAGTTCCACAAGGACTGCTGTAGCATTGCATTTAGAGAATGCTCAGATTTGCAACAAAAATGAAGAATGTGTACAGACCACACATAAGGCCCACCAACATAGAACTCTAGAAAATATAATCTATGAGGGAAGATTTGCAAAAAAAAGTTTTTGTTAAGCCTGGGGAAGAGAAGATTGAGGGGGGGACGTAACAGTTTTTAAGTACACAAAAAGCTGTGAAGAAGAAGAAGAAGAAATGTTATCTTTATGGGGATAGGACAAGAAGCAATGGGTTCCAATTACAGCAAGGATAGTTTAGTTGGGACATTAGGGAAAAAAATCCTGTCAGGGTGGTTGAGTGCTTGAATAAATTGCTTATGAATGTTGTAGAATCTCTGTTATTGGAGATTTTTAAGAGCAGATTAGACTAACACCTGTCGGGGTGGTCTAGACAATATTTAGTCCTTCCTTGAGTGCAGGGGACTGGACTAGAAGACTCTCGTGGTTCCTTCCACTCTTACTATTCTATGGACATTTTACCTATTAGGAGCCATGTTCTGATATCTACCCATGTACATCTAAGGAGCTCCAGTGACTCCAAGATTTGGCCCAAACTTACAGTTGTAGCTGCCAGCACGTGGACAGATGATTTGTGATGCCTTGTTCCATCTATCCAGGTTACACATGTGAATGTTGGGATTTGACACCTTCCTATCTCAGAATAGGTGTTTCACCCAACCATTCTGTGCTGAGCTCTTAAATCGGCAAAGTAGGGGACGTAGGGTGGCAGAAGTTAACTTTGCTAGAACTTGCTGGTGAATAATTGTAAGGCCATTGAGCTAGCACAGCTGCAGCTTTGTTTGATACTCAAACTTTCTGCCCTGGATGAATTTGTGGCTGGTGATGGATTTATTTTTCACCTGCCTTCTGGGAGTGGCTTAGTGACATGCCTGGAGGAAAGATTTTATAGTCTTATAATGCTTTTGTTGGATGTGAGTTTGGAATCCTCTTTAGCCAGTATGAGGAAAGCTTTCATCTAAGCTGCTTTACAGAACAACTCTTGGCTCTTTGCATTTGTACCTGGCAAAGTTAAAACCTTGACCTATTAATGACAGTCATCTCCTTAATTGTTATTCAGGCTCTTCTGACACAAAGAAGGACAAAGGTTATGGCAAAATGTATCTCCATCAGCAACTACAGTATCAGTAGCACCAATGTGCTGATCATCGGAGCAGGTATTGAGATGTGCCCACTGTCAGCAGCAGGTCTGTCATTACATGGCAGATATAAAGAGAACAATTAATAGTATATATGTTAACTGATGTACACTCGTCATCTTTCTGGTATTGTGTGGATACACCCATCCCACTGCCAGTCTGGATACAAAACTGTCCATTCTCCTAATGTGGATGGACCACATTCAAAATCCACCTACCTAGAACTATAAACTAAGCCATTACACTAACTATTAGCCTGGGCTAAGCAATAAGTCAGCCTGACTCCATGTGCAACACTCACATGCTCCTAATTTATAGACATTTGTTCCTGAACTTTGAGGAAATCTATCCCCAAGCTCCCACCCTGGGTAAATAATTACCTCTCCCATTGCAAGTTTCTCAACATATCTCTTCACCACAGAGTTAGCCCAGTGATTCATGTTCTTGGTTTGTATTGAGCTCACACACACCAACTCACCAGAGCAATGGATACATTCTGGCTACGTCTACATTGGCCGCCTATTACGAAATAGGCATGCTAATGTAGAACTTTGGAAGAGGCAAATGCGCGTAGGAATAAGAGATCCTCCAGAATAGGGCTTTATTCCAGAGGATCGCGCCAGTCTGGACGCTTTTCTCCGGCTTATCTCCAAGCCGGAAAAAAGCGGCGGCCATGAAAATGCAAATGCCGCGGGGGATATTTAAATCCCCCGCACATTTGCCTCTTCCCAAGTGCTACATTTGCATCCCTATTCCGTAATAGGGGGCCAATGTAGACGTAGCCTCTATGTATAAGTAACCCCTAATTCCTGTACCTGATATGTTTTAATTCTCCCTCTCCGTAAAAACAGCGATTTCCTCCTAAACTGCCACCAGACTCCATAGGCACCTTTCTGTCTAATCGCCACCCCAGCTACTAGTTCCTTAGCTACTTCCACACCCATGCTCCTGAACTGCTACTAACCTCCACTCTCCCAGGCTTTATAAATGCAGATGCAATATAACAGGTGGTCTGGGTGCAACACTGCGAGGGTCAAATCAGGGCAAATCGCTTAGCACCAAGGCTACTTATAGCCCAAGACTAGGGCCCTCCTCTATAAAGTAGCAAACCAGTCACACAGAGCACACCAGCTGCCCATCTAGCCAGCAAGAAGTCTCACAAGCAATCCCCTTAGACATTCCAGCGTTACCTGGACCGCAAGCAGTGTCATACCTTACACAGGTGGGAGGTTATGAAAAACAGTATCACCAACCACAAAAAGGTTCCCAAAAGACACTGGGCTGTTGGTGAAGTTAAAGCTGGGGAGGCAAGTCCCCAGCCCCTTCAGCTGAGGGCCCCCTCCCATGGTGAGTGAAAGAGGACAGGTACACGCATGCCACTCTCCAGTCCTGGAGCATGGGGAGGGTGGGCAGTGCACGACCCAAGCCTCCTCAGCCATAACTATGGGGAGGATAGAGGGCATGCAGCCTGAGCCTCCCTGGCCTGGGGCATGTGCAGCACTCGACTCCAGTCTCTCCAGCCCCAGAATATGAGGAGAGCAGGCAGCACGCTCTAGCCTCCCTGGCCTCCAGTGTGTGTGTGGGCGGCGGGGAGTGAATGCTGAGGGTAGCAACCCTCCACCCCCAGAATACCTATAATAGGCATTCTTAGGGTGGAGTGTGGGCAGGGCCAGGCTGGTGGTTGAAGAGGCCTTTCCCGGTCTAGCATACTAAACACCCATGCAAAGGACCAGCCACAGTGCCAGGTAAGTTTACACCTCAGATTTTACCCACAAGAGCACCCGGGGCCAATCCTCTAGCAGCTAAAATCTGAAGATTTGTTACTAAAAAGAAGGAAAAGGTTGAGAATAGAATTGCTAAAGAAAGCACATTACATACATCAATCTCCATGTTCCTGGTGCAGGCTCTTAGCAGAGATGTAACAAACTGCCAGCTTAAAAGTCTCTGGAATGCATCCTATCTTAGGATGGCTCATCAACAGACCCTTCCAGACTCTTTATCCATAGCAAAGATGCTTCTGAAGTGAAGGGGAGGACTGAACACAAAGATGGAGGACTCTCTAGGGGTATGTCTACACTACCCCGCTAGTTCGAACTAGCAGGGGTAATGTAGTCATCCGCAGTTGCAAATGAAGCCCGGGATTTGAATTTCCTGGGCTTCATTTGCATGAAGCCGGCCGGCACCATTTTAAAATGCCGGCTAGTTCGAACCCCGTGCTGCGCGGCTACACGCGGCACGGACTAGCTAGTTCGGATTAGAAACCTAATCCGAACTAGCTACTCCGTGCCGCGTGTAGCCGCGCGGCACGGGGTTCGAACTAGCCGGCATTTAAAAATGGCGCCGGCCGGCTTCATGCAAATGAAGCCCGGGAAATTCAAATCCCGGGCTTCATTTGCAACTGCGGATGACTACATTACCCCCACTAGTTCGATCTAGCGGGGTAGTGTAGACATACCCCAGGATCCTTTTATAATCTTGCCCATGAGGAGGGAAATCTATTGTTCTCCTAAGTGATAGTACCTCCCAAAATGGAGATGATCAGATGATCAACTCACCTGCCCGTGTCCTTTTAATGCAAACAGCCATATGGTGCCTGTGGGTCTGCAGGTTCCCAAAAGAATTTCTCAGGTGTTTATTGGCCACCCCAAGAGCCATTGTCCATGCAGCATAGCAATTCATTGCGTAACCACCCCTCACAATAGGTTGTCAATGCCTGCTGCAGTATCCCAGAGAGAAAACATTTTAAATGCAAGTAAAGAGCCCAAACACAGAACTTTACATATAAAAAGCATACATGTATATGGGCAGCAGAAACAGAATCAGCAAAGCATGAGCTTTCCTTAGACACCTCACATGGCCTACTTTGCACAGAATTTGGGGCAAACACACAACAGTGGGAGCAACATAGATCTGCATTTTTCAATCAAAATCCAATTATATGACAGCAGGTATATAATAGCAAAGCTTCTGGCATTGCTAGTCTGTCCTCTCTTCCAACAGGTGGGCATTAATTTTAAATTAAAGCTTTGTCTACAGTGAGAAAATGTTGCAAAATTCCTGCACCATTGCTCACTCCAGTTCAACGGCTTTGATTTTCACAACCAAGTTTTCTCCTGAACTAATTGATATTTGAACGAGAGCAGATCTTTTGGAAGACTTATGGCCTTTGTTATGAGGAGGTCAGACCAGGTGATCACAGTGCTATACCTCCAGCGTAGCTGACATACAATGCTTAGAATAAGTACTGCAGCCAGTATCTCCTACCTAGCTCTAAGTATGTTTAATCAACCATGCTTTAAACACCCCATTGCCACCAATGCCCCCAATGTAATTAACACCTGCCATGCTGAAATGATGGCAACAGTGAGGTCATTTTACAGAATTTCCCTAGTATGGACAAGGCTTTAGTTCCAAATTTAGTAGAACAAATTGAAGGAAGGGGTAGTTGTGTTTGCATTGGTACTTTGTAGTTTTCTTCAAATGCTTTTTGTGAATGCAACAAACTTTTGCTAATAAAAACCTTCTGGGCTGTTAAGTAGCAACAAACTTCATTGCTGTTGCCTTTCTACAGAGTCATGAGAGTCATGGTGTGTGCTCCCTTTCCAATGATGGGGATATTGATTATGTTTGCAAAGACACCATGGCTACATCTAGACTGCAATCTTCTTTCGAAAAAGAGCATCTAGACTACAACCAGTACATTTGAAAAAGCAAGCCACTTTTTCAAAAGAGAGCACCCAGGCAGTCTCTTTTGAAAAAGCACAGTTTGCATTACATAGCACCTTTTTTTGAAAGAGCACTTTCGAAAAAAGGTGTTATTCCTCATAAAATGAGGTTTTCCACTGTTGAAAAAACTGCCATGTTCTTTCGATTTACTTTTGAAAGAACACAGCAGCAGTCTAGACTCAGGGGAAGTTTTTTCGAAAAAAGGCCACTTGTTTCAAAAAAAACCTGTAGTCTAGACATGCCCCATTATTTCAGGCTCAGTCACAGGAGAGACCTGAGGTTGAAAATTTTCTACTTATTTTGCAAAGTTGCAAATATGCAATTAGATCTGGTTCAATACTATTTGGCAAAGACATTGTTCAGCATACGTTGCCATGGCATGACTATGTAATGGAACAAATACATTTTGCAGTATTTGATTATCTCTGGAACTAATCAAATCCCAGGCCACATTCCACTGTTTACTCCAATTTTGCTTAGCAGAGTAGAGCAGGGCTGTCAGGGCTATTCTTTGCTAGGCTGCTGGCCTCTTCATAGATTACAGCTTGTGGCTGTGTTTGTGTATGCCAGATGCCTGTGGTCTTCAAGATGCCATATGTAATGGAGGAAAGCCAAAGCACATCATGCTAGAGGACAAGGAGTAGAGCAGCTCCCTGCCCTGGGGGGCGGTAGGAAGAGATGTATAGAAGCCAACTTTGCCTGCTCTTCTTCAGTTGCATTTCCTATGTGCCAGTGTGCTTTGCTGGATAAAACCTAGATTCGGTCACCCTCCATTGGTTTCAAGGGGACTGTTCCTGGAAACGGACACCAACTGGACCCAAATGACTCGTCAGATAATGATAATTTACATAAAGAATGCATTTGATTATTGGCTTTTCCAGGCTTCAGCCCCTTCATTTTACAGTTCTCTTAATACTCCAGTTCCAACTCTGGTGAGCAGGATGGGAAAGGGGTTCAAACCTTCACAAGTGAGGAAAAAGTTCTATGCACAGACTACCCTTACTTCCAGTGGAGCCCACACACTGTGCCAAGTTCTAAGTTACTGCAATAGCACTAGGCATTTTTTTTCTTTGTTTAGTTATCTAAGCAAAAGAAATAAAAGGGTAAAGTAAAAAAAAATAAATTATGGAGCCCTTTACTGGATGGATGCTAAACTCTTCACTTGTTAAATAAAATATATATGTAGCAATCTTTGGCCTTATCTGTCTCAGGTGCTGCTGGATTGGTTTGTGCAGAGACGTTAAGACAGGAAGGTTTCTCCGACAGGATTGTAATGTGCACAATGGACAGACACTTACCTTATGACCGCCCCAAGCTAAGTAAGGTTTGTATCATCCAGAATGTTTCATATTCTTACCCAGCCGCCATTGGGCTCCCACCTCAGAGAGTATTTTTTTCACTGGACAGTGGGTGTTCCAGCCACTACAAATGTGACTGGTTTGTCCTTTTATTGAATTGAGGCATTGTTGATAAAATTAAATGCCAGGGAGTTTTGGAGTTTGTCACCCTTTTAGTGTGTGTTTTCAGAGGCAAACCCCATGAATCCTTCTCTTCCCTCATTCTAACATCATCATCTAAGACCAATAACAGAAGGAACTCGATAAAAGCTGGGGCCTCGATTTTCCAATGCATGTGCTTAATGACACATTTCATAGATGGAGGGTTGAATAAGTGGCCTCGTGTTCATAAGTTAAAATCAGAGAGCCCTACTCACTATTCAGTACTTTGCACAGTCAGGTTATCAAGGTCTCTAGGTAAAGAACCTATTTTAACAAACCTCAGATCAAATAGTGGAAGAACTGGGTTTAATCAATGTTTATACCTTGAATTCTTTAATATCTTCTTAGGCAGAAATACTTACAATGATAAAATGAAGACTGTAAATATAAATATATTTTAAAAGGAATGATATTCATGGTGTGAACAAAATACAAGGGCTGAGAGAAAATGGAATATGGGAAAGCAGAAAAAAAAAGTTAAGCTAAGACAAAATTTAACCTTCTGGAACATAGAGTTAAGATAATGTCTCCCATCCCAAAAGAACCTCCATCCCAGCTCAAAGGGACAGAGGCTATGTCTACACTATGGAGTTTTTCTGGAATACTGGAGGTATCCCAGAAAAACTCCCACATCCAGGGAACGCGTCCGCTCTTCCGCTTTTTTTTGCGGAAGAGCAGATGTTCTCTTTTGGAAGCCATGTCTTTCTCCTCCCATGAGGAAGAAGGGCTCTTCCAAAAGATGAGGCTTTTCCAAAATTTGGCCCAGTGTAGATGGGCCAAATTTCAGAAAAGCCTATTAAAAAAAACCTATCGGAAAAAAGATATGAAAATTGCAGAGCGCAATTTGTGTACGTTTTTCTGATAGATCATTGTAGCGTAGACAGCCAGAGTTAGGCACTGGACAAAACTTGACCCATCCCTAAAAACCTGCCACACATCCAATCAGTGAACACTGCAGAGTGTGCATATGTGTGTGCACTCTGCCGACATCAGCCCACCAAAGCCATAGTGTTGTGCTGCTGTAGGCTGAGTCCAAAACAGACTGAGCAGACTGGAGCCTATCACTACATAAGGCAGGCTTTTTAAATCCTTGATCATTCTCACAGGGTATGTCTACACTACCACCCAAGTTCGAACTAGGGTGGTTAATGTAGTCATACGAACTTGCAAATGAAGCCTGGGATTTGAATTTCCCGGGCTTCCTTTGCATGTTGCCGGGCGCCGCCATTTTTAAATTTCAGACTATCAGTGAAAAGCAATGTCATTCAGATTAAGAGGGATGTAATGTAATGAGAATTTGCAACTGTTTAATTGACAGCGAAATGGCTTCTTTGTTGCAGTCAATGGATTCCCACTCAGATCAGATCATCTTGCGCCCGAAGGAATTCTTCCGTACAAATGACATTGAGGTCCTGACAGAAACTCAGGTAAGAAGAACAACATTTGCATGCTATCCTTACACAAGATAGCATACAGTATGCATCTTGGAGACTCTGTCTAGAACACAGGGACTGTATGTAGCTGGAAAAAGCACACGCTAACTTTGCTAGCTGGCACTGTCAAATTACCTATAGAGAATGTTGCCAAAAGCTGCATTGGAGCCCTTGCTTCACAGCAAGATCCCATCTGGATGTTGCTATTCAAAGCTGCTGTTTGCTTAGCTAGCAAATAGCTGCAGGATGGATGCTCATTGTGTCTGTTCTCACACTGAACACATTCAGTGGCACCCCAGAATGTCTCGCCTGCATGAAGGCACCTAACTCCTGTTGAGAGGAAGGGCTTCAGCCCCATTCCTTCTCGTGGCATTTTCTATTGGCTGGCTTATGTGGTTGCCCACTCAGCATGATGGCTTTTATAAATCCCATTCTTAGCACCAAACTTTCCCTTTGCATTGTGTAGTGAGTATGAATATCTCATTGTGAATTCCACTATGGCACAGGGTGCCAAAATGCTAGGCACTGCAATGCAGCTGCCCCATGTGGATCTTGCCCCAGGTGTCTCTTGATTAGCATGGAAACATATAGACACTGACAACTGGCATAGTTTGTTTTAATTTAGCAGTGATTATTGAACAGTATCTGTCTCCTGACAGCACAAGGAACACTATATGAAATGACCTTTGAGGATTTAAGGAGGTCAACCCTAAAGTTGGTAGACCTCGCGTTGATGGAGAGAAATTTAAAACAACCAAAAGTGAAACTTGGAACACCAAGTACCATTGGAAAAGATTCAGAAAAGGCCAATGAAAATGATTAGGAGTTTGGAACAGGTCCCATATAAAGAGAGATTAAAAAGACTGGGACTTTTCAGTTTAGAAAAGAGGAAACTAGGGGGGGATATGATAGAGGTCTATAAAATTATGAGTGGAGTGGAAAAAGTGAATAAGGAAAAGTTATTTACTTATTCCCACAATACAAGAACTAGAGGTCACCAAATGAAATTAATAGGCAGTAGATTTAAAACAAACAAAAGGAAGTTTTTCTTCACTCACTGCACAGTCAGCCTGTGGTACTTCTTGCCAGAGGATATGGTGAAGGCTAGGACTTTTAAAGGGTTCAGAAAAGAGCTAGAAAGAATCATGGCAGTTAGGTCCCTCAATGGCTAATTGAATCTTCTTTTGGAGCCATGTTTCATAGTCCTTTGTTTTCATTTCTGTCTTTATGACTTGATCTGCAGCAGAGATTTTCCTCCATGACAGACAAGCTCTGCTCCAGCCTGACTGTCTCTAGGGATGCCAATGCCAGTGCCAACAGTGTACAGAATGGTGCAACTGCATCTCTGTGGTCAGTTCCCAGGGAGCTGGTGAAGGGATCAAAACCCCAAATAAATCCATCTTACTCTGGGTAAAAGTTTTAGACAGAGAAAACTCATAAGGTGTCCGTCTCCTTTTTCAATGAAAGAGATATATGTACAGTGGTCGCTTCCCCAGTAATTATTTACACTGGGCTTTATAATAAACAAAAGTGTTTTTAGTAAGTATAAAAGGTAAGGTTTAAGTGGTCAAAGGAGATTAAAGTAAGTTACTAAATTAAAATGAACAAAAAACCCCCACTAGTTTTAATCCACTAAGAAACTTGTTACATGCAAATTCTTACCCTAAACAGCTGTTATTATATCAAGTAAAAAGCTTTGAGACAGAGTTGATCTTTATTCTGGTCCAGGTCTACTGTTTCTTCAAAGTTCTTTGTATCCTCTTAGAGTGGGCCAGGCAGTTTCAAAGGCCAGATGAAGACAAAGGACTGATGGCTTCCCATTGCTTAAAGAGACTTTCCCCAAGGCCGAGAACCCATTGTTCACAGCTCCCCATCCCCATGGAAAAATACCTGGGTCAAGATGGATTCCAGTAGTAGGTGGCATGGTCATCTCATTCTAGGACCAACCACAATATGGGTTTACCAGACAAACATAATTACAGTATTCTCAGGTCACTGATATGAGTACTGAGTCATTATGTTTATAGAGCATCAATAATGGTCCTCACTGGCACATTTAAAATTATAAACAGATTCACACTTCATATTTATAACTTCACATACAAGAATGACACATCAACAAAAATAGGATATACAGATTCAGCAAACTGTGACTGTAAAATTGATATGTTACGTGATCTGTTTTGCATGAAGCATCTTTGAATTATGCACATTTCTATCCAAAAAACAATCTTCATAGAACATGGGGGTAGGGGGAGAGCTGTAACAGGTATCTCAATAAGCATCTCAGATTTTATCCTTTAATGTTAATTAGAAATGATTGCAGGTTGCAGCTGTGGATGTCAAGAACAAGATAGCTGTGTTCAAGGATGGATTTAAAATGGAGTATAACAAACTGCTGATAGCAACTGGAAGCATGTAAGCTACATACATACGTAATCCACACCAAGACAATTTCTACTCTTATCTATCTGTATATTTTAGAGTGTGCTTATCTGTCTGTGAGTCCATTTGTTCAAGAACACCTCCTAAATGGTAAGAGCTAGAGTCACCAAATTTGGTAAGCAGCTTCTTCTTACCCTAACTTAACTCTAGGTCAGAATTTGGTTGTGCCAGGAAAATGGGAAGTGCTGGGAATGGGACTGTTTTCCAGAACATGGAAAAGGAGGGAGCTGCTGTTCAGTGGGACACAATATGAGAGTGACCACTGGAAGCAGTGAGCCCATAAGAGAGAGCTATCCTGAAGAATGTCCACAGGGGGCAGCCATACCACTGAGTCAGTGGCCAGCAGGGCTGGGGCTCTGCCAGCACACCGAGTAAGTAGCCTTCCCCACCTCAAACCCTTTCCACCCTCCTGGCTCTTGGCCACTGCACTGGAGGGGCAGAGGGAGGGAGAGGGAGGAGGGAAGTGGAGAAAAATGGTGCCTTGTGGCTGGTAGAGTCGGGAGTGGGGGAGAGAAAACACCCCTCGTGGCCAGTGGAGCAGTTATGGGGAAAGAAAAGGCCTGTTCTAATTGGGCCCCCATGCCTTAAACCCTTCCCCAATCCTCATCCTTACATACCCCACCCCAGCCTCCTACACCCCACTCCCCACATTCTCAAGGCACCCCCACCACATACACACACACACACACACACACTAACAGCTCTGTGCCCTGAAGATCTGGGCAATGCCAGGTAAGTCCACTAGTGAGAACATTAGGGCTGCGTCTAAACTGGCAAGTTTTTCCACAAAAGCAGTCGCTTTTGTGCAAAAACTTGTCAGCTGTCTACACTGGCCACTTGATTTTGCGCAAAACCACTGACGCACTAATGTCCGAAATCAGTGTTTCTTGCGCAAATGCTTTGATGTTCCCATTCGGGCAAAAGCCCTTTTCCGGAAATGTTTTTGCGCAAGAGGGCTAGTGTAGACAGCTAAAAACTGTTTTGCACAAAAAAGCCCCGATGGCGAAAATGGCGATCAGGGCTTTCTTGCGCAAAACCGCATCTAGATTGGCACGGACGCTTTTCCGCAAAAAGTGTTTTTGTGGAAAAGCGTCTGTGCCAATCTAGACGATCTTTTCTGCAAATGCTTTTAACGGAAAAACTTTTCCATTAAAAGCATTTGCGGAAAATCATGCCAGTCTAGACGTAGCCAAGGAGTTTGTGGGTAGTTGTAAAGGTCTAAATTCAAAAGGTACTTAGATAATTAACCGCCAAATTTAGGGCCTAAATCCCACTTTAGGCTCCATTGTGACTCTCAAAATTGCCACTGAACCTGACAGGTGCCTCAACTCACTTGGCACCTACTTTTTTCTATTTAAAAAAAGACCTTGATGCACATGTTTCTGCCTCTGGGCATGCCTATGCTACCTACCTTCAGGTGTCTGAAGGCCTATCTCCCACCAGAGCCCCACAGCAATTTGTGAACTGGAGGCAGATAAACATTTGGGCACCTCATTTGTGTATGAGGCCCAGGCAGATAGGTGTCCTCAGAGCATGCTTCTTCAACTGTGCTTCTCAGGTGAGTTGGCACAATTCACCTCAAGGGCTCCTCAACTCTTAGCCCAGTGATTAGGGCATTCACCTGGGACATCAGATTCCTGGCTCATGTCCCTCCCAGCCTGACCACAAGGAATTTGAACAGGGATCTGTTGCCTCTCTGGTTTGTGCTCCAACCACTGAACTATGGGCTATTCTCTCGTGGGGCTGCTTAACATTCTCCTGCTGAAGCTATGCCACTATGGATAAACCATTAAAGAAACACTGGAGCAGCAAGACTGGATCCCAGGTGATGCACTAGCCACCAGGAGAGTCATGCACTCTCTCTCTGGCCCAATGAGGAAGCGTCTGTTTCTTTGTAAAACACTCCTTTAGGTACCTGACATCAAAGAGGACTTGCAGCTGAGAATCACCAGGGGTGTGTCTATACTGCAGGTCTTAACTCTTAATAAGCTACAAGAATTGAGTTACGTCAATTGAATAGCTTATTTCAAAATAGCTTATTTAGAAATTGGAAGCATCTATTCTACACAGCACTTATTTGGAAATAGAGCACTTGTCCTCTGACTTCCCTAACTCCTCGTGCAATGAGGGTTACAGGAGTTGGATTAAGAAGTCCTCCAGCTTGACAGTATTTTGACACTGTTTTGAAATAACTGCCAGCTGTGTAGACACGGACTAAGTTATTTTGAAATAGCGCTAGTTATTTTGAAACAATGTTGCTGTGTAGACGTACCCTAGCAGAGCTAGGTCTCCCTCAGCAGCCCAGGTTCAAGGCTCCTTTTTCCAGGAGAAGGGTTGGACTTTGGACACCCTAATGGTATCTCATATACAGTCCTTTCCAAGCCTGTTGGCTTTTGAGAACTGCAGTCTAAGGCACCTGTCTCTCCCAATTCATTGGAAAAACAGCATGGGAACCTAACTCAGGCTTTCATTCTCTAGATGCGTGAAAGGGAGGTGTACCTAAATACCTTTGTAAATCTAGGCCAGCAACCTAACACTGGAACTGAATTAATCATTGGCCAGATGAATTTGTTTGCATGAAAATTTGGAGAAAAGGAAAGTGTGATTATATGGCTATATGAAGCCTAGTCTGAATATATGTTCACATGACTATCCATTCATGCTGGAAAGGTTTGTGCAGACAAAACTGAAAATTGTGTTTTAGAGCAATCCAACTAGGAAGCAAAACCAACACCATGTTATCAATTAGGCATCAGGAGTCTGGTGGATAGTGACTATTGAAGCACAAACTGATGACCAATACTCCAGGTAAAATATTGTTCAGACACTATTTATAATAAATAGCTGTGTAAACAGAAGTATCAATGGGTAAATCGTGAACATGGGGGCAAGGCTTACAATACACTTCTGGTTGGCATCTCCCATTAGTTAGCTTATATGGCTGCCTGCTCAAAGTGCCCTAACCACGGGGCTAAAAGTTGAGAGAAGTTCTCCCTCTTCTCCTCCCTCTGTCAGTTTTGCCCCAACCACCTACCAGATCAGGTTCTTTATAAAACTCCAGTAGCCAACTGTCTGTCTTTGCCAGGTTAGTGAATGCACGAGAACAAAATGCAACCTGTTCTCACTCAGGCTGTGTCCAGACTCAGGGTTTTTTTCGAAAAAAGTAGCCTTTTTTCGAAAATACTTCCCCTGTGTCCAGACTCAAGCCGTGTTCTTTCGAAATTAATTCGAAAGAACGCGGCTTTTCTTTCGATGGCGGTAAACCTCAATTTACGAGGAAGAACGCCTTCTTTCGAAAGTTCCTCTTTCGAAAGAAGGCGTTCTTCAATGTAAATAGGGCTTCTTCGAAAGAGAGCATCCAGACTCACTGGATGCTTTCTTTCGAAAAAGCAAGCCGCTTTTTCGAAATTTCTCCGTGCAGTCTAGACGCTCTCTTTCGAAAGAGGCTTGCAGTCTAGACATAGCCTCAGTCATGTTGTCAAGACCATCCCTAGAAAGGTGTGGGGCTCAGGGCAACCCCACTGTGCCCCAGGCCACACTCCCACCCTGCGTCTTCCCTCCCTGCTCTGCCCCTACTCTGTCCCCACACCATCCCTTCTCCTAAGCCCACCCCTTCTCCACCCAAACCCCACTTCTTCCAACCTCTGCTCCACCATTTCCCACCCCATTGCACCCCTTCCTCAAAACCCCTTCTACAGAGAAAATGTATCCAGGAATTACTGGATTGCAGCAGGGGTTTGGCCTCCTGCACTCACCGCCGCCTGGGGAAGTAGAGTGACTCAGCTGAGAGATGGCAGAGTGGAACAGGCTGATGTATCATTCTGTTTTTCATGGCTCCTGCTGCTGCAGTGAGTGTGGGCAGCCTGACCCCTGCGGCCATCCTGCACCACACCCCCCATGTAATACCCCAGGATGCTTTGAGCCCCACAGACTACCATCAGGTATGTGGACATTTTGCACCTGTTTGCCATACCAGAGCACTCAGGTTGTTGACTCATATTATAGACAGTCAGCTTGCAAGATTCCTACCTATCCCATTGCTTCTTAAAGGGGGGAAATGAGTTAAAGAGCCTGGAACAGATTGGCACTATCAAGAAAATCTCAGTCAACAGCCAAAGATTAATGGGAAAATATGAGCCTGTGTGGCTTTTTAATGACTTAATGATAGAGTTGTAAAAGAAAAAATATATCCTCCCAGCACTGGGGGTAGAGCTACACTGTGTGTGGGGGGGGGGGGGGAGGGTTTCAAAGAAGGTATGCAAATTGCGCTTGCATTTGCTTATCATCTTCCGATTTTTTTTCCGGAAGAAGATTTTCCGATATTTAGCCTGTCTACACAGAGCCAAATTTCAGGAAAAAAAACTCTTTTGGAAGCCCCCTCATTCCTCGTAAAATGAGGTATTCAGGGGACTTTTGAAAGAGGGTTTTTTCTGACATTTGGACATGGGCCAAATATCGGAAAATCCTCTTCTGGAAAAAAAATTGGAAGAAGATATGCCAATGCGAGCTCAATTTGCATACCTTCTTCGAACCTCCTCCCACCCCAGTGTAGCTGTACCCTGGATGACTTCCTCCCTAAAGCAAAAGGAGCTAGTCTTCTCCAAATTGGATGTCTCAATCACATTCTGACAAACTTCCTTTAGCCAAAGAGAGTTCTAAAATTGACTCCATTTATCACGCCCTTTAGGAGATGTTGCTCTCAATTTTGCTTTTGGGATTACCAATGAAATTTGCCAAAGACACATAGCAGAACTGTTAATGAACAAATGGAGTTGCAGTTTTCATGGACTATATTTTTATTTAATGTATGAGGTTTTGAAGGAACACCGCCGCAGAAGTTCAAGTGATGTTTAGTCATAATCAAATTAGTCTTGTTCCCGGTAAAGAGCAGCTTCTCAAGAAAGATTTAAATGCTGCCTGCCTGATTAGCAGGGTATGTCTACACAGCGGTGCTATTTCAGGGTAATGGCCATTAACCCGAAATAGTGTTCTATGTGTCTTAAGAACACACCTGTTATTTCAAAAGACATTTCAAATAACGGGCTTTTTATTCCGGCTTCCTGTAAATCTTGTTGCATGAGGATTAAAGAAGATGCTGGAACAGTGATTGATTTTTAAATTAGTGCTGTGTGGACAGCGCCAAATTTCAAAGTAAGCTATTTTGAAATAAGCTACGCAGTTTGCATAGCTCAAATTGCATAGCTTATTTTGACGTATGCACTACTGTGTTGATGTACCTGCAGAGTGCCCACCGCTAGAGTTTTTTTCTACTGGTGGTACTCATTCACACATGCCTCAGTGCGCATAAAATGTATTCCGGCTCTCCAGTAAGCCTGCACTGTCATGCTTGAGTTTGTTTGGGAATCCAGTCCCAAAGGTTTATATGTTATGATATTATCTTAAATTATTTTAAAAATCCAAACTCCTGGGTAAAATTTTCAAAAGCACTGAAGTTACAAAAGAGCCTAAATCTCATTTTCAGAGGTGATCCCTAAGATCCCTTAGGGCTGGATCCACTAGAGATTGAGATGTTGCAAAGCACTTGCAATGCCTAATTTTTAATTGTCTGCCACCCAGCGGACTTCTCAGGCCTGAGTTTGGTGCCCAGGCTCCCTACACAATGCAGGAGTGAGAGTTAGGTGCCTAAGAGAGGGATTTGCAGAACACAGCAAACACAATGAAGAGCCTCCTGAGTCCTGAGCTAGCCAATTAGAAATGCAAAGGAGAGAGGTGGAGCCTAAACTCATGTTCTCACCTAACTTTGGATTGGAGGAAAGGCTCTCTCTCCACTGGGGACTCACATCTCTGACCCTTCTCTTACTGTGAAGTGCCTGACAAAGAATAGGCCTTTCTCACGGAAAAAAAACAGGAAAAGAGATGTTCTATAGTTTCCTCAGGGAATCAGTGGTATCTCAAAGGTAGCTAGGAATGCTGGCAACGTGGGGTCTAAGAGGAAAGTCAACATAATCCTGCTGTAAGTGTGCCAATGCCCAAGATGATGGGATGTCCAGGATTTCCAGGTTTATGGATCTTGGGTAGCAGATAAAATACTCCTGGTCAGGGATCTGAGAAGGTGGGTATTCGTATAGATTTGATCCTGACATGTAGCAGGGAGTTTCATGAGCAGATGGTGCAGTTTCTTTTGGCATTCCTGAGTGGGATAAGAGGAAAGAGGCCTGTAGAATGTGGTGTTGGTGAGTTGTCTGGCAGCCTCTTGTTTGTAATCTGTCCTGTTCATGATGACTACAGTGCCCCCTTTGTCAGCCTCTTTGATTTTAATGTTAGAGTTGTTTTTGAGGCTGTGGATAGCGTTGCATTCTGCCTGGCTGAGATGATGTCACATGATGTTGTTTGTTCACAATGTCAGCCTCTGTGCACATTTGCGGAAGCAGTCAACGTAGAAGTCCACACTGTTGGGAGGGTCCACATAGAGGTTTTCCTCTTGTGACATTGGTAGGGGGGGATCCTGAGGGTCAGTGTGACATTCAATGATGTGTTGGCAATATTTCTTCACACAGAATATTTTACATTAAATAGTAATAATGATAATGATGATAATAATAATATTTTACATTACATTATATTTTACATTAAACAGGACATACACTTGTGAAAGAAGGAACCCGAGATATCCAGCCAATCAGTAACTGCTGGGGATCAGAAAACTTCTCTTATGATAGTTTTATACCTACTTCTGCAACTATTGGAGCAGCAGGCTGAAAGATCACTTGTAGTTATTTTAGAAGGTGTATTGGCTCTTTGAATAGCTCCATGCAGCGCCTACAGAGACATACTTAGTAATAGAAAAAATACAGATAACAAAGCCACAATTGAAACCTAACATAAATATGTGTTTTTCAGGCCCAAAGCCCTTAGCTGTAAAGGCAAAGAAGTTGAGAATGTTTTCAACATCCGAACCCCTGAAGATGCCAACCGGGTAGTGAAACTGGCCAGCAGCAAGAATGCAGTTATAGTGGGAGCTTCTTTCCTTGGTGAGTTTTGGTCTTGGGCAGATCATCTCAAGAATCCCATTCATTCAGTTCTGTCATTTTTGAGGACTGTACTTGCTTTACTGGTTCGGTCTCTTTTCGGTTTGGTTTTATGAGAAGCAATCCCATTCCAAGCACATCCCCTTTTCCTGGCACAACCAAACCTTTGGTTTCTTTAAGGAGGAAGCTGCATACCAAATTTGACAGTCCTATCTCTTACCATTTATGAGAAATTCACAGACAAACAGACAGACAAACCTCAAAAATGTATAGTAGATTAGCTTGACTATGATGCCAGCGGCAAAGTAGTAGTACTCCTAGTTCTTCAATGCATAATGCTAAGGTTTTAAATGAGCAAGAGAAGATAGGTTTGGTAATGTTTTTATTTCACCAACTTCTGTAGGTGAGCGAGACAAACTTTTGAGCTTTAGAGAGGTCTTCTTCAGGTGTGTGGTTCTCAAAAGCTTGTCTGTTTCAGCCACAGTAGTTGATCCAATAAAAGATGTTATATCTCCCACCACTTATATCTAATATACTGGGACCAACACAGCTACAACTCCACTGCAAATAAAAATGGTTATTAAGTATATGAGGGTATGTCTACACTACCACCCTAGTTCGAACTCTTGTGGTTAATGTAGGCAACCGGAGTTGCAAATGAAGCCCAGGATTTGAATTTCCCGGGCTTCATTTGCATGTTGCCGGGCGCCACCATTTTTAAATGTCCGCTAGTTCGGACACCACGAGGAGTAATGGTAGTTTGGAATAGGAAGCCTAATCCCAAACTACCTAGTCCGTGCCGCATGTAGCCGCGGGCACGGAGTCCGAACTAGCTGGCATTTAAAAATGGCGGCGCCCGGCAACATGCAAATGAAGCCCAGGAAATTCAAATCCCGGGCTTCATTTGCAACTCCGGTTGCCTACATTAACCACCCTAGTTCGAACTAGGGTGGTAGTGTAGACATACCCTTACAATGTATCCCTTATGTCAGTCTTCAAAGCCTTGTTATAGTTTCTTCCTAGTCAGAATTTCACAAATTAATTACTGGTCATTGTTTTTGGACCATCACTATGAAGCCCTTTGGAGATCAAATGATTTTGTTTCTTCCCACACTTTGAATACTCTTAACCTCCTGAAGTGGAATCAGTCTGCTTAAGGTGACTCATGTCATGCTGAGCCTTGACTATCATTATGAATACCAGCAGCAGTCCTCATATTGCAGTCATACCAAAGAACCCAATAAGGATCAGATTCTGTTAAAAGGGGAAGAGGTGTTAAAAGGGGAAGAGGTGCGGTTACTGTATAATAAAAAGATGGTCTCCTAGCACTTACAGTAGACTGTGAGAGTGACTTGCTAGGAAAACGTTCTTCATGCCATCTGCAATGCATAGCATCCTTGCTATGCAAATTGTGTATCTTATTTTGATTCTGTTTCAGAATAGCTTATTTTGAAATTTGGCATGTCTACACAGTGCCAAATTTCAAAATAACGCACTATTTCAAGACATCCCTTAACCCTCATGGAACAAAGGTTACAGGGATGCCAAAATAGTGTGCCTGTTATTTCAAAATATTTTTCAAGATAACGGGCAGCTTGTGAAGAGGTGGGTTAGCTATTTCCGGGTATCAGAGGTATGCCGAATAGCCATGCAGTGTAGACATACCCATTGAATCCAAAGGCAGATGCACATGCCATTAGCAGCAGTTCCCAGTCACAAAAGGGAAAACTGAAAGTTCTTACATCACTACCTGCCCGCTCTTGAATCCAGTTCCAGAGACCTCACTGAAGTGCAGGGAGGAGGGAGGTGAGGAGGAATGGGATACTGTTTCTAACATGCTTCTGTTCCCCAGGGATGGAGGTGGCAGCCTACCTCACAGAAAAAGCCCATTCCGTGTCTGTGGTTGAGCTGGAAGAAGTGCCCTTCAAGAAGTTCTTTGGGGAGAAGGTTGGCCAAGCTCTCATGAAGGTGATTATGACCTGCCAGTTTTTTAGAGGATTATTTTGGATCAAACGAGGGAGACAGTGACTTTGGTTTCTGCTGTGCAGAGGACAGCTGTGTATGCCTTGCGTCCTTGCTGGCACTACCAGTTAATGGTATCATTGTGTTTGGTTTATTTGGCGTATTAAATATGTGTGGGGTTTTGGAGCTATAATGTCTGTGCAGTGGTTGACACCTAAAAGAAAACATTTGCCATGTCCTCCCCTTATTGTCTGAATTGCAGTGAGCTCCAGTATTTTGTGTTCATACACTGCAAAATTATGGCATGCCCCTGAGCAAGCAAGATGCAGAGAAGCTCAGAGCCCATGTCCAGTGCATACTCAAGCTGAGCTAAGAGGCCTTACTCAGAGGCTGAGCTAAGAGCTAAGAGCTTGTCTTTCTCATTGCACAGATGTTTGAGAACAACCGGGTGAAGTTCTACATGCAGACTGAAGTGTCTGAGCTGCGGGAACAGGAGGGCAAGGTACAGTGGCTGGTGCTCCACAGGAGTCAAGTACTGTGGGGCTAAGAGAAAAGGACTATGGGCTCGACTATGCCTGACCTGTGCACAAGTGTCTGGAAGGGCAGGGATAGTGTGAGGAGCTCAAAGGGGGTGATGGTGCAGGCACTGTACCTAACCTGCACCCCTAGGGGCACCTATGACTCCTGTGGAAAGAGCTGGGGAGGCCTTATCCTGTGACATCACTACAAAGACCCAAATATTCTGCGTGAAACCAATGTGCCTGGCCCACCCATTAATTAAATACTGCAGGAGAAAACCCAAGCACAGAGAAAATAGTAATGCCAGTCCTAATTTGCCCCCTCCCCTGTTTACATTCCCAGAGGAGCCCAGAGGGCTTGCTGTCAGAGGTGAGGTTGACTTGTATTGCTGGCTTATTGTTTCTTCTTGATGCTGCTCTATTTAATTCACATTCTGGCCCCACACCCATCAGCACCTTTCTGAGGGCCCCCATAGACTTCTCAACCTGAATTTATTATTGTGGAGAGATTTCAACCCTGGGGATCTGGACAGCAATTAGAATCTAGGATGGTTGGTGAGCACCAGCCAAAGGGGAGGCTGGTACAATCTATAGCATGCATTACCACTGTCATTAGGGCTCAGAAAAGCTGCACAGCAACAGCATTTACATTAGGGAGGCAAGACCCACAAGTGAGACTCCAGCAGGATAATCTCTTTGTTGAAGGAGAATTACAATGGAGTCATTGTCCCTTACTTCGTGTGCTGCAGAGAGATTCCAGCTCTTCTGGGTATTGCTAGTTCTTTTTTTTTTTTCCTTTAAAGTAATCAAGTGTTTCATCTGTATTTCCTGAAGCTTAAGGAAGTTGTCCTGAAAAGTGGGAAAGTCCTCCGCGCAGATGTCTGTGTCATCGGCATAGGTAAATGAACCAAGACTTGAAAAGCTTCTCATTGTTGCCAAACAGGGTTGACTTCTGCTTTCGCAGGTCAAGGGGAGAGCAGGTTCAGAGTCCTTGTGCTCTTCTCTTTGAGAAAGCCTGAGTCCTGCAGCATGCTGCATGTAGGTGACTTCTCTGCCCACATGCAGCTCACTGCAAGTTGGGGGCATGTCTGAGTCAGGCAGAGGTTAGAGGAGCAGGTATACACTCTACAAGGGCAATGATCATTGTGTCAGGTAGCATTAGTGCAGGGGTGGGCAAGATACCTCTCACAGGCCGGATTCATCCCTCCAAACCGCCAGATCCAGCCCACACATGCTCCATCCAGGAACCTCAGGCACACTTCAGCCACTGTTTTAAATGCAGGGTTGCTCTGTGTGACTCTATATTCCAGAAGGAGGGGGAGGCGTCAGGTGATCTCTCCTCTTCCAGCACAATCCTCAGCTCCTCTTAGCCAGAAACAGCCAGCCAATGAGAGCTGAGAGACTGGCCTGGGGGATGGGGGCAGCACAAGCCTCTCCCCCTTCCCAGAGTTGAGAGCCTCGTGGAGGGAGCAGGCTGCATTTTCAATGCTCTGGAGCTGCAGCAGGCAGAGAGCCCAGCCTGCCTACACCCTGCACCTAGAATTGCCAGGTGTCCTGTTTTCTACTGGACAGTTTGGAATTTGCACCCTCTGTCTGGTAGAAAAATTCAGAAAATACCGGACATGTGCAGTGTCCGGTATTTTCTGAATTTCCGTCTAGGCGCCAGACAGAAGCCTGGCGGGGAGCGACTGGGAGGCAGGGCTGCAATTGTTGCTGGGAGCCTTGTGGTCCCGTGCAAAAAGCTAGGCGGGGCGGAGCGGGGGTCGGGACTCCCAGCCACTCCCTCCACCCAGATTTTGCACATGACCAGAGGCTCCCAGCGCCAATCGCGGCCCCGCCTCCCAGCTGGGAGCCTCTGGTTGCGAGCAGAAGGCGGGCGGGGGGAGTAGCTCCAAGCCCTTCCCCCGCCCGGCTTCTGTTCATAACTAAAGGGAGTGCCTGCAGGGGGCACGGCCCAAAGGACTCCAGCTGCACACACACACCCCCCGCCAGGTCTGCTCCCGCCCCCCTCTCTCCTTCCCCCCCTCTCCTCCCGTCCAGCCTCACAGCCCACGACCTTCCCAGCTCTGCTTCCCGGCCCCCCTGCTTCCTCCCAGCTAGCCCCGCAGCCCTCAGAGATCCCCCCCCGCCAGCTCTGCTTCCCGCCCCCCTCCTCCCATCTAGTCCCGTGGCTCCCGTACCCGCCCCCCTCCAGCTCTGCTTCCCGCCCTGCCCACCTCCCGGCCAGCCTCACCCCCCTTTTGGCCAGTTTCCCTCCTCCCTCCTCCCGCCCATGATCAAGTGTGTCCGTTTTTTTTTGCGGGGTCTACCTGGCAACCCTACCCGCACCTCCTCCACAGAAAAGTGAGGCCCTTGACCACTTTCCAAAATCTTGGAGTCCCCCTCCTCTCACCAAAAATTATTGCCCACCCCTGAATTAGTGTGTTAGCTCCACACTTCAAAGGAGATTGTTCTGCTATTTTTAAAAATGTGTATATAGAGTAGGAATGGGGCGAGTTAATTGGTGCACAGGAGTCTGTAAAGGAAAGGAAGTACAGGCAGTCCCCGGGTTACATGGATCCGACTTACATCGGATCCCTACTTACAAATGGGGTGAGGCAACCCCGCACTAGCTGCTTCCCCCCAGCAGACCAAGGAGACGCGAAGCTAGCGCCCCCCCCCCCCCAGCAGACCAGGGAGACGCGGAGCGGCTTTTCTCAGCAGACACCTCAGCTTGAGAATAAAGGACTGAGGGAAGTGAGATGTGGGAGAATAAAACTGAGCTCTGGAGAAATGTTTGGCTAGAGTTTCCCCTACAATATGTACCAGTTCCGACTTACATACAAATTCAACTTAAGAACAAACCTATAGTCCCTATCTTGTATGTAACCCGGGGACTGCCTGTATTGCAGGGGAAGGTAAAGGAGGGAGAGAAGGTATGCCATCTGATGTAAACAGTTACCTAGTTTCCAAATGCAGCTGCATATGTGGTCCATATTTAAATGAGTTTATCCCTGGGCCTGTGCATTTCCACTGTTGCCTTAGCTGCTGCCAAATCCTCCCCATCCATTGAATTCTGCCAAGAAGGCTCTCAAGCCCCCTGCCCGTCATTCCTTTGCTGCCCACACACCCAGCACAATTCCTGAGACCCAATAGCAGCTATTAATTGAGGAGCACACAGTTATCATGGAACTGAACTGACATTGGCAGGAAAGTGACTGCTGGAGTTAGCAGGTCCTTACGCGCTCAGACATCCATTTTTGTGAGCACAACAGTGTTTGGGATTTAGACTCATTTGCACAATGTCCTTTGCCTTTCTGGCAGGTGCAAGTCCAGCAACAGGATTTCTGAAGCAAAGCGGCATTAACATTGATTCCAAAGGCTTCATTGTTGTCAACAAGGTAAACAGTGTCAAAGCCCAGAAAGGTGCAAGGCCCTACGTGGGGTCTCATAGTAGGTGTGGAGGTGGCCATGTAGCAGAAAAGTGGGAGCAAATCCAGAGTTTGTAGTGCACTTGCTGTTTAGAGCTAAATTTTCAAAGTACTCTAAAACGGACAGGCATAGGCAGATTATCTTCAAATTTTCTGTGTCTAACTAAGGGCCTGGCTAGACACAGTGGGCTGTGTCTAGACTGGCAAGTTTTTCCGGAAAATCAGCCGCTTTTCCAGAAAAATTTGCCAGCTGTCTACACTGGCCACTTGAATTTCCTGCAAAGCACTGACAATCTCATGTAAGATCGTCAGTGCTTTTCCAGAAATACTATGCTGCTCCCGTTCGGGCAAAAGTCTTTTTCTGAAAGACTTTTGCGCAAAAGGGCCAGTGAAGACGGCACAGTACCGTTTTCCGCAAAAAAGCCCCGATCACGAAAATGGCGATCGGGGCTTTTTTGCGGAAAAGCGCGTCTAGATTGGTCACGGACACTTTTCCGCAAAAAGTGCTTTTGCGGAAAAGCATCCTGCCAATCTAGACACGCTTTTCTGAAAATGCTTTTAACGGAAAACTTTTCCATTAAACTTTTCTGCAGCTACTTTTGCAGAAAAACTTTCCAGTCTAGACACAGCCTAACAGTATAACTGCAGTGGTCATCCTCTAAAAAGCTATACCGCATATCAAGATTTATGACAACTACTCATTGTGTGTAACATGATCATAGAATCATAGGACTGGAAGGACCTTTAGAGGTCATCTAGTCCAATCCCCTGCACTCATGACAGGACCAAGCACCATCTACATCAGAGTGGTCAATAAATGTTGTAGGAGTGGAGGTAAGAACTTGGTATGTGGTCAAGGGCCACACTCTTCCATGATATTAATTGAGGGTGGTGCAGGATCTAGGATAGGGTTGGGTGCAGAAGGAGCTCAGGGTAGGTGATTGGGGTGCAGAATAGGGTGTGGAGTCTGGGAGGGAGTTTGAGTGGAGTGGCTTGCGATATGGGGGAAGGTATTGAAGTGCAGAATGGGGTGCAGGGTCTGGGATGGGGTATGGTTATGAGTGTAGAAGAGGATTCTGACCAGGAGGAGATGTGCAGGTGCCGGGGTTTGGGTAGTGACCTGGGGCAGGGGATTGAGGTGCAGAGTTTGGGAGGGGGTATGAGTGTAGGTGCAGTGGGTTAAGGACTGTGACCTGGGGTAGGGGTGCAGAAGGAGGAGCAGACAATTAGGGGAGAGAGGGGTTGGGATGCCAGGTGCAGACTCTGACCAGGAGTTGCTTACCTAGACTACTCCTGGCCAGCAGCAGCCTAGCAGGCACCCTGCCTTCTGCACCCCCGCATGCTGCTCAAAGAGGCTTGCTCCGGGGGCCATGTGGTCTCTGTGTGCAGGTGCCCCAGGGGGAGGAGCTCTGTATGCGCTGGTTGCACCACAGGCATGGCCCAGGCAGTGCCCATTGGCCAGTTTCTGGACAATAGGAACTCCAAAATTGTGCTGAGGGCAGGGGCAACATGTGAAGCCTTCCCCCCACCCTCCTGGGTTTCATAGTGCGCAGAAACACACATGGCCCCCACAGCTGGTGGTTTGAGCGCCACCAGGGTGCAGAAGGCAGGGAGCCTGTCCAAAGCTTCCACCAGGCCAAGGAGGGTGGCGGGTTGGATCCAGCAGTTTGGTGAGCCAGATTTGGCCCACAAGCCATATTTTCCCCACTCCGATCTAGACCACTCAGACTCGGTGTTTGTCTAGCTTGCTCTTAAATATCTCCAATGATGAAGATTCCACAACCTCCCAAGGCAATTGATTCGATTGGCTAGCTCCCCTGTGGTAGCTGCAGTATACAGATGTGCATGTTCATTCTGGGGGCGGGGAGGGAGGGGGGACATTTCTTTGTTGCTGAGTCTGAGTCAGCAGCATGAAGCAGTGATGCTTCTGACCTTGCACTTGTAAGGCCTGTTGTGGCATAATACCCAGAGCCCTTTGCTTCCTTTCAGATGATGCAGACCAACATCCCAGGAGTTTTTGCAGCTGGTGATGCTGTCACGTTCCCACTGGCCTTGCGTAACAACAAGAAGGTGAACATCCCTCACTGGCAGATGGCACATATGCATGGTGGGTATATTTCAGTCCCTTCCTGTTAGGGCTCCTGGACTACTCAGTGATAAGCTCGTCATGAAGATGCACAGGAAGTTAGCCAATCAGTTCTGGCTTGTTAAAGGCAGTTGGGCTTAGGCAGAGGGGGAATGGGGATTTATTATTAATGATACTATCCTCATTATTCCTTTATAGCTTGTTTATCTTAGATTGGCCAATATAGTCCTGACGCAATGTTTTTTTCAGATTTAAAGAGATTTCAGCATTTAATTATGCAGGTACATGCAAAACCTTCGCCTTTAGGCACTTAAATACCTTTTCACTCTGGTCCTGTACATTTCTAGACAGTACCTAGTGCATTGTGGTTACCACTGGGCTACAAATAAACCATTTTGCAGAAACACAAGTCTGCCCACTGATCAAGTTGTAAAATCCCAGGAGCAAGGCAGTACGAGTACCCACCTCCACTGGGCTGTACTGATAGCAGAATCACATATAAAAACATCAGTGGTTTTCATTTCACCAAAGTCAACCAGAAGCAATTTATTTGGAGAGTTTTAGTACTTTGCTCTGCAATGCCAGGGTTTTCCCTCGTGCCTTTAGCTCCAGTGGTACCTTCCGGCAGCAGGCTGGGGCATGACACGCATGCCTGTCCAGTAATGACCCACGAGTTTCCTTGCCTCATTAATACCCCTTCTTGGGTCCAGTTTGTTGTAAAAACAAAGTGCAAATCAGTCAGCATCCCTCACTGCCCTGTTCCCCAGTGTCTAGCCCTTCAGTGTGTTGACAGGACAGGCCCTTTGCTACTTTCCTTCCTTCCACCAGCCCTGGCTCTGGGAAGCCAGACTGCAAACCCCTCTTGCGGCTCTTCCGCCTTCAGCCTTTACCCAAGAGCCACCTTCTGCTTCCTCCAGTTCTCTGGTCCCTGGGAGATCTCAACAGTTGGACTAGGTCTTTTCTCCGGAGGCACATCTATATCTCGATTGGGATTGTTAGCTTCAATTTTTTGATGAGCCTCACACGCAGCAAAACTTAGTGCTGCGTGGCTTGAGTCTAATTTTCAGAGAGTCGTTTTAAACATGACCCACAAAACCTCTGCTACTTTCTCGAGTTTAAATTTATCAGGCTTTAATTTCTTTTGCTCTCGGGATTCTTCTAACTTTTGAACTAACTCTATTAAGAGAGTGTGCCTTGGACTACCGTGGATAACAGGGGTAGCTGGAAGGATGGCTGACACATGGCTATCAGATTTCTTTAAAAAATTTTCTGCCACGGTCAAAAGTTTTGCCAGGTCTGTTTCGTTCCCTTTTAACCCTGTTGTTACACAGGTGGGGCCTTTTGTCTCCTCTTCCAGATAAAACATGACAGAGAGGTGTGTCTTTAACAAACACCTCAGAGAAGTGATAGAAATGTAGCCGTGTTAGTCTGGGGTAGTTGAAGCAAAATGCAGGACAATGTAGCACTTTAAAGACTAACAAGATGGTTTATTAGATGATGAGCTTTCGTGGGCCAGACCCACTTCCTCAGATCAAATAGTGGAAGAAAGTAGTCACAACCATATATACCAAAGGATACAATTAAAAAAAATGAACAAATATGAAAAGGACAAATCACATTGCAGAACAGGAGGGGGATGCGGGGGGGGGGGGGAAGGAAGGAAGGTAAGTGTCTGTGAATTGATGATATTAGAGGTAGGGAGAGTGGGATGTTTGTGAGTTAATGGTATTAGAGGTGATAATTGGGGAAACTGTCTTGGTAATGGGTGAGATAGTTCAAATGTTTGTTAAGTCCTTGTTGGCAAGTGTCGAATTTTAACATGAATGACAGTTCAGAGGATTCCCTTTCAAGTGCAGATGTAAAAGGTCTTTGTAGCAGAATGCAGGTGGTTAAGTCATTGAGAGAGTGTCCTTTCTGGTTAAAATGGCAAGAAACTGTTTTCTCTTTGTGATCTTGTCTGATATCTGTTTTGTGGGCATTAATCCTTTGGCGAAATGTCTGAGATGTTTGTCCAATGTACATAGCAGACGGACACTTTCGGCACATGATAGCATAGATTATATTTCTGGATGCGCAGGAATATGTGTTCTTGATCTTATAACTCACTTGGTTAGGTCCAGTAATGGTATCAGCAGAATGAATATGTGGACAAAGCTGGCAACGGGGTTTGTTGCAAGGGAAGGTACCAGGGTTGGTATTAGTGTGGTATGTCCTGTGGTGGTTGGTAAGAATCATCTTGAGGTTAGGTGGTTGTCTATAGGAGACTATGGGTCTGTCTCCCAGAGCCTCTTTGAGTATGGTATCCTGTTCCAATATAGGCTGTAGTTTATTGATAATGTGTTGGACAGGTTTAAGTTGGGGGTTGTAGGTGATGACAAGTGGTGTTCTATTGTTGGTTTTCTTGGGTCTGTCTTGAAGTAGATGGTTTCTAGGTATTCGTCTGGCTCTTTCAATTTGCTTTTTTATTTCTCTGGGTGGGAAGTTGAGATTTATAAATGCTTGGTAGAGATCCTGAAGCTTCTGGTCTCTGTCAGTGGGATTAGAGCAGATGCGGTTGTATCGAAGGGCTTGGCTATAGACGATGGATCGCGTGGTGTGTTCTGGATGGGAGCTGGATGCATGTAGGTAACTGTATGAATCGGTGGGTTTTCTGTAGAGAGTGGTGTCTAATTTTCCATTGTTGATTTGTACGGTGGTGTCCAGGAAGTGGATCTCTCGTGTAGAATGGTCCAGGCTGAGGTTGTTGGTGGGGTGTAGGTTGTTGAAATCTCTGTGGAATATCTCCAGTGTTTCTTGGCCATGCGTCCAGATCATAAAGATGTCATTGATGTACCGTAGGTAGAGGAGGGGTGAAAGGGGACAGGAGTTGAGGAAACGTTGTTCTAGGTCAGCCATAAAGATGTTAGCATACTGTGGGGCCATGCGTGTACCCATGGCTGTGCCGCTGATCTGGAGGTATAAGTTGTTCTCAAACTGGAAATAATTGTGGGTGAGAACAAAGTTACATAGGTCTGCTATCAGGTTGGCAGTAGTGTCCTCTGGGATAGTGTTTCTAATTGCTTGTAATCCGTCTTCATGTGGGATGTTGGTATATAGAGCTTCTACATCCATGGTGGCAAGGATGGTATTATTGGGGAGGTTATCGATGTTTTGTAGTTTCCTTAGGAAGTCAGTAGTGTCTCGGAGATAGCTGGGGGTATTGGTTACGAAGGGTTTGAGAAGAGTGTCTACATAGCTGGATAGACTAGTAGTGAGCGTGCCAATACCAGAGATGATGGGACGTCCGGGGTGCCCAGGTTTATGGATCTTGGGAAGTAGATAGAACAATCCTGGTCGCGGGTCAGAAGGTGATTCTGTGAGGATTTGTTCCCGAGTAGCTGTGGGGAGGCTTTTAAGGAGACAGTGTAGTTTCTTTTGGTAGTCCAAGGTGGGATCAGAGGGGAGAGGTTTGTAAAATGTGGTGTTCGAGAGTTGTCTGGTTGCCTCCTGGTTATAGTCGGCCTTATTCATAATGACCACAGCACCCCCTTTGTCAGCTGGTTTGATTACAATGTCCAGGTTGTTTTTGAGACTCTGGATGGCATGGTGTTCAGCGCGGCTAAGATTGTGTGTCGCTTGTTGTCGTTTGCGAATAATGTCAGTCTGTGTGTTGTTGCGGAAGCTGTGTATATAGAAATCCAGATTGTAATTCCAGACATTGTTAGGAGGCCTGCCCATGTTTTTAAGGCTTGCCTAGTTCCTTACTTTTATATTAAAAATCATTGAGGGGTTATTACTCTCATTATCTCCCAATTTGTGATACGTTAAGTGACTGAATACATCTTCCTGAGTTTCACTTGGGGGTCTGCTTGCCCAGGGGCATTCACCACATCCTGTTCGTGACGCCATGTTACACCTTTGTTCGGTGATGTGGTGGAAGCTTCAAGGGTTAAAGCTGATTACCCAGTGAAAACTACTGGATGATGGTGTAAAACAAATGATCTTTATTAAGTGGAATGATTCTTTTATCAAAACCAACAATTAGAAAATGGTCTTTTTAACTAACAATTGCCTAATACTTTTACAGGGTAGAAAACTTGAACACAACTATACCTAACTGATTACAATTCCTAGATTACAATTTACTTATATTAAATCACTATCTCTAATTCACCTAAGGCAACGCAGCATACAAATGAAAAATACAAAAACAAAGGTAAAATAATAATAATAAAAGAACCACCCACAGCCAATCCCTCCAATGTTACTTTAGGACAGCTGGTGGAGTTAGTCATGGATTTTTTACTGTTACAAGTTGACAACTCCTGGGTTTTTCTTCTAACACTTATACCTGGGCTAAAACTTAACCTTTTCACATAACACAAAATCACACTATCTATACAATACAATTAATATGACTTACTTATACTTCACAGGATTATAGGATATAATTAATACAGCTTAACTATTAACTAAACTACTAATTAATAAATTTAAGCAATACTTACAAATCCTGCAACGATAGCAACACAAAAACACACTAGAACTCGGAGCATGCTTAGGACTCATGCACCCCTATATTTGACTCGAAGGGTGGGAAGGCAGCTTTAGGGTGATCAGTCCTTTAGCCGGGCAAAAAAAGATATGTGCCCTCAATACACAGAACCTCCGTCGAACAATGGGGTTGAGGGTCTTTTATAACATAACCTGATATCCGGTACCTTATTAGGGTTAGTTCCTTGGCTGGGCTTGATAGGCTGGTAATGAGGTAACGTGAAATACTGCCCTATAGGATTTTTCATGATGCCCGCCTGATGGCCCCGTGGACAGTGCTGGGTGTGGACATGGTCAGTGTGCATGGCAGCTGCGTCTTATCTCCCTATGCCTACCTCCCTGCCTTCAAGGACTGGTCAAGAGAGTCTTATTTATCTCTTGCAGCTTGTGTTCTATTTTTTCATGCTCACCTCCCTGTTCTATGATGCCTACAAGGCCAAATCCCATTTTACAGAAAACTGCATTGTGTGTCCCATACTTCTCTGAGTATCTCACAGTCTGGGTTTTCTGTGAGGGGCCTTGTGAGGCAGGATGGGCTATACGCGAAGGCCATGGACAGAAAAAGCCTGCTTTCCAACATCAACTACTGTTTTTTACTGACAAAGTCTGGCAGCTTTGATTCAGCCAGATCTCTCTCCCCCTGATCCTTTATAGCTCCAGGTGCTGCCCACCTTCAGCTGGTCAGAGTTAGGAGCACCTCAACAAACACAGGGGAGCTGGGCCTACTACACTGAAAGAGGCCGCCACCCTATGACATATGTTCTCTTCAGCATGGAGAGTGGCACATCTGCCTCAGTTTCCTTCCTGCAGAGTCCCTAGTAACTTTATATTGGCTTTCTTGCTTCAATAATTCTGCTCCTTGGAGCCAGTTTATTATCAGAGCACAGTGAAAATCAATCAGTAGTCAAAAGTCCATCACTGGAGTATAGGCCTTACACCCCTGGTCTTTCCAACAGGAACCTCACCCCTCCCCACCACGCCTCTCTGCTGGGACTGCATACTCAAGATGTAATGTTTCCTACTGTATCAACACTCCACCAGGACAGTCACCCAAGACCTTCCAGATGGAGTGCAACTCCACTCTTCCCAGCGGGAACCTCTCACTGCTCCCTGGGTCCATTCTCCAGCACATCAGCTGCAAACCGCTCTCATGCCTCCTGCCCTCTTCCACCTTCAGCTTTCTGGTTAGAGCTAGCAGGCACATCTCCTCCTTTCTGTCATCTGCCCTCTCCAGCACTGGTTCAGGGAAATCAGCTAACAAAAGCATCACTCTGGCCTTCACCCTCCTCTGAGGAGATATCTTCTGCTTCCTTCAAGGACCTCCTGTGGGCTCCTGGCTATAGGAGCTCTCACCTGCCTTCTTCCTGAATGAGACTGGAAATGCCAACTCATCAGATCCATCTTCTTAGGGCACTGCTGCCCTGCTTCTTTATAGCCCTCACCCTCTTAATGGCCACACTGGCACAGAGGAACAGGCCCTGCTTCAGTTAAATGGGTCAGCCACCCTGTGATCTCTTACCAATTTTCTGTACTTCACAGCCTCATAACTGACATTGACGTCCTCGTATTTCCCTATCCTTCCATTTGTTATGTTTCTTTTTTCATTCTAATTGCTGCCTTCGCTTTGCCATTAAACCAGGATGGGTTTGTAGCCTAATTTGTTCCCTTTCTTCAGTGAGGAATCATGGCTTTTTGGTCCTCTGATCATAAGAACTCCTATTTTTCATTCACATTTTTCTATCTCATTTATTCTTCTTACTTAATTTTGCTCATAATGGCTTTTAACTTTGGGAAATGAGTGATTTTTCAAATGCCAAGTCTACATATTTCTGGCTCAAACTATCTTCTCTGTGCTCATATTGAACATAATCCAATGTGGCCTAGATCATTGCTAGAATTCCTTCCCTGTATATTTTAAAATCCCTTTATTGTCCTTAACCTATTGGCCATAGATATTTGCTTCTCTGAATGCCCAACAGTTTACATAGAAAAAGAGGAAAATCTCCCTGGCAAATTGAAGGACTTATCATTTCCCCACTTGCATACTAGCCCCTTTCTCCTCTTTTGCACGAGCCTTTCCCCATTTTCATGCTTTCCACCATGGCTCCACCAGGCAGGTGCCCAAGTGTGGTGTATGAAGGCACGGACTCCGGCCGTTGCAAGCACAAAATCGTTTTATTGCAAGATTACAACTATCTTTATTCCCTCTCAACTTCCCAAAAGTCCACATCCTGCTTTTCACAAACTGTGCTCTCTCACAGTCCCAACACAGCATTCTCGAAGGTCGTTGACTCTGGCAGATGTTGTTATTGTTGGCTCAGGACTCTTGATCACGCGCGTCCCCGCTGACTCCTGGATCATCCTCCAAGGTCTGCAGCTTTTCTTGGTTTTGTCCTTGGATGCCCTGTCACGCGGCCAATGCACTATACTTGTTGATTCTCTACACCTAAGTGGTCAGGTTTTGGTGTGTTATCTCCCAGACTGTCCTTCTTTTGGAACATAATGCTCTGTAAGCATTGCTCTCAACGTGCTTTGAAGTTTGAATATCATGACACGACATAAACAAGCGTCCGCACTGAAAATATGCTGCCCTTTTGCCCACGGCAATGTCATTCTCAGTCTATGGAGCTCTGAATCAGCTTGGTATCAGTACAGATCTGGGGGGGCAGTTATACTTGATGGGGCAAAAGTCTCCACTCTTGAGAGGTGTTTTCTCCATCATCCCTTCTCCTCCTCCCATCTCTCCTTGTTCATTTCTCGATATCTGCAAAAGATGCTAGTTGGCATTCAGTCCTGCCATTGTGAAAGAGCCCTGAAGGTGGGGAGGTGGGAAGATTGCTAGCTAGGGTTAATATTTTGTTGTGGTTATTTTTAGTAAAAGTTAAGAACTGGCTGCAAGCAATAAACAAAAATTCATGGATGCTTGTGAACTGTCTGTTACTTTTATTAAAAACTGGGGGAGGGTGATGGGAGAGGGGGAGGGACTGATCAATACCCCAGGGAAGGGGGGAGAGCCCGAGGCCTGCTACTGGAGGGAGAGAGAAATCCAGCACCAACGACTGTGGACAGCTCCCTCTGCCCCAGTAGCTCAGAGCTCTAGGGTCTCCAGCATTCTCAGTGGCTTAGAGCTTCATGTCCCCTGAGGCAGTGAAGAGCTCTGGCCCCACCAACCTGGAGCTGCAGCAGAAAATGTCAGGGTGGTCTCTGAAAGCTTCTGTGACATCTGTATTAATAGACAGTCTGCTTGGGGATGGGAGGGCACCATCTAAATGTGCAAACTAAGGGCCTACAGGTGAACAAGAACCATATAACTTTCCTTCAGAGGCAGATGATCAAGGTGCTTCACCACAACCTTGCTTGCACTGTGGCTCATGAAACTCCTGCTCTTGTTCTGCTGGTGGGGGTGGGGACTAGTCTAAGTCTTGGGCTCTACTTAAAGTGCGAGTAAAGGAATTCATAGCAAAAGGCTCTAAATCATCTTAAAGAGCTGGGCACAATCCAGGGAGGCTGACAGATTTGCCACACTCCTGGAACTGGTTTGCATGTGGGGGAGAGGGTCCATGCTGAAAGGAGGGGGTTGGGGCTAGCCTCTCTTGCCAGTCCTTTGGTGCTGCACATTACTCTGGCTGTGACCACACAGTAGCAGCAATGGCTAGGAGCCCTGGACCCTTTTGAATTATGGGGCCCATGTTAGCTGCCCTCTTTGCTCCCCCTCCTTTATGGCAGGTCTGGCCTGATGCACTCCACGTAGTCTGGGCCTGCATGTGGCAAGACTTCTATTGTTTCCTTTCTTGCATTTTGTTTCCTTGGTTTTCCAGGCCGTATAGCAGCTCTGAATATGCTAGCCCATGGCATGGAAATCAGTACAGTTCCTTACCTGTGGACAGCTGTGTTTGGGAAGAGCATACGATACGCAGGTAAGAAACACTAATGCAAGCCTGAAGAGCAAGTCAGCCCCTTGAACTGCATGGGAGCCTTATAGAAGCTGGGGGGGGGGAGGGGGAGAAATGGGAGGGAATAACATCCCACTCCGATGGCAACCTGGAATGGGCCTCACTAGTGACCGACATTTGCCACATATGCTATTGTGTGACTGGAGGGAGCTTCCAGCATCTCAAGCTTCACAAACAGGAAGTGGCTGTGAGGGTGCAGTGCTGAACCTGCCTGGGCTGGGTTGGGACCTGACCTTCAGTGGAAGGAGATGCCTGTTCCTGGGAGTAATACTTAATCAGACTGGGCTGATGGGTGGCAGCTGAATCTGATGGGGGGGGTGGGGCACTGCCTACACTGGACATGGCACCTGGACTCACTGAGGCACCGACTTCTGCAAGGGTGACCAAGTTGAGGATTGTGGTAGTTGGTATTACAGGCACTGACTTTTGTTTTTCCGTGTGTACTCCACCCCTGATCCATTCTAAGGTCCGACCTTTGCTTCACCCCTTTCCCTGAAGCATTGTCCTCATTCCTAGTCTTCCTGCCCCTGCTGCACCCCCTCTCCCAAGCACCTCCTGTCCACCACTGAAAGCTGATCAGTAGGGCCACTGCATCAGCATGACGGCCTTTCCCTTGCATGCTCAGTTCAGTTCAGGGACAGAGATTTGCAGCCCCACAAGAGAGAATTTACCATGTAAGCTCCAAAGCAGTAAAATAAAATCCAAAGATTGAGAGCTCTCAGTTGCTCGGGGAGAGTAAGGAAAACATATGGCTAAAGGCACAGCTATGCACAAAAAAGCGGCAGTGAGTGTCAGAGCACCAGTCAACCAACTCATTTTAAAAACGGATGCCCTTCTCTGTTGCAGTGACAGATTGTGGACATTTGGGTCTCATGCTGTGGGACTGAAAATAGCCATGTGGACATTTGGGCTTGGAAGCCTGGGGTTGGAGGAAGATGGGTCTCCAGGGTTGGAGCCTGAGCCCAAATGTGCACATGGGGAGAGGAGACTTGGTATGGCCTGCTCTGGGTGATGCTAAGGGTCTGGCTGCCCCCAGGCACTGAACCTTCTGCCCAAAGCACACCCTTTGTGGAATCATAGAGCCAGTCCCTCGCTCCCTTGCCCAGGTAACTGAGAAAGTCCCCACATCTGAATATCTCATTTTAGGGAGCTCACCTCAGAGGTGTAGATCTCTGTACAAATACTTCTCTCCATTCTATCCCATCCCCAGCAAAGGGGATGAGCTGAACATGGGAGTCTCCTTTATCCAAGCTGAGTATCCTCATCACTGAGCTAAAGAGTATCTGGGATTTTTTCCTGTTTCCTGGATACCTGGCATGGCACTGCAGGGTGAATGCACAGAGGGAGAAACATAAGTACTGAGTATCAGAGGGGTAGCCGTGTTAGCCTGCATCTGCAAAAGCGACAAGAAGTCCTGTGGCACCTTATAGACTAACAGATATATTGGAGCATAAGCTTTCATGGGCAAAGACCCACTTCATCAGATGCATGTTAAGTAATGAGCAATTTTAGAAGCCCACAGACTTTGGTGGCAGCTGAACAGTGGTTTCATGAATCCCAGTGGTGCCAAATTCTGGGATTTAGGCATCTAAAGTGACATGTATGCTCTTACGTCCTCTAGAGCAGTGGTTCCCAACCTTTTTTACACCACGGACCGGCAAATGCATTCAAAAACTTTTGGAGGACCAGTATAGAAACATTTGCATATTCATTATGGTAATTAACTTTAAACGGTAACATGTTGTTTTACATTGCATCTGTACACACACAGTGCATGTCATTTTGACAGATTTTTTTTATTATTCCCCTCCCAAAGTATTCACTTTCCACCTTGAAAAACATACACACTACATTGCTAGCTACCCAAAGTATTATGTTTCCACCACTGTTAAAAATCAAACATAAGACATCACTTCTCAAAGTATTTTACTTCCACCAGTTTTTAAAATCATACATAAATTATCACTAGTTAGTCTAGCTGCTAAATAACATGAAAATAAATGACTTACTGATGAGATCACATCAGTTGGATTGTTAGGCTGTTCTCTCGACATGAGCAAGTTATATCAAAATATTATGCTTGACAGTGAGACTTGCAGTGTGTTTCTCATGTCAAGTCTATCCCAATGTCATGTCTTGGTAGCAGTCATTGCAGAGAAACCCATTTCACAAAGGTATGTAGATGGAAATGGCAGCAAAGTCTTCAGAACTAGCTGAGTTCTGGATATTCACCCTTTATTTTAACCCAGAAGGACGACAGAGATGAGGATACATTAAACAAAGTTTTAAGTCCTCTGTAACATGGCAGTTCAATCAATGGATCCTCTTGCAGTAGTGGCTTTCTTTCCTGACTCTCGGATCTTTTGAATTTGGGAAATTTTGCTCTGATGCCTCTGAGAGTGACTTGAGGTATTCACTTATTAACTAAGAAAATCCAACAGCTTCTTCTGAAAAATCCATAAAAATATGAAACGTAAAAAATTCTACTCACATGTTTCCCCCCAGGCTGTGATTTTATCCACCATTTTAAACGGATGCCCTTCTCCTTTGCACCAACAGATTGAGTTCAGTCAGTGGAAGTTTAGCAAGCCAGATCTTATCATTAAAATGTGCAGCTAATGGTGACTTTTTATCTGTGAGAAATCTCTGCAGCTGTTCTCTTAACTTAAGACTCTGGTCAGGTTTTCCCTCTCAATAGCCAATGAACTTCTGTATGCAGCAGAAGCTATTTGTGTTCAGCATCCATATCCTCACACAGTGGTTCAAATAAACATGAATTTAGTGGATGTGTTTTGATATAATTAACAAAACGGCTCACTTTATGCAAAACATTGAGAAGTTCAGGACAAAGTTTTCGGTTTCGTGATGAATAACACAATGGGTAGACTCACATTCAGGCACCACTTCTTTTACCTTGGTCGTGAAACTGGAAAGCCTTCCAGTCATTGCAGCAATGCCATTAGTACAAACTCCAACACAATAAGTCCAGTTGAGCCTACCTGCAACATAACCATCCAAAACTCTGAAGATTTCTGCCCCTGTTCTTGTGTTAGGTAGGGGAGGTGCACACTGTAAATCTTCATGCATGTCATCCTCAAAAATATAATGCACATACACTAACAGCATTGCCTTGTTTTCAATATTGATTGATTCATCCACCTGAATCAAAAACCATGGCAACTGCTTCTTGATGTCCTCAGCTATTTCGTCGATCCTCCTGGCAATGGTGTTGGCAGAAAGAGGAGCTTGTTCTACCTTACAAGCTGCTGTTTCCCCACACAGCTCAGGACAGACATCTTTTGCAGAAGGAAGAATCAGTTCTTCACCAGTTGTAAAAAGGTTTTTAGCGTTGCCAATTCGGTGAGCTATGAGAAACGTTGCCTTCAAAGCAGCCATGTTTGAGGGTGCGCATGTGGCAATGCAAAATAATTGTTTTTGTCCTTTGAGAGCAGGATACTTAGACTCTAAGTTCCGAATTGGCTTTGAAGATTTAATTGCTTCATTGGACATTGTTTCGGAACATATAACACACAGTGCTTTTGGAGCCTGTGAATCACCACATGCAATAAAAGCATACTTTAAATACAAGGAGTCATCCTTGCAATTGAACATTGCTGTCTTTTGTTTTTCTGCATTTTCTTGGCGTTGGTTATCCTCATTGTGCAAAGAGTCTACAACAGGGATGGCCAACCAGCAGCACGTGAGCCACATGCTCACAAACCCTTGAAGTGCGGCTCATGAAGCCTCCCCTGCACACCTAGAAATGGTCCCCGGCCCCAGGCTCCCTGTGCTTACTGGGGTAGGGTAGCTGTCTGGTGCGATGATCCAAAATGATGGTGTTGCCAGGATGGCGGCGGCCGACGGGAGCTTGATGTGGCCAAAAAGCCTTGTCTTTTAAAGGGGCAGCATCCTTTTTTTTTTTCCTCAGCAAAAATTGCTGAAAAAAATTTCTGGTGCAGCTCTTTGCATTTTTTCCGTTGCTGTTTTGGCTGTCTTCATGTAATGAGTTGGCCACCCAGTCTACAATGTCTTCCTCTTTATCCTTCGAACATCATTCTCTTTTCTCATCATTAACTCTTTCCAAAAAAGAAATCCATGGAAGTTTGCTTGATCATCTTGCCGCTGTATTTGATGGAAGTGATTAGACACAGTTCCCGCTGTCCAATTTAAATGGAGTACATGTGTTATCATCCTTTCTAACAACTCAAGCTAGTAAATACACCAAAATAGGGAATACTTCAAATAGCTATATCAATAAAACAAGTAGGGAGGGAAGGTAAACTTCCCCCAGCCAGAGCTCCTGCCTCCCATGGAGCCTGGACCACAGGCTGGGCACCAACGAGTTCCCTCCACAAGGCACTGGCGTGGACTCCCTCTAGGAGAACCTGATCCGAAGCAGTTGCCAGAATGCAGCCCCTATGCAACACAGGCAATGCATGAGTTAGTATTCCACATCTTGAGAACCTGGGGCATCCTGAACAGCTGCTCTGGCAGCCATGGAGGTTGGGTGGAGGTTTGCCCTTTGCTGCTGCCGGAGACAGAGTGCTGTAGTGGGACAGTAGGAGCAAGGCAGAGGCAGAATCTCTGCACCCTCCTGACTTGCCCAGGGAAGGAAGATGCATGTCACAGGCTTGAGAGATTTATATGGTTTTGTGCAAGCCTCTACTCTCGGATGCTGAGGCTGCTGCTCTTGCCCAGCTTTGGGCTGGCTCCCTTTGTGCATTGATTGATCCTTTTTTAGAGTCCCCCCCCCCCCCCCCCTCCGATCCCCAGTCTGGAAAGCCTGGCAATAGCAAGTCAAGCCTGCAGGAGGAGGCAGTCAGGTTGGGGGGGGTGGGGGACAAATTGCAGCCCAGCTGCTGATGGTGGAGAGATGCATTGGAAACTATGGGGAGGGGGGGTGCATGTGCACCCTTTGCACACCCACCCACATATGGGCCTGCTCTGATCCCCTCCCATCCCAGCCATGTACTTCCTCCCTCCCTCCCTCATTATTGATTTTTAAAAGGAAAGAAAAACTTTAAAACAAATCATGTCTTGCTGAGGTGACTGCCAGGAATGTGCTGCCTGAGCTTTGGCACCGGGGATGCCTGAGAAGTGCACCAACAAGCTGGGGCCTATTGGGGGAGAGTTAGTCCAGTTTCAGGCCCTGGCTTTCTTCTTTATTTTATTTTATTTTTTTGGCAATGCAGCTGGAGCCTGGAAGGAGCCTGCTGCGGAGGAGAGAGGCAAAGGGGGTAGAGCAGTCAGGACAGGAGAAAGGGGGCTGTGACAACAGAAAGAAGGAAAGGAAAGAAAAGTGGAAGCCTCCAGCTAAGGCTCTTTGGCTGCAGGAAGGGGAAGGGGCGTGGTGAGAAGCCAGCCTACAGGCAGAGCAGAGGGATATCGATGGGCTAAAGGGAACTGGGAATAGATGGAGAAGAAGGGAAGGGAAAGGGAAGAAGGGGCATGAGTGGGACAGGGGACCAAGCTGGGGAGAGGCTGGGCTGAAAGCAGCAGGGGCTGACTTCGGCTCAGAGGGCTTTTCTCACCTTGTCCCCTCACCTCAACCCAGCCGCTTGGGTAGCAGCGGCACCTGCTCAGGCCCAGCTGCCCTGCCAGGGGGGCCCCGAGCTAGCTCCCAGGGCTCAGTGCGGCCAGGCAGCAGCAAGTCTCTATGTGTGCGCACTGGACAGGCTGGGAGCAGTTAGAGGCAGGGGGGAGGCTCCTACTGAACAGTGATTGTGGAGGGAGCCTCCCAGCAGTGCTAGTGCAGGCGGGAGTAGAGCGGCTCATGGGCCAGCTTATTCTTCAGTCTCTCTTCCTGCAACAGAAGCAGGGTGGGAGTCTAGCTTGGAGGTGCCCAGGAGCTTCTCCGCTAGCTCAGCCACCCTCTACTTAGTCCCAGTCCTGGCTGTCAGAGCAGCTGCCCTCCATGCAGCCCCACCAGCCAGGCCACACAGCAGTTGCTGGAGCAGGAACCAGGGCTACGGTGAGGTTTCCTCAGTAGGAACAGCCTCACTGTGGCCCCAGTTCTGGCTGCAGCACACTGGGGCAGCTATCCGTCGTGTCACTCACCTTCCAGCAGGAAGTGAGTGAGTGGGTGGAGAATTTTTTTGTGTGGAGCTACGCCGGTGTGCACCTTCTTACAGGGAACTATGCTCCCCAGACAGGAAGCTCTATGTGAGCAGGGCTCAATTAGCATCTGCACAGCTATGCTGCTGCACACAACTTACAGGGAACCCCATCAATCATCAAGACAAGGGGCATGGCCTGGCAACGTGCCACAGCCCAACAGCCAGTGGTTCCTGGCTGAGCACTAGTCCAAGGACTAGCAATTGGGAACCACTGCTTTAGAGACTTTAGCCCCTAGAGGGCAGAGTGTGGCTTCCCTTAGGATTGAGACTATGATTGAAACATTTGGGAGACGCCTTAGCAAAGAATGCTGGGTCGTTGCAATTGTCACACCAACCTTAGCACTGGGTGTGTACGTGTCATAGAATGCGATTGTACAAAAATAGGTTGTGTCTGTAGGACTGAAAAATGCCATGTGACGTGCTATAAACTAGAACAGTGACAAACAAAAGGGTGCTTGTGTGTCTTTGTATGCAGGTGTTTGCCTATGTGTATAAGACTGCATAATGAAGAGTGAGGGCAGATGGAACAGAATCCTGTCTCCTGCACTGTTTTGATGCTTCCTCTGTTTTTCAGGCCATGGGGAAGGATTTGATGATGTCATCTTTCAAGGTGATTTAGATGAACTGAAGTTTGTGGCATTTTATACCAAGTAAGTGTTTCTCTTTCCTTTGAGAGATCCCATCATGGATATTAATCTGTCTGCTCAGTTAGAGTAGAATCAAATATTTCCGGATTTCTGCAATTTTTACTAGACATCAGGTTTTTCCTGTCCAAGAATTCAGGTTGTGCATTTAAAAAAATAGACTCATTTGAAATCAGAGAAGTTTTGCGTTTACTGCTGCATGAATGCACTAGGTTTGGTTTGCTCAGTGTGATGAATGGAGCCTGCTGTTGGGAAGTCTAGGCATGCCCAGTACAACCTGGATGTCAGAGTGTGAGGGTAGAGAAGGAACAGTGAATTCTTAAGAGTGACTTAAGTGCGTAACTCGCTTTTGGCACCTCAGTCCAACCTTTGGATACCATTGGCACTCACAAAGTCACTTCTCAGCTGCTATCTGTACCTCAGACAGTTTTGTTTACAAGGTCCATTGCAAGGAAGCATGTTAGGAAGAATGTAAACCAAGATGTTTTGTTTGCATCTTTTGTTTCCTGGGAGGCCACAAGCTCTGGAACCATTATAGTCACCCAATTAGTGCTCCCCCCAGCCTGAGTCAGTGCCAGGGGCATGCATAGCCCCAGTGATTTTCCTGACATCACTATGAAGACAAAATGGACTCCACTTCCAGCAGCTCAGCAAAGAGGGCTTGGGAAGGTTTTGCTCTGGTTGTGAAAAATACATGAAGGGCAGGTGGTATTGATGGGAAGGTAGAATGTTGCCTCACATACCACAGAATCAAATTACAAATTAGCAATGGAAAATTACCACATTACAAATTAGCAATGGAAAAGTCCTGATACATCATCCCACATCTCCTCCTGCTCCCTCATCTATCATCCACAATAAGCACTCCCCCTCCTTGCTCTTCACATTTGTTGTACTGATGGGGGCCTCAAAATTAATTCTGGGAAACTCTCTCAGTACAAAAGAAATGCAGTTTGTTATCTAAATATCGAACTAATGTGCAGAACTAGAAGTAGACCCTGAGAAGTGTAAAGCTAAAGGTGAGAGAGAAAAATGACCATTTCTATTTCACTGTTCAGCATGAGAGGGGCATGGATGGAGATTCCTTCAACAGGCCAGTTCATAACAGGTATAAGGTCCCATAAGTATTTTAGCCACTTAATGAATGTTACAGCAGCCCTGAAACTTTACTTTGTTGTGACAGGGCCAATGCAGATGCACCTTGAGACTCTAGTACACATGACTGGCTTTCTGAAGCCCCACCCCCATTTCCTCTCATCATAACCATCATCATGGCAAATCCCAAAGGGACATGGTCTCCTTGCAGAATAAGCACCACTTGGATTGATCTCCCACTACATCTTGCAGTCTGGCTGGCTGGATGTACAGGTCATCTCCATCATTGGCAATCTTATTGCACTGCTAAAACCTCGGGTGACAACATGAGCACTAGGGGTACGTCTAAACTACATGCCTCCGTCGACGGAGGCATGTAGATTAGCCAGATCGGCAGAGGGAAATGAAGCCGCGATTAAAATAATCGCGGCTTCATTTCAATTTAAATGGCTGCCCCACTCTGCCGATCAGCTATTTGTCGGCAGATCGGGGCAGTCTGGACGCGCCGCGTTGACAAAGAAGCCTTTCTTGATCGGCACAGGTATGCCTCGGCAGAGCAGGGCAGCCATTTAAATTTAAATGAAGCCACGATTATTTTAATCGCGGCTTCATTTCCCTCTGCCAATCTGGCTAATCTACATGCCTCCGTCGACGGAGGCATGTAGTCTAGACACACCCTGGTTGTGTAGCAGCATTCTTTGATAAACACACACTGTAATTCATTGGTCTTCTAGCCTAATAGTATATCTTTGCCAAGAGAACCACCAAACCCAAACCGTTGCTCATGAAGGCCATTGCTGGGTTCAGCTTTAAATACCCTCATTTGTGACCATGTCCACCCCTTAATAAGGAGTGGCTAATGAAAACAATAAGAACTGAAAACATCAGTCAAATGCTTGTCAGCCTTTTTCAACAACAAATTTCACTGGCATTCAGCAGAACTGGTAAAATTGCCACTCTATAAATCCACAACTTTGTAGTAGGCTTGATTTCATGGCACAGCAACAGAATCTGCTGAAGGACCTGGCACATGGCAGCAGCTGCCTACCTCTTCTGAGCAACCTCCAGCACTGACATTTCAAGTATTTGCCGGTTGCTTTCTGCTTGATGTCCAGTCTGGACAGGTTAATGCTAAGCGGATTGAAATGTGAAGTTGGAGAATGCTTGATAGCAGTGTCCGGAAGTGATTTTTACCCAGATTAATAACCACATGAATACATGTTATGTCAGGTGTGGGCCATAATTTTTACTGGGGGACCACTCCAATATTTTGGTAAGTGGTCAAGTGCTGCACTTCTATGAAAAGGGACCTGGGGCCTGGGATGGAGGTTAGGTGCAAAGAGGAGCTTGGGACAGGGGACTGGAGAAGGTGTGGGGTCTGAGAGAGTTTGGATGAAGGAGGAGGTTGTGATCTGGAGCAGAGGCTTGGAGTGGCAGGGTCCAGGATGGGGGTATGGTTCAGGAGAGGATTCTGGCTTGGTCAAGGATTGTAGGAGAGGGTACAGGGTCCGGGAGGGAATTGTGACCTGGGAGAAGGGGAGTATGGGGTGCAGAGGGTTTGGGTGTTGACCTTGGGAACGAGGAGGTGACGGCCTTATCCAGGTAGTTGTGTGGGTAGAGGGGGTGAGGTGCCAGAGGCAGGTTCTGGCAGGGAGATGCTCACCTAGATGGCTCCCAGGCAGCAGCCCTGCAGGAACTGAGGCAGGTTGCCTGCCTGTCTGCTACAGTCCAAGGCTGCTCCATATGGCTCTGCTCTGGCAGGGTGGGGGGAAGAAAGGAGGCTTTACATATTGACCATAGCAAAATTTCTCAGCTCCTATTGGCCAGACACTGGCCAATGGGAGTTGAGAGATTTTGCTGGAGGCAGGAGCAGCACACCAAACTTTCCCCTTTCTCCAGAGCATCCAAAGCAGAGAACAGCCTGTAGTTCAAAGCGGAGTGAGCTGTTCTGTGATAAGAATTCCAGTGAGGCAGCCACAGGCCCGATCCAGTGGCATGGCGGGCCGTATCTGGCCTGCTGGCCACATCTTGCCCACCCCTGTGCTACTTCTTGCCTGGCTGCAACAATTTTCCTAGCTGAACCAAGACAAGGCCATTGGTGTATTCGGGATCTCAAAGCAAAATGTTGTTCAGCTCCAACAACCACTTCCTCAGGCTTATCCATCAGCCATTCAATATTTGGTTTCCTGTGGGACTAGTGCTAAGAACTAGAGAATTAACCAGATCCCTTGGTAAATTCTTCCAAAGGTCAATTATCCTCACTGCTAAAAATGTGTGCCATATACATTCGTCAATCTTCAGTTTCCAGCCATTGGACCTTTGTTCTGACTTTGCTAGATTAAAGAGCTGTCTGCTGTCAGAATCCTTCATCTAGGTACTTGTCACCTCTTATGCTTCTCTTCAATGAGCAAAGAGATTGATGGAGATTTTCAAAAAGTATCTTATTTTTTCAGGCTGCAATGTATTAATCCAATTGATCTTTCTTCTATCCTTATTGGAGCTACTATTCTGATGAATCAATGAGTTCAAGTATTGTACTTTATCATCACTCTGTTCCTGCACTTGGATACATAAGGACCCTCTTAGTGGAATATTTCTTATTTTACTCTGATGAGGGATTGCATTGCTTTTCATGATGTTCTATACATTAATCTCTTTGCAGGTCCCATTGAAATTGTCAACACTTTGTATTATTGTCAGAAGCCTCATAGTCACTTGAATGCCTACAGGTTCATTTTGATTTGATTTCTGTACTACGTGCCTCTTATCTATATAACATTTCCAACTCCCTTTAGCAATGAAAACTATTGTCTGTTATTAGACCTGGTCCTTATTAGAGCCGGTAGAATTAGTGACTTCTCAGTTTGCTGTCATTTCCAAAAAATATTTTATAAAATTTCAGCTAAACCCAGACCTAATCCAAAAGCTCTGGAAAAAAATAAACATTGACAAACGTTTTGTTCAGTCTGAAAATGAACTATTTCACTTTGCTTCCAGGTGCTTTTTAACATATGGGCAAAGGAAATGAAGGGCTAGAATGACAAAATAGCTGGAGGAGGTGCATGGTCTGTCCTTTATAATTTTTAGTCCAGGAGTTGGGACACTCACCTTAGATGTGGGACATTCAGGTTCATTTCCTCCCTCCATTCTGTGTGGTGAAGGGATGGGAACATGCTTCTAACCACATGAGAGTTAAGTGTCCAAACCACCGAACTATAGGCAAGGCCACAGTGCCTCTTTCTCCCTCTCTCCTCTTGAAGCTGTTCTACCATGTGTAAACTTGACTGTCTTCCAAAGAAGGAATAAGTCTGATTGTAGCATCTGATGGTTCAGCACTCACATGGATGGTGGTAGACCCAGGTTCATGTCACTTGGGCAGTGGCTTTTTAGTGACTTATACACAGTGGAACAGCATGTTATCTCCTGGCCCAGTAACATGAAATATACAAGCCCATATTGAACTGAATATGGGTTTCCCACATCTGAAGTGAGTCCCCTAGCAAGTGACCTAAAGGACATAGCCCTCTTCTGACTAGCCTGTGATTTTTGGCTAAAATACAAAATAAAAAGTTGGCTAACATTATTTGTAAATTAATGAGTTTTGAATCACCCCAAACTACATTTTTAAGTGAATAAAATTTATCAAAAACATTTTTCCGAACTCTTGTCCTCATAACTACCTGAGCTTGTGTCAGTTGAGTGCAACATTAATTGCACACTTGAAACTGAATGCAGATATTCAGGAGTGTCTGGGAAACCTGTAATGAGAACATAGGACCTTATTCATTTCTGGATCCCACAGACAATGCACAAACCACTTCACATTCTATTTTCAGTTCACATGGGGACTATTCTTACTGAATTTATACAAAAAATATGGGCTTTAAAATATCATTTTTGTGATATTACTAGCAGACAGCATTTTTTCCAGGACTCTTGGTTGGAGTTAGCTACACAACTGACATCACTACTTTGAAGGCATGGTTTACTTGCAGTGTGGCTTCTATTTTCATCCATTTGTAAAAGAGATACTTTGTTTCTTAGTATGGACATTTACTTCATTGCCACTAATACTCATTGGAAAATCAATCAAATTGTATCATCAATATTTAAATTCCCTCCTCCTTTAGCAATCTCCTGTCTTAGAGTGATTTGTCTTTGCAATTATTTGGTTTTGAGTCATTTCATGATCCCGACACCAAAACTGAATGGAGAGACTGGTTTATATCATGCCTCTGTCTCTCTTTCCACCCATCAGTTCTCTAGGGGTTTGGTGCTCTTTACTGTAAACAAAGCATTTGGCTGAAACATTATCAACAGTTCAAGGTACTTATTTTATGCAACTGTTGTTTGAAGATTCAAATGCAGAATCGCAAATGGCATGAAAATTGTAAGCTGTGCTTAGAGACCCAGATAATATAGCAGAAGAGCTTTCTTTTGTTCTGCAGAAAAGTAAGCATTGATAGTGTTGATAGTGAAAGAAAGAGACCAAATTGGAATGGCCAAAGGCTGAGATCAACCTGGTCAGCAGAGGTTTTTGACTAGCTTAAGTAAAGTAAATGAGCAGGCAGGAAGCTTAAACTGCGGTTTTTATTTAAACACGCTCTCAAAGGGCTGGATCCTGCATAGAGTGAGTGGATATTGCTGCATAAATAACCACAGTATAAAACATAAGAAGCAGGAAAAGGAGCATGAGGTTCAAGTAACCATTCAGCATTTATGGGATGGAGCTGCATGGCCATCAGATGAATTGCTCCCAGTTTGCACTGGATGAGAGCAGAATTAGGCCAATGAAGCTTAACCATGCCTGGATCCAAGTATTGCATTCCAGCACATCTTTGAGAGAAGGCTAACACCTGGGCTACGTCTACACTGGCGGCTTCTTGCGCAAGAACTCTTTTGCGGAAGAGTTCTTGTGCAAAAAATATTCCACAAGAGTGCATCCACACTGCCATGTGCTTTTGCACACGAGCATCCATGGCAGTGTGGACACTCTCTTGTGCACGAAAGCTCTGATGGCCATTTTAACCATAGGGGCTTCTTGCACAAGAAATTCATGTTGCCTGTCTACACTGCCCTATTGTGTAAGAGCTCTGGTGCAAGAGGGCTTATTCCTCATGGGCAGAGGAATAACACTTCCAGAAGAAGCCCTGTTTTACAACGCTATACTGTAAATTTACTTGTGCAAGAACACTTGTGCAGTGTAGACAGCAGGCAAGTTTTTGAGCTGCCAGTGTAGACATAGCGCTGGTGCTTTCTATTGTCAGCCTACAGAAATGAAGTCGACAGGTAGCTACTATCTCAATGTTGTCCTTCTCCTTATAATCTTTTCCCCCCAAGTTTTCTTTATCCACTTCTATTTACTCTATTGGAAGGAGGGTTCTGAACAGGAATAAGATGAATGACAGTGAAGTATTAGCCAGGGGTAGTTTTTAGCATTGCCACCTGTGACACCAGTTAGGGTTCAAAGACCTTCTTGTAGGGAAAGATGTATAGTTACGGGTCAGAAAAGGAAGACATGTGGGAGACGATGTAGTTTACATGATGAAATTATTAAAACATTTCACCTCCACCTATTTTCCCCACAATCTACAACACTGTGGATTCTATGCACATTAGAAAGAATTGCATCTAGCATGTTGTCTAAGCTCTGACCTTCTCCACTAGAGGCAGCTGGACGTTATTTCCCATCTCAAAAAAGTGTATTAGGGTGTTTTAGTACATAAATATTCAGAGTTCCACGGGGCACACTGCCCCATTTTGACTAGGGGCAATGTGCTCAGCTCTGTTGTCCCACAAGCAAAGCTGGGACCAGGCATGAAGCCACTCCCCACCCACCATCTGTTCACGTGCTGCTCACCGACTTCTCCCTCTCACCAGGTGCTGCCACTGGATGTAACAAACTTTGGGGGTACAAGGGCTGGAGCTTGGAAGTGATTGTAGGTTCATAATCACTGGTGGTTCCATCAAGGAGTTTTGCCATTTGTGAAGGAATAAAAAAAATGTCTGTCTGCAGCCAGTCTCGGCATCATCCCCAGTGTCTCCTTCCCACCTCTCATCTCTGTTGTAGGAACGAGGAGGTGATTGCTGTGGCTAGTATGAACTATGACCCGATTGTGTCCAAAGTCGCTGAGGTCATGGCCTCTGGGAGAGTGATCAGAAAGCGAGATGTGGAGTAAGTAGAAGCTGCTAAAGACAACTGAACATACAACTATTGTGACATAAATTGGGCCAAGTAGAATCAAAACCAAATGAGTGAGTGATCCTCAGCCAGCAGGTGCCAGAGCAGAAACACCACGGAGACCAGAAGCAATGGTTCATACCATTTTAGTATCCATATCCATCTGTTGTTTGTTAGTGCAGACTGTTCTTACTGAATACACTCACTCATCTCTAGGTCCTCTAAACTCATTAACCCTTTCCCATGCACTATTCCTTGCCTCACCACACTCCTGCCTCATTCACTGTTCATCCTCAATCACATTTGCCCATTGATAGCCTCAAGAGGGAACTAGCCATGCCAGCCAAACAAAGAACAGTTCTGCAGGATCCCTGCCTGTGTACTGACCAAGCCACAATGACCGAGAAGAAAACCTGTATCTAATAGAACGTGGCATGGTATATACCCACAATGGAAGGGGAAGCATTCTAAAGGTAGACGTAAGTGCCACACAACTTATACAGGTGATGCCAAGAAAATACTTGGAGATTTTCTTTAAGCAGAAATCAATCCCACAGCAAAGATAAACCCTTTCACTCAGGCAAGTTGAAATGGATATGCACCAGATCACTTCAGATTGTCCCAAGGACAAATTTCAGTTTCTGGCTCAAATCATTAAAGAGTTACGGCTTTAACAATAAAATGCATTTTTACAATGGCCCTAATGTATTCACCCCCGCTTTGTTTTCAGAAGCACCCAATTTATTCTTAATGAAACTTTTTTAACCTTTACATTTATTCAGCACCAGATGTGAAAAATATCATGTTGAAAGGGAAATGTTACTTGCAGCTTTAAGCTACTGTAATTGGTGAATTTTTTGTAATGTGAAGTCTTTAAACAATGGTTTGAAGATTTAACATCTGGCTGAGTTACTGAAGGTTCTATTTCAGGAGTGAGTGAAATTCTAAGGCCTGCAGTGTGCCGCATCTTGGTCAGAAGGGCCTCTTCCCATAGTGGGGAGTTGAGCATTATACCCTCATTGCTTGCAGATCATAGAAAGCAGCCACAGCTGCTTTTTGTTTGGCCTGTCAGAACCCATCAAGATCTCTGCCTCTCCTGGAGTTTGGGGTAGAGGACCCTGAATATTAACCGAACATTTTCTCTTTGTTTTCTTGCTGCATTCACATATTTAAGGCTGTTCATTCATCATGGCAAGTATGTTTCCTTTTGTATCTTGAATCTGCCACATGTTATCAATGAAGGGTTAAAGTGACAGATTTTAAGTTAATGTCAACAACTGAAGGCCCTGGTTTGGGAAATGTTCCCAATTCCTGCAGAAGGGTCATATACTCTGCTTATTTATTTGCTCAAGTATAGCAGCCAGTCACATGAAAAGACTCCCTTGCTTGGAATTAAGTGGTTTCACTATGGTTTGTTTCCTCTGCATAGAGCAGTTGATAAATCTGTTGCTTCTCTGGAAAGGGAGTTTGGACATATGTAGCCAGATTTGCTAATGTACCCACAAGTAGCACTCATTCCTAAACCTGTACATGTGCATGCATCTAGACCACGGCTAGTACTATGGGCATATTTATCATTACATGGGTTTGCTTCTAATTTGGTTCAACAACTAATTCTATTAAAGCAGTGGGAAAACCCTGTGTAAGCCATTCTGACTTTAGTTTAAAACTGTTTTTAATGAATTTAATTTAATTGAAAAAGCAATCAACCAATTTCACCTAAAACAACATCAACCAAGTTTAAATTGAATTAAGAGTGTCTACACAAGGCTAAACCACTTTTTTTAAAAAAAATCACACAGTTAAACCAATGCAACTTGGGGTATTGACAAGACTTTAATGACACAAATCCTGGACATGCTTCCCTCTCTGCACTTGGCTTTAGCAAGTCAATAATCTGTCCTAGTTCCTCACAAGGACTGCAGGCAAATCCAAGAACACAGGTTGTTCCCTCAAGAGAAATTGAAGCAGCTTGATAGCTAGCAATTACTAGCCCATGCAGAAAGCAAACTCAGAAACACCAGGTGAGCAGATTTGGTTAATCCTGTCATTATGCTTTTGTCTTTGCCTTAGAACAGGAGACATGTCTTGGTTAACTGGAAAGGGCTCTTAACATGGGAAGGAATTGATTCCTGCCGAGGCTGCACTTGCTAGAGAGGAGACCTGGATGATCAGGAGGATCCACTGCTAAATGCAAATCTAGTCAGCTGAGCCATTGACTCATTCAATCCTTGAAGAATCCAGCATCTTTCACTGAGCAGTCATCTTCCCAACAATGCCCTCTGTTCACACAGCTGGTGGTTCTGAAGCCCCTATAGCAGCCTGTGTGCTTGGGCTCTGCAGAGTTTAAAAATCCTATGGAAACACAAGAAGCATGCAGGGTCCCTGAGAAAGCATTGACTTGCATTGTCCCTCAGCATCTGAAGCAACCATGTGCTCTAGCACTGACAGCTGCATCTTCCTCTGGCTGCCAGGGATTGGGGAGAGCTGAATAGAACTTACCTGCAGTTTCTTCCGGTAGGGAAGGACTACCTGCAAAAACAAGGCAAACATGTCATCCTGGCAAGCACCATGTTAAAGTCACCCACGTTGGGACACATCTGATCTCCGTGCAAACAACGCCACAGCCTTTCACTCCATCCCTTGACTTCACCCATAATATGCACCCAGCTAGCCTACTCCTCTCCCATATTCCATTGAAGTCCAAGCATACCTTCACCGGCACCATCTCACTCTCCCAAGTGCCCTACATTATCACCTTCACACAACTGCTTGCCCACTTGTATCCAGGCACCTGCAGCCAGGCTCACTTGCTATCCAGAGCATCAGCCTCACCTGCACAGCTTCAGCTACATCCAGATGGTCCCCTTCAGATCCTTACCTGCAGCCTGTGCCATACTGCTTCACTTTTATCCCCCACTACAGCCATAAGCATTGAGTTCCAGAGGCTCACAGGAGCAAGGTTAATAGACTATGGCCTGTGGGGCTATACAGCAGTATTGATAGCACTTCAACACTGCAGCTCAGACTTGAATTAGTCTTAGAGCACTACTCCCACAAGCCTGAGTCTGTTGCTGGGCATATCCTTGGAATGGATACCCTTACTCCTATGTTAATTGCTCTCAGTTGCCAGGTAATGAAGTTTAAACTCCCGGCTTTGTAAATCCCTGGCTCTCCCTTTTTAGTTCTTATACACATTGGCTATTTTCATTCTTTCCTATTTCCCAGGAGCCAGTTTTGACCTTACTTACATTGGCATTATACTAATGCAAAACTTTTTTTTGCCATGGAATTACTCTTGATTTACATCAGGGTAAGAGAGACCACAATAATCCTGTCAACTCAATAAGGTCTCCGTTGTAATTGCCAATGGTTCTGGTACCATTTCAGCATTTATTCTGAGATGGTAAAGGAATAAGCTATCAGACCCTCTTGTTTTGAATACGATCTGATCATCCTGGTCTGTTTTATTTGCTTCTGCCAGATCCAGCCTCATAGACATTCCCTTTTTTAATTGTGTTGCATAAATCATCTTGCTGCTTTAATCCTGCCTCCCATGGAAAGTGGCACAAAGCAGCTTTTAAGTTCGATTTCTGACTGTCTTGTCATTTATTATTAATCCTGCTTGACATTCAGTGGCAGCACTTTAAACTTACCTTCTCACTTCCTGAGTGCTTTATCATTTCCCTGTTCTGTCCGGTTTTAGAAAGAAAGGCATTGCCTTACCATTTCAGATCAGGGCCCATGTTCTTGTGCATTCTGTCTCAGACACTGTCCAGGGACTTGAAAGAAAGTAGCTGAAACCCCTCGAATGGACAGTTTTGAAATAACATGCTCCTGAGAAGAAAGTTTCTTCCTAATCCTTCACTCTGTCACATTTTATGCCCTGAAGCAGGAGAGTTTATACCGTAATATTATCTATCCTGTTTGATGTAACTAGTGTTGCTCTTATTATCTTAGAAGTGTCAAATCCATTCTGGAATCCTGATAAATTCTTAGACTCAAGAATATTTTTGTGGCAGAGAGAACTATAGTTAGCATTGTGGTGGTGTCATAGAGGGCATTCACTGCTAGTAGCACCCCCTCTGGTGGTGTCCCTCCTGCCGTCTTCTCACTCAGCAGCCCCCTTATGCTTCAGGACCCACAGGGTGTCCCTACACATCATCGTAATTCCAAGTAAGATATGCAATTAGAGCTACGCAAATTGTGTATCTTATTTTGATGATATTTCGAAATAGCTTATTTCGTCATTTGGCGCTGTCTGCATAGTGCCAAGTTTCGAAATAAAGTGCTATTCTGAAACCACTGAATGAGGTTTACAGGGACGTCAGAATAGCGAGCCTGAAATAATGGGCTTGCTGTGAAGACGCAGGATAGCTGTTTCAGGACACTCCAGTATCTCAAAATAGCGTTGCAGTATAGATGTACCAACAATGTCCTCTTTGGGACTTTGGGCACTGTCATGGTTCCCCCTGCCAGGAGAGGGGTGAGTTTCAAAATTCCTCCAATCTTCCTTCCCCTTACTGCTCTGACCATGCCACTTCTCCAGTGATAATCATGTCATTGACAGAATCTCCCACCTCTGCTTTTCCAAACCATTAATACATATATTAAACACTGGTTCCTGTACAGAAGATGACACCCTACATTTCACCTTCATGATGGTGAAAAATGATTGTTCCCTTCCCACCCTTTATTTTCTCTGAACCAGCATACTCTGTCAGCATTTTATCTCACTCCATGGCAGTTTAGCGTCTCTAATAGGCCCTTCTTGGGGTTTCGTCAAAGGTTTTTTGAATGCCAGTTACATTATATGTACTAAAATGTTTTTACCCAACAGTTTGTATTAGGCCTTCAGACAATCAAACTAAATGCCAGAGTGTTGACATAATGTAAATGTTTGTTCTGGAATTTGTAATTCTCCTTTTAATTGTTGCCTCCACCAATTTTCCTGCTACTGAAGGGAAGCTGACTAGTTTGTAATTCTCAGAATCACTTCTCAGGTTGTCAAAAGTGTACACACCTTGGTTTCCCTGCAGTCTAGTGGCCATTTTAATGAGAGATTACCTCACATTAACCTAGCTCCACAAAGGAACTTAGACGTTGTATCACTGGGTATTGCAGCACCTCACTCTAGGCACCCAGCAAACCTTGTGTTATCTGCCCAGGCTCCCTGTATAGTGCAGGGCACTTAAGAATGGGATCCACAGAAGACAGCACCCTAAGAGGGGAGCTGCCTAGAACAACCAATAGTAGATACTGAAGAGAAGGATATGTACTAACAGGCCCTTCCATGGAATTAGGTGCCTAAATCTGGGCTAGCAGTAGGGGCCTCTTGCTACTCAGCCTTCACAGCTGTAAATCCCTTAGTGGAGTTAGGTGCCCACGCACTCTTTTTCCGACCCAATGCATAGCTCAATATTTTTACACAATGGAATAGCTTCTGCAGGAGAGACTGAGGGAGTCCCACGACACTAGCTTATAGCACCCTCCTGAAAGGGGCAATTAGACATCTAAGCCCTTTGGTGGAGGAGTTTGTCTTAGCCACTTGTTGGATGTACCAGATGAGCCAAGGCCTTGATGCCCCTTGATGGTTCCTTTTGTGAACATTTACCAATATGCAGAGTCAGAATTTTACTGAACATTTCCTTGCAGAAGCTGCTCTTTGACTCTGCCACCTGCTCATAACCTGAGACAAACAGGTACCACCCCAGTCTCCTCTGTGATGGACCCTGATGCTAAGAAATGTCTTATATTTCTTAATTGCTTTTGCCTTTATCTGCTGGTGCCCAGCAGATCAAATCCCTCTCAAAGGCTTCCTGGTTCTGAGACGGTTACTGAGAATTCTTCTGGTTTGTTTTTAAAGTCTTTGTCTATTTGCTGTTCAGATTCTGATTTTGGCCTATTTTCCAATATTACATGTTACTTTCCATACTGTTTGCTCCACAGGCTCCTGAACTTGAACATTTAACCAGACTCTTCTGTTTCTGGTTAGGAGGGTGCATGCCCTTTGCTGCTCCATTGACATGCTTTGGTAATACTCTGTGTCTGCCTTGATCTTACACATTGTTGCTGTCACCTTTTCTCACACCCTCTTTACTTGTCCACCGGAATGGATCCTTTCCTTTTTTTAAATTTCCTTTTGTTTTAAGAACTTTTAAAAAGTTTTCTAAGACCCAAGTGCAGCCATTCTGGACTTTCACAGCCTCCTCATTGAGGCCTTATCCAGACTATGACAAAGGTGTTTAAAAAAAAAACCCTGTTCCTTAAAACATCTTAATTAAGTGCCATTTTGAAATTCATTAGTCACTAATGTAAATAGGTTTTAACTCCTTTAAAGTGTGTGAACTGATTGTGGTCAAGCCTAGCCTGCTCCCAAAGTTTGCTTCAACCACCTCATGTAGTAAAATGCCACTTGCACCTCTTTCTCTATGCAGTCAAGACCTGGGGCTAGGAAAATCCCCACCAATGTTGGGTAAGGCAAGGTAGTGGTGAGTCTAGGATTGAATGTGTGAGCATAGGGGACAGCTGGAAGCTAAGAAGCCCAGGCCCTCCTGCCTCTTTGGCAGAAGTGGGAAAGTTGGGCAAGAAGCATAGGAGCCAGTAGAGTTTTTTTTAAGAGGAGGGATGGAGCAGAGAAGCTATGCTTTCGTAGAAGGGGGCATGGAGGGAAGGGCAAACCCCAGTCAGAGAGAAGCAGTTAGAGGAGCACTGATCTTGAATGGCACATCTACACAGCAGGGAAAAATCGAACACTCTTCCTTTGACTTCCTCTACTCCTCATGAAATGAGAGCTACAGGAGTGGGAGGGAGTAAGAAGCCTCCAGCTTGACATTATTTTGAAACAATGACTTGCTGTGTAGATGCGCATTATGTTATTTCGGAATAATGCTGTTGTGTAGACATAGCCTTATAAGTGGGAAGGGGCAGGGCGAAGAGGAGAGGAACCAGCCATCTGCAGGAGGCATAGGAAGGCCTCTCCTCCAAGAGACGCAATAGCAGAAGAAGCAACAATGGCTGATCCCTGCCAGCAAGAACTTACTTAGTTGGAGGAGTGGGGTCAGCAAAAAACTGTAGGGAACATGGAGGGTTCAGAGGCCACAATGGGGATGCCTGGAGGCCCTACGGGCAGTTCAGAAAACCTTCCTTCAGCTATCTGTGCTGGTCTCACTAAGTGCAGGTCACAACCAACTGCAGGATCTGCAGGCAGCCATTTGTTCTCGCCTTATTTAAGTTCCATCCCATTAGGGTATGTCTACACTACCCCGCTAGTTTGAACTAGCGGGGGCAATGTAGTCATCCGCAGTTGCAAATGAAGCCCGGGATTTGAATTTCCTGGGCTTCATTTGCATGAAGCCGGCCGGCGCCATTTTTAAATGCCAGCTAGTTCGAACCCCGTGCCGCGCGGCTACACGCGGCATGGGCTAGCTAGTGGAATGAGGTGTACAGCTAGTTCGTATTAGAAGCCTAACCCGAACTAGCTAGTCCATGCCGTGTGTAGCCGCGCGGCATGGGGTCCGAACTAGCCGGCATTTAAAAATGGCGCCGGCCGGCTTCATGCAAATGAAGCCCGGGAAATTCAAATCCCGGGCTTCATTTGCAACTGTGGATGACTACATTACCCCCGCTAGTTCGAACTAGCGGGGTAGTGTAGACATACCCTTAGAGTTCAGTAGATCAGGGCTGCAGCCTTTCAAAAGCTCTGTGCAGCTCCATGGACTCATTTAAGCTTTCAGAGGCAGACGTTCGCTGGCTCCCTCTTGAATTCTTTCTCTCTCTCCCCCTCAAGGTCACTCAAGACTGTTCCTCTGCAGGCTGGAGGTAGGAGTCAGCACCGCTCCTTTTTCTTTGCAGTCTGATTGTCAGGTTATTTTCATGTGTCCCTGACTATTTTGCCATCTTCTGCCTGTCTGCCTGGAGAATCCGGCCACTTCCTCTTTCAATTTACTGCCTTGTCCTCCCGATTTCTACATCTACTTTGTATTACACTGTGATACCCACAAATTACCTATCTCAGCTTGTCATTAACTAATCATTTATCCCACTTAAGGTCTTTGACTTCCCACAGCACATCCAGCTCTGTCTGCCTCTTTCATGTCTTTTCTGGTTTTCTCAGCTCAAAGAAAACAAGCAAAGCAGCCCTTACCCTATTCCCATAAACTGTATTTGCAAACCCCTCTCCACATTTGCCCTTCACATAGAGCAGTGGTCACCAACCAGTAGTCTGGGGTCTACTAGTAGATCTTGGAGCCTCTGACAGATGATCCTGACTGATTTGGCTGGGAAGGTATCAAGCACTGGCACTTTAGTTACCCCCGCCCCCGATTGTCATGCTGCTCCTGCCCTCTGCATTGAAGCTGCCTCCTGGGAGCCTCCTGCTTGCTGTGCAGGATGTGGGAGGGAGAGGATGGGGGGTGCTGATGTCAGGGTGTCTCTCCACCCCCCACACTTATACCCCATCTCCACACAGAGAGAAAGGGATGGAAGGAGCTTGGCAGTGCAAATCTCTGTCACTCTCACACACTGAGTGTGGCTCTGTCATTCTCACACACACACACACACACTATCCCCCACTCTCATCTCCTGACCCAACACATATGTGGGTTGTTGTTACTTCTTTTACTGATTGTAAAGTGTGTTATTTTGGGATTTTGATAAAGATGTTAAGAACTAGTTGACTATCCCATAAGGAAATGCTTATCGGATAGCTGAGTCGACTCATTGATTCCCCCCCACTTGCTGCCTCTATCAGATAGAGGCAACAAATAGAGGGAGGAAGGGGTACTTCAAAGCAGCAGTGCCACACTGAGCCTGGAGTCAGTTTTGTGTGGTGCTGCCACTTTGAAATAATGAGGGGGCATTTCAAAGGGGCAGTGCCACACAGCTGAGCTCGGGTTCTATGTGGCACTGCCCCTTTGAAATGCCACCATGGCATTTCAAAGCGGCAGCGTTGTGTGGAGCCCTGAGTCAGCTGGGCTCTGTGTGGCATTTCCATGGAACCGGGGATCAGCTGGGGAGACCCCAGCTGACCCAGGCTCCATGTGGCATTTCAAAGTGGCAGTGCAGCATGGAGCCTGGGATTAGCAGGGGACTCCGAGTACCCCGCTCAGCCCAGGTTCTATGAGGGCACTTCCACTTTAAAAATGCACAAAAGTCCCCAGTGGGGGGACATTTCAAAGCTGCCATACCACGTGCAGCCCGGAGTCAGCGGGCCTTTCCACTGGCCCAGGCTGCAAGTGAAGTTCCACATTACTCCTTTGAAAAGTACAAGAGTCCCAGTGGGGGATCTTGTACATTTCAAAGGGGGAAAGCCGAAGTGCCTGTCAACTAATCAGTAGCAGATGGAAATTCCACTGACTACTCTACTAGTAAATTAATCGTTAGTTAACATCCCTAGTTTTTGACTGTGCATTTCATAATTTTCATTTCTCTCTTACGCTTAAATGTAATTCTTTGAGCAATGAGTTCTAAAATGCCTAACCTGTCATGGCTGGAGTAATTATCCCTGTGGTAACTGCTGCTCCTGGAAGTGGCTGGCATGTCCCTGCAGCCCCCGAGAGAGGCAGAGCAGTGAGGCTTCACATGCTGTTCTTGCATGAGACTCCACTCCTGCAGCTCCCATTGAGTAGTAACAGGGAATCGTCCAGTAGAAGCTGTGGGCTCAGTCCCTATAGATGAGAGGCAGCACATGGAGCCGTGGAGCCATTGCTGTACATATCAGCTGCTTTCAGGTGTGGTGCAGGGCCAGGGCAGGAGTGAGCCTGACTTAACCCCACTGCTCCACCACCTGGAAGCCATCTCAGTTAAAAGGTGCCCAGCCAGAGCCTGAAACCTGAACCCCTCTCCTAGCCCTGAACCTCCTACTACTCCCAACCCCCTGCCCCAGATATGAGTCCCCCTGGACCCAAACTCCTTCCCAGAGCTTGAACCCTGAAACCCCTCCTGGACCCCCAATCCCCTACTCTGGGCTAAGCTTGGAGCCCCTCCCACACTCCAAGACCAGAGCCTTCGTGCCAACCCCCTACTCCAGCCTGGTGAAAGTGAGTGAAATTGAGGGAGGAAGGGGGATGGAGTGAGCAGTGGGAGGCCTTGGAGAAAGTGTGCATCAGAGGCAGGGCTTCCAAGAAGGAGCAGGAAGGAAGTGGCACAAGGGTATTTGGATTTGAGGTAGCTCTTACATTGCCCTTAAATTGAAAAACAGATCCTGTGGTTAAAAAGGTTGGAGACCCCTGACATAGAGACTCACTTCTCACACAACCTGTGTCCCAGTCCATATGAAGTGTGAATGGAGGATAAACTCTTTGGGGCAGGACCTGAGGCCAGCATTAGGCCTCTGAAGGCAGAGACTTTCCACAAGAAATCCTTGACATTCCCATTTACATGTGCAGTCCCATCTGTGCCTTTGAAAAAAAATCTCGTCTAGGTGCCATACATTAGGTATCCACATTAGAAAATGCTGCCATTTATATTTACTTGCTATTAAAGATGGTCAACAGTTTTCAAATGTAAGATTTTTCCCCTTGAAAAATTAGCCTTTTTCCCAGGTGAAATGTCATAAAAATGTGCTTATTGAAATTGACCATTTTCTCTGGAATTTTGGGAGGAATTTTAAATTGACATTTTTAATCAAAGATTGTTGTTTACCAGAAGGTCAGGTTTTGGTAGAAATATAATTATTCTGATTTTAAAAAATGAGCTTAAACTTTGATTTGAAATGAGGGGGGAAATCATGAAAAACAAAAAAGGTTTCATTTCAAACCAAGTACAATGTACTGTGAAATTGTGTTTTTCTTTTTCTGACCAGATCCATTTGCTGTTTTAAAGCATTGTGTGTTTCTAGTGTATATAATATAGCAGCATCATCATTATGCAAAACAGAGCCACCAAAAACTATAATGAAGAAGAACCAATTTTATATGGCATGCAAAGAGAGTCTAAGCTTAATATGCAATAATAGGCATGGACTCTTTTATTTATTGTGATGCCCTCAGCAATTTGCAATGCATACTGAATAAATCTGAGCTGATTCTCCTGAAGTTACATACATACAACCACCATTGGCTTTAACAGGAACTCCGTGCAAATCAATGTGAGAGAATCAAGCCCAGGTCTACGTTATGTCCCTCCTGAATTGAATCAGGTCTAGGATGCATTCAAATGGGGCACTCACTCCCCAGATGCCTGTTTTTCTTTTTTGCCTTTTATTACTTTCAGAATTTTTAAATTAGCAATAATTAAAATGATTGGAACGAAGCTCCTCCTGAAAGGGCAATGGGTGAGTGTGAATGATAGGAAGAATGTGAGGCAAGGAGAGGCCAGAGAGTGAGCGAGGAGACAAGGAGATGTTTTATCTACTGTCATATCATCTTTACTGACAAATATACTGACTGTAGTTATCTAATCTTCTTTTCCTCACTGTGGATACTCTTAGGGAAAATCTGCATATTCAGCTAGTGCTCTGCATGGAGGAATGTAATATAGAACCTGAACAATAAAGTCTGAACTTCCAACTGACTATTATTGTAATTTATTTGCCTACCACGAAGCTGCCTCCAGCTCTTCTAGCCTTCCATTTTCCTGTTGAGGAGTTCCTTGCTTCTCCTCCAATTACTGGCCTTATGGCTCGCTGCTGACCAGTCCTGGCACTGACCTCTAATTCCAACTCTGGTGGCCTGTATTTGGTATCTGACCTCAGCTCCAGACCTCAGCTTTGGCTTTATCTCACCTCTGGCTCTGGTAATTGGAAGTTGACTCTGCCACTGCTGACACTTTGTCTGCCACTAGGCAAGACTACCTAACTTCTGGTTCTCTAACAGTGTATTAAAAAGAAGCCTGAAAAGTGACTTGATCACTGTAATTACCTGCACAAAAAGAACAATACTGATTTAGTCCAGTAATAAATTCCTAAATTGCTAGAAGTTGAAGTAAAAAAAATTATCTATGTATGTGTGTGTGTGTATATATATATATATATATTAATTTTAGAGTGCATTTGTCTGTCTGTGTGTCTGTCTGTGAGTCTATTTTGTTCAAGAACTCCTCTTAAACAGTAAGAGCTAGTGCCATCAAATTTGCTATGCAGCTTCCTCTCACCTGAACTTAAAGCAAAGTCAGGATTTGGTTGTGCCAGACCTACTGGATGCCCTGGGGAAAGGAACGTTTTTCATAACATGCAAAGGGAGACCCTGCTGTTCAGAGGGATGCGATATGACAGTGGCCACAGGGAAAAGCGAGCCTACCGGGAAGAGCTATCCTTCAATGTCCACTGGGGATAGCTGTATCATGAAGGGAGTGGCCAGTAGGCTTGGGACTCTGCCATCTTGCCTGCCAACACTTCAGGGGGAGGGGGATGGAGAAAAAAGGCCTCAGGTAGCCAGAGGGTTGGGGGGTAGAGAAAAGGCCCATTCCAGATGGGGCCTCCTGCCCCAAGTCCCTCCTTACTCTCCAACCCTCACTCCCATACCTCCAGCCTCCTGCACTCCCTCCACATCCCCTTGGCCTGCCCTGATTCCTGCACCCCAGACACCACCAGCCCCTGCCCTGTAGGACCCAGGCAATGCCAGGTAAATCGGCTAGTTTGGAAATAAAATGCCAAACTTTTAATAATGAATTTGTCACAGGTCAGGTCACTTGCACCTGTCTGGTTCCTCAAGGATAGGCACCCACTCTAGGCTCCCAGCTCCTCAGTAATCGCTTCTCTTGACTAGACACCGACATCTCTCTGCCCCTTAATTTGGGTTTTTCCTAGGCTGCATGGATACCTTCCTGTACCATGATATTTCCAGCAAACCAGACTGACTGGACAGACCTGTGTCTATGCTCTGCTTGCTCTTAGATGGCTAGAAATAGTGTAATTGCCACCAGTTACAAGTTACCACACAGCTCTTTCTAAGCGAGCACAATTATTAAGGTAAAATGCCAGAGAAAATATTAAAACAATACTAGGGGGTTACACCCCTTGCTCACTAAGCTCACCAACCCTTCTCTGTCCATCACAGCTGGACCGTGGCCTCCCCTCCTATTTGTGCTGCAGCAGGAGTCAGGGCCATCACCAGCCCTTCCTGTGGCCAGATGGAGGCTGGACCATGGGGCCTGCCACAGGATCAGGGCCAGGAACGGGATGCTGTGGCCAGGTGGGGGCTGGGCCCTGATTGAGCAGGGTGTCTGGCTGGGGGGAGGGATCAGAAGCAGCGTGTCTGGGCAGGACGAGGGGACAGAAGCGGGGGAGAGTGCAGGAGCAGACTGGGGGAAGATGCATGGTCAGGGGGGAGGGCACAGGAACAGGCTGGAGGTAAGTGTCTGACCAGGGGGAAGAGTGCAAGAGCAGGGTACACGCAGGTGTCTGGCTGGGGGGAGGGGACAGAAGTAGGCTGGGGGTAGGTATCTGATCAGGGGGAAGAGGGCAGTAGCAGGGGATGGTGCAGGGGCAGGGTGTCTGTCCAGGGGAGAGGGGGAAGGAGCAGAGGATGGGGCAGGAGGAGGCTGGGGGCAGGGTGACTGCCCAAAGGGAGGGGGGAGGAGCAGGCTGGGGATACAGGGTCTTGGCATGGGAGAGGGTGCATGAGACACTGGGGGTGCAGGGTTTGGGTATGAGGGGTAGGGGGCACTTACTTGTTTTTACACTTCACGCTTCTCCCAGAAACCGGAGGCTTTCCCCGCTGCTCCAATGGGATCAGAAGGGAAAGCCTCCAGGAAGCGCATCCACACACTGCTGTTCCCCCAGCCGGGGGAGGTGGAAGGGAAGCAGCAGTGCGTGCACTTCCCCGCAAGCCAGATCTGGAGTGGACCCTCAGTGCTCTCTGTCCTGCCTCCTGCAGGAACTTGTGGGAAGTTGTGGGTTCCCTGCTGCTGGGGGAGCACAGCAGGGGCCCTGGGGCAGGAGTGAGGAAGCCACCAGTAGGGCAAGCAAGGAACTTGCCATATCCTGCTGCTGTGGATCATGCTGCCCCTTGGGCTTCTTACGCTCCGATTCCGCCTATCCCTGCCCCGACCTGTTGATGCTGATGTGATTACATCACTCCTTCATCCTGCAGGAAAAAAATTATATATATATATATATATACAGAGAGAGAGACATGAACTTACCCTTGCTAGTTCAGAAGGCATGAACCATGCTCTGTGAGCAGAAGAAGCCATGTCCCCTTACACTTGCTGGGCATGCTCGAGCTGGAGCCAGAGCATAAAAGGGTATGTCTACACTACAAAGTTAATTCGAACTAACAGACGTTAGGTCAAATTAACTTTGATAGGTGCTACACAGGCAAACCGCTAGTTGGAACTTAATTCGAACTAGTGGAGCGCTTAATTCGAACTAGGTAAACCTCATTCTACGAGGACTAACGCCTAGTTCGAATTAAGTAGTTCGAATTAAGGGCTGTGTAGCCACTTAATTCGAACTAGTGGGAGGCTAGCTCTCCCCAGCTTGCCCTGGTAGCCACTCTGAGCACCACCAGGGAAATTCATCTGCCCCACTCCCTGCCCTGGAGCCCTTAAAGGGGCACGGGCTGGCTACGGTGCCCGTGCCAGGTGCAAACCTGCCAGCACCCAGCCAGCAGACCCTGCACCTGGCACGGCACGAACCAGCCACCCGCTGCCACCCAGTCCTCTGCCTCTTCCCAGGACCAGGCTGGTGGCTCCCGGGAGCCTGCCCAGGTCCGCAAGAGGTGGGCGCCCACCTGGTCTAGTGCGCAGATCGTGGACCTCATCCATGACCCCTGCACTAGGCACAGGAAAGTGGCCGTCTAGGGCAGGATAGCTGCCAGCCTGCCCACCCAGGAGCAGGTTTGCATGAAAATCAGGGTGGTCCAGTGAGACCCCCGACCCTGAGCTCTGAGCTTAGAATGTCCGTACTGGGTCAGACCAAAGGTCCATCTAGCCCAGTAGTCTATCTGCCAACAGCAGCCAACACTAGGGACCCTGAAGGGGATGGACCGAAGACAATGACCAAGCCATTTGTCTCGTGCCATCCATCCACAAACAGAGGCCAGGGACACCATTTCTACCCCCTGGCTAATAGCACTCCATGGACCCAACCTCCATGAATTTATCTAACTTCTCTTTAAACTCTGTTCTAGTTCTAGCCTTCACAGCCTCCTGCAGCAAGGAGTTCCACAGGTTGACTATTTGCTTTATGAAGAAGAACTTTCTGTTATTAGTTTGAAGCCTGCTACCCATTCATTTCATTTGGTGTCCTCTAGTCCTTCTATTATGGGAACTAATGAAGAACTTTTCTTTATGAACCCTCTCCACACCACTCATACTTTTATAGACCTCTATCATATCCTCCCTCAGTCTCCTCTTTTCTAAGCTGAAAAGTCCCAGTCTCTATAGCCTCTCTTCATATGGGACCTGTTCCAAACCCCTGATCATTTTAGTTGCCTTCCCCTCTCCCACCCTCTCTCTTCCCCTCTCCCACCTCCTTTTCCCAGTCTCCCCGAGTTTTGTTCAATAAAGAGAGTTTCTATTTTTGAACACGTGTCCTTTATTTTGTACATCAGGAAGGGGGGGTTAGGAGGGTAAGTGGAAGTAGGTGAGGGAGGAATGGGGTACGAGCCCCCAGTGGGGAGGACTGGGGTGGCTCTGTGGGCTCCTCGGGGTGGAAGCTCTCCTGCAGCCCCCCGATTGACCCCCCCCCGATGGCAGCCTGCGGCAAGTGCAGCCGGGCTGATGGCCAAGTGCTGTGATGTGCCGAGTGTGGGCACTCGGGGCACTCCAAGCCAGGACTGCTTTGCAAGCGGGGAACCCCTGAGAACTGTCTGTCCGGGGTGGGGGTCGGGTCCCTTTAAGTACAGCCCTTGGCTAGCCTGAGACAGCAGCTCCTCGCTCTAAGTCCTAATCTGATGCCCTCCCGGCACTGCTTCCAGCCATCCTTAACCTCGGTTCAGGGTCCACTCAATGTGGACATGCTAGTTTGAATTAGCAAAATGCTAATTCGAACTAGTTTTTAGGTCTAGATGTATTAGTTCGAATTAGCTTAGTTCGAATTAACTAATTCGAATTAAGTTAGTTTGAATTAGTGCTGTAGTGTAGACATACCCAAAGTGAGTAATTGAGCTCATTTGGGGCCAGCCATGGCTGAGTGTAGTAGATGTGTGATGCAAAGCTCCTGCAAGGGAGACTGCTGCATATCTGGGATCCAGAAGCCAGCCAGGTTAAGAGCACTGCCACTGTCAATGGAAGTCATGTGACTACCAGCCTTGGAAGTGTGTGACTCAAGGCTTGGGACTGAGGTACCAAGTGACCAAGACTGACTGTGGAAGCACTAGTACCCGAGGGCTTTGGGTTGGGCCGGGTAAAGTAGAGTGGGCCTGGGTCCCCCTGCCTTGGGCAGTTGACAACCAGAGGGAGGACTTCTCTACTGAGCTTACCAAGGGGGCCAGGCCACCCTGCACCAAAGGGCGACTGTACTCCAGAGGTGAAGTACGCCTGTGCACTGCTCCAGCGAGGAGCCGGCTGGCTGGGGAACTTGGCTGTAGCCAGAGGCATGACCCACTCCTAGCAGGGTTCCTGGGGCTTCCTGCAGGCAGGTTAAAGAGCTGGCTGGAGGCACACTCTCCCCCATCGCGCAGGACTGCTTCAGCCCCGAACCACCCAAGAGCACCACTGAGAGAGCGCAGGTGGAGCGGAGCCCCCCTGAAATTTGCATGGGGATGCTGTTTGTTGTTCCTCTTCCTATCAGGGAGTAAGAGGAAAGCTCGCCGTGTGTGCATGTACTCCTCTCCCTTATGGCTGAGGGGGAGGGTCAGAGGAGTGAGTGACCCCCCCTGGGCACTTCCCTCCTGTTCACTGGCAGTGATAAAGGGAAAAAGCAGCAACATCTAAGTCAGAATCTCTGTGGGGTGGGGGCTTCAGCTCCCCACGTCCGTCCTTAAATGGCACCCTTGCCCCTCTGTACTCCCTCTTATCCACCCATACCCCAACCCTCTGCCATGAGCTCCTACCTACACCCACAACCCTGACTCCTGCACCCCCATACACCAACCGTCTGTTCTGATCCCCTCATCACACATCCCAACCCGATTTCTGTGTCCTCCCCATACCCAGCCCCTTCCCCTAAGCCATCACATCCCAAACCCCTGTCCTGACTCCTACTCCGCAGATATCCATTCCTGCCATGAGCCACCCTCAACCATCACAAACTCCTGTCCTGAGGCCCCCCCTCCAACACCACTCCACAATACACTTAAATGTCTTACTGTCATATCACAACCCTCCCAACTGCCTGCCCCTAACTCGTTTGTATGCAATACGACAGTAACTGTAATAAATTTAAGTTACTTTCACCTCTGCTGTTGTGGCTCAGAGGTGGTGTATGGTGTGTATCTGCCCCATGATATACCCCCACCACTCCAGTCTTGGGCTCAGTCCTTCAAAACCCACAAGAGCGTTTTGCCCATGGCTACAAGTTCATAACTATCACAGACTCTGAACCAGAACCATCATACATACACCACTTTTTCCTGTATGCAGCTTGGGACTCTGATTTTTGGCTTCATGTAACAGGTGATGAACTAACAACAGCTATTCCTCAGGATGTAGCTTCAGAAGACTTGGGTTTAGCATTGCTGAGGGAGGGGTGATTGCTGTTCACCTCCCCATGGAAATTTCCCAAAGCAAACCATGTGACACTCTTTCCCCCAAAAGTTCATTCATATTTTCTATATAGGCCTTTGATCCCATCTCCCTCCTGGAAAGGTTACCTGCAGTCCCAGCCCACAATAATACCTAGTACAAACTGACACCAATTCAATCCTTTTTTTAAAAAAGGATATTGCAGGAAATTGACATTTCTGTACAGAATGCAATTAACTGCTGGAACAGATCACCAGCAGGAGTTCTCATACATGGGGGATTCTCCCCAGAATCTTTAAATGAAGACAGGCTTTTTTTTTCTTTCAAAAAGGTCCCCTAGGCAGCTTAATCCCTGGCACTGGAACTGTAATTCCCAGGTCAAGAGACCTACCCACATTAGCTCTGAGGGAGCTAGTATACTAAACACAGCAGGGTGACTGTGGCATTGAGAGTGGCTAGCTGTACTGAATACGTACCGAGGGTCTCGGATAAGATAATACTCTGCTGCTCCCACCACCACTTGTTTTTAGTATGCCAGCACACTCAGTGCTAGCACAGGGATTCCAGTGATGCTAGAAGTTACACTTTCCATCTCCAGTGTAGACATACCACAGAAGTCAATAAAGAGCAAGGAAGCCATTTATGGGAAGGCTAGAGGGGTCTAGCCCCTGGATTTCATATTTGAGGTCTGCTTAAAGTGCATGCTCCAGAGGCACTTCTTAACTGCAAAGGAGTTTGTGCTACTCCCAGCTTTGCCTTTGGAGGTGGCAGGGTGATTAAGATAACAAAAGCCTTTGGGTATGTCTACACTACCACCCTAGTTCGAACTAGGGTGGTTAATGTAGGCAACTGAAGTTGCAAATGAAGCCCGGGATTTGAATTTCCCGGGCTTCATTTGCATCTTGCCGGGCACCACCATTTTTAAAGCCCCGCTAGTTCGAACTCCGTGCCCACGGCTACACGCGGCACGGACTAGGTAGTTCGGATTAGGCTTCCTATTCCGAACTATCAGTATTCCTCGTGAAACTACCTAGGACGTGCCACGTGTAGCCGCAGGCACGGAGTTCGAACTAGTGGGGCTTAAAAAATGGTGACGCCCGGCAAGATGCAAATGAAGCCCGGGAAATTCAAATCCCGGGCTTCATTTGCAACTTCGGTTGCCTACATTAACCACCCTAGTTCGAACTAGGGTGGTAGTGTAGACATATCCTTTGTTATCCAATAGTAATAGAGATGTAGCCGTGTTAGTCTGATCTTGCTGAAACAAAAGAAAGGACTATGTAGCACTTTAAAGACTAACAAGGTGGTTTATTAGGTGATGAGCTTTCGTGGGCCAGACTCACTTCCTCAGATCAAATTCTGGAAGAGATATGGAATATATGGTATATACGGTCATGCCAATTCTCTTCCAAAATTTGATCTGAGGAAGTGGGTCTGGCCCACGAAAGCTCATCACCTAATAAACCATCTTGTTAGTCTTTAAATGCTGCATAGTCCTTTATTTTGTTATCCAAGGAATTGAAGGATCGTTAGAGCATCATGAAAACAGTGCCACATATTCCACTTAAAAGGTAGGGGGAAAAGATGTGCATTTGGACCACTGCTTTTAAACGTCTCATAAATGTTCTTGAAAAACGGGTAAACTGTGAGGTGGCAAAATTTGCAGATGACACAAAATTACCGAAAATAGTTAAGTCCAAAGCTGACTGCAAAATGTTACAAAGGGCTCTCACAAATCTGGGTGACTGGGCAACACAAGGGCAGATGGAATTCAATATTGATAAATGCAAAGTAATGCACATGGAACAATATAATCTCAAGTATACATTCAAGAATGATGGGGTCTAAAATATCTGTTAGCACTCTAAAAAGAGATATTGGAACCACTGTGGATAGTTCTCTGAAAACTTCTGCTCAATGTACAGTGACAATCTAAAAAACTACAAAATATTAGGGATCATTAGGCAAACAATAGATAATAAAGCAGAAAATATCATATTGCCTCTATAAAAAGTCATGGCATGTCCACATCCTGAATACTGCATACAGATCTGATAAGCCCATCTGAAAAAGATATGTTGGATTTGGAAAAGGTACAGAAAGGGCAACAGAAATTATTAGGAGTAAGAAACAGCTTCCATATGAGGAGAAATTAACAAGACTGGATCTTTTCAGCTTGGAAGAGAAATGATCAAAGGGTAGGGGATATGTTAGAGGTCTAGAAAATCATGAATGGTATGGGAAAATAGAATAAGGAAATATTTATTCCTTCACTAACATAGCACAAGAAGCTCACCCAAAGAAAGGTACAGGCAGCAGATTTAAAACAAACAAAACTCTTTATTTCTTCTTGGTCAGCTTGGTCCCCCACATTTGCTGCTTGGCTTGTACTGACCGCACTCAGTAACACTGCTGAATCTGCTGTCTTCGGTCTGACTCCCCATCACGATGGGCATAGGTTGTGCCTCCTACCAGAATTTGAAATGGCGCCCCTGGTAAAGAGTCCTGAGAAGAGGTACAAAGGCTCCACTCTGAACTCTGAGGCCTCTCCTGTCATGCAATGGCTAAGCCATATCAGCCCTTACTTAAATACAACCCCACCCAATATGAACAGTTTAATGGGTTAAAGCGCTTTCGGAAGACACAGCTTTGAATCCGCTCTATTAGCTTTGGAGCATGGCTTTAAGCCCATCTTTCCCACATCTCTCCATAACCACGAGACAGACAATTGGCAATTCTGGAGTCAGGGGCTCTTTATATCTCCTTTTGAAGCTATTCCGTTGTATATGAAGTCTTATAGAGAGAAGGAGGATGTATATAGTGTGTGTGGGATGGGGGTGAGGGAGGAAGCAGGTAGGCACTCTGGTAATAGTCCGATCAAAAAGAACTCTGAACTATACTTGTAGTTGTTTCCATCACTTCAGACTGACTCTACAGACACTCTAGATTTCAGAGTGATATTTGGGGTTATTGTGTGTGTAGTTGAGAGCTCTCGTTGTTATGCAGGCTATTGTGTGGTATGTGGGTTGTGTTGGAGAATTGTGTGACTGAGTAAAAGTTAAAGAGAGCTTTATGGCTAAGGATACTTGAAACTGTAAGGAACCTATCCTTTTGTCCTGTGCTTGGAGAAGGACTTTGTACATTCTTTGTAAGTAAAACAAGACTGCATTGAAGAGACTGCCCAACTCCATTAATTTCTGCTTCTAGTTGGAATGTCCCTCAGGCCCCAAAATTTGACTAGCCACTCAGCAACAGTATATAGAACAAGAACTCTCATCCATGCTTGTAACTGTTTCCATCACTTCAGACTGACTCTACAGACATTTTAGGCTTCAGAGTGACAATCCTGGAATCTTATTGTTATTATTTTAGATTAGATACTATAGACTTTTTGTTTGTGCCAGAAGATGGCACTCTTTTATACATACAGTGCTAACTATAGGCGCATACAGAGATGTATAAAATGCTGCTGTTTATTTACAACTATTCTGAGGCAGTGGAGCCGACAGCATCCATGAGCCCCTGGACAAGGCGTGTGTGTTGGTGGGGGAAGGGCAGCTCCATGCTTCCAGGAGGAGCAGGGTCAAAGGCAACCAGGAGTAACCCTAGGTCAATATTTCCCAATTTTATTTGGCCATGGAACCCTTTTGAACTGGAAAGAATTTTGCGGAACCCCTGAACTGACTGTGTGGATTCCCTGATTGACTGCGCACAGCGCTGAATAGTGACATCATCGTCCCCACGCTCTGGCTAAACTGGCATTACACAGGGACACTTATCATGGCAAACACAAATTTAAAATAGTTTTCAATAAAATTCTTAAATGAATGAAGATTCCATTCCATTACTATAATTCAGGTTGTAATGGAATTTTCTCACGGAACCCCTATTTTCACTTTGCGGAACCCTGAGGTTCTATGGAACACCATCTGTGAAACACTGCCCTAGACCATAAGAAAGCACAAGGTGGAAAGCTGTAGGGACTGAACTGCTGACAGGTAAATTCAAGATTCTACTTTCTACCAGCTTGGAATATTTCAGAGGTAGGAACATCAGCAGATGTCTGACCACGAGAATACCATGGCAATTAATTTATATATATGCTAATAAACCTGAGGTAAAAGGATTAATAACCTCAGGGAGAAGGGCATCCAAAACAGAAGTAACATGAGGAACTACCAATGAGGAAAAGGGGCTTAAAACCCTCCTGAATATGAATGAAGGATAGTGATGTCAGTGTAACATATTATTACAGCAGGAGCCCTGTGGCACCTTAAAGACTGAAACTGCAGCTCTGCTGTTTCTCTTTGTGGTATACATTTGATGTTTTAACATTATAATAACTTTATCTTGACCTGCCTGCTTGGAGAGATGCTTAGGAGATTGAGAAGGGGAAGTTAAATATCATCAGTGGATAACAAATTAGGTTGTTTTGCAAGAGCAGTTGTAGATCTATAGATAGATATTTAGCTCATTCTGTATTATCTCTAACTGCCTTCCTGGGTTAGAGTATTTGTGACTTTGTGAACTGTATGAATCTACTATATACGTGAGAGTCTGCAAGTCTGTCTGTTTGTTCAATAACTCCTCCTAACTGGTGAGAGCTAGGACCATCAAATTGGTAAACAGCATCCTCTTAGCCTAACTTAAAGCAAGATAAGATATTGGTTGTGACGGGAAAATGGGATTGCTCCTCATAAAACTATATGCTACATCTACACTGGCATGATTTTCTGGAAATGCTTTTAACGGAAAAGTTTTCCATTAAAAGCATTTTCGGAAAAGCGCGTCTAGATTGGCAGGACTTTTTGCGGAAAAGCATCCGTGGCCAATCTAGATGAGCTTTTCCGCAAAAAAGCCCCAATCGCCATTTTCGTGATCAGGGCTTTTTTGCGGAAAACAAATCTCTGCTGTCTACACTGGCCCTTTTGCGCAAAAGTTTTTCGGAAAAAGACTTTTGCCCAAACGGGAGTAGCACAGTATTTACGCAAAAGCAGTGACAATCTTACATGAGATTATCAGTGCTTTTGCGGAAATTCAAGCGGCCAGTGTAGACAGCTGGCAAGTTTTTCCGCAAAAGCAGATGATTTTGCAGAAAAACTTGCCAGTCTAGACACAGCAATAGAGAAAAGAGAGTGACTAGGCAGACGAAAGGGGCTGGTTTAGGGAGCTCCTCCCTCATCCAGGACTGCCCCAGTCCTGAGCCTCCTAACCTCCCGGCACCCTTTAGGGAAGGCAGGTGGGAGAGGGGGACTGAAGCTTCCCCACCTCAGATTAGTACAAGAACAAAGGGCCGTTCCCCCTTCTCAGAGAGCAAGGGGAAAGTGCACAATTTTCTGCATTCCTCATTCTGGCTGGGGAGTGCAGGGGGCATATGAACTTGGACTTGCCCCAGCTATGGGCAAGCACACCTCTGCCATCTGTGCCAGCTGGAGCTGGAGCAGCCATTGAGAGGCGCTTCTTACCTGGCCTATAGCGGCTGTGGTTCTCTCTCCCCAAGGCAGCCTGCCCCACCCCAGAGCAATGATTTAAATGAAGTAGAGCAACAATTAATTGAGCTAAGGACCCGAGCAATGTCCAGTAAATCTAGTACATTTATAAATAGAGTGTGATTTCCAAAGCATGCACATTGGAGCTTCCATAGGGCAGAAATTCTCATAATATGGGGCTCGAACTTCAAGAACCTACCAAATGTCAAAGTGCTAACTGGAGAAACTAATCAATAATATCATCATTATGAAACTGGTAGCTCAGACAATGCCTGCCCAGAATTATCTTTTGCTTTCTGTGCTATCCCCCACCACAGCACAGTAGCTTTATCCTCAGCCAGTGGCCATGTGGCAGCGTGGAAGGCCAGCCCTATAATTTAATTAAAGCTAAAGACCTTCTCTTTAATACCATCTTATCCAGGTCAGGAGGAAGACCGCCTCAGCTGGTGCCAATGGCTCTGCCACACAACATCCGAAGGGGCTTGACAACCTTCAGTGGATCGCTTTTTATCAACAATAAAACAAGGGACTGTGTGGCTGCCCAGATCTACCATCCAGGTACAATACTGAGTAGCACAATACTCCTCGGGCCCAGGTCAGGGGCTGCCTGATGTCTGCTTTGCCTGTTCCAGATCTAGTGTGGATTAGAGCAGATTACAGGGCTCTGCGTCAGGAATGTGCTTGGGTGTTTGCTGTTGCTTTTACTGCTGCACAGTCAACATGTACTTTGCTTTAGGCTATGGAAGAGATGCTTTTGTCTCCTATAATGTGTATGGAGAGAGGCAGAGCTGCATCAGTACTAGCCATTCTGGTCTGCCACACGTGTTGTGTACTGACTAGAAGGGGCCTTATATAATAAGATGCACTATGAAGGAGACCTGCTCCAAGAGAGGACAGATGGGTGTACAGCCAAGGAATCTCTTTATATTATCCTTGTGCTGCTAGGGATATGACGGAGAGATTGCAAAAGCAGGAATTGTTTAGGATCAAGAAGCCATGAATAAGGACAGAGGTGGACAAGCTGGTCAGGAATTTATTTTGGGGTAAGCTCTTTGCCTAATTATACAAGACAGATCACAGTGGTCCCTTCTTAACCATACTGACCTTGCTCCTAATAGAAGAACAAGGGACATTCAGTGAAACAGAGGCAGTATGCATAAAACTGCCATCATATAATTAACCTGCAGAATCCCCTGCCATTAGACATTGCTGATGCCAATATTTCGGTGAGACTCATAAAAGCATCAGCCATGTATGTGGATAATGTTAAAACCCACATTTACATTAGAGAGGATTAAAAAAATTGGAAAGGATCTAAACCCGCAAGCCAAACTTGAAAGGGATCACGATAAAACCCCTCAGGACCATTCACAGAGGTGTTCCTGCACTTTCCTTGGCTGGTGCTAGTGACTGCAGGAACAAGAGACTGGGCTGCATAGGCCTGGCCATGCTTCAACCCTGGAGAGGACCATGCTCCTGTGTTCCATGAGCTGTGCAGAGCAGAATACATTTTCAAGTTTACCCTTCAGTAAACTGTCTGTTTTGTGGGGTAGGCTCTAAGGATGTTAAAATGTGGTTAATTGACTAGTCGACTGGTCGATGGAATTTCCATTGACTAGTCAATAGGCACTTCTGCGTTCCTCCTTTGAAATGCACAAGAGCCGCTACTGGGGCTCTTGTACGTTTCAAAGAAGGAATGCAGAACTCCGCCTACTGCCAGGGGCTAGGGGCCACTACAGAGGCATTTTAAAGGGGCAGCCCAGGAGCCCGGGGTCAGCTGGGGACTCCTCAGCTGATTCCAGGCTCCCTGCGGCATTTCTCCAAAACCCAGGAAGTCTCCAGCTGACCCCAGGCTCCACTGCCCCTTTAAAATGGGCAGAGGTGGCAGTTTCAAAGGGGAAGCCTCTGCACAGCTGATCAGCGATGTGGCGGCTTCTCCTTTGAAACTGTCGCCTCCGCCTGATTTAAAGGGGCAGCCATGGAGCCTAGGATCAGCTGGGACTCCCCAGCTGATCTTGGGCTCCACCGCTGCTCCTCTGAAAGGCGCACAGGTGGTATTTTAAAGGGGCAGCCACCACACAGCTGATCTGTGAAAGTACTTTTGAAGTACCTCTCCCCCACTCTTGGCTGCCTCTATTTTATAGAGGCAGCAAAGCGAGGTGGGGGTGGAGGGGGATATCTACTAGACGACTAGTCAAAATACTATCTGATAAGCAAATGCTTATTGGATAATCGACCAGTCAACTAGTCTTTTACATCCTTAGTAGGTTCCCGGTGAGACAGGGCTTTGCAGTGTGGCAATGGGAGAGAATTGCTTATCTTGTGCCTTTTATTCCTGCATAGGGCACGAGGTGCTGTCCAGCCTGCCCCTTCAGATGATGATATGCTTCAATGTCTTCTACTTCCCATTCTGGTGCCTGTCCGAGGGGATAATGCTGGCATTAAAGGTACCATATAACCAGGGGTGTTAGAGCCGGGAAGATGAATGAAGTCACATCTAATGCATTCCTTCAGTGCATTCAAATCACTGCATCATTGCCCTTTCCTTCCAGACATGCCTGTGTCCAGCACAGCTGGCCAGTGCGTAATGGAGCCGTGAATCCCAACCCCAGGGAGACAGTGAAGCCGGGGAAAGAGCCCACCTAAGCACAGGGGCCTCTCACAGAGCTTAAACAAAGACAATTATTTCACCTGCACCACAGGAATATTTGTCCTAGCAAACTGGTCAACCTGCTGCTTCCAGGGACTGGCCAACAGGCTGGGAATCAGCACAGGCAGGCTCCTTTGCTTGTGCTGAGAGGAGTAGATGCATGAGGCAGGAGAGAAGGGGGACAAAGTTGGGTGTGGTGCAGCTGTGCAGGAGTGTTTCCTAGAGTTGCACATAAGTGGGTGCTTGTATGTTTTGAGGGGAATGTTGAGTGCACACCGTGCGCCAGGCGTTGGTAGAAAAACAGCTTGAGGGTGAGAGTTGGGCTACGTCTAGACTGGCATGATTTTCCGGAAATGCTTTTAACTGAAAAGTTTTCCGTTAAAAGCATTTTCGGAACAGAGCGTCTAGATTGGCACGGACGCTTTTCCGCAAAAGCACTTCTTGCGGAAAACCGTCCATGGCCAATCTAGACGTGCTTTTCCGCAAAAAAGCCCCAATTGCCATTTTCACGATCAGGGCTTTTTTGCACAAAACAAATCTCAGCTGTCTACACTGGCCCTTTTGCGCAAAAGGGACTTTTGCCCGAATGGGAGCAGCATAGTATTTCTGCAAAAAGCACTGATTTCTTACAGTAGGAAGTCAGTGCTTTTGCGGAAATTCAAGCGGCCAATGTAGACAGCTGGCAAGTTTTTCCGGAAAAGCAGCTGATTTTCCGGAAAAACTGGCCAGTCTAGACACAGCCTTGGTGTATAGGCACTTAATGGGGTGATGTATGCAAAGGATACCGATTTTGTTTGCAGGGCTGTAGCCAGATTGGTCCCAGGATATTGGAAACTGGGTGGTTGAGATAATATTGAATGTTTAGTTTAGTGAGACTTAACATATGCTGGAGCATGCAGGTAAGGCCAGGCTGGCATTGTGCATGTTCATGGGGCTGGAGTTATACTGGGCAGACACAGGCTGGGGTGAGGTGGGGATAGGGAGAGCAGATGGTGAATGGGCATGAGTGAGCAGAGCAGGGGCTATGGCAGGAGAGGGCAATAATTTTAGATGGGGGAGCCACTTCACTAATTTTTAAAGAGACTCTGGGCCGATCAGAGCAGCAGGGTCTGTTTTCAGCCATCATTCTCATTGAAAACCAGACATCTGACAACCCTACCTATGATCCTGTTTTTCATCTGTTGTCTCCTGTGATCATTAGCTTTCTCCCCTTAGGTTAGGGGAGAAGCCTTGAGATTTGGGCAGGATTGTGCCAACCCACACAGGGAACTGAAGAGTTTCTAGCTCCCAGCATTGTCACACACAAAGAGCTCAATCTTCTTAACTTAAGAATGAGAAGGTGAATGGGTGACTTAATCACAGTCTACAAGTACCTACCTGGGGAACACGTGTCTAACAATGGGCTCTTTGAACTAGCAGAACAAATATTACTTGATCCAATAGCTGGAAGATGAAGCTAAGTAAGTTTAGACTGGAAATAAGATGCAAATTATTAGCCATTAGAAGAATTCACCAATGTGTATATTGGGTTCTCCATCACTGACAATCTTTAAACAAAGACTGGTTCTTTTTCTAAATGATCTGTTCTAGGAATTATTTTTGAAGGTGAGAAAGGCGATCACAAATGTCCCCTGTGGCCTCGGACACATGAATCTGGGCTTGCAACAGAGCCAGGTTCTGGGCAACCTAACCAGCCCAGCAGCTTGCCTACCTATGCTGTCTGATTGGCTGGAAAAAGTCAGCAGATCTGCTTTTACACACAGCAGCAGCATTTGTTGTTATCATTGGTCATTTGCTGCTTGAAGCATTTGCCCACGGCCATGACTGCATCTGTCCTGCCTTACTTCACCCCAGTTAACTCTCTTTGAAGTCTCAGCTCCAATTTCTGATTTTGGCTTTGACCCTGGGCTCTGGCATCTGGCCTGACTCTGGATCTAACCACTTGTCAAAACTGCCCATGTCCCAGGCACTGACCAGGATAGGGACTGTGATGTGGTAGCAATAAGGAGACATGTGAAGTGGTTAGAGTGTGAATAGATGGAGCAGTGGAGTGGGAGGGATTTATAATGGGCTTATATGGTATGATGAAATGGAAATAATCTGTCAGAAATACCTTTCTGTTACAGTATGGCCTGCTGCCTTGCTACTATCAGTTCCTTCTTGCTGCCACCTTCTTTATTATCACATCAGCTGAAGGGTTACGCTTGTATCTTGGATACATTGGGAATCTACAAGAAAAAGTAAGAACTGGGGTCTCCATTGTTCTTTGTCTGATAGCATAACAAATTTTGGGGAGAAGGGGGAAGTGGTAGAAAAGTACTTGATGTGGTCTTGCATGACCTTCTTATCAATAAACTAAGGAAATACAACCTAGATGGGGGTTTTATGAGGTTGGTTATCCAGCCAGTTATGCACCTTTCTCAGAGAGTAGTTTTTAATGGTTCACAGTCATGCTGGAAGGGCGTAACAAGTGGGGTTCTGCAGGAGTCAGTTTTGGGACCAGTTCTGTTCAATGTCTTTATCAACTATTTCAATAATGGTATAGAGCAGTGGTTCCCAATGTGGTGCCCACCGGGCCATTTCTGTGCGCCCGCGGAGTGAGCGGGGCCGGCACCGGGCACGCGGCACATGGGCGGACCCGCCCCCAGGTGCGCGGAGCATGGGCTGTGCCGGCCCTGGGCGCGTGGTGTATGGGTGTCCCCACCTCTGGGCACGTGGCACAGGAGTGGCGCCGGGACCGGGCGTGCAGCGCATGGGCTGTTCTGGCCCCGGGCGCGTGGTGTATGGGCAGCCCCACCCCTGGGAGTGCGGCACAGGAGCAGCGCTGGCGCCAACACCAGCCTTGGGAGTGTGGCGTATGAGTGGCCCCGCCCTCGGTCGCCCAGCAGCCCCAAAAGGTTGGGGACCACTGGCATAGAGAGTACGCTTATAAAGCTTGCAGATGATACAATACCACGCTGGGAGGGGTTGCATGTATTTTGGAGGATAAGATCATAATTCAAAATGATCTGGAGAAATGATCTGAGGTAAATAGGATGAAGTTTAATAAAGACAAATGCAAAGTGCTCCACTTAGGAAGGAACAATCAATTTCGTATATACAGAATGGGAAATAACTGTCTAAGAAAGAGTACTGCAGAAATCCATTTAGGGGTCAGAGTGGATCGCGAGCTAAATATGAGTCAACAGTGTGACACTTGTGAAAAATGCAAACTTGATTCTGGGATGCATTAACAGGAGTGTTGTGAGCAAGTCAGGGGAAGTCATTCTTCTGCTCTATTCTGTGCTGATTAGATCTCAGTTGAAGTATTCTGTCCAGTTCTGGGCACCACATTTCAGGAAAGATGTGGACAAATTGGAGAAGGTCCAGAGAAGAGCAACAAGAATGATTAAAGGCCTAAAGAACATTAGCTATGAGGGAAGATTGAAAGAACTGGGCTTGTTTAGTATAGAAAAGAGAAGACTGAGAACATGATAGCAGTTTTCACGTATCTAAAAGGGTGTTACAAGGAAGAGGGAGAAAAATTGTCCTCCTTGGCCTCCAAGGATAGGACAAGAAGGAATGGGCTTAAACTGCAGTAAGGGAGGTTTAGATTGAACATTAGGAAAAACTTCCTATCACGGTGATTAAGCTTTAGAATAAATTGCCTAGGGAAGTTGTGGAATCTTCACCATTGGAGATAATTAAGAGCAGATTAGACAAACATCTGCTAGGGATGGTCTAGAGATGGTGCTTGGTTCTGCTATGCAGGAAAGGGACTGGACTTGATACCTCTTGAGGTCCCTTCCAGTTCTAGTATTCTATGCACCCTTCATTCAAGCCTTGAAATCCAAGGAGGGAAAGAGCTCTGATAAGCACTGAAGAGCGAAGACACCCTGGTGCTTTACTTCCCCTGACACAAGTCAGGGATACTAGACTAGTGAATGTAGATCTATTTGGCTCATTCAATGCAATGCAAATAGCATAATACCCACACACCTTCCAGGAGCCTTCCACCAGCTACCTTCCACAATCATAGACAATAAGTTATATGGACCAAGGGTGCTTGTGCTCCACCAAAACTCAGGAATGTGGGCCCAGCTCCATCAATGTTTGAGATTATATTTTCAGAACTCCCCCATTCAGGGGCAGATGACTGTTTTGCGGGGCCCCGGGCAGCGTAACACCACGGGGCCCCCCCTTTGCCACGGCGCATGCGCCATGACGCCATGCATATGTGCGGTGGCGCCATGGCGCATGCGCGGGGCTTTTTTAAGCGCGGGGCCCGGGGCGTCCGCCCCCTTCGCCCTGCCCTATATCCGCCCCTGCTCCCATCCATAGGCTAGACCAGGGTCTAGGTCCCTGCACTTTGGGGAGGCCAAATACTTGAGGAGAATGCAGATTTGGGGGGAGGGGCAGGCACCGGCAGCAGCAAATGACATAAACCCAACATGTTCCACCCCGTCTGCTCCTAGAATCATTTGGGGAGAGGGGGTAGAAGCCAGAAGGAAGTAGGGTGGTGAAGGGGATTTGTGGGAAGAGGTGGAATGGGGGCAAGGATGGAGCAGGGGCAGGAAGAGGCAGGGCAGGGGCTTGGGGGAAGGTGTGGAATGGGGACAGGGTGGTATGTACTGCTGGCACCAGACTGTCCACTAACTCCCCAAATCCCCAGTCCCTCTTATGGACAGGGGGGGCTCTGCCTGGACTCATTCTGGGCACCATCCACAATCTTATTTTTCTACACCTATTTAAATTATTCTTAACATTGTTTGCTTTTTTTACTTCCGCTGCATATTGAGTGGATGTGTTCAGAGAACTACCTACGATGACTCTAAGATCTCTCTTTTGAGAGGTAATAGCTAATTGAGTCCCCATCAAGAATGACTCAGGTTTGAGAATCTCCCTAACATCTTCAGTCATGAAGACCAATGCAAAAATTCTTTTAGTTTCTCCAAAATAACCTTATCATCCTTGAGTACTTGTCCTTAAGCATCTTGGTTGTCCAGTGGCCCCACTGGTTATTTAGCAGACTTCCTGTTTCTGATGTTCTTTAAAAATTGCTATTTCTAAAAATTTTGGGGTAGCTGTTCTACAAATTCCTAATTAGCTTGCCTAATTATATTTTTGCACTTCATTTGACAGAGTTTATGCTCCTTTCTATTCTCCTCTGTAGGATAGGGATGCTAAATATCGGTTAATTGAGCAGTCAATTAACCTCATGAATTCTTACTTGTTAGTCAACTACTCTATAGTCCCCATGGGTGGGATTGGAAGCCAGTATGCTCTGGCCCCACTCCCGTGGAGCCCCCTGTCACTTCGTGTTGCTGCTTCTGTATCAGAGGCAGCAGTATGGGGTGCTAGGTGGGAGCTGGACCGCAAGGGGAGCTAGATTAAAAACCAGCTCCTCTCACGGACCAACTGCCTGTCACCCCGCACTTCAGCAATACAGCATTAAGATCAGAATTTGCTGAAAATCAACAACACTCAAAAACATGTTAAAAGAATCTTTTTCTTTCGTACCTTAAGGTACTAATACCTATGTATATTTTGTAATCATGCAAATGTCAGGAGGTAGGCCTTTTGCTCCAGTTTTCAAAAGCAGCCTAAAAGCTTTTAAATCCACCTGAAATTTTCCAGAAGAGAGCATCTACACTGGCAAGGATGCTCTTGCGCAAAAGCACATCTCTTGAGCAAATACACATGCCAGTGCAGACGCTCTCTTCTGGAAGAGTTTTTACACAAGAACTCTTCTGCAAAAGAGTTCTTGTGCAAAATCAAGCCAGTGTAGACGTAGCCTATATAGATGGTATCGTGAGCTTTCATAGGCACAGACCACTTCTTCAGATGACTGGAGAAATGGGCTGTGCCCACAAAAGCTCATGATACCATCTACATGTTTTGTTAGTCTATAAAGTGCCACCAGACCAGTTTTTTGCTTTTTAAGTTTGTCCTGTACAGACTAATTCAGCTACCCCCTGAAGCATGTTAACTTTGCCCTCAGACAATGTTTCCTTCAATATTTTCCATTCTTGGGCAGGTTGAATTTTCTTTTGGGTATGTTGAATTTTCTTATTTGCACCACCAATATTGAAGTTGTATGTGGCCGTGATGTGTGTCCCAGTACAAAAAAAAAAAAAAAATGTAGGTATATATATTTTAACCAGTCCATACGTAGGACAAAATATTAAAACAAGGAATAATTAACAAGGATCAATGCTTAAGATGTTTATTGAATATGAAATCAAATAAAAAGAAAATTAATACTACCCTTGGAGTACATGTATTACACCCTAACAACTCAAGCTAGTAAACATGCCAAAATGGGACATACTGAAAATAGCTAAGTAAATAAATCCAAGTCAAGTTAAAAGCATAAAAAATATGCATAGCTTTAAGATGTTAAACAAATCTGAGTTGACTAGAAATAATCATGCTTTCCTTGAAAATATTAAAACAATGTTTATTGATACTGGAAAGTAAAGTAAAAGGCATTCACTCAGGCTTAAATACTTTCCCTGGGCAGTGTTAGTGTCCATGCTATGTAAATGAAACCGAGACCTGTAAAAACAGATAAAAGTTCTGGTTTGAAACTTTCACCTTGTGTGTGCCACTAACTCAAGACCAGAAGACCCAGAGCAATTGTCTGGAATCCAACTCCAATTGAAAGGCCAAACAGATTAATCAAGATCAATGGTAAAGTTCTTTCAGTTTTAACAATTTACCATGTATTAACTAGTAACACGGGATTTAAAAAAAAATCATTAAGATCAGAATTTGCTGAAAATCAACAACACTCAAAAACATGTTAAAAGAATCTTTTTCTTTCGTACCTTAAGGTACTAACACCTATGTATATTTTGTAATCATGCAAATGTCAGGAGGTAGGCCTTTTGCTCCAGTTTTCAAAAGCAGCCTAAAAGCTTTTAAATCCACCTGAAATTTTGGCACCACCCCATATCCCAGAACAGATATGTCTGCATCCCAGCTAGAACTACTGTGCTGAGATGTGATGCAATCTAGATGGGAGCAAGTTAGGATACCCTAAACTCCTCTCCACCCCCACCACACTGCACAGATGCCAGCATCCCCCTCTCCTTCCCCCCCCCCCCCACCCAGCTCCATGGAATCTGCTCCTTCCAGCCCAGCTTGGGTAGAATCTTGCTTAGGAGAGCTGTAGGCATTGGCAGCTGCAGCCCAGCTGGGAATCAGGACAAAAGAAAACACCACACACTCACTCCCCTCCTTATTTCCCCCACCTACCTAATGCAGTCTGCTACCCTCCCCCCCCTCCCCACTGCATCCCACCCAGCCCAGGAAGCTAGAGGAGCATGCTGGGTTTCCTCAAAGGAAGCTGCAGACAAGCCCAGCTGCTATAATCAGATCTCTCTAATCAAACTTCTCCTCTCCAAAACACCCAGCTAGGAGACTGCAGCCCCACGTTCCCCTTCTCTCTGATCTCATCCCCAGCCTGTACATACTCCCTCCCCCCTTCACTACTAGCATGCTCTTTGTTTGCAGCAGAGCTTCAGCTGCTGAGGAAATGCCCCTCCCCAGCCAGGAAGCTTCTGCACTGCAGTCTTAAGCCCCTGAGCAGGGATCATTATCCGGCTGTTTGGCAGCCCTGCAGCACAGTTTATAGGGAATCTTGCTCTCAGATTAATTTAAATTTAATTGTGAGGTGATGTGAGCACCAGATTGGGAAGTGGGAGTTTTAGGTATTCTTCCTAGCTTTCCCTGTAATCTGCTGGGTGACCTAGGACAAGTGCTTTCCTTTTCTGTGCCTTTTTTCCCGCCACCCTCCCGTTATTTTATTTGTCTATTGAGACTGAATCTTTTTTGGGAAAGGGATTGTTTCTTACTTTGTGTTTCTAAACAATGGTTGAGGCACCGAAGTGCTATCGTAATACATAGCAATAAAGATGAAAAGCACATTGATAGAGCTGATGATATTTAATTGTCTAGCTGGAGAATACTGCTATAAAGTTTGAACTTTTATATTAACCTGTGGTAATTACACTATTATAATATAGTGCGTGGCTGGCTGAGCAAAAAACATTTTCATCAGAAAATTGCCTTTCTTCAAAATCATTTTTTTGTGGAAATAAAATGTGACCTTTCTATCTCAGGAAGTGACCAAATGGAAACTATTTCACCGTATTTTTTTATATTTTTGAAATGTTACTTCCTTTGCTGCTCTGATACCCACCTGGGCCTGGAGCCCAGCTTCCAGGATCCTGTGAAAGGGGAAAGTCCCTTAGCTCTGCTCTAGTCTGAGCTGCTCCACTCCGTTATCCGAATCATTAATTAAAATATTTAATACTGCCCCACCCAGCAAGGGAACTGTGGCCAGCAACACGGTTTCCAGAGCTGAAGGGATGGAGCAGAACTTGATAGGGAGTTATAGGTGACATATTCTGGCCACTAGCCTGCCTAGGTCCTAAGTCAGCCTCTGGGACAAAATACCCCCTTATGCACAGCAAACAGCCCTGCAGCCTGAGTCCTGAGATCCCATATCAGCTGACAGAGGCTGGTTGCAGTTTTTTCACTGTGGTGTAGTCATAACCTTAAAATCCTCTGTGTTTGACATACATGGAAATATCAGTATTGCCATCCACTCTGTGGAGTCATACAGGTCTGCTAATATGCCTAGTAAGAAAGCTAGTTATCAGACATTTCCTGAATCTTTTGCCTTGTCTGTATCCGTTAGACATTTGCTGACTGGTATTCTGAAATAAATTACCAAAGTAACTGAAAATGGCGAGATTATATTGTGATTTTCATAAATGAAATATGCAGAATTTTGCAGAATTTTAAAACGTTCTTTGAAGACTTAATTCTTTTTTTTATTTTGTATTTGGTGTAGAATTCTTCCAGCAGTAAAGAAAGCACCTAGCACAGCACCAGTTAATCCAGCAGGCCTAAATGCATAAGAGGGGTATTTTGTGCCAGAGGCTGACTTAGGGTATGAACTGGCTAGAGGCCAGAACACAGCAGCTATAGCTCCCTGACAATCTCTTCTTCATCATTTCAGCTTTGGAAAGGGTGCTCTTGGTTACAGATTCCTTGCAGGAGGAAAGGTCAAATATTTTCATTAATGACTTAGATAATGGAGTGGAGGATATGCTTATACAATCTGTGGATGAAAGCTAAGTTGCCCACACTTAGGGGACCAGATTTGAATTTGAAACAACCTTGTCAAATTGCAGAATTGGTCTGAAATATAAAGATGACATTAAAAATAGGGCAAAATATTACCCTTACGAAGAAAAAATTAAATGTATATCTACAAAATGGGGAATAAGTGGCTGGGTGCAGCACTGCTGAAAAGGATCCGTAGGTCACAGTGGATCACAAACTGAATATGCATCAATGTGATGCAGTTGCTAAAAAGGCTAATATCATTCCAGAACAGAGGGTGGGCAATAACATGGTGGTAGTTAGGGTTACCAGATGGTTTTTAAAAAATACTGGACATACTAGATTTCATACTAGGGGGGACGGGAGGTTTGGCTGGGAGGGGAGCAGGGCTGCCCAGGGGAGATCGGGGGGGAGAGGGGAGAACCGGCCGGCAGCAAGCAGGGCTGGCCTGGAGGGAGTGGGGCTGGCTGGAGGAGATCGGGGGGGAGGGGGAAGGTGGAGGGAACTGGCCGGTGGGAAGCAGGGCTGGCTGAGAGGGGATTGGAGGGAGTGGAACTCGCCGGGGGGAAACTGGCCAGCGGGAAGCAGGGCTGGCTAGGAGGGGGTAGGGAGAAGCGGGGCTGGCTGGGGGGGAACCGGCTGCTGGGAAGCAGGGCTGGCCGGGAGGGGAGGGGGGAACAGGAGAGGGGAGAACCGGCCAGCGGGGAGCGGGGCTGGCCTGGGTGCACGCAGATCCTGGGATGCAGCCCGTCCCACGCACAGTCCTGGCGGGGCACATGGGCAAGTCTGGTCCTGGGGATTCCATCCTGCCCCCCCTCCCCCCCCCGCCACACTCTCTACTGCGTAGCTGCATGCTGCCTAGCTGGTAGATGCGCTCACGCAGCGCAACTACGTAATGAATATGGGCTCTGCTTACTTTGCCTTTAAGCAGAACACAGAGTGGTCAAGCAGGGCAGACAAAGCAAGTTCAATCAGGTGCAGAAAAAAGAGTAGGGTTTCCTTCCACATGAATCTCATGGGGACTGAAACTATTAAAAGGAGAGACAAATACCCACCCACAAATAGCACCTGAATTGACAAAGGAAGCATTCATTGAATGCCCAGAGAAGGGGTCCTGACTAGGATGACCAGATGTCCTGATTTTATAGGAATAATCCCAACATCCAGAACATTTTCATATAATAAGTGCAATGACACACACACCCATCCCCAGCCTGTCCCAATTTTTCATACTTGCTATCTGGTCACCTGTTATGGCTCCTTCCCCACTCTGGCACAATAAATGCAGAAGTGGGGCCAGCAAAAGTACCCCAAAACCTTATCTACCAGGCTTGGTATAAAACTTCCTCCCAAAATCTTAGCAACCTAGATTTTGGGAATAAAACGCTGCTGCCACCACCCAAATATTAATAAAGCAACCAGGGAGAGACTATTTGGGAAATCTCACCCCTAAAGTACAAACCAGGACACAAAAATTAACCAATACCAGATTAATAAAAGAAAAGAGAAAGAACTTTTATTATCACCACAGTATTCCTGTTGCAAGCATAACGACTAGATGGAATAGTAACAAATTAATATACTTATGGAAGAGAAATTTACCATGGGCCAGGACATGTAGCCAAGCATTGTAAAGAGCATCCTGGGTTATAGAGTAGAGATGATGCAGCTTCTTATTAGTTTAGATTGTGCCCTGGTATGCCACGAGCTCCTCTCATGCTTGAATGTATTCATCTACACAACTGCCTGTGTACAGGGAAGCACTATTATCTTCACTGTAGATAGGGACCTGAGACAGATGGTTTGTATGGACAGCAGATGGCAAGCTGGGTGGTGTAACTTACCGATCTTACATTAGCCTGCTGAGCGTTACATTTCTGTGTAGACCCTGCTGCTGTGCATTAGCAGTTCCAAGCGATCTTTGATCTACTGTGTTTCAAAGCATTAAGTGCACTGCAGCACGATCCTCATGGATCCTTAGCAGGGCTCGACAAATCAGGCAATCTACTCGCCCGTGGCGAGTAGATTTTAGCCCGGTATAGCTGCGCAGCGCCGTCAGTGCATGCGCAGCGTGTGCTTCCGGCAAGCAGGGCTCACCACCACTTGGCAAGCCCTGATACTTAGTAAGAGACAAATTTACACTTTGGTAAGAGTCAAATTTACACTTTGCCACCCATTTTCTTTATATCAGTCTCAAAGCCTTGGCTGAATGTTTTTCTTGGTAGTGCTTGCTGGAGTGTTTTCAATCTTGGCTTCCTTTGGTTCTGCAGGTTCCTGAACTCGCTGGATTCCTGCTTCTGTCTTTCCTGATACAGCTTCCCCTTCTGCTTTTCCTCCTCATGGATGAGCACATCATTCGGCTGCCTCTGGAGATAGCTGTGCATATAATTTACTTGGTGTTTCTTGCCTCTGAGATCACAGCTGCCTTCTTTGCCCTTAAAGTGATGACAAAGCAGCTTGCTACACAGTTCTACCTGAAACAGTTTGAGGACACAGGCAGACCATGGCAATCAGGGCATAGCGTGAGCAGGGGCAGCCCATAAAGGCAGAAGAGGCCAGCTGGCCAACAGGAGAGAGAAGGGAACTGATGATGGTATGTGAATATGGTCCTTATGCAGGAAGCCACAATGCCAGAACTTCCTCCTGCACTAAGTGCTCACTGACTGGAAATATTTTTTTCTGAGAATGTTTTACAATAAATGTCTCAGAGATACAGCTGGTCTATATGGACATATTTTCATTTGTGGGTGCTCTAGGGCTATGAGGGTTAATTTAAGGGCCTCTGAGGTAGCTGAGTCAAAGTTGGAGAATGTTGGTGATGAAGTTGGGCACCTAGAATAAATTGGATTTGACAGAAGGGCTTCACACCCCACCCCCAACTCCAGTGGTAGATGCTGGAGGCTCAGTACCATTGAAAGGCAGCCAGTGTCATTTAGCCCTGGTCATTTTGAAATAAAAAGCGGAGTGTCCACACTACCAAGCCCGTTATTTCAAAATAACGGGCAGGTGATTTTGAAATCTGTACTCCTGCTTTCCTTGGGGAATAATGCTTATTTTGAAATAGTTATTTCAAAATAACGACTCTCCAGAGTAATTCAAAGTAATTACTCCCCAGTGCTACCTGGGCTCTAAGTCGAGGTAGCATGTCCACATTAAGGGAGTCTGCCTCGGACTAATTTTGAGGGTCCTCATAGTGAGGACACGCTATTTCAATTTTGTTATTTTGGGAGTTATTTCAAATTTAGCTATTTTGAAATAATTTCCTAGTGTAGACTTGACCTTAGATACCTTATTCTGGGTATGCAATATGGAAAATGCCAGCCCTCATATATTGTAATCAGTTTGCATGATAGACTGTAGGGCAGAGCTCCCACATGGGGTATTTGCACCTTCTGGCTGCCCTGGAAAGAAACTCTCCATCATGCCATAGAGCAGGGGTGGGGAAGCCCGGAACCATAGCGGCTCTGCTTCTTCCATTTGAGGTCCCTTCAGGTGCAGCCTGGGGCCTTCAAAATTTTTTGAAGTGGCCCCCAGCGAAACATTATTGCCCACCCCTGCCATAGAGGGTGCAAAACACCCCAGTCACCTAAATAAGCCCAATTACTTAGGCTTGGAGCATAGGGAGCTGAACTTCCCCCTTCACCTAGGAGGAAGGTTTTTTGTGAGGCATGTGCCGCTTTGCATGAAAGGAGTTAAAAACATTTAAAAGAGTACTGGGAAATAAATTCATGCCAAATGATTTGAAATTTATCTAAAACACAACAAAGCATCCTACCTGAATGCAGTACCTGGAGGAAGGCAATAGCAATGGTTTACAGTGGTGGGTATCTCTAAAACACCAGTTCACATTCCATCCTTCAGTCATATAGTGGCTCACAAGCGCCCTTAACATTAGACAGCTAGTAGGTGCATTTACACTTGAGCTTAAGCAAGTGAACTGGTCAGTTGTAGCTTTATGTGAGGACTGGGGGAATCAGACCCTTACAGATGGTCTAGTTATACAGGTATGTTTTATTATGTGGGTGTCTTAGAACTAAGAGCAGCATCTGCAGTTGCTTGTGAAAGAAAGACAAAACTGTCCTCTTCATAGAGAAGTGAATGCAAAAATCACATTGGCAAATCAGAGCAGGCTGGGACATACCACATGTGGACACGACAGTTGGAAATGCCTTGGCCAGTCTAAAATCTCAGGGCTAGATCTACACTCAGCTGCTGTATTGAATTCATTGGAGTGCATTGACTCATCCCAGTTGAGGACCTGGCCCTCAAACTTCAACCCAATTGTGCTACAATATCAATGGGGTGGCAGGACGTTTAAATCAGTGTAATGCAAAGTTCAGGACTATCTACACATCTCACTTGCTCCAGCTGTAGGCAAAATTAAGATTGTGATTAAGGCCTTTAAATGTTTTTCCAGCATGGATCCATTGGTTCGGGATGTGAGTTTTTTAGTGACACAGCTATGCTGGTAAAGTTAAAGTGTGGCTGTGATTATACCACTATAAAGGTACTTTATACCTGTATAACGTAGTTGAAGACTTACCCAGCATTCATGGGTCCTTAACTCCATTTTTGTTTTTTGGAAAACAAAATTAAAATACGCATGCTTCATATAAATCATTGCTCTGGGGTGGTGATGGGATTGAGGGGTTCAATAGACAGGCTGCCCTAGGGATAGAGGACAGCCTCATCCCTCTCTCGTTGCAGCTTGACCACTGGAGTTCCAGTGGGCACAGCCATGGAAGGGATGTATGTCTCCCAGCTGCAGCAGGTCCAGGTTCATCTGCACCTGTGTGGTTTTATGAGAAGCAATCACATTCCTGGAACATCCCATTTTCTCAGAACCATCAAACACTGACCTTGCTTTAAGTTATGATAAGAGGAAGCTGTATACCAAATTTAGTGGTTGTAGCTTTTACCTTTTAAGAGGAGTTCTTAAACAAAGAGACAAACACACAGTTCTCATTGCCTCTCTGAAGATCATTTGTGACATGCCACCTTCTAGCAATGAGAATAATGACAGCATAAGAAGGCTGTCTGGATATTATAAAATTAAGTGCCTACTACTGTTACTTTTTACAGTCACTAAATCACGCTTAGGGCCTTCCTGTGCAACTGTACTGCAGCAACCCAATCCAGCCGGGAAAATATCCATTGGCCAATCATGACTACATTTATTTCCTCTAAAACCTAGCAGCTCCCAATTAGTATCAGAACAAATGGAAAATAAAAATGATTGAAAAAGGATGCTCTCTATGTAGTTAATCCATCTCCCCAAGGGGCAATGGCTATGTGAAGTGGAGAAGCATAAGTTCCCCCTAAGCTGCATAGCTTCCTATTAAACTCCACACAGGGGCTATGAGCTGCAGTGGGAAGAGAAGCAGCCCCAGCATGCAGCTGATGGGGACAGAAGAAAGGGGTACTTACTTGCCATCCTTTGCATGGAGCTGGCCAGGTAAACCCAAACCCCAACCTTCTATCCTACTTTGAGTATCCCCCCACCCTGAGCACCATCCTGCACCCCAAGAACATCATTGCTAGCCCCACCTCAGAGCCTGCATAACCAGTAGTGGCACTTTGACCATTTAAAGTGAGAGAGCTCTGCAGCCTAAGCTGAGAGCCAGCTGGCTTTATAGCTCAACTTCTAGGGGCTCCAGAGATCCCAGGTTCAAATCTACCCAATGGCAACTGTAGTCCAACCCTCTAGAATCTTAGAACTGGAAAATACCTCAGTGGGTTATTGAGACCAGCCCCCTACCCAAAGTAGGACCAACCCCAACTAAATCATCCCAGCCAGCGCTTTGTCAAACTGGGATTTAAAAACCTCTAGGGAGATTCCAAAACCTCCCTAGGTAACCCATTCCAGCGCTTCACCACTCTTCTAATGAAATAGTTTTTCTTAATATCCAACCTAGACCTATTGGCTACGTCTACACTGGCCCCTTTTCCGGAAGGGGCATGTAAATTTCACCAGTCGTCGTAGGGAAATCCGCGGGGGATTTAAATATCCCCCGCGGCATTTAAATAAAAATGTCCGCCGCTTTTTTCCGGCTTTTAAAAAAGCCGGAAAACAGCGTCTAGACTGGCCCCGATCCTCCGGAAAAAGCGCCCTTTTCCGGAGGCTCTTATTCCTACTTCAAAGTAGGAATTTTTATTTAAATGCCGTGGGGGATATTTAAATCCCCCGCGGATTTCCCTACGACGACTGGTGAAATTTACATGCCCCTTCCGGAAAAGGGGCCAGTGTAGACGTAGCCATTGAGACTATTGCTCCTTGTTCTGCCATCTGTCACTACTGAGAACAGCCTCTCACCATCCTCTTTGGACTCTCCCTTCAAGAAGTTCAAAAGGCTGCTATCAAATCCCCCCCTCACTCTTCTCTTCAGACTAAATAAGCCTGAAAACCCTCAGACTCTACTTGTAGGTCATGTGCTCTAGCATCCTCATCATTTTGGTAGCTCTCTGCTGGACCTTCTCCAATGCGTCCACATCCTTTCTATAGTGGGGGCCCAGAACTGGACACAACACTCCAGGTGTGACCTCACCAGAGCCAAATAAAGGAATAATCACTTCTCTAGATCTGCTGGCAGTGCTCCTCCTAATGCACCCTAATATGCCATTCGCCTTCTCCTCTACAAGGGCGCACTGTTGACTCATATCCCGTTTCTCACCCATTGTAGCCCCAGGTCCTTTTCTGCAGAACTGCTGCTTAGCCAGTGGGTCTCCAGCCTGTAGCAGTGCTTCGGATTCGTCTTGAGTGCAGGACTCACTCCCAATTCCAGCCGCACCCTAGAGCCCACACCCCGAATCAGCTCTCACACGCCTGCACCCCAACCCTCTGCCCCAGCCATGAGCGTCCCCCCCCCACTCTGACCCCTTGCCCCCCAAAAGGCCAGATGAGTTGCGGGGAGGGGGGGGCGGGAGGAGCCCTCCCCTCCAGGCGCCACGTGGGGCTTTCCTCCCGGGACCGCGCTACCACAAGAGCCCATTGCTACGCGGCAGCCGGGCGCGGGCGCACGTGCGCGCGCGATTCCCGGGGTTGCCATGGCAGCGGCACAACAAGCCGGGAGCAGCCGCCCCCCCTCCCTCAGGGCAGGCGATCCCCGAGGCGCTAAGTGGTTCCCTGCGAGCGCTCCGAGGGGCCCGATGCTGCAGCGCGCGCCGGCCCAGCCGCCCAGTGGCCGCGGCGCGCGCCCCTGCGGCGAGGTGAGCCCGGGGACCTTGCGCCGCGAGGGAGGCTGCAGGCAGCCCGCGCCCGGGGCTGTTTCCCAGATGAGCCTGAGACGCGGCTGCGGGGTTGCCCGGCTGCGACCTGGCTGCAGGTGCTAGGAGCCCGCCGCTGCCGTGCTGGTGTTTTCCTGGGAGAATTTCCCAGGGCAAAGTTCCCAGCGTGTGGGGGAACCCAAAGGGAGCGGGCAGGGCGCACACCTGCTGGGGAGATCTCAGCCCGTCTCCAAGATCTGAGCTGTATTTTTTTTTTCAAAGTAGCCTCTAGCTCAGGGGTGGGCAATCATTTTCAATAGGCTGATCCCTAGGTATTAGACACGGTGGATGTCTGTGGATATTGGTCCCACTTCTCTTGGGCAATCATTTGCAATGTCTGTGGGGGGGGGGGGGCACTCTGAGATTTTGGTGTGTGGCCCTTCCCCACTTTTCTATTGAAAGAGTGATCTGGAGAGAAGGGAGGTTTGGGTGGTGGCTTTGGGCAGTAGTTGGCGGAGGGGGGGGGGAGTGAAGGGTAGAATGGGTAGGTGGGGCACCAGATGCAGGCTCTTGCTGGGAGGCACTAACCAAGGTGGCTCCTGGCCAGCAGCCCTGCAGGAATCTGGGGCAAGCTCCTTGGCTGTCTGCTACAGTCCCAGGCTGCTCCATGCGGCTCTGCACTGGCAGGAGTGAAAGAGGAGGCTTTGCATGCTGTCCCTGATGCCAGCAAAATTTCTCAGCTTCTATTGGCCAGAACAATCCATGAAGCCCTCCTCCCCTCCCCCACAGTTTAAAGCAGATTGAGCTGCCCTGTGGTAAGGATTGTAGCAAGGCAGCTGCAAGCTTGACTCAGTGCCTGGCCAGGCCAATGCAGCCCATTGGCTGCATCTTGCCCATCCCCGGCATTGATGTATGCTATATTGCTGGAAAGGATTTTTATGTTGACATAGTTAATCTGATTTTCTGAGAGGTGGTAGTGAAATTGATGAAGACTAGGATTTAATCTTCCAAGAGTGAGAGATTAGCCAGACTAATGTTTCAAAAGCGCTTTGAGGACATTGGGTTAAAGATGCTGCAAGTGCATCAGATTTATGTTCAGATGTTGCTTTAGTTGTCTTTCCCGTCCAAGTAATTCAGTTGAAATGTTGTACCAGATGAGATGTCCAAAAGTCACTGGAGGTGTCTGACATGTATTGTGTGGTAAAGATGGTAAGTCCAGTTTTAGAGGTCTGTTACTATTATACTCTTTAGCAGTTTCAGCTGAAAGTGTAAGCTCTGAATGAACATGCTTCTATCCCTCACCACTAGAAATGGGCCTTGCAGGTCAAGGCTGTTTCTTAGTTTTAAACTAATAATCCAATTGCTTCCATTAGTACAGAAATAATTTATGAGATTGGTGGTTGTGAATCACTCATTGGATTTCTTACTGTAATGTTAATATGTGCTGGCTCAATAATAATAGCGGTTACAGAGCAGCTGTGTTTCTCCCTCATTTGCATTACTTACCAAGAGTATTATCTTTGTTTATTGAAAAGAAGAATTTGTATGTAACTTTCTCATGTATTTTAAGACTGGTCCCAGGTCTACTTGTGAGCACTCTCTTCCCCAGGAAAGCGATGTTACTAACAGAACAAACACACTTGAGTGATTCGGAGGGGAATGAGAACAATGAGAAGTCTGATGAGGATAGCAAGAGGGAGGAAGAGTGGGATACTGACCTTGAAATAGAAGGTACAAAACATGTCAACTGCTCTAATGTGTATAATGTTAGGAATCTCTTCCAGCATCACATAGCTTGGATTTGGCACAATTTTTCTTGTATCTTTAGAACACTATCAGAACTGGAAGTGAATGTACAATTTTCCCTGATCTTCTCTAGGTGAAGAGTGCATGTATGCTTAATTTATTTTTCTTTCTTTTTACAAACATAAGCAAAACAAAAACACTCAGTTCAATAGTGCTGTCATTCATTGTATTTTTGACTGTCTTGTAAGATCTAGCACTTTGTGAAATGGAAGGGTCAAATTTCATGTGGATATAATTTAAATAAAAATAAAATCTTAGCACATTTGTTTTTAAGAAACGAGTCCTGAACTCTGTCCGCAAATTTTGGCTCCCAGCCTGTTACTCTGGGAGTAACTGACACTCTGGAAGATTTGTTTGCTTGCAGAGTCTGAGAGGACATGCTGTCTGCAGGCACAGAGCCTCTCAGCTCACATTGGTTGGAAACAGCAGCCAATAGGAGCTGAAAGGCTCCGTGCCTGCAGCCAGCTTATCCCTCAGCCCACGTTGGGACTGGAAGTCTGTACACTAGGGTCGACTTGTAAATGGGTCATTGACTTTTAACATTTTTTTTTCTGTAAGTTTGGGTGGGACGGCTTATGGACTTATGTTCAAGTATATATGTAACTTGTGGACTAAAGCCTTGATCGAAAACTGGTTTGAAATCAATGGCAAGACTCCCATTGACTTCTGTCAGCTTTGGATCACATAACTTAAAAAACTGTATTAGGATGCCTACAGAACAAATACGTGTAAGATCAAATATGCGAGGACAGCTTCTGCTTTTCTGAGTCTTACCTCACTTTTGTAACATTTGAGTGCATGGAGGCTCTCAATGAGTGCATGGAGGCTCTGGAGAAGGTGCTATAAAGAAGTGTCACGTGTTCTAAATATTCCTTTTTGTTTTTGTGGTAATTTTTTTTGTAAAATTATTAATTTAGAAGTGCTGTCTTTTTTTCTGTACAGCTTGTTTTCCTCTGTCCTTTGTCTCTTTTCTAATGTAGAAACTAAGGAACCTTTTGACCCAACAGGAAAGACCAGTTACATAGCAGCTTGCCAACGATATGGTGTGGTACCCATATCTTATTTCCTGCATCACATGAAGGACTCTGAACTAATTATGAAGCACCATGGACTTGGCCCACAGGTAAGTGACAGAACACAGAATAAATCACTTTTCCCTTAGGCATGGCTAAGATGCATGTGTGCGTCTTACTCATGTGTGTACTGCAATGTGTGGTGGCTATGCCAGTCTCTTGATGGGGAATGAAGGATACTTACCAAACAAACTAATATTAGTTTTTCATTTTCTTGGTTTTGTGGTCAACATTGTGTATAGACCAGCATTACATATAACACATTTGGGCATGAACAAAATAAAATGAAATGATCTATTGGAAGTTGTTGGCAGGCCAGAACAAGGGGGCTTAATTTAAACCCAGAGCAAGAAAAAATAACACATTTTAAGAATTTCAGAAGTTACGCCTTATAAAGCAAGGGCGATTAGGGACAGTGGTCTTTCATCTAAGAAGGACAAAGGAGTCCATTCAAACAATATAAATATTTTAAGCTAAATGAGATACCGCATGAAATCTAGCACATTCAAGGGCAATTTGTTAGTCTTATCATTACGAGACCCGGCCATTCTTTCTGAGGGATTCTGGATTAGATTTCTCTCCATCTCACCTACAGAAATGCCCAGAACTGTGTGATGAGATTATTATCATCCTCGGGTGTAAACAGTTTGTGTGTGTGTGGCATATGTTATATGATTAAAATTCATATGTTCAAACAACTTTCCAAAACTCTTTAAAGAAATTCTCTGTGGAGGTTAGTGTCAAACAGTCTCATCCACAATATGTTCATAATTACTTCTTGTTCTACTCAAATTCCTTTTCAGGAACACTTGACTCTCCTGCATGATTCATGCCATAAAATGCTGTAAGCCTTAGTACTCACCTATGATGGTAATAAACACGGTAGAATTAGGGAAATTAGAACTGATATAAACCATCTTCTTGTTACTTATACTGTGGTTAGGATTGGAAAGTATAGAGATTTTTTTTTAAAGTTTTTGATGGATAATGTCAATGTCCACTTCCAAATTTTTAAAATATTTTTATCAAATTAAGTCATTAATTCCAAATTTAGTGTCTCCAGATGCTAAGAGTAATAACAAATAAAATCATAAATGGCACTTATCCTAGTATTACTAGTTATTGATTAAGAATACTGATGAGTGAAAGCACCGCGTGTCCTTGAGTTCAAGAAATCTAACATTTGTAATTTTCCTTCTCTTCAGCTGTGTCTACACTGGGCCACTTATTCTGGAAAAGCAGCCGCTTTTCCGGAATAAGCTGTGAGCTGTCTACACTGGCCCCTTGAATTTCCGGAAAAGAAGTGATGATTTACTGTAAGAAATCAGCTGCTTTTCTGGAAAAACTATGCTGCTCCCGCTCGGGCAAAAGTCCTTTTTCCGGAAAACTGTTCCGGAAAAGGGCCAGTGTAGACAGCACAGTAGTCTTTTTCGGAAAAAAGCCCCCATCGCGAAAATGACGATCGGGGCTTTTTTCCGGAACAGCACGTCTACATTGGCCACAGATGCTTTTCCGGAAAAAGGGCTTTTCTGGAAAAGCAGCCTGCCAGTGTAGACGCTCTTTTTCCGGAAATACTTATAACGGAAAACTGTTCCGTTTTAAGCATTTCCGGAAATTCATGCCAGTGTAGACACAGCCTTCATGTTTACTCACACAAGAAGGTTTCCACTACTTTCCTTAAGTTAGATTATGCACCCACTGAAGTTGTTGAAAATGTTGCCATTGATTTTTCCAGTCAACAGGAAAGGACCTATTGTTGGGTGCTTTATTGAATATAGCTGATGCCCTCTACTACATTAAGAGGTTCTTCTTTTTCAGTTGTTCTTCAGAAATGCACAGAGAGCACTGGAAGCTTTTGTTCTTGCAAAGTTAAGACGAGCTGAAATAGACAAACTACTAACTATGTTCATTGTACCAAATTAACCTGTGAGTGACCCATTTTGTTGTTGTTTGTTCTAGGGCACCAAAGCTTTAGCACTTTCCTTGATGACCAACACCTCCATTGTAAAGTTAAACCTGAGTGATAATTGTCTGAATGGAGAAGGGGCAGCTGCAGTTGCAGAGATGTTAAAAGAAAATTGTTACATTTCAGGTTTGTGTCTTAATTAAAAAGTAATTCTGTTGTGAAGCATGTGTGGCAATAAGGTTTTATGAGAGAGGAGAAAGTTCTTGTTTGCATATGTGGCCGATCTTGTTGACTCAACTAGCAATACTCACATGAAAGAGGGCTACAGAATTGAGCCCTACTTTGAAAAGTGATTGTTTAAAACAGTGACTTTTTATTCAGTTCTTCTGTGAGTATTCATAGTCTTTACTTTTGTGAATTTGTGTCTTTATTGACTAAAATATATTTTTACTCCTGTTATTGCTGCAAAGCATTCTGGGAGAGGGAGCTGGATTCTGCTCCGGCTCATGACTCAGTAACAGAACTTGAATTTAGGAAAATAGTTGCAGGATATTGTTGATGATGCACAAGGCAGAAAAAAACTTAACTTGTTTAGATTCCTGGTTGAGTTTTCATGAGCAGCAGACCAGCAGTTAGGAAAACTGTCTTCTATAATGGTGATTGCCTATCTCCTAGAACTGGAAGGGACCTTGAAAGGTCATCGAGTCCAGTCCCCTGTCTTCACAGCAGGACCAAGTACCATCCCCAACACATTTTTGCTCCAAATGGCCTCCACAAGGATTGAACTCACAAGCCTGGGTTTAGCAGGCCAATGCTCAAACCACTGAGCTATCCCTCCCCCTCTAAATACAGGCAAGTGGAGCTAAGCCCCATCCATGATGGTCCAGCTAATATCTGTACTATAGGGACTGGGCAAGAGTGGCAAAGTAGATTTTGCTCAGTTTTGTAACACCTAATTTTAAGTGTCCTGCGATCCATTGGGATATATATTTCTGAGTGAGATGCCCAATATTTCCCGACAAAGCATGGGGAGAGTTGGGTGTTTAAAAAAGGAATCCATAGCAGCTAGCAAATTGAGCAAGTAGCCACTTAAACTGGCCAGTAGAAAGTGGTCAGGCCCCATTCCTTAAAAGAAAGTATGTCCCTAATTCTGTCCATAGGGAGGAGCCTGTCTCTGCTAGCAAGTCTCAGCCATGAACCCACTCCTGCAGCTAGGTCTCCAAGTTGTATCCGTTCTTTATTGTGAAAAGAAACAAAGAAAAGGGTGGTGGTAGTGTTCACTATAAACCCAGTAATTTGAGCACTCACCTGGGATGTGGAAGACCTTAATTCAAATCCCTGTTCTGGAGCAGAGACTTGAACCCATATCTCTTATCATAGTTATCTGGTGGATGGGGTTTAGTGAAGCTGGAGTAGCTCTAGGCTCCAACAGGTGGATATTAAGGTATGAAGGCAAAGCATGTGAGGGAAGAGTATCTCCCCTTTTCTTCCCATCCAATTCCCATTCCACTTACCACCATCCCCAGTTTGCCTACTATCCTCTCAATTACAAGATTATCAAAGTAGCAATCAGGGAGGAATTGTGGGATGTTGAGCTGGTGTTGGTAGCTTATTTTGTGCACTAGCTGTGGTAGTTTTACTTATAAATTATGTAAATTTGCTCTTAGAACTATTAGATGCACAAACATAGAATTCTCCGTGCCCTTTTTACAGTTGCTTTTCAGAACTGCATTTCAATAAATATTGATACCTTTTGAAACATACATCAAAATGTATTGACTTAAGAGCTTACACCCTTGATTAATATTAATCTCGAAAGATCAGCCAGGTTCCAGGGAAATGCTGCATGGAGCCTAGGTTCAGCTGGGTAGTCCCCATGGCTTCATGGCTGCCCCTTTGAAAGACACGGAGGTAGTAGTTTCAAAGGGGAAGGGAGCCCAGGGTCAGCTGGGGACTCCCCAGCAGATCCAGGGTTCTGGGGAAGTGCTGCATGGAGCCCAGGATCAGCTGATTCCTGGGATCCATGGCTACCCTTTTGAAAGGCATGGAAGTGCCGTTTTAAAGGGGCAGCCGCTGCACAGCTGATCTGTGGATCAGCTGTGCAGTGGCTGCGCCTTTGAAATGTCACTTTGAAGTACTCTTCCCTCCCCCCCTTGCTGCCTCTGTCTCAAAGGGGTGGGGATGCGGGATATCAACTAGTCAAAAGATTATCCAATCAGCAAATGCTTGTTGAATAGTCGACTACTTTTTTACATCCCTAGTGGGGAGGTAATATATTTTATTGAACCAATTTCTGTTGATGAGAGGGACATGCTTTCAAGCTTACACAGAGCTCTTCTTGTGGTATAATAATAGTGTTTCCTAAAATCTAACATTTTAAATGGGAGATGTTTAGATCCGAAGGGCATAAGGAACAATTTATGATCATCTGGTCTCACCTTGCACACTGAAAGTGGCCTCAGAAACTCATCCAGTAACTTCTGCAGCAAGCCCATAACTTCTGTTCCAGTTCTAGCATCATTTAGTTATCTAGCTTTGATTTAAAGAATTCAGCTAATGGAATTGAATCCTTAGTAAATTGTTCTACGGATAAATTACACTCACTTCTAACTACTTGCATCTTTAGATCTCGTCCTTGGTGTGTCTAGCTTCTTTTTCCAGCTATTGGATCTTGTTCCACTTTTTTCTGCTAGATTAAAGACCATCTGCTCTCAGAAATTTCTTTTCTGTGTGGGTATTTCTATACCATGATCAAATCACTTCTTAATCTTATTTTGCATAAGCTAAATAGATTGAGGCTTTTAAAATCTCTTCCTGTTGGGGAAGCTAAAACACATGTATTTATGTAATCGTGGAACCACTGAAAAATTCAGTGGTTACATGTTTACATGCAGGGGCAGCTCCCAGGGAAATGGTGCACAGCTGGCTCCTCATGAGCACTGGCTCTTGTCGAGCCGCCTGCCTCCCCATCCCTCTCCCGCTCTCTGCGCTGCTGCCTCAGAGGCAGCAATACTGGGGGGAAGATATGCACAGGGAGCTGACTCCCTTCATGCACTGGCTCCTGCTTCTTTCCTCCCTCCCCACGCTGTTACCTTTAATACAGAGGTGGCAGCAGCACAGAGAGAGGAGAGGGGTGGGAGCAGCATGTAACACTGAAGACTAACAGATGAGCCCAGGCTCCAGGAGGAAGGGGAAGAGGCAGGCTGGGGGTTTGGAGGAAGGAGTGCAATGTGGATGGAACAAAGTCAGAGCAGGGGCGGGGGAAGGGGCAGGAGCTTAAGAGAAGTGTGGGGGGGGGATAGGGTTGTGTACTTCCTTGGCCAGAGGGACCATGATCTCAGTCCTTTCCAGTGTTCCTGCTTTCACAGCTACAATCCCCAATCTTGTTAGCATAATCTGTGCTCTTTTGTTCTTAGATGTATGGCTTTGCATTTGGCTGTCTTCATGGATATCATTCAAATGAGACTGCTTAGTGAACAATCCAGATCATTCTGTAAAACAGATTTCTCCCCATCATTCTTTAAATTTCAAGCAGCCTGTAACTAATCAGATCCTCCTGTTCGGTTTTGTTTTAAGCATCAGACTTCTTTTTAGTCTTTTGGAACTTCCCCCAATGTGGCAAGTGAGCTCAAATATTCTTTAAATATTTTCAAACTCACAAGAGCCTTGGCACCACAATTCCCCACAAAATCTACTGTCCTACTGCTCAAGCGTGGAGTTCTGAAAGTGGGGTGCATGAGGGGCCCCAAGAAATATTTTCTGAGAATATTAATCCCTGATGCCAGGCTTTGTTAAAAATGAACATTTATGATTCAGAGAGCTCGTTGGACAATTCTCTTGATATTTTTTTAATGGAAATTATCCAATGAAGTGAATGCAGATGTTGCATTAATATTTATTTTACTGATGCATTTTTAGTGTTTGCTTTTAGTTAATGAGAGCTGGCTTTTTAATGTGCAGGCTGTGGCACACTGGGACCATGCCTATGTGGGAGACTTTGTATCTGTGTGCAAAGAGAAGGAGAGCTGCAAAATGGTCAGATCTTGGTTTAATAAACCTATCTTTACAGAAAAAGTCTCATTCTCCAGGTGTTCTATTAATGCAGAGTGAATCCTGCCCAGGTTAGGTTCTTCCCATCTTATGGCTGTTTGGAGGGCCCTAAATGAGATAAGTGTGGTGGGTCCTGGCTTTAGTTGCTATAGCACAAAATCACCAATGAGCTTTGCACTAGACAAGTTCCTTGGGGAAGGGGCTGCCTTTCCCTAAGTGTCTGTGGAGCACCAGGCACAATGGAGTGCCGATTTCCATTGGGTATAGCTAGAGATCCAGCTCAAAGTCACCTTTATACACTAGATATCTGAGAGAGTTGGTAGCAGGTTAATTATCACACATGCCTTAAAGTGGACAGGAAGTTAAAAAGAGCAAAGCCACTATTTCAGCTAGTCTCAGCTTTTGGGGAGGTAAACTCATTTTTTGAACTGTAGCGATATGCAATGGAAAACTCTTACAGCAGTATTGCCATAGGGAGAGGGAAGTCTTTCTTACATCTCCTCTTGGCTATTCCCCACTCCGGCACTTTGAATGCAGAATGTGTAGGCCTGCAAGAAACCTTGAATAACCTTTAGAAATTCACTAAGAAGATCTCTGCATCATCTCCTACCTTGCATACTCAGAACTTACTGAGTTGGGAAGCTTTAGTTGGAGGAAGGTGGTTAGTCGGTATGGCTGGAGGACCCAGCTTTTCAGCTTTCTTCAGTTTAAATCGCCTCTGCTCTTCCTTCTGCTCTGCCTCAGAGCACCTTTGCTCTTCCTTCTCATCCGCTTCCAAGCACTTCATCTTCAAGAAGAATTCCACCTCCTCTTTAGTTAGAGGCCAGCCTCTTTTAGAGACATTTTCCCGCATTGGTGCCTGTGGTATGGGAGGGGCATGACCACTACCGTCTGTTTTTGACCCTACCAGGTTATTCCCTCCTGCCCTCAGAGGGCATTCTCTTGTTCCTCCTCCCCGTTGTACAGGTCTTCCATGGAGGTGGATGTCTGGCCCTGATCTAGGGCAGTTTTCACCTCGGTGTGTTACTTAGGAAAGGTTGGTAGCTCCAGGACTTCTCTAGCCAATTGCAAATGCATTCATTGAGCTGCTTTCCTACTCTACTCTAACCTAGCTATCCAGTTGCCCCAAAAGCTAGGGAAAAAATGAAATAACTGGCTTTGACTCTGGCATTGCGGATTCAACTTTGTGTGCCTTTTCTCTCTCTGGCAGCAACAGAAAGCAGGGAAAATTGTGTCCTTTTAAAATCATGAGGTCTGTGGTCCTGGTTTAAAATGATTCCACCTGCATAGCCACCATGTCAAGGCTGTTCCCCACTCTGGCACTTCAAATGCAGAAAGTGCAGACCCGCAAGAGACCTTCAAAATACCTTGGCTTTATAGGTTTCTGTTTAAAAACTCCCCAAGGTCACAGATTCCCTGACTTTGGGAGGTATGCTGCAACCATCCAAGTGGGGGTGAAAAAAACACTTTCTTCTTGAACCCAGAAAGAAGTCACTTGGGAACTTCTTCCAGAGAGGTACCTTGAGCTGTCTTACCACCAGCAAGCTGGGGGCGCGGGGAAGGAATAGGGAAAGAATAGAAAACAAACTGTAATCTCTGATAGCTGACCTCTCAGTCTTAGTCATGCATTCAGAGACCTCCTATTATCTTTCAGGACATAAGAATCATAACCTTAAAGAAGATTTTATTAACAAAACAAAAAGATATACTCAGTAAAGCATTCTTGATTGCTAGGTGCTATATGGCAACTGAGGAAAAACAGATTAAAGCACAGAGAACTGCTTTCCTGGCATTCAGCTTTAGTTACAGTTGCATCACTGCAGACAGAGTATTTGGTTCCAAACTCTGCTGATCTTGTAGGACAGCTTCAGAAGTGGCCTTTAAGGGAATGGATCCCTCTGAAGACATCTGTGCAGAAAGATACTTCACTGTCTCTAAATGTAGTGCAGCTGAAACCTTTACAATTGTTGAAACACGTTTAAAAAAATCAATTCCTGAGACTGTTTCCATTTATCTTTCAGTTCAATTATGTGACAACACGAAGGAAATCAAAATGTTATCAGAAAATTATTTGAAGGATGGTAGTGTACAAAATTACCAGGAACTATACAAAAAACTTAGCGAATGCTGGGATATTTTAGAAAAGGACAGCACTCCTCTCATCCATCACAAGCCATATGGTAATTTTTGTTGTGTGTTTTTTTTTCCCTTCTCAGATATTGACTTATCTGACAACAGACTCGGAGTTGTAGGAGCTGAAGTCCTTTCTGCTATGCTTCTAGAGAATACTACAGTTGTTAGTTTTAAGCTTTCAGGAAATGAATTTAATGACCATGCTGCTAAGTATCTAGCAAATGCCATCCTGGCTAACAAAAAAATGGAATTTCTGGATCTGTCTCATAACATGCTTGGTGACACATCAGGTAAAGCAGTGTCTTTGTAGAACCTCTGATTGTCTAGCTGTATCTTTTTACAAATTCACATTCAAAGTGGTGAAAATTGAACTTCTCTCTTCTGCCATTGCTTCCTCCCACATCTGTAAGCAACATCTTCTTCACCACTCAGGCTTATAACTTGAATGTTATGTTAAGATCCTCACTCATTGTCACATCTTTCTCTAAAAAGACATCCTTTTCTTTCTCTCCTCAATTCATCCTGTCTTTCTACACCCTGGTCATCTCTTGTCTGCCACCTTTTCAGATACTTTGTGTTTCATTCTGTCCTTCTGTAATCAACAGAAAATGGATCGTTTACAAATCATCTCCTTCCAGTCAGATCATTTCATTCTTTTCTTTTATTTCCTTCAGTTGGCATCATCTCAGTTTCTGCATTAAGTTCATGTTTCTCATTATTCATCTTCAGAGGCCTGGAAAGTTCCACCTGCCTCCATCTCTGCTGTCCTTGTGTCCTGTCTCCTGACCTGCTGCGTCTTCAGGTCTAACCATCTTTTCTCTATCCATCTCTTAAACTTTCTATTCCTGCTGGCATTCACTCTCTCTCATGTGCTGAATGGCATCCCTCACATTATTTAAATCCCTCTTTAAGACAAGAAAACCATAAGGAGGAGGAAGAGGACAGAATGTCTAGAGACAGAAGAAATAGAAAGCAAATAGAGTAAAAATGCCATTGGTTTTGATGACGTGGGGAATGAAATGAGGTGATACATGTGATGGGTCACAATTGCCTGGGGTCTGCAGTGTTCACTGTAAACTGAGCGGTTGGGTGGCCACTTAGGAGAGATTCAAATGCCTCCTAGGTGATTATCAGTGTCCACAGCATCCACAGCTACCAGCATGTTTCTACTGGTGGTGCACATCTGCACGTCTCACTGTATATAACAATATTTATTCTGCCCGCACGTGGATGGAAAAATGTAGAGGGAACATTGTTGATGTGCTGAGACACCACTGAATCTGTTTTCTCTGAAAATCCTATAACCCTGTCTTGTTGAGCCAGACAGGCTTACAGGAAAAACAAGTCTGTACATAGATCATTGTCCTGAGTATTGGGCAAAAAGTTCCTACTCAGTATTACTAATGATCCTCATTTAGCATGACTTCTTGAGAGACAGGTTTCTCTACTATATATTTTGAAGAATTTGTTTGTGGATTTGTTTGTGCAAAATAAAGTTATTACCTAAAAATACCAATTTTTTCATAAACAATCCTGCCACTTAAATTAGTTGAATGCACTACTTTTTTATACCAGATTATGTTGGGTGAAAGGTTTAAATCAGTGTTTCTCAAAGTGGTCTGCAGACCCACTCTGAGAGAGCTGCTACTAGGCCGCTCCAGTTTGTTTACTTACTGGCTCTGCAGCCACGAAGCCTCCAGGCTCGCATTGGCTGCAGTTTGCTGTTTGCTAACAAATTTAAAATTGAGTCACCTGTTCACTGCAAAGGACATTTTTACTGTTACAAATAATAAAATGATTCAATTAGTTATGGAAAGAGTAATAGAAGCGTTACAAGTTTTGGTTCAAATGTACCACGTATTGTAATTTATTCAATAAAATGAATAATGTTTGAAGATGAAATTCTACAAATTTAAAATGGTCATTTTTACTTCCCATTTGCAAGCACGTTTATAAAAAAATCTATTACGTATATTTAATTTCTTGAACTTTCCTATATATTTCCATGCAAAATTACTTTGCCCGGCCTACGATGGGCATCACCTGCTAGTAGTTTATATTTCTAACTTTAAATACAGGAATGATTCATGCATAGAGTGACCAGATGTCCTGTTTTAAAAGGACAGACCCATATTTAAGTCCTCCTGTGTGTTTTTCCTTAAAAAATGGGAAATTATCCCATATTTTCTGTTTCCATTCCTCCCTCTCCATCAGCAGGTGGTGCTGCTGCTAGTCAGATTCCTGATCACCAGCTCCCTGCTCATTGGTGGTGAGCAGTCATGGTGTCCAGTGGCTAACGAGGGAGGTGGGGATATGCAAGGCTGATGGAGAGGTGAAGGTGCAATATGTCAGGCATGCTGCTCCTCCCATTTGACCATCAGCACAGCTCTAACTATGTGCCAGCTCCTGGTCAAAAGGGCCCTTTCCCCTGTCCCATATCTGGCTGGCACTGGCTGACTGCTATGGGCTATGGAATCTGGTGTGTGCAGACAGATACAGGGCAGTGGCTGGTAACGGGTCATCTCTGCTGACCTCTCCTTGCTGTGCCCGGTCTTGCCTCCGCCAGTCCGGCTTCTCCTCCATATCCCCTTCTGTTGACTACATCCCACTTGTAGCAATCTGGGGAGAATAAACTCTGGTAGGAGTGCTCCCTCACCAACAGAATAGCAGGCAGGCTCCTTCCTTCTCCCACTGCCCTCTGGGCCAGAGCCCCAGAAAAGCCCAAGACCTTCTGGCCTGGGGCCCTGACCAGCATGTGCCAAAGCAGCACACACTGTTGGCCTTGTGGCTCTAGACTGGGGGGGGGGGGGGGGGGGAATGATATGCAGCCTGTTCATTCCCCAAACTTGTAGGTTCCACAGCAGTCCCTTTCAGCAGGGGTTTAGCACCTTCTTCACACACTCCAACTAATACACTTAAATGGAACTAGTAGAATCTTATTTGGGAGATAAGGCAATATGCTGTGTTTATTTATTGTGAATGCAGAATTAATTTACTGCCCCTAGTTACTAAAATTATCTACCACATGCATTCATACACACAGTTCTACAGATGGGATATAATTACCATCCTAAGTTGCTCATGCTAGTCTGCTGGACAGATGTTCTGGATCCTGTTCTATCCTACTGCCCCAGGGTGCTGTATAACCATGAGTCATCAGTTAATGGCAGGAGCGACTTTCATCTTTTCTTGATGGGGATTTTGTCTCTCTCTGGGGTGAGCTCTTTAGCTGGGCTCACTTGCATCATTCTTTGGCCACCAAGTGGTGCTGACAGCTGGCCTCTGAGACAGTTATAATATCTCTCTCTATAAAAAAAAATTTACACAACACTTATTTCAAAATAGCTATTTCGAATTTGGCATTATTCCTTGTGGAATGAGGTTTACCAAATTCGAAATAAGCGTGCCGCTATTTTGAAATTAATTCGTAATAGCGGTTTGGTTGTGTAGACGCTAGTAAAATTATTTCAAAATAACAGCTGTTATTTCGAAATAACTTTGCTGTGTAGACATACCCTTTGATACTTATCTATCCTCTGCTTCTGTCTGTCCCCCACTCCTCCCATTTTTTTCCCTTCTTTCCCTCCCCCTACTTCTTCCCTCATTTATTTTGGTTCTGGACATCCAACACTCCGGCCATCTGAAGAAGTGGGCTGTACCCACGAAAGCTTATGATATCATCTGTATATTTTGTTAGTCTTTAAAGTGCTACCAGACTATTTGTTGTTTTTTATGGCAGTCAAAATTGTCCAGCTTGACTCTCTTACCAGATCCCTCCCCCATAGATCACTTGGGTTGTGGGAGGCAAGAGGAAGGCTATAAAAAAGAGGGTTGAGCTGAAGAGAGAAGCAGAATGAAAGCAGCAATAGATCAAGACAAGGAGAATAGAAGACATTAGTGAGAGTGGTAGAGGAAGGGAAAACTAGAAAGAGTTCATTTCTGAGAGGGGAAAAGTCTTGGCAAAGCAGGAAGGAGCGATGAAGCATGATGCCATCTTAAGCATGAATATGTGGCTGTATTACCTTTTGTTATCAATCTTGAGATCTTCAGCGTCCCAGAGTACTAGCTCATGAGATTCCTCTCTACCTCGATAGCCTTTCATAAGAGCATTCCCATGGCAGAAATATGTAGAGCTGGGACTTGGACGTCCATTTATACATTTGCTGAGCACTATGTAGTCACTCATGCCTCAGCTTCTAATGGCATAGTTGGCTCCAGTGTTCTGTCTTCAATTTTAGAGTTGACTCTGAATCCCCCTGCTTCCACAGAGGGTAATGCTAAATAATCATCTCGAGTAGCGCACCTACAGCCGGGGGGTGGGAGAGGCAGAACTTAAGATCTAGGGGCCGGATGCAGCCTCCAGCTTGCCTGGATCCAGCCTCCAAGGCTCAGGGCTCCCCCCCAGCGTTGGGGAGCCCATGCTGGCACGCCAGCCCCCACTGCCCCTCTGGGATTGGAGCACACAAATCTACTAGCCTGGGCCCCCCTAGGCTCTGGTGTGCAAGGGGAATACCAGGAGTATCTTTCTCCTTCTCAGTCAGGGGCCACATCAGTGAGGGTTTGTTTTTTGTTTACTTCTCACTTGCATGCGGCCCCTGACTGATTTTTTTGTGGGTCAGCAGCCCTAAACTCAAAAAAGATTCCCACCTCTGATCTATAGGGATGCTATTCAAAGAAGAAAACATTACTTACCACGTGCAATGGCTGTTTTTTCCAGTGTGTTTTTTTTTGTGGGGGGTGGTGCAGATGTGGATGTTAGATGGGATTTGACTGCAGGGCGAGGGCTTGGAGACTCTGCTTTGGAAGGATATTCAGACATAAGCGCAGTATGGCAGAAAGCAAGGAGAAGCTGGGGAGGGAAAGTGGGGGGTATTAAAGCTGGTGGTACTTGTGGAGAGAGTGCATAAGGAATACAAATGGAGTCCAGGACTGGGATGTAGATTGAGCAGTGAGTTGTAGGGCTTGAGATTCAGGGCAAGAAGTCTGAACAGAATCTAATGGGCAAGGGAAGAATATCCATTGACTTTCAAATCCTTTGTCTCCTACTGAAATCTGTGGGAATCTCCTCCCCTCACCTAGAGCCCTGAGGGAGAGTCTTCCTGGGAATGGGGATGGTTTGGGATTTTTTTTCCCTTCTTACTTGGTCCTTCCTTCTAATCCTATCTGTCTCCTTCCTTCCTTTCAGGGTCACCCATTAGTTACTGGCTCTATCTCTGCTGATTCTCAGTGATGAACTCTACTTCTCTTTTGGTTTTCCTGCAGGCTGATGCTGTATCTCTCTCCCATCTTTTCTGACTTCCATTCGGTACTCTCTTTCCCTTCTTCTGTCCTGGTCTGTTGCTTTATCCTCCAGTTAATCCTGATGTTCCCTCCATGTCTTTTTCAAGCCCACTGAGCCTTCAATAGAGAGAACACTTCTCAAGGACTGTCATCTCACTCAAGGGTGACACTAGGGAGCACAAGGTTGAGTTACAAAGTAGATCTCTTTGAGTGATGTAGGCACTAGTCTGGACTTCACCTGCTCACAAGAATTGCCCCATTTTGGTTGCAGCACTTTTGGGCTCTGTTTTGCCATATGGGGTCATGTGCACTCAGTGGTCTCTGACCACATGGGTCTTGTTTTCTGGCTCTTCCCATAGCCTCGCTACTGTGCTTGAGCCACAAGATGAATAAAAGAAAAATCTTCTGTTTTAATTTGTCACCTATTCTAATCTGAGCTTCCAGCCCTGCTTAACTGCCTGATTCTTTTTTGTTGGGCCTTTACACATTTTTTCTTAATCTGTTTCATAAGGTGAGGTTCTTGGTATGGCAGTAGCAGAAAATACTGGACTAAAGGAGCTTAATATCAGCTGGAACTACTTCCGTAGCCAAGGAGCAGCGGCCTTAGCCAAAGGCTTTGGGGTAGGATGTTTGTTTTGTCTGCTGTCTTTGCACCCTGTAATACTCATTTTAAGCTTCACCTGTTTGGACAGACACTGCCATCATAACTTACTGTCTGTCTCTCTTATGTGATTGCCTGACCATAAACCATTGAGAAATCTGGAAGTGTATAGTCCTTGAACTCGGAGAGATAAAAATCATGATTTTAAAAAGTTAAAAATCAATCTTGATTTTTTAAAATTTCCATTTGTGGTTTGAAGTTCATTTCTTTCATCCCATTTTACATAATTTCTAACTGGTGTGTAGCCCCCATCCCCTGACCCTTATGAGATTTCACACTGTAAATTCTTATTGCTGCTGAAAAATATTAATCCAGGGCCTTGTTAACATCTTTACTGTGAGACTAGCACGAATTCACACAGAGGTAGATAAGCAAACAGCCTGAGCTATATTCACAACTTGCCTCCCCGCCAACATCTCACTGCACTTCCACAAGCCATTAAAGCAAAAACAATTCAAAGCTCCTCAAGACTTGCAGTTTGAAATTGATAGGACTTGTGCTCCTAAATAATGTAGGTGCTTTTGAAAATCCCACTCGTAGGAACGTAAATTTTGAATTTAACTTAACTTTAAGCACTTTGTTTTGAAAATGCAGGGATGCATGTATTCATAAGTTAGAATACTTATTAATGTGTTGGATAAGTATAAATAACTTTGCATTGTTAACATGGAATCACTTTGTTTTGAAGTGAGATACTACTTTTAAAAAAATACAGACATAATTTTAACCGCTTTTACACTTACAAATATGCTTAACTTTAAGTCTACAAGTCGCCTCAGTGAATGCCTAGGACTGTTCATGTTGATAAAGTTATATTCTGGCTTGGTTTTCAAGATTAGGAACTTAATTTCAATATTTTGATTTTTGTCTATAGTGTTTTAAAAAATTCAAGTAAAATCTCTTACCAATAATTGCATTGTTTTTAAAAAAAATCATAATTTAATTAATTTAAAATGTTAAAATAGCATAAATTTTCAAGCTGATGTCATAAAGCCTCAACCTGATTTAATGATTTATTTAAATCAAGTGATTACAATCAGTACCAGATTAAATTAATAGTTCTAAGAATAAATTCCAGATCAGGATATTTCTTAAAATAAATAAAATCCATTTTAGAAAATTCCATTCATAAAACTGGTGAGTTCAAAATGACATGAATAATCTCTCTGCCAGAAAATGCAAAGTTGAGACTGTGTGTGCAACTTTACTTCTATTCAGTTGTGAGTGTGCTTTTTTAACAATGAGGTTATTTTTCTAATGTGGTACGTTATACTGCAGGTTTTTTTTAATATTATTAGTCATCCTACAAGATAATTCCCTTGATGAAGGAGGGCCAAAAAGAAAAAAAAATTAGCTGCAGAGGAAACACAATTATTCTCTTTGTTTTGTTTTTTGGTTCATTCTGATAAAGATACTCTGCCTGACTTTTGTGTGTGAACGGGTACAGCTAGACTACAAGTTTTTGTCAGAAAAAGATGTGCAAAATGCGCTCTGCATTTTGTATACCTTTTTCTGATTCTTTTGTTAGAAGAGGCTTTTCCGACATTTGGCCCTTCTAGACTGAGGAACAAGGAATACAGGGGCTTCTGAAAGAGTGTGTTTGCTCTTCCACAAAAAAAAAAAAAAGCAGAAGAGCAAACGCATCCCTGGACACATCCCAACTCCTCCGCCTACCCCTCTGCAGTCTAGCCATACCCTTTGTTATTGTTAATATAGGTAGATATTTACATTAAAGAAATCTCCAATTTTTGTTTTCTTGTTTTGCTGGAAGAATCTGAGGTGGAGTGAAAAAGTAAAAGGTGAAAGATTTAAGAGACTGAGATCTAAACAGTTGAATGAGGAAGAGATTTCTAGTCAGATTGTTTAAAATGTGTGGGATTTTCGGGTTTTTTTTTTTTTGTTAAT